>NC_090266.1:610279329-611593079 GCF_040414725.1 Anabrus simplex | reverse complement strand
ACACATACCTTCCAGAATTCTCAAGAGACCGTTAGGGGCTTACGTCAGCCAGAGAGAGAAGGATATTTTAGGCCAAGGAGAGACACAACTCTCATAGTTGTTTGATGATGATGATGATGATGCTTGTTGTTTAAAGGGGCCTAACATCATAGGTCATCAGCCCCTTGTAGTTGTTTAGGTGCCTGGGAGACTGATTACCTCAGACAATGTAGGGGTATTACAGTCGCTTTCACAAAGACTACTGCATCGTATTCAAATTGTCGGCAAACTGTACAGAATGTACGAAAAACAAAAACATGGTTCAACCCGGAAGAAGAAACAAATATTGCTGTATGTGCTTCATTCCCAGTATATGAGCTTTACATAGTCTTTTCAGAATAAAGTATTTGTAGAGTATAAATTGAAATATGAAAATGTATGTAGACAGTTTATCATTAAGTTTTGTCCTAGAATTAACATGGTGAAAAATTATTAATCATTGTTAGTTTATTGCCTTTTATATATATTTCAGAATGTCTTATGGAGGAGAACCATTTCTTTATAGTCAGCCCAAAGGATGTGGTAATTGCAAGCCCGTATGATGCAGATGACAGGGTGCAGTGGCTGATGGAGCATAGGTATGTATTTTGTTCTCCATAATGTACGTGTTTGGTGGTGGTAATGTTTTTTTTTAATAAGGGCAAAACATGGTATATATGGCTCTGAATCTACCGAATTGTAGAATCTCTCTCTCTCAGCATTGTAGCAAACCTACCCAAGTAGCTTCTTGTAGTTTCTTTATACCTCACTTGGGTTAATTTTTTTATAATAATAATAATAATAATAATAATAATAATAATAATAATAATAATAATAATAATAATAATAATAATAATAATTATTATTATTATTATTCCGGGAGGTACACCTGAACTCTGTGCATTCAATTTCAGCGCGTAAATGAACTCCTCTATTGGTAAAACAGTGAAACTGGAACTACACCAACTTAGAACTTTACTCAGATGACGTCACCACAGAAATAGGATGTAATTTTGTTATTGTGCAGTTGCCTAAACTGAATGAATTTCTACTAGTTTCTTTTGACATTCATCAAGAAGTTTGGACTTTCTTCCACAGATGACACTACTAAAAGACTATGATCATGCACCCTGGTGCGAGGTGTAAGAACTTATAATTTAAAGAAGTTTTGTATTTCTAGGTTTTTGTAACTGAATGATGTTCATTTATTTTGGTGTTGGCTGTATTTCCTTTTTCTTTCTGCCAGTTTTGAATCTAATAATAATAATAATAATAATAATAATAATAATAATGCTATTTTGCTTTACGTCCCACTAACTACTTTTACGGTCTTCGGAGACGCCGAGGTGCCGGAATTTAGTCCCGCAGGAGTTCTTTTACGTGCCAGTAAATCTACCGACACGAGGCTGTCGTATTTGAGCACCTTCAAATACCACCGGACTGAGCCAGGATCGAACCTACCAAGTTGGGGTTAGAAGGCCAATGCCTTAACCGTCTGAGCCACTCAGCCCGGCAAGTTGTGAATCTGGCCAATCCCTAATTTCTGTAATTAATTTTCTGCCTATCACAGGCTTCTTGTTCGATCCTGAAGTGTAACTTTGAATTTGACCAATTAAATTGAGAGGGTGTGGCTGGTTTATTCCTGAATGATCTCGAACCTTCCCTGAGGGTTTATAAACTGCGGCTTTTCACGTTTCTTGGCCAATTGATCGTCATCTTACTGAGTGTGCGTGTCAAAGCAGTAGGTGGGCGGCCTCTTTCATCGGTCAACAGAACATCTGCAAGGTAATGGCCACATAACTTTATTCTTTCTTGGTACCTCCGCAGTTTAATCCGAGGGAAAGGTCCGAATCGTTAACTATGTAACCTTCTTTTCTAAAATGTAACTTTCTTCCGGCTGATGTAAAAATGTCATAAATCTTTAACTGTAAATCGGGGATAGAGAGTGATGTACCCTCTCGAGCTCCCCTTCATCTTGGTTTGAGGTGACTACGTTTTATAACTGTTTTTCATCCTGAAATGTGGTAATTGTAATTTCTATACGAGTCACCTCAGTAGTTTGGGAATAGCCCCTGTTTCATCGGCCTAGAGCCCTTTAGGTTTTTAGTGTTTATTATCTTGGAGTGCAGGGTACGCCTCCATTCATTTTGTGTTTGGGCCAGTTATTTAACCTGTTCCTTTTCTATGAAGGCCCCCGTAGGTTGTGTATTAAATACCCCTGTTAAATCAGTTTTCACCGGGCGAGTTGGCCGTGCGCGTAGAGGCACGCGGCTGTGAGCTTGCATCCGGGAGATAGTAGGTTCGAATCCCACTATCGGCAGCCCTGAAAATGGTTTTCCGTGGTTTCCCATTTTCACACCAGGCAAATGCTGGGGCTGTACCCTAATTAAGGCCACGGCCGCTTCCTTCCAACTCCTAGGCCTTTCCCATCCCATCGTCGCCATAAGACCTATCTGTGTCGGTGCGACGTAAAGCCCCTAGCAAAAAAAAATCAGTTTTCATATCGCAAGTTGTGCCTTGAGAGGCCAGTGTTTGTAAGTTGAGGTTGCCTTGAGTAGGCAGTAAGAAACTGAGAGCCTGTTAGCTCTTTTCGAAGTTTTGTAACTGTAAAGTGTGCCTCTAGGAGGCTAGATATTGTGATTTAGGGAGCAAGTGCTCTTGAATTAGGGAATTTCTGCCCCTCATTAAATAATACCTCTTCCTTTCGTAAAATTGTAAAATTAGGGGCTTAAAGTCCAAAGAGTTAAGGTTCTGAATCTTGGATTTTCCCCAATCTTGTGTTTAATGATTGCTACTTGTACCTGTATTATTGTCATAAAACATTGTTAAGTTTGAAGTTCTGAAAATATAACCTTCAGTTTAAGTTTTAAATTTAATTCTTGACATTGTAGTTAGACCCATTCATCCCGGCACCTTCTTTAACCTCTGCGTTCCACGGATACTCCGGAACAATAATAATAATAATAATAATAATAATAATAATAATAATAATAATAATAATAATAATAATAAATATTATTCTTTGTGTAAAGATTACATGTCAAAAGAACAGTTGACATTGAGAAATGGAAATGCAAAGATCATCTTGCCAATAGAATAGGACAAGACAAACACAAGAAGCTCCTGTATAGCATTGTTAAAAACTAAGGAAATGATAATACTATCAACACCGGGCGAGTTGGGCGTGCGGTTACAGTAGGATCGCGCAGCTATGAGCTGCATCTGGGAGATAGAGGGTTCGAATCCCACTGTCGGCAGCCTTGAAGATGGTTTTCCGTGGTTTCCCCATTTTTATACCAGGCAAATGCTGGGACTGTACCTTAATTAAGGCCATGGCCGCTTCCTTCTCACTCCTATGCCTTTCCTGTCCCATCGTTGCCAAGACCTATCTGTGTCGGTGCGACGTAAAGCAGAAAAAAAGAATATTATCAACACAGTAGAGCTTCCAAACGGAGAGGTTACTAAAAATGAAAATAAAATATTACAGGAGTTCAGTAGATAATTCAATCACTTACTGAACTGTAATACAACTGATGACACGCATGATAACCCTCTAAACCTTACAAATTATAATGTAGAAAGTTTGACCTGGCTGGAAGAAGGTTCTTCAAGTGTTCATTCTCTATGATTACATAATCAATCATGGTCTTTGTTTGTCTGTCTCCCCAACCATACCTTGTAATCTTCGGACTGTTCTTCTTCCTAAACCAGGTGTTTCCAACAGTCATTTGGTTCCTCATGCAAAAATCCACCAACAACTCACCTTCTGGATTTACATTTCCATATCCAAAGGGCCCTACAACATTTTCCTTTCCTTGTCTTTCCATTCCAACTTGTGCATTTAGGTCTCCCATCAATAGCACTTCCTTATCTTCTATCTGTCTTTCCATTTCCTCTAAAAAGTCTTCTAGATGTTCATCTATGCAACCCGTTTGTGGGGCATATGACTGAAATAGATCTTTCATGCCATTTTCAAACTGGAGTCTCGTCACCATCATCCTATCGCTGACGCATTTTTATATTCCACATATTCTTGGATTTCTATTTTAAGAATGATGGCCACCCCATTTTTTGCTTCAGGTCCTCTGCTGTAATACAGCCTGTATTCTTCTTTCAGAGGAATCTCTCCTGTACCCCTCTTCTTGGTCTCACACAGTCCAAGTATGGCTATATCTTTTTCTTTCATTGAGTTAACTAGTTCTTTTGTCTTTCCCGTCAGTGTCAGGACATTTACTGTCGCAATCTTGATGTAGTTTCGTGATGGTTGCTCACTTCTCACAGTTCCCCCAGCACCCGAAGAGCTGCGTGGCACTTTTTGCAGGGGACGCCCTAACTTTTTCCGAGGCACCATATCCGCTTTATCCATATAGGCTATTGTTATGATGGACTCGCCACAGTATTGTGTAACACATTGTAATATCCAGAATGGTACTAGGTAGACGAGAACTCTGTAGAATATTCTGTACGTTATATATGGGCCTTAAGCACTCTAGAATTTACGAGAAAATGTATCTTTCTAGAAGCCTGGCCAGCCACCTATATAAGGAGGCGGTCGTGATGGTAGACACGAGTTACTGTTTAGTTGGAGTTATTGTTTAACAGGAAGTGTATTTGTGACCTCGTGTTGTGTGGCAGTCAGCAGTCAACTGTTTCAACTGTGTTTCGAGGTTGAAATCTCCATGTGCTAGTGATAGGCAGTTGTTAAAATGGCAGGTTGTTGATGTTTTTGGCAGTGATTGATGTTATGTGTATTTAATTTGTAAATAGATGTGAATAAATAAGTGTACCAACTTACAGCATTTCGTATGCTTCTTTGTGGATACATCAACATGAGTTTGAGTCTCGTCTCAGTTATAACTCTTTTACAAAATAAGTTAATATTTGAGGGAACATGAAGATAGAAATGGGAACAGAAATATTATGCAAGTTGCAGTACACTTTATTTTCTCCCTGAAATTAATATAGGCCGAAACATTCTCACAGTTACTGCTGGATCTGGATTTGAGGTAGAAAATAAAGTTCACTGCAGTTTGCTTAAGATTTTATCCACATTTTTACCTTCACGTTCCCTCTAATAATTTTAATTTGTATAAAAAGATATAGCTACGGTAGGACTCGAACTCACATCGTCGAGGTTCATAGACAAGAACAGTGACCACTCGGCCACTTGACTGTGTTTCAACTCTCGAAGTATATACATGTGCATTGGAATCAGGGAATTCATCAATTTTTCAGAAATTATTAGGTTGCGGACCTGACATGTTTAAGTTAAATGTGTTTTAGTGTTCTATCACCTCCACTTGGTCCGAAGTGGATCCTGCCTCATGACATTTGTCCTCAATTTTTTCAAAAACAAAAGCGTATTGACCTAAACCCTTATACACGAGGTACTGTTGAGTGTCTCCCAGCAGGTACATTAAGCTCGTTGAAATTGATTGGATGCCAGGTCTGACCTCTCTTTGTAAAAACTGTAAGCAACTGCTGCACTTGAGATACTGATAAGTTTCAATCTGTTGTAAACTCTAACTCTAACCTATTTTCAATTTCTCATGGTTTCTTGTTCATTGTGGCTTTGGTAATTAGGTATCTTTGTAGAAATCTTTCTTCTGACAACTCTAAAAAGTCATTTTTTCTTAGTATGGGTTGTCCTTTGCCTTCTTCAGTTTATAAATAGTCTTCATACAGCAGTAAAGCTTAAAACTTATTTGTTCTACATGCATACATTTTCAAATTTTAGCAGCTGTTACGAGGTTTAACACATGACTGCTGCCATGTTAATTTAACACAAGTATTAACAATTTGTTAGAGTTAACAATTCTTGATGAGATGACCATTTTGTTAAATTATGTTAAGTCTCCTTAACAGCGGTGTTAACACTAATCATTCATTGAAGAAACAGGACCTGTAAATAGCCATGTAATGCTTCTTGTCCATTGGAAGCAGAAACATGTGAACTGCGAGTTCGGATGAATCTGTGCAAAGTCAGTTCTTCTGAAATCGCGTGTATGCTATAATTCTTTGTTTGCGTATTCGGCCGAGTTATTAGTAGGTATATGGGTGAAGTAATGTCACTTCCTAAATATTTGTGTGATCTTTATGCATTAACAATTTGCTAGCAAGAAGAGCTCAGAAGAGGAGACGGGAGGGGTCAAGTAATATTTTATTGAAAAGACAAATGTTTGGTGAATTTTCACGTATGTGGGCTGATCTGGAAAAGGATTAGAGACAGTACTTTATTTATTTCGCATGAAGTGTTACACATTTCAATACATATTACAAAAAATACAATATTAGTTAAAAATGTACAGTAACTTTCGAAAACTGTTTCACCTGAAAAACTTCTAGCTGTAACTTTGAGGTAAGCAATGTTCATTTTGAAATGGGAAGCTGGAGAATTTCTCCCCCTTCTATTTATTTTTTCCAATTTTAACATTCATTTCCTAATTCCCAACCAGGCAAAGGAAATCCTCTCTTATCACAGAGTATATTTTGTAACAGCAAGAGGTAATAGAAATAGTGGAAATTATTCTCTCTCATTAGTGCGGTAAAGCTTGGTTTGAGCGGCCTTAGCACTCGGGAGTATGTGTGGAGTTTCGTCGTCAAGTCACAGAACGATAACATTTATCTGAAATAAGAAACCTCACCTTTATTTTCTGTAGTTCAAACACTGGAGGCAGTGATTTATTATGTACGGCATTTTTAGAACATATTTTACAAAAAATAATCAGACGTAGGTATGAAGTGATCGGACGGGAAAGTAACAATATTGCTAGAGTTTTTAAATGAAAATTAAACTTTGAACTTTTATTGTAAAGAGTGTTCAGATATAAAATTAATAAACTATATAAAATTAAATTTATCTGGCTCACCTATTTCTCTCGCCGCCTCATTCCATAATGAACTTTTGTACATCCCGCACGTGGTAATTAGACTCTCGCTGGTCCCACAAATACTTCCTATCTTGTATCAGAAGTATCAGCTTTTCAGCATTGATGATAAAACGCAGCTCTTCGGCTGGAAAGTCCAAACCAATCTGGATAGTTCGCAGTTTGCCGGTATTCATGCGTTCACTGACAAACAGTGCCGGTTCCAATGGACGCAGCCCCGCTTGAATTCCGCGGTTTGGATCGTTTGGCCATTTTCGTGTGTGTTCGTACGAATTCGTCATTGCAGCTTTTCACAGGTTTCCACTTCCAATGGACGGGAGCCCTAAAGGTAAACTGTTGGGAAGAGGACATTGTTGATGTACACAAACTGGGGAGAGTTAAAGGGTAAAGAACGATTAAGGTTGGTCTCAGCTCTGGTGGCAAACAGAGTCATCCTTATTGCTAGAAGTTTAAAACGGGAAAGTATTTGGATGAGAAGAGATATGGATCAAGAGGCCATCGTGGAACAGAGAACCCTAAGATTCCATTTAGCCCAGGAATTCTAACTCATTTCCTGTTGTTTTTTAGTATTTCTGCCAGATATTAATAAAATTATTACTTCAGGTTCCTATTTTTACCAAAAGATGTCTCTGACTTGACCGTAGTGGATGTCTGTGACTCAGGCAGCTCGTTTTTGCGGCCTTTCCGTATTTATTGCTATCTAAGGACTAAAGGCATGACAGGTGACTGGAATTGGTTGCGAACTTGGACTATAACACAGCTAAAGAAAATGGATAAACAGTTGAGTTCATCACCTCTGGAAGTGCGTCTGCAGCCGGCAGAGAATTCTGCTAACGTAGAATTGGGTGACATCGGGGACCCTCATACTACACAGCATACAAATGGAAGAGTGCAGACAGCTGAACTGGCAATAGCGGTGGTTGCATGAACAGCTGACCACCAAGTAGATCCGAGTCCATGGCTTAGTGGATCAACGGAGGACAGAGGAAAGACACTGGCAGCTAGAGGTAAAACGTTGAGTATAAAGGATTTCTAGGCTAAGAAGGGCAAAGGACAGGAAGACAGTATGGACAAAGAAATTATTTCACCATAGGTTCTATCGGTATAGGGTTTTTTGGGAGCAAGATAGGGAATTAACACACTAACTTATTAATGGCAGAAATGCACATGCATTTACTGAGAACTGGATTGCACTGGGATATGAAAAAAATATTGAAGGTTTTAAAGCATATAACAAGGCAAGGGGTGGATATCCTGGTCGCCCTTAACCTCTTAACATAGCAATTATTTACAAAATTGTGATTCTTTTTTACTCAATTTTATAATTGTTAAAATGGATGCACTATTGAAAAACTGTGACAGTGGTAACAATGAAAGTAAATTTTGCGAACTTAACAATTATATATAAGCCTGTGAAAAGTTCCTGTTTCAAAATCCCAAGTATATTTGTGATATTTTGATGGGTTCTTCTTTTAACTTACATGTAAAATAAATAACACAGCACTAAACAGATGGCAAGTAAGATAATATGACACTCAATACTGTACAAGAAAGACATTGTTCATATGTTTGTGACTGTGTGAAATGCTCTAAAACAAGGATCAACACACAATGCTACATTGCACTCCTTGCACATGTACCTAGATTCCCTTCATGCCTTCTTCCCTTTAGCATTGCGCAGATGGAACTATCAAACTCGCTAAACTCAATGTCAAGCTAGTCTTCACACACCATTTTCACCTAACAGACGAAGTACACTTAGCGATAAATACGGAAAGGCCGCGAAAACGAGCTGCCTGAGTCACCGACATCCACTACGGTTGAGTCAGAGACATCTTTTGGCAAAAGTACGAACTGAAGTAATAATTTCATTAATATCCGGCAGAAATACTGAAAAACAACAAGAAATGAGTATATTTTGGCCCTTAAATTAGGTACCGATCAGTGAGCAACATTCCCGAATATACTCAGGTTTTTATTTTTTATAAATATATAAAATACCGAGTATACTGAGGCTTTTATGCTAAGAGATTAAGGAGGGAAGAAATAAAGGGGAAAATTGAAATAATAAACTAGATATAGAAGAAATACATCGGGTTAAAAACAAAGACAAAACAGAAGGCGGTTGTCAACTTATGCTTCGGTTTTGTGTCCAACCCTCCCAGGGCTCGACACGGGCAAACAAAGATCTTTTCACTGAGTTAGCAGTACCCTAAAATAAATAGTTTTAAGGATATACATTAGGACATAGGTATTGTGCTGATGAGAGACTTCATTGCGAGGGTTGCAGATCGAAAACCAGTATATTGTAAAGAGGTAGAGGAAATAGTAATTAAGTAAAGAAGTATTCAAGAGAAAGTTTATAATGATTATGGTGAAGAAATATTAGAACTATGTGGTACAGAAGAACTCTGTATTTTGAAAGGGTGGTGGCCAGGAGATGAAAGGGGTCATTTGAAGTTTGTAACAGAAACTGGAGGTAGTGCTAATGATTTAGTAATATGTTCAAAACATCTGTTTTTATCAGTTTCCCTCAAACTTTAAGATATTGCAGAATTTATAACTGATATTTCTTAAACAATAAGAACAAATCAGAGTTCACAGAGCTCTCATGCATTTGCAATTTAATTCAATAGGAATGAGTTAAACCTTGTTCTCTTATGCTTTATTATTGTTATTATTATTATTATTATTATTATTATTATTATTATTATTATTGTTGTTGTTGTTGTTGTTGTTGTTGTTGTTGTTGTTGTTGTTGTTGTTGTTGTTGTTGTTGTTGTTGTTGTTGTTGTTGTTGTTGTTGTTGTTGTTGTTGTTGTTGTTAGATAATTGTGTTTTAAATCTTTTAAAAGAAAAAAGAAAAGGGTCACAATGAAGAATCTGCTTAGAATGATCTGGAAAGGAAACTATGAGAATCTTCCGCAAGCCTAGATAAAGAGCACAGTTGCGGGAGCATGGAGTCAGTCTCGAGTTATTTTCGTCCTCAGTAGTTGTGAGTGAACACAAGCAGGTACGAGACGGTCACGAGTCTGTGATGAGGAGTGAGTCCGTCAGACAGCTCTGCATAGTTCAAGGGCTTGTGTTTTTTTTTTAAGTGAAGTGAAGTGAAGTGAAGTGAAGTGAAGTGAAGTGAAGTGAAGTGAAGTGAAGTGAAGTGAAGTGAACTGTTCTGGAATAACATGATGCTGTTAGGAGCTGTGTTGGAGAGCAGGAGTTCAACATGCCAAAGGGCTGTGTATTTGATTACATCCATGAGTAAAAACTGCGTTGAGTGGAAAACTTAAACACGAGTGAACTGTAAGCAGTAGTTAATGAATTTAGTTAATAGAAAAACATACTATCTCTTTTTATAGTAATTTTAGTTTAAAGACCCTGATAACCTGCCACAATACTCTCTAAATGAATACAGATTTAACAAAATGTTTGGTTTTTAGACCTATAACTGAAATTGTCCTTATCTGAATAAAATTTATGACCAGAAGCATGAAAGGTAAATAAGAAGTGTTCTAGAAGCCAGAGAGGGATGTGGTGTTCAAGACTCCATCCTTTCGTGACCTCTGGTTTAGGTTTTGATGGTGTTGTTTCCATTACCATGTTTCAGTTGATCATAATTGAGAATAAATTTTCAGACTAAGGAAATCAATTTTTAAAATCATATTAATTGGCCAGAAGGTAAGTGCAGCTTTTTGAGATCAGTGGTAGTGATCATTATCTGCATTAGCTGCATTATATTTTATTTGAGATTTCTTGTGGTTGAGAATGAACCAGTGCTAAAATACAATTTATATGAAAACTGTATTTTATAGTTTCTAGAAATGCGATGGACCATACCAAGCATTGTATGTTACATGAATGAGAAAATGTTATGGAATTTCACCACTTCCAGACAGAACATATTTCTTCTATCACTGCCTTAAATTTAATCTCTATATTTCTTCTTCTTCTTCTCCTTCCTCTTTAAGTCTGTGACAATCATATTGTATTTTATAAGCATCTAATTAATGTTTCTCAGATTTTATACATGTACTAGGTACCATCTAATACAAGTATATGTATATTTAATTTTCAGTAAATTTGAGGCTGCCATGCAAGCTGTTACAGAGTTTGATGGGCGCAACCTGAAGAAATACAATCTGTTGAAGGTTGGAAGGGCATATGTTGACCACTTACTTTCACTTGGTAAATACGAAGAAGCTGGAGCTTTGTGCCACAAAATATTAGGTAAGTATTTAATGTCCTCCTGTTCAACTTATAAAGTAAACTTCCAAGGTATACTGATCAAGTGGGAGAACAGCTTTATGAACTTTCTTCTTTCATCGTATATCTTTTCATTTGATTAAACTTTGAAGTTTCATGTCGCTATTGTCGTCCAGAAATTAGCGTAGGTTAGTTTAGTTTATTGCCTTTCGTATATGACGGTGCTCAGGCTATGAAACCTACTACTGTGCCAAACCATATTTTGCAACACTGTTATAGAATAATGTGAATAGTATACATATAATCAATAGTTAACCGATTTACTGCCAAATCCATATATATGCATTATTAAATGCTGTGCCTCGTCTGCCAAACGTATATATACATTTTGGTGCAGTGTGTATTTCACCAATCTCACAAATGAACAGGATATAGTGTCCTGCTTTGAGATTCCATAGAAGTACTCAAAGAAGTTCTATACAGCAGATGTACCACTCCATTTTGCATGTTTTGAAAGCAATCTTGTTATTTCAGAGTCATTGGAGTGGAACATCTTTCCCACTAACGTGTGGCCATCATGGCATCTTGAAGTATACATTCATCTCTTCTTGACGAAGAAATTGAGTATTTTCTCATAAATAGTGATTCTGGAGAGCTATATTTTGATAATGAAGATGGTGAATATCTAAGTGGTGATACTGAACTACAAGAAAGTGCGAGACAAAGTAGTAATGATGAATCTCATGAGGAACTGTCACCCCTTCCTCTGATAAATTCTTTTTTCTCCAAATGTTAATGATTTTCATAATACCAGTTCTTGGATCAACAATTTTATATTATATTTCAGTAATACTATCTCTGAGCGGAGTAGCAGTGCGTGTTAACATGCTACCACTATGGAGCCAAGCCCTGTGTTCGGCAGGCGAGTGGATTCGAACCCCACCATTAACTGTCCTGAGAATGTTTTTTTTTTTGTGGTTTCCTCTTTTGTACTCCCAAGGAAACGCTGGGACAGTTCCTATTCATAAGCCACAGCTGATTCCTTCCACTTCCCCACCCAGTTTCATTCACCATCATTCATTTCATATTCATTATCTTCTCTACTGAAGTATGCAACAGGAAAGGCATCCGGCCGTAAGAATATGTTGTAAAATAGAATCTCACTTCATCCCTCACCCCCTATTGTACTATGGGGCTAAGAGGATGATATGCATTCCATTAATAGTATCAGTAAAAATTTATCTGTAAAAGTGCTTCTTCCTTTTAAAAAAAACAAAAAAAACTGGCCCTGAGGGTTCGCCTGGTCATCAAAACTCAGCAGTGAAAAGGTTAAACATCATCTTTCTAAATATCACAAAAATTAATGTTTTTAACCTCTATAATTTTGTATCCTTATTGATGATTAAGAAATAAATATTGGTTTTGTTACATTAGTGAGATCTATTTTTTACAGGTTTTAGTACCACATTATACATTTCCTTCTAAATATCATTGGATTTTAGCTGAGATTGAGTTCCAAGAACGTATGGTAGCTGGTATAAATGATTTGTTATATGCATTACTGCAGAGAATGGGAATGAACAAGAGGGATCGTGTAGATGACCTTGAGGGAGCTGTACCAGAAGGGGAGAGGGATTTAAAGTCTATTCTGAGATAGTCTGGTTTGCTTGTTTGCAGAACACTGTGGAGGAGAGAAACAGCATGGTATTTACGTTGTTCGGTCAATCTTGGTCATGACAGCTGAGAGAGGAAAGGGCTGATATGAGTTTGGACTCAGATATTTAATCTGAATCAAACACAAGGATTGTAGGCTTAGCTTCGAACATGGGTTCCGAACATGGGGGTGATTACCACTGCGGGGTTAAAACAGCTATTCTGCGGGGGTAATAATGCTGGGAATTTTTTATATGTAGACAAAAGAATGACAGATCAGCGCCACTTGGCTTGCGCTCTCTCGTGCAGCATGTACACTAATAAAAAGCGTGGCGATTTGTGTATAGATAAGTAGCCTCTCACTGTGTTCAGTCCCTTTCTAGCAGCTGCCGCCGCCGTGCCGGCTTTCTCGCATGTGAAGGAGAGGGACGAGGATGGACAGAGATGGATAAGGACGACTCGTTTTGAGTTTACTCGAGCACTAACACACACGTTTCGTTTGATTTGCATTGTACTTAGTATCAAGCTGTAAAAGTGTACATACTGTTCTACAAGATCCTACACCCCATTGTAAACACTATCCATGTATTATTTGTAGGTAAGTACCAACAATAATAATTTTCAGTTCTTTTGATGTGTTATTTCAATATTACTAGTAAACCAATTATTCTGGTCATGAGAGGTTATTTTCAATCAACATAGTGAACGATGGAATAAAAGTCGTTAGCCAGTTGTAAGTAGTTCATGTATTTTTCTATTGTCTGTTCATTTCGTAACAGTGTTTAACAGTGTTTAACGATTGTGTTAGGTGACATGGGTTCTACATCTGGAAAAAAGCACTCGTGTAAAGAAGCATGTCTACAATGGGGTTTCATGAATCTTGTTGGCAGTGTGTTATATGTAATAAGGTTCTTAGTGCAGTGAGTATGAAACCGAGCAAACTAAAATAACATATTGAGAAATTTCACAAGGAGTTTGCAGGTAAAGACACTGATTTTTTTTTAAAGAGAAAAGAGAGTGCTCTGAGGAAATGTACAAAAGGCAACTGAGTCGTGTCTTGAAGCTTCATATCAAATTGCTTATCGCATTGCTATGAACAAAAAAACTCACACTATAGGAGAGGAACTCATCAAACCTTGTTTGTGTGATTCAGTGTCGCTTGTTATTGTTGATCAACACGTGGCTAAGATTAATCAAATATCATTCTCCAATACAACAGTTGATGTAGCTTCGTGTTCCCAATTACTGGTTTTTACTCGGTACATTAAAGATGACTGTGTAAAAGAGGATTAGGCCTACTTCTTCTGCAAGTCTTTGATCACGATTACTCACGAAACTCTAAAACAGTTTATTGAGGAAAACAGGACTGGACTGATCAAAGCTAGTTGGTGTTTGTACAGATGGGTACTAGATTCATTCTGAATTTCATGCATTTGTGAAAAAAAGTTGCGCCTCAAGTTTTGTCTTATGACTGCTTAATGCACCGTTATGCTTTGGCTGTTAAGATGCTTCCTTCAGATTTACCAAGCGTGTTCAGTGTTGTAGTAAAAAATTGTCAATCATATTTGTGACAGCGCTACGAATTCCAGATTATTCAAGTTTTGTGCGATGAAGTTGGTGCCAAATTTAATGCTCTTTTGTACCACAGAGGTATGCTGGTTGTTGAGAGGGAAAGTTTTAAACAAGGTTTATGAGCTTCGTGCAGAAATAGGATTGTTTCTCGAAAACCAGACAACACCAAAGGAAATAGAGTTGTACGCAAAACTAAAAGATAAAACATTTGTCGAAATGTTGGCATATGTAGCGGATTTTTCAGGGAAATTAACAGTCTGGATATCTCAGTACAAGGAAATATGACAAATATCTTGACAGCATAAGATAAAGTTGCAAGTTTTCTGTGTAAATTGGAACTTTACCAACGCAGAGTTCAAGTTGCCGATATGTCGATGTTTACACAACTGTGTGAGCAATTGGTAAATGACGAATCTGAAAAAATCACGTTTGAAAATTCCATGATTCACCATTTATCTGCAGCAATAGACTCACTGAAGCAATATTTTCTGGGCATGGACAACAGTCAGTCCAATTCTTGGATATTAAGACCATTTTCTACTGATGATGAAATCTTTAAAGATGAAGACGTGTCAGCCGAAGTAGAATTTCTCGGACTACGTGACGATAGTACTTTCAAAGTGGAATTTGGCAAAAAGTAGGTGGTAATATCCTATTATAGCTGACAGAGCTTTTGCTACCACTTATAGATGTGAGGGTGGTTTCTCAACTTTGCAAAACAATTCCAACCTACACATTAACTGTCATTAATTAATTTGTAATTAATTAAGAAGTACATTGACATTGTAATTATGTATATTTTTGTCCAATTTTATGGTTAAGAAAGGCTATTTGTATGCATGTGGTTTCTTTTTTTCTTTTCGATAATATTTTAAGGGGCAGGGGTGTAAACCAGTTTCCCTGATAGGTTGTACAACATTTCATGCAGGGTGGCGCACGAATAGTTGACACATTTGAAAAGCAAATATAAAATGCAACTTATGTACTATGTTGTTAAAATTTTGCGCACACCTTCTCTGTTTCATGGAAATATTTGTACAGGTGACACTGCTGCTTTGTCTCCAAATGTCTGCATTCCAGTGAGCTTTCTGCCATGGCCGACCACGGCCGATTCTCCGTTCAGCACCGCGCCCAAAACAGTTATCTTTTATTGCGAATCAAAAAATGTTGACACAAAGGAAATTTTGTGCTGTATTTGAGATTAGATGGGCACCAGCAAGGAACACCATCCTTCGCTTATACGAAAACTTTGAAGAACAAGGCAGTGAGAAGGAAGAAAAGCGACCCACGTGCACCAGCAGTGCGGTCTCCTGTGGGTCGCCATGCAGCGCAGCCCACACAAGTCAACACGGGGAGCTTCAAGAGGAAGTGGAATACCACCCCATTCAGTTCAAAAAATGTTACACGATGACCTTCAGTTGTGCGCGTACAAAATGACTGTACTACACAAGCTCACAGATCTTCACAGGGAGAAGAGATTGCAGTACGCCTTATGGACTCAAGATAAAGATGAAGTACTGTTTAACACTTGGTTCTCTGATGAAGCCTATTTTCATCTTAACGGGGCAGTTAATAAACAAAATGTGCGATTTTGGGCTACAGAAAAACCAGACATTATTCACGAAAAAACACGTATGGAGAAAAAGTGACTCTGTGGTTAGCTCTGTCAAGTCATGGGTTAATTGGACCATTTTTCTTCAGTCAGACAGGTAATGCACAGTGATACAAGGACATGGTTAGGATTAAATTCACGCCTCAAATTCTCATTATCCCTATTCATACACAGCGGCTTAAGCAAGATGTTGCAACACCTCACACAGCTAACGATGTTCTTGAGTTTTTGAGGGGAGTATTTGGTGATCGTGTAATGTCTCTTCGTTACTTGCAGTACAACCATAATGGTGGATTCTCATGGCCTCCTTAAAGCCCTGATTTAAATCCTTGTGGTTTATTTTTATGGGACTATTTGAAAGGAAAAACTCTTCGCTTCAAGACCTCAAAGCTGCATGGAAATTCGTGCTCGGATTGTGCAGCTCTGCAGTGACATTCATGAAGACCTGTGCCGCAAAGTCGTCAGAAACATGCTTACTGGTCTTGAAAAGGTTATCCGTCGCAGTGGAGGCCACGTTGAACCTGTGATATAATGAAATGTATTTCCATGGTCCAAGCTGCCCGTGTCTAAAATTTCATTAGTGTTCTGCGAAAAATAAAGTTGTTATTCTAAAATTAAATGTGTCAACTATTCGTGTGCCACCCTGTAGTTATAGGAACTAATCTGTGGCCGTGTGGATAATTATTATCCATAATTACATATATATGCTTTACATGTTAATGTGTTGGTCCATCATGGATGACATAATGAAGAACATCAAGAAATCCTCTGGCAAACTAAATGCAGTGGCCTTTGCTGATGATGTTATGATCTGGAGAGAAACTGAGAAACAAGTACAGTCGAGACTCAATGAATGGAAGGTTAAGTTCCAGGAGTTCAATCTCATAATAAGCAAACTCAAAACAGTAGTGATGGCAATAAACAGAGAGGGATGACCAGTGAACATCATACTAGGAAACCATCCACTAGAAAGTATGGAAAACTTTACATACCTCAGCAATGTAATATCTCGAGATACACTAGCCACAAAGGAGGTGGCAAATAGAGTGCAGAAGAGCTCTCACTTTTACCAGCAAGTACAAACACTCCTCTGGGATCCCAAAGTACCAACAAAATTACAGCTGATGATGTTCAATCAGTACTTCATACCAGTCTTAACCTGTGCTATTGAAACCTGCACCCTCACTAAGAAAGACTCATCAAGGTTGCAGGCATCTGAGATGAAGTTCCTTAGGTCCACAATTCAAAAACCAAATTGGACAAGTTGAGAAATGATGTGGTTAGGAAGGAAGCTGGGATTGTTACATCATTGTTAGATCGGATCAGCATGTCCAGACTGAGGTGGTTTGGGCATGTAATGAGGATAGAGCCAACAAGGACTGCATATGTTAACTTGGAGCAACATGTGGCAGGGAAACGGATGGTGGGAAGACGAACCCACTGGATGGACATCGTAAAGATGAACATTGCAGATTGGAGAAGGACACTAGAGGACGTCATTAACAACAGAACGTATCTCAATAAGATAGAATGGAAGAGGCTCGCCAGCAGTACCAGGAAACTGGAATTGTAAAATGATGATGATGATGATGATGATGATGATGATGATGATGATAATGATAATGTGTTGGTATGTAAATTACTACCCCTAGCTGTGCAGCATTATTATATTCAAAAACAAAATATTTCTATAAACACCCCAAAAATAAAACTTAAAAAATTCTCACGCACACAAGTATATGGTAATCAAGTCTCCTACAAACACACGGATGAATCTGTACATTCTAGAGCAGTCAGTATTTCCGTGAGAGTGCCTAATAAACACGAAACTGGATAAACCTACATACCCGCACAACATCGAGAGGTCCACTACAGGTGAAGTACAAGGGTTGCAGGGAGCGGTGTACCTACTTGTAAATTTCCCAGTACTGGAAAGTTTTATTCTGTATTATAGCAGACCACAAAAACATGATGTTACGAAAAAAAAAAAAAAAAGAAAAAAAAAGAATGCATTCATTCTGATGTTTACCATTGATAAGAGCAAATATTTACTTTCTTTTTCATAAATTAGATTCTCAACGACTCATTTTGTCCCAGTTTGGCTGTGCGTTCCGATATCACTGCACCCTTGGTTGCAAGGCTTTGAAAGTCATACTGGTGTGTGGTGCTGGTATTTCCTGGTGATGTTGCCGATAAGCGACAACTTAAAGCCTTACGAATTTCATTGCAAGTTATAAATCTCATTCCGTATTGATGGTTGTCACTTTACAAATAAAAGTATAAATAAAATCCTCCTTATCAATACTTTTATTTGTAAAGTTACGTATTTCAAGCAAAAACTCATATGTCACAGGTGAATCAATTGTACAGCGTCTCGTGACCACTTTGTCAAACTACCGATAAACCATGTGTTGTCCCTATACCAGTATTATTTATTTATTGATTTATACGTTGTACGACATTTCACAAACGTGACTGCTACAGTGTTGAGTCATATGTATTAAAGTTGCGCATTCATGTGCAACTTACATTGCAGTTCCATTTACCTTTTAAACAGATAGATGAACAGAATTTTGACGTACGACGATTATGCAATGAAATTTTGAAATCCAAGTTTTGTATTCCAAATAAAGGATGCGACGATTTTGAGGTGAAATACGGTAATAATGTTGGCAGTTAAGTTATATTTAGAGCTCTCTGGCCAGCTGGGAACACTTCTCATATATACCAATAATTGAAGAGGTGGATTCTAAAATGCACTGTCAGAAAACGTGTTTTACAGGAGAAACATTTGAATATTGATGTACAAACTTATATACTACATATTTTCTTGCTTCATTCTTAATGATAATTAATCATAATATAGTAGACCATTCAATAATTGAATTGGATTTATAATATTGTTCTTTCCCAGATTGGATGAATTGGGTGTGGATATGATAAAAACAGGGGGACCTGTTGGTCTACAATGGCTGTATATGCTACAGCAAAACTTGCTCAAAGCATAATGTCTATAAAGCGGAAACTTGTCCATTGTGTACGCAAGTTATGGTCCCTGTGCACTGGATATGGCTTTGCATGTTATTTATGTTGTGTATGTATGTGTATGTTCAGTCTTCAGCCCTAAGGCTGGTTGGATCCTCAACAGCTCCGCCATCAGCTGTCATAGATGGCCTAGGCATTACTGAAGAGGCGTTCTAGGGAAATGAGGAGCGAGGTAGTTTCCCGTTGCTTTCCTCGCCGAGCCAGAAGTTGCAATTACTTATCAGTCTGCCAAGCCCACTGAAATGCATGCATCAACCGACCCTATGAGCAACATTTTCACACCATTCATAGCAGGGACTGGCTGCACAAGGAATGGCTTTACTAGCATTGCTCATACCTCAGTCACTTTCATATTGTCAAAGCCAAGGATAAGACAGAGACAGATCAATGAAAGTAACAAAATTGCTCTAGCCCGTACCAGAAGACATAGTGCACTGTAAACACTAGGTCCTGCCAGCAAAGGCATATTTAAAGAAATTATGAAAATAATTACTGTACAATGTGTAAATTATGCTTTGGCTGTGAAATTTATTTAGGCATACCCAGTACTGTAGGTACATAAATATTTTGCCAGGGGAAGAGTCAGGTGTTTACAGACCATAACATGCTGCTCTAATGAGGTCCGGGTTTCTCTAATTCCTGGTAGAATGGGATTTAAATCTCCACTAATTGCCTGACTCTTGCCATGGTTCATAGAGATGTACAACTTGAGCCCAATTTTGAGGTAAACATTTCCTTTGTGTCCCATCAGTAAATGTTTGTCACCCCTTTTGAAGACAGCACGATGGCTAAGAAATATACGTCACTGACACTGAACGAGAAAGTGTAAGTTATTGAAGCGAGTGAAGAGGAAAATCTGTCTGTGCGTGAAATTATGTTGTGTTTCAGATGTGGAAAAACTCAAGTTTACGAGACTTTGAAACATAAGGACGACATTGCTAAGCAGTGGATGGAGGTAAATGGACAAATGAAGAGGAAATCTAAGGTGACAGGCAATGAAGAAATCATGATTTAGTGTGGGAATAGTTCGTCAGTGCCTGTTCAAGAAACCTTCCGGTTAGTGGACCTATGCTACAGAATGAGGCTCTTGCCTTTGCTAAATCACTTGGCAAACCACCTTTAAAGCCCAACTGTATGGCTGGAGAGTTTCAAAACAAGACACAATATTGTATGGAATGAAGTCTGTGGCGAGTCCAAAGACTTGAATGGAAATGTAGTAGCCGAGTGAAAATTGAAGCTGCAAAATTTAATTTCTGGCTCTGAACCTAAAGATATTTTCAACGCCTGTGAAACAGGATTGTGTTTTCGAGCCTTGCCTTCAAAGTCACTTCCGCTTCGTGGGGAAATGTGTGGTGCAGGTAAAATGTCGAAAGAAAGACTTACAGTACTGTTGTGCTGTAACATGGAGGAGGAAATCGGCAAAACAAAGGTGTTTTAAAAACTTGGACTTGCATAAGCTTACGGTAACTTGGAGGAGTGATGGGAAAGCCTGGATGACCAGTGCTCTAATGGAAGAATGGCTGAATGACTTTAACTGTAGGATGAAGAAGGAAAATCGCAAAGTTATTATTTTTCTCGACAATGCCACTTGTCACCCACATGTGTCAAGCTAGCCTGGTTTCCACCTAACACAACCAGGGTTGTTCAACCTATGGACCAAGGAGTGATTTACACCTTCAAACCTCACTACGGGTGTTTATTGATTGATCAAGAATGTTGATTCAGCTGACAACACCTACTTCCTTGCACGCTCAGTTTCCATACTGGATGCTGTCAAGTTTGGCTATGAAGCAGATCAAACATCAAACAGTCATAAAGTGTTTTGTAATAGCGGGATTTGCAGAAAATGATGACGTCGGCACACCTGACGAAATGACTGAAAATGCTGCACTGATGTCTACGCTGAGCCAACAACAGAATTTCGCATATTATGTAGAATACATTTGCAGCGACGACCAGCTTGCTACTCACTACAGTTTCCAGTCTGCTGTACAGCTTCTGAAGTTCTGCCGTACAGAGAATGAAGAAGATGATAATCCAAGGGACAAAGACCAGGAAGACGAGGAGGAGGAAAGAGAAAGTCAGGAAAAAATACGCACTCTTGAACAAGCTATTGAGTGCGTCAGGGACATTATGAAGTTTGCTGTCAAGTCGAATTCACAACGACTTCTTTAGCTACTGTATAACGCTAAAGACTGCATTGAGAAAAACATGACATCAAGGATGGTGAAACAGGTTTCTTTGTTAGACATGTGGAAGAAGGAATAATTTGACAAATTGAGTACGGTACATACAGTACATACCGTACATAATATGTTGATTGTGTTATAGTGCAGGTCTATGCGAGAGTAATAAAAAACCTGTAAATCAAGATATTGTGTTTCTGAGATTTGCATCACCAAAATTGGACTAATGTATCAGGGGTAAGTAATTTGTGAATCTTTTTGTATAATTTTGATCAATTCAGAAACATGTCTAATTCGGAAAACAAACTCGGACCCTTCTGATTCCGCTTTGGGCAAGTTTTACTGTATTTAGATCTATTTGGAAAGAAAAATTAGTCCCAAACGACTGGAGTAAGGGAACATGAATGAATGCTCTTCCCTTCCAGTCACAGATGCCTATCAACCACAGACAGAGAGACAGACAGACAGACAGACAGACAGACAGACAGACAGACAGACAGACAGACAGACAGACAGACAGACAGACAGACAGACAGACAGACAGACAGACAGGGAGAGAGAGAGAGAGAGAGAGAGAGAGAGAGAGAGAGAGAGAGAGAGAGAGAGAGAGAGAGAGAGAGAGAGAGTACTGTAGAACCTCACTAGTCTGAACTAGTTGGGGCCGAGACCAGTTCGGACTGGTGAAAATTCAGATTACCGGGCTTAATTCACTGTTGAATTTTCACAAGCCTAAATAGAGCAGAAAATCATAAATTAATTCCATTACGGTATTAAATTACGTTATACAGTACTGTATACCCATATTTATGCATTTTGCAAAAAACAGTACAGTACAGTAGTAAACAATATGGCATGTTATGCGTGGTTGGTTGAATTGATCAGTACTTGTACAACATGACTCGCATGGCAGGCAATGCAGTAGTCAAGGACTTAGTTATTTTCATGAAAAAATGATCTAGGTAATGTTATCTGTCTCTTATTGCTACTCTTGTACATAAATGGTGGGAAGCATAAAATCTCAGAAACGTAAATTTGAGGATTTTAAAACATTGCGAACGTAAGGAATCTGAGGAAATCAACAAAATATGTTGTAAACGATGGGTAAACATAAAATGCGGAACGTAAAAGCAGGGCAGTGTTGTAAATCATGGAAAATTGAGAAGTTGTGTCTTACATCATCTAAAAAGGCAGTCACTGTACAGCAGACAACTAAAGTGCCAGATTATTAAAAACTTAGATGAAGCAGTGTTTGTTTGGGAAAGAGGAAGCCCTGTTTGTGGCCCGTTAATTCAGGAAATAGCCCAGCAGTTGAATAAACTAATGAATAATAACGCTCATAATTTTAGATTTCATTCTGTGGCAAATGTTGCATAGTGACAGAATATGGACCTCGCAGACTGTCTAGTGAAAGGATTAGGAAAGTGTATTTCTTTTGCAAGAGAAAGGAGTTGGGAGCCATTGTTCAAGCCAGTGTGACCTTGAGGAAGCTATATTTGAAGCGAGGGGAGAATCTGGGAGAGGACAATGGAACCAATGTATCACATTTTAATGGCCTCATGCCTGGCGTGAGGCTGGTTGTGGGAGGAACTTTATTTGAGTGGCGCAGACGGTTGACTGACTTTCAAAGAAATGGAAGAGACACGCTAAATCAAACGAATGGAAAGATAGCGTCATGCCAGTATTAAAAAATGTTAGTACTAGGTCGGACTTGATGCCCCAATCGAGCATGATATGACGAGTATGTGAATTAATGAAAGCTCTAACACGAGGCAGGAGATAGTCTTATTGTCTTTAGATTGTAGAGTTAGAGAAATTGTTATTGTGGTTAGAGAAGTTTTATCATCTAACAGTGAGTCTAATGACTTTATTTTATTTAAGCATTGATGTAATGCAGGAATTATTTTGGGGAAAAATTGGTTATATATAAAAAATTCCAGCTTGTGTATTAGGGAAGTTCAACCTTTTCACCACTTTAAATCTTAGCCTACCATTTTCTTAGATTCCAGTAACATTAATTTATTTTAATTTTTTTATTGGTACATCTTTCATTTTCAATGGAAATCATCTCCAGCCATGATTCTGACTGATAGTTGAAATCTACACAAAACACAAGTAACATAGGTAAAACACAATATTAACCCATCCGCATCTGCCTCCTCCTATAGCAGAAAGAGCTTGGAAACAATGAATTTTCGCACAATTTGTAGACCTCTGAATAAATCTGCATAAATTCTGTATTTATTGACATAATTCAAAATTCTTTACAGTAAAAAGAGTTGTGAAGCAACAGTTATATATATAACTAGCAATTACCCACGGCTTCGCTCGCGTGGATATCATAATATGATCAAAGTAATCGTTCCTCGGCACTGTACTAAGACATTATCTGAAAATTCCTAAAGTATAAAATCTCGCCCAAAAACTTAGTTTCATTTACTCCAGAAATTCTTTGTAAACCATGTTTGTGGTATTACCTTTTGGGGCTAAGATGACCATGCGACATAGAACTGTACTTGTGAGAAACAGTCTTTTCTCAAGTCGAAAAAATAAATACTTGTGTATTTATTTTTAAAGGAGATTCCAAATACCAATTTTCACGTCTGTAACATCTTCAGTTTTTAAGATATAAGTATCCTCATAAAAAATAATTCAACATTTTTCACTTCTTTTCACACCCCCCCATAACTGCCTTCTCCGAAAACAAAAAGGTACATGTTCCTGTATTTTTAAAGGACTTTCCAAATACCAAGTTTCTTGTCTCTAACATGTTAAGTTTCTGACATATCATGTAGATATACCGGTACTCATTTTAAAAATTCACCCGCTTTTTCCAATTCCTTTCAGCCCCTTAACTGTATTTTCCGAAAACAATAAAATACGTGTTTCATTATTTTTAAAGGAGATTCCAAAAACCATTTTTCATGTCTGTATGTCTGTAACACCTTCAGTTTTTAAGATAAATGTATACTCGTGAAAATAATTCTTCTTCTTCCTCTACTTCTTCTTTCCACTCCTCTCCCACCTTAAGTGGACTTTCCAAAAACAAAAAATTTGTGTTTCTTTATTTTGATACGAAATTCAAAATACCAACTTTCACGTCTGTAACAGCTTCAGTTTTTAAGGTAAATTGCCCTCATAAGCGTATTTCAACTCCTTATTTACTTATTTTCAACCCCACAACCTTTATGTCAATTTTCCAAAAAAAAAACAAAACAAAAACAAATGCATATTTCTTTATTTTTAAAGGAGATTTCAAATACTAATTTTCACATCTGTAACATCTTTTTGTGAGATATAAGTATCCTCATAAAAAGAATTAAAATACTTTTTTCACCCCAGTCCGTTAAGTTGATTCTCCCTCCAAAAAATGCGTGTTTCTTTATTTTTAAAGAAATTCCAAATACAAATTTTCACGTGTGTAACATCTTTAGTTTTTGAGATATTAGTATCCTCATACAAAGAATTCAAATAATTTTTCAATTAATTCACCTCCCTTAAGTGGATTTTCCAAAGACTAAAGATTACCTGTTTCTTTACTTTGAAAGAAAATTCCAAATACAAATGTTTATGCCTGTAACGTCTTCAGTTTTTTTTGAGATATAAGTATCCTCATGAAAATAATTCAACTCCTTTTTCACTCCACCCCTGCCCGTAAAGTTGGTTTCACCCCACCCAAAAAATGTGTGTTTCTTTATTTTTCAAGGGGATCCCAAATACCAATTTCCACGTCTGTAACCTTCAGTTTTGAGATATAAGTTTCTCCAGAAACAGAACTCAATTTTTTTCACTTCTTTCACACTCCCAATTTAAGTGAATTTTCCAAAAATAAACAGTACCTGTTTCATTAAAAGAGCTTCCAAATACAAATATCACGAGTGTAACATTTTCAGTTTTTGAGATATATGTATCCTCGTAAAAGGAATTCATCTCCGTTTTCACCCCCCCCCCCCTACCCTCCGCCACAAAAATGCTTTTTTTTATTTTTAAAGGAGATTCCAAATACTAGTTTTCACATTTGTAACATCTTTAGATTTTTTGGTATATATTCATACAAATAATTCAACTAATTTTTCAATTTCCACCCCCCCCCCCCCCAATTAAGGGTTTTTCCAGAAACAAAAGAATACATGTTAACTTATTTTTAAAGAAGATTCCAAATAACAATTTTCACATCTGCAACATGTTAAGTTTTTGAGATATACAGATATGCTAATTTAAAAAATTCACCCTCCCCCCCTCTTTATCAGTTCCCCTTAAGTGGATTTAAAAAAATTATGTTTCTTTACTTTTACAGGAAATTCCAAATACCAGTTTTTAAATCTGTAATATGTTACCTGTCTGAGATAATTTGCAGATATATTTTTAAAAATTCACCCCGTTTGTTACTCCTGTTCACCCCCTATTCATCGGATTATCCAAAAACACAAAAATACATGTTTCTTTATTTTCAAAGGAGATTCCAAATACCAATTTTCATGTCTGTTACTTCTTCAGTTTTTGCTGTGTAAGTCTCTTCATAAAAGGCGTTCAACCCCTTTTCCCCCATTTTCAGCCCCCCCCCCCCCTTAATGGGATTTTCCGAAAAGCAAAAATACGTGTTTATTTTTTAAAGGAGATTCCAAATACCAATTTTTACGTCTGTAAACTTTTAAGTTTTTGAGATATACAAATTAACCCCCCCCCCCTTTTCACCCCCTTAGGGCAGAATATCCAAAAATCCTCCCTTAGTGACACCTATACCCAAATATAAATGTATCCTCAAAATTTCATTTCTTTATGTCCAGTAGTTTTGGCTCGGCGATGATGAATCAGTCAGTCAGTCAGGACATGTTATTTTATATGTATAGATTTATGCACTTACACAGAATAGGTTCCTTGTTGCTTGGAGTCCGGGATTCGAAAGGCCTTTCTTGTGTGGTATGATTGGAAATGCTCCAAACACAGTGGAATGTTGCAGGAGTCGCATTGCTATGTACTATCCCATCTGATCTTCTTTTGCCGAATGTAACACAGCGTTTTGCGGTTTTAGTTCCTTTGGTTTTGTTGTATCACGCTGATTGAAACATATGTGCATATTATCACCAGGATCTTCCTCATCACTACTACTATAATCAGAACTTAGAAATACGAAATAACGCGTTAATTCTTCCTCATCCTTGCCACTAACGAACACATGCTTCAGTTCATCAGCCATTGTTTCCAAACAGTCTGGTTCGGAGATCGCAAGTACTTTTATAAGCACCACTCAAATGAAATAATTCTTAAATCAGGCCTCAGGATGCAGGCTTTCTCATCTCTGGTGAACAGCTGTTAAGAACTACCAAGTAGTTGAACAGGTCTACCGTCAGAAAGCAGCATATCTCTTTTCTTTTTTTGGCAGACTAATGAGCGCTGCGTACTAGTATGCTTATGGCTACAGATCACTTTATCGTGTCAGCGTACTGGTACCGGTTGGAATAAAAATAACTTGTCCTTGGCTAATAAAATGTTTAAATGCCTAAAGTGTCAATGATTTTCTCTTTGTTTTCTCTGTTTGGTACCTCTTCATGTAAAAAATCCGTTCATAAAAAGCCACTTAAAAACCATCATAAAATAAAGGGGATCTAAAAAATGTTTCTTGATAAATAATTAAAACACCGAGCTTGATAGCAGCAGCCGCTTAAGTGCGGCCAGTATCCAGTAATCGGGAGATCGTGGGTTCGAATCCCACTGTCGGCAGCCTTGAAGATGGTTTTCCGTGGTTTCCCATTTTCACACCAGGCAAATGCCGGGGTTGTACCCTAATTAAGGCCACGGCTGCTTCCTTCCAACTCCTAGGCCTTTCCTATCCATCGTCGCCATAAGACCTATCTGTGTCAGTGCGACGTAAAGCAAGTAGCAAAAAAAATAAAAAAATAATTAAAATAGTAGTGTGTATGTATGGAGGTTCTTGTAACATTCAGCCTTGGTGTGATCGAAAGGGGAAGTTTTTTGCCAGATGAAATGGACTAGGCCTAATTGTGTTCAAGATAGAAAGCGACTCTTGTGATTTGATTGCATCCAAATCACATAATATTGTCAATGCCAATGAAACTGCATTTTTTTAAATGCCGAGCCAAAACGGATTTGTGGTTTTAAAGAAGAGAAGTGCCAGCTGGGGAATCATACAAAAATCACTCGTCACTGTACTATGTTGCAATGCACACGGAAGTGAGAGGATTCCTTCCCGCGTCATAGGAAAGTTTGAAAAGTCACAATGTTTTAAGGGCGTCGGCCACTTTCCATGCAAGTACAAGGTATCTAAAAATGCAAACAGTACAGTAATCCATTTCCACAGGGGAGCCAGCATTATTTACCCTCGACTTTGAATCCTGTTTCTTTTCTCTTTTGTTGCATGAGGTTATGTTTACCATTGTTTTATCCAAGTGCATTGTTTGAATAATGTAAATCCACCTTGTTGGATACATTTCGGAAATAGTGTTTTCCATGGCATTTGAAAGGTTTAAACTGAGAATCAATGTGATTGTATGCATTAATGGTTCTTAGAATACTTCGTCGGGCAAGGGTTGGCATTTCTGAATTACGAGAGAAGTGCCATGGCGGGAAATCATAGAAAGATAGTCACTGTACTGTGTCATAATGCACACGGAAACGAGAGACTTTCTTCCCTCGTCATAGGAAAGTTTGATAAGCTACAGTTTTTAAAGGACATTGGCTACTCTCCGTGTAAGTACAAGGCATCTAAATTGCATTCAGTACAGTAATCCAATGAGTAAACCACTTGCACAGGGGAGCCAGTATAGAATTCTCCTAGTCTTTGACTCATGTTTTCTAAATTTTTTATTTTTTTTATTGTGTGAGATTATGTTTGCTAGTGAATTATCCAAGTGCATTATTTGAATACAGTAATTGCACCTGGTTGGATAGATTTTGGAAATAGTTTTTTCCATGCTATTTGAAAGGTTTAAACTTTGAATCGAGGTTAATTGCATGCAATAACGGGGCTTAGAATATTTTGTGACGCCATAAGAGTTCTCGTTTCTGAATTGCGAGTTGGCGCTTAATTCAAAATCTTTTGATTCGAAATCCGATTTTGCATCTCAATGACTTTGAATTAACAAGGTTTTACTGTACCAACAAATTTAAAAAAAATGTTACTGTATTCTAAGGAAATCATAAGATTTAAAGTGCTGGAAAGGTCGAACTTGCCAAACGCACAAGTTGGAATTTGTTATAATAACTCCACACGGATCAAGATGAAATTTATTACTTGTAAGATTCAGTTAAGCGTGTTCCTCTTGGTAGAACACTTGAGAGGCAGACTCCAAAAACAACAGATCCAGGACAGCTAAATGGACAAGTAATATGATACCTAGTTGACGGTTACACTCACTAGAAGGAAAATATGTATGTGTGCTGAACCATGCTAATATATCATGTTCATTGAGATGTTGTTTCCTGTATTACAAAGAACTTGTATCGGCCTCGCCTCAATTCACTTAAGTGTTTCCATGTTTGTATCAGAGAGGGCAGCTCCCTCGGTCGTGAGCACGGGAGATCATTCTTTTGGCGAGAGAGTAGTTTTATCTTTTTGCAACTCTTCCTTGCATTGTTACCTCTGTAAAATGTAAACATGGACCCCATGCATATTGGAGTGGCGTTTTTGTGCCACAAATGGATCTTTAACAGATTTAAACTTGATCCATACTACCTTTCTTCGTGATGTCTTGAGTATTGATATGGCAGGTACGGTAAATCTTGTATTTATATTATTACTATGCATAAATTGTGCCCTTCGCCTTTTAGTAATGATGGCCGGTTGATATGCATCCTTGTGCTCTACTGCATGAATGGGCCGTGGGTCTGTGGTTGATGTGATTGCAATGTATTAATAACTGGGTCTCTGATTGATTATTTTCGTGCACTTCATGGTATTGTGTCTAGCCGTCAATGAATGCACACCCTGCGTGTCGACGTGGAGATCCATTTGTGTTGTATGCAGTGCGTGAGTTGATGGTTTAATGTGTGACTACTGAGTCTGTATTATCCTGCTGGTAATTGTGCGTACTATGAACGCTGCTCTGTCATACGGGAGACCCTTGTTTGTGACCGTGTGAGTCATACTACTAGTGATTGAGTTTGAATTATTTATGAGAGCTAATGCTCAGATTTTTTTTGCCATTCCGGCGTTGTCTGAATGTTTGGGAGTGTGCTTGTGAGTGAATGGGGAGAAGGGATGACATATCGATCTGCTTATTTTATATTTTAACCTTGTTTCTGTGCCTCATGTTTGTTTCCGGCATGATAATATTCGTTTTGCCTTGGTTTTTATCGCGGCCGTTGTTTGCCTAGGAGGCCACAATTTTCTTTTCTTATTCAGGCCATGCGAATGCCTGTGATGCTCCTTGAGTTTATACTTTACTTCCGTGGTCCAGAGATGTTTGTCTATTGTAATGTCACAATCTCTCGCATTTTTTTTTCTCTGTACATTTGCCCTCCATGCTGCGTGGAAGCTTTGATCTGTGTTGTAATTGTTGTGGATGTGGAAGTTAAATAGACGGGTTCATAATGAATTTTATCAATTTCGCGGAAAGAATGACCGAAATAAGCCGTACGTATTGTATTTGCATTACCAGATTATGCTGCGAGATTGAGAATATAACGGCGAGCCCGTGTTATGAATAGTTTGAGGTTGGTATTTGATAAATTTGTGCTCACTCATTAGCGTCATGACTTCAATTGGATGGGCTGTGTACATGTACGTATCATTTATTTATTTTATTGCTGGCTTCATTTCTTGTTTCCACTTGATTTTATTATAATAATAAATCCTTATTTAAATTTTCTTGGCATTTTATTGCTAGTAGCTTTGTGTTTTTCCTGTTATGATTTTGATATGAGCACCGTTTCCAGTTCAGGGCTGTGTTTGGCCTTTGCTAGTCGAGGTCCACGCCTTGAATCTCCGACGTGTGCGTTTTATGCGTACGTGTATTGTCGGTAAGGGTGGGGGTGTGGCTCAGTGCACAAGAAAAGGGACCACTTCTTGGTCAACAGTTCACGAAATAATTGTAAAAAAAAGCCACTGAAGGGAGTAAAATGTGGAATTTTTATTTTTGATACCTATGTATTTCTTAGACCGTCATCTACTCCCTGCTTGAATTTAAAAGCCCTCTGACAATAATCATTGCTGAAACATGAGGTTTATTTAATACTAAGAAATGGAACCACTTTTCGCATCGTAAGTGAGGGTCCACACACTTGCTCGCTCGCGCTGTTATTTCGGATTACTTCAGTGCACCCCTCGAGTTTGAAAGTGAAAATTCTGGTGAGGATAGTGATTTTGAGGAAAGTGAACCTTTTGAAATTTCCACAACAGACGAGTTGCAGGAGGACGCTGTTGATACGGATATAAGTTTTCTACATGATGTTCCCAAAGTTCAGACAGCCTCCGAATATACAGAGGAGGTTAAAGAATTTATAAATAAGGGTTGTGGCTGTACAAGAAATTGCACTGGTCTTTTTCCCAAAAGTTTCATTCATTCTTCAAGAATAGAATGTCAGGAACAGGATTACAATTGTGGAGAACATGTCAGTCACCACCACGGGTTAATGATGGGTGCGATGAATGCATTAGTACGATATCAGCCAATGACGACAGCTACTAAGAGAAAAAAATATGACAGGAAAGAAACTTACACATTTTATCACTTCAGAGGGCTGGAGGTGTGTCAGTCATTCAGTCATTTTTTCAGTTTATATTCGCTTGTGGCCCTAAGAGGCTAAAAAATTTAAAGGATCCACTCAAGAAAGAAGGGGTGCAGCCTAAAATTCACCGAAATGTATTAAAGACTTCTCAGATAAAATCTGTTTCTTTTGATGATCATAAACGTGCAGTGAACTTTATGAATAATTTGAGTGAACAAAATGCACTTGTCATGCCAGGCCGGATCCCTACAAAATGAAGAAGTGATCTTGTGCTTCTTCCAACCAGCATGTCTAAGAAGTACGTTCGTACATTATACTCTGACAGTTGTAAATCGATAGAGAGAATTCCTGTATGACTCTTGTCTTGATATTCCATCTGGCGTACATTTTGCAGTAACATAGTAGTTCAGAAACCCAAGACTGATCTTCATATGACTTTTAGAAACAGTCAAACTGTAATAGGGAAACTGTCGATTATGGATGAGGAGGAAAAAGGAAATCTGATGGAGAAGGCTATACAACATCTTAATCACGTCCAAGCAGAGCGGACTGCTTATATAAACACCATAGACAATTGTAGACAAGGAATTAGACAACTGGAAACTCCTTTGTCTCTTGGGCCACATAGCTGTAACACATTCAAAGGCACAGTGCATTATAGTTTTGATTTTGCCCAACAGGTGCACTTACCATACGATCCGCAACAAGTTGGACCCATTTTCTTTCTTACAGGCTACAAAGTGGGTCTCTCTGGTGTAGCGTGTGAACCACTTCACAAATTTGTTTTACACATTATTCCAGAAGCTTGTATTGCAGGTAAAGTAGTAAATACTGTCTTATCTCTTGTACATCACTTCTTGGAAAAATTTTCAGTAGGTGAGGAGCATTTAGAATTCCATGCTGATAACTGTGTTGGGCAAAATTAAAACAACTTCTTAATGAGATACCTCATGTGGAGAGTTATGACAGGAAAGAACAGCAGTTGTAAAATTTTATTTTTGTCAGTGGGACACACGAAATTTCAACTTGATTTGTATTTTGGTTGTTTTGAGAGAGCCTTCCGGAAAAATGAAAGTGAAGTTATTGAAGATGAAATTACTGTCACCCTAAAAGTTGTCAGGTTTCTAACTTTATTATTCCTGTCGCTGTTGGCACGGAATCCGGATATGTAACAATTCCTACTTATGACTGGCAAAACAAATTCCATGCTGGAATGAAAAACATTCCACAAATACCCCAGAAAAATCACTTTGTGTATATGAAAGAGCATCCTGGTGTAGTGTTGACAAAGAAATCCATAGTTTCTGACGAAGTACCCTACACCATCCTTCCAGAAGGTCCACCGCCTGACTTCAGTGACCTTCCGCAAGTCATCAAACCTCAAGGACTTAGCATCAATAGAGAGATGCGTCTCCATGAAGAAAATTAGACCCTTCATATCAGGAGGTAAGAAAGATGCACTATGTCCTGCTGTAACATCTTTCCCTGCTCCAACAACGCTGCCACTAACCACCTCAAGTGAAAATCTTATGGAGCCGGCTTCTGTTTCTCCTCCTCTGCCAGTAATTACACCATCATCATCTCCTTCAAAAAGTGTATCGCCTAAAAATCAAGTAAGACTCAGAAGACAAAACCACCAACTCCAAGAAAATTCTCCCCAAAGGAGAGGTCTCGACCCCCCGGCAGCTACTGTGGAGAGGTAGGACATCGGGACCAAATGGTGAAAGGGCATATAACATGCCAAAAACGCAGGCTTCAGTATGAATAACTGATATCCCTGTCTTATGCTGGCTGTGATTAACGATCGTTAAAGTATGTGATAACTTTTGTAAAGTGCAGTAGTGTTGCAATTAGTTGTCTGCAGTGACCTTGTGCAAGTCATAAAACCTCAGAGACTTAGCATTGATAGATAGATCTTCACGAAGTAATTGGACCGTAAATAATATCTGTTGGTGATTTTTGTTAAAAAAAATTATATGTCAGAATACCGGTGAACATGAAAATGTAAATGCCAGCGTAACTTCCAAATAGTCTTGTAGTTATTTGTGTCACTAAGTAACCAAATTTTTAAACAACTCTACTGATAAGTTATGGAACCTTATGTTATAACATTACATGCTAATTTAACGCCTTAATTTCTTTTGGAGGCATTCAATTCAATTCAATTATATGATATTAGTTACATATTATGGAACACGACAGTACCTTTATCTCAATACAGGCAAGCTGATATAAGTACCAACATAGTTGGAGATGTGTGGGATCTGGTAAATGCAGCACGGGTGAAGTTTAAGAAAGCGGAGATTGTTATTAGTGGAATACTGTGTAGGAGGGATACTGACTGGAGGGTGATTGGGGATTTAAATGAGACTATGGAGTGGGTATGTGGGAAACTGGGAGTGAAATTTCTAGATCCTAATGGATGGGTAGGAGATAGGGATCTGCGCTCGGATGGCCTTCATTTAAACCGCAGTGGTACGTATAAGTTAGGAAATTTGTTTGGAAGGGTAATAGGGAGGTACATTCAGGGAAACGGGATGGCCTAGGGAGCGGTGATAAGGGAACAGGGAACTGGAAATCAAGTAGGAATGACATAAAATTGTTAGTGTTGAACTGTAGAAGTATTGTAAAGAAAGGAATAGAATTAAGTAATTTAATAGATATATATTTACCAGATATTGTAATAGGAGTTGAATCATGGCTGAGAAATGATATAATGGATGCAGAAATTTTCTCACGGCACTGGAGTGTGTATCGTAGAGATAGGATAGGAAAGGTGGGAGGGGGAGTTTTCATTCTGGTGAAAGAAGAATTTGTAAGCTACGAAAAAGTTAAAGATGAGACACATGAAATTCTAGGTGTAAGGCTCATTTCTAAAGATAATAGGCAACTTGATATATTTGGAGTGTACAGATCGGGAAAGGGTAGCACTGATGCGGATTCGGAATTATTTGACAGGATAGTCAGCTATGTGGAAAACGACATGGAAAGAAATGTGATTGTAGCGGGAGATCTGAATTTGCCAGATGTCAATTGGGAAGGAAATGCGAACGACAGGAAGCATGACCAACAAATGGCAAATAAGTTAATATGGGAAGGACAGCTGATTCAGAAAGTGATGGAACCAACCAGAGGGAAAAATATTTTGGATGTGGTACTGATAAAACCAGATGAGCTCTATAGGGAAACTGAAGTAATAGATGGTATTAGTGATCATGAAGCTGTTTTTGTGGTAGTTAAAAATAAATGTGATAGAAAGGAAGGTCTTAAAAGTAGGACTGTTAGGCAGTACCATATGGCTGATAAAGCAGGTATGAGGCAGTTTCTAAAAAGTAACTATGATCGGTGGAAAACGGTAAATAAAAATGTAAACAGACTCTGGGATGGGTTTAAAGAAATTGTTGAGGAATGTGAAAACAGGTTTGTACCTTTAAGGTTGGTAAGGAATGGTAAAGACCCACCTTATTATGATAGAGAAATAAAGAGACTAAGAAGGAGGTGCAGACTGGAAAGAAATAGAGTTAGAAATGGCTGTGGAAGTAAGGAGAAATTGAAGGAACTTACTAGAAAATTGAATCTAGCAAAGAAGGCAGCTAAGGATAACATGATGGCAAGCATAATTGGCAGTCATACAAATTTTAGTGAAAAATGGAAGGGTATGTATAGGTATTTTAAGGCAGAAACAGGTTCCAAGAAGGACATTCCAGGAATAATTAATGAACAAGGGGAGTGTGTATGTGAGGATCTTCAAAAAGCAGAAGTATTCAGTCAGCAGTATGTAAAGATCGTTGGTTACAAGGATAATGTCGAGATAGAGGAGGAGACTAAGGCCAAAGAAGTAATAAAATTTACATATGATAACAATGACATTTACAATAAGATACAAAAGTTGAAAACTAGAAAAGCGGCTGGAATTAATCAGATTTCTGGGGATATACTAAAGACAATGGGTTGGGATATAGTACCATATCTGAAGTACTTATTTGATTATTGTTTGGCCGAAGGAGCTATATCAGATGAATGGAGAGTTGCTATAGTAGCCCCTGTGTATAAAGGAAAGGGTGATAGACATAAAGCTGAAAATTACAGGCCAGTAAGTTTGACATGCATTGTATGATAGCTTTGGGAAGGCATTCTTTCTGATTATATTAGACATGTTTGTGAAATTAATAACTGGTTCAATAGAAGGCAATTCGGTTTTAGGGAAGGTTATTCCACTGAAGCTCAACTTGTAGGATTCCAGCAAGATATAGCATATATCTTGGATTCTGGAGGTCAAATGGACTGTATCGCGATTGACATGTCTAAAGCATTTGATAGGGTAGATCATGGGAGACTACTGGCAAAAATGAGTGCAATTGGACTAGACAAAAGAGTGACTGAATGGGTTGCTATATTTCTAGAAAATTGATCTCAGAGAGTTAGAGTAGATGAAGCTTTGTCTGACCCTGTAATAGTTGAGAGGGGAGTTCCTCAGGGCAGTGTTATCGGACCTTTATGTTTTCTTATATATATAAATGATATGAGTAAAGGAGTGGAATCGGAGGTAAGGCTTTTTGCGGATGATGTTATTCTCTATAGAGTGATAAATAAGTTACAAGATTTTGGGCAACTGCAACGTGATCTCGAAAATATTGTGAGATGGACAGCAGGCAATGGTATGTTGATAAACGGGGCTAAAAGTCAGGTTGTGAGTATCACAAATAGGAAAAGTCCTCTCAGTTTTAATTACTGCGTTGATGGGGTGAAAGTTCCTTTTGGGGATCATTGTAAGTATCTAGGTGTTAATATAAGGAAAGATCTTCACTGGGGTAATCACATAAATGGGATTGTAAATAAAGGGTACCGATCTCTGCACATGGTTATGAGGGTGTTTAGGGGTTGTAGTAAGGATGTAAAGGAGAGTGCATATAAGTCTCTGGTAGGACCCCAACTAGAGTATGGTTCCAGTGTATGGGACCCTCACCAGGATTACCTGATTCAAGAACTGGAAAAAATCCAAAGAAAAGCAGCTCGATTTGTTCTGGGTGATTTCCGACAAAAGAGTAGCGTTACAAAAATGTTGCAATGTTTGGGTTGGGAAGAATTGAGAGAAAGAAGAAGAGCTGCTCGACTAAGTGGTATGTTCCGAACTGTCAGCGGAGAGATGGCGTGGAATGACATTAGTAGACGAATAGGTTTGAATGGCGTCTATGAAAGTAGGAAAGATCACAATATGAAGATAAAGTTGGAATTCAAGAGGACAAACTGGGGCAAATATTCATTTATAGGAAGGGGAGTTAGGGATTGGAATAACTTACCAAGGGAGATGTTCACTAAATTTCCACTTTCTTTGAAATCATTTCGGAAAAGGCTAGGAAAGCAACAGATAGGGAATCTGCCACCTGGGCGACTGCCCTAAATGCAGATCAGTATTGATTGATTGATTGTTTTCATATGCACGTGCACACATTACAACATAAAGTTACGGCGTGCAGCGTGGCTAAGCACATGTCGCATGAACTGGGCACTCTGCCAGAGCTGTCTCATTAGCTCAGTGAGGCGAGGTAATGCCATAAATGCCGGTTGTGCAGACGCGCAGATGTTAGAGTCACGTTCGTGCCAATTTTTTTTCAGTTAATGTATCAAATTGTATCCAATGTACACCTCCACTATGCAGTACACCATGTTCTGTCTTACCGTTACAGTTACGTTTATTTAAACATTCAAACATAACATGAACTTCTTACAGGTGTAAATGATCACTTTGTTTCGTCCATGGCGCAAATAAAGCCAATACATAGAACATAATAGTGGATACAGTAACATCGTCTCTATCCAATGTGGTACAAGGAAACACAATACAGTACAGTAGGTAGGCTACACTGCATTGCCCATTATGCTACACACAATAATACCATAGTGTACGTGTGACGTCCAGTCTTATCTTCACAAGCTTATCTTCACTTACGAGCAACGTTCACTTCACAGCAGATGTTCAAAGCGACCACCTTGCATTTGCAAACACTTCGCCACTCGCTGGAGCATACTTTGCTGGACCGTACGCAACACACCTGCAACCACCATTGCCGATGCAGCATGCACACGAGCTATTAGGTCTATGGGTGGAGTACTATAAATATATTTCCTTTAAGTGTGCCCACAAAAAAAAAAAAAAAAAAGAAATCTAGTGGATTAAGGTCTGTGGAACGTGGAGGCCAGAACATTGGACCTACACGACCAATCCATTTCCCTGGAAATGATTCATTTAACCAGTTACGCTTACACACAGTCATTCCAAAGTGTGCCGGTGCACCATCATGCTGAAACCATAGCTGTCACCGAACACCAAGTGGAACGTTTTCTAAAGCGTCAGGCAAAGTATTGCCCAGAAACGTATGATAGTGGGGCACATTCAACTTGTCCGGCAATAGGCAAGGGCCTAAAAGCACTCCTCCCACGATTCCAGCCCACAGGTTTATGTCAAAGCGTGCCTGAAAGCCACGTTCACGGGTGAGATGTGGGTTGTGGTCAGACCAATAATGGCTGTTGGGATGGTTGAAAATACCTTCCCGAATTAAGCTACGTTCGTCACTCCATATCACATTCTTTATAAAATGTTTGTTATATTCAAATTGTTGCAAAAGTCATTCATAGAACTGTACTCGTTGAATGCAGTCTTCTGGCTGCTGGTGTTGAGTTACCGCGTAATGATATGGATGCAACACGTCAACAGCCAGTGTTTGAGATACCTGGACCTGCCTTGCAATATCACGACTACTTTGCCGAGGTGATTGGTGAACGGCTTCAAAAATGTCGTCCTCTGTTTGTGGAGTACGTCTAGTCCTTGGACGACCTCTGTCCACTACTTGTGGACGAAGATTACCAGTTTCCCGCAGGCATTGCTCAAGGCAACGAAAACATTCTTATCGGGATGACATCTTTGAGGGTACCATGCTGCATACTCACGAGCAGCAGCAGAAGCTTGGTTATCGGATGCACCCAACACTAAAAGCATACTGACGTATTCGCTGTGTGTGTACTCCAACAGAAAGCCGCCCTACATGCACTTGACGGACGCTTCCTTCCAACTCCTAGGCCTTTCCTATCCCATCATCGCCATAAGACCTATTTGTGTCGGTGCGACGTAAAGCCCCTAGCAAAAAAAAAAAATGTAAATCTTTGTTCGGCTAAAGCAATATTTCATAATAAGTTTTTAACTGTAAATCGGGGATAGAGAGTGAGTTACCCTCTCAAGCTGCCCTTCATCTTGGTTTGAGGTGACTTCGATTTAGTAACTGTTTTTGTAATGTATTAAAGTAATTTCCATGCGAGCCACCTCAGTAGTTTGGGACTAGCCCCAGTTTCATCGGCCAAGAGCCCTGTAGGAGTTTAATTTTTCATTACCTGCGAGCGCAGTGTACGCCTCCATTCAGTTGGTGTTCGGGCCGTTTATTTAACCTGTTCTTTTTTCTCAAAGGCCCTGTAGGTTGGGTACTAGATACTCCTGCGTAAAACTATTTCTATTTGTAAGTTGGGCCTTGAGAGGCCAGAGATTGTTAGATTTTGATGTTGCCTTGAGTAGGCTGGAAGAAACTGAGAGCCTGTTAGCTCTTTTCAGGGTTTTGTAATAGTGAAGGGTGCCTCTGGAAGGCTTGACATTGTAATTTAGGGAGCAAGTGCTCTTGGATTAGGGGATTTCTGCCCTTGACTAAATTATTCCGCATTTTGAATTGTAAATTTGAGCTGGTAGCTCAAAAATTGTAAAACTAGGGGCTTGAAGCCCAAAATTGTTAAAGTTCTGAATCTTGGATTTCTCCAAGTCTCATTTCAAGATTGGCATTATACCTGATTTTTCATTGTGATTTCACCTGGTGGAAATTTGTTAACCTTGTTTTTTTAGTATTGAAAGAAATATAACCTTTGTTAAAATTTTAAATCAATTCCTGATATTGTAGTTACTGTAGACCCATTCAAGCCCGCACCTTCTTTCACCTCTCTGCGTTCCACAAATACCTCGGAACAATTGTTGTTGTTATTATTATTATTATTATTATTGTTGTTGTTGTTGTTGTTGTTGTAACCTCTTTTGTTACACACAAACACAAATGAACAAGATCATAATAATAATAATAATAATAATAATAATAATAATTAAGGCAGACTAAAAATTTTTTAGACGCAATCAAAAATATTGAAAACAAATGCACGTTTTGCACAAGAAAACAACAAACAGTAACGATCAGGTTGAGCAACATGACGACTAAGGAAAGGAGGTGGAAAGCGGCTAGGACCATACTCAGGCGGTGAAAGGTATTGGCAGTGCTGATGAAGCGAAATCAATGGTGATTCAACTTAAAATACAGTTTACTTAATTAATAATTTTGATGGAAATAACATAATTTGCAAAGGTGTCCAAAATAATATTTCACTAGGAAATTGCAAAATAATAACAATAATAATGAAAAATTAAACAGAATGTACAAATTTCAGTGATGCTAATTTACATTATTTCAGGAAGGAACATCACACTGAATGTTCAAGTTTCACGGTGTAAAATTTAAGTTACTTACATCACAAGAAAGAATATACACACACAAGAATAGGAGGGAAAACTCAACATTTTAAAACTTATCTTAGGACAGAGTCTTTTTAAGAGGCAGCCTCCTCAAAAACTCTTCTGAAAAAAGGTGCTTGTTCTAAAAGAGAATATCCTAAGATGAAGCGGATCTACGAGAGACAGCCCCAAGGGGTAAAATTTACGATTTACATTTACAACCAAAAAGGAATAGAATATTTTACATTTTAACACAATTTAAGAAAACAGAAGGAAAAGAAAACTGCCTCTTAACAAACATGATGCGACTCGCTGCAAGTGCTAAGTCATTTTAAGTTAAATTTGGTGACTGAGAGAAAAGCGGGTAAGCCTTGGCGTTAAAGAGAAATTAAAATGAACACTACATTTGAAGATTACTACCAGAAAAATGAAAAAGCCAAGTGCTTACATTATAGGATGGCCAAGAGACCCGTCACCTGGAGGAGAGAACTTCTCCCTTCGCCGGTCCAAGAAACAAGACGGCTTGGATGCGCTCGGCTCTTGCCAAGAGTGCTGCTGCCGGAAATGGTGAAATCGTGAAACAACCAATGAGCGCCTTGCACTTCTCGCGTTCGCCAATCGCAAATAGCCTTATTATGGCCAGTGAGGGCCCAGAAAAATAATGCTTACAAAATACCTTGTGTAGCAACAAGAAATTTCCAAACTGTTGCAAATTGATGCAACCGGAAATTCCTCGAAGCATCCTACCCGATATGGCACGTGTGCCACCGTATGTCCCACAAGTTTTTCATCTTACCTTTAACGTTCCTAAGACCTAATAACATTTTTTATAATACCCAAATAATTTTGAAGAAGTATACAAAAAAAAAAACGCCAAAGCAACAAATATACACATGGACATACAAGAAACACTGTATCCTCCAAGTCCAAATAAATATTTTACAATCACTGTATCTTTCAAGTCCAAATAAATATTATACAATCACTACAGTTACGCCGAAACATACGGACATAGGGCAGTGGGCTGCAAGTATTCATTGTCCAAATGCAACCTGCGCTACCACAGTAGCTGAAAAGAGCACTTCAAACAACCAGTAAGTCTCACAAAGCATATCACGGACCAAAAGGCGGCAAGTTTCCAATAGTAGAGGAGAATCTGCTTACGTATATGATTTCGTTATGCAATGTTGGATATGCTATTTCTCATGAAATGCTGTATTTTAAAGGATGAGAAATAGCTGCTGTATATAGAATCAGTGTCTCGGATTTGAAGGTTTGCCATGGCTGGATGATTACCCCATTAATGCTTAGCGTTACCATATGGTATCACATGTAACAAATTATTAAAGCTGTTGCTGTACTTTCGACAGTTGTGCTGGAGGATTGGTACCACTGCTTATCGCTCTGTAAGGGAACCGCGCTTATGCCAATGTAGCACTCATTGATATGTTTGTTACAATAATAACATATAGAGAGTTCAAAAATTGCTGTCGTTGAATGTGCAGCAAAAATGGACATCCTCTCCGAGTTAGTGCATTTTTATAAGCTTATTATTATTACATGGATTATTTTTGGTATTATACTTATTTGTATAGTGTAATATATATTCTATGACCGTTACAAATGATTTTGCTAGAAACATGTGAAGTTATGGCTTCCGAATTTCAAGTTTACCATATGGTAACACTAGAATCTTGTACTTTCAAGTTTAAAAATTTGGTAACTATCTATCCTAAGGTTACAGAGGTTTCTGTTTGATGTTCAACTTGTCAAAGGAATTTTGGAAGACAATCTAATTTTTCTCCAACTTCATCTAGTTCCTCCTTGGGAAGCGCAATATTTTCTCTGCACTTATTATTGACAATAAGAAAATAGGGCAGCGGGTAAGCTACTACGACCAGCATAGTGAAAGAATTATTGTCATCAAGATAGACACCAAACCAATGCCCACCACAATAGTGCAGGTCTATATGCCTACTAGTTCAGCGGATGATGAGGAAATCGAAGGAATGTATGAAGAGATAGAAGATTTAATACAATATGTAAAAGGTGACGAGAATCTAATTGTGATGGGAGACTGGAATGCAGTGGTAGGCCAAGGAAGAGAAGGTAGTACAGTAAGAGAATTTGGATTGGGACAAAGGAACGAAAGAGGAAGTCGGCTGGTTGAATTCTGCACTGATCATAATTTAGTCCTTGCCAATACTTTGTTTAAACACCGCAAACGGCGGCTGTATACGTGGACAAGACCTGGAGACACTGGAAGGTATCAAATAGACTTCATTATGATTAGGCAGAGATTCAGAAATCAGGTGTTGGATTGCAAAACTTTCCCAGGAGCAGACGTGGACTCTGACCACAACTTGTTGGTCATGAAATGCCACCTGAAGCTGAAGGAATTGAAGAAAGGAAAGAATGCAAAAAGATGGGATCTAGACAAGTTGAAAGAAAAGAGTGTGAGGGACTGTTTCAAGGAACATGTTGCAAAAGGACTGAATGAAAAGGCTGAAGGAAACACAATAGAGGAAGAGTGGATAGTCATGAAAAATTAAGTCAGTAGGGCTGCTGAAGAAATGTTAGGAAGGAAGAAAGGATCGACTAAGAATCAGTGGATAACTCGGGAGATACTAGACCTGATTGATGAACGACGAAAATACAAGAATGCTAGAAATGAAGAGGGCAGGAAAGAATACAGGCGTTTAAAGAATCAAGTGGATAGAAAGTGCAAGGTAGCTAAGGAAGAATGGCTGAAGGAGAAGTGCAAGTATGTCGAAGGTTGTATGGTCCTGGGAAAGGTAGATGCTGCATACAGGAAAATCAAGGAAACCTTTGGAGAAAGGAAATCTAGGTGTATGAATATTAAGACCTCAGATGGAAAGCCACTTCTAGGGAAAGAAGACAAAGCAGAAAGATGGCAGGAACATATCTAACAGTTGTATCAAGGTAAAGGTGTAGATAATTCGGTTCTGGAACGTGAGGAGGCTGTTGATGCTGATGAAATGGGAGACCCAATTTTGAGGTCAGAGTTTGACAGAGTTGTGAGTGACCTAAATAGGAACAAGGCACCTGGAATTGATGACATTCCCTCTGAATTACTGACTGCCTTAGGAGAAACCAGCATGGCAAGGTTATTCCATTTAGTGTGTAAGATGTGTGAAACATCAGAAGTCCCATCCGATTTTCAGCAGAATATTGTTATACCTATTCCCAAGAAAGCCGGTGCTGACAAGTGTGAAAACTACCGCACCATTAGTTTAGTATCTCATGCCTGCAAAATTTTAACACATATTATTTACAGAAGAATGGAAAATCAAGTTGAAGCTGAGTTGGGAGAAGATCAATTTGGCTTCAGAAGAAATGTAGGAACAAGTGAAGCAATCCTGACTTTACGTCTGATCTTAGAGGATCGAGTCAAGGAGGACAGGCCCACATACATGGCATTCGTAGATCTAGAAAAGGCATTCGATAATGTTGATTGGACCAAGCTATTTAAGATTCTGAAGATGATTGGGATCAGATACCGAGAACGAAGAATTATCTACAATCTGTATAAAAATCAGTCTGCAGTGATAAGAATCGAGGGCTTTGAAAAAGAAGCAGCAATCCAGAAAGGAGTGAGGCAAGGCTGCAGTTTGTCCCCCCTCCTGTTCAGTGATTACATAGAACAGGAAGTAAAGGAAATCAAAGAGGAATTTGGAAAGGGAATCACAATCCAAGGAGAGGAAATCAAAACTTTCAGATTTGCTGATGATATTGTTATTTTATCTGAAACTGCAGAAGATCTTGAGAAGCTGCTGAATGGTATGGACGAAGTCTTGGGTAAGGAGTACAGGATGAAAATAAATAAGTTCAAAACAAAAGTAATGGAGTGCAGTCGAACGAAGGCAGGTGATGCAGGAAATATTAGAGTAGGAAATGAAGTCTTAAAGGAGGTAGATGAATATTGTTACTTGGGTAGTAAAATAACTAACGATGGCAGAAGTAAGGAGGACATAAAATGCAGACTAGCACAAGCAAGAAAGAGCTTTCTTAAGAAAAGAAATTTGCTTACTTCAAACATTGATATAGGAATTAGAAAGATGTTTTTGAAGACTTTCGTGTGGAGCGTGGCATTGTATGGAAGTGAAACATGGACGATAACTAGCTCAGAAAGAAAGATAATAGAAGCTTTTGAAATGTGGTATTACAGAAGAATGCTGAAGGTGAGATGGATAGATCGAATCACGAATGAAGAGATACTGAATCAAATTGGGGAGAGGAGATCGATTTGGCTAAGTTTGATGAGAAGAAGAGATAGAATGATAGGACACATCTTAAGACATCCAGGACTTGTTCAGTTGGTTTTTGAAGGAAGTGTAGGTGGTAAGAACGGTAGGGGTAGACCAAGGTATGAATATGACAAGCAGATTAGAGCAGATGTATGATGCGGTAGTTACGTAGAAATGAAAAGGTTAGCACAGGATAGGGTGGCATGGAGGCTGCATCAAACCAGTCTATGGACTGATGACTCAAACAACAACAGCAGCAACCACCACCACCCTTCAATATTATACATATTTTTACTAGGTATCTCTGTGTGGAGCAAGTGCATAAGGATTTCTGCTAAAAATAACCTAATCTTGTGGTGGTGGTGGTGGTGGTGGTGGTGGTGGTGGTTGTTGTTTTAAGGAATAAAACAAAACTGGATTCTCAGTCACACCTGGTTTACCTTCAAGAATTCATAATTAAATTATACATATGAAGGCATAACACTGAACAATATAACTGTTTTATAATAAAGATTTATTTTACATGGATATTTATTGTAATATTTTTGTCATGGAATTTTAAAAATTGTAACAAAGACAATAATAATAATAATAATAATAATAATAATAATAATAATAATAATAATAATAATAATAATATTGGTTTTACATCCCACTAAGTTAATGGTTCTTGGAGATGCCAAGGTGCCAGTATTTGGTACCACAGGAGTTTTTTTACATTACAAGTAAATCTACCGACACGGGGTTGATGTATTTTTGCACCTTCAAATACTACCAGACTGAGCTAGGATTCATCCTGTCAAGGGCTCAAAAAGCCAGCACTCTTAACTGTTTTTACACAATGCAGGGTAAAGAAATAATGATATTAAATCTCAACTTACATAGATTTTGGACAACCGTAAGACAAACCATGACACCAGCTGAAACTGCATCGAGAAATAAACAAATGAAAATCAGGTTGTTCAACTTGACAACTACAACCTGTGACAATAAAGTTCTGTGAATAGTCCTGTACTATCAACATAGATGAACAATGCACGACAGTGACCTTACTGTCCTTCGAAATATTCCCCTCCCATAACTATGCACTGCTGAGATCGGTGATACATGTCCTGGAAACTTTGCAAGAAAGCTTCTTTGGGATGGTGTTCAAAAGCCTAGTCACGTTTCGGTGGGTGTCAGGAATATCCTCATATCTCCTTCCTTTCAGAGTGAGGTTGAGTCGTGGGAATAGGAAGAAGTCTGGAGATTTGAGATCTGGGGAGTATGGGGATGTTCAAGTTGCACCACCCCCATTTTTGCCATGAACTGTTTGACGATATTGGCTGTGTGTGGGCGAGCGTTGTCATGGACAAAAAATCATGAACCTTGTTGTGCGTACTGGGGTCGTACCCTGCATAGACGTTTCATGAAACGGGTCAAAATTTCAATGTACCATGCAGCATTCATCGTCGTTCCCTCAGGTAGAAATTCCTTGTGGATAATGCCTTGACTATCGAAAAAGGTGATAAGCATAGTTTTGATGCGTGACTTTTTGGCTCTGACCTTTTTCCGACGAGGGGGTCCCGGAGAACACCATTCCATGCTTTGCCGTTTCGTTCCAGCGTCGTACCTGAGACACCAGATTTCATCCTCAGGTAACAATACAATTTAAGAAATTTGGTGTCGCATCCACCGTTTTGACAAAATCCTGTGAAGCCTCTAAACATGTCTGCTTCTGATCGTCTGTCAAGTGATGTGGCACAAGACGAGAACACGTTTTCCTCTTCCCTAACTTCTCGGTAATGATTCGTCGCACGGATTCACGGTTAATCTGCAGTTCATCTGCTATCATGCGCACAGTTAATCACCGATCGTTCGTGATTAATGTCCTCAACTTCTCAATGTTTTAGTCACTGACGGCGGTCGCCGGTCTTCCGCTACGGGGGTTGTCGAAAACACTTTCCCAGCCTCCTCGAAAACAGGTGATCACTCATACACATTCTTCAAGAACAGTGTTTGATCTTCATAAACATGTACCAGCATGCGTTTCTTTCGGTGTCTTGCAAAGCTTAAAACAAAACTGTACATTGGTCTTTTGGTCGTTCATGTTCCTGTTCACAGTTCAGAACCAACGCACTAAACACACTGTGTCAAACAGGTCGTATGCGGCACATACACGATGCTCAACTGAACAACGTTGGGAGCAGGTGGTCAAAACCTGCTTCTACGCAGGTGCAGCGTTGTGTGTTGCCGGATCGACCGTTCTGACTTCATTCACCGAACTTTATTGTCACAGGTTGTATAAGAAAGGATGTGGAACGGGCATGGGAATCCTACCGGGGCCATTGGGATACGTAGGTTGAAGGTTTCTAGAAAAATCAACGGTGATCCCTTGATCTGTTAATTTTTTTTTTTTCCAAAATAAACATTACAAAGAAAATTCAAACCAAAATCCTTCAATTCAAAAATCCAGTTAGGATATCTCAGATCAACAAATTAGATGTAATTTGCCAAGGGCTTTTCTTTTAAGTCAAAGTGGCTAACCAAAGATAACCTAACATAACGCAACAACCAGAATAGAACGATTAAAGGTAATAAGAACCATATGATATTAAAAATACAACCTTAAGTGAAATCTAACAGCGCTTTCAAATAATCGCGCCATATAATGGAAACAAGATGGAAATGTCAGAAATACTTAAACTTGACGCAGAGGCCAGTTCAACTTACTCCCACACCAAAAGCACTTCTAATGCGGGGCAGAGGAAAAACTAGCGTGCATCAAGTGATACAAAATTATTGGAGGCAAACCCCGAGGGGAATAAAATTAATCCACTACCGGGCGAGTTGGCCATGCGGTTAGAGGCACGCGGCTGTGAGCTTGCATCCGGGAGATAGTGGGTTCGAATCCCACTGTCGGCAGCCCTGAATATGGTTTTCCGTGGTTTACCATTTTCACACCAGGCAAATGTTGGGGATGTATCTCCAGGTTTACAGAACCAAGAGAAAAGGGGAATGCCTCCAAAATCAAACAGGCAGGCCCAGCTGAAAAACTAAGGTTATGACGTTTTATTAAAAGTTTTTGGGTCCACCTTATTCAATACCTTACAATTTTGTTGTGTAGATGTAATTACAACATATTATGTTTCATTCAGTACTAGTTTTGACGCTATACTGAGTTATCATCAGCTGAACAGAGGTTTAGAAAAATTGGCAATGATATAAGTTTATCAACATCAACTTCATCACATTTAAAATCATATTAATAACAATGAACCATGTTAAAAAGTAAACTATTTATTCATCCTTATTTTTCAACAAGTTGAAGACTTGCATGTCTTATGCAACAAACTAATAAAAACATATGCAAACTGGTTTGCTCAATTATAATATAAAGTGAATTCAAAGTAGATCAACAAAATATAAAAATGGAATTAGTCTTGAAAACTATTTGCGCTTAATTGATCGCACTTCATAAAACATCACGTAGTATTGTAGTAAAACTAAAAGTAGGTTCCATAAAATCTACAGAGTCCCTTTGACAGTGTTGTTCAATGAAGCACTCCTAATGAGGTGGAAACGAACACAAAGTCCTTTAAGATATTATCAAGAACAAAGTTTCCCAGTTTAGTGCAGACCTGTAAATAATAAGATATGCTATAATTATCATTTCACCTAAGAGACAAGATATAAGGTTGTGTCGTATAACGTAAATGTTTCTACGTGACTCACCTCAAAAGGTCGCTGACTATGCAAAGCACAGTGAAGCACAGCAAGCAGTGATGTGATAGAGTTAAAGTGTCCAAGGTGGGTTGGGGTTGAAGACCCATAGGTCATATTTACTTAGGAATCAGAAAACAATAAATCAATTAATTTTCTAGTCTTAACAATCAACAGATCCAATTCTTCTTTTATATGCAGTATTTTTAGAAAGCCTACACAAATGGCTGTTACTATTAGGCAAGATTCAGAGCACCCACAGAATAAAAAAAACTCTACATACAATAGGTTAGTAGAACAAGCATTTAGGATCCCCATGACAAAAGCTAATTTGAATAAAGAACTTACCATCTGTTCAATGGCTAAGGCTAATGGTTTTACTGAAGGCTTTATTAAAAGTATAATCAACAAGATTAGGTATCGTTCACAAACCAAGTTGCTCAAAGACAAACCTAATCAGAAGGCTTTTGCAATATTTACTTTCAACAAGGATATTTATAGGTTTGCTAATATTTTCAAGAAGCATAATGTCAGGGTTTTGTTTCGTACCGATAATAGTAATTCTGAGGTATTGCATAATTCAGCCTCAATCAATAGATCTAAACCTTATTCCAAATCTGGTGTGTATAGGTTTAGATGTAACGACTGTGGGTGCACATATCTGGGTCAAACAGGACGCAGCTTTAAAATTAGATATACAGAACATACTAATGCCATAAAATATAACAAGTTTCTGCTGTAGGCCAGCTTATGCACGATCTAAAGCATAAATTCACAACTATAGAGCGTGACATTGAGATCCTGGTGAACTTAGAAAAAGGAAGTTTGCTTTATGTTATGGATTGTTGCTGTATACACTTAGATCAATACTTCAATTCAAACCGTATATGAGATTTCTGAAAAATAAAAAAAATTATTTGATTTTCTTATTGTGTTTTTTTAAACATACATGTCCTGGTCAATAGTTCGGTGTTTCGTATTATGCGTAATAGCTTTGCTAGTTTCTTCTTACGTCCACGCCCTCCAGAGCTCCACCACACCGCTACTCCTCATTTGCTCCTCCAATTTGCCCCTACTCCTCCTCTTCAATCCCAACCCACCTTGGGCACTTGAACTCTTATCACATCACTGCTTGCTGTGCTTCATTGCGCTTCGCATAGTCAGCGATTTTTTGAGGTCTTTCATGCAGAAACATTTACGCTATAGGCAATCTGCCTCTTAGGTGAATTGATAATTATAGCATATCTTCACAGTAAACAAAGAAAATAATAAGATCCATCTTTTTCAATACTATATATATTACGTGAAAATTTTTACATTTCTGTTAAATCATCACGTTTATAAACTTTTGGTACCGATTTTGACAAAACTGTATGTCATCATCAGCCTAGGACAAATTATACAAAGACAATAAAATACATTGATCGTGACTCTTATAGAAATACCATAATAGTAATATAGAATATATACATGTTACAACTAAAATAATATTTACACCTATAAGCTGATAGTCATTAATACAATGGAAGTCATTTATATAATAAGGTGTACACCTTAGTAATTATTATAATTAAAAAGAATGACATGTTAAAAGAGAATTTGGTTTTTGTACTATATCTTTAGTAGTAAAATATAATTCTCTTCTGATCTGTTATTTACAGGTCCATATTGAACTGGGAAATGCTGTCCTGATAATATCTTAAAGGACTTTGTGTTCGTTTCCACCTCATTAGGAGTGCTTCATTGAACAACACTCTCAAAGGGACTCTGTAGATTTTATGGAACCTACTTTTAGTTTTACTACAATACTATGTGATGTTTTAAGAAGTGCGATCAATTAAGTGCAAATAGTTTTCAAGACTATTTACAGTTTTATATTTTGTTGTTCTACTTTGAATTCACTTTATATTATAATTGAGCAAACCAGTTTGCATCTGTTTTTATTAGTTTGTTGCATAAGACCCGCAAGTCTTCGACTTGTTGAAAAATAAGGATGGATAAATAGACTGTTTACTTTTGAGCACAGTTCATTGTTATTAATATGATTTTAAATGTGATGAAGTTGATGTTGATAACCTTACATGATTGCCAATTTTTCTAAACCTCTGTTCAGCTGATGATGACGCAGTATAGCGTCAAAACTAGTACTGAATGAAACATAATATGTTGTAATTACATCTACACAACAAAATTGTTAGGTATTGAATAAGGTGGACCCAAAAAGTTTAAATAAAACATTGTAATCTTTGTTCAATATTGACAAACAATGAAGTTTATTAGTTTAAATGAAAAGCTAAGGCATCTTAATAATTGAGTGGCGAGTAGGGGCAATCTCGTATGTGAAAAGGGAACTAAACATTGAATTTAAACTAAGGTGGAAATGAAACCAACAGCGCTTACCCCACGGCAGGCTATCCTGGGTGGGAGGATCACCGAAGTAAGTCTGACTCGCTGGACAGGTGAGAAGCGAAAGACGTCGAAAGTTTTCCTCGCTCTCTCGAGGAGGGTGAAGCTGGGCCCGGTCCGATCACAAGGTAACCAGTCAGACTACAGAAGCTTACCTCTCATCACCCAGACTCACCAATCAAAACTCCTGTTATTATCTCCAATGTAAATGACTATTGAGAATCTTCCATCTTACGAAACTCTTAAAGACATAGAACGTCTTTCTAGAATCGACATTTCACAATATTAATGAAAACAACCCTTTACAATTTTCACTGTTACAAAATGTCAGCCAACAATAAGGAAAACAACCCTTTACAACTGTCAGTGTTACATTTCCAAATGACAGTCTTCTATAAGTCCACATGTTTTTCTTTTTCTTTCTCTACCAAACGATGCAAATACAACACATTTTTCTCCTTTCTTTCCTTACGAAACCTTTGTCAGAAACCAAAGTCATAATTTACTTACTGACTGACTTGCTTGCTTGCTTACTTACAAAGTCACATGCTTTAATAGTGAGAGTTGCTTTTCTGCCTGACTGCCTTATACACCTCGTTGAGCCAAACAGACAATATGATAGTGAAAGGCACTGTAGAATTTCTGGTTATCAAACAGTTATTAATCCAATTTGTTTTTTTTTTTTTTTTTTTTCAGGAAAAGATAAGAGATTATGGGAAGAAGAAGTATTCAAATTTGCTCGACTGCAGCAATTGAGAGCTGTTAGCTGCCACTTACCATGTGCCGAAAATCCTCTCGATCCACATATTTATGAGATGGTGTTGTACGAGTATCTTAAAATGGATCCTGAGGTAATGTATAGCCCAAGAAAATTACACTCGTGAGCAATTGATTTAGAGATGGCTGCCATAGTGGGGAAATGGCGGTGTGCTCAATCCAGCTAATGTCATAGAAGGGCGTGGCATGTAGCAGTGAGGACATCAGACTTCGTACTCACTGCCTGAGTAGCAGTTGACTACATTATGGGCAAGGCACAAGACTTCAGCGGATTTGATTGCAGCCAGATTGTCAGCACCAGCCGTATGAGCCATGCCATCTCTGAAGTTGTGCAGGCCACTGGGCTTTCCAAGGGCTGCCATGTCAAGAATGATACATGTTAAAAACTTCATTGTTGGTCTGTGTTGACAGTAAGATACTTCAAAATACTCATTGGCTGAATTGTCAGCGTACTGGCCTTCGGTTCAGAGGGTCCCGGGTTTGATTCCCGGCAGTGTCGGGCATTTTAACCTTCATTGGTTAATTCCAATAGCTCAGGGGCTGGGTGTTTGTGATTTCCCCAACATCCCTGCAACTCACACACCACACATAACACTGTCCTCCACCACAGTAACACGCAGTTACCTACACATGGCAGATGCCGCCCACCCTCATTGGAGGGTTTGCCTTACAAGGGCTGCACCCGGCTAGAAATAGCCACACGAAATTATAATAAAATTGAGTTTTCCACCTTTTCAAATAATATTATAATGTACATACATACATACATACATACATACATACATACATACATACATACATACATACATACATTATCATTATAGACTGTTATGCCTTTCATCATTCAGGCTGCAAGCCTCTGTGAATTTACTAAACATCGCCACAATCCTCTATTTGCAACTAGTGCTGTGGCCCCATTTAGTTCTATACCTCTTATCTTTAAATCGTTAGAGACTGAATCTAACCATCGTCGTCTTGTATACCTCTACTTCTCTTACCCTCCATAACAGCGTTCATTATTCTCCTAGGTAATCTATCCTCCTCCATTCGCCTCACATGACTGCACCACCGAAGCCAGTTTATGCGTACATCTTCGTCTATCAAATTCATTCCTAAATTAGCCTTTATCTCATCATTCTGAGTACCCTCCTGCCATTATTCCCACCTGTTTGTACCAGAAATCATTCTCGCTACTTTCATGTCTGTTACATCTAACTTATGAATAAGATAACCTGAGTCCACACAGCTTTCGCTCCCATAAAGCAAAGTTGGTCTGAAAACAGACCGATGTAAAGATAGTTTCGTCTGGGAGCTGACTTTCTTCTTACTGAATACTGTTGATCGCAGCTGTGAGCTCACTGCATTAGCTTTACTACACCTAGATTCAATCTTGCTCACTATATTACCATCCTGGGAGAACACACAACCTAAATACTTGAAATTATCAACCTGTTCTAGCTTTGTATCACCAATCTGACATTCAATTCTGTTGAATTTCTTACCTACTGACATCAATTTAGTCTTCAAAAGGCTAATTTTTATACCATAATCAGTGCACCTATTTTCAAGTTCCAAGATATTAGACTGCAGGCTTTCGGCACAGTCTGCCATTAAGACCAAGTCATCAGCATAGGCCAGACTGGTTGCTACATTTCCGCCTAACTGAATCCCTCCCTGCCATTTTATACCTTTCAGCAGGTGATCCATGTAAACTACGAACAGCAAAGGTGAAAGATTACAGCCTTGTCTAACCCCTGTAAGTAATGTTAGCGATTAAATTACATTAATGTCAAGAATATTTGCTTGACATGTTTCTTCTCTCTTTGAGGCATCATTGGCCACTTATTTCCAGCATAGATTAAAAATAAACATTTACAGGCAGAAAAAAAGAGTTGTCACACACCATTATTACTATAAATAACAAACATGCACATACGTCCACTAAGATCAGTAAAATAGTGCATTAAAAAACTGATCAGATGTCTTTAAAAAAGAGAAAACACACGTACACATGTTCTTACTATACTTACACTTTTTAAAAAATCTGTGAGGTAAAATCATCCTTGTAAAATTGTGCTGTTTCAAATCTATTGTTCATGATAATCTTGCAGACGATTCTAAGTGATAATTGAAATGGTGATTAATCTAAATTGTATAGAAGAGAAGAGCAGACTCCTCAACGTTGAAATGAAGCATGCATTAAATAATACGGATCTTGTAACCTGCTGTGGAAAATGTTGCAGAATTTAACACAACACAAAGACGTGCAACGGTAGCCGCTAAGACCGGTCATGCCACTTGAGGGGTGTCTGTTTTGAGAAATAAAAAGGGGACTCTCAAATAGAATACCGCATTCTCCAATATTTTACATGCCAGTTTACAAGATCCGTATTATTTAATGCAACCTTCATTTCTATCTTGAGGAGTCCCCTCTTCTATACAATTTAGATTAATTTATCATTTAGAATTGTCTGCAAGTCACTAAGAGACAAAACATGTCCTTCAAATATTTTTTGATATTAATGTAATTTAATTGCTAACATGATTATATTACGTACTGAAAAGATGGAATTCTCAAGACTTTTTTTACTTTGAAATATCAAGAGTGTACTGTGAGTACATGGATTCAGGCAAAACCACCGCCATCAGGGTCAGTTGTCATAGTGTATGACAACGTTGATATTAGGGGTAGTTGTTGGCTTGCCTGGATCGTTAGAGTGGATGGATTGACCAAAATGCAGCAGATCACTCATCATTTCAGTGCTGGACAGCGACAACATGTGAGTAGCCATACCATCCAGAACCATCTTAACACCATGAGGTAAAGAGGAATGCACCCCATGCGAGTACGTCTGTTAAAGGCGCAGAGGCTGACATGGGCAAAGGAGCACCAACATTGGATGCTTGAAGCACAGAAAAAAGTCCCTCAGACAGATGAGTCGAGTACCAGTTGGTCCATGCTGATGGCCAGGTGAGAGTACATCGTCAACCAAATTTGGCATTGGATCCCTCTTGCCAGCAGGGTACAGTTCAGGCCAATGGTGGTGGTTTCCTCCTATGGGGACTCTTCACTTGGTATAAAACAGGACCCATGGTACTATTGTAGTCACAAAGACGCACACACATGATGCTGTCAGTTGTGTACAATGTTTTATTTACAGATTACATACACATAAACCACCATCTTGAACTTGACCGACACATTAGCATGTCAACCAACTACCAACACAACAAAATCACAGTATGTGTTCACACACTTGACTTGACTAATGAGTTCCACTAACAGCTCAGCTCAACAACCCAAGAGTATCTCTTCATATACTTTGCCTGGCCAGGCTTCTAGAAGTGTATGACACAAAATGCTTCCTTGTATCTTCTCGAGTCTCCAATAACCTATGTACAAATGGAGAGAACATTTTGTAAAACTTGAGTGACAAAGGTGCTTCGTTCTAGACTATTACCCTGTGTTGCCCAAAACTGTGTTGGATTTATGCATCATATTTACATTTAATAATAAATTATATACTCTTACGTACATGTTCTTACATTAAATAAAGTGGTATTAATATACATACACCAGATGTATCGTGACATAACCTCACGTTTTGTTACACAAGACAGATCATACAGCACACAAATAATAAATGATACGACTGTAATTTATACCAAATAAAGTCCGTACTGACAATGTATTTATAATAATAATAATAATAATAATAATAATAATAATAATAATAATAATAATAATAATAATACCTACTAATTGAGCTTGTTATTTACACTGTTTACCTGTGGGTTTAGAGAATTGTTTCCACGTTATACTAGTCCATTACACGTTGCATCAATATCTCCCTATAACTTGAAACAATTTCAGCAGTCTATCACACTTGTCGACTTTGCCTTGGTCGTATATTATATCTTCTCTCTTCCTCGAAGTCGCTGGATGTGCTCTACTCCTCTTGACTGGATCTTGCTGTGTCGGGGGTCGGTGTCGCCTTGCCGCCAGCCTCCTCCTTGGTGGTTGTCGAAGCGTTCTCCTCCTCAGAACCAGATTGTGCCATGTCATCAGTAGCCTCTCCTCCAGGTGGACCCGTGGCAGTACCACGATTACTCTGTATGCGCAGCTGTTGGGTGACTCGCCGCAATTCTGATGTGTGGATATTGACAGGAAGGTTGGTCTTTAGTAAGTAGACCCCATGGCCCAGCTGCTTATCGAACTTGACGGGACCAATCCACTTAGGGTCGAGACCTGCGTGGAACCCTCCAATCTTATTACTGATTGGGTGGTTATTTCGCAGTACTTGTTGGCCTGGTAGGAAGATCTGGGTCTCTTCAACATCTTGAGCCTTGGCCTGGGTAAGGGATCTTTTCTCGGCCAAGGCCTGCTTTTCCTTGATGTCCTGGCGCTGCTTATGCTGCCACTCTGCTAGGGAAACAGATGCATCATCTTGACCAGAAGTGCGTGGTGGCTGAATTTCCCAATCCCCAGTGCCATATAGCTGTTGACCAAGGAGCAACTCCACTGGGGAATAGCCAGTGACATGGTTGATGCGTCGTCACAGGGCAAAGAGCGATTACGGTATCTGACGGTCCCACAGTCGATGTGCCTGTAGCATCATTTTTAGCTCCTGGTTCCGTCGTTCCATTGGATTAGCACTTGGGTTGTAGATAGGGATGGTCCAGTGCTCCACACCCCTTTCATTCATCATTTGCTGCCACTTCCTTGACGTGAACTGACTCACGTTGTCTGATAGAATGCACCGTGGATAACCATAGCGGCTGAATACCTCATCCTGTAGAAGACTGGTGATGCGTACCGTTGTGGCTTCAGGTATCGGAAAGGCTTCAATCCATCTTGTGAAAGGCCTGTGATTACTAGGAGTCCTGATTTACCCCATGGTGTTGTAGTGTAAGGACCCATCAAGTCCAGGGCTATGACCTACCAAGGGTGCTGCGGCCATCTTCCTCGCTGACTGGAATATGCCTTTCTGTTGCTTGCCTTGGTCCAGGACACACAGTTAAAGATGTCTTTCCGCATGTTGACCCAGAAGAATCTTCGTCGGATAGGCTGATTTGTCTCTTCACCTCCTGGATGTTCGGCTTCAGTGCTGTCATGGACCTTCCCGAGGATGTCCGTCGTGTGCAGTCTAGTGATCACCACTACTGCAGGCATGTCGGAGAGGTGAGATCTGTACATTAAGAGTCCTCCGTCAACCTGAAAGTTTCTGGAGCACATCTTGAATTCCCTCAGGATGAGTTGACTCTCAGTGTTCTGTGTCCTAATCCACTGCTTCATGGTCCTACAGGGCTTGTCTTGTTCTTGCCATTGCTTGATTACTCCCAGATCAAGTTCCTTCTTGATGATCATAAGAACAGGTTCACTGGGTTTGCTCTGGTGTTTTTGTGGAACCTCCCTCTTGACAATGGTGCTCCTAGCTTCTGGTCCATCACCGGGTGCCTAGATAAACTGTCTGCCCCTATGTTCGTCAATCCTGGGGCACGGCACACATGAAAATCAAATTCTGCAACTAACAGAGCCCATCGCATCAGTTTAAATTTTAAGCCAGAGATCAAGTTCAGCCATTTGAGAGCTGGGTTATCAGTGTACAACTGGAACTTTCTTCCCTCCAAGTAGCCTCTGAATTTGCTCATGGCCCTTCTCGGCAGTGCAGTAGCCTTGTTTGGTGGGAGATAGCTTTCTGCTGGCATTCTCGATGATGTCCCTTCTGCTGTCACTCCTCTCCTGGAATAACACTGCTCCTAAGCCAGAGTCCCCGGCGTCCATCTTCAGGCACATCTTCCATTGAGGGTTCGGGATGGGCTAGATCGGGAGCGTTACATATCGCAGCCTTAATGCTTTGGAATGCAGCCTCTTCCTTGCTGGTCCATCGGAACTGGCGGTTGTTATGGAGTAGATTGGTGAGTGGTATTCCCTTCACTTCAAAGTGTTGCATGAAGCTGCTATACCGTCCACACAAGCCAAGGAACTGGGCACTTGTCGCTAGATCCGCGGGCGTTCAGCTTCTTCGATAGCTCGATTCTTCTCCGGTTGCCTTTCTAAATGGTTAGATGTTAGGACATGGCCAAGATATCTATGTGGGACTGGGTGAAGTGACATTTCTCCAGTTGGCAAGTCAGTCCATGAATTTTCAGTTGTTCCAGCACTTTTTCCAGATGTACAAGGTGTTCTTGAAAATTCTTGCTGTAGGTTAAGATGTCGTCGAGATAAACTTGGCAGAAATCTCCAGCATATCCCGACAATACCTTATCCATCAGTCGCATGAAGGTTGCAGGAGCATTTTTCCGTTCAAAGGGCATTACTGCAAACTGGTACAGTCATCTCGGTGTCATGAAGGCGGTCAGCGGCCTAGAACTATCCTCAACCTCCACTTGCCAGTATCCGGAGTTGAGATCCAGTGTGCTGAAATTCCTAGATCCACTTCTTTCAGTGAATCCTTCAGGTCAGGCATGGGGCAGGCATGACTAACGGTCTTCTCGTTCAACTTGCAGAAGCCCACACACAGTCGATACTCTACTTTCTTCTTCTTCAGTAGGACGAAAGGTGAAGCCTAACAGGATCTAGAGGGTTCGATGAGACCTTGCCCTTCCTTCTCTTGAATCTTCTGAATGACAAATTTGTGCTTATCCGGGTTGATTGGATATGGGCGTTGCTTGATGGGTGAGGAAGTGCTGCATTCAGTGGTGTGTGTTACGGTGGTAGTCCATCCTATTTTATTGGTGATGACTTCTGAAAAGTCCTTTAAGGCATGTCTCAGCTCCTCTTCTTCACTTGGTTGAAGATGCGTTAACTGGATATCTCCCAGGTCTACGTCGACTTCCACGTCATTGCGAGTCCAGAGATTCCCATTGTGCCAGGCAACCCTCAGACATCTGTCTTTTCCCAAAAAGACTTCATGAGCTGCATAGTCTCAGGCAACCTTGTATTCTACCAAAAAGTTGTGACCTAATATGATGCCAGGTATTAGCTTCTGAATCACGGCAACGTTAATTACAATAGGCAGGTCCATGCATTTAGCGGTTAGGTTAGTCTGTCCTTGGATGGAATAGGTTACCCCGTCTGCTGCTCCCACTACCCTTCCGAGATGCTGAGACTTCATAGGCGACAGTAATCTGGCAACAGTCCCATTTACAAACGAGTGGCTTGCTTGGCTGTCGAGTATGGGTGAAAAATTCTCGTTGCCTATCCTCAGGATCTGCCAGGTCTTGAGGCGCATTCTTGTTTTCAGTCCCATCCCCCGCCCCCTCAATCCAGAATGGGCCAGACCTAGTTTTCCGATGCTAAATTTGGGCATTTTTTCTTCAGATGTACTGTTTTTCCACACTGGTAGCATTTCCTAACCGAGCTGGTCTCCTCTGTGGCTTTATTCCTGTGTTGTTCTTCCAACTGGGCTATGATTCTGCACAGATCAGCAAAGGATCTCGGTTGTGATACCTTCACTAGTGGTCTAATCTTGTCGTGGAGTAGTTCTACGATGGCTGGTAGGATCTCATTCTCGTTTCATTCAGGATGCAGCCGCTTGAAGAGCTGGTACTTCTGTATTATGAACGCACTAGCTCTCATGCTGGTGGGTTGTGCGTCAGTCAGTAGCTTCCTTTTCACAGAGTTCTTCACCCCTTCGGAATTAAACCTAGTGAGGAATTCCCTCATGAAGTCAGTCCAGTTTAAGTTTAAGCCCTTCAAGTTGTTCCACCAAGTAGCGGCTTGCCCCCTTAACTGCAGTGTGACAAGTTGAACGAAAATGTCCTCCGGTAGATAGTCCTTCGTAGTAGACTGACCGATTCCTCGATGAAACTAGTCAGGTTCTCTCCTAGACTCCCATGGAATTCTGGTAGGCTCTCTTTAATCACCGTCGGGTCTAGGTGTCCTGTATTGCCGGTTAGGTTTGAGGGGGTTGAAGGTGTGGTAATAGGTCCTGTTTGAGTTAATCTATCTTCTACCGTGGTCTCTCTCATGTTCTGAACGTCTTCCTTAATGGTTCGAAATCCGGTTTTCTAGTATTCCTGCAATGGCAGAAATATGGCTCCCAAAAGTAACTATTCTCATGTTTAGACCCATATTGAAACTTTGTATAATTTGCATACGATTTTTATTTTCGTTTTTCATCTATTCAATACATAATTGTTTTTTATTGCTAGAAAATAATTTTACTACAATATTGTAGCTCTATATTGTAGTAAAATATATAAATGGATAAAATGGATAGAACATTCTGTGAAACTAGAGTGACAAAGGTGCATTTTTTCGGGGACAGAAATAGAGGAAAGGGCTAGGATTGGGTAGGTAGCGGCCATGGCCATAATGAAGGTACAGCCCCGGCATTTGCATGGTGTGAAAATGGAAAACCATCTTTAGGGCTGCCGACAGTGGATTCAAATTCACTGTCTCCTGAATGCAGGCTCACAGCTGCGCGCCCCTAACCGCACAGCCAACTCGCTCGGCATCTAAAAGACTAAGATGCTTTGAACAGATTTTAAAAGCTTTACACTGAATGAGTTTGCCGCATGCTCAGGGTCGAATAGCTTGTGTTCGTGGATTTGAATCCCACCGTCAGCAGCCCTGAAGATGGTTTCTCATTTTTACACCAGGCAAATGCTGAGGTTGTACCTTAATTGGGTACCATGGCCACTGCCTTCCCACTCCTAAGCCTTTCGTATCCTTGTGTCGCCGAAAACCTCTGATGTGTTAGTGTGGTGTTAAATAACTGGCAAAAGGAAGAAGCATTGCAACAAACATTAATTTTTCAACACCTAACTAATTTCACTTCATTTAAGGCATGAATATGGACTTTAAAACATTTGATACAACACCAAACAAATGATTAGTTTTCCAGTTATTAACACTATGACAGCATGCCCATTATCTTATGCCTCATTCAACAAAATACAGTATTGAAGTTGACTATAACTAGAACTACACACATCCAGCAAACAATTCCTCTTGGTTCCCTGCTTTGAAGTTTCTTGGCAGTTTCTTTTGATAATTTCTTTTCAATTGAGATCTTCGTATAAATGTTGATAAAAATATTGGCCAGAAATTTTACACACTTCTTTATATCATTTTTGTCGAAAGAACACCACTCTTCTACACATCAATTTAATTATTGTTACTTTCAAAGGCTAACACAAGAGCTTTATTTTCCAGAAAGTTTTCCAAAATAAAGACTCTGTCACTCATTTCTCTTCACAACTACCAAGATGATTTACCAGAGTTTCACATTTTCTCTATCTGACACACTTCAGGCTGTCTTGTCCTTAACATCCTTTACTACCGAGCTCGATAGCTGCAGTCGCTTAAGTGCGGCCAGTATCCAGTATTCGGGAGATAGTAGGTTTGAACCCCACTGTCAGCAGCCCTGAAAATGGTTTTCCGTGGTTTCCCATTTTCACACCAGGCAAATGCTGGGGCTGTACCTTAATTAAGGCCATGGCCGCTTTCTTCCCACTCCTAGCCCTTTCCTGTCCCATCGTCGCCATAAGACCTATCTGTGTCAGTGCGACGTAAAGCAACTAGCAAAAAAAAAAAAAAAAAAAAAAAAACACATCCTTCACTTGTACTTCTAGGTCACTCGTCACCTTCATATTGATGGAATATCTCCAGTAGGTCTTGAGATCACTATCGCCTTTCGCAGTCATGTTGAATAGCCTCACATATTTGTCATAAAAGACTGAAAATTATCTGTCATATCTTCCTCACATCAATGTTTACACGCTTCCTCATCGGTCAGTGGCAGTTGCTGTTCATGCTCTTTAGGGCACTTTCTTCCTTGAGGTAAAACATTGTTACGCGAAAGCCAATAGAACACGGTCAGATAGGTCTCAAGTGACAATTTAAGATATTTCCTAGGGATGTGAATAGGTTTATTATTCTCAAGGGGAAATATAGAGTTGAAATGTTTGATTCACACGACAATTTCATTATTTATAACAAAATTCTCGCTATCTATGCACTGAATCCATTTCTCTCGAAGACTTATCCTTCGGTGAGGGCAGACATACCCATAGAATTACTTTCAGAAAGGTAGACAACACAATCGATCCATGTTAGCCTAATGTATGCACACTGCATTCTAAGGAAACACTAATAATTATAACACCATCACTCATACACAATGGTAAACAAACACACAACCCATACGGTACCACGTTCAAACATGAAATAATTGACCTGCAGGTGTTTTGAGCTTCCACAGAAAAGCAGCTGGCGACGCAAATATTTCCTTATCAGTATTAAAAAACACTAATTATGATCACATGCGGACTTGAAATACCTATTTCATGATTATTACTTTCTTTAAACTCGTATCCATGATCACATTTAACCTATGCCTTGCCCACACCCGGGGCCATATTGCCAATAATCAAAACCTACCTTGAGGTCTGAGAATTGTAGTTGGTCATGAGTGAGCACTCTACAGATGTGAAGATGCCTGCCTGGTCCCCAAGGAGCCCCGATGTCACTCTTACTGAGTACATCTGGGATGCTGTTGAGAGGGATATGCATGCTTTGGACTGTGCTTCAGCCAATCCTCGTGGATTGTGGGAGGTTGTGGAATGATATCAGTATAGTTCCCCAGTTCTTCCAGTCCATGTCACACCGTATCACCACCTACATCAAGGTGAAAAGGGGTGCTGCACACTGCTGGCTAGGTGTGTCTAATTCATTTGCTCATGAATGTATTAACTTAAACCTATTCATGTGATTATTATAGGAAAAAAGCCCATTCCAAACAGCACTTATCTTTCATGGCATTCAATTCCCTTAGGGTCACCCTACCCATTGTAGGGGAGTCGTGTAGGTGTTATGTATAGGATAAGATTGTTACTTTTAAATGTTGTAAGTAGGAAAAGTTAGTAGAATTGTGTGATAATTTATTGATATATGCTGAATGTAAAGGCTCCTATCTCAATGGTTGTTTGTAATTCTGCTCTATAGTGAGATTTTGGAGCTGCACTATTTGGATATCTGAGGTTTGAGTACTGGCACTTCTAACAGTCTTCCTGAATGTTGTTTCATATGGCACTTTCCACCTGTTAAATATTTTTATATCAAGTGTCAACACTACGCATTCCTATTTACAGGCAATTACTCAGATTTACACACATTCCCAGAAATCACACTAGAATTCTGATTATCCCTTCAGGGGCTCACAGCTTGTGAGATTCATTGGGTAATCAAAAGGTTCCAGGAAAGTCTGGCATATTGCCTACTTGCTTATGGCAGGCTCCACAATGCAAACACTTTCTCTTTTTCTTTCCTCCTAGTGGCAGTCAGGTATTTTATTTTTAGTTCTTGTCTCTTTTGTTCTAGGGCTTTCTACATCTTATAAAGGACTGGCCTCCAACTTTATTCAATGTTCCAGCTGTTGTGAATGCTGTACTTGAGCATTTGCTTGTGAATGACAAGGATAATGTTTTACTTCTTGAGGCTCTGGCCATTTTATATTCTCATGAGAAGAAATATGACAAAGCACTGGCAATGTATTTGAAGTAAGTAGAAGTTATGATCAAATGTACGTATTTTATATGCTCTGTATGGGATATTTCACATGAAGTCAGACAAAAAATTGCAAGAAATGACCTTGTGTTTTTTTAAATTTTTGAAAATGTTAAGATGTAGAAAAACATCACAATCAAGAATATGTAGTATTTTCCAAACTGTAATAGTGCTGGCAGAAGAGTTGTGCAATTATCATATAATTTTACTTTTCATTACTTCACTTACCCTTGGAAATAGAAAATTGAATTTTAATGATATGCTTATGAATCATTTTGATTGTTCCCAGTATTATGAGATAATCATTCTTCTTTTCTTTTTCTACCGCTTTTCCCATATGTGAGGTCGCGGGTGTGAACTGTGTCGCACATGTGGATTTGGCCGTTCTATGGCCGGATGCGCTTCCTGGCGTCAACCCTGTATGGAGGGATGTAATCACTATTGAGTGTTTCTGTGGTGGTTGGTAGTGTAGTATGTTCTCTGAATATGAAGAGAAAAGTGTTGGGACAAATACAAACACCCAGTCCCCGGGCCAGAAGAATTAATCAGAGGTGATTAAAATCCCTCACCCAGCCGGGAATCGAACCCGGGACCTTCTGAACCAAAGGCCTCAGCGCTGACCATTCAGCCAATGAGATTGAGATAATAATTAAAATGTTAATTTTATTTATATTCCAAATTGAAAAAATGTCTAAATATGTTCATGCTTTTAGTTTTGGCAGTTGAATAAATAGAGATTGTCAAATATGGGATCATGAATGGTGTACAAATAAAAAAAAAAGTGAATGAAGAAGGGGAGAACTTTTACATGAATTACGTTTATTCACTTGAAAATATCATGTTTATTATAGTACAATGATTGCTATGGTGATAATGAGCTCCCACAAGAAGCACATAGCTACTCGGCAAGCAGGCAGCAATGCACTACGTGGTCTTCTGGAGTGTGTAGAGGTTGCAATCTTGTGTCGTTGCGATTTGTATAGGCTTACATAAAGATATGGCGTGAGTTTCAAAAACTGAAAAAATAAATTCATTTTCCCTTGCCCGGTTAGCGTATGTGGGAGTTTGGATCTGAATTGAATAAAGGCTAAACATAACCCTACATAGGACAGTGGGGAGGGGGACCTTAACCCCGACATGGCGTGTTCCATATGGCCGATAGGAGAAGTTCCTGTAGATATGTAGGACAGATGTGAATAAGGCGATGCCAAATAAACACCCGTGGATGAAATGAGGTCATCAGTAAACTGGTAAACAATCTCAAGGGCAAAAGAAGAATTTTATTTCTCTATGGTTGAGAGAGCAGAAGAACCTAGTGGAATCAACCACGAAGACGAATCGCTTTGGACTAACAATCCGATCTTATTTCGGAATCTTAATTCCTACCCTGAGAACAAACAAGTTCAATTGTAGAATAGGGATGGGACAAATGGGTACGTTCTATTATCATGTTCCTGTGTATCTGTTGCATTGTAGTATTAGGTTGGAGTATTAGGATATAAAAGTAACATAATACAAGTTGCTGGTCAACTTAACATCTCTTATACCTGTTGTTTCTTGTAGTCCCTAACCGCACCTTAGTAAGTACTTATAAAATAGCAATACTATATCTTCATCTCGCTTTCTTCTCTCCCACTGCCCCTTTCGCCAGCTTGTCACTCGCATTCTTAACTATTCCTAGAAAGGTGTTTGCAAGGACCCATTTACATTCCGAGAACCAATACCTCAAAACCTTCATTTATAAAAAGCGTCGTGGTTGCTAGGTAGCTATGTGCATTCATAGATGTCCAAGGATCTGTGGTTAAACTAACACTAGGACCAGACTTTATAAAATATGTTGATGAACAAGTGTCATATACACTTCAGATGCCGTGGAATTGTTCTTGAGGAAATAGCCCTATCAAGCAAGAAGTAAGCAGATTTTAACCCATTACACTTTTTGTTATTTGTTTTTTTTTTTTCGTCGCACCGACGGTGACGATGGGATAGGATAGGACAGGACTAGGACGGAAACAGCCATGGCCTTAACTGAGGAACAGTCCCGGCATTTGCTTGATGTAAAAATGGGAAACCACCGAAAACCATCTTGAGAATCCACTATCTCCCGAATACAAGCTAACAGCTACGTAACACAAACCGTGTAGCCAACTCGCTCTGTAAAGTCAGTATAAAAGGCTCCTAAATCGTCTCGCGTCATGTACGGTTGTGAATATGTGGTAAACAACAGTGTAAGTGTAAGTGGTTTGTCTAGTGTTTTTTTTTTTTTCTGCATATCACTCATTTTTAACCTCAAAAATTTCATTATTGGTCCGTATTGAAACAAGATTTACAGTCAGAGATAAAGGTAGGGTTTTCCACCTGTTCAGTACTATTAAAAAAATGTGAAATTATTGAAACGTCACAGTTTTGTTGTCATTTTTGGTACCGGTTTCAGCAATTTTATGTGCCATCATTAGCCTAGGAGGAAGTTACAGGACATTTTACTAGTTACATTAGAATATTTGTAATATATGTATGTACAAACACAGAACCTTGTTATTTAAAATTGTATTATATCATAAAACATTTGGATAGTTGAAAAACAAAGACTAAATACCTCTTTATAAGGTTCTAGAAAAGACATAAATTGTTCTACATACAGTCTTGTACATGTATATCTCCTAGCGTTGTTAAATGTTTGTAACTGTGCATACAATTAATCATAGCACCGAGTTTCAGATAAAATTTATTTTTTTAATTATATCTCAATAGCTGTTAAAATTATACAACTGGCCTTGAAGAGATATATAAAACCTTTTATACATTCTGTTATGAGAGTTCTTTACAAGAATACACTACCAGATGATTTTATTCTAGTGTATTGTTATAAAGTGTAAATAGGTAGAAGACCATTTTATTGACCAATTTGTGTAGACAACAGTTCCTCTGGATTATGATCAATGAGCCATCTATAATGCTTGGATTGTCTGGTTATTAGATTAAAAGATTTTATATCATATATCTTGTATATATCCTAATATCTGTCAGCCAATCATAAACTCCCTACCCTTTCCTTGGTTTTGCTGAGAGAGTTACTTTTGTATTAGGGTCTCCGGAGGAAAATAATATTTCTGGAACAGCTTACTGTTATGGATTAGGATACAGTATCATGTTACGATATGTAACTCCCATCTCTATTGCAGAATGACCGAGAGAGTTGGCCGTGCAGTTAGGGGCGTGCAGCTGTGAGCTTGTAACCGGGAGATAGTGTGTCCGAACCCCACTGTCGGCAGCCATGAAGATGGTTTTCGAGGGTTTCCCATTTTCACACCAAGCAAATGCTGGGGCTGTACCATCATTAAGGCCACATATGTGTGTCGGTGTGACATAAAACAAATTGAATTCTAGAATGGAAAAGCCGCTGTAAGAAAGCACTACCCGAAATGGCAGCTCGGAAGTTAAATCCACCTTACGTTATTCAGTGCATTGGAATCCCTCCAGACTTAAAATCAAACAGAATTCTTTGCTAACAGTTGGTAAACAAGAGAATTAGAACTTCTAGATAGAAATGATATTAAAATCTCAGCGGTACAAGAGACCAGATATTTAGATGAGAACGTGACAGAGACAAAAGATGACTAAATCTTTAAGGGGTAAACCTGCGATCAAAATTATGAATAGAATGCTACATCTAGGTACAGCTTTATGTACATAAAAAATTAATAGACTGTATAAGAAATCAAATCTAGCTCTGAAAGATTGTCGTCACTTTTAAATGCAAAAATAAAAAATATACCTTTGTTAATTGTCATGCACCAATAAATGAAGACAACAACAGGAATCAAAATAAACTAGAAGAATTCTGGAGTTTCTTGGATGACCTACTATCTAAACTTCCAAAATCTAATGTAGTGATACTAGGAGATTTCAGTGCCCAAATAGGAAGAGAAAGTATTTATAGACCAATAGTAGGAGAATATCCAGTCTTTCAGTTTAAGTTGATGTAGACTTCCTTCAAGTAACTTCCAATGAAAGCTAAAACATGAATATCTCTAAATCCAGTGCTACGTGAATTTCAGCTGGACCCTGTAGCCATAAAAAAATAAAAAATAAAAATTAATAAAAAAAAAATTAACTTCAAGGCAGTAAGAAGCAGAGAATTTGATTCTGACCATTGTTGTTGTTGTTTGAGTCATCAGTCCATAGAGTGGTTTGTTGCAGCGCTCCTTGCCACCCTATCCTGTGCTAATCTTTTCGTTTCTACATAACTACTACATCCTATATCTGCTCTAATTTGCTTGTCATATTCGTACCTTGGTCTACCCTTACCGTTCTTACCACCTACACTTCCGTCAAAAACCAACTGTATAAGACCTGGCTGTCTTAAAATGTGCTCTATCATTCTCTCTCTTCTTCCGGTTAAATTTAGCCAAATTAATCTCCTCTCACCAATTCGATTCAGTATCCCTTCATTTGTGATTGTTTCTGCCCATCTCACCTTCAGCATTCTTCTGTAACACATTTCAGAGGCTTCTGTTCTCTCTCTTTCTGAGCTAGTTATCATCCATGTTTCACTTCCATACAATGCCATGCTCCAGACAAAAGTCTTCTAAAACATCTTTCCAATTCCAGTGTCCAAGGTGAACAAATTTATTTTCTTAAGAAAGGCCTTCCTTGCTTGTGCTAGCCTGCATTTTATGTCCTCCTTACTTCTACCATCATTAGTTATTTAGCTACCCAAGTAACAGTATTCATCTACTTCCTTTAAGACTTCATTTCCTAATCTAATATTTCCTGCATTACCTGACCCTGTTCGACCGCACTCCATTACTTTTGTTTTGGACTTACTTATTTCATCTTGTACTTCTTACCCAAGGCTCTGTCCATACCATTCGTCAGTTTCTCCAGATATTTTGCAGAGTCAGATAGAATAACAATAACCGGCAAATCTCAGGGTTTTGATTTCCTTTCCTTGAACTTTGATACCCATTCGAAATTCCTCTTTGATTTCCTTTATTGCCTGTTTTGTGTAAACATTGAAAAGGAGAGGGGACAAACTGCAGTCTTGCCTCACTCCTTTCTGGATTCCTGCCTCTTTTTCAAAGTCCTAGATTCTTATCCCTGCAGATTGATTTTTGCATAGGTTGTAGCTAATTCTCCTCTCACGGTATCTGATCCCGATCACCTTCAAAATCTCAAAGAGCTTGGTCCAATCAACATTATTGAATGCTTTTTCTAGATCTGTAAACGCCATGTACGTGGCCTTGTCTTTCTTAATTCGCTCCTCTAAGATCAGACATAAAGTCAGGATTGCTTCTCGTGTTCCCACATTTCTTTTGAAGCCAAATTGATCTTCTCCCATCTCAGTTTCAACTTGTCTATCCATTCTTCTGTAAATAATACGTGTTAAAATTTTGCAGGCGTGAGATACTAAACTAATGGTGCAGTAGTTTTCACACTTGTCAGCACCGGCTTTCTTGGGAACAGGTATAACAACATTCTGCCGAAAATCACATGGCACTTCTGTCTCGTACATCTTGCACACTAAATGGAATAACCTTGCCATGCTGGTTTCTCCTAAGGCTGTCAGTAATTCAGAGGGAATGTAATCGATCCCAGGTGCCTTGTTCCTATGTAGGTCTTTCACAACTCTGTCAAACTCTGACCTCAAAATTTGGTCTCCCATTTCATCAGCATCAACAGCCTCTTCTTGTTCCAGAACCAAATCATCTATATTTTTAACTTGATACTACAACTGTTGGATATGTTCCTGCCATCTTTCTGCTTTGTCTTTCCCTAGAAGTGGCTTTCCATCTGAGCTCTTAATATTTATACACCTAGATATCTGATCTTCGGCAGAATTTTGTTATACCTGTTCCTAAGAAAGCCGGTGCTGACAAGTGATAGTTTTAGCTCAGCAACACAAATGTTCTTATAATTTGCAGCACAGAGACTATGACAGCAATCATTTAAAAGACAAAATATCGAAGGATGTTGCAGTGCAACTCAACGTCACCGGTAAGATTCTGAAAGCATTCATTATTCGTCTAGAAAGTTATTATTTTTCAGGGAGATATCGCTTAGGCCAAGCTGAAGTGATTAATTACGTGATAGTTTCAAGTGAAGAATGCAAAAATAAATGGACTTGCTCCGATCTTATTATAGAAGAGCCTTGTACGGGACAAAATCTGCGAGTGGCCAGGTTACCAAGAAAATTAAAAGTTGGAGATTTGAAATGCAAATGGAATTTCTCAACCTTTTCTACAGGAGCTAAACTAAAATGTTTTGTAGGTTATCCTTAAAATGATGTATTATGATATATATATATATATGCATGTGAATAAGCCCATTAAGACTATGCAACGTACTTAGAGGCATGCATTTGCCTTCATCTTTGCCCATATTTCTTTCATTCTTTTACTGTGGGCTTCTTTTCTGTCTTTAAACCAGGTTGTTCCAGTCTTCTTCCTTGGTCTTTCCTCTTGGTCAACTTACCATTTATGAATTTTGGATCTGAAAATTACCTTGTTTTGGACATCTGCCAGTGTAATTCCTTCCTGTTTCAAATCGGTTTTAATTTTGCCAATCCATTTCATTGTGTCTGTTTAAGCCTTACTCCTATTTTCATAGAATTCAACTATTTGTTTGGTAAGTCCGTCTGGATGCATTCTTTTAATATGACAATAGAATCTTAGCCTGCGTTTTCTAATGTCACTGTGAATATTTGTGTATTGTTTGATTTCATGTCTGCCTCTGAGTTGGCATTTTCCGTTGGTGAGTTTTGGGCCTAGAATCCTTATTATTATTATTATTATTATTATTATTATTATTATTATTATTATTAGTGAACTCTCACAAATTTGGACCAAGAATGCGGGGGAGGGAATGAAGGCACATATGAGTCTGATGATGCTGATAATTCAACACAACGATCTACTCCATTCCCAGCAGTACCAAGTGTGTCATTAAAGCATAAAAGAGCAGCATCACAGGTATCATCTTCACATACACCTGATTTAACGACAACGTTAAATAAGAATTTTTGTTGTAATAACTGAAGCCTGAATGCTGGAAGGCATAACGGTCTATAATGATAATGTATGTATGTGTGTGTGTATGTATAACTGAAGCCATTTCTTTTCAGTTTCGATTCAGTTGATTTATAAACTGTTAGGTTCTTCAGCCTGCCAAAACTAATTTTGATCAACCCTTCAAGCCAGCTATAATCCTGAGCTATTCACTTCCCAGGTGGTATTTAAATTGAAGCTCAACAGATGGTTAGACACCAAGTTAAAAAGTTCATAATGTAATGAACATTTTAGGACTACTTACCAAAATCATTATCAATATTTTTCAGGAACAGCAGTTCAGGTTTGTCCAGAACCACCCATAATATTTGCATAAATATACAATTTGGGTAAGTTCCACATTTCATAAATCCTTTTTAGGCCCCATATATGTATCCTGTGTAGAATTGTCAACAAAATGTAAAGACTGCAAGATGAGTTCAAACCTGTCCCTTGCCATTGTTTGAGAGAATGCAGGGGCTCCTAAAATTCCATCCATGGTGAAATAGCTCTTCAGGGTGGGTTTCTGCAATATCGCCATCAGTATTACAAGCCCCAAGAACACACAAATTTCCTCCCCTGTCAATGGCTCCCACTTCCTGATGCAAGACCTTGGTTTCAAGGCCGTGCCAAATATACATTCTGCCACGTACCTATTTCAACTAAGGTTGAAAGAGGAATCTTACCTTCCTACAACCTTAGTTGAGTTAATGCCAACATGGAATCAAAACATGGGTATAAGTTGCATACCTATGTGTCTCTTGAAGAATTAGATCGATCACTTTGTCGCCAAACAACAGCAGGAAAGCATCTAAAACAGAATCAAAATGCTTTTTGGTACCCGGCACACCAATGAGGAACAATGAGGATGATCTTTTGTCTGCTCGTGATGAAATCTACCTCTTGCCATAACCAGTGAACAGCAGACGAAGTTATCACAGCTGAAGCTGTTTCTTTTTCATCTGCACTATTTGCCACTTCTGCAGTAACCTCTTGGTTTGCATAGTCACTGTCGTATCACTACCGAAAATATTGCTTCCCGATATATCACTTTCACTACTGTCATGTATTAAAAGACTAATCTCTGAGCCTGTAAAACGAAGGTGACGGCCCGGCCATTGTTCTGCAGCTGAGTAGCCTGTAGTGTGCAAAACAAAAAGTACCTGCGAAATATTTGCTTTTGGTACTTCCCCTTTATAAGTGGCAAGAGTTTTCATGTTAGATGTAGTTCACAAAGCATTCTTGAGATGGCATAAAATGACGTGATACCTTCTAAAGCAGCTTCCTTGAAACTCATCAGAGTGCATTTCACGTTCTGTTCCTGATCGATATGAGTCAAAAGTAACATATATTGATCAGTTTAGTTTTAGTTCTAATTATGAAAAGGAGATGGCATGATAGTACACAACTTCTCGATTCATAAGGGGGGCAGGGGTGGGTGGGTGCGTGTGTGTGTGAGAGAGAGAGAGATAGGCGTTCTAACTTCCGCCTGCACCGACCGTTTGTGGTATGTTGAACCGTCTGAGGAAATATATTCCACCAGATGTACAATTAATGTTGAACAGCTTGAGGGGTTAATAAATTATAAACTCTCTGAAAACGGAGACATATGGTAACATTATTATTATTATTATTATTATTATTATTATTATTATTATTATTATTATTATTATTATTATTATTATTAGTATTATTATATATTTATTTTACATTTTATGGCCTCATCTGAATCACTCTTCCCATGATTTGTCTGTTGATCTTGGTCTGTAGTCTGGTGTGTTGTTATTTTGAGTGTCTTGATTCTGTGGGTCTTGTTTTTTAAATCCTCTCATGTGATTTGTAGTTCCCTCATATCTTCTTTGATTTCTGTAATCCACTTAATATTACCCTTACTTCACAATTTTTCTATTATTATCCTGCTGATTCTATTTTCAGGTTTTCTAATTAGGTGACCAAAGAATGAGATTTTTTTTCTTTTTTCTGATAGTGCTCATTAACGGTTCTATTTCTTTGTAGAATGTTTCGTTAGAAACTAATCTCCAGTGTCCATTTTCTTCGTATTTTTTGTTTATACATGTTCTGATTCTTCTTCTTTCTATTTTGAGTATTCTGTCTATTGCTGCAGTATTAGTTGTTTTGAAAATGGCTTCACTAGCGTATGTTATTTCTGGTTGTATGACTGTTTTATAATGCTTTAATTTTGTAGCTATTGAGAGATCTTTCTTGTTTTATGTGTTTTTGGTGACATATTGATCTTTGGTTAATTTGTTTATTATGCCATGTTTGCTTTTTGTTAAGGTTGTATGTTATAATTTCATCTAAGTGTCTAAATTTGTCAACAATTTTGATTTTTTGTTCTACTTCGATCTTCTTTGCGAGTGGTGGGTCGGTTAATATGATTTCTTTTTTCTCAAAGGATATTTTGAGGCCAATTTTTCGTGCTATTTCCTGTAGTGATTTAGTTTGTTGTCGAGGTTTCTGAACATTGTTAGATAGGAGAGCAAGGTCATCAGCAAATCCCAGACAATTTAAGGTTATGTTGTCTTTTGATCTTCCAATTTTTATGTTTTTTGGGTTATCCTTGTACCATTCCCCTGTTATATATTCCAAAGCACAGTTGAATAGCAATGGTGGCAAACTATCTCCCTGTCTTGAACCATTTTTTTAATGAGGAATGGCTTAGAAAATTCCCCTCTGAACTTGACAATCAAAAGGCAACTTTTAAAAATTAACACAGACACCACAATAAAAACCAAACCTGAATACCTAACCCACCCCCAACATTCCAAGAAATGGAAACAGCAGTCGAGGAGATGAAAGAAAATAAGGCATACGGAGAAGATCAAGTTTTTACAGAAGTGTGAAAATATGCCAGTAACACAGTTTGAATCTCCCTACACATGGCTCTATCGAAAATATGGACAGCAAAACATTTTCCCAAACACTGGACAACAGCTATCATCCACTCGCTTCACAGAAAAGGAGATAAGAGCAATCCAGATAACTACAGAGCTATATCTCTCTTGGACTGTACATACAAAATATTTGCTAGAATCCTGTATGGCAGAATTAAGGAAGAATTAGAGCAAGAACTAGGTGAATACCAAGGAGGCTTCAGACCTTGGAGAAGCTGTGCAGAACAAATCATTACATTAAAATTTGTTATGGCACATTACAGAAAACAAAACAAACCTCTTGCAATAACATTTGTAGAATTTAAGAAGGCGTATGGCTGTATTCATAGACCTTCACTATTGAAAATATTAAGAAATATTGGACTGCAGCCAAAACTAATCAAACTGATTGAACTCATCTTAACCAACTCTGGGATAATTCTGGGATGGCTAATCATTTCTCAGTTTGAGTTCTAATTTGTGACCTTTACACACATCAGCAAACAGGTTCTCAGACTAAATACATACCCTCATTATGTTATGTTGCATTGTGTTGCTATGAAGTTGTAAGCTTTCAAAATGAAGTGTGTTTTCCTTAGGGAAGATCCAAATTGTATGATTAACATTAAGAAGTATCTAGAGTAAGATTTAAACAAAAAAGTATGTTAATGGATTGCTATTCCTTATGACAGTGTGTATATATATTTTTCGCTTAAATATTGAGACTTGTTTGCCTGGGGCCTATTCCATGAAAGTATGGTCTTGTACGTTAGAAGTTACTAGTGTGGGTACTGGAGTTATACATTTCTGTTCCACAAAAGATTGAAAGTATCCTTTATATTACCAGTGAATTGTTACATTTTTTTTTGCTTTACGTCGCACCGACACAGATAAGTCTTATGGCGATGATGGGACAGTAAAGGCCTAGGAGTGGGAAGGAAGCAGCTGTGGCCTTAATTAAGGTACAGCCCCAGCATTTGCCTGGTGTGAAAATGGGAAACCACGGAAAACCATCTTCAGGGCTGCCGACAGTGGGGTTCGAACCTACTATCTCCCAGGTGCAAGCTCACAGCTGCGCGACCTTAACCGCACGGCCAACTCGTCCAGCGTTACAAGTTTCACAAGTGACGACATATCAATAAACATACTAGGTCATAACATGAATCAGCTGTTTATCTTCGTATTCCATTCGTTGAATTAGGTTATGCTTGTCTCATTTATCGTAATATCGTATTTTAGGGTAAGTTATGCAGCAAAGATTCAAAGAACTCTAATATTTCTGTGAATTTCTTAATGCTACAATGTTATTTTTCAGTTTATTTCTTTGATGATAGGAAATTACTCTGTTACTATCACCCATTCTGTTCTTCTATGATCCTCGCATATGTTCCGCGATAGTTTGACATACCTTGGTCTGTCATTAGGAATCAGATGCTGCTAATAACGATATTCAGCCGCCAAACTTAATTGTTACGAAATTGCAAACTCGGCATGAATTGTTAAAATGGTGTCAAGAGAAACAAAGTTGTTCATTTTGAAAGAAATAGAAAGGAGGGAAGAGATTCTTTTTGGTGCATTTAGCGAGAGTCTGAAAAAACAAGACAAAATAAATGGTTGGATGTAAATATTTGACTTGGGAAAAGTTCATGGAGCTTTTAAGGGGAAAAGTTGGACGTATGTAAGAGAAAATCTGCTCATTAATGATTCCAGGAATGTCCGTCTTGGAACCTGTTCAATATTTTCAGGCCAACGAACAATTTGAGGAAATTTTATATCATTTATTGGAGCTACCACAGAATGTATTGACCTACAGACTGAAGATTTTGCCATCCCATGCATATCTGCAAAACCATAGTACTGACCACCATTTCCTAGCCAATGTAGTGTTGTTAGTAACTGTTGTTTAGCAGAGAGAGATTTATTTCTGTTCGTAGGATGTTTTAACCTATGCCCAGTATCTATCAAAAGTTCTTCCGCTTGTGTGGTGCTTAACCTAAAATGCTCATTGTATTCAAATACAGTGTTAAACTGGAAGTTTATTCTTTCCCTATACAGACGGTAGCTTCCATTAACATCACCATCACTGTCACTACTGCTAGAGCACATATTTATCAAAATGTATCTGAAATAAGTATATTCAAATTGCGCTAGTACATTTTGAAGGAAATTGTCCTTTCACTGCTAGAGAATACTTCCCAATTCACTAGTAAGTTACAAGTACTAGTACTTTCATGGAATACACCTATAAAATTTCACTGGTAATTTGTAAGTATGGAATAGTAAAGTACAACTGTAGAAAATTCTTTTGTGGAACAGAAACTCTGGTATTTGTACTAGTTACTAGAGAATTTACTTGTAATGTACAAGACCGTACTTTTGTATAATAGGCTCCTGATCTTCTTCTGTTACATTTCCCACTCCGTAGAGGGGTGACAGTTATTGTTGTTATCTAGCATACAGGACTGACTATGCAAACTGCTGATAAAAAGTATTTTGGTGCTTACTTTTTCCTTCTTTTGAACCTACACTGGTGTGGTAAATATACTTTAAACATTATTATTTTATTCCTGTGATTAGAGAGATATTTTAGTCTACTGATATCATTTGGTTAATATAAAATACTTCTCCTGCTTATGCGTACTGGTAAAGAGAAATGCTAATATATATATATTTTATGTGATCTTGTTCACAGGTTACGGCACAAGGATGTTTTCCAGTTGATACATAAACATAATTTGTATGGCTCAATTTATGATATGATTGAAGGTCTGATTGAATTGGATTCAGAGCAGGCTATTAATATGTTTCTAGAAAGGGACAGGGTATCATCAGATGTGGTGGTGTCTCACCTAGAACATAACCAGTATTACTTGTATCTGGTAAGAATGTTTTATTTATGTATTTTCCTATGTAATAGTTTTGTTTTGAAAAATGTTCTGAGGAATGATGATATCATCATCATCATCATCATCATTTCTTTCAAGTGGCAAAGATCGGGTGTCTGGCCCTCTCATACGTTTATCACTCTGTTATTTATTGTGATGGTTTTGGACATAAAATAAGATGCTAAATGGCTTCATGGACATCTGTATCTCAGTATAATACAAAGTGGTATTGAAATGAAACACCGAGCGAGTTGGCCGTGCGGTTAGGGGTGCACAGCTTTGAGCTTGCATCCGGGTGATAGTGGGTTTGAACCCCACTGTCGGCAGCCCTGAAGATGGTTTTCTGTAGTTTTCCATTTTCACACCAGGCAATGACTGTGTCATTATTTTATTTAGTAGGTAAAACTGATGGTTTAATAGTCTTTGTAAAGAGCATCAAATTATCCATTTTCTTTTCGGAGGAGGTTTGCCATCAGTTTTTTCTGGTCAGATTTTTTTTTTTTTTTGGTTCGTTTTAGGTTTAGTGCTCCCAGTGTTTGTGCTCAGTTATGCCACAAATCATCATAATGTGCTGCTTTAGTGCTTGATGCGTATGATTTGGTTATGTCATGTTGGTGTTGTGCTGCAGTTTGTAAGAAAGAGCAAACCTGATGTTTTGCATTAAACTTGGAAAATCTGCCTTGGAGACTCTTGAAATGTTTTATAAGGCATATGATAATGAAACCAGAGGCCAAACTCAGTATTGTTAATTACACTCTTAGGTTGAAAAGGAAAATGCAACTGAATGTTGCTGGAGGACACTGTGGTGTCTGGATGTCCCTGCATCAGCAGAACTCCCAAAAATGTTTAAAGGTTCAACATTGTTCATTCCAGAATGTTCCTACTGACATAATTGGTATTTCATTTGGTATTATTCAGGTGATCTGAACTCAAATCATGTCAGTACTGAATTATCCCATCTAATTTTTGTTCCCAAAAGGACCCTCACTTCAACATCTGCAGTCATGTCTATCAAGCCATTTAGAACATCCTTTCACATCCAAAACCATTGTAGGAAATGGGAGTGGGGCTTTTTGTTGCAAGCCAGAATTTGTTATCCTGATAAACTTCATAATCATTGGACTAAGAAGAATGGGCAAGATGATGATGTTGATATGAGTTTGGGCTATCGGTCAGCCTCTTGTATTCATTTTGTAATTTATGACAAAGATATCTTTTAAACTGAAAAGAAATAATAATCCTTGAAGTAGAGGAGATAGCTAAATGATACTGATGATCAACCTCATGCATTTATTTTGAAACTTACATGACAAAGACACCTAGGCAAAATATATATATAGCACAAACGCTGGGAGCACTATACTTAAAACAGACAAAAAAATATGAATCTTGGCCGGAAAAAACTGAAGTCAAACCTCATCTGAAATGAAACTAGATAATTTGATACTCTTTACAAAGACTATTAAATCACCATTATTACCTACTAAATAAAATATTGACACAGTTCAGTTTCATTTCATATATATATCTCCCATGAAAATTCCTATGTTACGTTGTGTATTATCCTTCAGTTACAGCAAGAACTTATGCATCTGTTACTACGAGCAATTAAGTGTGCGCTAATTTTTCCATTATTGATATTTATACATTCCACTGATTATTCTAAATGCAGTCGATCATCTTTGGTATCGTTTTCTTGCTATGTGCGCCAGCAAGCTCTCTCGTCAACATTCAGAGATGATGGTCGGAGTCAATGAGTAATACCTGTCAACTGGTATTCTGTAAAGAAAATTTGAAATGAAAGAGGCGAACATGTAATAAATGCCTAAATAATGTGGCCGATAGCAGTTGTTAACTTGTTAGAAATTAAGGCTGAAGTAAACGATCACTCAATTTTAATGCTATGTACTTAAATTAAGTAAGAATGTGATACACCTCAAGATATGATAGACTTTATCATTGATTTCAGAGGTTAGTTTATATTTTCTTGCTGGGCTGAGTGGCACAGACGGTTGAGGCGCTGGCCTTCTGACCCTAACTTGGCTTATTCGATCCTGGCTCGGTCCGGTGATATTCGAAGGTGCTCAAATACGTCAGCGTTGTGTTGGTAGATTTACTGGCACGTAAAGAACTCCTACGGGAATAAATTCTGGATCCTTGGTGTCTCTGATTCTGATGGTGCCGTCAGCTTCCGCTTTGAATGCTAGTACTGTACTGCATATTGGAAAGGTTGAATTGGTAGAGCATCACTTAGATGTAGACTGCAAAGAACTTAAACTTATCTGAAATTATCAGCATAAAAGAACCAGTCTGAGAGGTGGTCACATAACAGGTGCATACACATTATGAAAGTATGACACTGACACAAGCATGGAATGAAACATTTGGTGATGAGGAACGTACGAATTTGGAAAACACCGAAACTGGATAACAATAGTGAAGGGATAGGGAACGGAACTACCTACGTAAATCCTTGACATACCAATAAATGGTCTGTTATTGGACATTATAAACTTTCCAGCTAACTCGCTCCTGGTTGCCAGCGCCTCGCCCTCGTGTGCCAGGTTGGGCTCATCACCTGGTACCTGGTATTATAAATTTGCTCATTCGGGACAAGTATTTCAGATTCCCTGTGGGGGTTAGCATCTATATCAATCCTTGACATTGCGTTCCTTCTTCATTAGAAGTGCTGCCACAATACTCCCCTTCCAGCGGCAATGTTACCAAATACTTCTTGGGGAAATGTACCCACCAATTGTATCTTGTTTGTGTCTGTGCTTGTGATGAGTTGTCTCTGTTTTCATCACCTAGTAAATAGGCTGGCTTAAGACCTAGGAGCAAGTTCGGCGGAATTCGTTTATGGCCTACCTTTACTTTTTCCAGGAGAGTTTTTGAACTCTTCAGAATGACCATGTATTCCAAACTTCATTTGTACAAAAACTGCAGCACATCATGCATAACCTACAACCAGTACACACATCTCAACAAGGCTCACATAAGGTTTTTATCCACAGAGATTTGGCAACATGTACCCACGTTTTTATACAGCACAGCGGCATTAAATTGCCACTACAAGTGCCTTATGATGGTCCCTATCATCTACTTAAACGACAAGAAAAATGCTATGTCCTCAAAATTAAAGGGAAAGCCAACAACGAGCCATCTGGTGATGAATGAATGTACCACTTATCTTCTAATAGTAACTTCTAAGTTCAAACTTGCATTCTTGGAGAAGTCTTCCTCGTGAACAGTCCAGATTATCTTCTGAAGACGCAAAGTTCTCTGGGAAATGTAAATAATTTCACTTTATTTCCTTGACACGGTATAAGCACAAAAAGCCTGTATTATGTTTAAAAGTCTACCTTGTTCAGTAGACACACTGAAGGTGTCTACGGTGAACTGGAAGACTGAAAGAAAATGCACATTGGTAGTTTGCTGCTCAAGACTCGCACTACACTTCTTGTTGACCTGTTGCTCAAGTGCAACCACTTTCGCAAAATCCCCCTCAAAGTTGAAGAACACAAAACCTTGAACCTGGTCTGTAGAGTTACCTTCCACCGTGATCTCATCTTGAACTGTAACCATACACAGGTATGATCCCCGATTTTAGGTTAGGAAATGTTTGAAAATGACGATCTCCCAATTTTAGGTTAGGAAATTTCCATAAAATAATTTGAAATATAAAGTAGTGAATATCATGTGAATTTTGTTAAATCAAGATGTAAGAACATAGTATTATAAGAAGAATTTGTGGTTAGGGAATATTGAACATGTATATCCTTATATTTGTGTAACTTTTAATTTGGGTAACAGTCTGTACACATGGCCTAGCAGTGAAGGTTGTTCAACATGAGGAAACGGTGACTATATCGATAAAGACGGTTGAAGTCTTGTTGCAACAGGCGGCTTGGATATCCGGGGTACAGCTGGGAAGTACAGTTTGAAGATGGTAATTCATCAGTTTAGTTGAAACTAGAGTTCACATAGTTGCATATTGGCCACTCAGTAACCAATCCGAAAGCTCCGATTTTGAATGAGCTTGCGTTGACTGAGAGGTGCTTGAAGATGTTTCAGTTAGAGCGTTGCTACCGGTGGTCTGTTGGCAGACGCTATGCTACGTGGAGTAGACCTCTATATACGCGTACATGAGTGCAACAAGTTGACTATTATTTACGGAGTGATTACTGTACGTATCCATTATGGAGTGAGTAGTGTTGAAGCACCTTGATTGTAGAGCCATCGCTGTACCATTGCGGAGCATACTACAAGGGTATCACGGAGTCATTATGAGTTTATTACGTGGTTATGACAAGTCATTTCTGGTGTGTATTCTGTGGAATTCGCTACTTAGTGTTAATTTGTAAGTCATAATCTGGTTTATTCCTCTCGGAGATGATGCACAGTGTGTGTGTGCGTGCGGTGGTTTATATATGTATTCTGGAGGTAATGTGTTGTGCACAGAACTGATTGAGGCTAGATGAAACTGTAGGCTAAGTGTTTATTACTTGTTCATTCTTCGACTAATATGACATGGTTGTCGTTATTTATTAATTCCACAGTAGCCATTTTACATTGTGAAGATGTATGGCTTGATTAACGGAGTATAGTGAGGTGACTGGGATTGTGTTTTTGTACAGTTGTGACACGTGGTAAATTGATTCCAGCCGGGGCTGAGTGGCTCAGGCGGTTCAGGTGCTGGTTTTTAGACTCCATCCTGGCAGGTTCAATCCTGGCCTTGTCCAGTGGTATTTGAAGGTGCTCAAATACGTCAGCCTTATGTCGGTAGATTTACTGGCACATAAAAGAACTCCTGCGGGACTAAATTCCGGCACCTCGGTGTCTCCAAGAGCCGTAAAATTAGTTAGTGGGATGTAAAGCAAGTAGCATTAGCATTATTATTATTATTATTATTATTATTATTATTATTATTATTATTATTATTATTATTATTATTAAATTGATTCCAAGGTGATGGTGCTATTTTGTTCATGTAAATAAGTTTAAGAATGGACAGTCGTCTTACCCGTATGAAATCATCAGTCTGAAGAATGCCCTTCACAACAATGTATGTTTGTAGATTGTAGATGTTTGTGGATGTTTATTTTTGTAAGCAGCAAAACGAGTTGGTCTCATCATGTCATGATTATTGTTTTTTTTTTTTTTTTTTTTTTTCTGGGAGTAAACTCTAGTAGTGAAACTTAGAGTAAATCTTTTGTTGCTGGAGTAAGGAAAAACCTGTCATGTGACCCAAATGTATTTTCAGAGTTAAATAGTAGCAGGTATTGTAATGAAGCAAGTTTGGAGCCCCATCGGCCTCATGGCCATCACCTTGAGAGGATGAGTTCATTCATGCTCTATAGTCAATTATTCCTGTAAATCTTTTGCAGGTGGTGCCCAATTTCATTATTTATTATTCAAGTTACAAATTATTCATTTTGTGTTTCAATTTCGCCAAGTGATTACAGAACACTGACGATGAGTTGATGGAAGACATGAAGCACCATGGCGTGACTCACGTGCTGTGTATTACATGCAAAATCGGTGGCGAAGACGTTGCCATAGGTGCGTACATAGTCTCCTTCAAATTGTCATTGTTACCAGAAAAAGTCGAGGTAACAGTCTATCGCAACAATGTGAGGCTGTACATTCTGCCTCCTGTGCACTGCTATCAATGCCAAAGATTCAGACGTACAGTATCTTATTGTTCAAATCAGTCTGGGTGTGGTACATGGGAAAGAGGAGCGCTTGGCGCAGAAGAGTGCACACCTCCTTACAGGTGCACTAACTGCCCTGGTCTTCATTGTTGTCAAGATCGGAAATGTCTGGTATATCTCGGTGAGAAGAAGATCCAGGAGATCAAGACCCTGGATGGTCTTTCCTACCAGGAATCGTGCCATAAGTTCAATTCCATGAATGCACCTCCATAGACACTAGACTTTAGCATGATAGCATGGAGTCTACCAGGTTTGTCATTTATTTCAACACCTGTGAAGATAGCTGTGCCCAAGGTGGCTGTTGCTCCAAGGAACAAAGCTGCAAAGAGTAAAAGCTCATAGGAGGGATCATCCCAACCTTGGACTACAAACAAGTCTGTGCTGGCTAAGAAACCTACGCCGGCACAGCAGGGGAAGAAGACCGCTCGGCGATAGCCGCGCTCAACCTGTAGGAGGTGGCATTGTCGATGGGGGTTAGGAATTTACCTCCCAAGCCGTCTAAACAAGAAACGAAGGTGAGGAAGAAAAATGCCCTTACCAAGGAGTCTCCCACCCCTCCTCCAAATGGGGACACGCCCTTCATTTAGAGGGTCTGAGTCAGCGCCAGCGGATATTTATTTTGGAAAGCCTGCGCTCTTGCTTCGTAGAAGAAAACCCTGTCCCAGGAAAAAGTCAAAGAAATTCAAGGCATGTATCACCTCGTCAAAGAGGTGATCCACGTCGGACATTTATATCCATCTTCGGATGACGATGTGAGGAAGGGAATTGGAATAATTAATAAGAGAGCTGGATTTTGAATACAGGGGAAGCAACAGATTTCAGTGTAGCGCCCAGCACCTTCTCCCAAATTGACGTTAATCTGTGCAGCCGAGAGCTTTCTCCCCTGCTTTTGTGGGATGCATGTGATGATCTCTGTAACAGTGACCATTTTCCTATTATTCTTACTTTGTTGAAACTGAAATACATCATGGCTCCTCCCCGTTGGATTTTTAAACGTGCTGATCGGACAAAGTTCATATCACTAGCTGTCTTTAACAACGTGAATAGCCGGAGCATAGAAGACAATATAACTTACATCATACAAGTTATTCGTCAATTCCATCTTTTTCTGTGACTCCTCAATGAAAACTTGTTCGTTGGTGGAGTGAAGAAATTGCAGCAGCTATAGAAGAACGACGTTACCGTCATAAACGCTATCGTAGGCAGCCTACTGTGGCCAACTTGGTAACATTTTGAAAACTCTGCGCTAAAGCGCATGGGAAATATATGCGACGTCTATGACGTCACATACACTGTCATCTCAAATGTGGACTAAACTTCGAAGTATTTCCGGAGTACAAGGACCGTCTTCAGTCCCAGGAATTTCCACTGCAGGCAGTATTGTCACTGATACCCACATGGTTACTAACTATCTAGCAAGGCATTTTGCTGATATGTCTGGTTCTGGGAATTATAATTGCAATTTCCTGGCCCTGAAGTGGGAGGCAGAACATCCTCATCTTAGTTTTGCCACTCGAGCTTTAGAGGACTTAACGTGTCTTTTGCTGAATGGGAACACCTTGGCGCTTTGCAAGGACACGTCTGCTGGACCAGATATGTCTATAACCAGATGTTAAAGCACCTCGGCGAGGATAGCCTCTTATATCTTCTTGAGGTGTTCAACTGAATCTGGATAGAGTGCGAGTTTCCGCCACAGTGGCGAGAGGGAATAGTAATTCCTCTTCTCAACCCTGACAAAAATCTTAAGTAGGCAGGAAGCTACAGATCTATTTGCCTCACTAACTGTCTTTGTAATCTGTCTGTGAGAGTATGGTAAATCACAGACTTGTGTGGTGTTTGGAGAAAAGAGGACTTTTTTCAGTGTGGTTTTCAAGGCACCTGCTCCATCACTGAACTCTTTGTATGTCTGGGGAGTTCTCTCCAGGACGCATTTCTCCAAAAATAGCATTTGTTGATTGGTTTCTTTGACTTAGAAAAGGCCTGTGACACCACATGGCGGTATGACATCCTTTCAGTCCTGCATTAATGGAGATTCCAAGATAACTTGCCGATTTTTGTTGTGAATTTGTTGTCCCTCTATGTATTCCGTGTACAAGTAGGGAGGGAGTATTCGCACTACTATATTCGGGAAAATGAAGTCCCACAGGGATCGGTTCTCAGTGTCACTCTATTTGTGATTGCCATAAACGGGATTGTCGCTCCTGCTGGTTCAGCAGTAATACCATCGCTATATGTAGACGATTTTGCTTTGCATTACAGCTCGCAAATTATCATATCATTCTTTTTCTATTCTTTTTAGATATCCCCCATATCTCCCTTACGGATAGACTTGATTTCTTAAACATCAGGTTATCCCTCGCTCTAATACGGCAACATTCTATTTTTATAAAAGAAGATTGATCCAAGTACTTCAATCGCATGTACAGCACACAGCATATTTTTTGTATGTTTTCGGTGGACTATATAGTTGAAACTCATTATTCAAGCTCGACACTGTGATAATTTTAACACAGCAGTTTTGGTGTTCATGAGGAGTGCATTATAATGTTTTCACCTTCTTATATGCATGTTCACAACTTACCTTTTTATGAGCATCAATGGACAATGATAGATTGTCATTTTTAATTAACAAATGTTCATCAAGATAAAAAATCCTTGTATACGGACCATACTGAATATTTTAATTGTATACATATGTGTGTTTTTGCGACCATGTTTATGGTCATAGCATTTTTTAAGATTCAGTTCCATTTGACGTTTGTATTAAGACATTCATTTTAATGACACTATGTCCTTTAAAGTATCTTGCTGAATAGCTGGAGATGGCCGTTTACATCAGCCGAAACTAGTCCTGGTAAAAAAATATTGTTTGATTAGGTGGTCAGTAAAACTTTCATTTAAAAAATTAGTTGACAGGGCTGCCAAGGTCGTGGTCACGTTGCCCCTGTTGCCTTACAAGGTTCCAGTCAGTGAAATTCATTCTCAGCTGAGACATTGAGTTATGTCCCATTGGAAGAAGAGGTGGCAGGCCAACCCTATTCCAAATAAGCGGAGAACTATAAAAGGAACTATGAAGCTATGGAAGACTTTCCTTCGGGTTTCTTAGAGAGAAGCAGTGGTATTATGTCGTCTTTGGCCGATCCGCGCCATATTCTAAAACTTGACCGTATGATCCATTTCATGAGGGATAGTGGCCTGTTTTATTGTGCATAAAAGTTTATTTTCTATTTGTTTTTAATTTTTATTCTGTAGTAAACTACACTTTATTCTGTTGACTGTGTTTTAGTTAGTCTTTGTGTATTTTAATGTGTTATTACTTTAGATTTTAATTTGAATGATATGTATGATATTGCTTCCAAGGCAATGCCTTATTATATTTAATCTATTTTAAATGCATAATTTTTCTTCATTATCACTTTTTAAATACTATTCAGTGGATGAATTAAAAAAATTTTATTATCTTAATTATTTCATGTCATATCATTAGGGGCCGTTGACCTGGATGTTAGACCCTTTTAAACAACAAGCATCATCATGTCAACTTTGTCCTGCTGTTCTGATCTCCCTCGTCGCTCAGCACTGCTATCCCTTGTCGGTTCACACCCAGCACTCCATTGCTCCTAAGCACTAACTCCATAGTGCTACCACCGAACTGCACTCCTTGCTCTTCATTCGCAGCTGTACTCAGTTCACACACCGAATTGGCTCGCGCTCAGCCGCCGCCTTTTTATAGGGACACTGACCCTTCAAGATCCTTCAGACGAGGGTAAGCCACCTAAAGTCTGGATTCAGAATTGTCAGATTCAGAAACCCAGTCAAGCTAGCGCTGCTGTAACAACCTGACGTACTTAATACGCTCCGTACGAAAAATCCTGAACATTTCTTCCAACACATGTTTCAACGGAATTATATATCAACTTGACTATCTTTTAGATCCATTCGACTACCATAATTTCCGAACTCTGCTAGCTTTGACATACGTTTTATCACAAGCATCGCCTCTACAGAAGTTCCATTTTCTTCTTGACTTTCAGATATCCCAATCATATACATTTTAAACTTGTTTATTACATTCACACTTCCGTTTTAAATAACTGAAAGTGATTTTACCACCTTGGATTCAACTTGGGAATTGAAGAAACATCCCCCCTTTGATGATTGTTTTTATACTCAAGGCTTTCACAGTCTTAATGATATTATAAAAATATGGATCCATTTTAGTTTTAGACTCTCAAAATCTCATGTTTAATCACGTTTTAATCTTCAAACTGTTAATTTCACTCTTTTAACATACTTTGGTGCATTATCGTTGTTTTAGATGTTATTGTATAATGTTTTACGAAACCATTTCAACATTTTAACCTATAATTTATAAGTATATGTATTATTATTATTTTTTAAGATTGATATAGGCTGATGATGCCCCTAAGGAGGGTGAAACATGTACCTTTGACTTTTATGTATTATGTATAAAAAACATTTGACCATATGAAATAGTGGATCATATTGTATTGTATTGAACAGGTGGACTTATAATATTGTAATAACACTTGAGACATTCAGAATTGTCGTCGCTTATGCACTGCTATGGGGGTGGAATGAGTTGCCAGCAATGCCTAGCCCGTCTCGCCTATGATGGAATGTCCGTAGTGGCGTAAGTGTGGTGAACACAACTCGGCAATTTGCCCGCCATTGGAGCCAGGCTGACTTGCTCCATCCAGGCTTTCTCCCCACCAGCATCATGGAGGTCATCCATGCCACACTGCCCCCTCCTTATGGCTTCTCATCCCGAGCTGCTCCAATGTACAGCACAAGGCGATCCAGATTGACAACCATCATCTTCCCTTGGGGAGGCTGCCGGTTCTTATAGATGATATTGTTGTACCTTGTTACAATGGTATATGAGTCTTCCCATGGTGACATGACCTTCAGTTACTTCCCCTTGGTCTACAGGGGACGGTACAGCTGAACTCGGTCACCCTCCTGAGAACCCGCAGAGTTAATCAGCATGTTGTATTGGTAGGGACCTGAAAAAATCGCATTTGGGATAAATGCAAATTTTTGAATCTTGTACTGAATCCAAGCTTACGGTAATTCTAATGTGGAATAAAATCATGTTTACGCATAAATAGAAGTGCGACAAAATGCGAATTGTGACCCAAAATGCGAAATTAGTATGAATATGTGGTTTTGGTGCGAATTCTGCAAAAATGAGCTATTTTACTGGCGAAAACAAAATATTTCAGCAAAATCATCAGAAATACTCAAAATATGATGCGTAAATCTTTCGACCGTTCCAATCGCTGAAGAAAAGTAGCCGATCGATTACTGCTTGCTGACTTCAATCGATATTTACAATGGGAATAGCGAGGGGAATAAGATCTGTATCAATTATTATTGAAATGTAAATCGAGTGTCAAGGAAATAACGAGATAGACAGCGTTCTTTTCCCGTTGTTCAAAATTGAAACTAGTGAAGAGTAAAAAGTCAAGCGATTGTTTAGGTTATGGGGCACACGACAAAAACTGTGCACGAAAGGGCTCAGCAATATACAAACGATGGTTTATATGCCACAGATTCAGCGACAGTGTTTTGCAACTATTGTAATTGCCGAGATGGGTGGGGAAAAAATTATAGCATTGTGAAACATGTTAAATCTGAAAAGCATGTGGGTAAGCGACCCGATAACGAAAGTTCAACCCCTGCTGCTAGTACGTCTCAAAGAAAGCAGTCTTCTGTGCTTACACAGTTAGATAGTTGTAAACGACGAAAAATTTTCAGAGATAACTTCTCGAAACACAAAGTTGAAGTATTTGCCAAAGCAAATATACCTCTGGAAAAGCTGGAAAGCAAAGAGCTAAGAGCGTGGATTACTGAGTTTTCAAATGAAGAGCTGCCATGTGTGAGAACTCTACGTGAAGTATATTTATCGGGTAAGTTTCTATTTCATTGATCGGGTACGGTTTAGGTAATACGACATCGAAACCATGTGCAAAATTGAAGGATACCAAATTTGAGTGTGATTTCCATATTGAACTATCTTTTTGGTAGTGGCTTTACGTCGCACCGACACAGATAGGTCTTGTAGCGACGATGGGATAGGAAAGGGTTAGGAGTTGGAAGGAAGCGGCCGTGGCCTTAATTAAGGTACAGCCCCAGCATTTGCCTGGTGTGAAAATGGGAAACCACGGGAAACCATCTTCAGGGCTGCCGACAGTGGGATTCGAACCCACCATCTCCTGGATGCAAGCTCACAGCCATGCGCCTCTAACCGCATGGCCAACTCGCCCAGTCTCGAACTATCTTACCCATACCCTATTGATCTAGTAATTTTAAATTATTTTGTTATAATTTGAGGTCTTTCTTCCTTTCTAGAAGTTACATCTGACTACCAGAAAAGAACAGCAAAGGTTCTACTGGGGAAGAACATCAACATACTCTGTAATGAAAGTACAGATAGAATGGGCCGTTGTGTTTTTATCATCATATTCCAAGTCCCAGCCAGATCGAAAAGAGAGCTGCACGTTATTTCTGTGAACTACCTTGGTGCAGGAAATGCTACAAACTGCTCTCGTGCTGTTTTAGAAGCTCTGTGCAGTTCTATAACTGTACCATATGATGCAGTTAGTGTTTGTTAGTGACAATGCACTGTACATGACTCGGTGTTATGAAACATTAAGTGTGGTCATAGGGGATCATTTAATGCATGTACAGTGCTGGGCATGTAAGATCAGCTTGGTTGGCAATAGTTGGGTCATAGTGATGACAGATTTAAATCATGTGGTTGCGATGGTAAAGTCTGCATTATTGAACACAAGAAAGCAAAAATATAATTATTTACAATTCTTAACATCAAAGTATGGTGCTTCAAAGGAAGCAAAACTTTTTCCTGCCCCTGTCATAACCCGATGGAATAGCTGGTTTCGGGCTGTCTTCTATTTGAGTGCTTACTTTACTGATGATGTTACATTTTTCAAGATGTCTGACATGAAAGACATCAACAACTGTGGTATTAGGTACCTGACTGATCTGAGTGACTGAGAAGTGAATAAGCTTCACTCCCACATGGGTTTTGTCACAGATCATGCAGCTGGATTGGTTGACCTCCTTACTGAACTTGAAGGGTCTCTGTATCCTACCTCTCATCTCTTTTACTCCAAACTGCATAACCTTGACACCAGTTTTACCTTAATTTGTTAGAGGAATTTTTCTGCGGCAACTAATGATGCTTTGATTAAGCTCACTCCTCTACAGTAGGCTGCATGTAGAAACACATTTGTAAAAGCTGCTCATTCTTCACAGTGCAAGCTAGCCACATTGAAAGCTAAAGACCCCAACCATAAGCATTTTGTGTCAATTACTCAAGCTTTGTATCCAAAAAATATAATTTTGAAAACACTGATAAAATAGATGAGCTTAAGAAATTGTTTGGAGTAACAGATCTCTCACGAAACAATATCTGGTCTGGTTACTGTTCTCTAAAAGATGCACTTCAAACCCAGATGAAAGTGAAAAATGTGATGTCATGCTTGCATTAACTGCAGTTCAGACAGAGTTCAGCATATTTGCTAAATACTCTCTTGAGTTGTTGTGGACCCCAACGAACAATGCAGATAGCGAGTGGGTGTTGCCTCATTACAACACAGTGGTTACAGACAGACGGTGCAATTTGAAAAAAAGCAATGCCGAAGTACTGACAATGTTTTCGTTTGAACAATGAATTTGTGTTGTGTGTGAACCAAGGACAATAATTGCACTTCATAAACTTGGAATTGTTAAAATTAAAATACCATGCGATTATTTTAACTTTGTAAATAGATGCTAATTTTGGAAAAATATATGCTAATTTTGGAAAAATAGATGCTAATTTTGAAACAAATAGATGCTAATTTTCCAGGTCCCTAAGTATTGGGCTTTCATCCTGTCACTGGCTACCCTCAGATATTTTCGGGCATAATTGTGGATGTTGTTGAACCGGTCCATCAACTCCCACACCTGTCGGTAGCTGCTTCTGGTCAGGTACCGACCAAAACAGTAGGTCACATGATAGGCAGAGCCCCCTTCCGAACACCGTGTTGGCAGTTGTTGTCCCCATCATCTCATGCTGGAATGGTCAATAGGCCATCAAGAAGAAGGGGACCCTCTCATCCCAGTCCCTCTGGTGTGCCAGAACGACCTTCCTGAGATTCTCCTGGGCAGTCTTCACAAAACGCTCCATCATGCCATCCGACTGAGGGAGGAGAGGTGTCCTACGGGTCTTCCGCACTCCCAAGTGCTACAGAGCCTTTTGCATCAGCCTCAACTCAAAAGTTCCTGTCGTGGTTGCTTTTCAGTTCCCTTGGCACAGCGAAGCAGCAGAAGTAGTTCTTCACCAAGGCATCTGCTACTGTTGATGTCTCTTGTTTAGATCTTGGGCCACTTGGTCAAGTAGTCCATGGCAAGGAGCAGGTAATGGTTCCTAGCATCTGATTCAGGGAATGGTCCATTGATATTGATGGCGATCCTTTCCAATGGTGCTCTGACATTGTACTGCATCATCTGGCTCCTACTGGTACGTGGGCTCAGTTTGCCATGCAGGTGTCACACAATTGGCATGTCCTTTTGACATGGTTTCTCAGGTGCACCCAGTAATATCACCGTCAGGTACGGTATAGCATCTTAGTCACCTCCAGGTGGCTGGCAGTGTTACACGCATGCGACTCAGTCACCAATATTGTGCTCATACTCTTGGGAATTACCTGCTGGGTAATCTGCTTCTTCCCAGCGGTAGACTGCCACATGCAGGTAAGCACCCCATCACTAACCGTGAGAGGCAACCACTGGGTACACTTCACCATGTAGCTTCGACTACATTCAGCGATGTCCTTTCATTCCGGCCGGTGCCCCAACAAGACGTCTCGTAGGACCGCCCAGTGTCGTCGCCCTTCAGCTGCTCAATCAGTCAATCAGTCAATCAATCAATCAGTCATTACTCATCTGCATTTAGGGCAGTCGCCCAAGTGGGAGAATCCCTATCTGTTGTTTTCCTAGCCTTATCTTAAATGATTGCAAAGAAATTGGAAATTTATTGAACATCTCCCTTGGTAAGTTATTCCAATCACTAACTCCCCTTCCTATTAACGAATATTTGCCCCAATTTGTCCTCTTGAAGTCCAACATTGTCATCATATTGTGATCTTTCCTACTTTTAAAGACACTACTCAAACTTATTCATCTACTAATGTCATCCCACGCCATCTCTTCACTGACACATCGGAACATACCGCTTATTGTTAAAATTCTTGTTTTATTTTCCACGTAATTCAATACATAACAATGTTTATTGTCTCTAGAAGGACATTTTATTACAATACAACACTAACGGGGACATGTTTGGCTTGTTATATCGAGCATCTTCAGCCTCATTTGAACAAATATCTCAACGTTAAGTCTTTACATTGAACTTTCATATAAACAATTTGATCACTAAAATTATTTTATACCAATAAAATATTACCACTATTTAACAATAATTAAAAAAGAATTAACAAATTAAAATATAGCTGTGATGGACTAGACATTGATCACAATTTACTGATGTCCAAGTCATAGTGATGTTCTAAACATCTGTAAGAGATATTTGAGATATTTGTTCAAATGAGGCTGAAGATGCTCAATATAACGAGTGAAACATATCCCTGCTAGTGTTGTATTGTAATAAAATGTCCTTCTAGAGACAATAAACGTTTTTATGTATTGAATTAGGTGGGAAATAAAACAAGAATTGTAACAATTAGTATAAAGTTCAATACGGGTAAAAAAAAACTTGAAAACAGTCTTAACAACATACCGCTTAGTCGAGCAGCTCGTCTCCTTCCTCCCAAATCCTCCCAGCCCAAACTTTGCAACATTTTTGTAACGCTACTCTTTTGTCAGAAATCACCCAGAACAAATCAAGTTGCTTTTCTTTGGATTTTTTCAGTTCTTGAATCAAGTAATTCTGTTGAGGGTTCTGTACACTGGAACCATACTCTATTTGGGGGTCTTACCAGAGACTTGTATGCCCTCTTCTGTACATCCTTACTACAACCCCTAAACGTCCTAATAACCATGTGCAGTGATCTGTACCCTTTATTTACAATCCCATTTATGCGTTTACCCCAATGAAGATCTTTCCTTATATTAACACCTAGGTATTTATAATGATCCCCAAAAGGAACTTTCACCCCATCAATGCAGTAATTAAAACTGAGAGGACTTTTCCTATTTGTAAAACTCACAACTTGACTTTTAACCCCGTTTATCATCATACCATTGCCTACTGTCCGTCTCGCAACATTATCGAGGTCATTTTGCAGTTGGTCACAATCTTGTAACTTATTTATTACTCTATACAGAATAACATCATCTGTAGAAAGCCTTATCTCTGATTCCACTTCTTTACTCGTATCATTTATATATATAAGGAAATATAAAGGTCAAATAATACTGCCTTGATGAATACCCTCTTAATTATTACTGGGTCAGATAAAGCTTCGCGTACTCTAATTCTCTGAGATCTATTTTTTAGAAATAAAGCAACCCATTCAGCACTCTTTTGTTTAGTCCAATTGCACTCATTTTTGGCAGTAGTCTCTCATGATCTACCCTATCAAATGCCTTAGATAGGTCAATTGGGATACAGTCCATTGGACCTCCTGAGTTCAAGATATCTACTATATCTTGCTGGAACCCTGCAAGTTGAGCTTCAGTAGAGTAAGCTTTCCTAAACCTGAACTGCCTTCTATCAAACCAGCTGTTAATTTCATAAACATGTCTGATATAATCAGAAAGAATGCTTTCCGAAACCTTACATGCAATGCATGTCAAACTGACTGGTCTGTAATTTTCAGCTTTATGTCTATCACCCTTCCCTTTATTCACAGGTTCTACTATAGCAACTCTCCACTCATTTGGTATAGCTCCTTGATGCATACAGTAATCAAATAAGTACTTCAGATATGGCACTATATCCCAACCCATTGGCTTCAGTATATCTCCTGAAATGTTATCAATTCCAGTTGCTATTTTAGTTTTCAACTTTTGTATGATATTGAATGTTGTTATTATAGATGAATTTTAATGCTTCTTTAATATTAATCACCGAGCTGTCAGTGGAGAGATGGTGTGGGAGGACATCAATAGACGAATAAGTTTGAGTGTTGTCTTTTAAAGTAGGAAAGAGCACAATATGAAGATAAAGTTGGAATTCAAGAGGGCAAATTGGGGCAAATATTTGTTTATAGGAAGGGGAGTTAGGGATTGGAATAACTTACCAAGGGAGATGTTCATTAAGTTTCCAATTTCTTTGCAATCATTTAAGAAAAGGCTAGGAAAACGACGATAGGGAATCTGCCACCTGGGCGACTGCCCTAAATGCAGATCAGTAGTGATTGTTTGATTGACCTCCTCAATGTGGACATTACCCTTGTAAGCAATACTGCTGACTGAATACTTCCGCCTTTTCAAGATCCTCACATACACACTCCCCTTATTCATTAGTGATTCCTGGAATGTCCTTGTTGCAACCTCTTTCTGCTTTAAAGTACCTATATGAACTCTTCCATTTTTCACTAAATTTGTATGACTGCCAATTATGCTTGCCATCTTGTTATCCTTAGCTGACTTCTTTGCTAAATTCAATTTCCTAGTAAGTTCCTTCAATTTCTCCTTACTTCCACAGCCATTTCTAACTCTGTTTCTTTCCAATCTGCACCTCCTTCTTAGTCTCTTTACTTCTCTGTTATAACATAGTGGGTCTTTACCATTCGTCACCACCTTTAAAGGTACAATCCTGTTTTCACATTCGTCGACAATTGCTTTATACCCATCTCAAGTCTGTTTACAATTTTATTTACCGTATTCCACCTATCGTCCTTACTTCTTAAAAACTCTCTCATGCCTGTTATATCAGCCATATGGTGCTGCCTAATATTCCTACTTTCAAGACCTTCCTTTTTATCACATTTGTTTTAACTACAACATAAACAGCTGTAATGGTTCAAATCCCGTTGCAAGCATTTATCTATATTATTATTATTATTATTATTATTATTATTATTATTATTATTATTATTATTATTATTATTATTAAATTGTTAATTGCTGGCAACCAGGTATTACTTAATTGATAGCCAGTGTCCCTGTTCAACAGGTAGTTCCCTTCCCTGTCCCTTCACTATTGTTATTTCATCTTGGTGTTTTCCAAATTCGTACGTTCCTCATTGTCAGGTGTTTCATTCCAGGATTGTGTCTATGTCATGCACCTGTCTATGTCATATGTTATGTACACATGTTATGTAACCCTCTTAGACTGATTCTGATGGTTCTGTCTGCTTCCGCTTCGAACACTAGCACTGTACCGCGTCTGGGAAGCCATCTGGTGATGAATGAATGTACCCTTTCCACTTCTATTATAACGTCTAAATTCAAAAGCTCATTGTTTAGAAGCCTTTATTGTGGACATTCGAGATTTTCTTCTGATGACGCAGAGCACAGTTCTCTGCAAAACTTAAAGAATTTCACCTTATTTTCTTTACACGGCATACGCCTAAAAGCCTATATCATGTCTATAAGTACGGGCCGTGAAAGCATCATTGGCAACAGTGCTTAACTTGTTATGGCCCTGAACTTTTACCGTTCAAGAATAACAATCATCGATGTGATTTATTTGCTCTCCCTACATCATCAAAATTTCTAAAGGGAATGATGTCTGCTTGCCTCTGGTCCATTTAATTGTTCCCAAAACACACGTATGACGCACACTGTGTGGCATAAACCTTTTGCCGTTGTCTCCTAACTTGACATCGAAATAAGCCAGACGAGCCTTTTTCACAAATGAGATGATGTTTTTCCTTGTTGATTTCAAAGTCAGTGAGCTGCAAATGAAGCAATAGGAGTTGGGATTGTTTACACATTGTTATCTTGAGGAATTTGCCATTTGTTGACTGAATTAAAATGCACTTGTAAATATTGAAAGCACATTTCAAAATGAAACTACCGGGCGAGTAGGCCGTGTGGTTAGGGGCGCGCTGCTGTGAGCTTGCATCTGGGAGATAGTGAGTTCGAATCCCACTGTAGGCAGCCCTGAAGATGGTTTTCTGTGGTTTCCCATTTTCATACCAGACAAATGCTGGGCCTGTACCTTAATTAAGGCCACAGCCGCTTCCTTCCCATTCCTAGGTCTTTCCTGTCCCATCGTCGCCATAACACCTATCTGTGTCGGTATGACATAAAGCAAATAGAAAAAAATAATAAAAAAGCAAAATGAAACAAAAACAGTTGCAGTGTGTCTGAGTGAACATAGACATTAACAAGTATTGATCTTACCACAACTGACAGTTTATTACTCCAATGTAGATATTATATCGATTGCTGTACATTATTACGTGTGAACGTTAATAAAAGCAAAAAAAAATACGTAAAACTGAGTCCTATAAAAAATTTGATACCATGTTCATAAACAGCTCTGAAAAATACTATGAAACACCTATTTTCTTGCAATGCCCCAAAATGATGTTACTCAGTCTATTATTATTATTATTATTATTATTATTATTATTATTATTATTATTATTATTATTGTTGTTGTTGTTGTTGTTGTTGTTGTTGCTGTTGTTGTTCCAGTTATTTCCATTTCTGTTTCCATTTCCATGGTCCAGAGAGGGAAAGAAGTGTGAGGGGTGAATGGTTGGACAAAGCATTAACCTAAGTCTAAATTCTGTTGAGAAAATCTACTAAAAATTTATTTCTCTTGCTAATAGGATGATCCAATCAAGAACAAATGCAAAGATTTAATAGGAGATAAACATAAACAAGAAATACAAGAAAGCATAGTCAGTTTACAATTAGGGAAGGTACGCTCCCATTTTCATACATGTCTTTCAGAAAACCCAGACCAACAGGTCTTGAAATTTTACAGAGATTTGATAATTGGCTAGCCTTTCCAAAAGATCCCATAGCAGAGATTATAATTCAGTTCAAAGAAGAAGCCGTATCTTCTAGACGAAGTCACCTAGGAAGGGTCTTGAACCCTGGCACACAATATACAATTTACAGTTCATAATGGCCATAAAGGACTCTAATTTACATTACATTAGTAGAAATGATTTTATGTCAAACACCACAAGTTATTAGCAGAGAACATCTTCTGCAGATGAAAAGGCTTCAACAGCTATCATACTTGTACCCCATTGTAGTAGAGGAGCCATCTTACAAAAGTTGATCGGAAGATCCAGAAAGTACAGCAAAACCTTGTTAATTCAAATTTGTTTGGACGCTAAAATCCAACTTCGACTTACGTGATTTTGAATTAACCGCCGCAGACTCGAAATTCAGAAATGCCAACCCTTGCTGCATCAGAAAATATTATAAGATCCTTTAATGCATACAATCACCTTGATTCACAGTTAAACCTGTCAAATGCCATGGAAAAATTAAATTTCCGAAACGTAGCCAGCAAGGTGCATTTATTCAAATAATGCTCTTGGATAACGCCATACATTGTCAAACGTAATCTCACACCCAGGAAAAATAAAACAGGATGCAAAGACAAAGAGTAATCTACTGTATACCCACAATGTAATTTAAGTACAGTATACAGCACTTGCACAGGGGAGCCAACAAGACTGTCCAATTGGAAACATGACACTAACAAAACAAACTTTAAAAACCCAGGCACATATTTAACAAAAATGTCAAGAATAATAAATAACTTTGTATAGTACCTGAAAAGTTCGCAAATTTTTAATGGTCCAGTGGGGGATTTTTTTCTCACACATTAGGGTTATTGCCTTTTAAAAAATGTACGAGAGGTTGCGTCTTTTTTTTTTATTTTTTATTTTTTTTAATGAATGCTGGCTACGAACTGCTCCATATAGGCCTTAGCCTTAATTGTAGCATCGTCAGCATCACTTGCAATTATCACAGAATCCAACACTGCTAGAGCGGCAAGTACATCATTTTTCGACGGAATAGTTCCCGCCTGCGCCATATCTTTATCGTGTTCAACATCGCTGTAGCTGCATCTCCCTCTGGCGTCACGTGATCATAACTGATCAGTATGGTGGGATCCCGCTCTTCTGAAGTAGTCCCCGCATGGTCTATGGGGATGTATTTGGCGAAAGTTATGCCGACATCGGACTTTTGCCATAACTCCTCTCATTCATCTTCATTGCCTTCTGCTTATCCTTCTTCTACTTCCTTTAATGAACCAAAACCACACTTGACAAAGCAGTTCTTGATTGTCGATGAAGGATTAGTGTCCCAGGCAACTGTCACACTCCGCATTGCATCAATCATGTTCCACTTGCATTTCTCCTGCTGGAATATTTCTAGCAGTTTCACGGAGAAAGTAACATGCCAGTTGCTTTCTGTAGGCACGTTTTAGAGATGAAATTTATACCTTGATCTAGGGGCTGCAAGTAGCTCCTAGCGTTGGCCGGTAGAAAAAAGACGCACATGTTTTAAAATTAAATGATGTTTGTGCACAGCACACTGATCCAACAACAGAAGTATTTCTCTGTCCTGGCATGCCATTTTGTGCTCAAGGCATACCAGCCACTCCTCAAAAATTTTGCCTGTCATCCAGGAATATTTAGACGCCTTGTATTTATACGGAAAGTGCCTAATGCCCTTAAAACATTGTGGGTTCTCAAACTTGCTTATGACGAAGGGAGGAAATCTCTCGCTTCCGTCCGCATTGCAACACAGAAGGTCTGTGACAATATCCTTGTAAGATTTCCTGTCATGGCACCTCTCTCCTTTAAAACCGTAAGTCCGTTTGGGCTCTGCATTAAAAAACAATGCAGTCTCATTGGCATTGGAGATATTGTTCGGGGCATACGAATTGATTATGTGAGCCACGTCTTTTCGGCAACTGTTTGCATCGCTAGTGTTCACTGATTCTGCTTCTCCGCACAATGCCTTTCACGTGATAGTGTGGCATTCCTTAAAACGCTGCAGCCACCCATTTGAACACTGAAACTCCAGCCCCATTTTTAGCGCCAGTTCATTCGCCCTCCCCTTAATAATCTCGCCATCAACAGGGATATTATTCGCTGGAACATGCCGAAACCGCACTATCAATTTCACTTCCAAATCAAGAGTGTTTAGCTCCTCGAATGCGCATTCGCTTTGCTGTATTTACACCCTGTATTTCTTGAGCTTCTATGCTCTCACGATTTTTTTTAAATGTTGAAAGCGTGGACACAGGAATTCCAAAGTCTTTAGCTATTTCAGTTTTCGTTTTTTGTCCTTTGTCGACCTCCCTTATAATTTCCATCTTCTTGCTCAGTGTCTTGGGGGAATACTGACTCTTAGCCATCTAGCAAAACAAAAAAGGAACGCACATGCCCTAAACTAAAATACCGTAACAATAAACGAAAACACAGTATAAATAAAATATTATAACTTCAAAGTTTATAACTGCACACTAAAACTTAAAGTAAAATGAGTAAGTACAAGAATACAAAAGAACTACGATTTCACTAGAACTTGGCAACTCGGAAGCCCGCTGTAGGCACACCAAAGTCAAAGTTCGGAAAGATACCCCTGCACGTTCCGGAAGACACGTTCTATAGTGACACGGAAATTTTTTAAATTCAAATTATGGCGTAAAATTTTACTTTTAACAAAATGGAAGGAAATTTTGAATTAAAAGTCTGCATTTCGATACCGGGTCCGACGTTCTTCTTCAAATGACTAATTATCCGTATTTCGAATTAAACAATTTAAATAACATGCAAAACCGTACCTCGTGTTTCCGGGAACGAGAGATCTTCGAATTAGGCAGCATTTTGAATTATCGAGGTTCTACTGTATACAGGGGCCGAAGCCTATACTACACTGCCTGTTGGGGAATTGTGTACATGAACAGTTTAACACGCCATCTTGTTTAACATGGTTTATTGGTGTCTACATCAAAGAAGCTACAATGTAATATTCTAAATACAAGGAATATTTACAGAAACAAAGAAAAGAATAAATGTAGTGAGGCCCAGTCGAAGAACAAAGATATTAGTTAATCTTCTACGTGGCCAAGGAAAATAATGAAAGTTAATGAAAAAGGCCAAGAACCAGAAATGAAGTCAGAGGCTGAAAAACAATCAAGCGCTCCTAGAATAAGGTAAAAGATAACACCTAAGGGGGCATAAGGCCGAATGACGCAGTGGATAAGCCATACTATTTGTTGACTAAGAAAATAAGTTAAAATCCGAAAGAAAGGTGGGGAAATTTAGAAAAATCAAAAACTAGTCACAAGAAGATAAAGTGAAGAATGAAAATGAGGTTACACACTCTTGTGTGCTTACATTTCCCCATTAAGGGTTGATTACTTTTAAGTCCTAAGACTGCCTAGAAAACCTGCATCTTAAGTGGAAAATAAAACAAAATTTAGGAAATGCAGATTGACTTAACTGTCACATGCTAATGGGGAATGCAGAAATCTTCCCTTTTGTCACACACAGATAATGTTCACATAGGTGAAAATTCTGCGTTTACCTTCTGATGCCAGCTCACACCAGCCCCCGCCTCAGCATCTCCCAAGCTGGAGGACTCTTCGGTTACGCAGAACACTCAGATTTGATGCAGATTGACATCTTAGCTCTGGAACTCCGAGTACTTATACAGGGGCTGGCTGACAGTGTTTTCCCATTGGTGGAATCTAATTTCATAAGGGAGATTCTAATTGGTAAAAAATTTTTAGACAGAGATGACAACTTCAAAATAACAAACAACTGAAGAGTGATCAGGTTACCAAACCTCCAAACATAAACATTTTCAATAGGTTAGTCACAGTACATAACACTATGTAGCAGTAGAAAACCATCAGTAGAGACATCTTGCTAAAATATAGTGAACTTCATGGATATTGAGTTTTGACCAGTTCCTGTTAGATAGCATAACAGTCGGAGATGTGGCAGCAGTTGTAAACTTAGGGAGAAGCCTAAGTAATGGCACAATTATTATTAACTGAAACTTTTTTCTCATGCGATTTATTTATTGCATACTTGACAAAAGAAAACCTTTGCCATTTTTAGTATAAACGCAAATGGAATGACTGACCTAGTTGGTTGTGAAGTATGGCTCATGTAGATTTAAGCTTGAATTGCAGAAGATGGCTGATCTGCGCCCCACCATTGGCTGCCCTGAAGATAGTTTTTCATGGTTTTGCTTTTTAATACCAGCCTAATGCTGATTCTGTGCCTTAAGACCACAGCATGTACCTTCCCAAACTAGACTTTCAAAACTTGTGTGAGCTAGAGATTAAACATACAAAAGAACAGAGAACACTGTATGGTTTCGTCCTTGAAATTTTAGTCACGTTCAAAGCTCTGATTTTACTTCCATATTTTTGTTGCAGTATTTGGATGCTTTAGATAAAAGAGATATGAAAGAAGCCAGTAAAAAGTATCATGGAACACTGGTGAAACTGTATGCTGATTTTGCACGCAATAAACTATTGCCGTTCCTTCGTCGTAGTGATCAGTATCCTATACAAGATGCATTAAATATCTGCCATGAGAGGTCATTGTATCCAGAAATGGTGTATCTTCTTGGTGAGTATATGAATCTGTTTGTACATCTTATTATGCAAGTTCTTCATACTGCAGTGCTATTCATATCCAGTGCTGTTTATAGTACAGTTTTCTATCTTTAGTCATGTTCATATTACCTCTAACACAGGCGAGTTGTTGATTTATGTTTTTTGACCATTACCTGATTACTGAGCGAGTTGGCCTTGCGGGTAGGGTCACGTAGCTGTTTGCTTGCATTCAGGAGATGGTGGGTTCGAATTCCACTGTCTGCAGGCCTGAAGATGGTTTTCTGTAGTTACCCGTTTTCACACCAGGCAAATGCTGGGGCTGTACCTTAATTAAGTCCACGGCAGCTACCTTTCCCGTTCTTGCTCCACTAAAAAACTTGATGTGTTAGTTCGACGTTAAAACCACTAGGGAAAAAACCTTTACCTGATTATGATTGAGAGATTATCGATCACATGTTTATGGTTAGTATGGTGACATACTTTACCATTGTTTACCAATTTTATGTAGAACTTGGATATCAAGCGTGTTAAAAGGAGGTAAACAATTTTCTCAGTAACTAGTTCACATTTTTTCACTTTAGGTCATTCATGAACAGATAGGAACATCAAAAGGAACACAAAATAGGCTAAACACAATGGCAGATCAATTACCTTCTTCTCTCATCTCTTTTCCTCTGTTCATCTGGGTTTCTTTTTATCGTACACTTCCCACATATAGACTGAAGATTTGTCAAGATGGTTCCTCAGTGGGTGTCGAAGCCCGCCTTCGTAATGAAACTGGGAAACGTAAACAAGCTTGTTGGGGGCTGAGAAGAAATGGATGTAGAAGAGCTATAATTATTGAGGAGAGACTCAATTTATCTGGAGATGGCAGCATGTAAAAAGGTGGAGATTGTCCATTTGTGTTTTCTCTCAATTTCTCCTACCAGTGCTGACCTGTCATTGTGTTATCCCATCGTCGCCATAAGACCTATCTGTGTTGGTGTGACTTAAAGCCAGTCGTAAGCATTTTTGAATACATTTTCTAGATCTACGAATGCCATGTATGTGGGCTTCTCCTTAATTCAGTCCTCTAAGATAAGACATAACGTCAGGATTGCTTCACATGTTCCTACATTTCTTCTGAAGCCAAATTGATCTTCTCCCATCTCATTCCTCTGCAAATAATCCGTGTTAGCATTTTGCAGGCGTGAAATACGAGGCGTGTTTTTTAAGTAAGGTCCGTTTGAAAATAAGTACACAACGAAAGGTTATTTCAAAAAAGTAAAGTTATTTTCAGAAAGTACATACTTCACTCTACTTTTTGACATAGTTGCCAAGTTTGTTCAAACACTTATCATACCTCGTAACCAATTTTAAAATACCCTCTTCATAGAAACTTGCCGCCTACTCCGATAACCAAAAGTTCACTGCAGTTTTCACGTCATCGTCGTCATTGTAATGGTTGCTACTGAGGTGATGTTTGAGGTGGAGGAACAGATGGTAATCGCTCAGCGCAAGATCAGGACTGTAGGGTGGGTGGTCTAAAACTTCCCAGCCAAAACTGTCCAATAATTCGTGGGTCTGACCTGCAGTGTGAGGTCTTGCATTGTCATGGAGAAGGACAATTCCCTATGTCAGCATGCCACGTCTTTTGTTTTGAATCACTCTGCGTAGCTTTCTCAGGGTTTGGCAGCATGCTTCTGCATTGATAGTGGTTCCTCGTTGCATGTTTAAGTCGACCAACAAAACACCATGCCTATCCCAAAACACCGACGCCATGATTTTGCGCTGGGACAGAGTCTGTTTGGCCTTCACCTTTACAGGCGAGTGTGTGTGTCTCCATTCCATGCTCTGTTGCTTCGATTGGGGCGTGATATGCGAAACCCATGTTTCGTCTCCAGTTATGATCTGACTCAAGAAGCCGTCACCTTCTTTGTTAAGAACTTTATCGCACACTCAAATCTTTGGTTTTTGTGGTCCTCTGTTAGGAATGTCGGGACCCAGTGGGAGCACAGTTTCCTAAACTTTAGGTGTTCAGAAACATTGTTGTAAAGCACTGATCTCGACACGTCAGGAAATTTGTTTGAGAGACCTGTTATTGTGAAACGCCTGTTCTCACGAATCTTCGCTTCAACTGAAGCCACCAAATCATCTGTAATCAAAGAAGGGCGACCGGAGCGGTCCTCATCATGGACGTTGTCACGGCCATCTTTGAATTGGCGTACCCACGTATACACTTTGCTTTCACTCGTAACAGTATCACCGTACACTTCGCAAATCTGTCAATGAATTTCTGCAGCAGACAGGTTCCTTGCTGACTAAAACCGTATCACTGACCGAACCTCACACACGGCGGGCGAGTTGATAGTCTTAAACATTTTGAAAGCACAGAACAGAACTGTACAGGTTAGCTACAGAGCTGAAACTGAGCACAGTCGTTCCCGAGGCATGCCGGTACACGACGCACGCACTCGTTGCGATGTGTGCATGAACTACTAGTGTCTACAACAAAACGGACCTTACTTAAAAAACACGCTTTGTACTATACTAATGGTGCAGTAGTTTTGACACTTATCAGCACCTGCTTTTTTGGGTATAGGTATACGAACATTCTGCTGAAAATCGGATGGCACTTCTCCTATATCATACATTTTACACACTAGATGGAATAACCTTGCCATGCTGGTTTCTCCTAAGGCAGTCACTAATTCTGATGGTATGTCATCAATTTCAGGTGCTTTGTTCCTATTTAGGTCTCTCAAAGCTCTGTCGAATTCAGTCTTCCATTTCATCAGTATCAACAGCCTCTTCTTGTTCCAGAACTCTTATCATCTACTTCTTTACCTTGATACAGCAGTTGGATATGTTCCTGCCATTGTTCTGCCTTGTCTTCTTCCCCTAAAAGTGGTTTTCCATCTGATCTGTTAATATTCATACACCTAGTTTTCCTTTCTCCAAAGGTTTTCTTGGTTATCCTGTATGGAGCATCTACCTTTCCTAAGATCATACAACCTTCAACATCCTTGAACTTCTCTTTCAGCCATTTTTCCTTAGCTGTCCTGCACTTTCTATCTACTTCATTCTTTAATCACCTGTACTGTTTTTTTTCTTTCTTTTTTGCTAGTGGCTTTACGTCGCACCGACACAGATGGGTCTTATGGCAACGGCCTGTATTCTTTTCTGCCCTCATTTACTTTTTGCATTCTTGTACTTCTGTCATTTGTCACTCAGGTCTAGTATCTCCTGAGTTATCCATTAATTCTTTGTTAATATTTTCTTTCATCCTACACTTTCTTTAGCAGCCCTACCGACCTCATTCGTCATGAATGTCCATTCTTCCTCTACTGTGTTTTCTTCAGCCTTTTCATTAAGTCCTTGTGCAACATGTTCATCGAAATTATGGTATCCCTCACACACTTTTCTTTCAACTTGTCTAGATCCCATCTCCTAGCATTCCTTCCTTTCTTCAATTCCTTCAACTTAAGATGGCATCTCATGACCACCAATTTGTTGTCAGGGTCCAAGTCTACTGGGAAAGTTTTGTAATCCGAACACCTGATTTCTGAATCTCTGCCTAATCATAATGAAGTCTATTTGATACCTTCCAGTGTCTCCAGGTCTCGTCCAAGTATTCAGCTGTCATTTGTGGTGTTTGAACAGTGTTAGTGAGGACTAAATTATGATCAGTGCAGAATTCAACAAACCGACTTCCTCTTTCATTCCTTTGTCCCAATCCAAATTCTCCTACTGCATTACCTTCTCCTCTTGGCCTACCACTGCATTCCAGTCTCTCATCACAATTCTTGTCACCTTTTACATATTGTATTAAATCTTCCATCTCTTCAGATATTCTTTCAATTTCCTCATCATCCGTTGAACTCGCAGGTGTGTTTGAACCCCACTGTTGGCAGCCCTGAGAATGGTTTTCCATGGTTTCCCATTTTCACACCAGGCAAATGCTGGGGCTGTACCTTAATTATGGCCACGGCTACTTCCTTCCAACTCTTAGTAATTTCCTCTCCTATTGTCGCCATAGGACCTATCTGTGTCGGTGCGACATAATGCAAATTGTAATACAGTAAATATTTGTACCGTTAACACCCTGTCATTAAGGGGTTAGTTTAAATTTCCTTTGCATATTGCATATTGACATTGTGTTTAGTGGTAAATGATGCTTTGTCTTGGAGATGGATCAGCATTTCATTACATGAAACAAGTAGAATATCTTTGAAAGTTTAGTTGTCCAATGAACGGAGGTTTATAAAACTTTGTCTTCTTTTCTTTTTGTATAACTAGGGCTCTGTGCTATGTGTTTAACTTTTCAGAAGTATATATTTATTTATTTATTTGCTTAAAATGTGGAAAATACATGATAGTTTCCAAAATATGTTCTTGAATTTGTACTAAAATTTTACCCCCCCAATTACTCAAAACTATAGTTGAAACATCCAGTTGCTTGAATAAACCATTCCACATGCTCCATCAAACGTACTTCATGCTTAACAGGTCAGCGATTGCTGCAGTTTTCAAATACTCACTGCAGATGCGCGATACGAAAGAATGTGCATGCTATTATCAGATTTTATTCCAAACAGTGGGAGAAAAGGTCACTTTAGAACGTTTCAAAGGACTAATTCTTTTGTCTGATACTGCTACTAGAGTACCTAAATTGCTCAATTGACATAAGGAATAAATTAAATTTCGCCCCCACCACGCCTACACAAACGCGCACAGTTAGACAGTTGAACACAGAAACACCTTTTATCCACACAAAAATACCCAGGATTTCTCAATTTCCAAGTGGTAACTTATTCACAGAGAATGTACCAGTGATTCCACTAGCTGACTGTCAATGTCTGGATCAAAATAATGCAAAAGAAAAACACTTCTTATGCCACTCAGTGCCATACTCGAAACTGCTTATGCTGGAGCATTTTGCTTGTGTCTAACATACATACATACATACATACATACATACATACATACATACATACATACATACATACAGAAAGAGCAAATTGCTTTGATTTCACAAATGAAGCCATGCTTAATGTAAAAGAAACAACCCACCCTTTTTGTCATTCCAAATGCAAAAGAAAAAATACATTAAACGGGTCGAAGTTTCTTTCCACGCTTCTGCATTACAATGTACAAAAAGAAGCATTTTCAAGTTTTCAAAAAGAAAGCTCTATTTTTGGCTAAAACAGTTTTGTATCGCAAAAAGCTTCAGTCCATATTGGATGAGTTACTGGTGCATAATTAAAAAACACAATGTCTGACAGTGAAAATTCTTATTCTTCTTTGTTGAGTCGGGCTGAGCGGCTCAGCCGGTTAAGACGCTGGCCTTCTGACCCCAACATGGCAGGTTCGATCCTGGCTCAGACCAGTGCTCAAATACATCAACCTTGTGTCAATAGATTTACTGGAATGTAAAAGAACTCCTGCGGGATAAAATTCTGGCACCTCCGAAAACCATCAAAGTAGTTAGTGGGATGTAAAAACAATAACATTATTATCTTCTTCGTTGGGCTACAGATCTCCATTGCTGCTAAGGACACTACTTATTTGCACAAGTTTATTTTACCCCTCAGTCTTTTATAAGATGTTCCTTAATTTCACCAAAACTTAATTCCTCGATTTTCTAGGAGAATTCTCAAACTTCTCACAGACTAAAAAATGCCCTGCAGAGCTGACAAAAGTGGTACATCTTTCTTTTGAAGTTTTGTGATTATTGAACTTAGGAAAGCAAAGTTAGATTTAATGTATACCAAGTCTCCTTACACACACAGCTTCTAAAGACTCACTAATGCACACATTATCATCTTTCTTTAGCTTTGAGGACTGATATTTTAAGTTCCAAATCGTCTGCACAATAGCATGCTGCATCCAGTCAAGTACCCACTCCTGGTGCGCACTGGCTGCATAGGTTGTAGTTATTAGGCGGCTCATTTTTTTGAATAAACTCGCATGACTGGGTGCTGTAATGAACGCATTCCTCTTGGATGCTATTTCACTCTGTTCTTATTTGGAAAAATACTCCTTACTGCTTCAGCAACACAGTTCATACTATCCACTAAACAACTTAAATGAATCATCTTGCTATACAGAATTTTCAATCCTTGGCATGTTTTAACCATATAAGGTGCAGCATCTGTAATTAATGGATGAACCTCATGATATCAGATGCCATCAGGCCACAGAAGCACCACGGCATCATTAAAATCTTTAGCTATTTTATGACTGTTGGTTTTCTCAAGATGAGCCATTCTCAGTAAAAATGACTGTGATGGATAGCATTTTAACACACCGACTATGACGTTAACTATGTAATGGCCAGTAGCATCAGTCGTCTCGTCCATTGTAATCCGTACTGGGTACTGTAAAGTTCTGGTAAATAGTATTTGTGCAGTGTTGCCTTATCAGATAGAGGAAGTTGGATGTATTTCTGTAACATTTCATATACCACTGGATGATGCAGTTTAAGTGGTATATCAGCTGCAAGAAATGCTTGACAAATGACTTGTGGGAACTGGCATTTTGCTGTAAAAGATCTCACATTTTGAATTTCAAGATGCAAACATTGTGTCGGCTTCTTTAATGATACATGTTTCACATGTTTTGCTGTCACAGTATGTTGCTTAACTTGCAAATACATGTCTGCAGCTACAGGTTTCTCACAAACGTTGCAAAATTATACAGTTCCTTCAGGTTTGAAAGTGTTTCCAAACTCCCGCACAAAAAGGCTTAAAGTAATTTCAGGTAAAATTTCCTTATAGGTTATGGAAGTAAAGGGGTGAAGGATGCTTAATGAGACTTGACAGCTCCAACCCCCTGCTGTTCGTAATGACCGGGGAAGGCCTGTCTTGAAATAGAATACAGAGACAAGGGTGTAATGATGGAAAAACAGAAGCCATTTGCTAGCATTGCCAAGGATCAAAAATGCAGACAGGGCATATACAAGAAGTAGAACATACTGCCGAATATAGGTAATATGTACTTACTAGGAAATATGCCAGAATATATATTTATTTATAAAAACGGCAAAAATATGTAAATAAAGGAAACATAGTTACAAAAAAAATGTTAAGCAGATAATCATCTGAGCCTCTTACTTATAACCATGGGAGAGTCTTCTCCAAAATTGCTTGTGTATGATGTCTCAGATGTAAGCATCATAATTTTTGGGAAAATAACCCTTCCTCCCTGATTAAGATGAGAAATATTTTCCTAAATTATTTCTCTTCCAAAGTAGGAGGGAGTAACGTCTTCAGTTCTTGCTGCATTGAAGGCTCAAGCATTTTCTTCATGGAATGCAATACCTGCATGGAGAGAAATATCCAGGCATGAGAGATTATTCCTGTGGTGACCATACTGGGATTAGATTTAATTTGCTTTAGTAACACACTTTAGATTGTAAATCTTAATATTTTGTTCCAGAATAAATAACATAGTACAGTAAAAAAAATTGCAGTAATTTATTATAACAAAATAAGAACAGTAATACTTGTAAGAGGAGTTCAGTTACTTGAAATGTGCTTCGTTAGCATGTGACCTGTACTGTTTAAATGTTCTTTGTATGATTTCATAATGCATTTGTTTCTTTACTGAGTTATTGAGGGGACTGTGTTCTTGTTTTGTAGGTCGCATTGGTAACACTAAGGAAGCTCTTGTACTTATCATACAACAACTGGGAGATATTGATCATGCTATCAATTTCTGCAAGGAGCATGATGACATGGAACTTTGGCAGGACCTCATAAAACACTCGTTAGACAAACCAGGTAAAATGACTTGATATCCAGTATGGTATTGTATGAACATTTATCATATTAATTATAAATTGAAATATTGCTGCTTAAGGTTGAATGTATGTGTGAAGTCCGTCAGTAGTGAAATTAAATATTTTTTGAAAATTCCTAATATTTCCTAAAATGTGTATTTGTTCCCGTAACTGCTAAACATGCGCAGGAAAGTTAGAAATTAATTTTATGTCAAATTAAGACAAATAAAAGGAATTTGTTATTTCTTGTAAGTGCCTGTTTTAAACTTGGGTGCTTATTTTGTGATAAATGCCTATTTGAGTACCAGAAACATAACTTCGTATTTTACTTTTAAATTATTTTATTTTCTGCTTTGATATTTCTTCTTGGATACCAAGTGAGTTGGACGTGCAGTTAGGGTCGCGCAGCTGTTAGCTTGCATTCAGGAGATAGTGGTTTCAAGCTCCACTGTGGGCAGCCCTGAAGATGGTTTTCCGTGGTTTCCCATTTTCACACCAGGCAAATGCTGGAGCTGTACCTTAATTAAGGCCATGGCCGCTTCCCACTCCTAAGCCTTGCCTATCCCATCATTGCCATCAGACCTGTCTGTACTGAGCGAGTGGGCGGTGCGGTTATGGTTGCATGGCTGTGAACTCACATTCAGGAGATAGTGGGTTATTATTTATTTATTTATTTATTTATTTATTTATTTATTTATTTATTTATTTATTTATTTATTTATTTAATTATTTAATTATTTAATTATTTAATTATTTATTTATTTATTTATTTATTTATTTATTTATTTATTTATTTATTTATTTATACATGTACAATTTAGGGGTGGTAGATGGAGAAAGGGCAAGCCCCACATACACTCGTTGGCAATGCGGTTAGGTGCGCGTGGCTGTGAACTCGCATCCAGGACAAAGGAGGTTCAAGCCCCCACCGTTGGTAGGCCTGAAGATGGTTTTCTGTGGTTTCCCATTTTCACACCAGGCAAATGCTGGGGCTGTACCTTAAGGCCACGGGCGCTTCATTCCCACTTCTAAGCCTTTCCTATCCCATCGTCGCCATAAGACCTATCTGTGTGGGTGCGATGTAAAACAAATTGTAAAAAAGACCCATCTGTGTCGGTGGAACATAAAGCGAATTGTAAGAGAGAAAAATTCTTGTCGGTTGGCCAGCAATATAGCCCGATCACATCCTATGAGACTGAGAAGACATTTTCTCAATTTTGAAATATCGTGCCTGAAAAGAGACCTTAATTTATTTGTACCAGAAAACCTTGGTAAATACTTAGTTGTCAACTGAATTGTAGCTGGAGAGTAAGTTGTTTCAGTAGTTACAGTGCAATTTAATTTTGTCCTTACAAAAATGATATCAATAACAAACTGACACTTTCATATTTAATTATTTCCTGGCCTTTTCCCAAAAATCTGGGCTCGGCACTAATGTGCATTATGCCCAGTTTCACATCCCAGATGCCTTTCCTATCATCAGTCCTATTCGGAGAAATGTATTCACCATTTCTATGGTGATTGCTAATATAGATGGAGTTTATCAAGACGAGTTTGCTCCAACACAATCCAAATGATTGCTGCTGGTGACAACTGGGCTACCTGGTAAGTGTTGCGACAGAGACAGCAGTGAATGGGATAGTGTCAAATCGCCAGATAGGAATACGCCTTTTTGGGTGGGGGAGAGAGCTTTTTCTACTAGCAAGTATTCTCTGACTCGTCCTTTCAGCAGGCATCAATGAATACAGCTTGTTATATCGTAGTATAAAAATGTTAGCCTACTGTCATGTACTTAGTACGGTAACAGCAATAAAGTACTATCACAATATCTTGTGGTAATTAATGCGGATTACATGGGCTATTGAAATTTGCAAATTGCATGCAGGCTTTCCTTCCAAATAGTGCTCAATAAAAGTTACTCAATAGTAGACCTGCATAGCAAAATAAAGGGACAGTAGGCCTAAAGTTTTTTTTTTTTATAAGGGTCCGATATATGAGTGAATTTTTTTCTGAATCTTCAAAAAATAGAGCAGGGTTGGATGGCATTTTATTTGTGAGTGAATATAGTTTCTTGACACCACAGCACATTAGTACCATGATGGTGTTGCCCACTTTTTCAGTTTCTTCCATAGATATTCTTCCTAATTTCTAATTTAAATTAACACTAAAGAGCTCTCAGCATTCCTCTTTGCATGTTTTCCAAGAACCTTCATTTTTATCATATCAGAACACATTTGTTAAACAGTGATAGAACAGTGATATCGCAGCCGATACCCATTGTCTTGCACATGCTGAAGAATGGCGGTTGACGTGGCATGCGGGGCTGCCACCGCTTGGCGGCGGATGCGCCGATCCTCGCGTGCTGACGTCACTCGGGCTGCGCCTGGACCCCTCGCACGTGCCACATGTCCCTGCGCCAACCATCTTTGCCACAGGCGCTGCACCGTGGACACATCCCTATGGGTATCGGCTGCGATTTGACGAAGCGACCAACCTGCCCTTCTCAGCCCGATCACCATACCCCTCGTAAAGTCGTCTGTCTGCTGGAAATGCCTCCGTTGACGGCGGCCTGGCATTCTTAGCTATACACGTGTCCTGTGGCACACGACAACACGTTCTACAATGACTGTCGGCTGAGAAATCACGGTACGAAGTGGGCCATTCGCCAACGCCGTGTCCCATTTATCGTTCGCTACGTGCGCAGCACAGCGGCGCATTTCACATCATGAGCATACCTCAGTGACGTCAGTCTACCCTGCAATTGGCATAAAGTTCTGACCACTCCTTCTTGGTGTTGCATTTGCTCTGTCAGTCAGTGTATTAAGGAATCCTACCATGAAGCACCAATAGTGTGCTTCAGAAAGTATCTTACAGTTGACTTACTCTGGATTACATTTTAGAAAGATTCTAATAGAATATACAGGAAACTGACTTTTTATTCTTTTCTCCCTCATTGGCATGTTTCTGTGTTTCTGAAAGAAATTACCTTTTTAATTTGATTCTAAATTATTCTCTTTTACAGAATTCATCACATTCCTGTTGCAAAAGATAGGTACATATATTGATCCTCGTATTCTTGTGCAGAGAATTAAAAGCGGTCTTAGAATTGAAGGATTGCAGAACTCGCTAGTCAAGATGATGCAAGATTATAATTTACAGGTAATTCCATTAAATATTATTTATTTTATATATTACATAATTTATGTAATCTAAACTGACTTTGGCGATTCATGACACCCAAGATACCTCAGACAGCGGTGAATAAAATGCTTAATTTTCAGTGGGAAAATACTTAAAAGGTGGTAGAAAATGAGCAATGAAAAACAAGACAGGTGTTAAGTGGTTTATTTTATTTATTTAGTCTGATCCAGGACACCCTAGATTTGCCATAAGACACAGAATAATACACAGTAACAATTTTGAGGGAAGATAAAAAAGATTAATGTTTAAAAAAATGATAGGTTACAATTAACCATGTTAAATGGCATGAACTCCATATATATGGTGATGAAGAATCAAAACAAAGTATTTGATGAGTGAGACGACTATCTCATCTTGTAGGCTTCTCGCTAGTTTATATTTTTGTCGCCATGTGGCGAAAGATTTGGGAATTGTTCCCCTCGCGCCAAAGAAAAGTCCAGTCACCGTAATATTTTTAAGGTTATACGACTCAAGAAAGAAAGGGATGGTTGGATTATAGATATCCTTTTTCTCATTGTCTACGTCAGTCGGCTGAGAGGCTGAAGATTCAAAGCGTACCGTAGGATCAATAACTTCTGCTTCGTTCCTCCGTCTGTCAATCGCTATAATATCAATCCTGCGAGTGCTGCCTCCTTCGGCAAGGCAGTGGACTTCTTCGTACACTTCTAGATTTTTGAAATGAAGAGCATTAGCAATCAGGTTTCTGATGATGTTATGGCGTTTGATCCTAAGCAGTTCTCCTTGAGGGCAACTCCCCAGCACATGTGGTAAGGTTTCATACTCACTGCAGTGTCTGCAGTGGCCTGTGCTGGTAGAACGTCCCGGCAGAGTACGTACTGGTGCAACCATCGCGGTCATCTTCAACATCTCCCTCCATTCCGAACAAGTTAAACCATCTCTTCTGGTAACATTTTTAAATAAGTTGAAATACTTTTAATTGTTATTGCATCAAGTAGTCCAACTCATTGGCTGAATGGTCAGCATTGAGGCCTTCGGTTCAGAGGGTCTCGGGTTCAATTCCCAGCTGGGTCGGGGATTTTAATCCCCTATGATTAATTTTTCTGGCCCGGGGACTGGGTGTTTGTGTTTGCCCCAACACTTTCCTCTTCATATACAGAAACACACTACACTATCAACCACCACAGAAGCATACAATAGCGATTACCTTCCTCCATATAGGGTTGGCGTCAGAAAGGACATCCGGCAGTAAAATAGGGCTAAATTCACATGTGCGACTCAGTTGGCATCTGCGACCTCACAGATGTAGGAAAAGCGGTAGAGAAAGAAGAAGAAAGAAGAATGCATCACGTAAATCAACTAAGGTTAGTTTGAAGGAAGAATCCCACCGTCCAATACTTATTTGTTTTTTACTGCTAGTCTATGTAATTATAAAACATCTTCCAGCCTAAAATCTAGTTACATTATTTAAAAAACGTACGTGTTTCATTCCAAATGCAGAACATCTTCAGCTAAATAAAGGGTACAAAAATCGGCACAAAAAATAAAAACACTTACGATGATGATGATGATGATGATGATGATGATGATGATGATGATGATGATGATGAGATAAAATGTTCCTTCACATTGAGCCAAAACACTCAAGAAGTCAATGTTCAAGCTTGAGATAAAATCTGTTGTAAGGGATCTTCTTTCTTGAAAATGTTAGAGAAATATGTACATTAAATATCTTGAGGATAGACTTATTAAAAGTTTTAAAATTTAAATTTTAAAAAAATACAATGACCAGGAGAAACTCCTTAAAAATAACCGAAGTTGAGGTTAAGTTTCCTCTAGTCAAGGCAACGATCTATCGGTACCCATGGTTCCGGCGAAAACTGTCATGGTAATGATCCATCGTTATCGGCCTTTATTGTTATTATTTCCTTATTTGCATGCCATAAGGCAGCATTTCGCACAGAATAAGAACAGCACAGTTTTAACTCACGTTATACTCCGCGGGAACTGCTGACTATCCATATTTATCGATATTCTTCGAGTTTAAATCTTGCTCACCGGAGTTCAATGTCCTGTTTGCATCGCAGTTGGCGGCAAACATGCAAATATTTCTCTCTGTTTTTTTTTTTTTTAATACTGATTATATAGTGAAATTAACCATTATCATATACATTATATTTAGTTTACTTGCTAGTTCATTAATTAAATAGTTTTCTTAGGTAATTAGGTGCATATTTTATGCATATTGAAAGCAGCAATTGAGGTATGAGGAAAAACAAAATCAAAGGTTAAGGGAAAGGAGACACGGTGGTGGACAGACAAAATAAAAAAAATAAAAAAGAAAGGGACAAGGTGAAGAAAGAAATGGATAAGGAAAAGCAAAAAAATGTATCAGAGGGATGAGAATAAGATAGAAAGGTTACATGTGGAATACAAAAGATTGAAACTACAAATAAAGAGTAGTATCAAGGAACAAAAGGAGAAATGCTGGGGAGAGTTTAGAAACAAAATTGAGCAAGGTAGTTGAGGAAATCAGAAACTATTATACAGAGTAATAAAATCGAAAAGAATAAATCAAGAAAAAATCAAGTCATTAGAGAGAGAAGATGGATCCATAGTACATGATGAAAAGGTTCTTCAGAAGGTGATGGCAAAATATTTTGAAAATCTTTATAATGAGGATGACTGCTTGGAGGAAGAAGGAGATAAAAAATGGAAACAACAGATGGGGAAAAGAAGAGAACCCGATAACATGGTTGGAGCTTGAAGGGGCAGTGAAAGCAATGACCAACGGAAAAGCAAGTGGAAAAGACGAATTCAATGCAGATATAAGTACGGCAGCAGGAAGCAGTGAACTACAGTGGCTATACTGAGCCCTCAATGCCATATGGAAGGACAAAAGGATACCTGAAGATTGGCAACAAGGAAGCATTGTACCATTTTTCAAGAAAGGAAATGGGCTAAAAATAATGGAGAAAGTCATAGACAAAAGGACTGATATAATAGAAACACAGTTAGAGGAAGAACAATATGGTTTTAGACCAAATAGATCAACAATAGACTTGATATTTACAGTGCGAACGATAATGGAAAAACATCTGGAAAGGAACAAGGAAATCATCTTTGTATTTTTAGATTTGGAAAAAGCTTATGATACGGTTCCTCCCGAAGGTATCACCACCCTGACGAAGGCAAAATATATTTTGCCGGGTGTTTATTGGAGGCTTGCGTGGTCAAATGATCCTTAGAGCTATGCCAGCGGGAGCATCTGCTCCTGGTAGGGCCACCCAAGCCGGACAGGTCTAAGGTGATGATCCAGACTAAGAGTGATACCCTGGTCCTCCAGGTTGGGGGTTGAGCGTAGGGTTAACTCCCCTACCTCGTAAAAAGCAACTGTTACGGATACCTTAAGAATGAATAAAGCAGGACTGGAAAACTTGGTGACGAACCGGCGAGAAAAACGGCTAAAGAGAAGGAAAAAGGATATTATATTAGCAACGTGGAATGTTAAGACATTGAAGAGACCTGGCAAGTTGAAAGAATTAAGGAATGAAATGGATAAGTATGGCGTGAAAATAGCAGCTCTACAGGAACTGAGATGGAAAGGGCAAGGGATGATGATGTCTGGACAACATATCTTGATGTACAATGGAGAAAAAGCAGGCAGTAATGGCACAGGATTCCTCATACATAAGTCGGTAAAGCAAAGCGTGATCAACTTTACTCCAATCAATGATAGGATGTGCTCTGTGAGAATTAGGGCAAAATTCTTCAACGTAACTGTGTTTTGTGTGTACGCCCCTACTGAGGAGGCAGAAGATGAGAAGAAAGATGCATTTTATACTAAATTGGAGGAAGAAATTAATAAAGTTCAAAGGCATGATGTGAAAATTATCCTTGGAGATTTAAATGCAAAAATTGGAAGAGAAGAGGTGTACAAACACTTAGTAGGCAAAGAAAGCCTGCATGAAGTAAGTAATGATAACGGATTGAGATTGATTGATTTTGTGAGTGGAAAGCAGATGATAATTAAAAGTACTTGGCATCCTAGGAAAAACATTCACAAGGAGACCTGGATTTCACCAGATGGTGTGACAAGAAATCATATAGACCATGTTATCATAGACAGTCGACATGCATCAGATATTATGGATGTTAGAAGCTGCAGATGTGCTGATGCAGGTACAGACCACTATCTTGTTAGAGTCAAGTACAGACAAAAAATAGATTTGGCAAGAACAGAAAAAGTAACAAGAAAGGCAAAGCACAATATTGAAGGTCTAAAAAATGAGGAATTGCAAGAGAAATACAAAAAGAAAATGGCTGAATCTTTGGAAATAAAAAGGGAATTATGGGAGAAAGGAGAAGTGGAAGATAAATGGGAGTTACTGAAAACAACTATCAGTGAAGTGGCAGATAGTACCCTGGGAAAGAAGAAATTGGTAAAGAGAGCAGAATGGTTTGATGAGGAATGTTCAACATTAATCCAAGAGAGGAATGATGCTAGGAACAGAATGCTTCAAAGGAGAACAAGACAAACAGTAGAAGAGTATAGAGAGAAACGAAGAAGAGCAGATAAAATATGTAGATATAAGAAAAGAGCTTTTGAAAGAAAGAGAATCGAAGAACTGGATGAAATGAAGGATAGAAACGAGGTACGAAAGTTCTATAAAGAATAAAAGACCTTAAGAGAGGATTTCAACCAAGAGATCTTTTCTTCAAGGAAAAAGATGGAAACCTTCTGGGTGATAAAAGCAAAGAGCTTGGAAGATGGCAGGAGTATTTTTTTGAGTTACTCAGTGGAAATAATGAAGATGATAGAGAGGAGGAAAATATAAATGTTGATGGGGAAGAAAGAGAATTGGAAGAGGAATCAGTAAAACAGCCAGACTTAGAAGAGGTCAAAGCTGCAATTAATGCATTAAAGAATAATAGAGCCCCAGGTGAAGATGGAATGGAGTCAGAGCTGTTGAAATATGGGGGAGAGGGAATAGAAAAGGCTGTTTATGAATTGATTAAGGAGGTTTGGACAAAGGAGGAAATACCCAAGGATTGGACATTGGGTATAATTTACCCAATACATAAAAAGGGAGATAAGGCAGTATGTGGAAACTATCGAGGGATCACCTTGCTGGATGGAACGTACAAGGTTTTTGGTAAGGTACTAGCCTTAAGATTGGAATTATGGATGGAAAGAATATTAGGGGATTACCAAGCGGGTTTTAGAAAACATCGCTCTACTCTGGATCAGATATTTATATTACGACAAGTGCTAGAGAAATTTTATGAATATGACAAACAGCTACATCAGCTGTATGTGTATTTTAAACAGGCATATGACAGTCTAGATAGGAGTAAAATTTACAAGATTATGAAAGAATTTGGAATCCCAAGGAAATTGATTAGATTAACAGAAATGACTTTGAAAACAACAGTATGTAAGGTGAGAGTGGAACAAAATCTGTCAGAGGAGTTTTTAGTGGAGAGAGGACTAAGACAGGGAGATGTACTTTCCACACTGCTTTTTAACCTAGCATTGGAAAAAGTAATCTGTCAATTGCCCATCAACCCAGGGGGAACCATTTTGAACAGATTAGTAAAAGTGATAGCATATGCTGATGATGTAGCAATAATTGCAAGAAATGAAAGAGCTCTTGAAGAGAGCTACTCAGTATTAGAAGAGAAAGCACGGGACCTAGGACTAGAAGTGAATATAAACAAAACAAAATATATGAAGATGGGAGATACAGAGGGAGTAAGAGGAAGGATCCCAGTAAGATTAAATGGGAAGGAATATCAAAGAGTCACATCTTTCAAATATCTAGGCTCTATAATAACAGAGGACAATAAAACCTCCGTGGAAATACAGGAGAGGATAACAAGTGGAAACCGATGCTTTTACGCCTTGCAAAATATGTTTAAATCCAGGAATGTCAGCAGAAATACAAAAATTAAAATATACACAACAGTACTAAGACCAATAGTTATGTATGGATCAGAATGCTGGGCGATGACCTCCAGAGAAGAACAGTGGCTGTTACGGTGGGAAAGGAAGATATTCGGTGCAGTAAGAGAGCAGGATGGGTGGAGAATAAGGACAATTGTAGAGCTGCAAGAACTGTTTGGCCAGCCAGATATTGTTACTAAAATTAAGCAGGGAAGAATTAGGTGGGCCGGTCATGTTCAGAGAATGGCAGAAACCAGCACCGTTAAAAAGGTGTTTATAGGGAAACTTGATGGAAGGAGGAGGAGAGAAAGACCCAGGAAAAGATGGATTGATGATGTTGAGGATGACCTTAGAAAGTTAGGAGTTAAACGTCGGAGAAGAAAAGCTGAGGACTGAGATGAATGGAGGCAGGTGATAAAGGAGGCCAAGGACCTACAAGGACTGTAGCGCCGACCAGTAAGTAAGTAAGTTATGATACGATTAAGAGAAAACATGTATGGGAATGCCTACGGAAATGGAATGTACCAAAATCATTAATTAACAACATGAAAATATTGTGTCATGAGAGTAAAAGCAGTGTACAAATGGGGAGTAGTGACTCTGAAACATTTTATACGAAAAAAGGTTTCAAGCAAGGAAATGTACTGTCGCCATTATTGTTTATTATATTGATGGATTAAATCATAAAATTTGTAAAACAGAGTATCAGTAGTGATGAACTGAATGCTTTGGTATTTGCAGATGATGTGGTGATTTGGGGAAAGGGAGAAAAGGAACTACAAAGGAGACTGGATATTTGGAATGAAAATCTGAATGAGTTTGGAATGGTAATTAGTTAAAAGAAAACTGTAGTCATGCACTGTAGAAAAGAGAAAAAGAGAAGCCAAGTGTATGTAGACGGAGTACGGTTAGAGAATGTAGAACATTTTACATATCAGGGTAGCATTATTAATGGCAGTAATGAAATCAACCCTGAAATTAACAGACTAAGTAAAGTTACAGCATTTTATCATCAAGTCAGAGAGCTTTTATGGGGTGACAGAGTACCCAAGAGAACAAAATTAACATTATATAAACAGTATTTTATATACCAATTGTAACACATGGACTAGAAACGCAGTAGAAATGACATTTTTAAGAACATCGGTTAAAGAGACAAGAGGGGATAGAATCCAAAATATTAAAATCAGAGAAGAGCTAAATATAGAACCGTTGGTACAAAAGATACAGAAAGCAAGACTGAGATGGTTCGGACATGTAAAAAGAATGGGAAAGGAACGGTTAGCAATAAGGGAACTGGAAAGTGAAGTTACGGGAAAGAGACCAGTTGGAAGACAGAGAAAGAGAAGAAGGTGGAGGGATCGGATTTGGAAGGACATTACAGAAGCGGATTTGATGTGGCAGAAGTAATGGAGCAGGAAAAGTGGAAGGACAGAAAGGGGTGGAGGAGGCCTGTTCAAATCTAAGGATCACGGTGATTTATTTCGGAATCCGCTATCTAAGCCATGTCCATGCCTTTGGTAGGTTCCCAGCCTTTTCATCTTCCCGCTTTGTTGTTCACTAGTTGGCCCTACTGATATTTACGTACATGTTTTGTTGGAGATCCGCGTAATGCTAGCTACTGTTTTTCCGAGTGTGTAGTGTTTCTTATATTGTGTATTGTACTCTTACCTTCCCCTTTTAACTGTGTTTGTGCCTTGTTTGGTGTTACCCCTGTAGTCTGAGGTAGCATTTTAACCACACCCGGACAACTGGAGTGGGACATTGATGTTGTTGATGATGATGATGATGTAAGTGAAATATTAGATATACTGTAGTTGGATGTAGTTCATTTAGGTTAGGCTTAGTTATTTATCGTGTGCGACATAGCGATGATTGTTCATTCAAAACCGACTCCAATCCTCAGACCGTAATATAGAAATAACATGGCGGCTGAATTTGCCGAACTGCTGGTATTAGCTAAAACGAAAATATATCGTACATATTATACAAACGGCAGTAATTTAACACGATAAATGTAACATCATAGGGAAAATCTCTGTTTTCACGTATGAAAACGCTTTGTCAAGAAGTACGCACCACATATAATCAACTAGAATCACATATATTCTTCTAGAAAAAAGAACAAGAAGCTGATTATTTAGGAATTTCAATTATTAACATAATGTTCTCTCGCACATTTCACTTCGCTGGATAACCATTAAAATTATATTTATGGCATCATTTTGAATGTTTCAACATAAATTAGGCTGAAAAATTCCTCAATTTATTTGCTCTCATGAGAACTATGAAACATAATTTCTTGCTTTAGTTTTGAAGTGGTGGACAATTTCTTATATTCAGCAGCCAATGAAAGGGAAGTACACCAGAAATAATAATGTTATTGGCTTTACATCTCACAAACTACATTTTCACGGTTTTCGGAGACTCTGGGGTGCCGGAATTCAGTCCCGCAAGAGTTCTTTTACATGCCAGTAAATCTATCCACACAAGGCTGTGGCATTTTATTTGGGATAGCTTGGGTATGGGTATGTATGTCGTATTTTGGGTAAAGTATGTACATTCAGAATATGATCTCGCAATACACCAGAGTGAAAATGGTAAGTCAAAATACCAACAAAACAAACACGATCATAGAAGAATATAACTAAGTCATGAACTTGGACACTAGTCCGACTAACGCAGTAACATAAACACCAATCTATACAAGTGATGGTATGCCACGAAAAAGATTTACAACTCTCCAGAAAAATCCATACATTCACAAGTGCTCAGATTTCAATTTTCAAAGTGAAGGATTTCAGCAGAGCGCATAGGGAAGCATTTTACTGTGTCCATTTTTTCAGAGGAACCCGAGGTAAGTACAGATAATTAAAGGACATGGAAAAGCGCGTGGTAAAAATCAGGGAAAAAGAAGGAACAGTTTTTTCATAACAATAATATATTACCACAAACACCAAGAAGGATTTTTACAAGCCAAAGAAAGTTAAACAGATAATAAAGAATCCAACAATATTTTAAAGATTAGATACTTCTGATTTCCAAAAAACATATGGGACGACCATTTAACAACACTAATTTCAATTTAAAGAAAACAGTTAGACTCGAGGCAAGATGAATTTTACAATAGTTTACATTGGGAGTATCCTACAAAACGGTAAACAGATATTACCCATTAATACGAAAATTTTAAGAAAGTTTTGAAAGACATTAGGCCACTGTACAATAGCAAAAGTAGAAGAAAAGATAATACCCGGGACAGGAACGTGGGGAAAAAGGGAAGGACGTGAAAGAGAACAGTACCAAAGGCTGGCAACAGGGATTAGGAAAAATAGAACCTACAAGCATTGATGGAATTCAAATTTTCAAACAGAAGCTAGGCGTTAATAAAATTACAATTAGTCCTATTCTTGCGTTCGTTCACCAAGTCTATTGGAATCCAGTGGTTCATATCACAGTAATCACTTGACGTAATTGAAAGTCAAATTTTGAAAAGAGGTCGTAATGCAGCTGCAAGAAAAACACCACTGTCAACAGCTCAGACTAGCGATATTATTTGCGTGAACAGTCATTAGTAGCCAGTACGGCATGATGAAATCAGGAAGTGCAGCATTAAAAAGAAAGTGAAGTATGGCAAGGGAAAATAGATTTTAAGTTCGCTCACCCGTCCAGCAGTCCTTGAGCTTCAATCATGAACATTAAGCACCATTTAAAAAGAAACATTGCACACGGACCAGCCGCTAGCGTAAGTAAAATAAAGTCCTCCCTCCACACAAGTCGTCGTCTTCATCCAACTCGCCGATCAAGCCGAGAGCAGGCCTTATTTATATTCCGATGGAAACGTCCAGAAAAGACGAGAGCAGACGGTACACATTGCACAGCGTGGCGGTAGGGGAAGAAAGGAGGGAGGGTAGGCAGCACGAACAGTACAAACTGGACAGGCGAAGAGAGCACACACACACAGGTTAGTAGCAGCATGTCAAGCGTAGCAGACGTAGAATCACGTAGAATAGTTGAAAAATTTGGAGCACGTTATAAGGCTGACATATTTGAACACCTTCAAATACCACCCGACTGAGCCAGGGTGGAACCTGCCAACTTGGGGGTTAGAAGGCCATTTCCTTAACGTCTGAGCCACTTATCCCGAGTACACCCGAAATGATTATGTGAACCCGGTGAATGGCCCTGGTAATGCTAACATAATGTGGACATACGGCATAGCTGCACTTCACACAGTTACGGTAACCTTAGTAATGAAATGCTCAGACACTAAAGATATAATAGGTTTTTACCCACTAAAGTACATGAGTGCAAAAACTCTATTGACTCTAAACATTGATATTTAACTGCATGGACGAGCTTCAGTTCATTTTAGTCTGCTTGATAGCGGATAACCACAGCATGAAGGTGTTGGTAGTGTAAAACCCTGTGTTACAAACCCAACTAATCCCTCCAAGTCGCTATTTATTCTGTGTAACAGTGTACAGATTGCTCCATCTATCACACTTGTAAGTTTTGTTATACTCAAAGATCCAGCCAAACATGTTCGCAGGCAAGCACAGATTATTGTAAAACACACTTGCATCTAAATCACTCGATGCCTAGGCGTACAAGCAGCAGTGCGCAACGAGCTCCCAAAAAGAATGTCACCCAAGCACAACAACAACAGCAATAACTACAACTCTGGTACACAGATATAGACAAGGAAGAGGCCACCACCAAAATCCTATATTCAACCAAATCTAAAAATCAAGATTTTATCATCTGCTTTAACATTTTTTTTTTTTTAACACGTTTACAGCTGAGCTACCTCTACCCACAATATTTGACTACTCAGTGACTTGTGTTTTCATTACAAGCATATATGAATACATTTCTTAGTCAAATAGAACATCCTCAAGAACTGTTTACGAGCTCAAAATCAATCAACATAAACATAGGCGCACAAGATCCCATTGAGGAAGCCTGAAGAAAGAATATGCAAGACATAAACTTTTAATTTCATCAAGTGTTTTTATATACACATTCTCAGTGTTTTTAATGTGTTTAAATTCACCAAGTGTTTTATATACATGTTTTCTGTGTTTTTAATGTGTTAAATGTGCATGTACAATTTATTTTAATAGTTAAGATTTTTACTACCATATTTTAATCTCAGAAACAATTTCAATCTCACGAAATCACAAATGAAATGACGACAACATCTAACTCACAACCCCATTAGACATCCGGATGCACTGAGGGATGACGATATCTTTGTAGATAAGTAACATATACAAATGGCTAATGGATGTAATATTGTAATCTGTCAGCTGATGATGACTGTATATAGTCGAAACCGATACTGATGTAAATCTACTTTACAATAAATAGTATTGATAGGTGGAATTTCTTTCTTGTCCATATACGTGTAATCAATCAGTACTGAAATTAAACTTATAAATAACGATCTGCACCCGTTTTATGGCTTCATTCAATGTACCTATAATCAATTAATAGTGGCGCTCACGATTTCTGCTGTCTTCTAGCTCGTAAACACACATCTCGTTATATTACCCTGGTTTAGGGAGAGGGACCGATGTCTTTCATAATTGTAATAAATTTAAAGGGATGCATGAAACTGGATCGCAAGGGGCTGGTGAACCACCCGGTGTATTAGGTTTGAATAGGTATATATTGAACTGACTTGAACTAAAGAGGAGAGGTTGGAATGAACTACAGGGTAGGTATGTGAAAAGCCTTACCGAATATACAATGGTGAAATCTGTGCTGTATTTCAGTCATTAGTCAACATTCTTATGGAAGATTACATAGCAATACCATCTGCTGAGTAGAACTGGAAAATTATTTTAAAAACTTTAACCCATATAAGCCCAAATTATTATATTATATATTTTTATATTTAATCAAATTTGAGTGTAAACTTAATAATGCATCTACTTACACAATAAAAACCACAATTTTGAACTATATTTATTGTCCTTTTAAAAAATAACTTTGTGCTCAAAATAGGATGTTGGGCCTTAAGGGTAGCAATATTCGCTTTAGATGTTATTGAAAATGTATTAATTTCAGAGAAGAACACAGTATTTTACAGTCTCATATACCTTTCTAATTTGAGCAGATTACCACTTTGATCATAAGCTCACTGGACAAATAATTTGTCACCCATGAAGAAATCATTGCAAGCATCATTTAATACCGTGTAACTCCGTCTCTGGACATGGTAACCGCCTGGATTTGATCGCACAATTTCACCAAATTGTTGGGATGTTGATGTCGGCGTTTTACCCGCCGTTCCAACGTGTCCCGTGGATTTTCGGTGTGACTCAAGTCATGTGATTTTGGAGGCAAATCAAGATGTAATATGGTAGGGGAGTGTTCATAAAACCAGTCACATAATGCATCCAGCCTGATCAACTTTCCTAGTGTCGTCTTGAAAAATCTGTGTAACAATAGCATACTCATCATTTAAATGTTCAATAATAGGCAACACCTGATCATCCAGAATGTTTAAAATGGTTCATTTTAGAGACCATCTCAGTGAGCGGGCCCAATCCATGATACGAGAAACACCCCCAAAACATCACAGATCCACCTCCGGCTTGAACTTGACCTTGTATGCATCCTGGATGAAATGCTTCATTTGGCATTTGGTGCACTCGATTACGTGCATCATTGAAATACAGGCAAAAACGTGATTCTTCAGACCACATTACATTCCGCCAGTCAGCTGCTGCCACGTTCGAAGATTTCTAACCCATTTGAGATACGCAGCTTTATGTGCCTGTATGAGCAATTGCCTCTTGTGAGGTAACCGACTCCAAATGTTCATTGCATGCAGTTCCCATCACAAAGTTCACTGACTACAGCAATTCCTGTTGGGTTTGGAAGCGATTTTGATTCACAAGCCATGAAACGCTTCTCCGGTCCCTCTCAGTCAGGATCTTTATCCAACCACAATTCTAACGTCGTGTTTCGTGGCCATGTGTAGTACAACATGGCTTGTGACACGCTGTGCAGTCCACTGTGAAACGCCAACAAATCCAGCAACTTCACGCACCCTATAGCCATGGGCACGGCCAAACAGGATTGCTCCTTTTTGCCACTGTCACATCCTTACAGCTACCCATGTTGATGTACACTGTCCGCTTGAAACATCAATGTCTCACTGATCGCTACTGCCTTATGCTCATGTTGAGGCAGTGCATGTGCATTTGAGCACAGGACATGTTCACTGCGCCATCTGTACAGGTTTAACGATCCATCTGTGCGTGGGCACTAGCGCGACTAATTTTTTGTCTAGTAAGCTTATGTCTTCATTTACTGTGGTACAGAGCGAAGCACTGAATACATAATGTGACAGCATCTTGACACAGAAGGATCTGGGCTTTCTCCTGCACCCTGCTCTGCACGCATTTTCTCTCCTTGCATCTCGTTATGACGTGAACCACACCATTGAATCTGATGATGTCATGCATTACTCTAAGCTTGATTGTGATGATAATGGCCTCCCTGGTGGTTTTCGATTGGTGTCGAGCTTGAGATGAGGCAGCACAGTCACTGCTCATCTAGAAGAGAGGTGGTCCTGTGCCTCTGTTTCATGAATATATCTGTCAATCAACCATGCATTCATTACAAACATATCTATAATTTTTGTTTCTTGGACAATTTACTTTTTTTAGCCTCTTGAGAAGATGTAGACAGGAATGGATCAGATGTTTCAGAACTTTAACAAGATTTGGAAGATATACATAATTTCAAGTGGCTCAGGTACGTTCTGAACTTAAACAGTTCCGATAATATCATCCGGCCCCTCTTCGTCATCCGTCAAATCATCATCATTTGGTGGGCATACAGTGCCATAGATAGGATTCTCATCTTGCAGCAGTCCACTTTCCAACCTCAGACCATTCAGAATATCTACAATTTTGCAAGTGTGAGAACTCTAATTCTTTGAGTTCTAATTCTTTGAGTCATGGAGGCCTAAAAAAGAGAAGGAACTATTCTTACTATACATATATAATGAACATTGTTATTATAATTACTAGTAGTAGCAGTGGGATGAGCAAAATAATCATCATCATCATCATCATCATCATCATACTGCGAACACACAGAATATCACCTGAACGTACGTATATAAAAACCCTAGAGCCCTTTGATGGGTAGTAGCATGTCACATACCTGAATTCAGTAGTTTCTTCAAAATTTTGGAAATGCTTTGACACAAGTAAAATACTGTAGTTTTCACATAGACACAGACACAGAATGTGCTTCCACTAATGGTGTAAACAACAGCACTGAAAAAGGAGGGAATGGTGGACATTCAGCTGCATTGTTCAATTTAACACACATACTAGGCTATTGTTCTTCAGGAGACAAGCGTCTTATTTTGACACTATTATTAACATCGTTACAAGTCGCACATAATATTGTTCAGGAAACTGTCTTAAGCGGTAATCGAAAACAGTGAACAATTATTAATAATCTTGACCATGATGGTCGGGATTGGATCCGTATTGACTTAGTAACAGTAAATATGTTGGAAGATAGTCCGCCTAGTCAATACAATTCATTTATTTACCTTTCACCTTAACATCTAGTACATGTTTCGAGAATATTATGCATTCTCTTCCTCAGCTAGTGGATTAAAATTCAGTATACAATAAGACCTGACTAAAATACGGGGGCCCCCATTAAAATTCAAAACAATGAGTATGACAATGTGACACTTAAAAATTTTGGATAGTACAAACATAGAATTAAAATCCCATTTTGTCAAGTACAAATTAAAAACACAGTATAGTCTAATTAATGTCTAATTAAATACAACGTCTTGTGATGATATGAATTCACAGTGTCCTTGAAGTTGCCTAGCGTAGTTCAAAAATGTTGAGCTAAGGATGAATTTAATTGCATTAAAACTTGAAGTCCTGCCGATATCCACCTACTCATCACTAGTCAAATTTCGACTCTGGAATGGGAGGAGGCGCAATTTAACATTGACCTCTCATTATTTACAATATTAAAGAAAAAACAAGATATTTTAGATAGAAAATACCAGAGGCTCATTGAAGACAATTGCATCACCAAAGATGAAATACGAAATAACAACACATACACGACAACACACACATTTTATCCGCCACTCAAAAACCTGACCAACGTTGATTTCAATGACGACGAAGTCGAAATCTTAACTAAGGGTCCCAAACATAACTGGCCACACACGAGTAAGACTGTCCAAAATAGAGAACTAGTGAAACTGATAGCGGAATCTGAAGTAGCAATTGCAGAGGTACCCATAGACGAACAAGAGAACATGAGGTTCGAGGCTAAAAATAAAATTTGTAAAATAATGGAACATAAAACCATCGCAGATACCCACACTAATAACAATCTCCGAAAGATTAATAAGAAGATTAAAGATAATAACATAATTGTCACGAAAGCTGACAAGGGTAACACTATAGTTTTAATGAATAAAGATGATTACATCAGTAAAACGAATGATTTCCTGAAGGGAGACAACTTTCGTCAGATAAAGAAGGACCCCACTAACAACATGCAAAAGACTTTCAAACAAATTTTAGCTAACACTAATTTTTTGATGAATTCGAATGAAACAAAACGCTTGGTAAATATGAACCCAGGATTACTGAAATTGAGGGCTATGCCTAAGGTACACAAAGAAGGCATACCTATTAGACCGATTGTTAACTTCAGAAACAGTCCTACATATAAAACGGCCAAATTTGTACACACGTTTTTAAAGAAACACTACAGATTTAATGTAGATACAAGTCTCCGCAATACCATAGATTTTTGTGATAGGACAAAAAATTTAATTTTATCGCAATATAATACTATCCATAGCTTTGATGTGAAAGATATGTACTCGAATATTCCGATCACGGAGACTATCAACATTGTTAAGAACAACTTAAACACACATAGTTCGTTGAGTAAAGTAGAAATTGATGAATTCATCAACTTATTAAAGTTTATATTAGAAAACCACTTTTTTACTTTCAACAACAACGTGTACAAACAAGTTAATGGGTTGGCCATGGGATCACCAGCGTCTGGTATCCTTGCAGATATATTTATGGACCATATGGAATCTAATAAAATAATCGGTAAAATAAAAGGATTAGACTTATGGTTAAGGTTTGTTGATGACGCGTTCGCTATCATTAACGAACAAGAACTCAAGCCAAACGAACTGTTAGACCAATTAAACAACCTTGATAAACATATAATGTCTACAATCGAGTCGGAAGATAATAAAAGTCTAAACTACTTAGACGTAACATTAACTAGAGACAATAAAAACCTGATTTACCAAGTATTTAGAAAACCTACACACACAGATGTTGTTATTAGGAAAGACTCGAACCACCCAGGAGAACATAAGAAAGCGGCATTTTACAGCTTCATCAATAGAGCAGTAAGAATACCATTAAACAGAAATGATTTTAATAAAGAGATAAACATTATACAAGATATTGCCAAAAGAAACGGTTACCCCAAAAGCTATGTCAATAGGATAAAGAGTAAGGTCGTGAATAGACCTAACACCCTACTTGTAAATAAGGAAGACAAAAAGAAATTCGCTACATTCACTTACAGTAATAAACAATCATACAGTTTGGCTAAACTATTTAGAAAACACAATATCCATGTATCCTTTAGGACAGACAATAATAATAATAATTTATTGTTCAATTTGAATAGCGTAAACACCAACAGTAGGTTCAGTAAATCAGGAGTATACAAACTGTCGTGCCAAGATTGCGGAAAAAAATATGTCGGACAGTCAGGTAGAAGTGTGGTGGTACGGTATAAAGAGCATGTCAATGCACGAAAACATTCTAGATACTCTGCAATGTGTGTACACATGCATGAAAGCAACCATCATTTCACAAATATTGAACGTGATATGACTTTATTACATTCATTAAGCAAAGGCAAACAAATGAATGCCTTAGAGAAATTAGGAATATACAAATTGCAAAAATTTGATAATGAGAACAACCTAAATGAACACATTGCAGAAGACAATCAGTTGTTTAAATTGGTAACCCAATACCCTAGTAAGAGGCCAAATGATGTCAAGCGTGTAAGGGGGGAAGTATGACTGTAGTACCAGGGACGGTTCCTTCCACCCCTCCTTCCATCCAACACGCAACCCAATGTAATTCTGTAACCAGTTGCCATACAACATCAGGTGCCTCAACATCTATCTAACACATGCATGCCACACGTAATATTTACATCATCACACTGGTAAGGTTTAATATTTTTACCCCGTTGTATTCTCATTTGTACATGTCGGAGCCTTTTGTTAATTTTTAATTCATTTCCTTTTTATAGACCATTTTAACCTATTTTCAACCTGGCTGCATAATACATCTATCAACCGAAGATAATGGCAGGACTCCAAGTTTTAACGCAACTTCATTTATTCTTGTACAAATCCAATTCAAATACGCAAGATAGTATTATAATTCCTAGGACACCGTAATTTCACATCATTATACGACGCTGTGTCCAATATTTTAATTTAAATAGACATCATTTTAACACCCATTAACGGTGGATATCGGCAGGACTTCAAGTTTTAATGCAATTTCATTCATCCTTAACATTTTTGAACTACGCAAGGCAACTTCAAGGACACTGTGAATTCATATCATCACAAGACGTTGTATTTAATTAGACATTAATTAGACTATATTGTGTTTTTAATTTGTACTTGACAAAATGGGATTTTAATTCTATGTTTGTACTATCCAAAATTTTTAAGTGTCACATTGTCATACTCATTGTTTTGAATTTTAATGGGGGCCCCCGTATTTTAGTCAGGTCTTATTGTATACTGAATTTTAATCCACTAGCTGAGGAAGAGAATGCATAATATTCTCGAAACATGTACTAGATGTTAAGGTGAAAGGTAAATAAATGAATTGTATTGACTAGGCGAACTATCTTCCAACATATTTACTGCAACAGTGAACAATGTAGTATATCTGAACACATTAATTAAATTAATTCTGTTCAAAGTAAACAAGATACGAGATTTCACGATAACTGTAACACATTTATTTTGCTGATCTTGGCAAGAATACTAATAGCTTGCTTATTGTTGGCAAGTTATTGAATGTTTCACCAAAAAATGAGCTCCAAAATTGTTCATTTTATAATATTCGATAATAAATTCTGACATAAGTATTGCAAACAACTTTTAAATCAGAAATAATGCCCTGTCCTCAAAATAAGACGCTGGGCTTAAATGGGTTAAAGGTCGTAAGATCATTGATGGTTAACACTTAACACAAACATATTTCATTAACTTGGATAATCAGTGGTGTGACTAGTTAAAATTGATCAAAATTCTTGAATTATAAAATTTGGATTGTTCACCTATATGAATAAACAAACGGGAAGATCTAGTTCTGAATACTATGTCAGTGTCGTGTTGATTTTATTGTCATATTCCATGTGGTAAGATGTCTGGAGGAAAAAGCTGTTCTGTTTATTTGTGAATCCATCTGTCCATCTATGAATTGACTAAATGCCTCCATGATCCTCTATTTTTAACTAGCTCTGTGACCTTATTTAATTCCATTCCTCTTATCTTTAAATCATTAGAAACTGGGTCGAACTATCGACGTCTCGGTCTCCCTCTACTATTCTTATCCCCCATGACCAAATCTGTTATTTTCCTCAGTAACCTGTCCATTTCCATTTGTCTCACATGACCTCACCACCAAAGCCGGATTATGCGTACAGTTCATCCAGCAAGTTAACTTAGCTTGTACCTTCTCATTCTGAGTACCTCCTGCCATTGTTCCCACCTGTTCGTACCAGCTACCATTCTCTCTGCTTTCATGTCTGTTACTTCTAACTTACGAATAAGATATCCTGGGTCCTTTTTGTTACATCTGTCAAATATCTTACTTAAATGGCCTCTTCTGTGAGGGATTTCTTTCTTTTAATGAAAAATTAAGTTGTAAGGTTGTACTTTTCTGGACAGTACTGCTTGTCGTACTGTGCTTGGTGTGTTTAATTCGAGGCTACCATATATTCATCCACCCATAACAGTTTTTCAGTTGTACCACCTTAGAGTTTACACATATCCACCCCTGGTGTAAAGTTTGGCCATGTGCTTTTCTTCCCGCTTAGGCTTGGTTAGGTTCCCGAGCTGCCATAAATTTAAAGACTGGTCTGCTGTGAGGTGCAGTCAACACCAGGAACACAGCTTCGAAGTGAAGTGAGTTGAAATTCCCCTCTTAGGCATCCTAGTAATGGTTTTTCACTTCAAATCTGGGGTGTTTCCAAGATGGTGTATTAACTAAAGGTCACAACTGCTGCCTCCTGAAATTTAGCTGAAATTAATTACAGGTATAGACACCACAGCCACGCAGGTTATTAAGTAGACTATAACACACAAAGTACACAGAGTTATATGAAACTACTGTTGTAATTTAATGACTGAAATTCTTTAATAGGAAAATAATGTTTGTCATGTGATCACTGAGTCAGTCAGTCTCAAGAACACCAACATCATAAACATTTTTCACTTTCTTGGTACTAGACTCTGATAATGTCCTAGTGTTAAAGTCTCATACAGATGTTAGCTTTCTGAGCCCCATGGTGATTGCTGATTTGCAGTCTTCTTGTGCTCTTAACCTTCTTGATGTTTAGAATCATGTGAATACCTTTTCTACTGCATTTTTAACTTTGTTCCGGATACATTCTGCTCTTTGACAGTTCTTTAATCAATTTTTGACCTTTGCAGCACTAGCAGTTTTATTGTTTTCCTGGTTATGATTCACAGTATAACAGTCGGATTTTTTAGTGACTGTTGATTAGCTGCTGTATAATGTTATATACACTCTCTTTCTCACTTACACACAATTCCCCTTCAAGCCATATTATGCTGTGTGGACAAACTCCACTGGCTGGCAAAATGAATGGATCATTTGAGTTTTCAAAGAAAAAATCAAGTTAAATTGTGGTACATTTGTTTCATTATTTACATTTATGACGAGTGCATTCGTTGGCCCCTGTGCGTGTGCTGCTACCAAACAGTGGAAAAGACACTAGTTACGCACCACCACCTTCAAAAGTGAAATGTGAACCATACCCGGACGTACAAAAAATAACGTGTAAAACAATATAGTACGCCCCTCGTATGTACATACATACATACATACATACATACATACATACATACATACATAAAGACTGTATGTTAGCCACCAGTCATTGAAGTCAAACATTTTATTTTACTTCTAGTGTTAAAAGTTGAATATGATGTTTTATAATAATAATCTTGTGACCTTGGATATGAGAAGTAATTAAGAAATTATGTTGATGATCAATACCATCATTTTTTTAATACAGGTGTCAGTTCAAGAAGGATGCAAGAAAATACTTGTGTCTGATTACTTCAATCTTCATAAAAAGCTGATAGACATGCAGCAGAAAGGAATATCAGTTGAAGGTAAGCTGTAAAGATTTAGTATGAGAGAATCAATTATTTGTGTAGTAATTGTTTCAGTTGGTGTGCAAAAGGCCTTCGTTAGAACATTTCACTTTTAACTGAATATTGTGAGGTAACCACAATTTTTGAAGACTAAACCTTGACAGTGTACACTAAATTTGTTGTACTAAATAAAGTTAAAATGTCTATACAGCAAAACCCCTATTTTACGATTTTCAGAGACCTGAATTTTATTTAACCTTAAATCGAGGTTTCGGCAAAAAGCACACCTTTTCCAGACATCTTTGCTTGTATTGACATAAATGGCACTAGTGTACATCATTTACTCAGCGACAGCAATAAAACGAAGAATATACTTGCCTTAGATACTCTACTGTGGATCTGAATTGTTCATCCTTCCTTTTAATGTTTGTAATAGAGAAAACTTGAGGTCTGGCTCCTTGGCTGATTGGTCAACGTACTGGCCTTCAGTTCAGAAGGCTCCAGATTCAATTCCAGGATAGATTGAGGATTTCAACTGCTTATGATTAATTCCTCTTGCTCGGGGACTGGATGTTTGTGTTCGTCTTAATACACTTCTCTTCATCTACTTCCATCACACCACAATACACTCCACCACAGAAACATGCAATAGTGAGTACATCCCTCCAGATAGGGTTGGTGTCAGGAAGGGCAATCAGCTGTAAAACTTTGCCAAGTTCACTTGTGTACTGTTATGGCTAAAACTCTACGTCTGGTAAGCTTAAGTACTGTATACAAAAATCAGAAATAGGTTTGGCTCAATTTTTGTTGGTCTCTTTATATCAACATCATAGGAAAATGGCTTAACAGAATTTGTCAAAACCTGGTATTTAAGTTCTGTTATGGCCACAGTATGCACTGAACTGTATATTTGATTAGCTGTAGTACCCATTATTCATGGGACAATCACACAGCATGTGCAGAATTATTTAACTCCACACCACTTTCCGCCAATATTCAGGAATGCTGTTTTACTTGGGATGCAGCAATAATCCTATCTGTCGGAGATGAGTGGCAGCACAACAGATAAATCACAACACTGGTCAGTGTAATTTTATTGTTGATCAGTTTTATGAGCTTTCACTATTGTAGGCCTTAACATTTATTTTCTTCCAACACTGGGATATTAGGCATCCAATGTAAAAGGGAGTCCTTCCTTCTCTCATGACTCCTTCCTGTCTTATTCTTCAGGCAATCATTCCTTTACGATTTGTATAATCCATCTTCACAGTTTTCTTGTCGATATGGACTGACGCCTTAAGACAATCATGACAAAAACCATCACCAGTTAACATGATTGGACAATACTTTCATGTTAACAGTGCTCGGCATTGTTTTGGACTAAGCAACAAAAGTATAAATTCATGGATTCTATTATCATAGTCGGTACGGTAAAACTGTATGAGACATAAATGATTAGAAATTTAATTCGATATAACTTTAGTTATGTAGTATTTATCGATAGGACCACTAATAACATAGAGATTTGAAAATTAAATTTAGAAATTTAATTCGATATAACTTTAGTTATGTAGTATTTATCGATAGGACCACTAATAACATAGAGATTTGAAAATTAAATTTTAGGCCTTCCCCTAAAGTACCATTTCACTTGGCGTGAATACAGTTATTTATAGCCCAGATTGTAGTGCCTCATTTGCCGACTTCAGATACTGAATTTCATTAAATTATCTTCTGCTATTCTTTCAAGATGCACGTATATACACGCGCGCGCGCACAGACAAAGATGACGGAAATTTTTTAAAAAATGCGTTTCCTTGTTACTGTGGACACTACCGATATAAAAATACTATTTTTTAAATTCTGAGCAATGTACAGACAAAACTCTTTATTTTATTTATATATATATATAGATTGATGTTACCACAAAGACGCACACACGCGATGCTGTCAGTTGTGTATAGTGATGCAAATTCCAGTGCCGCTGCTGACACTGGTGTGCACAGTCCCAGTGCCAAATGTGTCACCGTGCCAAGACACTGGTGCCGCGGCACTGTCAGTGCCACGATGACTACTTATTCATTGGACTCGTATAAAAACGTTTATACTTCATGTATTGACAAAAAAAAAAAAAAAAAAAGGAACTTCACATTTGTATTAATATTTTCCTGCAAAATACTACAAAATAACCCTCAAATAAGTTTTCCATTCAAATTCAAGAACAGCATTTTTTTCACTTTATTCACTGACAGTTCTGTTTCGTCTGTTAGTCAAAATTTACATGCAAAATACTACAAAATAAACCTCAAATAAATTTTTCATTCACATTCAAGAACAGTATGTTTTTCACTTTATTCGCTGACAGTCTGTTAGTGAAAATTTGACCAGCTTTTGAAAACACACCTTTGGCAGGCGCGCATGTTGCTACAACACACAACTTCCTGACAGCTCAATAATAAATGTTGGGATACTGAAGCTTTCTTCCCAACCGCCATTTTAATGGATCTGCATGCCTGGCTATTAAGGGGTCTTCCAGGTACAACGAAGTATTAAACATGTTATCGTTGATTTGAACGATATACAAGATTTACAAATATCTCACACTGCAATGCACTGGTTTTTATCATCTAAAATGAAATAGCTCCACAAAGGGCTAGATTTTCGTCTGTCTGCCATTGACACAAAATTCAAGACAATTGATAATATAACGAAAGAGAATAAAGCATAACGTGGCACGGCCCGGCAGCACTTGGAAGGAGAGATGGCGTGGAATGACATTAGTAGACGAATAGGTTTGAATGGCGTCTATAAAAGTAGGAAAGATCACAATATGAAGATAAAGTTGGAATTCAAGAGGACAAACTGGGGCAAATATTCATTTATAGGAAGGGGAGTTAGGGATTGGAATAACTTACCAAGGGAGATGTTCAATAAATTTCCAATTTCTTTGAAATCATTTCGGAAAAGGCTAGGAAAGCAACAGATAGGGAATCTGCCACCTGGGCGACTGCCCTAAATGCAGATCAGTATTGATTGATTGATTGATTGATTGATTGATTGACGAGGTGACCCGTACGTACCATAGAAGCTATCTGTCCTGGTGCACTGCCACTGACACCGGCACGGATCTGAAAAACACTGGCCTGTACGTGCCGTGCCGTTGGCACAAGGCAGTCACGTGGCCACAAACAATAGTGCTTCGTTCGGCAACAGTGCCAGCCGCCAGTGCCCGGCATACTGTTCGATTTACTCATGGAAAAACAGACTTGATTGATATGTTTTTGCCCTTATTAACTGTATAAATAAGGTCAATATTCATGTCACAAACCTTTTTATTCTTGTAAACGTTTCACAGATTTATTTTTATGGCAGTGCCACTGGCACTGGTTCATTTTAATTCATGGCACCGTGCCTACCATGCCGTCCCTGGCACTGGTGTCAAAGCACGGTGCCAGTGCCTTCCTTACATGACTAGTTGTTTACACTATTTTATTTACAAACTGTATACATATATTATACACACGTCAATAAACCGCCATTTTGAACAACTGCCTACTACGAAGAATAAGAAGAAGACTGCAACACTTGCATGTCAGCCAACTACCAACCAAACAAAATTCACATATTTGACTTCAAACGCTCGGCTAACACGACTTCCACACAAGTCTCGTTAAAACAACTTGAATCTATCATCAGGACTGCCTCTTTATATACGTTGCCTGGCCAGCCTTCTAGAAGAATATGACACAACATGTTTTCTCGTAATTTTGAGACACTCCAATATCCTTTTTACAATCTAAGGAAGTTTCTACACAATTCTAGTCACACATTGCATTGTTCTGGTCTTATTACAGTGTGTTGCACAATGTTGCGTTGGATTATACATCATATATACAAGTAATAATAAATTATTTACTATTAATTACATGTTCTTATATTAAATAAACTTATATTAATATATATATATATATATATACAGCAAATGTTGCATGACATAACCTCACAAATAATACGATAATGATCATACCAAATAAAGTTTGTACACAACTATGTGATTAATACACTGGCCGGCAAAAAAAGTGGATCACTTTGAAAAAAAATTGTTTCAATGGATATAGTGTTAGTCCAGTGTCCTAAATAAATAATAATACTGATAATACTAATCAAACATTATGTTACCTTCACGTTTAACACTAAATTCACTTTCAAAATTTATCTGACATTCACTTTATTATGATATTTTATCGTTTCTGTAATTCCTGTAATTTTTACTCATTTGCATGTCTTTCACTGTATTTAAGTTAACTCCAATTTTAACACTTTCACTGATTTACACTGTCAGAAAATGTTTTAGCAAACCACTAGAGGCATTAAAATCTGGTGTTTCCGCCTCTGGCAGTGATGACCTCCTGGAGGCGTTGTGGTACACTGCGCACTAGATTCCTAATTGTTTCCTGAGGAATACTGTTCCATTCTGTCACCAATCGTGCCCACAGTTCAGCCAGAGTCTCGATATTCTGAGACCGAAGTCTTCTCCCAATCATATCCCATACGTGCTCTATGGGCTTTAGGTCAGGACTCCTTGCTGGCCAGTCTAGAGTTTGAATTCCAACTTCTTCTAGGTAATGGGTGACGATACGGGCGACGTGCGGGCGAGCATTGTCGTGCATTAAAATGAAATTGTCGCCCGTAAATTGTGCAAATGGGACAACATGATCCTGCATAACTTCTTCCACATAGCGGTGAGGAGTGAGAGAACCGCCATCAAGAATCACAAGCTCGGTACGGGATTCAAAGTTTATGCCACCCCACACCATCACAGAGTCTCCCCCAAATGGTGTCCTTTGGGAGAGAGTTACGGGTGAGAATCGCTCTCCAGGCCTCCTCCACACTCTTTCTCGCCCATCTGGAGATCTCAGACAGAAGCGGCTCTCATCTGTAAAAAGCACCATGCTCCAGTCCTGAATGGTCCAGTTTCGATGCTGCATCGCAAACTCGAGTCGTCTTCTCCGATGCTGCCCCGTTAATAATGGCCCTGTAGCGGGCCTTCTTGAAGTAAGGTTAGCCTCCTGGAGCCTTCGTCTTACAGTTCTCTCACTCACACGGACATTTCTTGTAGCCTCTAGACGATTTCTCGCCTGAACCGCTGTTGTTCTTCGGTCTCTCAAGACTTGGAGGACAAGAAATAGTTCATCCCTGGCGTTCGTAATTCGTCGACGTCCAGATCCCGGTCTCCTTTCGCATGTTCCACGTTCACGATAACGTTGCACGGCCCGTTGTACACTTCCATAAGATGCTCCTACAGCATGGGCCGCATACCGAAGGCTGCGACCGTCTTCAACCAAGGCGATTACGCGTGCAACATTTTCTCTACTTAGAGGCATCTTGACTCATCAAGGATCGAACAAAAACTGATTTGGAACTCCCCAGAGTTTTTACAAAGAACATCTTATCACTGCAAATGTTTACAGTAACTTTAACGCTTGATTAGGGGGCGAGGAACCCCGTTAAAAGGGACCGTCATAAAACCATGAAAGTTAAAAGGGATCGTCATAAAAGCTAATGGCATGGAAAATTATCTCTAATAGTCAATCAATTCGGACCATATGCACCACACACTTACCAGAGAGTGCTGAAAACATTTATTTATAAAGAGGAACATCACAAAATGAAATATGTCCTTAAAAATTTGTTTTAGCGAACAGAAAATCAACATTTTCAAAGTGATCCACTTTTTTTGCCGGCCAGTGTACTAATACTGCAGTCTGGCCTAAGCTCGCATAGTGTGTAGATGTGCTGAGTCGAGTGTGCCGGTAGAGTGGTAAGTGCAAGAGGGAAGACAAGAGTGAAGAGGAAGATGATCGGTGTGGAGCAGTATTGGGTAGTTATTGGAAGATGACAGGGGAGAAGGAAGGATGCAGCCAAAAGAGAAGGAGACAAAGTGGAAATAAGTATGAAGGCTGAGATGATATTGGCGGTAGCCGTGATTATGGTACTGCTAGTCATAGGGGGCGTGGAAGTAAACCCCCCGGCCCTTCTCCCAGTGGCAACATCAGCTGGGAAGATGTGGAGGTCATAAGGAGGATAGTAAAGAAGGTTGTGGAAGAAGTATACCCATTTGAGCAAATAAAATATATGATTCAGGAACAAGTGAGAGTTTGAAAATATGAGGCAATGGATTCAGGGGAAAACAGACAAAATAACGACCAAAGTGGGGAACAACGAGAGATAAAGTTTATCACTCAAAGAGAAAATAAGGAATATGGAAGAAGAGGTGATGAAGCTGAAGGCAGAAATAGAAGACAGTACCCTGGAACACAGGAAGAAATGCTTATTTATATATGGAGTGCCGGAAGGAGAGGACAATGTGATGACAATTTACAAAGTTGTGGAAGTCATCCAAAACCGAATGAAAATTAACTTCAGTGAAGTGGACATAGACGATGTCGAAAGGATAGGTAAAGCACAGGGTAACAGGCCGATAAAAGTGAAAATGTTATCCTCCCTGATGGCGGAAATAGTGATAAGAAATGCGGGTTATCCACAGAGTACAAATTTTTAGATTAAGAGGGACATGGGAAGAGAAGGGATGGAGAATGTAAAAACCCTTAAGACTTCAAGGATTAAGGGCTCACATTAGGGGTCAGGAATTAGTGGTAACCAATGGCCAATGGACCAGATTTTGGACAGTGACAAAATTACAGGAATTAGAATAGAATTGGAAGCAAGAAGAAGTGGTGGGGAAGAGCGTGGAAGAAAGGCAAGTTTTAGAAAGCAAGGTCGAAGAAGATGGACGTGGTGACAAGGAAAGAGCAATGGGAATCAGGAAGTCGAGTGAGGAAAGGCAGGGAGACGAACATAGTGAAAGAGTGATCGTGCATTGCGATAAGGAATGAGCAGTGGACAACAGTGTGAGAATACAAATGTTTAGAGAAGCAGCTATGGACACACCCAGGGAAGAAGAAAGGCAGAGAGGTGAACACAGTGAAGAGTGGTTAGGCAGAGTGAAAAGGAAAGGTCTGATAGGGAGAGAATAGAACTGTTTGTGAACAAAGGGAGGAGCAGGAGTTTAAGGTATTTGGGGGGAATGAAAAAAGATGAGGAGGGCATAGTAACAAGAAGTAAAATGTCAAGCAAAGGTAGTAAATAAGTAAGGGAATAGTGGACGAAGATTTAGTGATAATATAAGGTAAGATGGTTTGGTTGGTTAAGGAGTAAGTTATAGTGACTGTGAGGATTTGATATGTAGGGTGAATTGGATTTAAAATGTATAGTGAATTTAGTTGTGAAGTGCAGTTTTATTAGGGGAGAGTGGAGTTCGCCGGGTGTTATCTGGAGTGATATGTGGAGGGATTTTAAATTATGGAAGATGGGTGGGTTCGTAAAGAGTATGTAGAAATTGGTAGGTTGTGGAGTGTGCTTATTAATGAATTTTTTAAATGTATAGTGAATTTAATGATTAAGGATGATTTTGAGGTCTGATTATACTTAAGTAGATTTGAATTACAAGTGGAAGTGTTTGTTAATCAAGTATAAGTTGGAAGGTGACGCAGTGGGGTTGTTATTGGTATAAGAGGTTGATTTGTTGGTATGTGTCGGTATATTGAGTGATTGTTGCTAAGAGTGAGTGTGGCCAAAGATGGTTAAATAATTTAATGTATGTTGTAGAAAGGGGAGGGTAGATGTAATTGAAGTGGCAGGAGGAAGTAATACGTGTTTATGAGGAAAAATGATGGTTAGAAAGAAGTGGAATAAGAGGTTGTATATAGTGTATATAGTGGTATATAGTGAGTGAATAGAAGGGTTGAAATCAATATGTGATTATGGTTGTATATGTGTGAATGGCAAGATGTTTATTAGCAAGCTAATGATGGTTAAGAGAAGGGTATGGTATTTTAAGTGAATATACTTTTAGCAAGTTAATGGTTGATCGGTATGTAAAGGTTGTGGTTCTAGATATGAAATGATGCTTAAAAGATGGGTGTGGTAAGTTGAGTGAATGTGGAGTGTAATTGTTATTGGTATTGTATACCTGCCAAGTATTCCGGTTTTTCCGTAAAATGTACGGATTTTGAGTGTGTTTTACGGTTGTACGGATGAACAACGTTATTGTACGTATTTTGAATATCCACGCTTGGTTTCACTTTCTGCGGTCAAATCAGATTTGTTTGACTTTTGATAGTAGCTGGTAATAAGAGGTGCAGTGTTTGAAATTTGACTGGTAAATGTTTCATTAAACAAATTATCGATTATCACCGTACTTTTGTCACCTGTTCGACGTCAACTGCTACTTCATTCATTGAGATGTTCCCAAACAAGTAGCAGGCTGTGATTTTGAAGGAAAGAAATCCGTAAAAATTAGCAGGCTGTGAATTTATATATAACAACTTTTGTAACTGCGTCGTGCTTCGTAGCAGCTGTGAAAGGTTTTGTTTGTGTGTGGGTGTGAGTAACATTAGCCGTAGTTCTGAAACTCATGAAATTGTGTGATTAATTTATTGGCAATTTAGTGTTTTTAGTGGTGTTTGTAATGAATTCAACTAAGAAACAATATTGTCAGTCTTTTAGGGAGGCATATTCTGCTTAATTTCGTTGTTTTATACAATCACGGAAAGTGTTCCCAGTGTTCAGTGGAAACAGATGAGCACTCAGCAAGATGTAACTTTGCACAAGTATTTAATTTCAGGGGTGATCATAACATGTATTTGACTTGTATTGGTATTGTTTATAATTTCCCTCCTTGCCATCCTTTGTCATTGTGTCTCAAGACTTTGCGACACATGCACGTGTTGTTAAAAATTTTCCGCTTTAGGTTCTTCCGGATTTCTTTTTATGAAAGTTGGCAGGTATGGTATTGGAAAAGTATAGTGCACCTAGTGGTTCAGTGTGGTTTAGATAGGTGACGTAGTGATTACGTGTGATTTTGATGGGTGTGATGATCGACAGGTAGACTGAATTATATGAGTTGGTATTTTGAGTGATTGTTGATAAGAGTGACAAGGGTCAAAGATGGATGGATAATTGAATGTGAGCAAGTTGATGGTATATAGTAAATGAGTTGAAGAGTCGAAATCAGTGTGAGATTAGGGTCTGGCTGGTAGGTGCTCAGTTGGTAAAGTTGGGCGGCCAAGTATGATAAATTTATATAGTTGGTAATAAGTTGGATGATGGTAAAAATTGATATGTGATTATGGTTAGTATTTGCAGAGTGTGATTGAAAGAGAGATGTAAAGGGAGCTAGTGACGCGTAGTTGATAAACTACGGGTTTGGTAATATGGCAAGAAGTTAGATAATGATGGTATAGTGAGTAATGAGAGGTAACATGAAAGAACAACAATGCACAAGGTAAAAACATGAAGTCAAAATGTAGGACACAAACTCAGCAGTGATGTAACATGATGACTGTGCAGCAAGAGGTAGTAGATCATGCGAGGAGAGGTAGGTGTGGAATGTTATGGCTTGCTGTGTCAGTCAGGAGAGGTGAAGGAGGGTATTGTCCTCCATATGGGTGGCGTTGTGCCAGTGTACCGGTGTGCCGTACTGCCTTATTTTATTTTAATTTTGCCATTTTCATTTTGACTTTTTGTCATTTGTTCATATAATTGCTGTACTAACATGGCTATCGGTTCTCTGGGAGGGAGTTGTCCATGGGCCATTTGTCAGCAGGTGCCAAGTGTGTGTGTGTGTGGGGGGGGGGCACTATTATTTTTCTCCATTAACGGATCAATAATGGTAGTAAATACTGTGGAGCTGGAGGAAAATAAAGATGTAGTAATAATTATAATGATAATTCAAGCTCGATTTTTGCCTTATTTACCCATGGGTTAGAGAATATTGTTTCCAAGTTATACTAGTCTATTACACTTGTGTCAAGATTAGTGTACGATAAGGGGGCCATAACAAAAAAATATGTCTGTCTACATTAGTTGTATTGAAAAACTACCTTATACAATTTGTGTAAAAATCAAACTTCCAATCTTTTATGTCTCGTGCACTCTTAAAATGCAAGGAATAATAACAGAGATATTTATGATTATTATTAGTACTATTGAACGATTAAAAATTTTGATCGGTTAACCAGTGACTTTATTCGATTAATCGGCCGATTAATCACATTTTAATCGGTTTCACACACTATAACGTCTAGGAAAACACCCGGCATAAAACATGTTTATATTTCGATATACTATAAAGAAGACATACATTTTATTTTAAATTTTAATTGTATTGGTGGCATGCAAGCAAGAAAAAATTAAAAAGCAGTTAAGTTAATATTTTAAATATATTTCAATAATGGTAATTTAATGGTATAGATGCGAGCTGAAGAGAAGACTAGCGGGACGTGAGGTGGGACACGGGGGAGCAGCTTTCTCTCTCAGTCGTCTCGGCTATGGCTCTTCCTAAAAGTATCGTCAGCCAGCAGCCAGTCTCCCTCTGATGATACAAGTGGCCAGTCGAACAGCTCGGTAGTGTTGACCTTTTAAATGTTGAACAGCGATTTGTATATTGAGACTTACATAACTGTGTTATATTGCATCCGGGAGATAGAGGGTTCGAATCCCACTGTCGGCAGCCCTGAAGATGGTTTTCCGTGGTTTCCCATTTTCACACCAGGCAAATGCTGGGGCTGTACCTTTAATTAAGGCCACGGCCGCTTCCTTCCAACTCCTAGGCCATTCCTATCCCATCGTCGCCATAAGACCTATCTGTGTCGGTGCGACGGAAAGCCCCTAGCAAAAAAAAAAACTGTGTTATAAAACATTTATGTTATTATAGTGCTACTTTGTATTACTATTATGGTACCCTGCCGGAAGAAAGGAAAGACTATCCACAGCGAAGCTAGGGAGGTTATCAGACATGTTATCCAATAATGTGATGAATACGCACGAGAAGGGAAACTGTTTTGTGTGTCACCAAGAAAAGTGACATAGAGACACAAGGATTGATGAATTTAATTTAGGCCTACAGACTATTGTTTTAATGTTATTTTATTTCATAGTTTTGTCTATCAAGAAAAGTGGCATAGGGACACAAGGATTGATGAAGCTAATTTAGGCCCACAGTCTATTGTTTTAAATGTTATTTTATTTCATAGTTTTGTGTGTCATCAAGAAAAGTGGCATAGGGACACAAGGATTGATGAAGGTAATTTAGGCCTACAGTCTATTGTTTTAAATGTTATTTTATTTCATAGTTTTGTGTGTCACCAAGAAAAGTGAGATAGGGACACAAGGATTGATGAAGATAATTTAGGCCTACAGACTATTGTTTTAAATGTTATTTTATTTCATAGTTTTGCCTATCAAGAAAAGTGACATAGGGGCACAAGGATTGATTAAGCTAATTTAGGCCTACAGACTATTGTTTCAAATGTTATTTTATTTCATAGTTTTGCCTATCAAGAAAAGTGACATAGGGACACAAGGATTGATGAAGCTAATTTAGGCCTACAGACTATTGTTTTAATGTTATTTTATTTCATAGTTTTGTCTATCAAGAAAAGTGGCATAGGGACACAAGGATTGAAGCTAATTTAGGCCTACAGTCTATTATTTCAAGTGTTATTTTATTTCATAGTTTTGCCTATCAAGAAAAGTGACATAGGGACACTAGGATTAATTAAGCTAATTTAGGCCTACAGACTATTGTTTCAGATGTTATTTTATTTCATAGTTTCGCCTATCAAGAAAAGTGACATAGGGACACAAGGATTGATTAAGCTAATTTAGGCCTACAGACTATTGTTTCAAATGTTATTTTATTTCATAGTTTTGTGTGTCACCAAGAAAAGTGACATAGGGACACAAGGATTGATGAAGCTAATTTAGGCCTACAGTCTATTGTTTTAAATGTTATTTCATTTTCATTCAGTTTTGTGTGTCACCAAGAAAAATGACATAGGGACACAAGGATTGATTAAGCTAATTTAGGCCTACAGACTATTGTTTCAAATGTTATTTTATTTCATAGTTTTGCCTATCAAGAAAAGTGACATAGGGACACAAGGATTGATTAAGCTAATTTAGGCCTACAGACTACTGTTTTAAATGTTATTTTATTTCATAGTTTTGTGTGTCACAAAGAAAAGTGAGATAGGGACACAAGGATTGATGAAGATAATTTAGGCCTACAGTCTATTGTTTGAAATGTTATTTTATTTCATAGTTTTGTGTGTCACCAAGAAAAGTGACAGAGACACAAGGATTGATTAAGATAATTTAGGCCTGGAGTCTATTGTTTTAAATGTTATTTTATTTCATAGTTTTGCCTGTCAAGAAAAGTGACATAGGGACACAAGGATTGATTAAGATAATTTAGGCCTGGAGTCTATTGTTTTAAATGTTATTTTATTTCATAGTTTTGCCTGTCAAGAAAAGTGACATAGGGACACAAGGATTGATTAAGCTAATTTAGGCCTACAGACTATTGTTTTAAATGTTATTTTATTTTATATTTTTGCCTATCAAGAAAAGTGACATAGAGACACAAGGATTGATGAAGATAATTAGTTAGGCCTACAGTATTTTTTAATATTTTGTGATTAAATAAAATTCTATAAAATTGAGTTCGTCAGTAAACTAACTCGTCGAATAATGAATAAATTCCCTCCTCTCTCACCCATTTCAGATGGTACAGCGCTGGCTTTATGAGCGTGCAATATGTCTGTGGGTTCGACCTCGGCTAAGTGCAATAGTATCTGAAGGTGCTGAACTACGTCAGCGTCGTGTCGACAGCTTTATCGACACGTAAAATAACCTTTGCGGCACAGAATTCGTGACGCACAAGCGAGAATATTGTTATACAGAATAGTAGAATAGAATAATTCCATCCCCTAGTTCCGGATCTCCTGGAACTGGGGACAGAGTAATCATTTATTGCTATTTTTTTATATGATTGATCTTCTTATATATATTACTACATTAAACATCATAATTACTCCTAATCACTATTTAGCCTACACCCAATCTCTAAATTGTAGTTTTTTAATTTTATTTCTTTTGATCCTAGACATTAACAGTGTTATATTGTCTAGGACAACACGTATCTTACCGGTACTCCTATTATTAATTAGTGTAATTTGTTTTAGGAGTCCGAACATATTTCTCCTTAGCTTACAATAGACATTATATATTAACTGAATGGCTGAATGAGTGAATGACTGACTGATGTCTGGATGAGTTGAATGATTGGATCGTAATCATAAAATTGTTATACGCGCACATATTCAATCTGGTTCATTATTATTATTATTTTCATTTTCTTCACGTAACGAACACGCCGGGACATGTGTTTGCAATTTTTTTTTTTTGCTAGGGGCTTTTACGTCGCACCGACACAGGTAGGTCTTATGGCGACGATGGGATAGGAAAGACCTAGGAGTTGGAAGGAAGCGGCCGTGGCCTTAATTAAGGTACAGCCCCAGCATTTACCTGGTGTGAAAATGGGAAACCACAGAAAACCATTTTCAGGACTGCCGATAGTGGGATTCGAACCTACTATCTCCCGGATGCAAGCTCATAGCCGCGCGCCTCTACACGCACGGCCAACTCGCCCGGTACATGTGTTTGAGAGAGAATGCATTCGTAACTCGGCACACTGACGAGCGAAATTGACCTGCCTTTAGTTCACTTCATGAAACTTACTGCATTTGAAATACAGAAAATAAATATCGTCTTCTTCTAGTAATGTAACCGTCATCGGACGTTGGCGATCATTTTGTAAAAATATGTAAAAAGTATTATAATAATTAATACAATATATATATATATATATATATATTAAAATAAAAAATAACAAAAGCTCTTTCGATCTGCACCTTGAGGATGGACTCTGCCCGTGATAAAATCTAATTCTGAAGATGGCATAAATTCCCAGTGTCACTGGAAAATAACCTAGATTACTATTAGTTGGAAACTGCCTTGTCTTAATATTTCGCTGATCAGATGTAGTCTATTAATAGATGAATAATTTTGCCAACCTGCGGTATACAAAAACACATCAAGTGTCTTGCAGGAAGAGACCACCTGAGGACACTGCGACTGCGAGGGCGAACGTTTTCAGAAACGCAAGTACATACACCAGCTTGGTGACGATAAGACAGGGACGAGGGGAGAAGCGAGGGCTAACGCATTCCCGGCCACATTCCTAGCGAAATTCTTCTCTTGAGCTCCCATCTATACCAAGGTTTGAAACTGTGAAATTGGCAATTACTTCGTCACACCTCTTTGCTTCAGGACTGCAGACATGTCAATACATTGACATGTTCAGAACTGAAGCTGCCCTTTTCTTAGTAACAATATTTCCAGCATCACTGAACACTCTCTCACAAGGAACTGAAGTAGCTGGAATGCAAGGCAATTTTTTCGCTATACATGCGAGATCTGGAAGTTTGACTGAATGTATTTTCCACCATTCCAAAGGATCTGTGAAGTCTTCTTCCAGTTCAGCCAACGACTTGTAGACAGCAATCTCCATCTCAAGTGGTGTGGAACTTGAAACCGAAATGGCATGACCAAAATTCGGTTCGTCTTCGTCGGTTTCAAAATTCAGTTTCCTCTTCTTGCTGCATGGTTTTACTGGGACTTGTTCTCCATCCACGTCCCTCTCCAACATTATTTTCCACCAGTTTAGTTAATGTAAGAACCTGTAATTAATATTATATAATTTATTATTACCTGTGTATGTTGTTGTTTGAGTCATCAATCCGTAGGCTGGTTTGATGCAGCTCTCCATGCCACCCTATCCTGTGCTAACCATTTCATTTCTATGTAACTATTGCATCCTACATCTGCTCTAATCTGCTTGTATTCATTCATTGGTCTACCCCTACCGTTCTTACCACCCACTCTTCCTTCAAAAACCAACTGAACAAGTCCTGGGTGTCTTAAGATGTGTCCTATCATTCTATCTCTTCTTCTCATCAAATTTAGCCAAATCGATCTCCTCTCACGAATTCGATTCAGTATCTCTCCATTTGTGATTCGATCTATCCATCTCACCTTCAGCATTCTTCTGTAACACCACATTTCAAAAGCTTCTATCCTCTTTCTTTCTGAGCTAGTTATTGTCCACGTTTCACTTCCATACAAGGCCACGTTGCCTTTGCTGGCAAGATGTAGTGTTTACAGTGCACTCTGTCTTCTGGTATGGGCTAGAATAAATTTGTTACTTTCATTGACCTGTCTTAGTCGTATCCTTGGCTTTGACAATATGAAAGTGGCTGCGGTATGAGTGATGCTAGTAATGCCATTCCTTATGCAGCCAGTCCCTGCTATGAATGGTGTGAAAATGTCGCTCATAGGGTCGCTTGTTGCACGCATTTCAGTGGGCTTGGCAGACTGATATGCAGTAGCAACTTCTGGCCCGGTGAGGAAAATAACGGGAAACTACCTCACTCCTCATTTCCCTAGGACGCCTCTTCAGTGACACCTAGGCAATCTATGACAGCTAATGGCGGACCTGTTGAGGATCCAACCAGCCTTCGGGCTGAATACCCAACATACATACATACAAGGCCACGCGCCAGATGAAAGTCTTCAGAAACATCTAATTCCTATTTGAAGTGAGCAGATTTCTTTTCTTAAGAAAGCTCTTCGTTGCTTGTGCTAGTCTGCATTTTATGTCCTCCATACTTCTGCCATCGTTAGTTATTTTACTACCCATGCAGAGATGCCAACTTTCAAGAAAGGCAATTCGTAATGCAGCAGTTAGGGCACCGGAAGGGGGGGGGGGGGGGCGCCAGCGGCCGGAGAATTTTTTTCCCGAGATCTTACTAACTTACATATCATTGAAAAACAATGAACAACATACAATTCAAACTGATGTAACATATTCAAAGACTGGCATATAAAGAGAGTATATAAAGAAAGTAACAGGTAATCTGCAGAACATATCTGAGTTGAGGTTGAAAGATCACTTCTTTTGTCGAGTATGCAGTTACTCCATTAGCAGCTTGTAGTTCATGTTTGGTAAATGAAATGGCGTATGGCTTTTAGTGCTGGGAGTGTCCAAGGACATGTTCGGCTCGTCAGGTGCAGGTCTTTTGATTTGACACCCGTAGGTGACCTGCGCGTCGTGATGAGGATGAAATGATGAAGACGACACGTACACCCAGCCCCCATGCCAGCGAAATTAACCAATGACAGTTAAATTCCCAACCCTGCCGGGAATCGAACCCGGGACCCCTGTGACCAAAGGCCAGCACGCTAACCATTTAGCCATGGAGCCGGACTCCTGTTTGGTAAATGTACAGTACACTGGTGACATGCTTTCTTCTTTTGATACCATGTGCATCCTCTGCACCAACAGAGCACTTAATAGTTCAGTGTTCATATTAGCACGGAATTCAGTCTTGTTCTTCCTCATCATGCGCATCTGAATAATCGCGGCTACACACACTACGAAACACGCGTGAATGAGATTTTGAGGAACGCAGTAAACAGGGCCATTCTTTCGAGTATTCCTCCCTAAATTTTTGAACTATTTTTGGTTTATTACTTGCGTCACTAGTCACGGTAACGTCATCACACGTATTTTCCTGCACAAGAAATCACTTCATTATTTCAAACCTTTCGCATTTCATAACCCATGATTAGCATATATCCTAGAAGAGCAATATATATAAATTTGGCAACCAGAATCACAATAAATCCTTCTTCAACAGTCACGTACACAGTATTCACAATGAAACGGAGTTTCTCACCACTTTGCCGCCAAAACAAAGACAAAAGAACTCGCATACTTGCATGGGAGTCTGATCATATGATGAACAAAGACAACAACTCCACAAAACATACCACTTCACAGGTGCCTATTTTTCTGGTACTGGAAGCACATACTGTTCTGGTGCGTGAAAACTCGAAATATTCTTAAACGAGGGACAGGAAAGGAGTATAAATTATTACTGAGAAATTCGAAAATAATATTCTGAGAATTCAAGCTGTAATGGCATTCCTTGTGTATCTTTTGAACACTCCATACACTTACTGTAGATTTAAAAATCAACAAAAATTTGTAATTTGTGGTGTGTGATTCGTAAAGGCGTGATTATGATGGATAATTCGTAATTATTACAATTGAATCGTAATAGTTGGCATCTCTGCCCAAGTAACAATATTCATCTACTTCATTTAATACTTGATTTCCTAATCTAATATTTCTTGCATCGCCTGCCTTTGTTCAACTGCACTCCATTACTTTTGTTTTGGATTTATTTGTTTTCATCATGTACTCCTTACCCAAGTCTCTGTCCGTACCATTCACCAATTTCTCCAGTTCTTCTGCAGTCTCACGTAAATTAGCAAAATCATCAGCAAATTTCAGATTTATATTTTCCTCTCCTTGGATTGTGATTCCTTTCCCAAATTCCTCCTTGATTTCCTTTACTGCTTGTTCTATAGAAACATTGAAAAGTAGGGGGGACAGTAACTGCACCTTGCCTCATTCATTTCTGGATTGCTGCTTCATTATCAAAGCCCTCAATTCTTACCACTGCAGACTGTTTTTTAAACAGATTGTAGATAATTCTTCGTTCTCGGTACCTGATCACAATCACATTCAGAATCTTAAATAGCTTGGTCCAATCAGCATTATCAAATGCCTTTTCTAGATCTACGAATGCCATGTACGTGGGCTTGTTCTTCTTAAGTCGATCCTCTAATAAGTTTAGATGTAAAGTCAGGATTGCTTCACATGTTCCTACACTTCTTCTGAAGCAAAAGTGATCTTCTCCCAACTCAACTTCAGCCTGTCTTTCCATTCTTCTGTAAATAATACATATTAAAATTTTTCAGGCATGAGATACTAAAGTAATGGTGTGGTAGTTTTCACACTTGTCAGCACAGGCTTTCTTGGGAATAGGTATAACAACATTCTTCCGAAAATCAAATGGCACTTCTCCTGTCTCATATATGTTACACGCTAAATGGAATAACCTTGCCATGCTGGTTTCTCCTAAGGCAGTCAGTAATTCAGAGGGAATGTAATCAATCCCAGGTGCCTTGTTCCTGTTTAGGTCTTTCACAACTCTGTCAAACTCTGACCTCAAAATTGGGTCTCCCATTTCATCATCATTCAACAGCCTCTTTCTGTTCTAGAACCAAATCATCTATATCTTCACCTTGATACTACAACTGTTGGATATGTTCCTGCCATCTTTCTGCTTTGTCTTCTTTCCCTAGAAGTGGCTTTCCATCTGAGCTCTTAATATTCATATACCTAGATATCTTTTCTCCAAAGGTTTCCTTGATCTTCCTGTATGCAGCATCTACCTTTCGTAGGACCACACAACCTTCGACATCCTTGCAGTTCTCCTTCAGCCATTCTTCCGTAGCTACCTTGCACTTTCTATCCACTTCATTCTGTGATCACCTGTATTCTTTTCTGCCCTCTTCATTTCTAGCATTCTTGCATTTTCGCCGCTCATCAGTCAGGTCTAGTACTTCCTGAGTTATCCACTGATTCTTAGTTGATCTTTCCTTCCTAACATTTCTTCAGCAGCCCTACCATGACTATCCACTCTTTCTCTATTGTGCTTCCTACAGTCTCTTCATTTAGTCCTTGTGCAACATGTTCCTTGAAACAATCCCTCACACTCTTTTCTTTCAACTTGTCTAGATCCCATCCCCTTGCAATCCTTCCTTTCTTCAATTTCTTCAACTTCAGATGGTATTTCATGATCAGCAAGTTGTGTTCAGAGTCCACATCTGCTCCTGGGAAAGTTTTGCAATTCAACACCTGATTTCTGAATCTTTGCCTAATCATAATGAAGTCTATTTGATACCTTCCAGTGTGTCCAGGTCTCGTCCACGTATACATCCGTCATTTGTGGTGTTTGAACCAAGTACTGGCAAGGACTACTTTATGATCAGTGCAGAATTCAGCTATCCAACTTCCTCTTTCGTTCCTTTGTCCCAATCCAAATTCTCCTACTGTATTACCTTCTCTTCCTTGGTCTACTACTGCATTCCTGTTTCCCATCACAATTAGATTCTCATCACCTTTTACATATTGTATTAAATCTTCTATCTCTTCATATATTCTTTTGATTTCTTCATCATCTGCTGAACTAGCAGGCATATAGACCTGCACTATTATGGTGGGCATTGCTTTGGTATCTATCTTGATGACAATAATTCTTTCACTAGCTGATTGTAGTAGCTTACCCACTGCCCTATTTTCTTATTCATTATTAATCCAACTCCTGCATTTCCCCGGTTTGATTTTTTATTCATAATTCTGTAGTATTCTGACCAAAAATCCTGTTCTTCCTGCCATCGTACTTCACTTACACAAACTACATCTAACTTCAGTCTATCCAGCTCCCTTTTCAGATTCTCTAACTTACCACAACGATTCAAACTTCTATCATTCCACGCTCTCTTAGAATGTTAGTATCCATCTTCCTGATGACTGCCCCCTCTCGTGTAGTCCCCAGTCAGAGATCCGAATGGGTGACTATTTTACCTCCGTAATATTTTACCCGGGTGGAAGCCATCATCAGTACATCCTTCATACAGAGAGAGCTGCATGTCCTCGGGAGTTAGTTATGGCTGTAGTTCCCAATTGCTTTCAGCTATGTAGCAGTATCAACACAGCTAAGGCATGTTGAGTATTATTACAAGGCCATATCAAGGCTGCTACGCCCCTTTCAATGAACCATTCGTTAGTCTGGTCTCTCGACAGATACCCGTGCGATATAGTTGCACATGCGACTCGGCTATCTGCTTCATTGCAACATTCAAGCCTCCCCACTACGGCAAGGTCATATGGTTCGCAGGGGAGGTACCAGTATATATGATTTGTAATCCACTATGGTATTGTGTAACACACTGTAACATCCAGAATGGCACTAGATCAGATGAGATGATGGTAGAATATTCTGTACATTATAACCATGTCGTTAGGCACTCGAGACTTTACGAGAAGGTATTTTTGTAACGTATCTTTCTAGAAGCCTGGCCAGGCACCTATATAAGGAGGCGGTCTGGATGGTAGAGACAAATTACTGTATAGATGGAGTTATTGTTTAACAGGAGTTTTACTGGTGAACACCTGTTGTGGTTAGGCTGACATGCCAATGTAGGCAGTCGGTAGCCATCTGTTTCAAGGTTGTAATCCCCATGTGCTGTGATAGGCAATTGTTAAAATGGCAGTTTGTTGATGTGTGTATTTTGTTTGTGACAGCAGTTGATTAGGTTATGTGTGTAAATGACAAAAATTCAGATGTCAGTTCCGGCCTAACAGGACAGATTGCAGATCAAATTTCGAAAGTAAATGACAAAATTTCTCAAGCTAACTCAGTTTTAACCGGAAAAATATCACAAGTGTACATGCAGGTTTGCAAAGTTGAACAGGGCCTGGAAACGAAAATTTTAACTGTAAATGACAAAATTTCATCGCAAATTAGCGACGTCATCAATCGATTAACGCAGCAGATATCGGACATCAGGTCAAAACTGGGACAGTCATTTAGGAAGGACTAATCTACCAGAGGACATCTTCGTGCAGCTCCTTACACCCACAATTACAGGGGCTAGCCACTACTTGGTGGAATAACTTGAAGGGTCTAAATTTAAACTGAACGGATTTCAAGAGGGAATTCCTCGCTAGGTTTAATTCCGAAGGGGTGAAGAGCTCTGTGAAGAGGAAGCTACTGACTGAGACACAACGCACTGGCATGAGAGATACCGCCTTCATTCTACAGAAGTACCAACTCTTCAAGCGTCTGCACCCAGATGGAAGCGAAAACTAGATCTTACCAGATATCACAGAGCTACTCCACGATAAGATTCGACCCCTTGTGAAAGTATCAAAACAGAGATCCTTTGATGATCTACGCAGAATCATCGCCCAGCTGGAGGAGGAACACAAGAGCAAAGCTACGGAAGAGCCCAGCACAGTTAGGAAGTGCTACCAGTGTGGAAGAGCGGGAAACCTGAAGAACAAATGCCCAACCTTGACGTCGGAAAACTAGGTCCGGTCCATTCTGGATTGAGGTAGGGAGATGGGAACAGGAATGTGCCTCAGTACATGACAGACAAGCAACTCTGGTCAAGTAGGAGAGGAATTGGTCAGATTGTGACTAGAACAGGCCAACTCCGCCCTGCTGTCATCTTAAGGATAGGCAACGAGAATTTTTCAGCCATACTCGACAACCAAGCAAGCCATTCATGTGTTAGCGGGACTGTCGCCAGATTACTACTGCTTATGAAGTCTCACCATCTTGGAAGGGTAGTGGGAGCAGCATACGGGGTAACCTTTTCCATTCAAGGACAGACTAACCTAACTGCTAAATGCATGTTCATGCCTATTGTAGTTGATGTTGCAATGATTAAGAACCTGATACCTGGCATCATATTAGGTCATGACTTTCTGGTGGAATAAAAGGTGATCATAGGCTATGCAGCTCATGAAGTCATTTTGGGAAAAGACAGACGTGTGAGGGTTGCCTGGCACGATGGAAATTTCCGGACTCGCAAGGATACAGAAGTCGACATGGACCTAGGAAATATTCTTTTAAGGCATCTTCGACCGTGTGGAGAAGAGGAGCTGAGATGTGCCTTGAAGGACTTTCTGGAAGTCATACCCAATAAAATAGGATGGACTACCCCTGTAACGCACATCGTTCAGTGCAGTGCTTGCTCGCCCATCAAGCAACATGCATATCCAATCATCCCGGATAAGCGCAACTTCGTCATCCAGAAGATTCAAGAGATGGAAGGGCAAGGTCACATCGAACCCTCTACATCCTGTTGGGCTTAACCTATTGTCCTACTGAAGAAGAAGAAGAAGAAGAAGAAGAAGAAGAAGAAGAAGAAGAAGAAGAAGAAGAAGAAGAAGAAGAAGAAGAAGAAGAAGAAGAAGAATGGGGAGTATTGACTGTGTGGACTTCCGCCAGTTGAACGAGAAGACAGTTAGTGATGCCTACCCCATGCCTGACCCAAAAGGCTCGCTGAAATAAGTGGGTCTAGGGTTTTCAGCATGCTGGATCTCAACTCCAGATAATGGCAAGTGGAGGTCGAGGAAAGTTCTAGACCACTGACGGCCTTTATGACACCGAGAGGATTGTACCAGTTTGCAGTAATGCCTTTTGGATTGAAGAATGCTCCTGCCACCTTCATGCGACTCATGGATAAGGTATTATCAGGATATGTTAGAGATTTTTGCCAAGTGTATCTCAACGGCATTTTAATTCAAAGATATAAGCTTCATTGTTGTTTCCGTTTTGAACTGAGATCACAGAGATGAGTTATTTGTAAGTTTCAACCTATTCAATACTAATTACATGTTGTATAGATGTTATTTACAGCATTTATTTAACACGGCACCGGTTTTGACATTTAAATGTCGTCATTGGCCATAAACAAGTTAATCACAAACAAATGAGCAAGGACATAATAATGAAAACTGGCGTAGTGACACATTGAAATATGTACGTAGTTTTTTACCATTCCAAGATTAAAGAAGTTTTTGAGATGTTATCAAAGCACAAAAGTCTGTATACACCCGTTCATACCTTGTGTTATTACTGGCGTAGTGACACCTTGAGAATAAGTGTTTTTCTTACCACTCAAAGATTAATAGAAGGTTCCAACATATTATCAAAGGACAAAAGTCCTTAAAAGCCTATTTAACTCTAGATCAAATAAACCGTCAAACAAATGAGCAATGGCATAATAATTAAAAGTGGCATAGTAACACATTGAAATATTTACATCGTTTTTTGCCATTCAAAGATTAAAAGACTGTTTAAGATACGTTATCAAAGCACAAAAGTCTTTATACGCCCATTCTCACCTTGTGTTAATAAAATAATAAGAACTTATAGCAATAATTAGAACTGGCGTTGTGATACACTGCAATATGTACACGGTTTTCTTACCAATCATAGATTAATAGAAGGCTCTGACATATTTTCAAACCCAAAAGTTTTTAAAACACCTATATACACCATGTGTCAAATAAAACATCAAGAACTTATAGGAATCACTTGGTACACAGCTTTGGCTGGTCCATCCATGTGCCAGTGCACGACAAGACATTAACGGTTGCGTTCGAATCCCTGAACAACAATCTGGCAGTCCGTTAAGACATTATTGATTCGAATGTTGTCAGAGAGAGAATGTAAATTAGTAGACACATATTAATCGTGTAATGCACTTGTAGACTTCTCAATACACATTGCTTCGAAAGGCTTGATTTTTGCTTGTTAAAATTTACACTGATGTATATGCAATTACAAGAAACAGTCAGTGGTAATAGGTTGTCTTTCAGTATTTTTTTCCAATGCAGTACAGATGATCTAAAATTCTCAGTTCAGTCGGAAGAATTTTTATCAGCCTGAAGCGAGAATAAAAATAAAGGAACATAAGTGTTAAAATATAATAGGCCTGGGCAAGCTAAAATGTGTGTTGATGTATGTTAAATGTGGCTCACCTTGGACAGCGTGTTGAGACGTTAACCTTGTGAGAAGGAAGTACGGACTGTTATGTGAGGTAGATCTGAGGGGGTGATGGCGAGGGGGATCGGGTTGGGGGAGTAGAGTGTTTAAGGCGGGTCTTGTGAACGGTGTGGTGGGGGTCTGTAACGTGATAGGGTATTGTGTATCTCGCTAAATATTGACTGCCTACTTGGAAGATCAACACACCTAAAGACTTTAATTAAAAAAATAAAAAATGTGAGTTTTTTTTCCGAGATTTCATTCAGGTTCGAGTTGGGGTTAAAGAATTGGTTTAAGTGAATGAAACAATTTTCTGCGACATCAAGAATAGGGCCTAAGTTCACATTCATGAGCACTTCTATATCCTGTTGTATGTTACTGAAACTATGCTTTGAATCTTGAATGTGTTGGCCAACTGCCGAGTATCTATTATATCTTATAGCATTTACATGCTCCATGTATTTGATTTTGAAGTTCCTCCCTAGTTGTCCAATGTACAAGGATTGACAGTTTTGACATTGGAATCTGTAGACTCCCAACTTTGATAAATGTTAGTCTTGTTAATTGTGGTGGTATTATATATGATATCCATATTTTTATTGTTAGTTCGATATGCGATTTTGGTGTTTTGTTTCTTCAGAATATTTGTAACACTGTAAATATCTTCATTGAAAGTGAAGGTTGAATAATAATCAGGTTTATTTTTCTCTCTATTTAGAGTTGAATTTAGGCATTGTCATAACCGTTATATTTAGCTATGAAGTGGATTGTATTAAATTCTTTATTTAGATTTACTGTATTAAGCGGCACACTGAATGCCCTATCTACCCTACTGTTGTTGTAGGTAGCACACTTGTGTGCTTTGGGATGGAAATAATTTTTCTTGATAGTAGTGGCTGTCTGTGTCGGTTTCCTGTAAATTTTGTATTCTGTAGATGAAGGAAGTCTGTTTAATGTGAGATCCAGAAACTTTATGCTTCTATTTGACTCAGATTCCAGAATGAACTTTATCTGTGAATCAATATTGTTTATATTGTTAAGAGTGGAGGCTGCATCAGTAATTCTTTCGTCAAGGATAACGAGTGTGTCATCTACAAACCTGGTCGAGAATTTTATGATCGCAAAGTCACTGTTGTTGTTAATTGCTGTATGCTCAATGTATATCTCAGCTAATATCCCTGAGGCCGGTGACCGCATAGCTAAACCATCCTGCTGGTATATGCAATTATTGAAACTGAAGAAATTATTCTTAACTACTACAGTAGTTTCAAAATTTCCATGAAATCTGGTATCTCGAGTTCATTGAGGTTGCTATATTTATTTAGATTGTTTTGGATTATTGGAAAAAGTTTCTTGGTATTGATGCTCGGATACATATTTGCTATGTCGAAAGAATGCATCGAGTGGAAAGGCTGCATTTCAAAGCCATCTAGTTTCTTAACTAACTCAATGGTATTTTTCCTACAGACTTATTTGACAGAAAATTATAGTCCTTTTTAGAAATTTCTGGATGAATTGTGTTAGTTTATATAATGGACTTGGCCTATAATTTATGATGGGGCATATGGGGACGCCGGTCTTCTGGATCTTGGGTAAAGCTTTCGTTACTTGTAGTCCTGGGTTCATGGTTATTGGTTATGTCTTCCCTTGTTCTGAGAATAAAAATGACGTTTTCTTAGGGTTGCTTTCTGGAGATATTGTAATTGTTGGGTCGGATCTTTTTTAATCACCAAAATAAGAGCTATTGTTGAAAAATTCTTCAGTTTTTTCAATGTAATCAGTTTTATCCATTATTACTGTTGTGTTCCCTTTATCTTCCCTAGTGACAATATGGTTCATACCTTTAATTTTCTTTTTTGAGGTTAATTACCTGTTCCCGTTCTACAGAATATTCTTGGTTTCTTTTGTTATTGTTAAGTAATGGTTTTCTTTTTGATGCAGAAGCAGCTGTTAATAAAATGCCCCCAGAAATACAAGTAATATCAAATCTGATCTCTCGAGAAAACTGAATAAAATCCATAAAATCGCCTTCCCCCCCCTCAGATCTACCTCACATAACAGTCCGTACTTCCTTCTCACAAGGTTAACGTCTCAACACGCTGTCCAAGGTGAGCCACATTTAACATACACCAACACACATTTTAGCTTGCCCAGGCCTATTATATTTTTACACTTATTTTCCTTTATTTTTGTTCTCGCTTCAGGCTGATAAAAATTCTTCTGATTGAACTGAGAATTTTAGATCATCTGTACTGCATTGGAAAAGAATACTGAAGGACGACCTGTTACCACTGACTGTTTCTTGCAATTTCATATACATCAGTGTAAATTTTAACAAGCAAAAATCAAGCCTTTCGAAGCAATGTGTATTGAGAAGTCTACAAGTGCATTACATAATTAAAGTGTGTCTACTAAGTTACATTCTTACTTTGACAACATTCGAATCAATAATGTCTTAGAGGACTGCCAGATTGTTGTTCAGGGATTCGAACGCAACCGTTAATGTCTTGTCGTGCACTGGCACATGGATGGACCAGCCAAAACTGTGTACCAAGTGATTCCTATAAGTTCCTGATGTTTTATTTGACACATAGTGTATATAGGCATTTTAAAGACTTTTGGTTTTGAAAATAAGTCAGAGCCGTCTATTAATCTTTTATTTTTATATTTGCTAATTGCTTTACGTTGCACCGACACAGATAGGTCTTATGGCGACGATGGGACACTGAAGGGCTAGGAGTGGGAAGGAAGCGGCCGTGGCCGTAATTAAGGTACAGCCCCAGCATTTGCCTGGTGTGAAAATGGGAAATGACGGAAAACCATTTTCAGGGCTGCCGACAGTGGGGTTCGAACCTACTATCTCCTGAATACTGGATACTGGCCGCACTTACTATTAAGCTTTGATTGGTAAGAAAACCATATGCATATCGCAGTGTACCACTACGCCAGTTCTAATTATTGCTTGTTCTTGTTATTTTATTAACACAAGGTGAGAATGGTCGTATAAAGACTTTTGTGTTTTGATAACATATCCAAAACCTTCTTTTAATCTTTAAATGGTAAAAAAAACTATGTATATATTTCAAAGTGTCACTACACCAGTTTTAATTATTATGCCCTTGCCCATTTGTTTTTGATTAATTTGTTTATGGCTGATGTTGACATTTAAATGTCGAAACTGGTCCCATGTTAAATCTATATATATAAAATAAGAGTTTTGTCTGTACATTGCTCAGAATTTGAAAATAATGGTATTTCTGTATCGGTCATGTCCACAGTAACAAGAAAATGTATTTTTTACTTTTCCATAATGTATGTCTGTCTGTCTGTCTGTCTGTCTGTCTGTACACGCATCAATAGAAAACGGCTGAAGAGAATTTAATGAAAATCGGAATGTAAAGTTGGGTGATGAACCACTACAATCTAGGCTATAAATTATTTTAATCACACTGAGTGAAATGGTAGTTTAGGGGAAGGCCTGAAATTTAATTCTCAAATATTTATGTTATTAGTGGTTGTGTCTTAATGAAAATTGCTGGACAAGGATGGGAAAAAAGTCGCTACAATATAGGCTATAAACGCTGAGAAAAATGGTGGTTATGGGGAAGGCCTAAACTTTAATTGTCAAATATTTATTTTATTAGTGGTCGTTATTTCATGAAAATTGGTATGCCAAGTCGGGGAATAGGTCGCTATAATCTAGGCTATCAATAATGTTATACGCACTGAGTGAAATGGTAGTTTAGGGGAAGGCCTGAAATGTAATCTATATATATAAAATAAGAGTTTTGTCTGTACATTGCTCAGAATTTGAAAAGAATGGTATTTCTGTATCGGTCATGTCCACAGTAACAAGAAAATGCATTTTTTACATTTCCGTAATTTCTGTCTGTCTGTATGTACACGCATCAATAGAAAACGGCTCAAGAGAATTTAATGAAAATCTGTATGTAATGTCGGGTGACGAACTACTGCAATCTAGGCTACAAATTATTTTATTCACGTTGAGTGAAATGGTAGTTTAGGGAAAGACCTGAAATGTAGTTCTCAAATAAGTTATTTATGTTATTAGTGGTCGTATCGATAAATACCACATAACTAACATAATTTTAGTTATGTCGTAAGTTAGTAGTAGTTATGTAAGAAGTTATTAAATTTCCGATCACTTATGTCTGATACATTGTTACCGCACCGCATATAATCAGAGATATTCGTGAACTTGGATTTTTGTTACTAAGTCCATATCAGCGCCGAGTCACGAGAAAATGGGTAAACAGAATTTAGTGAAAATCGGTATGTAAAGTCTGAGAATAAGGAACTGCAGTTCACGATATAAATAATTTTGTAAGACACCCTAATATCACAGAGTCGAAAGAAAACTAATGTGAAGGCCTGCAATATAGAAAGCTCATAAACTTTATCAACAATAACATTACATTGACCATTGTTTGTTGTGATGTGCTTTTTGTCTTCTGTTTCCTCTCATCCCTGATAGATAGGATTACTGCAGCGTACCGAGGTTTTTTTAATTTGCTTGACGTCGCACCGACACAGGTAGGTCTTATGGCGACGATGGGATAGGAAATGAATAGTGGTGTGAAGGAAGCGGCCTTGGCTTTAAGGTACAGACTGGTGTGAAAATGGGAAAAAATGGAATACCATCTTCAGGGTTGCCGGCAGTGGGGTTCGAATCCACTATCTCCCGGATGCAAGCTCACAGCTGCGCGCCCCTAACCACACAGGCAACTCGACTGGTCGTATCGACTGTAACAGCCTGCCTGTATATTGGCAGGAAGTAGCTGGGGAGTGAGATAACTTTCTTCTTTAGCATGCCATTCCTCTGGTTCATACATTTTCTGATATATCTGGTACGTAACACACTGGTTCATCATAGTATTCGAGCTATTCAATCCCTACTTTGAGGCACTGATTGGAATGAGTAGTGTGCATATTTAACGGAATAATGACAGAGGAGTGTTCACGGTAGTCTGCGACCTGGTTATTCCAGCTCTGGAACTTTGGACTCTTAGATCGGCACCGTAGTACTGTTCGTTGAAAGTGAGAAAGTGTGCGGTTTTTCATTTGATCGAGTATTTTATATGATAACATTGCTTTCAATCGCTACATTCCTACTGACGTTTTTGTGATGACCTACATTGAATTCAGTTAGGAAAACCACCAAGAAGTCAGTCTTTCTGAGAATCCCATAGCGAAGCACGGGTACATCAGCTAGTAAATGTTATAAATAACATCTATACAACACGTAATTAGTATTGAATAGGTTGAACCTTATAAATAACTATCTCTGTGACATTTTAATTCACAGCAGTAATTTTCAAGAACACCTTGTACATCTGAGGAAAGCACTGGAACAACTGAAGATTCATGGACTGACTTGCCAGCTGGAGAAGTGCCACTTCGCCCAGTCCTGCGTAGAATATCTTGGCCATTTCCTTACATCTGAAGGCTTAGAAAGGCTACTTGAGAAGAATGGAGCTATCGAAGAAGCTGAATGCCCGCGGACCAAGCAACAAGTACATCAGTTCCTTGGCTTGTGTGGATGGTATTGCAGCTTCGTGCCACATTTTTAAGAGAAGGCAATACCACTCACCGATCTACACCATAACAACTGCCCGTTCCGATGGACCAGCAAGGAAGAGGCAGCATTCCAAGGCATTAAGGCTGTGATATGCAATGCTCCCGGTCTAGCCCATTCCGACCCCTCAACGGAAGATGTGCCTGCAGACGGACGCCAGCGACTCCGGCTTAGGAGCAGTGTTACTCCAGGAGAGGAGTGACGGCGGAAGGGATAACGAGTATGCCAGTAGGAAGCTATCCCCCACCGAACAATGTTACTGCACTGCCGAGAAGGAAGCCGTGGTGTGGGCCATGGACAAATTCAGAGGCTACTTGGAGGGAAGGAAGTTTGAGCTTTACACCGATAATGCCGCTCTCAATTGGTTTGGTCTCTGGCTCAAAATCTAAATTGATGTGATGGACTCTGTTAATCGCAGAATTTGATTTCGATATTTGTCACGTCCCAGGATTGACGAACATAGGAGTTGACAGTTTATTTAGGCACCCGGCGATGGAACCTGATGCTAGGAGCACCATTGTCGAGAGGGAATTCCCACGAAAACACCAGAGTGAGCCTAAGTAACCTGTCCTTATGTCCATCAAGAAGGAACTTCATCTGGGAGTAATCAAACAGTGGCAAGAACAAGATAAGCCCTGTAGGATCATGATGCAGTGGATTAGGAGACCGAACACAGATAGTCGACTTGTTCCGAGGGTTACTCAAGATGTGCTACAAAAACTTCCCTGGTTGACGGAGGACTCTTAATGTACAGGTCGCACCTCTCCGACATGCCTGCAGTGATGGTAATCCCCAGACAGCACACGACAGACGTCCTCGAAGTTCCATGACAGCAATGAAGCCGGACATCCAGGAGGGGGAAAGATATCCTGGACTATGTGGGAAGTGGTTGCTACATCTGTGCCTGCACCAAGACGAGCAACAGAAAGGCAGATTCCAGTCAGTGAGGATGACAGCCGCAACACCCTTGCGAGGTCGTAGCCCTGGACTTGATGGGTCCTTACCCTAGAACATCACGGGGTAAAACAGGACTCCTAGTAATCACCGACCTCGTTACATGATGGATTGGGGCCGTTCCGTTATCTGAAGCCACGATGGGATGCATAACCTGCCTCATATAAGATGATGTATTCAGCCGCTATGGTTATCCACGGTGCATTCTGTCAAACAACGGGAGTCAGTTCACGTCAAGGAAGTGGCAGCAAATGGTAACAGAATGGGGTGTAGGGCACTGGACCACCCCTATCTACAACCCAAGGGCCAATCCAACGGAGCGACGGAACCAGGAGCTGAAAAGGATGCTACAGGTCCACCTGATAGACAAAGAACGTCGACTGTGGGACCATCAGATACCACAGTCACTCTTTGCCCTGCATCTGCAACACCCCTTAACAATGGTGATGAATAACGTTAGGATGAGAACGTCATAGGGAAGTGTGCACACAAGATAAATTTAAAAAAGAACAAATAATTCATAATAAATCAGATAATAACACAACAAAATGTACAGGGAAGCAAGGAAGGGTGCAGGAACCTACCCATAATAATAAATTAGAGGAGGGGATCAAGGAACTACGAGGCAATTCACCTCAAAATGACACCCAGGTTTTTTAAAAATAAAAATATAATAAATACATAATCTTTACAACTATACTCCAAATTTTAAAAAATTAAATAAACTCTGAGGAATAATGAAACTTGCAAAAAAAAAAAAAAAAAAAAACCAACATAAAGGAATAAAATGAACATTCATTAAATAAATGACTTATATGTAAATAAATTCATATCCATAATAACTAATACCTTTCTATCCCCCCCAAAAATATACTGATGCATCAGCGTCGCGAACTAATTACCCTTGATGAACACATATTAGATTATATTAATATTAATTTGAGTTTAAAATTTAACACAAAAGGTTGGATGGTAAATCGAGGGCTTTGACAGCACCCCAGTGGAAGCTAAAATCCCACCAAACCACATATTAATTAGGGACACCCGACATATCACCATTAACACAGAACACAACAAATACAGACCATAATGTCCCCACAACAGGGTCCTCCAGAAACAGAAATACAGCCCAAATAAATTTTAAAAAATTAAATTCCCAAAAGTCATGTTAAGCAAAGATAAAAATAAACACCGGAACATAATTAAAAGGAACGAGCCAGTTCACATCACATCACCAGGACAGAAAAATGAACACAGTTTCAGAAGGAAACAAATCATAATAGCATTCACGGAGCAATCCACAAGATGCTCTTATCGGGCCCGCGACAATTCACAATCTTCCCAGTAATAATAATTTACGTAACCATCAGGCACGAAGAGATAAACAACAATAATCAGGATCGATAAAATAAGAACCAGGCTCCACATCTTTCGCACTAGGGTTGTCCAAGCCCTCAATTAAATAAACACGTTACAATGGCATTGTTGACCTACCGTTAACATAAATGCGGGTTTACTAAAATAATTAGAACAAGGATCTCATTAAAAGCCTGCAATAGGAATGAAAATAAACTAACTAAACCCAAATAAATATTCCCTAAGAGATAAAACAATTTGCAAATTAACGAAAATAATAATAATAATAATAATAATAATTTAAAAAATTAGAAACTAGTGTAAGCGTAGTGTTAGTTCGAACACAGGCAATGAAATGCCTAAACAAACAGAAAGATGTACAAATAATTTAGATGAGAATCACGGCAAAATCACACGCAGTTACGTGTACCAAACACACAGCACGACAGGAAAATTTTCAAAATTTCCAAATAGGAACGGTACAAGCAACTACAAAGGCCATAAGCACACGCAAAGATACAGAAAACAAATAAACCAAAGGGAAAATCAACTTTCAGTCAAGGTAGAGGAGAATTTTGAAATTACCTAGGCAACAATGGCGTACTTCATTACACACAGAACACACTGGAAACATGATGCCTTACCACAAAACTAAGGTATATAATTAAGTCACAACAGACACACGCACAAGCATATAACAAACTTACACAAGGAAATTATTAAGGCGTACTTACATTAATCCATATATGCCTAGGTAAGGCAACTGTGTTCTGAGCTATCACTACAACTCACCAGTAAGAAATAAAATTTACATATTCACAACATTACAACTACACTAAAACAGGAAAAGGTTTAAAGAAAAACTAGTTCCCTGTTGGGATAGTTCTAGGCCGTCAGCCTATACCAGTTTGAGAATGCATAATATTAGCAGCAGTAGCACACGCCATCGTTCAAAGGCAACAGAGTTCAAGGGGAGGAGGATGATGATGCTGGTGAAAATACGCTTGTGGAAGTGGAAAAGGTGGTAAATAAACTCCATTGTCGTAAAGCAGCATGAATGGATAAAATTAGACCTGAAATGGTGAAGTATAGTGGGAAGGCAGGGATGAAATAGCTTCATAGAATAATAAGCTTAGCATGGAGTGTTGGTAAGGTACCTTCAGATTGGACAAAAGCAGTAATTCCACCTACCTATAAGCATGGGAAGAGGAAGGATTACATGTTTGTATATATTGTATATAATGTATATATTGTATATAGTGTATATATTGGTATGTTTATATTGGTTAAAAAGGTCCCAAACCTTGACCTAAAGGTTGTTTACAGGCTGAAGATGCCCAAAATAATGGGTGAAACATGTACCTGACCTAAATAAGTCTACATAAAATCATGTAGATAATAACCACATTAAACGTGGAAAGTATTCAATAGGTGGTTTTTTATTAAATTATCCTTGATATCTATGCGTAAGAGGAAGGATTGCAACAACTATCGAGGTATCTCATTGATTAGTATACCAGGCAAAGTATTCACCAGCATTGTGCAAGGGAGGGTGCGATCAGTGGTTGAGAGGAAGTTGAATGAAAATCAGTGTGGTTTCAAACCACAGAGGGGCTGTCAGGATCAGATTTTCAGTATGTGCAAGGTAATTCAAAAGTGTTACGAGAGGAATAGATAGTTATATGTTTTGTAGATCTAGAGAAAGCATGTTATAGGGTAATGAGGGAAAAGATGTTTGCCATACCAGGGGACTATGGGATTAAGGGTGGATTATTAAAATCAACTGACAATTGCGCTGCATTGAGAATTGATTGTAGAATGAGTTCTTGGTTCAGGGTACTTACAGGGGTCACCTTTGTTGTTCGTAGTTTACATGGATCATCTGCTGAAAGATATAAAGTGGCAGGGGGGGATTCAGTTAGGTGGAAATGTAGTAAGCATTCTGGCCTATGCTGACGACTTGGTCTTAATGGCAGATTGTGCCGAAAGACTGCAGTCCAATATCTTGGAACTTGAAAACAGGTGCAATGTGTATGGTATGAAAATTAGCCTTTCAAAGACTAAGTTGTTGTCAGTAGATAAAAAATCCAAGAGAGCTGAATGTCAAATTGGTGATACAAAGCTGGAACCGGTAGATAATTTCAAGTATTTGGGATGTGTGTTCTCCCATGATGGTAATATGGTACGGGAGATTGAATCAAGGTGTAGTAAAGCTAATGCAGTGAGCTCGCAGTTCCGATCAACAGTATTCTGTAAGAAGGAAGTCTGCTCCCGGACAAAAATATCTTTACATCGGTCTGATTCCAGACCAACTTTGCTTTATGGGAGCGAAAGCTGGGTGGACTCAGAATATCTTATTCATAAGTTAGAAGTAACAGGAATGAAAGTAGCGAAAATGTTTGCTGGTACAAACAGATGGGAATAATGGCAGGAGGGTGCTCAGTATGAGGAGATAAAGGCTAAGTTAGGAATGAACTCTATGGATGAAGCTGTACACATAAATTGGCTTAGGTGGTGAGGGCATATGGGGCAAATGGAGGAGATACTTACCTAGGAGAATAATGGACTCTGTTATGGAGGGTAAGAGAAGAAGTAGGAGACCAAGACAGCGATGGTTAGACTCAGTTTCTAACGATTTCAAAGATAAGAGGTTTAGAACTAAATGAGACCACACTACTAGTTGCAAATAGAGGATTGTGACAAAGTTTAGTAAATTCACAGATGCTTGCGGACTGGATGCTGAAGGGCGTAACGGTCTATAATGATGTATGTATGTTTCTAGAAGCACCTCTTAATGTTCAGTAGTGAAAATTGTAATTCATTACGTACAGTACTAAAATATTTGAAGTTGTAGGCATAACTCTTTATTGTATCCGGTCAAAATTCATAAACTGCAATGAACATAAATAACTTATTCCTTACAACGTAAATTGAAAATGATGTGGATTTCAGCCTCTTTCTTTCATTACCTTTTTGCCTCCATTTCAAACTTTGGTATTGCCGCAGTGATCGAGACTGACGGGGAGAACTTCCCCCAACCTTGAGGGCCTGTGATGTAACCACAATGACACTGTGGCTGAATAGCATACACTCATCGCCTGCCTGCGCGCCCGCTTACAGTGGTGGGCACCTGCGGGACGATATGCCCAGCGTGAGCATCTCTGCTCTAGAGGGAAGATGAGAAGTGAGAGCTTCCCGTAAACCCTCTTACTTCTTTCTTACTTCCTCTTCATGGATTAGGCTAATAGCCTGTTCCGACCTCAGATTTCATTCCATCTCTTCATAGGACGACCAATATCTCTTCTTCCTGTAGGATGGTATTCCAGGGCAAGTTTTGGGATTCTGTCGTTATCCATCCTCAGAACGTGGTTTTTCCAATTTATCCTGTTTTGGAATATTCTTTCATTCATTGAGAATATATTTAATTTTTGTCTTATCTCTTCATTTCGTATTTTATCTTTTAGGGAGTATCCTTTCACTGATCTTAGGAATATCATTTCAGATGATTGTATTTTATTCCTATAGCTTATTTTATCTACCCATGTCTCACTTCCATATAGCAAAGTTGGTACAGCCATAGTCTTATAGAATTTAAGTTGAGTATCTTCTCTTACTTTTCCTTTCAGTGTTCGGCGAATTGTCCCACACGTATATTGAAATCGATGAAGCTTCTTCTTCACCTCGTCATCATCATTAAAAGATATTTCACAACCAAGGTACTTAAAATTTGTGACTTGTTCTACTGGTTGATTGTCGATTACTATCTTCGCTCTGATAGGATATTTCCCTTGCCATGCCATAACTTTGGTTTTTGTTCTGGATAGCTGAAGATTATAACTTTTACAAATGGTGTTTAACTGATGTATTGATTTCTGGAGTTTATCTTCATCATCCTGCAGGATAAATTGATCATCTGCAAAGAGCATAGTATTTATGTATGTGTTTGTGTTCAATTTTATTCCAGAGTGCACAATTCGTTTCCAATTTCTGATTACTTCATCTATATATATAATGAATAGTGTTGGAGAGAGGCTGCATCCGTGACGTACACCTTGATTAATTAATATTTCTTCCGTTAGTTTGTATCCTAAATCTAACACAATTCTTGTCCTTTTGTACAGACTTTGGATAACTTGAATAAGATGTTTAGGGTATCCATTTTTACCATTATATTCCATAACTGTTCTCTATCTACCCTATCAAAAGCCTTTTCATAGTCGACAAAAGCGACATGAGTATTCAGGTTAAATTCTCTTCTCTTCTCCAGTATCTGTTTGAGGCTAAATATATTATCTGTACAGGATCTGCCTTTCCTAAATCCACATTGTTCTTCCAATAAGAGATTGTGTGCAATGATTTTAAGTCTATTATTTATTATTTTAGCATATATTTTATAGCCAACATTTAATAAACTTATTCCTCGATAGTTACTGCAAAAACTTCGATTTCCTTTCTTGAAAAGCGATATTATTTTAGCTTTTCTCCATTCTTCGGGTATATTTCTTCTTTTCCAACAAAGATTAATTAAATGTAACATTCTAAATTTAAGAATGATCCCACCATATTTGAACAACTCCATATTTATGTTGTCTAACCCTGGTGCTTTTCTATTTTTGAAAGATATCAGAACAGTATTAAGTTCTTCTATATCTATTAGGTCAATTCCTTCAATGTTGATATCTATATCTTGATCTTCCTGACTCTCTCCATACTCTCCATTATACCACAATTCTTTGTAGTGTTGTATCCATGATTCTTCTTCGATTACATTTATATTAGCAGTTTCTCTTGCATCACTGTTGAGGTGCTTCATTAACTTATATGCCATCTCTTGCCTACCATGGATATCATCCTCTATTGAGTTTATTAACCTATCCCATGATTCTTGCTTGAGTTTTCTCGTTAGTGACTTGACCTTGTTCCTGCTGTTTTTATATTCTTTCTCATTTTGTGGGGTTCGATGCTGTATCATTTTCAGGTATAATATTTGTTTTTGCTTGACAGCTTCTGAAATTTCTTTATTCCATATTTTAAGCCCAGTTTTTCTCCTAAATTTCTTTTTCACTCCAGTGGCTTCATCTGCTGCCCTCTGAATTGCTGAGGTTATGATTTCCCATTCTTTGTTAATATCAGTACTTGTCAGAATCTGACCTTAATACTGTTGCAGCCGATTTTGATATAAGTATTTTATTCCATCATCCTGTAGTAAATATACCTTATAGATCTCTTGGTTTCTGTGTATATTTCTATTCAGCCTTTTCCTCCATTTAGCAAGAATTCTGATTTTTGCAATGACCAGATAATGATCTGTATATAAATCGCTGCCTCTATGTACTCTGACATCTGTTACATCTGGGCCTAACTTTTTTCTGACCATTATATAGTCAAATAATTGATCACTGTCCTCTTGCAGTCCATGTGAATTTATGTATATCTTTCTTCTCAAAGAAGGTGCTCTATGTACTCTGACATCTGTTACATCTGGGCCTAACTTTTTTTTGACCATTATATAGTCAATAATTGATCACTGTCCTCTTGCAGTCCATGTGAATTTATGTATATCTTTCTTCTCAAAGAAGGTGTTAGTAATTTTTAATTGATTATAGGATGAAAATGCTATCAATAATTTACCATTTTCATTCAAAGTTGGTTCACCTTTATTTCCCACTATTTCTGCAATTGGTTTGTTTCCTACTTGAGCATTGAGATCACCAGCCAGAACAACAAAGTCACTTTTACATATGTTATCCAACACTGATTGAAGAACTTCATAAAACTGTTCAGATTCTTCCTGTTTGTTTTCTTCAGGAGCATACACGGCTACCAAGGTTAATTTCTCTCTCTCTACCTTCAACCTCAGCACCAAAATCCTTTCATTTATAATGGTGTAACTTTCTATTTAGTTTTTCCACTTCCTGTCTATTAATATTGCGACTCCTGCTGCAGCTCTTTTATCCTGTGTAACTCCGCTATAAATCATAGTGTATTTATCAATTTCTTTTGTTCCTTGTAATTTCTTTTTTGTCTCAGTAATTACAGCAACATTGATTTCTTTCCTAGCCAGCTCTCTATCCAGTTCTTCTTCTTTTACTTTTATGCCTCTCACGTTCCAAGTTCCCACCTTTAATGTATCTCTAATTCCAAATCATTTGGCCTTTGATCTTGCCTTTGTCGTCATCATAGAATCCGTCCGGTTATTCATCTGAGATTTATGAGTGAGGTAAGTTTTTAAGTGGAAGAGTTACCAGCCCTTCGCACAACCCCCAACCTGGAGGACCAGGGACTCTTCTGTAGGGGTTACCATACCTTAGCCGAGGGACCCAGTTTTAAGGTGCCAGGTACTCGCCCTCACCCATCCCCATGAGGGGTAGGATTTGCTGGTTACATTGACAGATGGACTGTCAACTAAAGCATTTCTTGAGTTTTAATGGCAGCTCTTTCTCGACATCAGTGCAACCCCCAAGACTCAACAACCAGCCATTGACCCTCCTCCTTTACCGGGCTTGGGACCGGCACTAGGAAATCCGAGTCATTCCTAGTGGCGGAGTTGTAACCCTCTTCTAGACCATAATCAGAGACTATGTTGACCGGCCTACTGTCCTGTACAATCCACTCCTCTAGTTTATCCATAATTTCAGTTTCCTTATTAGAGGACCCTGGCTTCACTATAAGGTGCTCCAACGTTGACTGAGAAAATGAACTAATAGTGACATTGATAGACGCATATACACTTTCGAAAGGATGAATATGTTTGAGATGATATTGAAGACTAATTGTACTTGCAGTATAGCTGAACAATTTTCTGCATTTCTTACAAAACACTGTAATTCTGTTTGTTACTTTACCACAGTAATTTAGTTTGGATATAAACTTTCACCAAGTTTTCCTCGCATCGGTTCATAAGCCATATTTTTAACTGAAGTTCACAAACCCTGAATATAAATATATACTCTCTTCCAAATAAAAAACCCTCATTGTCGCCATAAGACCTATCTGTGTCGGTGCGACGTAAAGCAAATAGCACAAAAAAAAAAAAAAAAAAACCCCACACGAACTGAGTTTTAATTCGTCACTTTTTCTACTCTTTGCTTCTTTCTGGTAATTGGTATCTGTCAGTTCACATATTTCCTGGAAATTTCTTAATGACAGTCCCTTCAAGTGCCCCCCTCCCCCCACCCCTCCTACCCTCTATGCTGCCTGACTGTGTTTTGTAAAAGTCGACAATTATACTACAGAAGCCTGTCCGGTATTTCCATTCCAGTAGTTTATAAAAGCAATGGTTGTAACCGTCGTTTTAGAGGAAAGCTATTAATGAAGTATTTTGTTTTACCTTTCTGGAAGAAAGACATGAACATCTGCTTACTTTAATAACCTGTCAGTCATATAATAGCTGAGGCTATTAGGTCATGACTTTCTGCTGGAATACAAGGTGATCCTAGACTATGCAGTTCATGAAGTCATTTTGGGAAAAGGCAGACGTCTGAGGGGTGCCTGGCACAATGGAAATCTCTGCACTCACAGGTATGCGGAAGTCGGCGTAGACCTGGGAGATATTCAGTTAACGTATTTTTTGACCAAGTGAAGAAGAGGAGCTGATATGTGCCTTAAAGGACTTTCCGGAAGTTAACACCAGTAAAATAGGATGGACTACCACTATAACACACACCATTGAATGCAGCACTTTCTCACCCATCAAGCAACGTCTGTATCCAATCACCCGGATAGGCGCAATTTTGTCATTCAGAAGATTCAAGAGATGGAAGGGCAAGGTCTCATCGAACCCTCTACATCCTGTTGGGCTTCACCTATCGTCCTACTGAAAAAGAAGAATGGGGAGTATCGACTGTGTGTGGACTTTCGCAGGTTGAACGAGAAGACAGTTAGTGATGCCTGCCCCATGCATGACCTGAAAGACTCACTGAAACAAGTAAGTGGGTCTAGGATTTTTGGCATACTGGATCTCAACTCTGAATACTAGCAAGTGGAGGTTGAGGAAAGTTATAGACCACTGATCACCTTCATGACATCGAGAGGATTGTACCAGTTTACAGTAATGCCTTTTGGATTGAAGAATGCCTCTGCCACCTTCATGCGACTGATGGATGAGATATTGTCAGGATATGTAGGAGATTTCTGCCAAGTGTATCTCAATGACATTTTAATTCACAGCAAGAATTTTCAAGAACACCTTGTACATCTGAGGAAAGTGCTGGAACGACTGAAGATTCATGGACTGACTTGCCAACTGGAGAAGTGCCAGTTCGCCTGGTCCCGCGGAGAATATCTGGACCATGTCCTCACATCTGAAGTCTTAGAAAGGCAACCGGAGAAGAATCGAGCTATCGAAGAAGCTGAACACCTGTGGACCAAGCAAGAAGTGTGCCAGTTCCTTGGCTTGTGCGGATTGTATAGTAGCTTTGTGCCACACTTTGAAGAGAAGGCAATACCACTCACCAATCTACTCCATAACAACTGCCCGTTCCGATGGACCAGCAAAGAAGAGGCAGCATTCCAAGGCAAGAAGGCTGCAGTATGCAACGTTCCCGGTCTAGCTCATCCTGACCCTCGACGGAAGATGTGCCTGCAGACGTACGCCAGTGACTCCGACCTAGGAGCACTGTTATATCAGGAGGGGATAGATGGCGGAAGGGACATCATCCAGTATGCCAGCAGAAAGCTATCTCCCACCGAACAAAGCTACTGCACTGGCGAGAAGGAAGCCGTAGCCGTGGTGTGGACCATGGGCAAATTTGGAGGCTGCTTGCAAGGAAGAAAGTTCCAGCTATACACCAATAACGCCACCCTCAAATGGTTGAACTCAATCTCTGGTTCAAAAACTAAATTGATGCCGTGGGCTCTGTTAATTGCAGAATTTTATTTTTGTGTGTGCTACGTCCCCGGATCGACGAACATAGGAGCAGACAGTTTATCTAGGCACCCGGTGATGGAGCCCGAATCTAGGAGCACCATTGTCAAGAGGGAATTGCCACAAAAACACCAGAGTGAGCCTAAGGAACCTGTCCTTATGACCATCAAAAAGGAACTTGATATGGAAGTAATTAAACGATGGCAAGAACAAGATGAGCCCTGTAGGACCATGACGCAGTGGATTAGGAGACAGGTTGACTCATTTCGAGGGAATTCAAGATGTGCTACTAGAACTTCTGGGTTGACGAAGGACTCTTAATGTACAGATCGCACCTCTCAGACACACCTGCAGTAGTGGTGATCCCTAGACAGCACACAAAGGACATTCTTGAGAAGTTCCACAACAGCACTGGGTTTTAGGGTTTTACCCCTGTTTCATCCCGTTAGGGGTGGAATTTTTGAAACCTTTCCTTAGTGGGTGCCTGGACTTTATATATATACACACACCCATATTCACGTTTGTAACTTCTTCAGTTTTAGAGATAAATGTATCCTCATAAAAAGAATTCAACTCCTTCACATCTTTTCAAACCCCACCGAATGGATTTTCAGACAGCTGCAAAATACATGTTTTTTTTTATTTTAAAGGTAAATGCATCTTCAGTTTTTGAGGTATAAGTATCCTCATAAAAATAATTCAATCTATTTGACACCTTCCCCCTCCCCCCTGAATTTAAAAAAAAATACATATTTCTTTATTTTTAATGGAGATTTTAAATGCTAATTTTCATGTCTGTAACATCCTCAGGTTTTGAGATATACTGTAGATTTACTCGTTTTAAAAATTCACCCCCTTTTTTACTTCTTTTCACCCCCCACTAGTGGATTTCCTGAAAACAAAACATATGTGTTTCTTAATTTTCCAAATACCAATGTTCATGTCTGTAATATCTACAGTGTGTGAAACTTAAGTATCCTCATAAAAAGGATTGAACCCATTTTTCACCTCATTTCATCTCCCCTTAAGAGGATTTTCAGAAGAAAAAAAAAAATATGTGTTTCCTTATTTTGAAAGGAGTTTCCAAACAGCAATGTTTACTTCTCTAAATAGTCAATTTTTAAAAAATTGTAGGATTACTCATTTAAACAATTCACCACCCTTTTCACCCCCTTAGTGACAGAACATTCAGTAATCCTCTGTTAGTGAGTACCTACACTGTAATATAAATGTATCCCCAATATTTCATTTGTTTCTGTCCAGTAGTTTTGACTCGACGATGATGAATCTGTCAGTCAGTCAGTCAGTCAGGACATGTTATTTTACATATATGGTTAACACAATATGACTTTTTTGTTTTGTTTACAGATGATCATATGTGTGGTGCCTGCCATAGGAAACTGATTGTTAAAGGTAAGATTCAAGTAGGTCTTTAGGTCTTTATATAAATTTGTACTTCTCATCGAGTGCCATATAGCTGTGAAATAATATTTAGTACCATTATAATCCTTAATACGACCTGCCACTGAATAATACCTGCACCCTGAATTTCTAATGACAAAATTCATAAAAGAAAATATCACATATTTACTAATTTTGTCAAATTTCTGGAAATGTGTCACGAAATTGCTAATTTCAAACACTTTACAAGTAATAAAAACACCACATAAAGGAGAAATAAAGTTAGTTTAGTGTACAATACACACATACATACTTTATCATTATAGACTGTTATGCCTTTCAGCATTCAGTCTGCAAGCCTCTGTGAATTTACTAAACGTCGCCACAATCCTCTATTTGCAACTAGCGCTGTGGCTTTATTTAGTTCTATACCTCTTATCTTTAAATCGTTAGAAACTGAGTCTAACCATCATCATCTTGGTCACCCTCTAGATTCCATTATTCTCCTTCCATCGCCTCACATGACCCCACCACTGAAGCCGGTTTATGCGTACAGCTGCATCCATCAAGTTCATTCCTAACTTAGCCTTTGTTCCCACCTGTTTGTACCAACAATCATTCTCGCTACATTCATGTTTGTTACTTCTAACTTATGAATAAGATATTCTGAGTCCACTCAGCTTTCGCTCCCGTAAAATAAAGTTGGTCTGAAAACAGACCGATGTAAAGATAGTTTCGTCCGGGAGCTGACTTCCTTCTTATAGAATATTGTTGATCGCAACTGCGAACTCACTGCATTAGCTTTACTACACCTCGATTCAAACTCACTCAATATATTACCATCCTGGGAGAAGACACAACCTAAAGACTTGAAATTATCTACCTGTTGCAGCTTTGCATCACCAATCTGTCCGGCTCCATGGCTAAATGGTGGGGTCGGGAATTTTAACCATAATTGGTTTATTTCGCTGACACGGGGGCTAGGTGTATGTGTCGTCTTCATCATCATTTCATCCTCATCACAACGCGCAGGTTGCCTACGGGAGTCAAATCAAAAGACCTGCATCTGGCGAGCCGAACTTGTCCTCGGACACTCCTGGCACTAAAAGCCATACGCCATTTCATTCATCACCAATCTGACATTGAATGCTGTTGAATTTCTTACCTACTGCCATCAATTTAGTCTTCGAAAGGCTAATTTTCATACCGTACTCATTGCACCTATTTTCAAGTTCCAAGATATTAGACTGCAGGCTGTCGACACAATCTGCCATTAAGACCAAGTCGTCAGTATAGGCCAGACTGCTTACTACATTTCCACCTAACTGAATCCCTCCGTGCCACTTTATACCTTTCAGCAGATGATCCATGTAAAGTATGAACAGCAAAGGTGAAAGATTACAGCCTTGTCTGACCCTTGTAAGTACCCTGAACCAAGAACTCATTCTACCATCAATTCTCACTGAAGCCCAGTTGTCAACATAAATGCCTTTTTTGTTGATTTTAATAATCCACCTTTAATTTGATAGTCCCCCAGTATGGCAAACATTTTTTCCCTCGGTACCCATTCGTATGCTTTCTCTAGAACTACGAAATATAAACACAGCTGTCTATTCCTCTCGTAGCATTTTTCAGTTCATTTTTCAGTTACCTGGTACATACTGAAAATCTGATGCTGACAGCCCTTCTGTGGTCTGAAACCGCACTGGTTTTCATCCAACTTCTTCTCAACCACTGATCACACCCTCCCTTCCAAGACACCGGTGAATACTTTGCCTGGTATACTAATCTTTGGTGCCAGGCTGAGTAGCTCAGGCGGTTAAGGCGCTGGCCTTCTAACCCCAACTTTTCAGGTTCGATCCTGGCTCAGTCCGGTGGTATTTGAAGGTGCTCATATACGACAGCCCCGTGTCGGTAGATTTACTGGCATGTTAAAGAACTCCTGCGGGACTAAATTCCGGCACCTCGGCGTCTCCGAAGACCTTAAAAAGTAGTTAGTGGGACGTAAAGCAAATAACATTATTATTATTATTATTATTATTATTATTATTATTATTATTATTATTATTATTATTATTATTATTATTATTTTTATTACTACTATTATTATTATTATTACTAATCTTTGAGGTACCTCGATAGTTGTTGCAATCCTTCCTGTTCCCTAGGTGCAATTGCTGCTTTTGTCCAATATGAAGGTACCTTACCAACACTCCATGCTAATCTTACTACTCTATGAAGCCATTTCATCCCTGCCTTCCCACTATACTTCACCATTTCAGGTCTGATTTCATCTATTCCTGCTGCTTTATGACAGTGGAGTTTATTTACCATCCTTTCCACTTCCTCAAGCGTAATTTCACCAACATCATTTTCCTCCTCCCCATGAACTTGGCTGTTTGCAACTCAACCAGGAAGATTTCTTTTTACGTTGAAGAGTTTTTCAAAATATTCCCTCTATCTCTCCAGTGATTCCCTGGGATCTATTATGAGTTCACCTGAATTACCCAAAACACTGTTCATTTCCTTTTCCCCTCTCCTTTCCTAAGATTCTTTATTACTGTCCTGAAAGGTTTCCATGCTGCCTGACCTAGCCTTTCTAGATTATTACCAAAATCTTCTCACGACTTCTTTTTGGATTCAACAACTATTTGTTTCGCTCTGTTTTTTTCATCTATGTACAATTCCCTGTCTGCATCAGTCCTTGTTTGGAACCATTTCTGATAAGCCTTCTTTTTATGTTTACAAGCTGCTCTCACTTCATCATTCCACCAAGATGTTAGCTTGTTTTTCCATCTTTACACACAGTTGTTCCTAGGCATTCCCTTGCTGTTTTCTACTACAGCATCCTTGTATGCCACCCATTTTCTATATCCTGTACCTGCTTACTGTCTACTGTTCGAAACTTTCTATTAATCATATCCATGTACTTCTGTCTCCTGGAGATTTTCTACCCTTATTCATAATGCAGACAGCTTTCACTTTATCTTAGGCCTAGAGATACTTAGTTCACTACAGATGAGATAGTGGTATGTATCATCGAAAAATCCCCGGAAAACTCGTACATTCTTAAGACATTCTGAATTCGAAGTTGGTTAAGATATAGTCTATTATGGATCTGGTACCCCTAGCCTCCCATATGTGGCAGTGAATAGCCTTATGCTTGAGAATGTATTCGTAACTGCTAAACCCATACTAGCACAGAAGTCCAGCATATGCATCCCATTCCCATTTCCTTCCATATCTTCTCCACATTTACCAATACCCTTTCGTATCCTTCAGTTCTATTTCCAATTCTCGCTTTGAAATTGCCCATTAACACTATTCTATCCTTGCTGTTGATCCCAACTTCAACCCTGTATGCACCCTCGCACGGTGAATACACTGAGACCGGGCGAGTTGGCCGTGCGTGTAGAGGCGTGCGGCTGTGAGCTTGCATCCGGGAGATAGTAGGTTCGAATCCCACTATCGGCAGCCCTGAAGATGGTTTTCCGTGGTTTCCCATTTTCACACCAGGCAAATGCTGGGGCTGTACCTTAATTAAGGCCACGGCCGCTTCCTTCCAACTCCTAGGCCTTTCCTATCCCATCGTCGCCGTAAGACCTATCTGTGTCGGTGCGACGTAAAGCCCTTAGCAAAAAAAAAAAAAAAATACACTGAGACAATTCTTATCCTAATTCCTTCAACTGCCAAATCTACCCACATCATTCACTCATTTATGTGCCTAACAGAAACTATGTTGCGTGCAATAGTATTACTGATAAACAGTCCTACCCCATACTCTGCCTTTCCCTTTCTAACACCCGTCAAGTACACTTTATAATCTCCTATCTCTTCCTCGTTATCTCCCCTTACCCGTATATCACTTACTCCTAGCACATCCCGATGCATCCTCTTTGCTGACTCAGCCAGTTCTACTTTCTTTCTTCCATAAGCCCCATTAATATTGATAGCTCCCCAACGAATTCCATTTCATTCGCCAAGTTTTTTCCATGGAGTCCCTTGCGTGTCAAATGGGAGTGGGACTCCGTTACTCCCATAGGTCCAAGGCTTGCTTAAAATGTTCTGAGCTCGGTAAATTCATGAAGCAGGGTGCTACCCTACTTGTGCACATAGTCGAAGTGAGGATCTCTCCTCTAACGGGTTAGGGACTCCCGGTGGATTGTAGAGTCCTAGCCGTCTGAGCACAAAGAGGGCCATGACTCTGAATATGTCCGAGATTTCCATTCCCATTCCATAGCAGCAGGTATCCCGACTTTCAGGGCCACTTACTAGGCCACTCAGCCATTGCCCATGGTTCACGAACTAGGACGTGACTACAGTAACCCACACCATGAAATCAGTCTATAATTCAAAGGATGGGATTTTCCACCTGGTCAATACAAGATTTCAAGTTCAATTATATTTTATATTTAATATACTAGTAGTAATTTCAACCCTGTAATTGGGTCATCCTCAGCTAGATACATACTGTCTTAAATATTAAATGAGCACTATTTGATATAAAAAATTGTTAAAGAATTATTAAATAAATATCACCATTGTTGTCCATAAAATGTTTGCTATGGTTGTTAAAAGTATCTTGTTCCCACCAGCTGTTGTGAACTGTCCTTCACAAATAGTGTGAAACTTGTATTGTATTAGATGTTTAAATCAGTCACAATTTAGTGTTCCCTGCCATTGGAACGTTCATCACTGTCACCTTCCCATACGTAGTCGTCTCACCACATGAATACCATGTAATAAGACCAGCACCGTAAATTTCTAATTACAAAATTCAGGAAAGGAGATACTATATACATACATACATACATACATACATACATACATTTTTTAAATTTTTTAATTTATTATTTAAAATGCTATTTGTTCAGGTCATCGACCTCTAGAGATCTTTTGCCCCTACTTGCACCATATGATACGAACCTGCGTGTAATTGGAATTGCAGAAGTGTAGAGTGTTGAATGTGAGGAAAGGAACGTTAAGGACGCACCCCCAGTCCCCAGGCCAGAGATATTAATTATTTACAATTAAAAATCCCTGACCCGGCCGGGAATCGAACCCGGGGCCGCCGGGTGACAGGCAGACGCATTGCCCCCTACACCGCGGGGCTGAACTACATACATACATACATACATACATACATACATACATACATACATACTATTGTCCATAAAATTTGAATTCCAAGTTTCTTTAAATTTTTCCTCACCAAGTCATTGGAGATGCGAGCCTATATAGAATTAGTCCACTTCTAGTCATTTCACTCGTCTGACTGGTGTCAGTGCATGATCACCAGCAGATGCTCTCTGTTTGGTCTAGAGCTGTTTCAGTGCAGCTTTGAAAGGCCGGTTCACATAAACATCCAACGGCTGTAGCATGGAGGTCAGCCCTTCTGGAATTACGGCAATATTTTTTCTTTTTCCTTTTCTTGGAGTTTCCTTTACAGCATCTGTAACATGCCCACGATAACTGTACAGTACAGTCATAAAATGCAAATAAACTCCCGTTCGACATTGCCAGACACAGTTGCCCAGTCTTTTGTCCATCCAGTTGCATTTTTGGATTTGAATGAAAATACCAGAATGCAAGTTTCCATTTGGAAGTGCTTTTCTGTTCAGAACTACTTTTCCTTCTTCTTGCTCCAATCATAAATACATGATTCATCAATATCACATTTTCTACTGGCGGTACTATGTCGATGGTTTCAGCTTCCATCTCAACTTTTAGTTTCTCATTCACAGTAAATGACTGCAGGTGCTTCCTTGAATTCATTGCTTGTTATCACTGATGCTTCTTCACTGAGAACTCAAAGTATTAATCAGCTGGCACACCATATGGTTCCAGTAATGCAGAAGTGAGCAATAGAGCAAGATTTCAGCCATTGCCAAGTTGTGTGTCATGAAACCGCTGTTGATGCATTGGCACGCATTCAGAACAATGTACTGTATTATGGGAACATGATATGAAATCCTTGAATTGCAGAAGTGTAGAGTTTTGAATGTGAGGAAAGGAACGTTAAGGACGCACCCCCAGTCCCCAGGCCAGAGATATTAATTATTTACAATTAAAAATCCCTGACCCGGCCGGGAATCAATATTTTTCCAGAAAAAGGTGCGGGTCCGTAAGTGTCATATGGCTGTGAAGTAATATTTAATATCCCTATTAATGATAAGATCTGTTGTAGTTTGTGCCAGGCTGTGGAGCTGGCCTTCAGAGCACAAGTTGGCAGGTTTGATCCTGGCTCAGACAGATGGTATTTTAAAGTGCTCAGATATGTCAGCCTCGTGTTGGTGGATTCATTAGGACATTGAAAAACTGCTACAGGACAAAATTCTGGCATCTTGGAATCTCCAATAACCATAAAAGTAGTTGGTTAGACATAAAAGAAGTAACATTATTGTAGTTTGAGACAGATAAGTAGGTTGAGTGATGACAAATTCATAGGATCAGGAGCATACCTAGTGACTTACAAGGAGAAACATGCCATTTGTAAGGTATACCTCAAGTGTGACGTTTATTTGCTTGATGAGGAAACTAGCAGTTGAACGGGAGCCCCTTGCACTATTAGTTAAGACTACTGTGTGCTGGCTCATTCAACTTGAGGCACTGTTGAGCTTTTCGAACGTTATGAGGTAGTGCTGAATTCTGCTAAAAATTACGTTCCTGCCCTTGCAACAGTATGTTATGGGTATGTTGGTTGATATTTTCACAGAATAGAACTCGTGGCTGCTGTCGTTTGTCCCCAAATACACTGACTGAAGGAGGGAGGAACATCCCCGTCTCACTAGCTGGTTGATGTTTTCACAGAAAATGGAACTCGCTGCTGCTGTATTTTGTCCCGAAGTACACTGTCTGAAGGAATATGGTCCCCTTCTCAGTAACTTTTCATGTACCTTTAGTATAATGATGTCACTTTTAGAGTTGTAAGCCTCCTTAACATATTCACATCATTTGATGAGCTTTGGTCGCGTGCAGATTTCTGGCGCATGAATCAGATGACAAGCTCAGCTCAAAAGGATGCAGAGTCTTGCTTATCTTGGTATGTTAGATTCTCTTTGCATATAAGTTGTCACAATATACACTGACAGGAACCAGAGGCATGTACTGTTGGTAAACAGTGCAGTCTGTGACATTGGGATTGTTGAACAACAGTTTATTTTCATCTCTATTCAGTATTCATCACGCAGTCAGACCATTATTGCAGTAATGATGACGAGAGGTTGAAAGTGCTTATTGTCCAGTGTTTTAGATAGCAATTCTGGCAGTGCTGACTTTTCTGAAAATCCAAGTTCAAGGGTAGTGATAATAACAGTGAAAGTGACTTTCAAATGTGCATGACCTGCAATGCAAAAGAACCGTTGTGATTGGAAATAGGAGAATAAAGACAATAATACCGTTATATACCCATTTTGTGGATACAGTAGGGTTCCAGAAATACTTACAAGAACGTTTGAATCCCATCCACTGTCCAAACTTTTTTTTTATAGAACGCATGGATCCGCTCTTTGAAATAATTTCAAGTGAAACAAATGCTTATGCTGTGAAACAGCGTAGCGCTTCCAAAAGAAAAACAGGTGATACATGTTGCCATTGATGCTTTCACGGCCCATACTTACAGACATGATACTGTATAGGCTTTTGGGCTTATGCTGTGTCAAGAAAATAAGTTGAAATTCTTTACGTTTCACAGAGAACTGTGCTCTGCGTCCTCAGAAGAAATCTCGACTTTCCACGAGAAAGGCTTCTTAAACCATGACTCTTAAAATTTATACGTTATAATAGAAGTGGAAAATGATACGTTCATTCGCCACCAGATGGCTCCCAGAACGTGGCACAACGCTGGCGTTCGAAGCGGAAGCTGACCGAACCATCAGAATCAGTGTAAGCGGTTCACAATAACTTGTGTACATAACATATGACATCGACAGGTGTATGACATAGACACAAGTCTGGAATGAAACATCTGGCGACGAGGAACATACGAATTTGAAAAACACCGAGACGAAACACCATCATCCAGCACAAAAACAAGGCATTCTCACGACACTCGCCAAGAAGGAGAGACGAATTTGTGAGCCATCACATATCCAGGTGGAGATGGACACGCTAAAAGTCGCGTTCAAGGGTAATGGTTACAGCGATTTTCAAATTCATAGAGCCCTGCATCCCAGAGAAACGACCAAGCAAAGCCCACAGAAGAAAAAGTGAAGGGAACTGTCTACTCACCTTACATTCACAACACCACAGATCGAATTGCCAAGGTCCTCCGCAAACAAAATATAAAAAACCGTGTTTGGCACCACCACTAAAATTGCTCACAGTCTAAGTAAAACCAAGGACAAATTGTTCCCACTTTTACATTCTGGGGTATACGAAATTCCCTGTACTTGCAGGAAGGTATACATCGGCCAAACATGCCGGTCCATTCGTACCCGTATCAAAAAACATGAACGTAATATTCATCTCAACCAACCAGACAAATCGGCAATAGCTGAGCACGCTCTATCGTCGGGTCATGATGTCATGTTCCAAGATGCTCGAGCTCTTACCCACACTAGACACTACAGGTCCAGGATTTTACGGGAAGCTGTAGAAATACGTAGAAATCCTAACAATTTCAACAGGGACACCGGCTATCAATTAAGTAATACCTGGTTGCCAGCCATTAAGAATTTACATAGGTAGTTCCCCTCCTTCTCCCTTCACTATTCAATCAGAATCAAAATCAATACTGATCTGCATTTAGGGCAGTCGCCCAGGTGGCAGATTCCCTATCTGTTGCTTTCCTAGCCTTTTCCGAAATGATTTCAAAGAAATTGGAAATTTATTGAACATCTCCCTTGGTAAGTTATTCCAGTCCCTAACTCCCCTTCCTATAAATGAATATTTGCCCCAGTTTGTCCTCTTGAATTCCAATTTTATCTTCATATCGTGATCTTTCCTACTTTTATAAACGCCATTCAAACCTATTCGTCTACTAATGTCATTCCACGCCATCTCTCCGCTGACAGCTCGGAACATACCACTTAGTCGAGCAGCTCTTCTTCTTTCTCTCAATTCTTCCCAACCCAAACATTGCAACATTTTTGTAACGCTACTCTTTTGTCGGAAATCACCCAGAACAAATCGAGCTGCTTTTCTTTGGATTTTTTCCAGTTCTTGAATCGGGTAATCCTGGTGAGGGTCCCATACACTGGAACCATACTCTAGTTGGGGTCTTAGCAGATACTTATATGCACTCTCCTTTACATCCTTACTACAACCCCTAAACACCCTCATAACCATGTGTAGAGATCGGTACCCTTTATTTACAATCCCATTTATGTGATTACCCCAGTGAAGATCTTTCCTTATATTAACACCTAGATACTTACAATGATCCCCAAAAGGAATTTTCACCCCATCAACGCAGTAATTAAAAACTGAGAGGACTTTTCCTATTTGTGAAACTCACAACCTGACTTTTAACCCCGTTTATCAACATACCATTGCCTGCTGTCCATCTCACAACATTTTCGAGGTCACGTTGCAGTTGCTCACAATCCTGTAACTTATTTATCACTCTATAGAGAATAACATCATCCGCAAAAAGCCTTACCTCCGATTCCACTCCTTTACTCATATCATTTATATATATAAGAAAACATAAAGGTCCGATAACACTGCCCTGAGGAACTCCCCTCTCAACTATTACAGGGTCAGATAAAGCTTCACCTACTCTAATTCTCTGAGATCTATTTTCTAGTAGCAACCCATTTAGTCACTCTTTTGTCTAGTCCAGTTGCACTCATTTTTGCCAGTAGTCTCCCATGATCCACCCTATCAAATGCTTTAGACATGTCAATCGCGATACAGTCCATTTGACCTCCAGAATCCAAGATATATGCTATATCTTGCTGGAATCCTACAAGTTGAGCTTCAGTGGAATAACCTTTCCTAAAACCGAATTGCCTTCTATCGAACCAGTTATTAATTTCACAAACATGTCTAATATAATCAGAAAGAATGCCTTCCCAAAGCTTACATACAATGCATGTCAAACTTACTGGCCTGTAATTTTCAGCTTTATGTCTATCACCCTTTCCTTTATACACAGGGGCTACTATAGCAACTCTCCATTCATCTGGTATAGCTCCTTCGACCAAACAATAATCAAATAAGTACTTCAGATATGGTACTACATTCCAACCCATTGTCTTTAGTATATCCCCAGAAATCTGATCAATTCCAGCCGCTTTTCTAGTTTTCAACTTTTGTATCTTATTGTAAATGTCATTGTTATCATATGTAAATTTTATTACTTCTTTGGCCTTAGTCTCTTCCTCTATCTCGACATTATCCTTGTAACCAACAATATTTACATGCTGCTGACTGAATACTTCTGCCTTTTGAAGATCCTCACATACACACTCCCCTTGTTCATTAACTATTCCTGGAATGTCCTTCTTGGAACCTGTTTCTGCCTTAAAATACCTATACATACCCTTCCATTTTTCACTAAAATTTGTATGACTGCCAGTTATGCTTGCCATCATGTTATCCTTAGCTGCCTTCTTTGCTAGATTCAATTTTCTAGTAAGTTCCTTCAATTTCTCCTTACTTCCACAGCCATTTCTAACTCTATTTCTTTCCAGTCTGCACCTCCTTCTTAGTCTCTTTATTTCTCTATTATAATAAGGTGGGTCTTTACCATTCCTTACCACCCTTAAAGGTACAAACCTGTTTTCTCATTCCTCAACAATTTCTTTAAACCCATCCCAGAGTCTGTTTACATTTTTATTTACCGTTTTCCACCGATCATAGTTACTTTTTAGAAACTGCCTCATACCTGCTTTATCAGCCATATGGTACTGCCTAACAGTCCTACTTTTAAGACCTTCCTTTCTATCGCATTTATTTTTAACTACCACTAAAACAGCTTCATGATCACTAATACCATCTGTTACTTCAGTTTCCCTATAGAGCTCATCTGGTTTTATCAGCACCACATCCAGGATATTTTTCCCTCTGGTTGGTTCCATCACTTTCTGAATCAGCTGTCCTTCCCATATTAACTTATTTGCCATTTGTTGGTCATGCTTCCTGTCATTCGCATTTCCTTCCCAATTTACATCTGGCAAATTCAGATCTCCCGCTACAATCACATTTCTTTCCATGTCGTTTCCCACATAGCTGACTATCCTATCAAATAATTCCGAATCCGCATCAGTGCTACCCTTTCCCGATCTGTACACTCCAAATATATCAAGTTTCCTATTATCTTTAGAAATGAGCCTTACACCTAGAATTTCATGTGTCTCATCTTTAACTTTTTCGTAGCTTACAAATTCTTCTTTCACCAGAATGAAAACTCCCCCTCCCACCTTTCCTATCCTATCTCTACGATACACACTCCAGTGCCGTGAGAAAATTTCTGCATCCGTTATATCATTTCTCAGCCATGATTCAACTCCTATTACAATATCTGGTAAATATATATCTATTAAATTACTTAATTCTATTCCTTTCTTTACAATACTTGTACAGTTCAACACTAACATTTTTATGTCATCCCTACTTGATTTCCAGTTCCGTGATCACCGCTCCTTACGCTACCCCATTTCCCTATTCCATACCTCCCTACTGCTCTTCCAATAGAATTTTCTAACTTATACGTACCACTGCGGTTTAAATGAAGGCCATCCGAGCGCAGATCCCTATCTCCTACCCACCCATTAGGATCTAGAAATTTCACTCCCAGTTTCCCACATACCCACTCCATAGTCTCATTTAAATCCCCAATCACCCTCCAGTCAGTATCCCTCCTACACAGTATTCCAGTAATAACAATCTCCGCTTTCTTAAACTTCACCCGTGCTGCATTTACCAGATCCCACACATCTCCAACTATGTTGGTACTTATATCAGCTTGCCTTACGTTGTTGGTACCAACGTGAAACACTACCACCTTCTCCTTCCCCTCCTCCCTCTCTTCTACTTTCCTCAACATCTGCCTCAACCTAATTCCTGGATAACATTCTACCCTGGTTCCCTTCCCTTTTTTTTTTAAATCGCTGTAACCATTACCCTTGAACGCGACTTTGAGCGTGTCCATCTCCACCTGGATATGTGATGGCTCACAAATTCGTCTCTCCTTCTTGGCGAGTGTCGTGAGAATGCCTTGTTTTTGTGCTGGATGATGGTGAGAATCTGCATGAAGATAGCGATTTATGTGGGTAGGCTTACGATAGACGGTATGTCATAAGGAGCCGTCCAGTTTCTTTCTTACTAGAACATCCAAGAAAGAAAGGCATCCGTCCGATTCCATCTCCATAGTGAATTTTATTGAAGGATGTTGCTGATTTAGATGGTTTAGAAATAGATGAAGTTTCTCAGGACCTTCTGTCCAGACCACAAATGCATCATCAACATACCTCCACCATATCATAGGTTTGATGGGCACCGAAGCAATAGCCTCCTCAAAATGCTCCATAAAGAAATTAGCTACTACAGGCGAAAGTGGACTTCCCATAGCCACTCCGCCGTCTGTTCGTAAAAATTCCCACCCCACAAGAAATAGCTGGAAGTCATGCAGTGGTAAAATAGCTTAGTAATGTCCTCAGAGAACACGTGTTCAATGAGAGACATGACCGAGTCAATCGGCACTTAAGTGAACAAGGACTCCACATTGAAACTCGCCAAAAATGCATTAGGTTGAAGGGTTATGGTTGACAGCCTGTTGACGAAATACCGAGAGTTCCTGACGTATGATTCAGTACGTCCTATGTGTGGCTGAAGCAATTTGTTTAGGTATTTAGCCAGAGCATACGTAGGAGAACCTATCGCACTAACAATAGGTTTGAGGGGAACATCTTTTTTATGGATCGTAGGCAGTCCATATAATCTAGGTGGCACTGCATCCCCCAGGGACAGATGTTTTAGCCTCCTCTTTTGGAATTGAAGATTGCCTTAAGAGCTTCACGGCGGCATTGGACACACGAGTGGTGGGGTCACGTGAGCTCAGTCTGTAAACAGGCTCTGACAATATAGCCGAGATCTTATTCTTATACTCGTCAGTGTTTATAACCACTGTCGCATTACCCTTATCAGCTGAGAGAATGGTCAGTTCAGAATCATCTCTAAGTTCCTTCAGAGCTCTCCTTTCGCGTCTTGTTAAATTGGCCGCGGGTACAACAGCGGACCTTATGAGTCTCACACATTTCTGTCTTAACTCCTCAGCCTCATCCGTAGGTAGTTTGTGGATGGCTGCTTCAACGGAAGTAATTAACTCCTCAGTGGGAATTTTGGAGGGAGCGACAGCGAAATTAAGACCCTAGCTAGAACTGCCGTTTGGTTCTCGTCCAAGGATTTCTGGGAAAGATTGACGACAGTTTTACTAGCATCCGGATTTGTGCGAGATACCGCCTGTTTCTGAGCTAGACGGAGGAACTTTGATTTCTGTCTGAATGACACCTGCTTAACATCAGTTGTAAACGAAACAACTGTCGGGAGACTGAATACAGTTCCCTACGAGTGTTACACACTCTCTCGATCACAAGAGCCTTGCTGGCGCGTTGATATATTCTCCTGGCCTTCGGTGTATTTAACATGTGCTTCAGCTTGAGCCTTGTTTGAATGGCAGTTTCATAAAAGTTACCTTTCTGTTATTGCTAATGGCCTCTTCCGACTTCTCGTTGATTGACTTAACTATTTCCAAGATTGTACTAGAGAGGGCAGCACCCTCAGTTGTGAACACGGAGGATCATTCCTTCCGGCGAGACTGTAATTTTATCTCTTTGACTCAAATGTTTGTTGTGGTTTAGAGAGCAGGATTTAAAATGGACCCCACGCAGATCGGAGCGGCTTTTCTGAGCTATAGATGGGTATTTATTAGATTCAAACTTAGCCTATACTGCCATCCTTCGTCTTACCTTGATGGTTTATATTACAGGTATGGCAATTCTTTCATATTATTATTCGTGCTACTGTCCTTTTGTGATACCTGCACTAGTATTCATAGCTGATTCATACGCGTCCTTTCGCTCCACAGCATGAATGGGCTGCGTGTTTTGTTGTGGTTATTGGAATTATGTTGTGATAATTGGGTCTCATATTACTTCGTTTCTGCATTCTAAAGTATTTCGCCATCAAATAACTGTTTGCCCTGTTTGAGCTTCCACTCGCTTCGTACGAGGCGCCTACACTAATGGGTTTGTGCATGAGAACGGGATTTCTCTGATCCCGCAGCTAATTCATTTGTGCTGTGCACGCTACGTTTGGTGTTAACGAAACCTTGTTTATTGACCTGGGAGTCATACTACATGAAAATGAGTTCGTTATTTAACTGGAGCTGGTGCTCTCATTGGTTGCCGATACCGGCTTTGTCTGAATGGTGTGGTTAAATTTTCATTTTAATTCTTGTTTTAGTGTCTCATTTTTGCTTTTCCTACGGTGCTGTTTATGTTGCATTCGCACCTATTCTGGGCGCTCGCTTACTCAGGGGGCCGCCATCTTCTTTTTTTAGACTATGCGCATGCCTGAGTTTCTCCTTGGGGTTATCGACACCGTTTCTTTGGTCCAGAGGTGTTTCTCTTTGTGCCATACTGATATCTTACATATTTTATCTTTCCTTCTCTGGGTTTTTTCTCCGTGAAGCGTGGGGGCTTTGACGGTCATTGTTAATTGTTGATGAGATGGAGTTGAAATGAGTATGTAAAAGATGGTATTGAACTCGTGGAAAGAACGACCTGTTTGATCTCTGTGTGAAATATTGGAAGTGGCATATTGAATTATGATTCTCAATATAAGTGAGTGAGCTCGTCGTAAGTTTAATTTTACCTGGAGTTTGATAATGCCATGCTCACGCAATAATGCTACGACATCGACTGAACAACGTCTACTCATGTATATGCCTTTTCCTCATATCTTGAATTGATTGCTTTAATTCTTTACCTTTGTTTTACGATATCAATAAACCCTCATTTAAGTTTACTTGAATTTTATTCCTTGTAGTAATAGTCTCTTAGCGTTCTTCATTGGTAATGAGGGTCTTTTCCAGTTCAAGGCTGTGTACTTTGGTCTTTCCTAGTCGCGATCTACGCCTCAGATCTCCCGATATATTCATTCGTGCTTGGTAAGAGTTTGGTAAGGGAGGGGGTGTGGTTCAAGCTTCACACAGTTGGGAATGATGTTATGGTCCCTGCTTCTCAGTAGAAAACACAAAGAAGAAAGAAGAATAGACTTCTTTCTCCTTAATTGAAAGCATCTATGGCAACATTAAAAACCTCTATGGGGAGGATACTTTTAAGAAGGCTTCAAAATTCAGCGAATGTGCAGACAGGTTTACTTTGCTGCAAACACCACTGTGTGCTGAAGAATCATGTCTCTCTTAAGCCCAGATAGTTTCAACCATTTCCTACGCATAGAGTATGTACCTATTACTTCGTTGAATGAGTCCAGATTAATGTTTCAGGTGGTATTCAAAGTGCATTTATCCATAGTAGGTTCATACATGGCAATATTTATTAAAACTTCTTTAGAACAATATCTGAGACTCCAAAAAATCAAGTCTTCATAAAGGATGCCTAGGTGATTACGAAATGAAAATTAAAAAATGGCATGACTCAAGATGAGTTTGAACCCTCAGTTTCAAGCAGCCTATCCAGGCACATCTACAGAGCGTAATTCTGCGCAGCTACTTCCACCATAATAAGTTCAACCTGTATAACTCTGTATTCACGAGAAGAGTGAAATATCTCACTTTGAAAAGTTACTGATGTGTTGCAGCCTTATGGCCCGATTTATGCCTTTATTGAATGCTCTAACAGTAGTAATTACATGGCATAAGCTATCACACCTGCTGTACACCATTTGCGCACAATAGATTATAAAATACTGTGAAAAACACGTTTATATCAATTTCGATGTGATGAGACTATACAAAATGGTGGTGAACTGACATGTCTGTAATTGATCCTAACCTATCACGTTTTCTATGATTTCGTGACCGCCCTTTTCTATCAAAGGAAAATGGCCTCTTGGACCAATCAGGTGTGGAATTCTCTACCGATAACTGTAGGTGCAGCTATGGTTTGTACAGTATTGTAACATTTCGTAAAAATGACTAGAGTATTGGACTCTGCTCTGCATAAAGTGGTACAGTGTTTTTGAGATGAGCCTCACTTACTGCCTTTTGTACCGTTCTTGCATTGTGCGGGGAAGTCTGTATCGTGCTAACTACACATAAAATTGCTGTAGGATAGGACTAAGAAGCATTTAAATCCTAGCTGGTTGCATATTTTCAGGAAAAAATAGGGGCAGCTATACCACCCGGTATACATTTGTATGCATAACTTTGGATGGACTGAGTTTGATGGTGTTTTCTGTGTCATTCCTTGTTAGTCTTTGTAATGATATTATTTTGTATTTTACTGAATTCAGTTCGTTTTTCTTTATCTCTTTTTTTCTTTCAGATCTAAGCCATGCCAGCAGAGTAGTTGTGTTCTATTGCAAGCATGCTTTCCATGAGGATTGTTTACCAACCTTGGATTTCATGGTTAGTATGAATTATTAATAGAGAATACATGCCTGGTTATGTGACCCAACTTACATTATTGTACTCGTCTCTATATTTTTTAAATTAAAAGAATGTACTGCTCCCTGCCATACATTTTAAATTTGCCTGGTATCATCAAGGAGAATAACGGCCAGTTCCTGGTACACCACAGTTACCTGTGTGTTACGTAAAAGCGTTTATGACTTCAACTGCACTGATAACTTTCATGAATTCCGGAAACTTAAATTCATATTTATAAGCTATGACAACAAACCGTATGAGTCAGCATTTTTAGTATCTCTCATTCTCCGAAAGACATCTCTATATTGTACCAGGAAAAGTTGGGATAAGGAGCGTGAGAAAGGTCTCAGGTAGTGATCGATTCTTAGGAGCCGGTACAGAGAAAGGAGTTCACAGAGTGAAATAATAGATGTTATTTTGAAAAATTAAAATTTATTCAAATGACTAGGTGCATAAATAACTTCCTTATTATCTCGCATTGAAACTGAAAATGAATTGGAAATATCTTCCGTCAAGTATATTCTTGAATATTTCAACCAAAATGTTCATTCTGAAAATTCTTACAATAAATGAAATTTGAAAAATGAACTTATTTCTTCATGAAATTCTTAAATATTGTTTCATGAGTCTCTAGAATTTTCTGGAATAAGCACACATAATCTTTATAGATTATTCTCATGTAAGACCTACAGTCTTTTAAAGTTGAGCACTGATAATGCCTACAGTCTTTTTAAGTTAAGGACTTCACAATTTTATTTGAATAACTCTAAGATGAAATTACTTTAAATCACCTAAAATCGGTTTAAATTATCACGTTAAACTAATTGTCACTCGGAAATAAATCGGCACTTGTAATTAGATTAACATTTTAGTTGAAGTAGCACTTGAAAAGAATGACTTGAAAATAATAAGGTGCCTGTTCAAGAAGTTCGTAAATGTCTAGTGCTATGAATAATCACTGCTTTTAATTGTTTGAAAGTTTTAATGCTAAATATCACCTGAATGTTTATCACGCTGGAACTGGGGAATGTGGTTCTACGAACAGCATCTGGAACTCCATCGATGTTGTCAGCACCACGTTGTACCACGTTCCATTTCCCACGTCGAACCACGTTCCATTTCCCACGTCGAACCACGCACCATATCCCACGTTGTACCACGTACCATCTCCCACGTCGAGTCAGATATTAAGTTGATATGAGAATTAAACACTCGGTCAAGATTTCTGGTGTCACTTAATTGTGAAGACACACGAGAAAGTTCAATTGACGATTGATCGTGACTGTTAAAAATAGCACTATCTGGTCAAGTGAAAATTAACAAGTCACTCGTAAACAGTGCTGAGAATTGTACTTTGAATCACAGTCTATTAAGTGAACTTTGAATCACAGACTGTTACGTGCACTTTGAATAACAGTCTATTACGTAACTTCAAAGCAATAATCACACTTAGATATAATTACGGCTTTTGAATGAATTAAACTGCAGTCTGAAATATTTATGATTTTGAAACACACATCACAGTTCGATGTTTCCACAGTTTTAAGTGGTCACACTTCTTGAGTAATACGAGTTTTTGAAAACACTTCGTATAATTCAGACTATTTACACAAGAGAATAATGTTTCTGACATTCAGAACACGTTGTATTGGGTTCAAAATGAAACCTAAAGTTCAAAGCTTATCGGAATGTCAAGTATAAGTTCAGTCCATGTCCTACACACGCAAGATGCATTTAATGTTTCTAGTTATTACTAACACAAATATTAATGGCATATTAAGTGTTATTTTACTTCACTCTGGTTAATATTTCATGGAAATGGCATAGTCCTTAAGGTTCACTAAGTTATTTGGTATCACTGTTCAAATATAAGTAATATTTGGGAAAATTGCCCCCACTCGGTTACGACAAACACTAAGTTCCGAGTTCTAGAAATATTCTAAGTTCTGATAAGTCACAGTCCAATGTCAAACACTCATTCTAGCACACGCTGAAATGTTACTAAGTTTGGAGATATCACCGAAAATAATAGAGTTCAACTTAGTACACTGTATTTTCCAAGTCCGTAACACTCCAAAAATTTTATATAAGTTATCGGAAATATTACATGCCAGATCTTTTCTAAGTCCGTAGCTCTTGAAATTTTACAAGTTCCGTCTTAGTACACGCCGGATTTCTATAAGTCCGTAGCACTGCAGAAATATAAGTTCAACGACTAACTTTGCATAACGCGACCTAGTTCAGGTTCGACGCCTGCACACGGTGACCGTACAATCCGTCATAGTCGAGTTGTAGATAGCAACTGATTATACCCCACATGTTGAGGCTCTTATATACTTGAAACAAGGCTAGTTCTCTGCTTCTCGCGAAAAATGTGTTTCCTTTCCACCTTAATATCTTGGAAATCTGTAGGTCAATTTTCTTCAAACTTTGGCCAGTTTACATTTAAAATACGGGCTTCACGATGATGTACTTCATTAATTCATAACTAAAAGGGTTCAAAACCACACGGCACTTAACACCCTTGAAAGGGCTTTGGCCTGTCCAGCGACCGCTGCTCAGCCCGAAGGCTTGCAGATTACGAGGGGCTGTGTGGTCAGCATGACGCATCCTCTCGGCCGTTATTCTGGGCTTTTGAAGCCGGCGCCGCCATCTCACCGTCAGATAGCTCCTCAATTCTAACCATGTAGGCTGAGTGAACCTCGAACCAGCCCTCAGGTCGAGAGAAAAATCCCTGACCTGGCCGGGAATGGAACCCGGGGCCTCCTGGCGAGAAGCAGGCATGCTATTCCTACACCATGGGACCGGCCTAGAAGGGTTTAGCAGATATAAAAATGTGCCAGCACTTTCTAGGCTGGTGAGCTGGCAGCACGTGGAGATTACGTCATCCGGCCTGATCCCCGGCTGTGACGTAGCGCGCTCTCTCTCTCACTCGCATAGCTTGCAGCTGAGTCTCGAATGTTGGCTTTGCACGCTGACTTTAAGTGCTAGTGCTTTCATATCGCAAATAAATTGCAAATTAAAAATACACTTTGCCAGGCCGTAGGTATTCCTGGTTCAGTATGTATGTTTAAATGAATTTTTAATAATATCTAGTTACTCTTGCTAACAAAAGTACATTTCCTAACAGAAGTTTTCTGTAATGAAAATTGGTTGGTAAACATGTGCACCATTATCTCAATCATAATCCAATTAATAAATCAGTGACTGGTGCTATTTGGTGCGACACAATACAAAAAACGAAATGTCTGAAATTTTTTGCATGTTTAGAATTATCTGTCTTTCAAAAGGAACTTGTTAATAGACCTTTTTTTTAAAAAAAGGAGGTGGTTGAAATTTTGTTCCTTTTTAGTTTCGACTGAGTTAAATTATAACTGTTAGGTTCTTCAATCTGTTGAAACTAATTTGTGAATAAATAAAATTCAGAAAATACCTGAAAAAGAAAATGTATAACAGATTATACCTGGAAAAGAAACTTTTTTGCTATTTGTTTTACGTCGCACCGACACAGATAGGTGTTATGGCGACGTGGGGCGGGAGAGGGCTGGAAGTGGGAAGGAAGCGGTCGTGGCCTTAATTAAGGTACCGCCCCAGCATTTCCCTGGTGTGAAAATGGAAAACAATCTTCAGGGCTGCCGACAGTGGGGTTCGAACCCACTATCTCCCGAATACTGGATACTGTATTAAATAACACTTGTATGTTTTATTATTCATCCACCTATTCAATACAATACAATTTTAAAAGTAGGACATTGTCGTTATCAAAGTTGTTAACATGAAATTAATATATTATATGGTACATGCTTCGCCTATCAATAGTAGGCATCATCAGCCACATTTTTCACCTTACGATAGATCAGGTACCTGATTGGAAATAATTTATGAATGCTGTTAAAAACTATGTCGTTTAAAATGTATTGGAGATTGGTAAACACTATTACAATATAAAATGTAGTATGCTGTTATTTGGCAATATTTGTGATAATATTGGAGTCTAAAAATATGATAATTCTTTGACAATTATGGCATATTAAAAGATATTACACCGAGCTCGATAGCTGCAGTCGCATAAGTGCGGCCAGTATCCAGTATTCGGGAGATAGTAGGTTCGAACCCCGCTGTCGGCAGCCCTGAAAATGGTTTTCCGTGGTTTCCCATTTTCACACCCGGCAAATGCTGGGGCTGTACCTTAATTAAGGCCACGGCCGCTTCCTTCCCACTCCCAGCCCTTCCCTGTCCCATCGTCGCCATAAGACCTATCTGTGTCGGCGCGACGTAAAGCAACTAGCAAAAAAAAAAGATATTACAATAGAGATAAAAAAAACAGAAAACACATTCCATTTAGTTGTCAGATGGCGTATTGTTAAAAACTTAAGGAAAGTTGAGCAATTATATGGTCGTTGGTTCTTGAAGTTATTAAATATTGATTTTCATTTATTTGCTTATAAATATTGGAGAATTTTCATATGGTCTGGTTCCTTTTCAGATAATAGTAGTTGGAAATGTTGGTGCCGTAGGCTATATTAAAGTCTTTGTAAGCGTCATTAGACCATCTTCTTTGATGTGGTAAGAGTTTGTAATGCGTATGGCTCTTTGCTGTTGGGCGTGTTGAGGTGAGCTTATTAGTTGGAAGGGAACGTTGTTGTCATTCGGTGGTTAGCCAAAGATATGATGAGTTCTGTAATTAAAGAGTTAATTTGAAAATTTAATGAATAACCATAATTGGAATTAAGGAGCTGAATAGTGGAAGTTAAATGAAGAGTGTTGACACTTACCCCCTTCGAACGCTGAGATGTTAGCTTACGTTGAGTGTTTTAGAGTAACTGGCAGTCGTCGAGCTCTTACTACGTGTGTTGTATTTGTGAAGTCTTGGTGGAGGGGGTTGAGCTTGGGAAGGCGTGGCTGAGGGCCCATTCGCTGCGCGTGAGGGGGAGTTGTCGGCAGTGAAAGGAGGGGGGGGGGTGGTGTGTGTTGGATTGATTCTGCATATCTAGTTGAAAAACAGCGGCCAGTTTGACCAACATAAGAAAAAATACATATTGAGCATTTGAGTCTATATATACCCGAGCTTGAATAATTATTATTGGTTGAACTAACTGAGTTATGATTAAAAAATAAATTTCGATTTGTATTTTGCGTTGTGTAAGCGATTTTTACCTCATGTTTTCTTAAAGGATTGGTGATTTGGTGGATTTTTGGGTTGGTATATGTGAATTTCGCGAATTTTGGTTTGTTGGGTTTTATTGGAGAAAGGTTTGTGGTTAATTTTAGTTTGACTTTATTAATGATTTTGTTCATCATATCTAGATTGAACTCGTTGAATCTGAGTATTTCTTTTATGAAATCTATTTTTTTTAGATTATTCGGTCAAAGAGGGATTTTTAATGCTCTATATACTGAACTGTAATAAGTGGCTTGTTTATGGGAATTTGGGTGCAGAGATTCGTTTTGTATAGTTATTGGAGTAAATGAAGGCTTGCGGTAAATTTGCAAATCAAATTTGTTCATAACTCGCGTGATTTTGATGTCTAGAAAATGGATTGAATTGTTGTTTTCGTTTTCCTTTGTGAACTTTATATTATCGTCTAAATCGTTTATAAACGTTAGGATGTTATCACTATTGTTAAGTTGTTTATCAATAATTACTAATGTGTCGTCGACATAACGGAGCCATAAACTGAGTCCGTTAATGTTTTTTACTATTTTATTGTGTTCTAGATTGTCAATGTAGATGTCCGCTAAAATGCCGGAGATGGTGTCTCCCATAGCTAAGCGTTCGTGTTTATATATTTTGTGGTTGAAAGTAAAGTAATTATTGTGTAAAACAAAACTTAGTATCTTTATGAATTCGTCTATTTCAATTTTGCCTAATGCGCTGTTTGGAGAGGTTGTTTTTCATTATGGTGGTAGTTTCGTTGACAGGTATATTTGCGTACATATTCGTGATATCAAAGGAACATAAGACGTGATTTGTTTGTAAATTGAATTTGTTTAAAGTTTCGCGAAGTTCGATAGAATTTCTGATGGGATTTGAATTGTGAAATTTAAGACTGCTTCTGTTATTGATTATTGGTCTGATGTGGATGTCTTTCTTGTGTATTTTAGGTAATGATCTTGCTGTGAGTAATGTCGGATTCATAGTGGTCATTTTTGGTAGTCTTGTTCATTTAGTAGAAATGTTGAATTCTTAAGGAGTGTTATTAGATTGCGTTGTGTTTTTACTATGGGATCTTTATTGATAAATGTGTAGGTTTTATCGGAGAAAAACTCTTCTGTTTTTTGATGTAGTCTTGTTTATTCTTTAAAACTGTTGTATTGCCCTTATCAGCCTTTGTTACTATGACGTTATTGTAGTTAATTTTAGTTTTTAGTTTTGTTTTGAAAGGTTACAATTATTGTTAGTTATGTCATTAACGAGAGTAGGTATTCTCTTTTTTATTTCGTATTTAACATCGCTTTGTATCTCTATGGGAATCTGTTCGTTAATAGTAGATTCGGTCTCGGCGATAGTGGTAATTCCATCTTCGACCTTTTGTGGATTAGGCCAGTTGTATTTGATGCCTTTATTAAGGAGATTCATTTCATTATCTGAGAAAACTTATTATTCAGAAGGAATGGTTTTTGTAATAGAATTGAAATCGGTTGATAAAGAGGACTTTTATTATCTCTTACGTCATTTACGTTCTTGTCTTTGTTACAAATCCCTCTTTCACCGAATAATCTAAAAAAGAATTAGATTTCATAAAAGAAATAGCCAGATTCAACGGGTTCAATCTAGATATGATCAGCAAAATCATTAATAAAGTCAGACTAAAATTAACCACAAACCTTTCTCCAATAAAACCCAACAAACCAAAATTCGCGAAATTCACATATACCAACCCAAAAATCCATCAAATCACCAATCCTTTAAGAAAACATGAGGTAAAAATCGCTTACACAACGCAAAATACAAATCGAAATTTATTTTTTAATCATAACTCAGTCAGTTCAACCAATAATAAATATTCAAGCTCGGGTATATATAGACTCAAATGCTCAATATGTATTTTTCTTATGTTGGTCAAACTGGCCGCTGTTTTTCAACTAGATATGCAGAACATTATAACGACCAAAAACATAATAAATTCTCTGCGATGAGTAACCACATGAAAGAAACAGGTCACAAATTTACTACAATAGATCAGGATTTACAAATTTTACAAAGAATTGAAAAAGTAAGCTCATGACAGAATACGAAAACTTATACATCTTCTTAGATCAACACTTTAACAAAGGCAAAAACTTAAATGACGTAATAGATAACAAAAGTCCTCTTTATGAACAGATTTCAATTCTATTACAAAAACCATTACTTCTGAATAGTAAGTTTTGCAAAATATTTAGCACCAAATCAGTAAACACACCCACCAATCCAACACACACACCACCCCCGTCCCCTCCTTCCACTGCCGACAACTACCCCTCACGCGCAGCGAATGGACCCTCAGCCTCGCCTTCCCAAGCTCAACCCCCTCCGCCAAGACTTCACAAATACAACACACGTAGTAAGAGCTCGACGACTGCCAGTTACTCTAAAACACTCAACGTAAGCTAACATCTCAGCGGTCGAAGGGGGTAAGTGTCAACACTCTTCATTTAACTTTCACTATTCAGCTCCTTAATTCCAATTATGGTTATTCATTAAATTTTCAAATTAACTCTTTAATTACAGAACTCATCATATCTTTGGCTAACCACCGAATGACAACAACGTTCCCTTCCAACTAATAAGCTCACCTCAACACGCCCAACAGCAAAGAGCCATACCCACTACAAACTCTTACCACATCAAAGAAGATGGTCTAATGACGCTTACAAAGACTTTAATATAGCCTACGCCACCAACATTTCCAACTACTATTATCTGAAAAGGAACCAGACCATATGAAAATTCTCCAATATTTATAAGCAAATAAATCAAAATCAGTATTTAATAACTTCAAGAACCAACGACCATATAATTGCTCAACTTTCCTTAAGTTTTTAACAATACGCCATCTGACAACTAAATGGAATGTGTTTTCTGTTTTTTATCTCTATTGTAATATCTTTTAATATGTCATAATCGTCAAAGAATTATCACGTTTTTAGACTCCAATATTATCACAAATATTGTCAAATAACAGCATACTACATTTTATATTGTAATAGTGTTTACCAATCTCCAATACATGTTAAACGACATAGTTTTTAACAGCATTCATAAATTATTTCCAATCAGGTACCTGATCTATCGTAAGGTGAAAAATGTGGCTGATGATGCCTACTATTGATAGGCGAAGCATGTACCATATAATTAATATATTAATTTCATGTTAACAACTTTGATAGGGAAAATGTCCTAATTTCTAAAATTGTATTGTATTAAATAGGTGGATGAATAATAAAACATACAAGTGTTATTTAATACAAATATTTTCAATACGGACCCAAAAATGAATTTTGTCACATGTAATACTGGATACTGACCGCACATACTTAAATTAGGATTACATATTTCTATCTTAAAGGAACACAATCAGGTTCAATGAAATTCCACACTTTCTTTAATATCTTTTTAACTGATTTATATTATTGAGAAGTGTAAAACCATTTATGTTAAAACCTGTGTTCACTCTAACAATAATTGTTTGAAGGTGTCATCGTAATCTGCTTCCATTTCCACGACATATACTTTTTCCTTCTATCTGCAAGTTGTGTAATGCAGCAGCTGCCGCTATTGCTGTTAAAGTTGTTTGTAATTTGGTCCAAAATCCCAGGGACAGGGAACCTTCTCTTGAGAACACCAAAACACCGTTCAGTGCAATTTCTTATTTGTATATGTGCCGAATTGATCTGTCTTGCACATTACTTTGAATGTTTAGAATCAAAGAATGAATTGAAGATTGTACTGTTATGAGTTGAGCCTGGCTGGCTTGCAACAATATCCGTGATGCAAAGATATTTATCGCAGGCTGCTTGAACATTATAGGAAAAGTGGGATTTTCTATTTCTGTACCATTCAGCAATTTCACCATCCAGAGACTGAATCTTCATGTGTGTCCCCTCACTGCATTCTATTACAGATGGTAACCTAGCGATAGCATGGAAGGTCCTTTTTATTTCTGCAATGTGTGTCATGTTGATGTATGTCTGTTAATGTAATCACCTAGTAAAATTTTGAATGCTCCTGTTGCCAGAAACCTTAGGGTAATCAGAATTTGGTTTAGTGAACTTACAGATTAGTTTCGATGTGTTTCAGGTCTAATAATTTGGATCAATTTGATTGACTAACCTCATTCATCACTGTCTATTTTATTAACCTGTACCTCATCTGAAATTCGGTTTCATTTAAGTGTTTGAATGGATTTTTCTGTCCCGAAACATACTTTGCAATAGTACAGCACCCAAAACAGCCAAATATCTTTTCTGATGACACAAAATATGAAAATGACGAAGATGAAGATGAAAATTCAGTTGAGTTTATAAAAACTAGTATTGTAATATCACCTACTATAAGCATAGGATATGCACTGTAACGTAAAAAAGCACACTAAAACTACATTGTAAATAAACGTATACCAGTATTATATAAATGTATTTTAATTAGTTCACTTATTAATAGTTATCAAACTGTCAGACCTTGTACAAAACAGTAATGAAGTGTCACAGCATATTGATATTTGTTGGAATTAGTTCTGATATAGAGGTAACTACAACACTAGCTGCAGTCACCAGTAGTTGCACAGATAACTGTGAAGAAGTCGATAACTGTTTTCTCGGAAGCTCATTTAGACTGTGCAGACAATAAATGTGTTCCACCTATTAATACTTATTTATTGTAAATGGATTTACATTAGTACCGGTTTCGGCCTTCCATGGCCATCATCAGCTAGTACATAAGTATGAAAATAAAATATATTGTAGTAATGTTTGTCTATGTGAGGTATTTCTGGAGAAATTTCGGTGTTAAGTTGTTTGAAAGGCATTCCTTCAAAAAGGCATTGCTTTTGGTTGCGTTCATTAGTTTAATTTTCAGGTTTTGGTATTTGAATGCGTTACGTTTTTCCTGGTTGGCTTCCGTATGATTATTTATAAGTTTCATTTTCCGTATTGATTGGATTCACTGTACAGACAAGAAATGTGTTTCACCTATCAATACCTATTTATTGTAAATGGATTTAAAATCAATACGGAATATGTATTCTGCACAAGTTTAGCCTCAAAATCTATGTAGTCGAAAGCTGTAGAATACTCTAATGTTCGTATATTAGGTGTACTATGCTATAATTTGGTATATATTGTATCAGGAAAAGTCATTGGAAAAGGAGCATGAGAATGGTCTTAGGGAGTGTTCAGTTCTTAGGAGTCAGTACAGAGAAAGGAGTTCACAGTGCGAAATAATAGATGTTATTTTCAAAAGATTAAGTTTATTTAACTTGTATGAGCCATAAATAACTCCTTTAATGCTTCGCATTCGAAATGAGAAATTAACGTTAACGTTCTTTTCTTGGATTTACTGTTGCATGTTTTAAGCAATGTTATGAATCCTAGTAGGTGTTTGCAACAAATTAAAATTGGAAATAAATGAATCTTCTTCATTAACTTCATAGAATTCGTGAAATAAATATCACTTCATAATTTCCTAAATTCCTTCTGAAAATAATCACTTGAAATTCCTAAAGTCTTTCTAGAAATATCGCTTTAAATTCCTAAAGTGTCTCTAGAATTATCATTTTAAATTCCTAAAGTCTTTCTAGCATTAGCACTTGAAGAACTGTTACATTCATTCGGAACAGTACTTTAACCCTAACCATAATATTAGTGAAGACAATGAAAAATCTAATATTCTATTTGTTATAATCATTCCTATATGCACAAAGTAGAAACAGAAAAAAGACACGTCAAGTCCACCAATCATTTCAAGCCTACCTACCTGCCCCCCACCAGCCCCTCCTCATACATCCCTCCTCCAACCCCTGCCATCATAAACTATACTCCTGCTCCCTCTTAACAGACAATCTGGTGTTGGTGTCCATATCAGATGCACGCAACTTACGAAGAACACAGGGGCGTGTCTCATGTAGCTACTGTACATAGATTTATCTCGATCTTCTAGCTTCCTCTCTTTTCTCAATAACGTACTTCAAATTATTTTCTTTTAAGACATTCACTTCAAACCAAATTAAACAATAGATCACTACATCTGACGAATAGGAATACCTATTTAAAATTACGAATTTTCCCCTCCAAACTACATAAAGTCATTACCCATATTTAAGTGAACAAACAAATTATAAATCAAGTTGCTCGTCTATACAGATAAGGATGCCAAGTGCCAGATCAACTCAAACATTTGACTGCTATAGGAGCGACAACATAGTACAGCGTCAAACACAGCAGTTTTGATGTGTCATTTAGCTTCAAGTTTGGATGTGTTGTTTGGACTTCATCAATGTTCTAAATTAAGATCGTAAATTGTAGCATACCAAAGTATTTAATTTATTATTGGTTATATGTGTGCATATGTCTTACAATTGTAGCGTGGCTAAAGATGACCCAGTCAAAACTAGTCCCAGTTTCATAAGACGATATACAAGCTTATGGTATTGAATAGGTGGACCCTTCTCTACCCTTTGAGAGTAGGTCTCCCTTAATCATCATAAGACCTTTCTCTGTCGGTGCAACATAAAACAAATTATATAAACAAAAAAGTTTTAAAAATATGGACAAAGAAGTTATCAAGGTCACATGTCTAAGGTATCAGTAAAGCAGCAGTATATTTTACAGTAGGTAGCTTATTATTTACTAATTCATAATTTTGGCATTACGATGTGCCATATAACACTAAAGCCAATATTTGCATCATTTTACTTACTGTATATCAAGCCAAGAAAAGCTTTATTATCTATTGTACCAGGAAAGAAAAGTATCTAGCCGCAGATACTAGCTTGAAGAGCATGGAATATTTCTAAGAGGGTGGCATGTAAGCATTGGAGTTGGTACAGAGAGGGGTATTACGTCAATGAATTTATATTCTTTTGAAAATCTGGTTTTCTTGCTCATTTGAAACAAATTCATATCACCTTTTACACAAGTTGAGTTGATGCGTTGTAGCAAGCTGGAACCTCCGGACTCCGGGATGATTACTGGGCTCGGTCTGGTCAGGGACCATGCCCGTCCTTGATGCGAAGTTCTCAATGTTCTAGAATTTAGTACAGTTTAGTACGTGTATTGATTGGGTGAACTAAATCCTAACATTGTTTCTTAGTTCTAGAATTTCTCGAATTTCTGGAGGATCTGAAAGTTCTCGAACTTCTAGGTGCACACGTTGTGGGGTTCGATCTCACACGTGAATACTGAGAGGTGAGGCATGACGAGCACGCAACTCACTTTTATCACTGTCAAATAAATAAATTAATTAATTAATTATAAGTGGGATACGTGAAATGTTAATGAAACTGACACTTGAATCTTTGACTCAAACACCTCGTTGAATCACACATGTCAATGGTTCATGAAATTGACACTCGAAAATAAAACAATTAAACTGAGTAACTGATCACATGTTGCATGTCAGCCGTATAGATACTTGGGAAAATTATGTACAAATTTACAATGTCAAGTTCGCGACGTAAGTCCGCTGATATTGGCACAACAGTCTGAAAAATTCTATTAGATTGCTAACTTGTATTATCACTGTTCCTAACTGACTGGCTTTGTCAATTTTATGATTGCAACACATCGTTGAACGTAATTTGTACAGTTCATGCAAGTTCAGGACATATTAGCATGTTTGTTATAAATTAAACAATTTTAAATGCACTCGGAGAATGTTCTACACTGTCTGTAAATAATTAGTGCACTCAGAGACTGTTCAACACTGTCTATAAATAATCATTAAAGTTTAACTATACTTGAAGAATGTTTAACACTGTCTGTGAATAATTTTTACGAAGTAGAATCTATAAGTTTAAATACGTCACTGAAAATTCTATGTTCTCTCGGAACATAATGAGAAGACAGCACAAGTTCAAATATGGCATTAATATTCTATGTTCCCACAGTTTGTTACAAAAACAAGTTCAAATGTATCACTCGGAAATATTCTATGTTCTCACAGTTTGTCATGAAAACACACGTTCATTATGACACTTGGAAATATTACAACACTTGGAGAAATTGTCACATTTCGAAACAATTCTGTTCCTTTGGAACGCCACTGTTAGTAAAGAAAACAAAAATCCTAATATGGCACTTGAAGAGAAATACTATGTTCCACTTCCACTGGAACTGAGCACTAGAGTCAGAGTATCGTCCTACCGAAATGCAGAGTCCCGACCGGACATAGGTTCGGTCTGCCGCACTTGTAGAGCTCCACCTGTCACCCGTATCGCAGAGACGGTGAAGTATTACTGCCTGTCTGTAGCCTAGATTGCCTTGCTTTTATACCTGGAGGTGATGAAGCATCTCGAAACATGGACATATTCCACCTCTATAACACCTAAAGTACACGGTAGATTTGCTCAAGAATTTGATGTTTTGTAGCAGTTACTATGGCCTCAACGTTTGTGGTGCAAAAATAATTATATCTTAACTCCAAGTAGACTTTACAGATGGATCGGAACATCACCATATATGTCATGCTCACTGTGTGAAGCTGGCCCGAGGCGGCCAAGTCACTGCTGTGTACGTCAGCGTAGTTCGGTGTGCTTGCCTGTCCTTCATCTCGCGCAAAATTTTAACTTTCATACTTCGAACTTGCCTTCACGTAGCGTTATTTCCAGTACACTATTAAACAGCAAAACGATTAATGCTTGAAAATTATCATGTATATCAGTTCATTCTTGCTTTTTACATAGTTTTTCAGCCACCATTCCTTTGAGTTATGGTTTTTCTGCATAGATTAGGACTCTCTTTAATTCATCATCTGGATTTTATTTCTTTAGTTATAATCCTTTTTCTACCGCCTTTCCCACATATATCCCACGATATGTGTCACATATAGGGACTCGGCCCTGTTTTACTGCTGGATACCCTTCCTGATACCAGTCCTCTGTGGAGGGATGTATTTTACTATTGTAGTGTAATGTGTTGCATGTGTATGTATATGAAGATGAGTATTGGGACGAACACAAACACCCTGTTACCGAATCTAAAGAATTAACCATATGTGATTAAAATCCCTGATACGGCCTGGGTTGGAACCTGGGGCCCTCGGAACTAAAGGCCTTGACTGTGACCATTCAGCTAAGAAGCTGGACTTTCTTTAATCATAATTATGTTATTCTAATTTTTTCAAGCCCAATAGTTATTTCACTGAGTCTTGCAGACTGAGGGCTTTAATGAAGATATGTGTTGATTGTGATTTTTATTTTTTTAATTTACTTTTAGCATCGTAATTAAATAAATTATCAGACGTGTAAATTTCCGTTAGTTAAAGATACTGTTGTAAACTTTTTTGTTGATAATAATAAATAAAATCATGAATAAAAATATATAAATAAAATTACTCAAAAACTTAATAAAATTAATAAGCATAATTAACCGAAATGTCCGTGGTATGGGCGCCAGAGTTCCCCAGAATGGATCCCTCGAATTTAGATAAGAGCATGATAAACTTTATATCCCAGGGCGTGTACATAATGCTGCGTACTGGTACATCTGCTGCAGGCCTTACCTAACCTCCTGAAAACGACTAATTAGGTAGGAACTGCACTTAGGTTCATCAATAACACTGATTCTAAAATAGCTAACTATATTCTTAACAAATTCCGTGCATGAGCACCTCATCAACATACAACATTATACATATAATACACACATAAAATATTGCTGGAAGACTCCATATTTACAACAACAATAATAACGAAAATCGTGGGAAAACGCAAGCGAGAACTAAGCTACCATTTGTAGATAGTCCGATGAACAATGTACATGTATGAAGATAAATACCCTTCACTGTCTCTATGTTAATTCGACTTACCGATTCTCATAATCGGCAGTTATCACATCACACAGATACTGTACCTTGTACTACTGTGTTCACATATTTTAACACTTGTTGTAAAGATATATACACACGTCTGTCGATCCTCAACATAAATTATGGAAAGTCTGAGATAGCTTTCACCAACATATAATGCTAGGCCGCCACAAGTGCTACCATACTTAATGCGCAAGCACTCTCCACAATCAGCCACTTTCCACGAACATAACAAGACTACGCTCCACGAACGTTTGAAGTCCAGTCCATTGCAGCCGTGTCACTCCAGTACCGTGTATCAGCACCACTTCCTTCCCGTACAGTGTGTCAGTTGTCGTTCCTTCATACAGTGTTACTGCTTGTAGTTGTAGTAGTTGTCTTCCTTCTCGTTCCTTTACAATCACCCTTACAATCACCCTTACAATGTACCAGGTTGCCGCCGTATGATCAACCTTTATAGACATCAACATCCCGCTCCTCTCAGATGATACGTCTGGATTGGTGCTTGCCAGCCAATCATGGGTGGTCCTCTTCTCAAGCCCAAGCCCTGAACTACTTCTTCCTCCCAAGACAATAACAAACTCTGGGGTATATTCCATGAGTCACCAAATTTTCCTAATACAACAACAAGCTCATCTCATCAGGCTGGGATATATACATGACTCGTGAATTTCCCGACACAAGTACATCACAACAAACACTGGGGTAGCCATATGACTCATTCAAATTACCAGAGTTATTAAAGCAATGTTTTCCCACTCGTGCAAAACAAATTACTCATACCTACATATGTGGATATCTTCCAGCTTACCAATATAAATGGCAAAATATATAAATGAAATACTGATAATAATAATAATAATAAATCGAATACTGACAATAATATCTCTAACTTCTACATATAATTCGGGGGTTTGATATATGTACTATCACACTGTGGCCACTTTTTTATTAATATATCATACCTTTGATCTGTTTGCATCAACCTCTAGACTTTTTTAGAAGAACTGTCACCCTATAATCTCACTAAATTTTAATTCAGTTGGTTAGGGACACTAATGAATAGGGCCCGGATTTTGATGACATCATCTTTTAACTGATGCATTGTACACATTGATAACTTACATTAAAGGTCTGAATTCCCCGTTTACGGTTGGTCAAATGAAGGTAGTCGTGCAATTAAGTCCTACTCCGCTAGACTGAGTCACGTATGCAGTCGCTAAGATATTTTTTGCGAACATGGAAGGGCAGTCCAAAGACAGGGTGAATGCAAAACTTGAGAGGAAAGAACATGGATTACTAAAGTAAGAAAGGATTAAGAGCAAAGTGAGGGAATACTTTTGCTAGTAACAACTTTGAATGATGCACATGTAGATAATGTGCCATCTAGATGTTGTGCTTCCTTATTGACGTTTGCATATGTCACATATCAAAGCACACATGTAAGTGCGGTCTAGTACAGTGCGTCCATCAAATACAATATCACACAATATCAAACTAAACTTTACACAGAACGACATCAAAACATTTGCAACAGATCTTTGTCCCTTTATGGTTGTTTTGGGAACAGGGCTCAATGTTAGAAACGAGTTTATGTTGGCTCAGACTATGGATGAATGAACATTGCCAATATTCCTCCTATAACAATTTATTTATTGAAAGATCACCTTTCTGATGATGATCCTCCAGTATGGTGGAAAAATAACAGCACAGAATATCAAAGACTCACTATGCTAGCGAAGAAAGCATTGTCTATTCGAGCCTCCAATGCAGCAAGTGAAAGAAATTTAAATTCCAGTGGTAACCATATTAGTGACAAAAATAGCTCGCTTAAACCAAATAGAGTAAATGATGCTCTTTTGATTCATTCTGTACTAGAAAAAACAGAAAACAATAATGGTGACTGTTTGTGATGATGTAAAAAGGCAGTACAAGTTAATGTTCTTTGTCTACTAAAGTGACAGGCTGATCTCACAGTGTTTATACACAGTTCAAAAAAATTAGGGGAACATGTTTTTGAACGTATGCCATACTCCAGAAAACAATACCTCACACCCAGGTATATTACCAACTAAACCTTTATTTTGTACCGTTGAAGTATACAAAACATCGATGGATTCACATTCCTTTTCAGAACACAAATGGAAATGTCCAAATAGGGGCGAAAACAATGTGATAACAGTCCTGCAGGATGGATATTTATCATAGTTGGAGAGCTTCAGTAAGGTGTATGTCCTCCACGAGTATTTATCACAGCTTGGCACCTATGTGACATGCTCTGTATAATTCGACGGAGGTCACGTTGCGGTTTTAGGTCCTATTCAGTGAGAGCCTGTTCGAGGTCTTGGAAAGTCTGTGGTGGAACAGGACGCCCACGAACACTTCTGTCAAGCCTATCCCACACATGCTGGATGGGATTAAGGTTGGGACTCACTGCTGGCCATTCCATCTCTTGAATGTCCAGTTCTCGCAAGACAGCTCTGGTGATGCGCACTACATGAGCCCTGGCATTGTCGTGCATGAGTACAAATTTAGGGCAAACACCGTATGCAGCAACCAACACATGCTGTAGCAGTATCTGCTCGATGTACCCCGCAGTGGTAAGATTACCACGGACGACGACAAGATCCGTACGATCATCAATACTGATGCCACCCCACACCATCACAGAACCTTGTCCGAATCGGTTGCCTTCCTGGACAACATTTGGCATGTACTGCTCACCATGGCGTCCATCACGCTGTGTCTGGGGAAATCTGGACACGTCTGTGAACAACACAGGTCTCCATTGGCGAAGTTCCCATTTGACTTGGGTATAGGCAAACAGAAGGTGAGCGCACCATGTTGCTGCGTTGAACGGGGGGCACAAACAGGACATCTGGATCATAAGGACACTTCTCTTAACCTGTTCCTTACTGTCTGGTCAGGCAGCGTGACTTCATTGGCCCTCCTGAGGTCTTGTTGCAGTTCTCTGGCAGTTGCTGAACGACGCCACAACGCACAGAAGGTCAGATATCGGTCATCCTGTGGGGTTGTCATGCGTCCACGAGCTGGTCCAACGCTCCTTGTGAACTGGCCTGTCTCATTGTAGGGATTCCACAAACGTTGAATAATTGACGGAGAGACATTGAGATCCACACCAACACGACGAAAGTCCATCCTTCCTGAATCTATGTGACGGCCCTTGGGACTTGAACCTCGTTAAGATGTCTCATGGAATGTGCTGATTTACGTACAACATGCTCAAATGACCGCAGTCGTATGTGTACCTCACAATGACACACGGATGCACTGCTATTCACTTTGTTTTGAAGGGTCACCTGACATTTTAATGCATGGCTACGTCTACAGATGGAGTATAACTTCGATTTGACATTCCCAGAGTAGCTAAAGTCTCAGGGTATGCTGTACGACCCTTGGAATCCCATCTACCGAATTAATGTTCACACACCATACGTTACAAAACATGTCCCCCTAATTTTCTTGAATTGTGTAGTAAGTTTGTAATTACATTACCTCAGTGAAAATGCCGTTAAAATATTTACATGGTGTCCAACATTTTGTATTCAGCCACTGCTTTCCTTACTCATTTTTGTTTGTTCGTCGTAACTTCGTTGATATTGCCCGTAAGCGCATCAGCCACTGTTCCTCAGACTACATGATGCTAGCCAACCTGCTCAAAGTCGACAGAGATACAGTCGACCATATGAGGGTCGAACGAGCATGAGCGAATGAACTGAGTGGTTTGCAGACCTCTGACTTACATATAAATCCTGATTATGACCCCCATATTTTATTTCTGAAACTTTAGGTCACTTTTTAAATTTTGCCTCATTATTTTGTAATTTTCAGCAATTTGTTATATTAATTTCTTGACTTTAAAGTAATTTTTATTTGTTCTGCATTAGTTTTACATTTTTATACATTTACATTGGGTAATTAACATATCTGAATAGTCACAACTTTCAATAAATGAGAATACTCAAACATCTAAAGATTCAGTTCTCAATTCGAAAACTATGAAATAAAGTGACCTTCTACAACCCTTATCCGTTCCCTTTGGAAATCCAAATCCCTAGAGAACGAAGGGACATTGCTTCTTGATGATGATGATGATGATGATGATGATGATGATGATGATGCTTGTTGTTTTAAGGGGCCTAACGTCAAAAGTCATCGGCCCCACATTGCTTCTTATCTGGATGGTCTCGTGATGAGAGGTGAGGTATTATCACTGTAGTAGGTACGAAATTTGTATTTCAGTGAGGTTGTTGAAGTGCGGGACGTATCCAACTACTAACATACCGGTACATGCCTGTTAGTTTCATTTTACGCTGTGTGAGTTTTATTTATTTTCTTGTGATACACTTCAAGCATTAAAATGCCATCTGTCCATTAAAGGAAAATTATTTCACAATTCAGCAAGGATTCTTTTTCAACAGGTAGTCGGATACCTTTTTGAGAAATATGTGAAGTGAGAGGGGCAGCAGAGAAAAGATTTACCATTCAGCAACATCTGGGTCTTGACAAACACGTGGTATCCTGAGTATCAGTAGATTGGAGGGATTGCATAATATCCTAATAATGGCATTTAGATGCTCAATTGTGTAGCTTTTAAGAACTGTATTTGAAAATTGGACATCATATTGTTTTCTTAGTTGTTTCTGTATCTATTATTATTATTATTATTATTATTATTATTATTATTATTATTATTATTATTATTTGCATTCATGCCATTATGAGAGAAAGGTAAGGTAGGCAATACATATATTTACTCTCTTTGGGTAAATATATTTTCCTTCATATTTTTGGGTATTTTCTTGCTCATTTTAAGTAAGTTTTTGACAATGTGTAGGTCATAATGTTGGTCACTTTTCGGCATTTAATAGGTCATCAAAATCTGGGCCCTGCTATTGAACTTCGCAAGATTAAATAAAAGTAGCAGGAATGGACACAGATGATGTTGAGCTGATTCTCTTATAAGGGACATATAAGGGAGAGGCCTTTTGTCAGGAATAGAGAGTTTAATGATACTGAATAAAAGAATAATTATTGGTTTCATTCAGAAGACCAAGAATTACATACTAAAAGCTGACAAACATATCCTTGTTCAGTAAGTGATAGACATCATTTTTGGAATGTATTTCATGTGTACTGATATATTTTCCTTCTATTTCTTTGCAGGATAGTTGTGCTATTTGCAAGAGTGGATTACAAGAACATAGTACCTCATCTCCTAGAAGAATCTAAATTTACCACTTCTTAAATTGTATTTATAATTTCCTTCAAATAAAAATTATATAGCTTATTTTATTCACTTCTTTCTTTAGCATACATACTGCTATCTATAAATACAGATGGGATACATTATTTTTACCATAACCCTCTCTCTTCGCCTGGTCTGAAGCATGTCTGGAAAATCTGTTGTAAAGTCTTTTACAACCTGTTATATCATTTACATCTTTTAACCAAGGTACAAAATAACAAAGGACTACAGTATAACACAACCTGTCAGCCCAATTAAAAGTCTTAAGCCTGCCAAGACTGCTTCTGCCTAAAATATAAGAGCATCACTTCATTGTAACGACAGCTCTTCCATTGACCTTGTGAGGTAGAGTGAACCATTTCAAGCCTCAGACTAGGATTAAAACTCTTGTATTAACCAGCAATTTGATCCAGGAAGGCACACCACCCTTACACCATAAGGTTGGTAATGACTTGCAAGGTTGGAAATAAAATAAAATACTGTAGCAGGAACAGTTTGTTAAATGATTCTTTTTGGGTTTATGTCTAGTGAAACAAAACCAATTGCAGGCAAACTTTGTCTACCAAAGACTGTGTTCCACTTCCTCAGAAGTGAGCCATGACTGTTCTCGTTGGCAATAGCCAATGTAATGACAGTGGTGAATGGTGACTAAAACATTACAGTATGTTGTATGCTGACCAAGATTCAAAGTAGCACCAGGACCACAACAAAACCCAAAATAATATCCTCTCTATTGTTCTTGGGCTTAGCCGTAATAATGTGGTACTTGAAGAGTGGAAGGATCAGCTGGTGTATCACCATTGCTCAAGGAATGCCCAAATGTCTTACGCAGCATTGTCTAAGGAGGTTTCTTCTGTGTTCGCCACTCCAACAGACAGTCTACTACCTTACAGGCGTTGTTCCGAGTGACATGAGAAGGGAAGTTATGGCAAAGAATGAGAGACTCAAAGCAGATCTATAGCTGTCATCCTCTATTTAGGTACGGTCCCACTTAACCAAGACTAAAATGGAAAAGCTTAAGCCCCTTGCCCCCCACCTGCTAAGCTGGATGAAACTCTAGGAATCACTACCCTTGGCCAGAAAGAGAACTGGACGATTTGGAACCAAAGTTGGCAGATCTAGAGTGAATTTACAGAAGTGGAACTTCCGTGCAGAGGTAATCTTTTGTGATTGTGAAGAACTCCAAACTACTGTGAACCTGCATTGTTGTAGTTTCTGTCCTGTTAGGTGTATAATGAACGACCCTAATCTAATTGAGGTTGCTAAATTCTGACACCATATATGTACTAGCTGTTTCCTGAATCATTGCCGGTGGAGACCTACAGAAACATTATTGTTTACTTAGTAGTTCATGCTAGGAGAAGTTTCTACACTGCGCGTTGCATTGCGAAGGCAAGGTGATGGGGGAGGTGCCTAGCCATTTGCAAGCTATACCTGAGAGAGGCCACATAAGTCTGTGTATTACAAACTGGTGCTATTTTATGCAGCTATCACGTACAGGTTGATGTGAAGTGTTTCAGATATAAATTTATGATTTCCTTAATGATGTGCATGATGTAGAGTACCTCTGTATACAACGCAATGAGCTTTACTTTATGCTTTAAGTATTCTATAGTTTTGGTGAGCTATAATTCCCTGTCTAGAGAATGATGGAGACACCACCTCGGAGAAACATCGAGAGAAGTTACACGTTCTCAAAGCAGGAAAATAATGTTTAATATGCAAAAATGTTGTAAAGAACAAGAATTTAATACACATTTTTCAGACTAACTGCATTTGAATTGAATAACCATATATATGCCAGAAAGAAGAGAATTATTTTATATCCTGTGCTGGCTGACTGTAGGTGAATATAGTTCTTTTTTACCTTACTCTCCTTGCTCTACACCCACAAGCTCCCACTCCTAACATGTACACATCACATTGTGGCTTTATGCACTTCTTGTTAACATCTTTTCTAACACGATAGAATGGAAGATCATTGGAAATTTAAACCATAAGCAGTGACTACAATTCCTGAAATGAGTAGTATATATCCTGTTCATTTGTATTCTAGTATGTTTGTTTTTATCTAGTTGGTATGAGTTGACTTTCATTATTATTATTATTATTATTATTATTATTATTATTATTATTATTATTATTATTATTATTGTACATATTGTGCCCTACTGGACTCTAAAGTTCCGGCCAGGCGAAAGCCGGTCTCGAACCCAGAGTACAGTAGTGAAAGAACTCTCACAGACGTGAGCTGGTGCACATAGTCTTACCTGAACACAGTCCTCTTCACTCAGCCGGATAAGCGCTCTTCTCAGGGATAACATGGGGATAACGGGGCAACATAAAGATAAAACACTAGGACATGTGCCTACTCAGGTAAGAATTCGCTAAATCAAAATAAAATATCTAACAGAAAACATCGCTGCATTCACAGTTTAACAAATAGGGATTTATTACACAAAATTGAATTATTTACAAATGAAAGAGCTTTCAATATGATAGGGTAACATAACGCTGAGCCGATGACAACCAGTTCACTGCCTTCACGAAAACCGCTGTTCTGTAACAAGCATGTTACAATAGTGTAAGTAACGAACTCTAGGAGAATGGATATCTGCAGAAGTACACAGAATTGAATGACTCCCATAAAATTTACTATGCCTCGTACCGTCGAACCCCGGTGCAAACAAAAATCACCACAAAATTTACAATGACCTGACTCGGTCACGAACTCTAGTCCCATGACGAGTAAGGCGTCAAAGATACCTATGCAAACAATATAAATAGGACACAATCAACATATACATGGGTGTCAGTATCAAACGGGCCAGTGTTAAAATATTACGTAAAACAAATAGGACATAAAAAAGATCTCTTCCTGCTTTCAGACATCATGGTCCTCCTCCTCTTCGCACATTTGACAAGCTGCAGACGACAAAAACCAATTCTCACGCCTGTGACGTCAAGCTCAACGACGTTCACCCTCACCACTTCACTCGCGGCAGTCCCCCTAATTTATGAGCTCATCTGGGGCGGCAGGCTAAAAATCTCGTCTTTCAAAAGAAACACCTCACGTAATCTGCTGCTAAAAGCCCTCTTTTAAATACACCTGGGCTATCTGCCCTCGTCTCAATATCACCAGCAGTATCGCAAATCTTACTTTCGCCTCTCATGGGCTCAACCTTGGTGCTACAAAAACACTAATCATTAAGCGATAGTCACATGGCCATACTAGGCATCTCCAATACATACTCTCAACTGCGCTGGGCTCTCTCATATCAGTCGCAAATCTTATTTCTGCCTCTCATGGGCTCATATCACTCGAATATTCGGACTTGCTCGCTCTATTAGAGAATCTGGGTGAATTACTGGTTACGTCTTGGTCACAACTATACGTATCTACGTCTGCAGAAACAAATGCCTAAATGCGATATAAAAAATGCCTATCTGTTAGACTAACCTCCTATGACCACAGGAGTTCGATCAGACCCATAAAATCACACATACGTAAAATAATACCATCGAAATAAAATACACACGCTAATAAGGAATCTACAAAAATCATCTACCTTAAAGTACGGGGTTCGAGCTTGAGGCCTAGCTCTAAATTACAAGGAAAATTTTCCTACCATAACTAATCTGTTGACTGACGGCCCCCATATTCCTATCTAAATTTAAATGACATGCTTGAAACAGAATTGGAAAGCTCTGACCTTATGTTATCGATGACATTACGGAGCGGCCCTCCCTGTGGACCACTGAATCTACCACATCATGATAGACTGCGGCGCTGGCATCAGATACTGTTGACCACTTGGAGACATTCTTTCTTGTGTGGCGTCTTCGTACAGCTCCCTCTGTAGTTGGAAGGTGTCCCCTTCGACGTCGCGCTGATCAGGTGCTCCCACCGTTCCTGGATCGATGCCCGTTGTCGTGTTGGCTTCAGCTCCTGGTTGTGGCTTCCTTGCAATGATGATGTCAAACACTCGTTCTGACTTGATGCTGGGGTTACTGAAAATAAATTCATATATTACAGACTGTCCAAACTCGATGCCGTTACCGGGCGAGTTGGCCGTGCGCGTAGAGGCGCTCGGCTGTGAGCTTGCATCCGGGAGATAGTAGGTTCGAATCCCACTATCGGCAGCCCTGAAAATGGTTTTCCGTGGTTTCCCATTTTCACACCAGGCAAATGCTGGGGCTGTACCTTAATTAAGGCCACGGCCGCTTCCTTCCAACTCCCAAGCCTTTCCTATCCCATCGTCGCCATAAGACCTCTCTGTGTCGGTGCGACGTAAAGCCCCTAGCAAAAAAAAAAAACTCGATGCCTGTTTCCACCACTATCGTGTCTCACACGTCACATTGACCAAGTCTCGTTCAGAGTTTTAAACCCGGTACACAGTTTCTTCACTACTTTAGGTCATTGTTACTTCACCCTTTCACTCGGACAACCTGTCGTCTCTAAATTCCTATCCTGAGCCAATCTTAATTCTAGCAGTTCGTCAGTCATAACTTGACCTCACAGAAATATGAAGCTACTAGTTCATTAGTCTCTTATAAGCAGTACCTCATCTCCCCATAGCATATTCTCACAGGGAAAATCTTAAATTCAGCTGAACATTCAAGTAGATTACTTACTTCCTCGCAGAAATAGCAGTTCGAGTAGTCTGTGCAGCTCGAAGACAAAGCGTTGTTCTCAGTACCAACACGCAGTATGACGACTCGTTCAAGCGGTCTTCTGGTCCAAGAATGAGACTGATATGCCTGGCGGCCTTATTTTATAATCCCGTATCGCGTCATCACGCCGCTTGATCGCGTGCAATCTGCGCGCGCCCGCGAAGTTTTCCCGCATTAAGTATATCATGAGCTCTAATTAACGAATGCATTAATGAATGCAGCCCTAATGCATATCAAAATAAAGCAGAAATTATACAGGTTGCAATTCTTGTCTCAAATCTAATGCAACTCCTCCGTAACCAAAGATATTAATTTAATTCTTTCTTCCCTCCTAATATAAGTTTTGCCGGGATCTAGGGAGCGTCCCCAATCTTCATCAAGAGGCTTGGCTTGGGACATAACTCCTTTTAATGAGTTTCTGGAGATTTCTCATAATGACGCTCGCGCTCACTTCACACAAGAACGCTTCTTCTGGACTCCTTTATGACATATACTGTAAGACACTGGCTTCGTGGGTGGCCTTGTGTGATACTAATATCCAATACTAAAATTAATACAGTTGTCCCAATGAACAGGATGGTTCAATATATGTATATTCTACCAGTTTCTTTCTCACTGTTATGGACCATCCATATTTTGTAGTACTCTGCCTTGAATATATATATCGTGCCTCAATCTGGTGGTATTTGAAGGTGCTCAAATATGGTATGTTAATCTTGCCTGAGCAAGAAAAAACCTTTGGTAATGCAGCTGGAGAGAGGGATGGAAATGCTACACACTTGCCAACATGGATCTTACCTTAATTTTAAATGATCGAGATACAAAAAACAAGTTACCAGTACCTCAAATAATGAAATTTGAGATTCTAAGACAAAAGAGCTGCAAATGTGACCACCATCTGGACTAGAAACCAAATCTTCTGGGTGGATGCTATAACCATTCCACTGTGAGAGAGAGCGACTGATTTCAAATTGGCCGCCTTTTGGAGTTAACCTCAGGGAAGCACTTGATTAAATGGTTTCTGGCATTGGTCATCTGAGAGCAGTCTGGTATTGCCCCCATTATTCCCGACATGCTCAGCTGGAGAGCGAGAGTCCCAAGGGTGAACCATTCACTATCTGGCTTCGCTTACTTTTAAAAGCAGGGAAAGACACAAGGGCTAGTGACAATGATACAAAAAGATTTAAATAGGTTTTGACATTTATTTACAAACTAGCACTTGATAACACATGTAACAAGTTATAATAATTAAATCTTGATGGCAATTCGAAAACTAAAAATCTTCTCGCCAGTTTCCTTAGATACAGCATTATTGTTCTCCAACCTTTCGAAGTTGAATTACACCGCAAATATAACAAACTAACATTAGCCTATTTCTGGCTTAACGGAACAAAATAGTTTATGTTGGGAGGACCTCCTCCTAATAATACTATAATTATTTACAGGTTGCAAAACTCAAATCTCACTGAGCTATCTGACTCGTAAATGATCCTAAGTCATTTTAAATTATCAGGTTAATTCATGATAACATCCACTCCTTCAGAATGAAACTTTAAATTCTTTAAGTAAATGAAATAAATTATGGCGTCATTATTTTACAAAAATCCTCTCTGAAAATATTTAATCACATCGTACTACTCGTGGATAATCTTAAATTACATCGTCTCATTCATCAAACATGAGATCCACTGAACTGTACTTAAAAATTTATTTGTAAGAAATATTAGTTAAACATGTCTCTATCAGACATATTTTCATTAAATTATACTCTCTCAATAATTATTTCCTCGAGATTTCCTTCAATATTTGATTGAACAACACGTGAAGTCAACTCTTAGCATCTGACGCCTTGAAAAAAATTAACATTACAAGCTTTACAATAAAGTGAACTCTGTCCACACGATTGAAATAATGCGCACTTATTCATCGGTGTCGGGTACCTTAATCTTCCCTCAACTTAATTTTAAAATAAAATTCACTAAAGGTTCAACTTCCAATAAATTAGATCAGTTCAAACAACGACGTCGATAACCTGGGCCCAACGTGATGAACACGTGGCCAGATCAAAACCACATTTCAAAAATATCATAGGTCAATGAAAATCACTACAACACACACACAACATTCACACAAAGACACACGAATATTATTTACATTATTTACAATGAATTCTAGACTTTGACTGTTAGATTCTGACTTTTACCATCTGCACATGGAATTATCACGACGGTATCGGTCAAAAATCCTTTACGACTCTCTCAGAAATGCGATGAAAATCTGAGTGATCACTTAGTCAGAGATGATGAAGTTTCCACAACGTTGGTCATGATAATATCGGCGGTTGATATTTGGAAGAATTGTCGTCTACAGATACGCACATAATACAGGTCAAACATTAGCATCCGAATTCATGGTTCATGAGTCACGACTTTTACTATTACTTAAATCTACACTCATCAATCAACACATGCTCCACATTTGAAGAAGTTGTGTTTCACCAAACACATACTCTTCAAATGAATTCAATAATTCAATAAATACAATAAATGATCCGTAGGGATTCTGCAGTATTCCAGGCTCATATTCTACCTAATTGAGCACATATTAACAACTTTCAACAAGATCAAGCAATATTTAAACTCATGACCCTTAGTCATTGATTTAACCCGAGCTGGAATTTATTATTATTATTATTAGACGTGCTGGGTATTAATTTTACGTAAATCAGGGTTCGACAATGTACCAGATGACACTAACACGCGTGAAATCCAACAAGGTAAATAAGAAGAAAATTTACATTGAAATCCGGCGTAAAAAATATGCCGTGAATCTGTCCCACATGGCTTCCACATTGAAAAATAATTTCAAAATTAAATTATCATTTTATCGATGAGGACAATGATTTTTAAGTAACACTGGACCATTAATTGGTAAATTTAGAGTAATTATAGAAGACACGCACACAGTCTAGCTACTCTAATAGAATCCACTCACACACAACGTGACAACTCTACCAATTCCCATGTGAAAGAAGAATGAAAATATTAGCTAATTCTGCAAATTTAATAGAAATACTACCACTAATGAATAAGTAAGCATTATGTCTACAAAGATGAACAGGTAAAACATTATAAATTGGTACTTAATTGTATGATGAAACTGGATATCCGCCGATGATCTGGAATTGCTGGATCACATGTTGTTGGTCATCTGCTTCCGTCGTTATCTCCCCACGTTAAATGTTGCCTACATTTTAGTACACCGTCGTAGCAGCCAAGTGCAGTCCAGAAATAATGTAGGTTTCCTCTTCAAGTAGTTGAAACATCTTGATGAACTCCAGTAAACACGTGGCGATCCTCTTATTTCTGCTAGTATGATGAAGGCTGAAACTGTCACAAATTTTTAGTAGATGTTCCACACACAAATACGTCGAGTTTTATAGATGAACAGTACGTAACTTAGCCTGCGAAAATCTGCCAGACTCGTTGACTGTTATACTGTAAGAGGGTAGTAGATTTATAATGCCGCAGAGTTGAAATGTTGCAGAGTTCAATTATCAAAGTGACATAATGCCTGCGTCGTATAAATCCACTTAGAAGAGTGCAAGTAAGTAAGAGAGGGTTTCCTCGGAAAACTTGTGTATGTAAGTGTTCCTCAGGGTGGGTGTGTCTCAATATCGCCTCGTAATTGGCCGTCATCTTACACCTGATAAGTTATTACAATTCTCGAAAGTACTCTCACTAGAAGATTTTGACACGCGCAATGCACCTTGTGATGGCCTTGAGAGTTCCCACTGGGTCATGCGATACAGCTGACTGATCGATTGAAAAATAATTACGCTCTCGGCTGGTAAAAATCGGTTCCGTGCATGCAAACACGTCTTTGTAACACAGGACTGGAAATATTTCACCCGTACTAGTAAAAAATAGCCTCTTATTTTAACACACAATAAAATGTTTATTGTAGGCCAAATTTGAAGGGGCCAGTATCATAAGGTGGTTTCATAGTAATCCAGTTGTGGCTCAGTAAATGCCTACAAAGACAGCTAATTCAGCATCAAAAAGCTAAGTGTGCCTGTCCCAAATCGACTGGAGAGCTGGGTTCAAGTCTCAAGTGCAATCATGTTTGCAGCTCTTTCATCTTAGAATCACAACTGCATACCTGCCATGTATTCCGATTTTTCCGTAAAATATACGGATTTTGAGTGTGTGTTACGGTTGTACGGATGAACAGCATTATTGTACGGATTTTTAATATCCATGCTTGGTTTCGCTTTCTGCGGTCAAATCGGATTTGTTTGACTTTCGATAGTAGCTGGTAATACGAGATGCAGTGTTTGAAATTCGACCGGTAAATGTATCGATTATCACCGTGCTTTTGTCACCTGTGCGACCTCAACTGCTACTTTATTCAATGAGATGTTCCCAAACAAGTAACAGGCTGCGATTTTGAAGAAAAGAAATCCGTGAAAAGTAGCAGGCTGTGAATTTATATAAGACAACTTTAGTAACTGCGTCGTGCTTCGTAGCAGCTAAAAGACTTAGTATGTGTACGTGTGTAACATTTTCGGTAGTTCTGAAACTCGTGAAATTGTGTGACGAATTTCTAAGCGATCTAGAATTTTTAGTGGTGTTCGTAATGAGTTACTAAGAAACGATATTATCAGTCTTTTCGTGAGACATATTCTGCTTAATTTCCTTGTTTTATACGATCACGGAAAGTGTTCCCAGTGTTAATTGAAAACAGATGAGCACTCATCAAGATGTAACTTCATGTATTTAATTTCAGGGTTGACCATAACGTATACAGTAAAACCTCGAAGCATCGTTTTTCAGGAGACAAGGGGAAAATGACTACGGGTCGGGAAATTTATGAATGCGGGCAACATAAAAATAGGGGGAAAGCAAAATAATAAAATACGGGTACTGTATCGGGACATTTTTCGTTTTGTAAATATATTATTTTTATTAATAATAATATTATAACAGCAATAATGGCACTTGGCCTCTGGAGCAGCGGCAGGTCTTTCGAGTTGTCGCGTGATAGGCGATCTATGCGCATATAAAACCGGATCTACCTAAGATTAATTCTATTGTTTAATTCGGCAGACAGCCCCCGAACCGTTGGAATTAACCAAGGAAAGTTAAAATCCTCGACCCAATCGAGACCCCTTGAACACGTGCTAACCATATAGCTCATACATCAGGCATCATTAATCGAGAGCAAAATGCCTTCGAAGCCAGTTTGCTCCCCGCTTTCGAGGAATTAGAGCAGCTTAGCGAACAAGTAGGGGAAGTTCATGACGTAATGCGTACTGAAGGCCAGTGGCGCAAAGGTATAGCACATCATTCTTGACCGAGCTCGATAGCTGCAGTCGCTTAAGTGCGGCCAGTATCCAGTAATCGGGAGATATTGGGTTCGAACCCCACTGTCGGCAGCTCTGAAAATGGTTTTCCGTGGTTTCCCATTTCCACACCATGCAAATGCTGGGGCTGTACCTTAATTAAAGCCATGGCCGCTTCCTTCCCATTCCTAGGCCTTTCCTATCCCATCGTCGCCATAAGACATATCTGTGTCGGTGCGACGTAAAGCAAAAAGCAAAAAATAGCATCTTTCTTGACTGGTTAGATTCCGGCACGATACGCGTGAACTCATATGAGGCGACATTCCGTATTATACGAACGTGCAGTGGTTAAGTAGAGGAAAAGGTTTACATCGCTTCTATGCTCTGAGGAAAGAAATAGCTCTCTTTATGGAAATGCACAGTGAACCACTAGGAGAACTGAACAACGGAAATGAAAATGAAAACCTACAACCTGTTATCCAGTTATTGACCGGGTCAGGGATGTAATGAATGAAGCAGATATAGGCTATTAGTACGATGGGGTCGCCACTCCCAAAGTGATTTATTAATGACTGATAGATGCTATGAAATGAGAATGGAGAGTGTTGCTGGAATGAAAGATGACAGGGAAAACCGGTGTACCCGGAGAAAAACCTGTCCGACCTCCGCTTTGTCCAGCACAAATCTCACATGGAGTGACCGGGATTTGAACCACGGTATCCAGCGGTGAGAGGCCGACGCGCTGCCGTCTGAGCCACGGAGGCTCCTGAACAACGGAAAATAGATAGGAAATGTGGCATTTCTAGTACTGTATATCTCACCAGCCACCTTGATGATCTTAATTCCTCCCTGCAAGGTGGAGATCTTATCATTGTTCACCTCTTTGATCGTGTTAAAGCTTTTAAGCGAAAAGTGTTACTGTGGGAATGTCAGTTCGTAAATAAAGACAACGCATTTTTCCCACTTTGACTGCAGAGTTGCGTCTAGCTTTCGAACTATTCCGGTAAAACACTAGAAGAATATAAAGAGGTTTTAATGTCACTACGGTATGTGACGAATTTGAGAGTAGGTTTCACGATATTCAGGCATTAGAAAATGATCTGCAGGTGTTCGCTACGCCCTTCTCAGTGGATGTGCAAACTATTAGACCAGAACTGCTGCTAGAGCTGATTGACTTACAGTGCGATACTCAAATGAAAGGTAAGTTTGCAAACACAAACAGTTTGACTGAATTTTATGTTCATTTTCCACGGGAGAGATGTCCTAGATTGCACAAATTTAATGCACATATTTTGAAGTATATTCGCATCAACTCATTTATGTCAAAAGATGTTTTCATCAATGCAGATTTGTAAATACAGACACAGAAGTCGGCTCACCGATGAAAACTTGAAATGTGCTTTGCGACTTGCCAGTACGCAAACGATAGTAGCAAACATTGATACAATACTATCTAAACGAGCCCAAATGTCCCGTGAAGGAGGAGTACACCCGTGATATGTTTTACTTCGTGTGTTTAATGTGTTGTCATAGTCATAAATGCCATACAAATATTGAAATGTATGTTAATAGGAGTGCAAAGAATGTGTACAAATCACACAAACTGTATTTTCTTTCGGTAAATGTAAGTGTCCCAAAGCTTCAATTAATCGTGAAAATGTATTTATTCAGGTCATATTGCATACTGCTGTATATTTTTTTGTCAATGAATAATTTCCTTGTCCTGTTATACTCTCTAACCTGTGTCCTCTTCGTCTCACATGATACATGCCCCAAATTATTATTATTATTATTATTATTATTATTATTATTATTATTATTATTATTATCATTATTGTTGTACCGGGTGGTACACCTCCACGCCACTAATTCAAACTTTGCGCCAGTTGAAACTCCTCTAATGGAGGAAGTCTGAACTTTATCTACTGTGTTAATTCTCAAGTTTTTCAGAAGATGTCACTACTTGTAAATTTTGAAGTTTCTGAACTGGGTCGTTTTCGATGTATTTTTGTTTTGCCTGTAGTAAGAAGTGTGGACATTCTCTTCCAGATGGCACTACTGAAGGACTACAATTATGCACCCTAGTGCGAAGTGAAAGAACTGTGTTTTTGGAGAAATTTTGAATTCATAAGTTTGTTCTTTGTTAAATTTCTTTCAGTTATTGTTTAAGTTGGCAATATTAACCCTTTCTTTCCGCCAGTTTTGAATTCGACCAATAAGGAATTTCTGTAATTAATTTTCCACCAATAATGTGTTTCTTCTTCATCTAGTGTAGGGGTTTTCGTTGTTAGCCAATAAAATGATTGTGGGCGGGTGTTGTCATTCCTGAAACGCCTCGAACTTTCCACGAGGGTATAAAAACTGCTGATTTTCGGGTCTCCGCGCCACTTCAGTAACATCTATCAGTGTGTAAAGTACGTAGCAGGGGGCGGGAGGCGCCTCTTTCTTCGGGCAGCAGTTCAACCACCAGGTAATGGCCGTTTAATAACTTCTTTTCTTGCTAGCTCAGCAGTTTAACTCTCGGGGCAGGTCCGAAGCCTTTCTACCATGTAACTTTCCCCTAAAATGTAAAGACACTTGGTATCTATTCTATCTTTTTAAACTACATATTGGGATAGAGAGTGCTTAACCCTCTCGAGCTCCCACTCATATTGTATTGAGGTGAACTTATTTTCACAACCGTTTCTTCCTTAACGTAATGTAAATTGTCTCCTTCTATAAGTCACCTCTTTAGTATGGGATTAGCCCTTGCAGTAACGGCCTAGTGCCAAGTAGGTTTTATATAAAGTGTATTAGGAGTGCAAGAACGCCTCCTCTCAAGTTGGTATTTTAGAAGCCATGTAATTGACCTGTTTCTTTACTGAATAGGCCTCAGTAGGTTGGGTATTTTACCCCTGTGTTATTTGTGTTTGGAGGTCAACTTGAATGTGGAGTTTGGTGTGGCCTTTGATATGCTTGAACTTAAGAGCGAGTCGCTCTTTCTTAAATTTTGTTTTCTGCGCGCCTCGAGGAGGCTTTACTGTGTAATTGGGAGCAAGCACTCCTGGGCATGATTGGGGTCTTCTGCCCCTTTGTTGAATTCTGTACATCGTAAGGTTGAGCCTATAGCTCAAGAATTGTGTGTCTGGCTCTCGGAGCCCAAATTCTGTAACTCTGTAATTGTACATTATCGATTTGTGTTTCGGCTACTGAGTACCTGTTCTATTTGTTAAGAAAATATAACCTTGTTAAATTTTATCTTAACTTTAATTTCGTATTTTTGAGACCTGTTCACCCACGCACCTTCTTTCACCTCTGCACATCCACAATACTCCGTAACAATTATTATTATTATTATTATTATTATTATTATTATTATTATTATTGTTATTATTATTATTATTATTATTATTATTATTATTATTATTATTATTATTATTATTATTATTATTATTATTATTATAGCAGTTGTTCATATGGTAACATTTCCGAGCGGGATACAGTACGGCCACGGTATGCAACCTGCCCGACTGCTGCTCTCTTGTTACGTGACAGACAGTCGTCCAGAGCAGAGCAAATAACACCCGCTCCCTAGCGCAACTATATGATGACGTCTGCTATACATAACGGTATCAAAATATTGCGACCATGATATAGGCATATTTCGTAATAATTGAAAACCTTTAAGTTCAGTTCTCTTATTGCAAATTACAGATATACGTGGATAATACGGCGATAAATTGTATATAGGAAAAGATTTCGTAGACCTTTTGCGAACGATAGGTTAGATACCCAACACGGCGCGGCTCCCGCAGCTCAGCTCAGACGATTGCGCAGAGGTTGGAAATTCAACGCGGCGCGTCTCGAATGATGTCACAGCGGCATGTGTGAAGCTGCCAACTTAGGAACTAGTTACAAGACTAGGCTATGACGAAAGATTATTGGTCTGGCTTTGGTTAGGTCAGGCTTGTAACAAGACTATTGGGCTGAGGGCAACAAAGCGGTCAACAGGCTTCTAGCGTCCCACACACTCCACAAGGTACGACGCAATTAATCACCCTGTGACTAATTAAAACGTATCTGGCGGACTGCGCGATTTTCTCCTTTTTTCAACGAAGTTGGCAGCCCTAGCCAGCCTACACCAACATAGAAAATGGTGGCAAATTTGAGTTTTACGCTGTCTACGTTTTAATTCTTGTAAATAAGAATACTTCTAGGGGTCGGTTAGTGGGTCGAGGAGAAGCGTTGGCACCAGGAGGCTCGTAGTGAGGTCGCGCGTAAATAACCTGCGCACAGCACACCAACTCACAAGATCCTTGTTTAAGACTAGCAACTCCGAATCGCTCGTACATTCTCGCGTAACAGGTTGCCGCTATTATATGCTAAGAGTATTGAGCAGTCCCTCTAAATTAAAAAAAAGTTACGTATATTTTTCTTACGTATGATCGATCAATGCGGGAAAATTGTGACCAAGGACAAATCATTTTTCGACGATCGATGCGATAAAAACGATAGTTCGATAAACGATAGATGCGCGGAAATTTAACATTGGTTCTTATGGAACATGTTTTGGACCTAATAAACTCAAAGATGTGTGCGGGAAAACGATAGTTCCGGGAACGATGGATGCATCGAAGTTCTATTGTATTTGACTTGTATTAATATTTTTATAATCCCCCCTTGCCGTCCTTTTTCATTATGTCTCAAGACTTACGCATGTGCGTGTTGTTAAAAAAATTTCGCTGAAGAATCTATCGGATTTCTCTTTTCGAAAGTTAGCAGGTATGCAACTGCTTTAAAAGAAGCTGGTTTCTAAAGCCATTTTAAAATGACATTTTGTCTTATGTTCCCATGAAATGTGTTGTAATATCTTCTTTTTGTTCCTGTTTTACTAAGTGCTGTGAAGCTCAGCCAGAAAGTTATGGCACTTGCACACAAGCTTAGTTTTGGTCTGAGGAATGCACCCGTCCATCACAGTCCCTTCGACGGTTGTCAATTCAGAGTTTGCTGTCTTACCCCCTTCGTCAGCACTTGCCTACGGTACCCAAACACAAACATGATGAAAGAAGTAAAGCACAATTCAAATTGCTTGCAGACTTCAAGACCACTTCCATTTGAAGATGAGAGACTAGTCAAAATTGCACATCATTCATATATTTCTGAAACGATTACATCTCTAATGATATTGATTAGCTTGCAATTTATTCACCCTGGAGCATGGATCACCATTTTCGACAATACATCACTTTCACATCTAGTATATCTCTAGGGGATAGAGATTGTAAACTGTCAGGCTGAGTGGCTAAGGCAGTAAAGGGCTGGCTTTCTGAGCCTAATATGCTGGGTTTGATCCCAATTCAGCTTCTTAGTGTTTGAAGGTGCTCATCCGTCAGGCTTCTGTTGATGGATTTACTGGCACATAGCGGAACTTATGCAGGATACAATTTCTAGCAGCTTAGCATCTCCAAGAACTGCCAATGACATTATCATAGACTATGAACACTTTTCATTTCACATATTGCTTATGCATGGTGTAGATTATGGGGTTGAATTTAAGGCCTGTATGAACCTGTTTAACATTAAGGCTATAACTAGGTCCAAGATTTAATCTGTCCATTACAAGAAGTGCATACATGATTTTTCTGTGACGTAAAATCTCTGAACTTATATCTGAAGGCACGTTAAACTTCAACTTCTCTGATTACAATACTTACATTTTTGTCATAGATTCTAGTGTCACAGCAACATTCTGCCATCCTCTGTGAATGAAGAAGAACGTTTTTAACCCTTTATTGGCAACAAGAACTGTGGTCATTTCTGTCTCTATGCTTATTAACTTGACATCAATAAAAACTGAATCTAACCTTTGTTTCCTAAGTTTTTCTCTCCTCCTCTTACAGCCCGTGGTCAAGTCCATTATTCTCGTAGATAACATATCCTTCTTCATTTGTCTCGCATGATTGCATCACTGAAGTCAGTTCATTCGTATAAGTACATCTCCTTCCACATTATCCCACCCTATAAATGTATACCTTTCAGTAGATGATGCATATAAGCTATGAACCAAGAACTCGGCCTACCATCAACTCTTGATCTGGCTTGATTGGCTGTAATAAGTTACCCTTGATATCATAATCCCTCTGAATAAAAACATCATTTTGCATGATCAATGGCGCCGGGTTTTGAAAATTAGTGAGGGTGCTATATCTCAGTTCGAAAAGGAGGGGGGGCCTCATGGAAGTGCAGTTTTATGCGTTTTTGAATGAGCAATACTTATTGGAAAACAAACTGTTTTATTCGGTGCTTTATCAACAATAATGAATTGTATGCAAAGTTCACATAAAAGATAAAAGTGTGTTTTAATCACGAAAATGAAAGAGATTGTAGGCCGCCCCCTTGTGGACTTTGACAGACCTAAAAGCCTAAGATAACCGATCTTTGTCGAGGGACAGAAGGCGGCCGAAAACGCCAAGATGGAGTGAACTGTTTGTATAAATGCGTAACAATAATTGTGGTGCAAAAATTACAGTGTAACTAAGGTGGATTCAGTGTGTTCCGTACTTCGCTATGTAATTTGTGTACTTCACTACATAATTGGTAACCCCGACGTGATTCAGTGACGGAAGTGCGTAATAAACATCGCGAAGTGCATAAATGTAGTGTGAGCGTGAAGAACAATGGATGAAAACAACAATAGGTATGCCGACGGCAAATGAATCTCATTCAGGACACAAGCTAACAAGGTAAACATCAAGATCCCTACTTTCTGAATAGAAAAGCCGGCACCGAGCTCGATAGCTGCAGTCGCTTAAGTGCAGCCAGTATCCAGTAATCGGGAGATAGTGGGTTCAAACCACACTGTCGGCAGCCCTTAAGATGGTTTTCGGTGGTTTCCCCATTTTCACACCAAGCAAATGCTGGGGCTGTACCTTAATTAAGGCCACGGCCGCTTCCTTCCTTTTCCCAGGCCTTTTCTATCTCATCGTCGCCATAAGACCTATCTGTGTGGGTGCGACGTAAAGCAAATAGCCAAAAAATCCGGAAACATGGTTCTTTCAAGTGGAAGCTCATTCTATCTGAAGAATTGCCCAAGAGGGCACTAAATTTAATACCTCGTGTCTCAGCTCGAACCTAAATATCTAGAAAACATTTGGGACATTATTAAAAGTTTGGAACTGAATAAATAACCCGCGGCTAAAGATCGCCTTTTAAATATCTTCAAGGAAAGCGAAGATAAATAAAACGGTTGGTAACAGGCCTAGAATTAAGCGATCTGAAACCTAGTCAGCTTTTAAGGAAAATGCAGTCCATAGCAGGCGTCAAAGTTTCCGAAAAAGTGCTTCGTACCTTGTAGCTTGACTCTATCAAAGATATTCTAATCGTATCCGACGAAAACGGAAAAAATCGCAATTATGGCCGAAAATTAATTGAAATGAATTCTTGCAGTAAACGTTACAGTGTAGAAAAAAGCGGTATTGATGCGTCCGTAAGTAACGACTCTGTCACGGAACTCTCTGCGCAGATAGCCACCCTAGAGCAACAGATAGCTTCAATGCGCACTTTTAGTCACCGCAGTCGAAGTTCGAGCCGAAACCGAAACGAAAATAAGTGCGATTCAAACGGAAAGTACTGTTACTACCACTTCAGATTTGGTAATAAGTACTTTCCTGAGAAATGCAAGTCTACCACATATAGTTCATGACCTTCGTGTATTCTTAGGTACCGTTAATTTCTGCACACGATACCTCAAGGATGCAGCAGAAATGCAGTCTCCTTTGCATGCTTATCTGAAAGATGCTAAGGAGAAAGATAAGCAGCAAATTAACTGGACTCTAGAAGCTATCACAAAATTTGAAAAATGTAAGCAGGACTTGGCAAATGCAGCACTGCTTACATTCCTAGACCCAACATACCAGCTTGCCCGGGCAGTAGATGCAAGTGACTTTGCAGTAGGAAATGTCCTGCAATAGTATGAAGAAAAAGGACGGAAACTTAGTGCACTCTATTCGAAGAAGCTAAGCGATACAGAGAGAGCGTATAGCACCTATGACCGTGAACATTTTCTCGAAGGAAGAGACTTCATAATATATACGAACCACAAACCGCTCATTTTTGTATTTAATCAGAAAAGTGAGAAGGCATCTCTACGGCAGCTGCGACATCTGCAGTACATCTCCCAGTTTACAACAAACATCAAACACATTAGTGGCAAGGACAATATCGTTGCGGATAACCTGTCACGGATTGAATCTATGACTGTCATCGATTACGACACAGTCCCTGACCGCCAACGCCAAGACAGTGAACTTAAACAACTTCAAGAGGAACGTCAGTCACTCGTGTTCAAGAGCTACCCACCACCTTCTTGAAAGTTACTGTGGTGTGATACTTCAACAAACAACATAAGGCCATACATCCCAAAATAATTTCGCAAACAATTCTTCCTTCAGATCCACAACATGGCGCATCCAGGGATAAAGACTACTGTTAGGCTGATGACTCCCAAGTTTATCTGACCTGGTATCAATAATGACATGAGTAAATGGACATAAGCCAGTAGTATAAGTCAGGGATCCGGGCGCCACCACCGCCGCAGGGCATCACAGGGGCCTCCTCCGCCGCCGCCGCCGCATGGGGGGGCCTTCCTAGCGGCCCGCTCCTCCGCAGCCAGGGTCCTCTTCCAGTGCTGCGAACTTAACATTACTAGCGCAAAATTTGAATTGGTAAACAAAGCCACGTGCTTTCTTTGACAGCCACGTGCTTTCTGACAGACAACAACGCATCGCTAACCTCACTGCTGCCATCTTGACGGGCTTAAACCTCAGTGCTGCCTACTTATCCTCACTATCGCGAGATTTGAATCGGTAAACAAATCCACGTGCTTTTCTGACATCTACGTGCTTTTTGACAGCTACCATCGACAGCACCGCATCGCTAACCTTAGTGCTGCCAACTTAACCTTACTAGCGCGAGATTTGAATCGGTAAACAAATCCACGTGCTTTCTTGACAGCTGTCATCCGCCATCTTTAATCAACAGAGCACCGTGCTACCCTCTTTAGCTACATATCTTTGAAATGTGGTGGCGGATAATTTAAAAATGCTTCTTGACAGCAGCCATCTTTAATCGACAGAGCACCGTGCTGCACTCTTTAGTTGAAATGTGGTGGTAGGCAGTTCCACGTGACAGCAGCTATCTTTAATCAAGAGAGCACCGTGCTGCCCTCTTTAGTTGAAATGTGGTGGCGGCAACTTGAAAAATTCCACGTGCTCTTGTTTGGAAACAAAGCCACGTGCTTTTTTGACAGCTGTCATCCGCCATCTTTAATCAAGAGAGCACCGTGCTGCACTCTTTACCTACATACCTTTGAAATGCGGTGGCGGCAAATTCGAAGTGCTTTACAAACTCACGTGCTTTTTGACAGCGGTCATCCGCCATCTTTACTCAACAGAGCACCGTGCTGCCCTCTTTAGCTACTTACCTTTGAAATGTAGTGGCGGACAATTTGAAAAGCAGCCGTCTTTAATCAACAGAGCACCGTGCTGCTATCTTTATCGTAGTAGTGGGCAATTTCTACGTCACATGTGTCATCCGCCATCTTGCACCGCAAACCTCAGTGCTGCACTCTTTAGTTGAAATATGGTGGCGGATAATTTAAAAAATTCTACAGCAGCCATCTCTCGACGCTAATTGGACAAAATGGTGGCTATACGTGACTCCTTAAGGGTGCTTACGCAAGATGGCTGCTATACATAGGTTCTTATGAGACACCCTTGGGATGCTTGCGCAAGATGGCGGCTATACATGGCTCTTTATGAGACGCCTTAAGAGCGCTTGCGCAAGATGGCGGCTGATCTTATGAGACGGCTTAAGGGTCCTTGCACAAGATGGCTTGAGATACCCTAAGGATGCTTGCGCAAGATGGCGGACACAAGATGGCGGCTATACACAGCTACTTATGAGTCGCCTTAAGGGTACTTGCGCAAGATGGCTGCTGCTCTTATCAAGAAAGCTAGCTTAGAGTCTAACGTGCCGTGCCGGTTCGATTCATTAAATTTGGGGCTTAAATGCATAATGTTAAATATCTCGAAAACGGTGCATCGTAGAGCAAAACGGACAAAATTTTTTCTACCTACTACCCAGGCTCGCAGTATGAGGAACATGATAGCATAAGAGAAACATAGTCTAATCTAATGATGAGATCAACGGTTCGGTTCCTACTTAGGCCCTTTGGCATTTGCTCTGTTTTAGCTTGTATTGAAGCAAGTTTTTGTAACATGATCAGGTCTAGCTATGGTAGAGAGTATAACGTGCCGTGCCGGTTCGATTCATTAAATGTGGGGCTTAAATGCATAATGTTAAATATTCCGTAGAGCAAAATGGACAAAAAAATGTCTGCCTAATACATAGGTTCGCAGTATCAGGAACATGATAGCATAAGAAAAACATAGTCTAATGATGAGATCAACGGTTCGGTTCCTACTTAGGCCCTTTGACATTGACGGCTATCTTATTCTACGAGATTGCGGCTATACATAGCTTCTTAAGAGACAGCTTAAGGGTGTTTGCACAAGATGACTGCTGCTTTTATGAGACGCCCTAGGCGTGCTTGCGCAAGATAGCAGCGACAAGACGGTGATTATACACAGCTCTTTATGAGACAGCCTAGGGGTGCTCGCACAAGATGGCGGCTACTCTTATGAAAAAAGATAGCTTAGAGGCTACTGCGAAAGATGGTGGCTGATGTTATGCATGCGGTGGAGGGAAAATTGAAAAATTCTATTTGCTTTTTTGACAAGCTGCTATCTTTAATTAACAGAACACCGTGCTGCTGTCATTAGCTACTACCTTACGTACGTGGTAGCGGGTAATTTGAAAAATTCCACGTGCTTTTCTAACAGTGGCCATCTTTAATCAACAGAGCACCGTGCTGCTATCTTTAGCTACTTACCTTTGAAATGTGCTAGCAGGCAATTTGTGACAGCTCTCATTTTTAATCAACAGAGCATCGTGCTGCTATCTTCACAGCACTAAATCTCATACTTTTGAAATGCTTTTTTGACAGCTGTCAGCTGTCATCTTTAAACAATAGCGGTTATACATAAGCTGTTAAGGCCTCTTCCTATGACAGGGCATTGCTCTATCGAACAAGTTTAAACCTGCATGGCGAAGGCAAGAGTGTGCAGCGATAACATCATTGTGCATGTTTAGACTTGCAGATGACAATAGAAACATAACAAGACTAGAATCAAACGCTGTACTCGATACAACAAGTGTTTAGAACATTGCTTGATGTGTTCAGAACACTAAATAAGTGATCAAGACAAGAATATAACACTGTACTCGATACAACATGTGTTTAGAACATGTCCGGGGATACCTGAAGATCAGATTACAAAAAGAAGTGATTGAAACATAACAAGACTAGAATCGAACACTGTACTCGATGTCGTTATCTTCGACATGTGATCTGAACATTGATTGATGTGTTCAGAACACTAAATAAGTGATCAAGACAAGAATAGAACACTGTACTCGATTCAACATGTGTTTAGAACATGTCAGGGGATGCCTTTGTTCTAAGAAGATTAGATTGAAACAGAACAAGACTAAAATCGAACACTGTACTCGATGTCGTTAACTCCAACATGTGATTAGAACATTGATTGATGTGTTCAGAACACTAAATAAGTCATCAAGACTAGAATAGAACACTGTACTCGATACAACATGTGTTTAGAACATATGAGGGGATGCCTTTGTTCTAAGAAGATTAGATTGAAACATAACAAGACTAGCATCGAACACTCTTCTCAATGCCGTTAATTTCAACCTGTATTAGAACATTGATTGATGTGTTCAGAACAGTAAAATCGAACATACAACGCGATCTTATGCATAAGGCAGTGCACATACTGCGTAACCATCTCGCTCGGTAAACGATAGAGCAAAGTACAACTTCAAATTATTTGCCTTCTATCATTTGTCTTGTGCGAAAAGCAGTCGAACAAGTTATCACATAAACATGTAACGAGAAATATCTTTTCGGAAACCTATTGTTTCAATCTGTTGGCATGGGTTACAAGCATGCAGCTCATGCGGAAAGTAAAATTAAACAGAACACTTAGTGCTATAAGAAATACACCGCTTACATTTAAGTCCCTAGCAGTTCAACAAGTTATCGCATAAAAATGTAACATAAAATATCGGTTCGGAAACATATTATTGTTTCAATCTGTTCGCATGGGTTACAAGTTTGCAGCTTGTGCAGGCGAGGGCTACTCTGCAAAATACTGAACCGAAAAATAATCGTGCTACACACATGATAGGGAATGGAACTCAGGGGTTACATCTTATCGGAAGGGCAAAAAGGATGAAAGGACTCTCCATCCTCCCTGCTGCACATTCCTTGTAGAGCTAATAGGCTAAAGGGCTAATGGGCTAAAGGGCAAAAGGGCTCTTCTACTACCTTACCACGGCCTCCTCCTAGAAGTAGTTAGCTGAAGTGGGCACATTTTTAACACCCTCATCGATCGCTATCAGCAAGAACGCTTCTACTTTGTTAAGTGTAGCAAATTAATCTTTATTGGTAAATGGTTTTGTGTTCAGAACAAGGAATGGAACCTAGGGGTCACGTCTTATCAGAATTACCTAATAAAATCCCCGAGGTGCAATGAGTTGCGTTTTTCTAACAGAAATCAGTATCTGCTCGATAGTTTTTAGTGTTTGGAACACTGAACGTTTCAGGAAGGCAGCAGTGAGGTAAGCGATGTTCTGTTGTTGGATTTTAAATTCCGCGCTAGGACATGCATAAGGTGGCAGCCTTGAGGTTTAGCGCCGTAAAAATGGCAACAGTGAGGTTAGCGATGCTTTATTGTCCTGCAAAGTGAGGTTAGGGTCCGTCAAGATGACAGCTGTCAAAAAAGCACGTGGCTCTGTTTACCAACAAGTCCACATGGTCGTGACGTCACGGTCACGTGATCATTTCTTAGCTCTACGTCATTAAGAGCAGCATTACGATTAGCTATGTTTAAAAATCTTGGGAACAGAGCAGCAGTAAGAATAGCCATGTTTAAAAGCGTGTACACGTTACCTATTAATTTTGCAAGCATCGACTCTCGTACTAAACTTCTTCCGCTAGATTGTGCTGCTATCTTAGCATAACCTATACGCGTGAATTTAAAGCACAAAGAATAGTCATGTTTTAAAAGGTGTACACATCATCTATGGTTTTTTCATGCATCGACTTTCGTACTAATCTTCTTCCGCTAGATTGTACTGCTATCTTACCATAACCTATACGTATGAACTTAAAGTACAACGAGCTATAATAACATAGAGAGGCGGAAGCGCTGCCTGGGCGAACCTAATAGAACGAACGTCCGCCATGTTTCCTGTTGTCACACAAGCAAGGGGGCATGGCCTTTAAATGCCGAAAAGTGTAGATGATGCGCATTTTAGAATCGCTGGGGATGAATTAAAGTCCGTTGCCGAAAGCTTGAAGCATGAAATCGAATACCGCCACTTCATCATATTGCGGCACGAGGCCAACATCACGATCAGTTGATTGTAGGGTAGTTCGAAATCACCGCACATTGACATACGAATAGGCCTCGAAATTGGAACAAGAGCGTTACCCTGCTTGGCTGTTGTGGTTAAGCGTAAATTAGAATAAAAACGATGGACATAAATATTTATGACAGGAAACCTTAAAATCATAGGGACCTATAATAGGTTACAACCTCATTCTGTTAATATTTTTAAAATTATTTCATCCTCATGAGTACTGTGTTCCTTTCTTAATCTGTTTACCCTCCCGGGTTGGTTTTTCCCACGGACTCAGCGACGGATCCCACCTCTACCACCTCAAGGACAGTATTCTGGAGCGTGAGACATTGGGTCGGGAGATACAACTGTGAGGGAGGGCTGCACCTGCTATGCTGAACAGGGGCCTTGTGGGGGTGAAGGAAGCGGCCGTGGCCTTAAGTTAGGTACCATCCCGGCATTTGCCTGGAGGAGAAGTGGAAAACCACGGAAAATCACTTCGAGGATGGCTGAGGTGGGAGTCGAAGCCACTTCTACTCAGTTGACCTCACAGACTGATAGAATCCCGTTACAGCCCTCGTGCCCCTTTTCAAATTTCGTGACGGAGCTGGGAATCGAACCCGGGCTTCCAGGGGTGGCAGCTGCTCACGCTAACCAGTGCACCACAGAGGCGGCCCATGAATACTTTACCACAATAATCGTTTAGTGTAATTATTTATTATAATATAGGGGGGATATCATGTTTCTCCCATTACCATATCATACTGGGATTACTAGTGTTCCGAGGGTACTGTGGAACAGCAGAGGTGAAAGAAGGTGTGGGTTGGAATAGGTCTCAACTACCAAATTCAAGTTAATTTAAAACTTTAACAAAGGTTATATTTTCTTTCAAAATCAACAAATAACAGATAACAACATTCAACAATTTCCACTAGCTGAAATATGAATGAAAGTCAGGTACAAAATTATTTTTCCCGTCAGGGTTTTTTTTACCAAATTTTGGGCTTCGAGCCCCACACTCACAACCTTTGAGCGAATAGCTCAACTTTACCCAGTTACCAAATGACCAAAGGGGCAGAAAACTCCATCATGCAAAGGAGCACTTGCCCCTAATTACAATGTTAAGCCTCCTAGAGGCACGCAGAGATCAAATTAGGAAAGAGCAGTCCTGCTCTTCAATTTTACAAGCCTATTAAAGGCCACAACAAACTTCACTCCTAACTGCCCTCAAGGCACACATACAGTGAAACAGGGGTATCTTGTACCCAACCTACAGGGCCTTCATATGAAGAAAACAAACATCAAGTTAAGTTACTGGCCCATAGTGCAAAATAGAATGGAGGCGATAACTTGCACTCCAACACAACGTTTGTGTCAAAAACCTATGTGGCGCTAGGGCGATAATACAGGGGCTAATCCCAATCTATGAAGGTGACTAGTCGGCAAATAAGTTTAAGAACTTAAGAAGGAAGAGAAAAAACGGTTACGAAAACATAGTCACCTCAAATTCAAAATGATGGGGAGTTCGAGAGGGTGAAGCACTCTCTATCCCCGCTTTACAGATTTCTAATTTGTAGATAGACAGAAAAGAATTTACATTTTAAAAAGGTAGGTTACATACTAAAGGTTTCGAACCCTCCCCGAGAGTTAAACTGCTAAGCTAGCTAGAAATGAAGATGTTAACAGGCCATTACCTTGTAGATGAACTGCTGCTTGAAGAAAGAGGCGCTTCCCGCCCCCTGCTACATATTCACACACTAAGAAAGATGTTACTGAAGTGGCACCGAGACAAAAATCAGCAGTTTATATACCCTCGTGGAACATTCGAGACCTTTCATGAATGATAACAACCCGCCCACGAACTTTTATTGGCCAACAGCAAAAACTAATACACCAGATGAGGAAGAAACACCTTATTGGTGGGAAATTAATTACGTAAGTTCATGATTGGTTACATTCAAAACGGTCGGAGAGAAAGGATTTACATTGCCAACCCACAAACCACAGAACAAAATTTAATAAAATAAAACTTAGGAATACAATATTTATTCAAGAAAGTTCATTCCATTGCACCAGAGTGTGTTACCATAGTTTTGGGTAGCGACATCTGTTAGAGAATGTTCAAACTTCTTGATACGGAGCAAACAAACACAAATCAAAATAGACACTGTTCAGAACACTTCAAAATTACCAAATTTACAGTAGTGACATCTTCCGAGAAACCGTTGAGTTAATACAGTTTGTTAAAGTTCAGGCTTTCTCCTGTAGAGAGGTTTCAACTGGCGCAATATTTGAATTCGCGGCGTGGAGGTGTACCGCCCGGTACAACTAGCTTGGAAGTTGTCCATTATGAAGTGTGGCGTAGTTTTAAAAACCAAGGCAACAGACATCTACAATAAAGGCTGTATACATTTCAAAAATAGCAGTAAAATGCTGTATTTATCATACTTGGTGTACGTTTGAACGACATAAGTGATTTTTTGTGGTTACGTTTTCTTGGTGGTGGGCGTTCATTTCCTTTATTTGTAAATGTGAATGAAAATTAAATAGGGCTGGAAATGTACAAAGCATAAGCAACTGAATTGAGTGGGATACCATTTATCTCATTTCGCCCTCACAACGCATTGTTCAGTTAATTCCTTGTTCTTTAAATGAAATCTGAAACAAAATTCGACAAATAATTACCGTGGCTATCCGTACTTTCGCTAAGTAAACAATAAAATGGATTTAATTACAAACAGAAATTACAAAAAGGAATCTCGGCTATAATTCAGTAATACTTACTTAAAGTACGATATATCCTTGGTTTTATTACTCCGATTAGTACAACCATACGCTGAGCTTACGGCTGGCATTCTTGAAAGCGAGAATCTATCTTTTCACTTCTTAAAACTTAGGGAATTAAATGGCTTGCACGATCTCCCTGTCACCTCAACATATGCTCTCGCGCCAATTCGCTTTGTTTCGACAACCGTTAACATGGCTGCCCCTTATCAACTTGCTTCAAGCAGGGAGCGCTGATGTCAGGTATACAGCCCCTCTATGTTATTCTAGCTCGTTGTTAAAGTACAAAGAATAGCTATAGCGTGTACACATCGCTTATCGATTTTTTATGCATCGACTATCATACTAAACTGTTTACACTAGATTGTGCTACTATCTTAGCATAACCTATACGCACGAACTTAAAGCACAAAGAATAACGATGTTTAACAGCGTGTGCAAATCACCTATTGATTTTGCATGCATCGACTATCTTTCCGCTAGAGTGTACAACGATCGCAATTGTGTGCTACTGACCAATGTGCATAAAATTAAAGTACAAAGAATAGCTATGTTCCAAAGCGTGTACACATCGCCTATTAATTGTACATACATCGACTCTCGTACTAAACTTATTCCGTTAGAGTGTACTGCTATCTTAGCATAACCTATGCGCACGAGCTTAAAGTACAAAGAATAGCTATGTTCCAAAGGTGTACACATCACCTATCGATTTTGCATGCATCGACTATCGTACTAAATTTCTTCCGCTAGATTGTGTTGATATCTTAGCATAACCTATACGTATGAACTTAAAGCACAAAGAATAGCTATAGCGTGTACACATTACCTATCAATTTTGCATGCATCGACTATCGTACTAAACTTCTCCCGCTAGATTGTGCTAAAATCGTATAAGTGTACTGCTATCTTAGCAAGACTTATATGAGCGAAATTAAAGCACAAAGAATAGCTATGTTTAAAAATCTTGTGAACATAGCAGCAGTGAGAATAGCAAGGTTTAAAAGCGTGTACACATCACCTATCAATAATGCACGCATCGACGATTGTACTAAACTTATTCCGCTAGAATGTACAATGTTCACATGTGATTGTGCTGCTATTTTAGCATGACCTATGTGCACGAACTTAAAGCACAAAGAATAGTGATGCTTAAAAATCTTGCGAAGATAGCAGCGGTAAGAATAGCAAGGTTTAAAAGTGTGTACACGTCACCTATTAATAATGCATACATCTTCTACTAGAGCGTGTAACAATTGCTTGTATCTGCTGCTATCTTAACATAACGTATATACACGAAATTAAAGCATAAAGAATAGTTATGTGTAAAAACCTTGTGAACATAGCAGAGTGTTAACTACGTAGGTGTAGACATTGAACTTCGCATGCTGACGTAGCATACCGCGTGACCGTGACGTAACTATCACGTGCTCTTGTTGGTAAACAAAGCCACGTGCTTTTTTGACAGCCGTCTTCTTGACGGACCCTAACCTCAATTTGAAGGACAATAGAGCATCGCTAACCTCACTGTTGCCATCTTTACGGCGCTAAACCGCAAGGCTACCACCTTATGCATGTTGTAGCGCGAAATTTAAAATCCAAAAACAGAACATCGCTAACCTAACTGCTGCCATCTTTACGGCGCTAAACCTCAAGGCTGCAACCTTATGCATGTCGTAGTGCGGAATTTAAAATCCAACAACAGAACATCGCTTACCTCACTGCTGCCTTCTTGAAACGTTCAGTGTTCCAAACACTAAAACCTATCGAGCAGATACTGATTTCTGTTAGAAAAACGCAACTCATTGCACCTCGGGGATATTATTAGGTAATTCTGATAAGACGTGACCCCTAGGTTCAATTCCTTGTTCTGAACATACATAATTTGCTACACTTAACAAAGTAGAAGCGTTCTTGATGATAACGATCGATGAGGGTGTTAAAAATGTGCCTACTTCAGCTAACTACTTCTAGGAGGAGGCCGTGGTAAGGTAGTAGAAGAGCCCTTTTGCCCTTTAGCCCATTAGCCCTTTAGCCCATTAGCCCTTTAGCCTATTAGCTCTACAAGGAATGTGCGGCAGGGAGGATGGAGAGTCCTTTCATCCTTTTTGCCCTTCCGATAAGATGTAACCCCTGGGTTCCATTCCCTATCATGTGTGTAGCACGATTATTTTTCGGTTCAGTATTTTGCAGAGTAGCCCTCGCCTGCACAAGCTGCATGCTTGTAACCCATGCGAACAGATTGAAACAATAATATGTTTCCGAACCGATATTTTATGTTACATTTTTATGCGATAACTTGTTGAACTGCTAGGGACTTAAATGTAAGCGGTGTATTTCTTGTAGCACTAAGTGTTCTGTTTAATTTTACTTTCCGCATGAGCTGCATGCTTGTAACCCATGCCAACAGATTGAAACAATAGGTTTCCGAAAAGATATTTCACGTTACATGTTTATGCGATAACTTGTTCGACTGCTTTTCGCACAAGACAAATGATAGAAGGCAAATAATTTGAAGTTGTACTTTTGCTCTATCGTTTACCGAGCGAGATGGTTACGCAGTATGTGCACTGCCTTATGCATAAGATCGCGTTGTATGTTCGATTTTACTGTTCTGAACACATCAATCAATGTTCTAATACAGGTTGAAGTTAACGGCATCGAGTAGAGTGTTCCATGCTAGCCTTGTTATGTTTCAATCTAATCTTCTTAGAACAAAGGCATCCCCTCATATGTTCTAAACACATGTTGTATCGAGTACAGTGTTCTATTCTAGTCTTGATGACTTATTTAGTGTTCTGAACACATCAATCAATGTTCTAATCACATGTTGGAGTTAACGACATCGAGTACAGTGCTCGAATCTAGTCTTGTTATGTTTCAATCTAATCTTATTAGAACAAAGGCATTCCCTGATATGTTCTAAACACATGTTGTATCGAGTATAGTGTTCTATTCTTGTCTTGATCACTTATTTAGTGTTCTGAACACATCAAGCAATGTTCTAAACACATGTTGTATCGAGTACAGCGTTTAATTCTAGTCTTGTTATGTTTCTATTGTCATCTGCAAGTGTAAACATGCACAATGATGTTATCGCTGCACACTCTTGCCTTCGCCATGCAGGTTTAAACTTCTTCGATAGAGCAATGCCTTGACATAGGAAGAGGCCTTAACAGCTTATGTATAACCGCTATTGTTTAAAGATGACAGCTGATAGGTGTCAAAAAAGCACGAAGAAATGTTTTAATTACCCACCACCACATTTCAAAAGTATGAGATTTAGTGCTGTAAAGATAGCAGGACGATGCTCTGTTGATTAAAGATGAGAGCTGTCACAAATTGCCTGCTAGCACATTTCAAAGATAAGTAGCTAAAGATAGCAGCACGATGCTCTGTTAATTAAAGATAGCAGCTTGTCAAAAAAGCACATAGAATTTTTCAATTTTTCCCCCCACCGCATGCATAACAGCAGCCACCATCTTTCGCAGTAGCCTCTAAGGTAGCTTTTTTCATAAGAGTAGCCGCCATCTTGTGCGAGCACCCCTAGGCTGTATCATAAAGAGCTATGTACACTGACTGACAGAGCAAATGCAACACCAAGAAGGAGTGGTTCGAAATGGATGAAAGTTGGGGAAAAACTGAGACGGCACGGACGAATAATTGATGTTTATTTCAAACCTATATGCAGGTTACACAATGCGCACGGCATCGACTCAGTAGGATGTAGGACCACCGCGAGCGGCGATGCACGCAGAAACACGTCGCGCTACAGAGTCAATAAGAGTGCGGATGGTGTCCTGAGGGATGGTTCTCCATTCTCTGTCAACCATTTGCCACAGTTGGTCGTCCGTAGGAGGCTGGGGCGGAGTTTGCAAACGGCGTCCAATGAGAACACGTGTTCGATTGGTGAGAGATCCGGAGAGTACGCTGGCCACGGAAGCATCTGTACACCTCGTAGAGCCTGTTGGGAGATGCGAGCAGTGTGTGGGCGGGCATTATCCTGCTGAAAAGGAGCATTGGGCAGCCCCTGAAGGTACGGGAGTGCCACCGGCCGCAGCAAATGCTGCACGTAGCGGTGGGCATTTAACGTGCCTTCAATACGCACTAGAGGTGACGTGGAATCATACGCAATAGTAGTATAATTGGGGGATTCGGGCGCCTCCTCCTCCTCCCGCGGCGCGGGAAATTTGAATTCTGGCGGGAAATTTGAATTTTGGCGGGAGATTTGAATTTGTAAACAAAGCCACGTGCTTTTTGACAGCTGTCATCGACAACAACGCATCGCTAACCTCACTGCCGCCATCTTGACGGGCCTAAACCTCACTAGTGCCAACTTAACCTAACTAGCGTGAGGTAGACAAAGCCACGTGTTTTTTGACAGCCACGTTCTTTTTGACAGACAACAACGCATCGCTAACCCCAGTACTGCCATCTTGACGGGCCTAAACCTCAGTAGTGCCAACTTAACCTAACTAGCGCGAGGTAAACAAAGCCACGTGCTTTTTGACAGCCACGTGCTTTTTTGACAGCTGTCACTTAACCTAACTAGTGCGAGGTAAACAAAGCCACGTGTTTTTCGACAGCCACGTGCTTTTTGACAGACAACAACGCATCGCTAACCTCAGTACTGCCATCTTGACGGGCCTAAACCTTAGTGGTACCAACTTAACCTAACTAGCGTGTGGTAAGCAAAGCCACGTGCTTTTTATCAGCCACGTGCTTTTTGACAGCTGTCATCCGCCATCTTTAAACACTGTGCTGCCCTCTTAAATTCGTCACCTGTCATCGGCAGTGCTGCCATCTTGGTGGGCCTAAACCTTAGTGCTACCAACTTAACCTCACTAGCGTGAGATAAACAAATCCACGTGCAGCTGTCATCCGCCATCTTTAATCACACTGCTGCCCTCTTTGTGGTGGCGGATAATTTGAAAAATGCTTTTTGATAGCAGCCATCTTTGAGCACCGTGCTGCCCTCTATGTGGTGGCGGTAAATTCCACGTGCTTTACAAACCTATATGCTTTTCTTTTTTTTTGCTAGGGGCTTTACGTCGCACCGACACAGATAGGTCTTATGGCGACGATGGGATGGGAAAGGCCTGGGAGTTGGAGGGAAGCGGCCGTGGCCTTAATTAAGGTACTGCCCCAGCATTTGCCTGGTGTGAAAATGGGAAACCACGGAAAACCATCTTCAGGGCTACCGATAGTGGGATTCGAACCTACTATCTCCCGGATGCAAGCTCACAGCCGCGTGCCTCTACGCGCACGGCCAACTCGCCCGGTATATATATATGCTTTTCTGACAGCTGTCATCCGCCATCTTTAATCACAGTGCTGCCCGGTGGCGGCAAATTCCACGTGCTCTTGTTTGGAAACAAAGCCATGTGCAGCTGTCATCCACCATCTTTATTCACCGTGCTGCCCTCTTTAGGCACTTACCTTTGACAGCAGTCATCCGCCATCAGAGAGAACAGTGCTGCCCGGTGGCGGCAAATTCCACGTGCTTTACAAACCTATATGCTTTTCTGACAGCTGTCATCCGCCATCTTTAATCCAGAGAGAACAGTGCTGCAATCTATGTGGCGGCGGTAAATTTCACGTGCTCTTGTTTGGAAACAAATCAACATGCTTTTTTTGACAGCTGTCAACCGCCATCTTTAATCACCGTGCTGCCCTCTATGTGGTGGCGGTAAATTCTACGTGCTTTACAAACCTATATGCTTTTCTGACAGCTGTCATCCACCATCTTTAAGCTGTAAATCCCCGATTCTCGTGTTAGAAGTTGTAAAACAGAGTCCTAATCCGAGTTCTTTGACGCCAGGAAGGGCAACCGGTCGAAAACAATAGTGTATGATGTAAGAGGCTAGATACTACTAATTTTGCGTCAGGAACGGCAACTCAACAAATTCTTGCGATTTAAAATCTTAGTTTTGCGTCAGGAAGGGCATCTTTTTTTTGCTATGGGCTTTACGTCGCACCGACACAGATAGGTCTTATGGCGACGATGGGATAGGAAAGGGCTAGGAGTTGGAAGGAAGCGGCCGTGGCCTTAATTAAGGTACAGCCCCAGCATTTGCCTGGTGTGAAAATGGGAAACCACGGAAAACCATTTTCAGGGCTGCCGATAGTGGGATTCGAACCTACTATCTCCCGGATGCAAGCTGCACAGCCGCGCGCCTCTACACGCACGGCCAACTCGCCCGGTGGGAAGGGCATCCGGCTGTAAAACAATAGTTCGTGATACAGCGATTTAAAATCTAAGAAGTGCATCTAGCTGTAAATCCCCGATTCTCAAGTTGTAAAACAGATTCTTAATCCGAGTTCTTTGACGTCAGGAAGGGAAACCGGTCGAAAACAATAGTGTATGATGTGAGAGGCTAGATACTGCTAGTTTTGCGTCAGGAAGGGCAACTCAACAAATTCTTGCGATTTAAAATAGTTTTGCGTCAGGAAGGGCATCCGGCTGTAAAACAATAGTTCGTGATACAGCGATTTAAAATCTAAGAAGTGCATCTAGCTCTAAAACCCCGATTCTCAAGTTGTAAAACAGATTCTTAATCCGATTTCTTTGACGTCAGGAAGGGCAACCGGTCGAAAACAATAGTGTATGATGTAAGAGGCTAGATACTGCCAATTTTGCGTCAGGAAGGGCAACTCAACAAATTATTCTGATTTAAAATCTTAGTCAGCAAGGGCATCCGGCCGTAAAACAATAGTTCGTGATAAAGCGATTTAAAATCTAAGAAGAGCATCTAGCTGTAAATCCCCTATTCTCAAGTTGTCAAACAGATTCTTAATCCGAGTTCTTTGACGTCAGGAAGGGCAACCGGTCGAAAACAATAGTGTATGATGTAAGAGCTTAGATACTACCAGTTTTGCGTCAGGAAGGGCAACTAGTCTTAAAACAAAACAGATTCTTAATCCGAGTTCTTTGACGTCAGGAAGGGCAACCGGTTGAAAACTATAGTGTATGATGTAAGAGGCTAGATACTGCCAGTTTTGCGTCAGGAAGGGCAACTCAACAAATTCTTGCGATTTAAACTCTGTAAAACATATTTTTAACCCCAAGAGAATCGAACCTGAGACTACCGGGTGAGAGGCATGCACACTAAACTAAACTGTAGGCTATAGGTTTGTTCTACAGTCTTTGAAGTTGTATCAGCGTTGTCTTTCTGAGCGAGCCGCGGAATGCATGTGTTAGCTGAAATTGTACACGTATCTTCCGGCTGTAGTAGTAACCTTGAACGAAGACACGGTGTGCTGATAAGCGACTTGTAACTCACGAACGTCTTCTTAGCTGAGTAGCATTCAGCCCATGTAAGCTCTTAACATATTATGATTGTACGGAGAGGTTAAAACACAGTACCAATTAAGGTTGCAAAATATTCTGTTCTGTAAAACTGAAATAGTTCTCCTCTGTGGTGTAGTAGTTAGTGTGATTAGCTGCTACCCTCGGAGGTCCGAGTTCGATTCCCGGCTCTGCCACGGAATGTGTAGCATTTAGCCTATGTAAGTTCCTAACGTAAAATATCATGATTGTACGGAGAGGTTAAAACACACACAGTGTCAGCATATAGCACACCCCTATCGAAAGAGCCTGCGCGGTGCCGGCATATAGGCTTCTCCTGATGAAGGAGCCTGCACAAGGTTTAACGCCCCCTATCAACAGCCCTTACTTGATGCTGGCTTTTTGCACACCCCGCCTCTTAGATCATACACCATAGTTTTACGACCGGTTGCCCTTCCTGACTAGGATTTTAAATCGATAACTAGATATCCCGGTACCGGAACATAGCCTACTCCTACCGAAGAAGCCTGCACAAGGCTTATTACCTCCATCCGACAGATGAATCACCATCAACGTCTTGTACTCAAAATCATTTTTTCGAAGGAGCCTGCACAAGGTTTTACGCCCCCATCAACAGCCCTTACATAATGCTGGCTTTTTTGCACACCCCGCCTCTTAGATCATACATCATAGTTTTACGACCGGTTGCCCTTCCTGACTAGGATTTTAAATCGATAACTAGATATCCCGGTACCGGAACATAGCCTACTCCTACCAAAGAAGCCTGCACAAGGCTTATTACCTCCATCCGACAGATGAATCACCCTCAACGTCTTGTACTCAAAATCATTTTCGAAGGAGTCTGCACAAGGTTTAACGTCCCCCTATCAACAGCCCTTACTTAATACTGGCTTTTTTGCACACCCCGCCTCTTAGATCATACACCATAGTTTTATACGACTGGTTACCCTTCCTGACTAGGATTTTAAATCGATAACTAGATGTCCCGACATAGCCTACTCCTACCGAAGAATCCTGCACATAGCTTAACGCCTCCATCCGACAAATGAATCACCCTCAACACTCTTCAATCATTCTCGCTACTTCGGAAGATAGCGGGTTCGAACTAGAAGCTGTAAAAAATAGCAAATGCTAGGCGAGGAGCCTGCGCGATCGTCATAACGTGGTCTAGCTAAATGTAGTTTTAGCTCAATACCTTTAAGTGCCTACAGGTAAGGAATACCTCGGATGGAGCTTAGTACCCTCCCGTTTAAGTCGAGGATCGCGCGCTAACTTTCCAAGGTTCGATCCGCTGCAGAACTCTTAAATTCTGACACCTCGGCATCAACAGGAGGTTCGATTCCGGCTTAAATACATCAGCCTGCGGGACTTCAGGAGAGCTCTTGTTGCATAAACACTTCGTTCCGACTGTACTGCAGTTGTCAGCGATTTTCACATCCGCTTGGTAACAAGCAGCATATTTACTCGCTGCAGTCTGCGTGAAGTGCTCACAGTTCTCTGTATGCGTTTATTACGTACACACATCTCCCGTCTGCTGTGAATATTATTCTTCAGCCTTTATCTTAAGGTAAGGTAGAACTGTTAGTTACTTTTTGCAAAGCAACTTCTACGCTAGACATCTACATTCATATATGTTTGTTCTTTTTAGGTACCGTTCGAAAGTACGCATTTTATTCATCCGAGTAACAGTCTGCAGCACGTGCATTTTTTTAAAGGTATGTTTTCGAACTTTGAGTTGTAAAGATAACTAGGCTAGCTGATACACCCTACACTACATTCATATATGTTTGTTCTTTTCTTTTTAGATTCGACCAGAATAGTATCATTCGAGTTTCAGGCTTGAACGTACGCATTTTATTTATCCGAGTAACAGTCTGCAGCACATTCATTTTTAAGGTATGTTTTCGAACTTTGAGTTGTAAAGATAACTAGGCTAGCTGATACACCCTACACTACATTCATATATGTTTGTTCTTTTCTTTTAGGTACGACCAGAATATTATCATTCGAGTTTCAGGCTTGAACGCACGCATTTTATTCATCCGAGTAACAGTTTGCAGCGCGAAGATTTTAAGGTATGTCTGACCTCTATTCGTTGAAACTTGGTTTCTTCTAAAACATCGTAACTTTAGTCTATTGATAAATAGTCATTTTCTTTAATCCTCATGCTATAGACGAGGTTAAATTTATGATTTTAAACACGCACATAGCTATGTCTGACCTCAGCAGGCTGAAACTTGGTTTCTTCTAAAACATTGTAACTTTAGTCGTTCTCTTCAATCCTCATGCTATAGAGAGGTTAATTTTATAATTTCAAACACACACATAGTTATGTCTGACCTCAGCAGGCTGAAACTTGGTTTCTTCTAAAACATCGTAACTTTAGTCTATTGACAAATAGTTATTTTCTTTAATCTGCATGTCATAGAAGAGGTTAATCTTATAATTTCAAACTCACAGAAATGTCCGACCTCAGTAGGTTGAAACTTGGTTTCTTCCGAACATTGCAACTTTAGTCTATTGATAAATAGTTGTTCTCTTCAATCCTCATGCTATAGAAGAGGTTAAATTTATAATTTCAAACACGCACATAGCTATGTCTGACCTCAGCAGGCTGAAACTTGGTTTCTTCTAAAACATCGTATCTTTAGTCTATTGATAAATAGTCGTTCTCTTCAATCCTCATGTTATAGACGAGGTTAATTTTATAATTTCAAACACACACATAGCTATGTCTGACCTCACCAGGCTGAAACTTGGTTTCTTCTAAAACATCGTAACTTAAGTCTATTGACAATTAGTTATTTTCTTTAATCTGCATGTCATAGAAGAGGTTAATCTTATAATTTCAAACACACACATAGCTATGTCTGACCTCAGCAGGCTGAAACTTGGTTTCTTCTAAAACATCGTAACTTTAGTCTATTGACAATTAGTTATTTTCTGTAATCTGCATGTCATAGAAGAGGTTAAATGTATAATTTCAAACACGCACATAGCTATGTCTGACCTCTATTCGTTGAAACTTGGTTTCTTCTAAAACATCGTAACTTTAGTCTATTGATAAATAGTCATTTTTTAATCCTCATGCTATAGACGAGGTTAAATTTATAATTTCAAACACGCACATAGCTATGCCTGACCTCAGCAGGCTGAAACTTGGTTTCTTCTAAAACATCGTAACTTTAGTCTATTGATAAATAGTCGTTCTCTTCAATCCTCATGCTATAGACGAGGTTAATTTTATAATTTCAAACACACATAGCTATGTCTGTCCTCAACAGGCCGAAACGTGGTTTCTTCCGAACATCGTAACTTTAAGCTAATCATAAATAGTTGTTCTCTTCAATCCTCATACTATAGACGAGGTTAATTTTATAATTTCAAACTTACAGCAATGTCTGACCTCAACAGGCTGAAACTTGGTTTCTTCTAAAACATCGCAACTTTAGAGTATTGATAAATAGTCGTTCTCTTCAATCCTCATGCTATAGACGAGGTTAATCTTATAATTTCAAACACGCACACATAGCTATGTCTGTCCTCAACAGGCTGAAACTTGGTTTCTTCTAAAACATCGTAACTTTAGTCTATTGATAAATAGTCGTTCTCTTCAATCCTCATGCTATAGACGAGGTTAATTTTATAATTTCAAACACGCACACATAGCTATGTCTGCCCTCAACAGGCTGAAACTTGGTTTCTTCCGAACATCGTAACTTTAAGCTAATCATAAATAGTTGTTCTCTTCAATCCTCATGCTATAGACGAGGTTAAATTTATAATTTCAAACACGCACACATAGCTATGTCTGACCTCAACAGGCTGAAACTTGGTTTCTTCTAAAACATCGTAACTTTAGTTTATTGATAAATAGTTATTTTCTTTAATCTGCATGTCATAGAAGAGGTTAATCTTATAATTTCAAACACACACATAGCTATGTCTGACCTCAGCAGGCTGAAACTTGGTTTCTTCTAAAACATCGTAACTTTAGTCTATTGACAATTAGTTATTTTCTGTAATCTGCATGTCATAGAAGAGGTTAAATGTAAAATTTCAAACACGCACATAGCTATGTCTGACCTCTATTCGTTGAAACTTGGTTTCTTCTAAAACATCGTAACTTTAGTCTATTGATAAATAGTCATTTTTTAATCCTCATGCTATAGACGAGGTTAAATTTATAATTTCAAACACGCACATAGCTATGCCTGACCTCAGCAGGCTGAAACTTGGTTTCTTCTAAAACATCGTAACTTTAGTCTATTGATAAATAGTCGTTCTCTTCAATCCTCATGCTATAGACGAGGTTAATTTTATAATTTCAAACACACACATAGCTATGTCTGTCCTCAACAGGCCGAAACTTGGTTTCTTCCGAACATCGTAACTTTAAGCTAATCATAAATAGGTGTTCTCTTCAATCCTCATACTATAGACGAGGTTAATTTTATAATTTCAAACTTACAGCAATGTCTGACCTCAACAGGCTGAAACTTGGTTTCTTCTAAAACATCGCAACTTTAGAGTATTGATAAATAGTCGTTCTCTTCAATCCTCATGCTATAGACGAGGTTAATCTTATAATTTCAAACACGCACACATAGCTATGTCTGTCCTCAACAGGCTGAAACTTGGTTTCTTCTAAAACATCGTAACTTTAGTCTATTGATAAATAGTCGTTCTCTTCAATCCTCATGCTATAGACGAGGTTAATCTTATAATTTCAAACACGCACACATAGCTATGTCTGTCCTCAACAGGCTGAAACTTGGTTTCTTCTAAAACATCGTAACTTTAAGCTAATCATAAATAGTTGTTCTCTTCAATCCTCATGCTATAGACGAGGTTAATTTTATAATTTCAAACACGCACACATAGCTATGTCTGCCCTCAACAGGCTGAAACTTGGTTTCTTCCGAACATCGTAACTTTAAGCTAATCATAAATAGTTGTTCTCTTCAATCCTCATGCTATAGACGAGGTTAAATTTATAATTTCAAACACGCACACATAGCTATGTCTGACCTCAACAGGCTGAAACTTGGTTTCTTCTAAAACATCGTAACTTTAGTTTATTGATAAATAGTTATTTTCTTTAATCTGCATGTCATAGAAGAGGTTAATCTTATAATTTCAAACTCACAGCAATGTCCGACCTCTATACGTTGAAACTTGGTTTCTTCCGAACATCTTAACTTTAAGCTAATCATAAATAGTTGTTCTCTTCAATCCTCATGCTATAGACGAGGTTAATCTTATAATTTCAAACTCACAGCAATGTCCGACCTCTATACATTGAAACTTGGTTTCTTCCGAACATCGTAACTTTAGTCTATTGATAAATAGTCGTTCTCTTCAATCCTCATGCTATAGGCCTAGTTAATTTTGTAATTTCAAACACACATAGCTATGTCTGACCTCAACAGGCTGAAACTTGGTTTCTTCTAAAACATCGTAACTTTAGTCTATTCATAAATAGTCGTTCTCTTCAATCCTCATGCTATAGAAGAGGTTAATCTTATAATTTCAAACTCACAGCCATGTCCAACCTCTATACGTTGAAACTTGGTTTCTTCCGTAACTTTCACCTAATCTCTATCGGTCGTTCTCTTTTCAGATGTTCCCCTGCTGCGAGGAATGTAATGTAACGTTTACAAGGCGTGATAACTTCATGCGCCATATGAAATCAAAACACCCTAGCATAACATCTGCTTTATGTAAAGTTTGTAGTGTGTATTTCGCTAACGTAGAGCGATACGAGGCTCACTTAGCAGAGGTACATCAAATATCTACTTGCCCTCAGGTAGTAGTAGGGAAAAAGCGTGCAGCTACTGATGTAGCTGTAGAAAGTACTAGTAGTAAAAAACCTAGGAAAAATGAACTTCAAACTATTCACTGCGAGCACTGTAACACTGATGTACCATCTTCGCATTTTCAGGGACACTTACGGAGTAATGCGCATAAAAATAATGCGTGTAGAAGTGGTAGTAACGCAAACATCGAGGAAAATAATACAGCATTTAAAAGTAGGATTGCTAGTTACCGAATTCGCACCAGTCAAAAGTTTCAGAGCACTTCAAACTTTTTAAATTGCGTTCAACCGGATGTACAACAGCTTCTTGCTAAATCTTTGTCCAATCATAGTTTATTTAAAGTTAATTTTGAACTTTTCGCCTTGTACATTAAAAGCACGGATGAATCGGAAATAACGGACATTAAATCATTTAATACGAAGAATTTTGTCATAAGTGAGTCGACTAATTTTGGTGATGTACTTAGGGATGTCTCTAACATTATTTCAACTAAGAGCGAGGAATTTCAGGAAAAGGAATCCGGGTGGGCTTTAGTTGAGATAATGTATCTAGAAGTTAACATCAATAAGTACAATCCTATGCGTGGATCTTCGCACATCGAGCTGCCGACATGGATTCAGCGAAAAGAAGCTGTTGTAAACATCCAAAACAATGACGAAGCATGTTTTGCATGGGCGGTGATGTCAGCTTTAAATCCTGTGAAACGGAATGTAGCGAATAGAACATCATCGTATCCACACTATTCAACGCAGCTAAATTTCGATAGTATAGAATTTCCTGTGCAGATAAAGGATATTAAGCGCTTTGAGGAACTAAATAACATTAGCATTAATGTGTATGGTGTAGAGAAAAAGTCTGCAGTAGGTCCTCTGTATTATACATGTCATAAGAAGCGTACTCATGTTAACTTACTCTATATTGAAAACAGTGAAAATAGCCACTTTTGCTGGATTAAAAATCTGAGTAGACTTGTTGGCAGTCAGTTGTCAAAACATAAGTGTAAAAAGTGGCTATGTGATGGATGCTTGCAGTATTTTAGAACTGAAGATCAGTTAACGAAGCATTCCAAGAATGACTGCAATCATGTACGTACAGAGATACCTACTACAGGCAATACCGGTAATGTTTTAAAATTTACAAATTTTCACAAGCAGATGTGGGTACCGTTCGTGATTTATGCAGACTTTGAAGCCATCCTCACGCCATGCAACACATGCTCACCTAATCCTGACAACTCTTTCACTAATACTACGCACATGCATGTCCCGTATAGCTTCGCGTATTACGTCAAGTGTAGTTACGATAGTACGCTTAACAAGTTAGAGCTGTATCGAGGACATGATGCTGCTAAAGTATTTTTAGAAAGACTTGAAAGTGATGCAGTTCGTCTCGGTCGTATTCTGAATAGTAATATTCCTATGAAGCCACTCACCGAAATTCAGTTAAATGATCATGAACGTGCTACAAAGTGTAGCATTTGTGAGGGGAATTTTCCGAAAATGACCCTAACGTTTTTGATCATGATCATTTAACTGGTTTCTACACATGTGCCGCTCATTATAGCTGTAATCTTAAGTATAGAGTTCCTAAATTTTACCTGTAATTTTTCATAACTTATCTGGTTACGACTCTCATTTCATCATTTCACAATTTGGAGCTTCAGATGAAAAAGTAGATATAATCCCTCAGAATAAAGAGCGGTACATTGCGTTTGCAAAGTCTGTAAAAGTAGATGCTGAGCATTCTATAAAACTGAGACTCCTTGACTCGTTTCGCTTTATGGCGAGTAGCCTCGATAAACTTTCTAGTCATTTACAGCCTGAACAATTTACGGAAATTCGACGCGTTTTTCCCGAAGAAGCGCAGTTTAATTTACTTCGGCGTAAGGGTGTTTTTTGTTATGAATATCTCGACTGCTTAGACCGCCTCGAAGAACGTGCCTTACCATCGAAACAATCCTTTTACAGCTCGCTGAATTCAGCAGATATTAGTGATGGTGACTATTTACATGCACAACATATCTGGGAGCAGTTCCACATTCAAACGCTAGGTGAATACTCCGATTTATATTTAAAGACAGATGTACTTTTGTTAGCTGATGTTTTTGAAAATTTTCGCTGTGTTTGCATGAAAACCTACAGCTTTGACCCATGTCAGTATTTTACTGCGCCTGGGTTAAGTTGGGACGCGATGTTAAAACACACGCAGGTGAATTTGGAACTGCTAACTGATATTGATATGGTGCACTTTATAAAATCATCTAGTTCGAGGTGGTCTAAGTCAGTGCAGCGGGCGGTATTCCAAGGCAAATAATAAGTACATGCCGAGTTTCGATTCTAGTCAGGAATCTCAGTATATCGTTTATCTCGATGCTAATAATCAGTATGGGTGGGCGATGAGTCAGCATCTACCGGTGAGTGGTTTCCGCTGGCTAACGCAGTGCGAAATTGATGCTTTACAGCTACACGCCCTAGGTGATGAAGCTGATAAAGGCTATTTCCTCGAAGTTGACTTACAGTATCCTAAAGAGTTACACACTTCTCATAATGACCTACCGTTCTGCCCTGAAAATATGAAGCCCCCGTACATCGCATCAACGACGAGAATGCTCATTGCTGATTTGTGCGATAAATCTAAGTATATCATTCATTACCGAAATTTAAAACAGTGTTTGCAGCATGGTTTGAAGATATCTAAAATTCATCGCGTACTAGAATTTAATCAGTCACCGTGGCTAAAGCCATATATCGATCTGAACAATAATTTAAGAACGAATGCGGTTAACGAGTTTGAAAAAGATTTCTACAAGCTCATGAATAACAGTGTGTTTGGTAAGACTATGGAAAATGTTGACAAACGCGTTGATGTGAAATTGATTACAAACTGGGATAATATTAAGAAAAGGTATGGTGCTAACTATTTAATAAGTAAACCGAATTTCCACAGCTGCACCATCATACATGAGAATTTAGTTATTATACAGATGAATCGTGTTAAGGTTAAGTATGACAAACCTACCTACGTCGGCTTTGCAGTACTTGAATTGGCTAAAACACTCATGTATGATTCGTTTATTTATCAAATCAAAACTGATGACTATTACAATGATATAAAGGCAGACTTCGGTAGGTTTGATACAAGTAACTATCCTGCAAATAATCAATATCATCTACCGCTAGTGAACAAAAAGGTTCTAGGTAAAATGAAAGATGAATGTGCTGGGAATATTATCGATTCATTTGTAGGTACTAAATCCAAGTCATATTACATAAAACTCTTAAATGAATTACAAATAAAGAGATTGAAGGGGGTTAAAAAGAATGTCGTTCAGAATCAGCTAAGTTTTGAAAACTATAACAATTGCATTAAAAGTAATCCACCTGTTTTGCATAAGCAAATGTCTGTCATTAGAAGCAAGAAGCACCAGTTGTACACTTATTTAATTAGTAAGGTAGCCCTTAATAGCGATGATTGTAAACGGTTTGTCATTCCAAGTTCTACCAACACGCTAGCCTGGGGGCATAGTAGTATTGATAGGTACTACTTTACATAAACATTATGCTAGAGGTGTGTACTTACGTTACGCTGTCTTACATCACAATTCACTGTACATATTGTAGGGAGAGGTACGCTGAGACAGTAGTACGGCAAGTTTAAACTTGTACATTCAAGAATTGCATCGAGAAGTACGCAAACATCACTAGGGTAAAATGATTCGAGATAAAATTTGTACATACAAGATGTAAATAAATAATGCAGAATTGGGATATTCTTTTATTTTAGGTGAGGTATTACCTTCCACCTGCTCCTTATTTGCAAGATAGAGTTTTTGTTTATTACTCAAAGAAGAAAAGCAAGAAAGAAGGTGTTGAGCAGATTCGTAAGTATGTTATTGTCTAGCTCATGTTGAGAAGAGATTTTTTTCTAAACAGTGTTTGATTGCAATGCAGTGTCAAACAAGAGCACGTGGAATTTGCCGCCACCGGGCAGCACTGTTCTCTCTAGATTAAAGATGGCGGATGGCGTAAGTAGCTAAAGAGGGCAGCACGGTGATTAAAGATGGCGGTTGACAGCTGTCAAAAAAAGCATGTTGATTTGTTTCCAAACAAGAGCACGTGGAATTTGCTGCCACCGGGCAGCACTTCTCTCTCTAGATTAAAGATGGCGGATGACAACTGTCAAAGGTAAGTAGCTAAAGAGGGGAGCACGGTGAATAAAGATGGCGGTTGACAGCTGTCAAAAAAAGCATGTTGATTTGTTTCCAAACAAGAGCACGTGAAATTTGCCGCCACCGGGCAGCACTGTGATTAAAGATGGCGGATGACAGCTGTCAGAAAAGCATATAGGTTTGTAAAGCACGTGGAATTTACCGCCACCACATAGAGGGCAGCACGGTGCTCAAAGATGGCTGCTGTCAAAAAGCATTTTTCAAATTATCCGCCACCACAAAGAGGGCAGAACTGTGATTAAAGATGGCGGATGACAGCTGCACGTGGATTTGTTTATCTCACGCTAGTGAGGTTAAGTTGGTAGCACTAAGGTTTAGGCCCGCCAAGATGGCAGCACTGCCGATGACAGGTGACGAATTTAAGAGGGCAGCACAGTGTTTAAAGATGGCGGATGACACCTGTCAAAAAAGCACGTGGCTGTCAAAAAGCACGTGGCTTTGTTTACCACACGCTAGTTAGGTTAAGTTGGTACCACTAAGGTTTAGGCCCGTCAAGATGGCAGTACTGAGGTTTGCGATGCGTTGTTGTCTGTCAAAAAGCACGTGGCTGTCGAAAAACACGTGGCTTTGTTTACCTCGCACTAGTTAGGTTAAGTGACAGCTGTCAAAAAAGCACGTGGCTGTCAAAAAGCACGTGGCTTTGTTTACCTCGCGCTAGTTAGGTTAAGTTGGTACTACTGAGGTTTAGGCCCGTCAAGATGGCAGTACTGAGGTTAGCGATGCGTTGTTGTCTGTCAAAAAGCACGTGGCTGTCAAAAAGCACGTGGCTTCGTTTACCTCATGCTAGTTAGGTTAAGTTGGCACTACTGAGGTTTAGGCCCGTCAAGATGGCAGCAGTGAGGTTAGCGATGCGTTGTTGTCGATGACAGCTGTCAAAAATCACGTGGCTTTGTTTACAAATTCAAATCTCCCGCCAAAATTCAAATTTCCCGCCAAAATTCAAATTTCCCTCCAGAATTCAAATTTCCCGCGCCGCGGGAGGAGGCGCCCGAATCCCCCAATTATACTACTCGCAATAGCGCCCCAAACCATGATCCCGCGTTGTCTAGCGGTAGGGCGCTCCACAGTTACTGCCGGATTTGACCTTTCTCCACGCCGACGCCACACTCGTCTGCGGTGACTATCACTGACAGAACAGAAGCGTGACTCATCGGAGAACACGACGTTCCGCCATTCCCTCATCCAAGTCGCTCTAGCCCGGCACCATGCCAGGCGTGCACGTCTATGCTGTGGAGTCAATGGTAGTCTTCTGAGCGGTCGCCGGGAGTGCAGGCCTCCTTCAACCAATCGACGGGAAATTGTTCTGGTCGATATTGGAACAGCCAGGGTGTCTTGCACATGCTGAAGAATGGCGGTTGACGTGGCGTGCGGGGCTGCCACCGCTTTGCGGCGGATGTGCCGATCCTCGCGTGCTGACGTCACTCGGGCTGCGCCTGGACCCCTCGCACGTGCCACATGTCCCTGCGCCAACCATCTTCGCCACAGGCCCTGCACCGTGGACACATCCCTATGGGTATCGGCTGCGATTTGACGAAGCGACCAGCCTGCCCTTCTGAGCCCGATCACCATACCCCTCGTAAAGTCGTCTGTCTGCTGGAAATGCCTCCGTTGACGGCGGCCTGGCATTCTTAGCTATACACATGTCCTGTGGCACACGACAACACGTTCTACAATGACTGTTGGCTGAGAAATCACGGTACGAAGTGGGCCATTCGCCAATGCCGTGTCCCATTTATCGTTCGCTACGTGCGCAGCACAGCGGCGCATTTCACATCATGAGCATACCTCAGTGACGTCAGTCTACCCTGCAATTGGCATAAAGTTCTGACCACTTCTTCTTGGTGTTGCATTTGCTCTGTCAGTCAGTGTATAATCACCGTCTTGTCGCTGCTATCATGCGCAAGCAGCCCTAGGGAGTCTCATAAAAGCAGCAGTCATCTTGTGCAGGCACCCTTAAGCTGTCTCTTAAGAAGTTATGTATAGCCGCCATCTCGTAGAATAAGATAGCCGTCAATGTCAAAGGGCCTAAGTAGGAACCGAACCGTTGATCTCATCATTAGACTATGTTTTTCTTATGCTATCATGTTCCTCATACTGCGAGCCTAGGTACTAGGTAGAAAAAAATGTGTCCGTTTTGCTCTACGATGCACCGTTTTCGAGATATTTAACATTATGCATTTAAGCCCCTAATTTAATTAATCGAACCGGCACGGCACGTTAGACTCTAAGCTAGCTTTCTTGATAAGAGCAGCAGCCATCTTGCGCAAGTAGCCTTAAGGCGACTCATAAGGAGCTGTGTATAGCCACCATCTTGTGTCCGCCATCTTGCGCAAGCATCCTTAGGGCATCTCAAGCCATCTTGTGCAAGGACCCTTAAGCCGTCTCATAAGATCAGCCGCCATCTTGCGCAAGCGCCCTTAAGGCGTCTCATAAGGATCCATGTATAGCCGCCATCTTGCGCAAGCATCCCAAGGGTGTCTCATAAGAACCTATGTATAGCAGCCATCTTGCGTAAGCACCCTTAAGGAGTCATGTGTAGCCACCATATTGTGCAATTAGCGTCGAGAGATGGCTGCTGTAGATTTTTTAAATTATCCGCCACCATATTTCAACTAAAGAGTGCAGCACTGAGGTTTGCGATGCAAGATGGCGGATGACACCTGTGACGTAGAAATTGCCCACTACTACGATAAAGATAGCAGCACGGTTCTCTGTTAATTAGAGATGGCGCATGACATCTGTCAAAAAAGCACGTAGCTTTGTTTCCAAACAAGATCGAGTAGAATTTGCCGCCACCACATTTCAAAGGTAAGTAGCTAAAGAGTGCAGCACTGTGCTCTCATGATTAAATATGGCGGATTACAGCTGTCAAAAAAGCACGTGAGTTTGTAAAGCACTTCGAATTTGCCGCCACCACATTTCAACTAAAGAGTGCAGCACTGTGCTCTCTTGATTAAAGATGGCGGATGACAGCTGTCAAAAAAGCACGTGAGTTTGTTTCTAAACAAGAGCACGTGGAATTTTTCAAATTTCAACTAAAGAGGGCAGCGCGGTGCTCTCTTGATCAAAGATGGCTGCTGTCACGTGTAATTGCCTGCCACCACATTTCAATAAAGAGTGCAGCACGGTGCTCTGTCGATTAAAGATGGCTGCTGTCAAAAAGCATTTTTCAAATTATCCGCCACCACATTTCAAAGATATGTAGGTAAAGAGGGCAGCATGGTGCTCTGTTGATTAAAAATGGTGGATTACAGCTGTCAAAAATCGCGTGGATTTGTTTACCGATTCAAATCTCGCGCTAGTAAGGTTAAGTTGGCAGCACTAAGGTTAGCGATGCGTTGTTTTCGATTATAGCTATCAAGAAGCAAATAGCTGTCAAAAAAGCACGTTGATTTGTTTACCGATTCAAATCTCGCGCTAATGAGGTTTAGTAGGCAGCACTGAGGTTTAGGCCCGTCAAGATGGCAGCAGTGAGGTTAGCGATGCGTTGTTCTCTGTCAAAAAGCACGTGGCTGTCAAAAAAGGCACGTGGCTTTGTTTAGCAATTCAAATTTCGCGCTAGTATGGTTAAGTTGGCAGCATTGGAAGAGGCCCTGGCTCCGGAGGAGCGGGCCTCTGGTAAGGCCCCCTGTGCGGCGGCGGCGCCCGAATCGCTGACTTATACTACTCAAGCCTGCATGGGATGTCAAAAAAATAACAAGACATACAAAATCGCCAGTCAGCCATTTTCAAGAACCTGAGAGCACTGTTCGCATAGACACTGTTGGCCCTCTTTCACTTTCTGATGTCTATCTCTACTGCCTCACATGTATAGATCGTTTCACCAACTGGATGGAAGCAATAACAATGCAAAATATAATGCAGAGACTTAGCAAAATCATTTTATGATCATTGGGTGACGCGGTTTGGAGTCCCAGCAAATCTACACTAGTGTCCAAAAGTTAAGCATAATTCCTAAATGAGGCCATACCGCCTGATGGAAATGTCAGCTGGATTGCTGAACAAACGGAAACTGACTCTCATACCATGTGTCACACAACTTGTCCAAAAAACAGTATCCGAAAGGTTCTGATAGCTAAGGTAGACCTTTGACAACAACTAATAAAACTTGGCAATACCTTGCACAACAAAATGTGCTGCTAATAGGGTGTATGGTTACCACTAACGGCCACACATGCTTCGCAGCGACGTGGCATGCTCTCTATCAGATGGTCCAAGAGCTCTTGTGGCAGTCGATCCCATTCCTCCGAAAGGGCAATGCGAATGTCTTGGAGGGTCCTTGGTGGAGGCTGACGGGATGCAGTTCGCCTCCCCAATTCATCCCAGGCATGTTCTCTAGGATTCAGGTCCGCAGACCTTGCTTGCCAGTCCATGCGATGAATGTCTTTCCCAGCCAAAGATTCATCCACCAGAGCAGTGCAGTGTGGTCGGGCATTATCGTCCATTAATAATAATGTTATTTGCTTTACGTCTCACTAACTTCTTTTACGGTTTTCGAAGATGCCGAGGTGCCGGAATTTAGCCCCGCAGGAGTTCTTCTACGTGCCAGTAAATCTACCGACACGAGGCCAGTGGCGGTGGGCTCTCAGGAGCACATGAGCTCGTGAACACCCAGTTTTAATCCATCTTTACGCATTCATGGATAATTTAAAACTTCCCTTTCTTCGACCTGATTTCGACAATCGATCGAAAGAATTCTACTTATATCGAAGCTCCGTTACACCGACAGTTGTTCGGTTTGACTGACAGTGCAGCGAGCACACTGGATAATGCGCTATTGTGCCGAAGACTATACGCATGCGCAAAGCAGATGACGTCAGGGGTTATGCACCGATATTCCCATTAGCGAGGAGCACGGTAAGTTACGTGCCTTGCCGCCTAGAGCCACCCTTAAACCACTGGCAGTATTACAGTTGACTACAAGGGTCCTCCACATCCCCTATTACGGTTAGCCACACCCTCCAGGAGCTACTATTGCATTACATTACCGGCAGATTTCGCTAGTAATTCTGAATATGCATTTGCTAGCTCGTTGTGAACAGGTGTTCGTAATCGCTGGGAGAAGTTTGCTTTACCTTGTGATTGGAAAATATTTTCAAGTGAAATTAATTTGAGTGTTATGTTTTGTTTCTTTGTTTGTGTGGTATGTAGCCATGGTATTCTTTGTGTAAGACGAAATGAATTCAGTTCAGGTAATTTTAACCAGCGAAATATTAATCTCAGGATAAGTTAGAAATTAAAAGGCTTGGATCGGACAGACCAAATTTGATTATCGAAAAAGTTACAAAAACTGACAAACGCGAGTATAGGTGTAAGAGAGAAGTGTACGAAACACGCAAGTGGTTCTGTGGATGTAGATCTAGGAACGCGCTTTTTTATTTGCAGTGTTTATTGTTCAACAAAGAAAGAAGTGTATGGAATTAAGCTGGGTGCACAGATCTTGCTCATTTGAGTGCAAAAATAAATAAACATGAAAATTATCATGCACACAAAAACGCGAGTATTGAATTCACTGTGCTAGTGTTGTCTATAATTTCCAAGACGAGAATAATTAACATGTGATACAGTAGAACCCACATTAACCGAGATAATGTGGAGACAATTGGGGTCAATTCGGAAACAATTATTTTAAAAAAATCGACCGGTAAATGCGGTACACATTATTTCTATGCTTCTCATCATACCCAGGTGAACTTCGTACTATTTGAAAACGAAGAATAGTGCTCGCATCCTTCAATGTTCGCAGTGCTGTAAAGTTATTATGAATTTTACTTTTGTTCTACACTAACACAACCGGCCCAGTGGTGTAGAAGTAGCGCGCCTGCCTCTTACCCGGATGCCCCGGGTTCGATTCCCTGACAGGTAAGGGATTTTTACCTATACGTGAGGGCTGGTTCGAGGTCCACTCAGCCTACGTGATTACAATTGAGGAGCTATCTGACGGTGCGTTGGCGGCCCCGGTCTAGAAAGCCAAGAATAACGGTCGAGAGTATTCGTCGTGCTGACCACACGGCACCTCATCTGCAGGCCATCGGGCTGACCAGCGGGCGTTTGGTAGGCCATGGAGTTTGGTTTCGTTCTACACGAACACCTAGGTGAACTTCCTGCAATTTAAAAACCAAGAATAGTACCGGTACTCGCATCCTTCAATATTCGCAGTGTAGTAAAGTTATTATGAATTTTAGTTTTGTTCTACACTACCATATTAGCATGGGCGCCCGCAGGATCTTTTTCAAGGGGGGGCACATTAACAATTTTCTTGAATATAAAACCAATATAACGTCAGCAACATTAAATTGTTTACAGAAATTTCCAGTTATAACAGATGCCAGACGACTGTCAGTAAGTTCAGTTTATGAAATAATCTGGTATGATATTAAACAATTGAACATCAACATTTTTAGAATTCCAGGGGAGGCAAGTGCCCCCCTTGCCCCCCCTTGCGGGCGCCCATGCATATTAGTCTAGTATAAAATTTATCCTCGGTTACAGGGGTTCTACCATATTATTTGTGAAAAAGGAACCGTACAAAGAACTTTTAGTGAAGTGATGTATGTACCTATGTTACTGTTTTGCTGATTTGAGACATGAACAAAAATGTTGTTGTGAACCCCCTAAAAATTTTGTCACGAACCGCCACTGCCCAGTACTAGATGAAACTAGCGACGTATGTCTACACGAGCAAGTTTAAATTTGTTTTCACCGAGCTCGATAACTGCAGTCGCTTAAGTGCGGCCAGTATCCCAGTATTCGGGAGATAGTGGGTTCGAACCCCACTGTCGGCAGCCCTGAAGATGGTTTTCCGTTGTTTCCCATTTTCACACCAGGCAAATGCTGGCGTTGTACCTTAATTAAGGCCACGGCCGCTTCCTTCCCAGTCCTAGCCCTTTCCTGTCCCATCGTCGCCGTAAGACCTATCTGTGTTGGTGCGACGTAAAACCAATAGCAAAAAAAAGAAATTGTTTTCGATTGTCAGAGGAGAGGATGTTCAAATTAATGATTTGTTAACACATTTGTTTCTATTAAAATTAAACTGGCAGGCATATTTTCAGGGTTCGGGAAAATTGGTAGAAACTAAGCCGCGAGTTATGCACGTTCAATATTTGGCGCGTTCTTTAATCCTTGTAACCTTAAAGGAAATGCAAGTTTGGACCGTGATGAAAGACTATCTTGTAAACGCCAAATAAACGATCAATTTTGTCCCCGGGTCCCCCAAGCGTCTAGCAATGTTTTATTCTATACAAGGTGCCCAACATGGTAGCTCTTCGGCCTTTTTGCCCTACGAGATAGTGTTGCAGAATAAGTCCGTTGAAAATGATTTTCCAGAATAAGTTCGTTGAATATGATTTTGCAGAATATCGGAGTGAATATAATTATTTGAGGAAATCAAGCTCGAAAAACCTAATTTCTTAAAATTTCTGTGCTTCTTTGACGTTATATTTGACACTACACTTTTTAAGCACATTTTTGATCAGTTGAAATTTGTAATGCCTTTCTGTAAAACTCCTCCTTACCGCTGCAAAAAGCCATGGACAATATTCATAGCGTCTGTGAGGTTTTGAAGTAATCTCGAAATGATGAACATTTCGATGCAGTTTAGAGCTCTTCCTTGAAGGTGACCAAAAAAAATCTGATGTCGAAGACTTTTCTAAGAGTTAAATAATATCTTTGAAGACTTGATGACGGCGCTGAACCCTATGTTTTTGTAAGCCCCGTGGTTTTTACAGGAAAATTTATCTCGAAGTTTTAGGTATAGTGATCAACACTTTCCATGATCGATTTTTTATAGGTGCCATGACTCATTGCAAAGAAATTGAAACACGTGTTCAAAAAACTAAATGCAGTTATGTAGCAGTATTTTGTAAGGATGAACTAGACCGTTAAAGATTAACTTTGCAATGAAATGTGATGTAAGATATGTGTGTATCTAAGAATGTATCACTAAAAGCTGTTTTTTCTTAATTTGCTTTGCGCCTCACCGACACAGATAGGTATTATGGCGACGATGGGGTAGGAAAGAGTTAGGAGTGGGAAGTGGCTGTGGCCGTAAATAAGGTGCAGCCCTAACATTTGCCTGGTGTGAAAATGGGCAACTACGGAGAACCACCTTCAGTGCTGCCGAAGGCGGGGTTCGAACCCACTGTCTCCCGAATGCAATCTCAGAGCTGCGCGACCCTAACCGTACGGCCAACTCGCTTGGTATAATTAAAAGTAAAGAAGATTTAGTGCGCATCTTTCCCTCAAATAAACACGTTAGCGAATTGATTCCAGAGGTGGTTAAGTTGATAAAGATTGCTATAGTTCCTTTTTCTATCAGTCCGATTCATTGGCTGAATGGTCATCGTACCGGGCGAGTTGGCTGTGGGATTAGGAGCGCGCAGCTGTGAGCTTGCATCCGGGAGATAGTGGGTTCGAATCCCACTATCGGCAGCCCTGAAGATGGTCTTCCGTGGTTTCCCATTTTCACACCAGGCAAATGCTGGGGATGTACCTTAATTAAGGCCACGACCGCTTCCTTCCCATTCCTAGGCCTTTCCTATCCCATCGTCGCCATAAGACCTATCTGTGTCGGTGCGACGTAAAGCAAATAGCTAGCTAGTGGAATGGTCAGCGTTGAGGCCTTCGGTTCAGAAGGACCCGATCCGATTCCCGGCCGTGTCTGGGATTTTAATCCCGTCTGATTAATTCCCCTGGATCGGGGTCTGGGTGTTTTTATTTGTCCCAACAGTGTTCTCATCATATTCAGACAATGCATTACACTACCAACCACCATATAAACACGCGATTGTCATTACATCCCCCCATATAAGGTTGGCGTCAGGAAGGGCATCCGGCCGTAAAATAGGGCCAAGTCCACATGTGAGACATAGTTCGCACCTGAGACCCCACACATGTGGGAGGAGCGGTAGAAGAAGAAGAATAATTTCCTTCCATCAAGTATTGCTCGATCTAAAACACCTAAAACTGCATTTACATGAGGGTTTAACTTCAACGTTTTCCACCCCCACCCCCTCTTTTGGACCGTGAGGAAGAACACCCCCAGTACTTTTCAAAACCCGACGCCCTTCGCTCCAAGTTCTTTGTAAATTTGACTCGATTTTGTAATCACGGAAATAACATCACACGTGAGGTTTTTCGTTTCCTCTCTTTCTGGGTGCTTAAATTTCTTTGGCAGGCCGTGTTACCTCGGGGAGGGAGTGATAGCCGAATGCAATCTTGGGCTTCTTTGCACAACGGCCGTGGTTCGAATCCCAGCCAATATATGTGGAATTTTTGAAATTAAAATTCTCAACAGTGATACGGACTTCAGGTAAAATCGGCGATCTCGTGCTGTGATCATGTTATGTAAAAGTAAAACATGCTTTATCTCGCAGAAATTCTCGACAACCGCAATCTCCCATGCCATGCCCTACTGTTGGCAGTCTTGTAGGTGTTTTCCAGTTTGCACACCAGATAAATGCTGGGACTGTACCTTAAATAATGCCACGGCCATTTCCTTTCCAGTCGTAGACCTTTCTTATCCCACTGTCACCGGAAACCTGAAGGTGTTTGTGCGATGTTAAACCCCACGAAGAAAAAATGACAAATATAGGAAGCAAAATATCTAAATGCTCAAAATGGATTACAGTATAGTTATGGTGGCCCTTCTAACCTACTGAAATAGCCTTAACACAAGATTGCAATGTATCTAATGGAATTACCAATTGCTGCAGACCGTTAGCAAGAGGCCCACGGAGGACTCTAGCGGATGTAATATTCAAACTTTCATTATGAGCTGAATAAAATGACTATTAAACCGGTCCGCGAGGCTGTGTATCGTAGTGCACTATTGTTAGCGAACACTTGAGTTTTGTTTATTCAGTTGGCGCGTCGACATATATCTGCTGTGGAGAGCCCAGGCTACTTCCACTCTTCCATATTGGTTTCACTAAGAACCACCTTTATTTCTCGGGCCCTGCGAACAGTCTGTATATCTGCACTAGTTTGTTCGTTCGGCTCGAGTAATAAAGGTCTTACGCAGTCATCACCTAACATCTTCAAAACTGAACAGGTAATTCTACCTTTTCTTTTTTGTGCTCCGTCAGTGACGTGTTTTTATGCTTGTTCAAAGTCGGAAATCAAACAGGATCCTTCTCTTATCAATGCTCAGTATACACCAGGGACTCGTGAAGTTAGCTTCTTCCGTGTTGAGGTCTGCTATGCGATAGGGTTACAACACATTCGGGATCCCCGAATTTTGCTTTTTGTCGCCGGAGTATATTTGTTCCTGGAATGTCCCCGAGTATTAATCATTTGTCCCCAGAAATCCCTGGATTTTCAGTGTTCTTTATTAGTATGGTTGAACGTGAACCGTAACATTCTATGACCTTTTAACGAATAAGGTTGTGTGGTGTTTTAAAAGGAGGAAAGATCATAATATGAAGATAAAGTTGGAATTCAAGAGGACAAATTAGAGCAAATAATCGGTTATAGGAAGATAATTTAGGGACTGGAATTATTTACGAAAATAGATGCTCGATAAATTTCCAACTTCTTTGAAATTATTTAAGAAAAGGCTAAGAAAACAACTGATGCGGGATTTGGCACATGGGCGACTGCCCTAAACGCAGATCAGTGGTGACTGATTCAATGATTTATTTATTTATTTATTTATTTATTGATTTATTTATTTATTTAAACCCGCAATTTAATAAATACACGAGTAGTACAGTATTTATGGTCTCCTTTAATGGGCTCTCTGGCTACATCTCTTTGGTCCCCTTGCACTCATGTGCAATGTGCTTCTTCTTTTCCTTTTTCATTTTGATACAAGTGAACCGAATGAGTTGGCCGTGTGGTTAGGGGCGCGCAGCTGTGCGCTTGCATTCGGGAGATAGTGGGTTCGAACCCCACCGTTGGCAGCCCTGAAGATGGTTTTCCGTGGTTTTCCATTTTCACACGAGGGAAACGCTAGAACTGTATCTTTAAGGCCACGATCGCTTCCTTCCCGGTCCTAGCCCTTTCCTATCCTATTTTCGCCAAAAGACGTATCTGTGTCGGTGCGACGTAAAGCAACTTCTTCTTACAAGCGAATGTCATTGCCGTTTAGTTTGTGGGATCTGTAAGCACAGGATACACTTGCATGGTGGTGAATGTAATTACAATACTTTATACAGTTTGAAAATATCTCATCATCATCATCATTATCTGTTTACCCTCCAGGTTCGGTTTTTCCCTTGGACTTAGCAAGGGATCCCACCTCTACCGCCTCAAGGGCAGTGTCCTGGAGCTTCAGACTCTTGGTCGGGGGATACAACTGGGGAGTATGACCAGTACCTCGCCCAGGCGGCTTCACCTGCTATGCTGAACAGGGGCCTTGTGGAGGGATGGGAAGATTGGAAGGGATAGGCAAGGAAGAGGGAAGGAAGCGGCCGTGGCCTTAAGTTAGGTACCATCCCGGCATTCGCCTGGAGGAGAAGTGGGAAACCACGGAAAACCACTTCCAGGATGGCTGAGGTGGGAATCGAACCCACCTCTACTCAGTTGACCTCCCGAGGCTGAGTGGACCCCGTTCCAGCCCTCATACCACTTTTCAAATTTCGTGGCAGAGCCGGGAATCGAACCCGGGCCTCCCGGGGTGGCAGCTAATCACGCTAACCACTACACCACAGAGGCGGACTTGAAAATATCTAAAAAACGAAAGTATTCAGAAAATGATTCGATGGTGGAGTTTCCTTTTCCCCCTCTAGTTGTAAATTAATCTGCTGCCGTTTGTTCTTTATGCTAAACAACCTTTAGTGTCGGGAACGGCAGGGAAACCTCTGCTGTAGAACATGCCCCAAGTGGTGAAAGTGGAAACATGAAGTAAGAAAATAAGTTGTTTGTAAGGAGAATGTATTTTTTGTATAAAGTAAAATCAGTATTTTCATCCTTTAAAATGTGTATGAAGGCAAACAAACATACAGCACAACACAGAAGTAGTTTTTACTTGTGTTTATCTGTTCGAAATTATGAAAAGAAAATCTAGTAGGCCTCACCGTACTATACGGTGTCCAACATTTCAAGTTGGAAGGAACGATTGTTAGAAAAAAGTAGAAGTTCATTAGTCTACAGTCAATGTATTATTAACTAGCTGTTGTATGCCGCCGTTGACGGGTCAGTTATTGTAATCGCAGCAGTGATATCATCTAGCGGAGATCTTTCTGATCAGTAGATATAAATAACCACTCGAATTTTCAGCTTATAAAAACAATCACTCAAAACCACCACATCGCTGCTTAGTTTGTTACCATAATGCCTGAACAGTATTTCGACATCAGCAATACTCGCCGTTGGATTTAGCAATACAAGTCTAAATTCGTGATATCCTCCGTTATTATAGCTCATGTGATAGAAATGTATCAGATCGAAGAGAATGAACATTGAATATTTTTTACCATTTTTGTTGTCTACACATTTTAGATAGAGATATTTGGAAGTTTATGAAACATGTAATAATCGCGTAGATTTCCGTTATTATTCCTCGTATGTTAAAATCGCATGTAACATAAAAGATCGAAAATTCTATTTTGGTAACTTCTATTATGCAGCCTACAGTGTTTCGATACAGCTAATATTAAGGGAGAAATTTGCTATTTCCTGTTATGGGCTCTGCTTAATATTGTTACGCCACTGCATACTAATCAAGTAATATACGGTATAGCCGACTGCAAACCCCGGGTAAACCTTAACATAAATGCCGAGAAATATTTTAAAGTCATTTTCTCGCGGTCTACCGAGCGGGTGGGGATCACGTAGTTATCAGCTTGCATTCGGGAGATAGTGAGTTCGAACCTCACTGTCGGCAGCCCTGAAGATGGTTCTCCGTAGTTTCTCACCAGGCAAATTCTGGGGCTGCACCGTGATTAAGGCGACGGTAGCTTCCTTCCCACTCCTTCCCCATCGCCGCCATAAGACTTATCTGTGTTGGTGTGACGTAAAGCAACTTTAAAAAATATTGCGATGCTGTAACAAATAAACAGACAAAAGTCGAATTGAACCCATTTTCGACTTTATTTAATAATCCGTGATAAATACGAAGTAAGAGGCTAGAAATTTTAGTGTACAGACAAAATTATCATTTCATTTATATAGATTACGTTACCAGGAGCACCTTTACATCGAGTAGGTGGCGTATTCACAAAATAAAGATTGTACGTTTATTTGTTACTCCTCCCACTTGTAAATGATACGTAAACTAACAGCCCTTTGAATATAACTTATTAAATTCCGTACATAAACGAATGTAATTTTAGAGCACAGTGCTTTAATATGACCTCCAGAGTTTCGTATCCGATTTTCTTTCTCCTTTCTAATCATTGAATGATCACATAGTAGAACATCCACTCAATAGTTACATTACACAAAACAACAACGCTAGTACCACAAACGAAGCAATGCGTCTGCGTTCCCTGCTTAAAAATGGGCTGCCAACATTGTGAACATGAAAATGAGATTTAATTGTAGGTATCTGGTACATGAGTTTCTGTTTTTACTGGACACAGTAAGTTATGCTGTCTCTAACACTGGCACCTACATCAATGAATGACAGTCATCTACAGTATTATCACTCAGTGCTAAGGGAACTGAAATCATATACCGTCCTAGAATATGTACAAGCCGGGCTGGCCTTCTTACCCCAACTTGCAGGTTCGATCCTGGCTCAGTCCGGTTGTATTTGAAGGCGCTCAAATACACCATCCTTGTGTCAGTAGATTTACTGGCACGTAAAAGAACTCCTGCGGGACTAAATTCTGGCACCTCGGCGTCTCGGAAAACTGTGAAAGTAGTTAGTGGGACGTAAAGCAAATATGATTATTATTATTATTATTATTATTATTATTATTATTATTATTATTATTATTATTATTAGAATATTTACAAGGGCGAGTTTTTATTTTAATAATTAATAATAATTGTTTCACGTCCCACTAACTACTGTACTTGTCTAGTTTTCGTAAGAATTTTGACTCGCAGGAGTTATTTACGTGCCAGTAAATCTACCGGCACGAGACTGGCATATATGACTAACTTCAAATACCACCGAAATAAGCAGAAATCGAACCCGCCAATTTTCTGCAGGGCTGAGTGGCTCAGACGATTGAGGCGCTGGCCTTCTGACCCCAACGTGGCAGGTTCGATCCTGGCTCAATCCGGTGGTATATGAAGGTGCTCAAATACATCAGCCTCGTGACGGTAGATTTACTGGAACGTGACATAATTCTTGCGGGACAAAATTCCGGCACCTCAGCTCCCCCGTAAACCGTAAATGTAGTTAGTGGGTCTTAAAGCAAATAGCATCTTTTTTAAATAAAAAAAGAATGGAACTCAGAAGGCCAGTAGTCTACCGTGTGAATTATTCAGCCAGACGACCCCTGTGGTGTAGGGTACAGTCACTCTGTATGAACAGCGTGGCCAACGAGTGCTTCATTCTCATTGGCTCCGCTATCTTTGAGCCATATGTTACGCATACCTATTTAAATGTATGCATTCTTTTGCAATCTCAGTGAAATGTAGGCTACCTATTTTAACTTTAATAGCGCCGAAAATATTTTGTTGGTAAGCACGGGGGACTGTTACTTATTATTAGTTTTGAATTGTGTGGGAATTTACGTATATCTGAGGTCTGTGCTTTGAAGAAAGAGCACGCCAGGCTGTTGTGCTTGTGGACACAGACGCAGATCCGAAAAAGGTTATAAAATGGAATTGGACAATTGCTTGTTTTCAGCTCTCAGGTTAGCATTTAATAAGACGCACCTAGCAACGAGTAGAGTTTTCTCATTCATTTAATGGTAACAGTAATAACAACATGGGTTAGTAATTTGAAGGACGCCAAGGCAGTAAATGTCAAATTCTCTGTAAATATTAGCCGTATAGAAACCTGTACATAACGAAAGTTGTTCATGTCAGATCATTTACGTTTCGTGCGATTTTACCGTGCGAAAAATAACGGCGATTTTTGCGATTATTATATGTTTCACATACTGTATGTCCAACTGTTCCAGAAATTATCTGATTTATCTAAAACCTATGCATAACAACAGTTGCAGGAATGGGCACTTCCGATCATTTATGTCTTTTTTCACCGTATGAGCTATCATGATGGATATGTTCTCGAATTCAAGCTTTTATGGCTATTCACCTCTTAAAGGACCAGGTTATAGCTTAAGTGCCACTTAGCATCAAGTTGTGGTTTCCATAGTATAATAATAATAATAATAATAATAATAATAATAATAATAATAATAATAATAATAATAATAATAATAATAATAATAATAATAATATTGTTTTTACGCCCCACTAACTACTTCGACGGTTTTCGGAGACGCTAAGGTGCCGGAAATTTGTCTCGCAGGAATTCTTTTACGTGCCATTAAATCTACCGACACGAAGCTGACGTATTTGAGCGCTTTTAAATACCACCGGACTGAGCCAAAATCGAACCTACCATGTCTGAGCCACTGTCTGGATAACAATAACAACAATGTATTTTTTTTACTATTTATTTTACGACTCATACAGGTCTTATGGCGACGATGAGATAGGGAAGGGCTAGGAGTTGGAAGGAAGCAGCCGTGACCTTAATTAAGGTACAGTCCCAATATTTGCCTGGTGTGAAAATGGAAAACTGCGGAAAATCATCTTCAGGGCTGCCGACAGTGGGGTTCGAACCCACTATCTCCCGAATGCAAGCTAACAGCTGCGCGCCCCTCATCAATGTATTATCAAAACCGATAGTAATAAATAGAATGTTTAGGTTACAGCGGATATCTACAAGTAGGCTACCAACCGAACCATAGCACGGAATTAGTCGCACATCACGGCGATCGAACCGCGGGTGGTGGGTGACAGAGTCCTGAATACAAGTACCCCAAGACCAGGACAACTGTTTGTTATCACCGAGCAACAAGTAGTATTTTGTCAAATTAGTGTATAGTGATACCAATATTTAATTGTTCATCGCGGGGATCGAACCATAGTGGTCATTAACAGAGCACTATACACAATTACCACGGGACCACACCAGCTGCTTGTTTTCACCGCTGAAGTGTAGCAGATTTTCGTTATAAGTTCTACGAGGGCTGTCAATAAAGTAGCGGCAATCTAGTCCAGACAGTCGCAGGAGATCTGGCATGTGCAAATAGGATATGGGAGCGTTCAGGTGGCGCTGTTGTCGATGTGTAGTGTGCATCTGACAGGCATCCAGTTGTGAATGATGTTGCTGCGTGGCGTTGAACTGAAGAGTAGCACCGCTCTAAAGCATGTTTTCAAAAGGTGATCAGCGTTCGTGGATTAAAATCGAGGTTGCCGGTGGCAAAAATGCATCAGAATGTTATCGAGGATTACGTGAAGCCTGTGGCAAGAATGCATTACCGTATAGGACGGTTGCACGATAGGTCAAGGCGTTCCGTGCGGGTCGGAATGAGATAGCGGATTTCCACCGCACAGGTCGGCCGTCCATTCCTCAAGATCAGATTGACATCGTGAGTGGTCTCGTTTCCGTAGACCATCGATGGACCGTCCGGGAATTGTCCGTAGAGGTTGGTCTCTGTCATCAAACGCTGTGGCACATACTGACGAAATGTCTTAACATTAGGAAAATTGCGTCCCAATGGTTTCCATGTCAACTGGCCGACATACAGAAATGGCACCGGTATGCACTGCCTGACATCCACCTGGACATCCAGCTGCACAGATACCGCAACAAAGGAGAAGCATTCCTGCAGCGTATTGTCGCCATTGATGAGATGTTGGTACGAGCCTACGAGCCGGGATTAAAGCGTCAATCGAATGACTGGCGTCACACAGGTTCGCCACGTCCACAGTTTTCTTTCAAGTTGTTTTACGTCTCATCGACACAGTTAGGTCTTATGGCGACGATGGGATAGGAAAGGCCTAGGAGTGGGAAAGAAGTTTTTTAGCTAGTTGGTTTACGTCGCACCGACACAGATAGGTCTTATGGCGACGATGGGACATGGAAGGGCTAGGAGTGGGAAGGAAGCGGCCGTGGCCCTAATTAAGGTACAGCCCCAGCATTTGCCTGGTGTGAAAATGGGAAACCACGGAAAACCATTTTCAGGGCTGCCGACAGTGGGGTTCCAACCTACTACCTCCCGAATACTGGATACTGGCCGCACTTAAGCGACTGCAGCTATCGAGCTCGGTGGGGAAAGAAGTATCCGTGGCCTTAATTAAGGTACAGCCCCAGCATTAGCCTGGTGTGAAAATGGGAAACCACGGAAAACCATTTTCAGGACTGCCGACAGTGGGGTTCGACCATCTCCCGGATGCAAGCTCACAGCTGCACGTCCCTAATCGCACGGCTAACTCGCCCGGTCACAGAAATTTTGACAGAAATCCAGTCGGGTGAAGCTTACGTTGATTGTAGCACACGACTACGAAGGTGTTATTCTGAGGGACAAACCGTCAACTGTGACTACCAGTACCGATATCTTGAGCGGCATCTACGTCCGGGTATGCGGCGCAAACGTCCACATTTATTGTGAGACGATCGCCCTATCGTGTTGCATGACAAGGCACGTTGTCATGTCGCAAACAATTTCAAGCTGTTACTACAACGGTGGCATTGGGAGGTCTTGGATATCCTCCCTACTCACCAGACATGAGTCCTTGTGACTTCGATCTGTTTCCGAAGTTGAAGGAACTCTTCCGCGGCGGTCGATTTCCTGACGTACCATCTGTACTCCGCGCAGTTGAACGTCGCTGTCATCAACAGAGAACGCCTTGCCAACGGTCCCCAACGGCTTCCCGACATACGGAAAAAGGTAATAGACGTTGCGAGTGACCACATCGAAGAAATGTAATGCAATTGTACTTGCTACTTCATTAAATATTGCGTTTTATCGGTATTGTCACTTCTTTATTAACACCCCTCGTATTTGTACCGAGCAAGTTGCCGCGTGGTTTGGGTCACGTAGCTATCAGCTTGCATTCGGGAGATAGTGGGTTCAAACCCCCGGCCACTGTCGATCCCTTCTCTTTCCTAAGCTTTCCCTATTCCATCGTCGCCGTAAGACCTATCTGTGTCGGTGCGACGTAAAGCAAATTGCAAAATAATAATAATAATAATAATATCAATCACTACTGATCTGCATTTAGGGCAGTCACCCAGGTGGCAGATTCCCTATCTGTTGTTTTCCTAGCCTTTTCTTAAATTATTTCAAAGAAATTGGAAATTGATTGAACACCTCTCTTGGTAAGTTATTCCAATCCCTAACTCCACTTCCTATAAACGAATATTTGCCCCAATTTGTCCCCTTGAATTCCTACTTCATCTTCATATTTTGACCTTTCCTACTTTTAAAGACATCACTCAAACTTATTCGGCTACTAATGTCATCCCACGCCATCTCTCCGCTGACAGCTCGGAACGTACCACATAAAAAGAGCTGTTTTCAATAAGCTAAACTCTCACCGACGGAGGTGCAATGTGCCATTCCGATTCGATTAACGAAGCGAATGTTCTAAATGACTATCTCCTTCGTTAAAGCAAATCCGAGCACTGTGGAGGAGAGATATTCTTGTACGCTGCAACATGTGTTGTGGAAGCTGCCTGCAGTCAGACAGCTGTCAGCCTGTTGAATTGGCTGACCAGGGGCGAAGCGTCAAGGGAGACAGGGTAGACAGCGTGTACCCTTAACATTTTATGAAAGAAATATTGTCTAGTTAATTCAATTACTTTATAGAACATTAATTATGTCCACATTCGTGACATTAATGCATTCCCCTCTTTACTTATTTTCGTCTCACTTCGGCAATGCTAAGGCTCGCGTCAGTCACACGAAGCACGTAGGGGAAAGTAGACGCTGTCCATGCTGTGTATTTTCCCTTTGATTTTCAAAGCTTTAAGATAGAGCAACACTAACGCTAACTGAAGGTACTGACTGTGGAACTATGACTTTCCTATAGCGAGATGTCTCCGCCCAGTAGACAAACTTACCAGCGTCTCTTCTTGCTCTCATTGGCTAGTATTTGGATCTCTCTTATAAATGTGCTCTTATTGGCCATCTCAGACATGCTTTTAATGTAATTGAGCTGAATTTACTTTACTATAAGACACGTCTAAAAATAAATTAAGTTAATAATATTCAAATACGAAGTATAGAAAACTTACACCTAATAAATGAATGACAGCATCAAAACCCTTCAAGTTCATGCATTTTCTTGCCACCGGGCGAGTTGGCCGTGCGCGTAGAGGCGCGCGGCTGTGAGCTTGCATCCGGGAGATAGTAGGTTCGAATCCCACTATCGGCAGCCCTGAAAATGGTTTTCCGTGGTTTCCCATTTTCACACCAGGCAAATGCTGGGGCTGTACCTTAATTAAGGCCACGGCCGCTTCCTTCCAACTCCTAGGCCTTTCCTATCCCATCGTCGCGACGTAAAGCCCATAGCATTTTCTTGCCCGCCAATATTAGTTGCGGTATTATAACCCCAACAACTATTGGCTTCCATTCTTAATAATGATCTCCAGAGTACACATCATCATCATCTGTTTACCCTCCAGGTTCGGTTTTTCCCTCGGACTTAGCGAGGGATCCCACCTCTACCGCCTCAAGGGAGCTTCAGACTCAACTGGGGAGTATGACCAGTACCTCGCCCAGGCGGCCTCACCTGCTATGCTGAACAGGGGCCTTGTGGAGGGATGGGAAGATTGGAAGGGATAGGCAAGGAAGAGGGAAGGAAGCGGCCGTGGCCTTAAGTTAGGTACCATCCCGGCATTCGCCTGGAGGAGAAGTGGAAAACCACGGCAAACCACTTCCAGGATGGCTGAGGTGGGAATCGAACGCACCTCTACTCAGTTGGCCTCCCGAGGCTGAGCGGACCCCGTTCCAGCCCTCGTACCACTTTTCAAATTTCGTGGCAGAGCCGGGAATCGAACCCGGGCCTCCGGGGGTGGCAGCTAATCACGCTAACCACTACACCACAGAGGCGGACCAGAGTACACATACGGGGGGGGGGGAAGCTTAACTTGATGCTGTATATTCCGTTAAAGTCAGTTTCTAGTGAACGCGCTATAAGTGCCTTCAAACGAATTAAAACGTATTTAAGGAATTCGATGACCAACCAGAGACTGTCTAACTTGGGAACTCTAGCTATAGAGAAGAAATTTCTGTGGAATCTTAGCAAGATCCCCCACTTCAAGACGAGATTAGGCTTAATAGACATATTTTCCGAACTAAAGGACAGGCGGATTAAACTCATTTACAAGAATATGGTTTAAGGTGACTTGTACGAACAACTATTTATTATTTCTCTTATTAAATATACATAACAATGAAATATATTGCTATTTTTTATTCTAAAAATATGTTATTATTTGACAACTCCCGCTGCCTGTTTCGTCTATATTTAAAAATAAAGCAAGTGCACGTAGGGTTATAGGTTGTTAAAGGGTTTGTCTTATTTTCAGAGTCATTAATATAATATGGAATACAGATCTGTATGCGTCGAAAACAAAATTCCATATAATAATATAATTAAAACAGTTTAAATAAAAGACATCTCTGTCTACCCCCTTACTTAGTTCACGCTTCGCCAGTGCTGACAATAAGTGCAGTGCTCTTCGTTCGTTGTAGCCGTTTACCATATAATCGCTGAAGAAGCAATGCCGCCTATCTGACAATGCTCTTCCTATCCATTATGTTCCTTAAGACTGCTCACGCCTCCCAGCCGCATATGGATGTGCAGCCCATCAGAACAATTTTCGTAGTGTTCATTGTCCTATGCGTGTGTGCAATGAAAATTAATCTTAGCGTACAGTACTGGAGGAGTGCATGTTTGTATGTCGTATTTACACACTCCTGCAGTATCATGTATTTAAGGTCCTTTTTTTCTTCACATAAGCGTAGGAATATGAACACAACGAAAATTGTTCTGATGGACTGCATACCCATATGTGACTGGGAGGCGTGAGCAATCTTAACCCTTTACTGCATGAATTATTCTTCGTTTTCGTGTGGTGAAGAAAATTTCAAGCATTAATGTCCAACTCACGCTCAGTGTTTTAGATCTACCAGCAATTCTTAAATGGGGCTAGTAGCTTAACACCCGTATGTGATGTGAATTGCCATAAGGGGGTATATATACGATTTTTCACGATTTTACGGTAGTGATGGGCTATGGACGGAATCGAGTAGAATCGAGTAATGTGTTCTTAGAATCTGTATACTCGACTCCAGACTCGAGTCCAAGCATACTAGTGTCGCTATCTGTGGACATGTCTTAGAACTATAATCTATTGTACTGGAGTGCCCGGCATTCACGGTCACCCACAGGATATTTTTGTGGTGTGGATTGCCGTATGTTTGCTGCTAATGATTAGTTTTGTTGAGTCATCTGCCGTCATTAATTTGATTGTTACGATAATTATGATCATCATACGCACTAAAAATTTATGACTTACTAACAAACTGTCAACTCGAAAGACAGACAAGTAGGACAGAAGATGAACGTGGGTTGGGGACAGTTTCCCCACTGTGCCCCCCCCCCCCTCCCGGCTTTTCTAATGCCGATAACGGCAGCGTTCTATTATTATTGTTGGTAGCCACCAGGGAAATATTTATAGGTACCGGTATGAAATATTATTCCCGCGACGTACTTGTAGGAAAACTTGTACCGGTAATAATATTGTGCGAAATAATGACAATATTACTGCCAGAGAAATGTACTGCAAAGGTACATGTGTAGGGCTTTCAGAAACATACAGTATATGCGCCGTAGTATCTATCACTTATTGATATTGTATTCACGCAGTCTGCATAAATAACATGCAAATCTCATCTAATTCCTATTTGATTAAAAATCACATTAACATTCACTGGCCAGTCGCTAATACCTGTAATTGTATATTTCATCAGACAATTAACACACAAAGGATTGGGTTCATATCAACCTTTAAATGACAACATTGGGGTTGTAGGTGTCGAGCATTGTTGCTCTACGTCATGTTTCCTGTGTGAGAGGAAATCGCTGTATTGCTGTTGCAACTGTGAGCGCTTCAATCACCATTGACCAGCAACGGAACTACAGCATATATTTTTGCTGCTGTAGGAAGAAAAATATTGGTATTCATCGACCTAGAGGAAAGCAGAGCACAACATTTTTAATAGATTTTATGTAAGTCATACATTACAACACTGATTTTCTGTTATTAAACTACGTTTACATTGTTTACATAACTATAAACCCCATGGCACTACAGCCCTTCAAGGGCCTTGGCCTACCAAGCGACCGCTGCTCAGCCCGAAGGTGTCGTGTGGTCCTCACGGCCGTTGTTTTTGGCTTTCTAGACCGAGGCCGCTATCTCAGAGTCAGATAGCTCCTCAATTCTAATCACGTAGGCTGAGTGGACCTCGAACCAGTCCTCAGGTCAAATCCCTGACCTGGCCGGGAATCGAACCCGGGGCCGCCGGGTGACAGGCGGACGCGTTGCCCCCTACACCGCGGGACCGGACTTTACATAACTATGCTACAGTATTTAACTGGGTATGTACTATGATCCTTGTCAATCTCACGGCGGTGACGTAATTGTCCTAATATTAGACTGTGGTATTATCATTATCAAGTTATCATCAAATTGAGATTCTTTCTTTTGCTCATTACTTACTTAATCTGCTTACCCGCCAGGATTGGTTTTCCCCCGGACTCAGCGAGGGATCCCACCTCTACCGCCTCAAGGGCAGTGTCATGGAGCTTCAGACTTTGGGTCGAAGGATACAACTGAGGAGGGTGACAAGTACCTCGCCCAGGTTGCCTCGCCTGCTATGCTGAACACGGGCCTTGTGGGGGATGGGAAGATTGGACGGGATAGACAAGGAAGCGGCCGTGGCCTTAAGTTAGGTACCATCCCGGCATTTGCCTGGAGGAGAAGTAGGAAACCACGGAAAACCATTTCGAGGATGGCTGAGGACGGAATCGAACCCCCTCTACTCAGTTGACCTCACGAGGCTGAGTGGACCCCGTTCCAGCCCTCGTACCACTTTTCAAATTTCGTGACAGAGCCGAGAATCGAACCCGGGCCTCCGGAGGTGGTAGCTAATCACAATAACCACTACACCACAGAGGCGGACAAAAAATAGTTACCTAAACAAAAACAAGGCCCTCAGAAGAAAATATTTCGGTATTTAAATTAACATGTCCGCCTCTGTGGTGTAGTGGTTAGCGTGATTAGCTGCCACCCCCGGAGGCCCGGGTTCGATTCCCGGCTCTGCCACGAAATTTGAAAAGTCGTATGAGGGCTGGAACGGGGTCCACTCAGCCTCGGGAGGTCAACTGAGTAGAGGTGGGTTCGATTCCCACCTCAGCCATCCTGGAAGTGGTTTTCCGTGATTTCCCACTTCTCCTCCAGGCGAATGCCGGGATGGTACCTAACATAAGGCCACGGCCGCTTCCTTCCCTCTTCCTTGCCTATCCCTTCCAATCTTCCCATCCCTCCACAAGGCCCCTGTTCAGCATAGCAGGTGAGGCCGCCTGGGCGAGGTACTGGTCATTCTCCCCAGTTGTATCCCCGACCAGGAGTCTGAAGCTCCAGGACACTGCCCTTGAGGCGGTAGAGGTGGGATCCCTCGCTGTGTCCGAGGGAAAACTGGAGGGTAAACAGATGATGATGATGATTTAAATTAACATAATTAAAACTGAGGTAAATATGCCTATAAATCTGGACGTCAGAGGTAAACTATCGTAACTGACATTTCACTAACTTTACAGGAAAGCAGAAGGAAGCTGTTGAGGCGCATATTTTGCTACCTTTCAGGCAGGTCGAATCGACAGTTCTGACCACGGTAAACTATCGTAAGAGCCAATATGATAAGGAGTGCGGCGGACGGCGTAAGGCTGATCACTTACCACTGTTTATCGCTGGTTTTTTTTTTTTTGTACATACGATAGTCATCATCATCATCATCATCTGTTTACCCTCCAGGTTCGGTTTTTCCCTCGGACTTAGCGAGGGATCCCACCTCTACCGCCCCCAAGGCAGTGTCCTGGAGCTTCAGACTCTTGGTCGGGGGATACAACTGGGGAGTATGACCAGTACCTCGCCCAGGCGGCCTCACCTGCTATGCTGAACAGGGGCCTTGTGGAGGGATGGGAAGATTGGAAGGGATAGGCAAGGAAGAGGGAAGGAAGCGGCCGTGGCCTTAAGTTAGGTACCATCCCGGCATTCGCCTGGAGGAGAAGTGGGAAACCACGGAAAACCACTTCCAGGATGGCTGAGGTGGGAATCGAACCCACCTCTACTCAGTTGACCTCCCGAGGCTGAGTGGACCCCGTTCCAGCCCTCGTACCACTTTTCAAATTTCGTGGCAGAGCCGGGAATCGAACCCGGGCCTCCAGGGGTGGCAGCTAATCACGCTAACCACTACACCACAGAGGCGGACACATACGATAGTATCACAAAAATTATCTTCATTCCTGCGAAACATACACATGCCCATAAGAAGATTCTACCAAAACAAGTCATATAGGCTACGATAAAATCCTCAAAATCGTCGTTTTTGCATGTACGATAGTTTACCTCACATCCAGGTATAGAGACAGACAAGCGCACCACCAACCTCACACGCTTGTAGTTAGAACCCCAGTGACCGTGACCGCTGGAACGAAATAGTAAAATTGCATTTCCTATTTTAACTATACTTTTCCCTGATATGACTTTTGTTGACTGCCATAGCCCGGTACTTGCCAGCCGCGATCGACCTGCCAATTAGGCTGAGAATACTCTTCCGTCCGAGCCACTGAGCCCTGCGTTTTTCAAACATTTCAGAATCTGTTCGCAAAACCATGCGACAACCGCTTGGCGCATTACATATACAAGGAGAAATAAAAATTGAATAATACAAGAAATCAAGAGATTGCTATGATTCTCAGGAGGAGAAATGCAACTACCGTCTTTGTAGTCACCTCTAGAGGCAGGCAATTAGAAGTATGAGGTTATAGATGGTTAATACTAACAGCTAACTTAAAAACTGGTAGAGTCGTTAGAAGCGCCGTTACTAGTAGATCAATTTTTCCTGCAATTTGCTTTACGTCGCACCGACACAGATAGGTCTTATGGCGACGATGGAAGAGGACAGGGCTAGGAGTGAGAAGGAAGCGGCCGTGGCCTTAATTAAGGTACAGCCCCAGCATGGGAAACCACGGAAAACCATCTTCAGGGCTGCCAACAGTGGGGTTCGGACCCACTATCTAAGCGGATGCAAGCTAATAGCTGCCCGCCCTTAACCGCACGGCCAAATCGCTCGGTGTGTGAGCGCCAGTTAAATTTTATTTAAACAGTTTGTTCAAAGTCACCTTAAAAGTAGGCTATTTGCTTTTGCGTCCCATAAACATAACAAAGAATCTGGTCGAGACGCGTGTCTGTGGGTGTCATTGTGTGTGTGCCAGAGGGGAAGATCTGTCACTCAGGAGACTAGACAGAAGAAATGACCGTCGCCCTCAATGTAATGTTGGACTTGCACGCCTCCTTACCAAGAATCCAGGTGTTTTCCTCCGGTAGTGAGACCGAAGCTCGTCACTTATCGATCGCACAGGTCGCTGATCGACCTGGCACTACCCGCACCTGCCACATGCTTCGCTGACTAGCCCACACTGTCACAACTCCTGCCTTTAGACAGTGTTCTAACGACCAATATGAAGTGCTGTTTTCATCGCTTATGTTCTCTTTCATTGACGGGATATTGCACAGGTTTGCCAAGGAAGAACTGGAGTTCGAGATCAACATCAAAACACTGTGAGTACACTGGTCTTAAGTTATATAAAAATAAGTGCCTCGGTGCGTGCACTCTTTGTGAGTTGTGGAGTGAGTGAAGGAAAATACCTAACTGTCCGTTGGTAAGTGGAGACATTCAACCCCAGTCATTTTGTACTAAATGCTCAAGATGTTATAAACTCGAGAAATTTACGAACTGGCACATGCGCACGTGGGCTCTTGGATACTTGTGATGTAACTTCAGTTACGGTACCTACTTCTCTTAGACTGGTTTTGCTTTTCCGAAGGTGAAATAGGGACGGCGAGTGCTCCGAAATGAAAATGAAACAGTAGGCTCGGCTTCTCTGTTTGGGGCATCGGGGCTTGACCTTGTCAAAGATTATTACCACTATTCCTCATTTGCGATTGTGTGTTACAAGCGTATTCTGTAAGAGCACTTCCCAGAATCAGACGTGATTTATTTGTACGGTGTTTTTCGTTTTTGTTTGACAGCAGTTGCAGTCGGTTCAGTTGGGGCAGGGAGAGCTGCACGAAGGTACTTTAACCAACGTATTTTTCCAGAACCGTAATGAATATGATACGAGCTGGCTTGCAGGAAACAAAATAGGGCGCTCTCAAAGAAATTGTATACAATCTATCAATAACGCATATAAACTTAACTACAGCAGGCACATTAATGCAATTCATCTATACCAGTAGTTCTCAATCTGTGGTACCTTCCATTGGCATTTTGACCGTTCGCAATGTCTGAATTCCAGAATTAAGATCGAAAATTGTTCATCAATCTTTATTAATTTGATACCGAGTCTAAAATCTAGTGCTTTGAGAAACTTTCATACAAACAGGGTATCCTGTGTTACTGTATTATCATTGTATTAGACTTGATACAGACTAAAAAAACCAAACCCCATGGTACTACAGCCCTTGAAGGGCCATGGCCTACCAAGTGACCGCTGCTCAGCCCGAAGGCCTGCAGATTACGAGGTGTCATGTATTCAGCACGACGAATCCTCTCGGCCGTTATTCTTGGCTTCCTAGACCGGGGCCGCTATCTCACCGTCAGATAGCTCCTCAATTCAAATCACGCAGGCCGAGTGGACCTCGAACCAGCCCTCAGGTCCAGATAAAAATCCCTGACCTGGCCGGGAATCGAACCCGGGACCTCCGGGTAAGGGGCAGGCGCGCTAACCCTACATCACGGGGCCGGCACTTTGATACAGACACAAACTCTTAAATTTCTTGTGAAGTGTTATAAAATGTATTTTCCGAGCTTGATAGCTGCAGTCGCTTAACTGAGGCCAGTATCCAGTATTCGGGAGATAGTGGGCTCGAACCCCACTGTCGGCAGCCCTGAAGATGGTTTTCCGTGGTTTCCCATTAGCACACCAGACAAATGCTGGGGCTATAACTTAATTAAGGCCACGAGTGTTTCCTTCCCACTCCTGGCCCTTTCCTGTCCCATCTTCGCCATAAGACCTATCTGTGTGGGTACGACGTAAAGACCCTTGTAAAAAATGTATTTAATTTCACAATCTCGTCTTATTTACGATGTGAATTTAAAATAATGGTTTATAATGAATTGAAATTGCCTCAATAATTCCTCAGGTACTCGTATTTTTTAAACCTAGGCCTATCATTTAGGGATTTTTTCGTGGGGGTACATTGAGTCTTAAGTCACGAATGAGGGGTTCAATCTCATAAGTGTTTGAGAACCTCTGATCTGTACTAATAATAAAATGAGATGGTGTTTGTTTGTTTGTTTGTTTGTTTGTTTGTTTGTTTGTTTGTTTGTTTGTTTGTTCCGGACAGGCTGGAAGACTACTGGACCGAATGACCGAGTCACGCAAGGAATAATTTCGTTTCTGACATATTTCATCGTTTCAAACAAATGTTTTTTTTATAGGGGCATGTCCCCCATTTGGGCAATTTTGCACCCTATATTAGCAGGGGGAAAAGCCGGAGCTGGCCCAGGGGCGAAAGTGCAAGATGGCGGCTATACACGGGCTGTTATGCAACTAACCCTGGGGAGCTGGCGCAAGGCCGAGTGGGCAAGATGGCCACCACGCGCAATCCATCTCTAGCCACGCGATACGACCTCTGACACCCTGAGACAATAGGATGTCGTCATCTTATGGAATACTGTCGAAATAGGATACTAAAAGGGCACTTGACATGAGAGAGCATGGGTTAGCGAACTCGGGGTCTTTAGTTGAGTCTAGGCATTGTGTGTGCTAACCTGTTGTCTATCTAACCTCCCTTGGCCAACTCTTATAGGACACTTCATTCCGAGGTGGTGGGGTCCTGCATAGTAAAGCTCCTCCAGGGAAACGCTTGCCCTCTGGTAGAGGCCTAGCAGAGTAAAGCTCCTCCAGGGGCAGCCTTGCCTTAGGTAGGAGCCGAACAACCTGTGCTGTTGTTGTGTCTGCATTTGTGAACTCGGCGTCTTTAGCTGAGTCTAGGCATGATGTGTGCTAAACTGTCGTCTGTCGATCCTCCTTGTCTAGCTCTTGTAGGGGGGCACTTCCGCCCGAGGTGTGGTTGAGCAGAGTAAATGTCACTCCCAAGGATTCGAACATGGAGTTGACATAATCTCAAAACTAAAGAGCTTAAGTGCTATTCAAATATCCTCACCCTGATTGAAATGTGCGTACGATGAAGGTGTACTGAGAACAGTAAATGTGGAGACATGTACATCTCAGCAGAAAAAATGACTTTGCGAGCTACGCTGTATTTTCCGATCTGGTCTTGGAGCTGAGCAACCGCATAAAGGTAAAATGGCTATGGGACAAAGTGGTAAAAAGGCTAAACGGCAAAAGGGGAAAGGGGACAAAGGCTAAAAGGGTAAAACGGATCCTCCTCCTCATCCGTATGACAAAAGGGCACAAGGGCTCCTCCTCCTCCTTTTCAGAACGGCAAAAGGGCTCATCCTACTCCTCTTTATCCGTCTGGCAAAAGGGAAAAAGGGCAGGCGGGCTAATCCTAGTCCTTACCCGTCTGGTTTTCCCCTTTTGCCAGGCAGATAAAGAGGAGGAGGAGGATGAGCCCATTTTGCCCTTCTGTGGAGGAGGAAGAGGAGCCCTTTTGCCCTTTTACCATACGGATGAGGATGAGAAGCATTTTGCCCTTCTGCCAGACGGATAAAGAGGAGGAGGATGAGCCCTTTTGCCGTTCTGAGGAGGAGGAGGAGGAGGAGGAGCCCGAGGAGGAGGAGGATCCCTTTTGACCTTTTAGACTTAAGCCCCTTTGACTTTTGCCATTTAGCCTTTTTTAATCTTTTGTCCTTTAGCAATTTTGCCTTTATGCGGTTGCTCAGCTCCAAGACCTGAGGTCGCCTTTCAGCGTCGCGCCTTATGAATAAAGCATATGTATTGAGTCTTCTACACGGGTTCGATTCCTAGTCAGGTCGGTGATTTCTTGTAGCTCAAATGTTAGGTGTTTTTGAATTTAACTCACAATCATTTATGATACTCAGCAGTCCATAGGAGAGAGTAATGAGTTCGATCTCCCATCATGTATGGCGCAAACACTTTTTTCGTTTCTGAACACAATGTTTTAATCTCTGTCATGTCAACAATATTGTAAGCTCTATAAGTCCTTTAGTTTGTCCTAGCTGGTGTAGGGAAGGACAATCGATGTACGAAAGTTCCAAGTTGTGAGCCCCTGAGGCAGCTCTCTAGTTAAGTCTATACGAATGGCGTATAGCAGCCATCTTGCATGGCAGCCCTTGCCTCAGTCCCTGGAAGTTAAGCCAGTTAGACAAATAGGTTATAAGTTACAAGTTATGAGCCCCTGTAGTAGCTCTCTAGTTCTATCTGCGCACTTTTTAGCTATAGATTTACACCCTAGAGCTGAATTGGTCGACCTCGGCGATCTTCGAGATTCGTACTGGCAATCTTTGAAACACAAACTATGAATCGCTTATGCATCGCTGTGCGACGTCTGGCGTACACTTTACGTACTAGTACTGTTGTTATTTACACAGCAAAGCCAAACTATATAATTCACTCTAGGAATAAGATTCGTATCAGGAAATGTTATATAATGTTATATAATGTGTGTGTGACACAGTTATTGGCTTAAAATAACAAAGATTTAGAAAATTTACACTGACTGACAGAGCAAATGCAGCACCAAGAAGGAGTGGTCAGAACTTTATGCCAATTGCAGGGTAGACTGACGTCACTGAGGTATGCTCATGATGTGAAATGCGCCGCTGTGCTGCGCACGTAGCGAACGATGAATGGGACACGGCGTTGGCGAATGGCCCACTTCGTACCGTGATTTCTCAGCCGACAGTCATGTAGAACGTGTTGTCGTGTGCCACAGGACACGTGTATAGCTAAGAATGCCAGGCCGCCGTCAACGGAGGCATTTCCAGCAGACAGACGACTTTACGAGGGGTATGGTGATCGGGCTGAGAAGGGCAGGTTGGTCGCTTCGTCAAATCGCAGCCGATACCCATAGGGATGTGTCCACGGTGCAGCGCCTGTGGCGAAGATGGTTGGCGCAGGGACATGTGGCACGTGCGAGGGGTCCAGGCGCAGCCCGAGTGACGTCAGCACGCGAGGATCGGCGCATCCGCCGCCAAGCGGTGGCAGCCCCCCACGCCACGTCAACCGCCATTCTTCAGCATGTGCAAGACACCCTGGCTGTTCCAATATCGACCAGAACAATTTCCCGTCGATTGGTTGAAGGAGGCCTGCACTCCCGGCGTCCGCTCAGAAGACTACCATTGACTCCACAGCATAGACGTGCACGCCTGGCATGGTGCCGGGCTAGAGCGACTTGGATGAGGGAATGGCGGAACGTCGTGTTCTCCGATGAGTCACGCTTCTGTTCTGTCAGTGATAGTCACCGCAGACGAGTGTGGCATCGGCGTGGAGAAAGGTCAAATCCGGCAGTAACTGTGGAGCACCCTACCGCTAGGCAACGCGGCATCATGGTTTGGGGCGCTATTCCGTATGATTCCACGTCACCTCTAGTGCGTATTCAAGGCACGTTAAATGCCCACCGCTACGTGCAGCATGTGCTGCGGCCGGTGGCACTCCCGTACCTTCAGGGGCTGCCCAATGCTCTGTTTCAGCAGGATATTGCCCGCCCACACACTGCTCGCATCTCCCAACAGGCTCTGCGAGGTGTACAGATGCTTCCGTGGCCAGCGTACTCTCCGGATCTCTCACCAATCGAACACGTGTGGGATCTCATTGGACGCCGTTTGCAAACTCTGCCCCAGCTTCGTACGGACGACCAACTGTGGCAAATGGTTGACAGAGAAGGGAGAACCATCCCTCAGGACACCATCCGCACTCTTATTGACTCTGTACCTCGACGTGTTTCTGCGTGCATCGCCGCTCGCGGTGGTCCTACATCCTACTGAGTCGATGCCGTGCGCATTGTGTAACCTGCATATCGGTTTGAAATAAACATCAATTATTCGTCCGTGCCGTCTCTGTTTTTTCCCCAACTTTCATCCCTTTCGAACCACTCCTTCTTGGTGTTGCATTTGCTCTGTCAGTCAGTGTATATCGATCGATCATATTATCGATTCATACCAGATTTCATTTCCATTCAGTTGGCAGTACTTACGGAACCGGAAGCGCTCCCTTCTTACTCCTCAAACTCGTACACAAATCTATCGCTAAAAAGTGCGCAGATGGTAGGTCTGTACGAATAGAGTATAGCTGTTCTTACCCTGGTTCTCAAGATTTAGGCCGATAAAACTAATAGGTCATTCGTTACAAGTGGTGAGCCCCCTATGGTAGCCTATTCAGAGAAAGTTAAACAACTATAATTAATGCCATACACAGCTCGACGTCCTTTAGTCGCTAACCCACGCTCGTAAGTTAAGATAACTCTAGTCGTTTTAGTCGTTCTTTACAGCAGTATCCATCAGGTTGATTTAAATATTCTACATTTTTAAAATTTCCGGCTGGGTCAGCGATTTTATTAGATTCAAGGCTCCTTGGCTGTATGATTAGCATACTGACCTTAGGTTTACAAGGCCTTGGGTTCGATTCCGGGCGGGTCGTGATCTTAACTGCGTATGATTAAGTTTTCTGGCTTGGGGACTAAGTGTTATCATCTTCATAAACTTCTGTTCATGTACATAAACAAGGGCTTGGGTTCGATTTTCGGCTGGGTAGTGATTTTAACTGCGTATGATTACGTTTTCTGGCTTGGGAACTAAGTGTTTTCGTCGTGTTGATCCAAATATATTGTGGAAAATGTCAAGAAGGAGGAGGAGGAGGAGAAGAAAAAGAAACATAAGAAGAAATAACGTGTCTTGTATTCTACATCGCGTGTTTGAAACGATTGTGATGCCTTCTCTTAATAATTCTATACTGCTTTGACAGCATCAGCTCGCCTGGTGGCCATGATCGTCAAGGCGTTGAAGTCTAAACGGTCTGACACCGAGGTTAGCCGGTTCCAGCCCCGTTGGTCCAAAAAATTCCACCATCAGAATGTTGGCCGGTAGGGTAGGGGAGGTGGTGGTATACAATTTCTAATCACTAGATTGCGTGCCAGAAGCCTAGATTAAATTCCAAAATTCCAAACCTCTCCGCAGTGCTCATATGGAGTGAGAGCATATGACGCTGTTGATAGTGATTCGTCTGTCGGATGGGGACTTTCAGCCTACAGCAGACCCCTTGGCGCTATTCGATAGGAGTAGGCTAGGTGCCCTATAGCTCGTAAGTTACAAGTTGTGAGCTCGTGAGGGAGCCCTCTAGTTAAGTCTAAACGAATAGAGTATAGCAGCTATCTTGCATAGTAGTGCTTGCGTCAGTTCTCGAATGTTAGGCTGATCAAATGAATAGGAAGTTACAAGTTGTAAGCCCCTGTAGTAGCTCTGTAGAGTTAGGCTTATTCCAGACTCAGCTATAGACCCCTTTGTGCTAAAAAATGCAGAGTTGTGTTCAAAGTCGAAGAGTCGAAGCCTGTTCGGGTCAGATATTATATTGATATTAATTTGTACCGCATGCAATCTCCCTCTTCAGACTGTTATACTGGCAGCTGTGTACAAGGATGTTGCTTACGTAACGTAACCAGGTACACCATCAGCAGATTCCTGAAGCCTCGTGGCTATGAGTAGAAGATTGTTCTCTATTCAGAAGAGTTAAAATCTACTACCCAGCTAAATCCTCGATTCCGTATTCAGAGAAAGTTAAACAACTATAATTAATGCTAGACTCAGCTCGAGGTCCTCTAGCCGCTAAACCATGCTCGTCGCCAATGCCGACACAACAACAGCACAGGTTTATCGGCTCCTACCTAAGGCAAGGGTGTCCCTGGAGGAGCTTTACTCTGCTGGGCCCCTATCCAGGTCAAAGGTGCACCTAGAGGAGCTTTACTCTGCTAGGCCTCTACCAGAGGGCAAGGGGTGTCCCTGGAGGAGCTTTACTCTGCTCGATCCCATCACCTCGGAATAAAGTGTCCTAATAAGAGTTGGTCAAGGGAGGTTAGATAGACAACAGCATAGAACACATAATGCCTTGACTCAGCAAAAGACCTCGAGTTCGCTAACCCATACTCTCTCAAGTCAGGTGTCCCTTTTAGTATCTTCTTTCGACTGTATTCCATAAGATGACGACATCCTATTTTCTCAGGGTATCAGAAGTCGTAGCGCGTGGTCCTATAGGTCATAAGTTACAAGTTGTCAGCCCCTAAGAGGGCCTTCTAGTTAAGTCTAAACGAATAGAGTATAGCAGCCACCTTGCATAGCGGCCCTTGTTTCAGTTCTCGAATGTCAGGCTGATGAAACTAATAGGTCATAAGTTACAAGTTGTGAGCCCCTGAGGTAGCTCTGTAGAGTTAGGCCTAAGAGTAACCTCATCATAGTAGCGAGAGTTGTAGTAACGTCATCGCTAACAAGCTTTGACCTGTAGCTAAAGACCCAGAGTTCTCTCAAGTCAGGTGTCTTGCGTCATAACACATTGACGGCATTCCTTTATTGCACCAGATCGGAAAATACTACTTAGCTCGCAGTCATTTTTTCTGCTGAGATGTACATGTCTTCACATTTACTGTTGTCCGTGCACCTTCATCGTACACATATTTCAATCAGGATGGGGATATTTGAATTGCACTTAAGCTCTTTAGTTTTGAGTGTATATCAACTCCACGTTCGAATCCTTGGGAGTGACATTTACTCTGCTCAACTACACCTCGGACGGAAGTACCCCCTACAAGAGTTAGACAAGGAGGATCGGCAGACGACAGCTTAGCACACATCATGCCTAGACTCAGCTAAAGACGCCGAGTTCACAAATGCAGACACAACAACAGCACAGGTTGCTCGGCTCCTACCTAAGGCAAGGCTGCCCCTGGAGGAGCTTTAGGCCTACTCTGCTAGGCCTCTACCAGAGGGCAAGGGTTTCCCTGGAGGAGCTTTACTATGCTCGACCCCACCACCTCGGAATGAAGTGTCCTACAAGAGTTGGCCAAGGGAGGTTAGATACACAACAGCTTAGCACACATAATGCCTAGACTCAGCTAAAGACCCCAAGTTCGCTAACCCATGCTCTCTCATATCAGGTGCCCTTTTAGTAGCCTCTTTCGACATTATTCCATAAGATGACGACATCCTATTGTCTTAGGGTGTCAGAGGTCGTAGCGTGTGGCTAGAGGTGGATTGCTCGTTGCGGCTATCTTGCCCACTTGGCCCTGCGCCAGCTCCCCAGAGTTAGTCCCATAAGGGCCCGTGTATAGCTGCCATCTTGCACATTAGCCCCTGGGCCAGCGCCGGTTTTTTTTCCGTAGTCATATTAACTAAAATAAGGGGGTAAAAATGTTAGTCCTATTGAACAATGAAGTGTACCTTGTAGCCTTGAATTTCACTCTTTCTAGAAGAAACTTCATATGCATATTCTTCGAAACTCAAACAGTTTTCGAGAAAATTGAGGTTACTTGTGATTTTGGCTGTGGCCACCTCTATTAATGAACAGGTTACTCGTTACGCGCCTAAGTAGGGGTCACCTGAAGCCAAGTTCGTCATCATTCGTATGAAGTCGTCGTTCACTTGTAAAGGGCCGGCTGAAGAAAGAAGGCGCAATTCTGCGGAAAGCGTTTGGAGGCTACAGTTGTATTGAGAGTGCTAAGCTTGAGAACTGTGGTTTATTTTTTCATCAAATTTCATTATCATCGTAATTGTATTATATTTATATTCCGTGCTTCTATTTTTTTAATATTGTCTAGATTTAGGATTAATATTTAGTAAGTTTTTAATTCACATTTCATTTTTTCATCATTAACCATTTTAATCCGTGCTCATAAGCGGATACGTTAGCTAGTTTAATACATACAAAGGACTTATTGTAAGATTATAAAACAAAACAGGGATAATAATCATTTACAATTAAAAACCCCTGACCCGGCCGAGAATCGAACCAGGGGCCGCCGGGTGACAGGCGGACGCGTTGCCCACTTCCAGAAATGACCGTTTCGCGAAAGAAACAGCAACAGGAATAATTAGGACAAAAATTTGAAATTTGGGTACCAGTTTTCACTGTTTCTTTAATAATAATAATAATAATAATAATAATAATAATAATAATAATAATAATAATAATAATAATAGTAGTAGTAGTAGTAATAATAATAATAATAATAATAATAAATTTTTCTTTCTTTCTTAATCTGCTCACCCTCCAGGGTTGGTTTTTCCCTCGGACTCAGCGAGGGATCCCACCTCTACCGCCTCAAGGGCAGTGTCTTGGAGCGTGAGACATTGGGTCGGGGGATACAACTGGGTAGAATGACCAGTACCTCGCCCAGGCGGCCTCACCTGCTATGCTGAACAGGGGCTTTGCGGGAGGATGGGAAGATGGGAAGGGATAGACAAGGAAGAGGGATGGAAGCGGCCGTGGCCTTAAGTTAGGTAACATCTCTGCATTTGCCTGAAGGAGAAGTGGGAAACGACGGAAAACCACTTCCAGGATGGCTGAGGTGGGAATCGAACCCACCTCTACTCAGTTGACCTCCCGAGGCTGAGTGGACCCCGTTCCAGCCCTCGTACCACTTTTCAAATTTCGTGGCAGAGCCGGGAATCGAACCCGGGCCTCCGGGGTGGCAGCTAATCACACTAACCACTACACCACAGAGGCGGAAATAATAATAATAATAATAATAATAATAATAATAATAATAATAATAATAATAATTGCTTGGCGCAGATATTTGCGAGAGAGCATGTCGCTCGTGGTACGAGAGACAGCTGGCGTAGACTCAAAATAAAACAATAATGTGCAGGGGTATGCACCTATCCGACAATTTTACTCTACCAACTCGCCGATAAAAGAAACACTTTCGGCCCATTCTACGAACATATCACGAAGAGAGTGGCATTCGGGGAAAGTTATTCATCTATTACGTTTTCTGTGAAAGCCTGAGTGTGCGGGCCTTGCAGTCCCTAACGTTACGCTGCTGTATTCCCCTAAGAAACCTCAGTCCATATATTGTATATAACACCGTTTGCAGCTCTCCCAGTCTGATGGCGAGCAGCTGTCACTGTTTGACAGTGGTCATTGGGGCCAGCTTGAAGAGTACTCTTTTCTGCAAAGGGGTTAATATCTTTAAAAAGGCAAATCTTGACTAGTTTTTTATGTGCCTATATCTTCCGCGTACATTGGTTTTGGGGCTCGGAGTGACTAGCGCAGTACAAAGCGGTGAACGTTGTATGGTCGGTATTGGCGGCTACCCTCTATGCGTTAGTGCAGCGTTTCTCAAATATTTTTCGAGTGGGGACGATTTTTTATAATTAAAAATGTTCTGCGGATCACTCTACCCTTGTCCTGTTCGAAAACAATTTTATCTGTCCGCCTGCATTCGGGAGATGGGAACCCTGGTTAATTAGAACATTATCATATAAATACCATATGTAGGAAAATAAAATATTAATTGATAGAGTAATCAGAAAAAATAATTCTTGCACAAATTGAGTAATGTGTGGGAATGCAGAAATAATATTAGTTACTTTTTGATATTTATGTGATAATGTTCTAACTACCCCGGGTTCCCCTAGTGGGTTCGAACTCGAATGTCGGCAGCCCTGGTTTCCGATTTTCACACTAGGTAAACGTGGGGCTGCAACTGGTCACGAAACTGCTCGTGCATGTATTGCGAGAAGAATCACCATGGTCTCGCTAAAGAGCAGTTTGGAAAGGTGAGCGGTATGAATACAGAACGACCTCCACTCGAGGGTAGTCAAATGTTGAAATCTCAAAGATACAAGAAAAATTGTACCACTTCCAGTTTTACTGGGTGTGCGCCGGACACCAAGCATACCTGCAGGGAACGCCCCTGATCAGTGATGATCGTAACTTTTAGTTGGTAACGAGACAGAGTGCACTTACCGTGCAAGGGAATGATGAATGTGAGTAGGGTAGTATCAAAGTCGGACGTGTCACATTTCGATTTTTTTTTTCAGGTGAGACGAAAAACTGGTTGAGGGGTTTCTGGATGAGAAACAGTATTGGCAATTTTTCTTGAGGTGCCTTCATGATTGGATTTTAATGGCTGATTTTAATCATACATTTGATACTTATGTAAAAAAAAACACGTTTAAAAAGTGGACTTGGCCGGTTTTGATACCAATATTTGGACCTGGCCGGTTTTGAAACCAAGTGCCTTCCATCTTGATTTTCATGTTGTCCGTTTTTGAAACTAACTTTTAAGAGTTCAGCTTCAGAAATGGACTATTGAGGAAAAAGAGGAGGAGATTAGGGAAAGAAAATAAAATTTACAAAACTTTTATTATTTAAATTTTAATGTACTGCACTCTATAGTACTCTAGAAACTCAGTGCAGAAACATTTGACCAGTAAAACTGTTTATCCTAACATAAAAGAATAAGCTGTGAATACGTCGTCTCTCATGTTATATAACTGAGGAACGGTAAAAATTGAAAAATACGAAATTAAACATGGACAAACTTTAAAACAAACTTTGGAAAAAAACAACCATGTAGGAACAAAATCAGTGAGTTAGAAAATAGTTTTAGATGTTCAAGTTGTGCACTCTACAACCAAGATTTTTTCGTCACTAGCACAAGTACTACTTTCACATTCACACTGTGCTTCCATACAATTCTACCACTGAAGTATCATTGTTCATAATATTAATATACTCTTCGATCTCTTTCCACTTTTCTCCAAAATGAGCTTTTAGCAGGTTTCGTCTTCCAATTTCTTTGGGTTAACTTCACACCCAACTGGTATTGGAATAGGATTAACCATAGCAACTGACTTTCCTCTCTTCAAAATTGATCTTGCCACACTTGCATCCACATTGTAGGGCGATCTCCCCGCGAACGATAACAAATTGTTCATTTCTTGATTTCTGAAAGATGAAACGTTTACACTTGGACAGGGGAAAATGAAGAATCTGACGTGCCTTTACCATTTCCTGCGCTTCGTGTTTCCAGTTGTAAGCATTCCAGTGCTTAGCAAGAACTTTCAGTGTTCCATGTCAAGCAAAAACTGCATGGTACTCCTCCATTTTTATGATTGTATTATTTTTTAAGTTCTTTTTCCAACACACCGAACACACGATCAGCAGGAAGGAAGGAATGGCTTGAAACCGGGAAAATCATTTGGACAGTTCGCACATTTTCAGGAGCATTATTCTGCGACGATGCAGCTACCATAATCATATCAATAACATTTTTGTTTTGACCAGCGCAACCATCGGCCTCTAGTCTGATTGTTGAAATTCCTGTGAGCTGTCCTAAGGTTTTCTTCTCTGTAAGTTCATTAAAAATAGCAGATGCTACCTGATTAGACGACTTCTGATTTTCATGTTCCCCCCATGTGTAAATGGAGACATTCTTCTCATTCAGTGAAGCTGTGGATGGCCCTGTAATGCAGTGGCGTGCGGTGATTTCGAAAAGTGGGTATGCTGTCCAAACTAGGGCGTACTAATTACCGTATGTAGGAAGTACAATTTAAGTACATCATTATATAAAAGAATGTTTCCACGCTGTAACCATATAGACTTAAGTGTAATCTCATGAAAATTGAACGGCTTCTAACCAGAGCGTACGGTATCATGTCAAATCTTTGGCTTCTCAGGTAACACAAAATAACTGGTGACATCACAACTGTAGATTTAAAAAATCGATATAATTTTAAAGCTGCAATTAACTTATTGAGATGTGTAGAAATAGTTCATTTATTCCCAATGACAGTGCATAATCTGTAAAAAAAAAAAGGACGACAAGCGTGTAAGTGTTGCGTTTTTGTTTGAAAATATTTATTTTATTCTGTTTCCTACATCAAAGTGCATAGATTAGTAGAAATCACGTATATTTCATGAATTACCCGTCACTATTCTGTTAAAGAAACTCCTTGACCTCTTATGTATGTCTATACCAGAAAACTCTCTGTCCTGTTGCACTATTTACCCTTCAGCCTGGAAGCCGACTTGAAGTATCTCTGACACTTGTACGCATTTGCCTATCTCAAAGTTGATAGTAACTTATTTGCTACGTTTTTGTCAGAAGTTCTTCTATTGTCCACTACTAACAAAACTATGCATTAAGTCCCTCCACAAGATTTTTGGTTGCTTTGAGTCTACATGAAGGTGAAATCTAGATCGTCTCCCTTGTTTTGTGAATGTTGTGATGGCATTATCATAAAATGTGTCTGTGCTTTCTAGTTGGTGGAGAACTTCCTTTTCTATGGATATAACTACCAAGCGTGAAAGTCGCTCTTGACTCTGTGTTGACCTCTGATAAGTCTTAATCCTCCTGAGAGCTGAAAACGATCCTTCAACTGACGCTGTTGTGCTTGGAACAGTTCCTATAACTACACCCAACTTGTACACTTCAGGCAGGGCTGTATCTAATTGTTTGCTTTTCAGGGAACACACTAACTGGTGAGGGTGTTGACCATAAAATTCGTCACACGAATACAGCACGGTAAGTTCATTCTTCAATCGGATAAAATCAAACGAGCCTTTTTTAGGACAGTGTAAGATTTTCAAAATCAGAATGAGGAAAAGTAGCTTTGTACGCTTCATACTTCTGAGGATCCAACAAGGAAGTAAACTGTAATGACCCAAATCGTTCGTCTAATTGTACAATAATGTTGTCAAAAATAGAGTGGTAATGGTATTTCCTTAAAATTATTGGATCTTCTTCCCGATATTGTCGTTTAGTTGGTAGAGAGTCTTCGACACTATGATAGACCAGAGTCTTGGCCCAAATTACGTAGCATTTATTCCGGAGGTTTAGTATCTCTCTTTCGATTTCCTGAACTTTATGGGAGCAATATAGGACGTCTAAATGCTTGGATTGAAGGATGTTGAAAAGGATATCAGTGAAGGTAAAAATGTTGCTAAAATCAGTAACAAAAAGAAAGTTTCAATGCTAGTTAGAAATTTCATGAAACCTTGTGCCGCTACTGCTGTTCCACTGTCCTAGTTTGAACTTTCATTTAATACACTCCGCAAGAATTTAAGGAATGAAGTGCGATGTTCTTCCACTGCGTGAACAAGACGAGATGAAAAATTCCGCCGTATTGGGGCATTTCTAGGCATTCTTTTTGCTGTAAATTCTTTCAGTTTATGAGATCGTTTAGAGGACTTGTGAAAAAATTATCCTAATCCCGTTAAGGTCTAAAACCTATTCTACAATCCTTGATAAAGGAAATTGATTATGACAAAATCAGATTAAGGTTGTGACTAAAGCAATGGATATATATGGCCTTCGGAAAGAGTTATTGTACTTCTTGTACTTAATTTTGAAGTACTTCTGTCCGGTTTTGAAAGAAACAGGTTTCATACTTGAATTCAGTATAAACATTCATACAATAATCGATCAAATCATTCCTTTCGAAAAAATGGACACGTCCGACTTTGATACTACCCTACTCATGTGTACTATGCAGTACATTGTACCGGGCGAGTTGGCCGTGCGGTTAGGGTCGGGTAGCTGTAAGCTTGCATTCCGGAGATGGTGGGTTCGAATCTCACCGTTGACAGCCCTGAAGATGGTTTTCTATGGTTTCCCATTTTCACACCAGGAAACTGCTGCGGCTGTATCTTAATTAAGGCCACGGCCGTTTCCTTCCCAGTCGTAGCTCTTTCCTATCCCATCGTCACCATAGAACCTATCTGTGTTGATGCGACGTAAAGCAACTTAAAAAATGTTTTTGCTACTTGTTTACACGAGAAATATGATTCTCGCTACTTCGATACCTGTTTGTGAATAAGATGTCCTAAGACCATCTATTCATTACACCTGTACAGCAATATCGATCTGACAATGGAGCAATGTAAAAAAAATTTCTTCCGAGTGGTCACTTCTCTCCTAGGAATACCATTGATCGCAACTGTGAGTTCATTGCGTTAGCTCTGCTACACATCAGTTCTATTTCAGTTACCTCAAACGCTATGAACCGCATGAAAAGCATGCTTGTAATGTAGATCGCGTTTTAAAAAACAGTTCTCTCTGACTTTTCCATGCAAAACTCAGTAGTTACGTGCTGCGCCATTACATGATAACATGTTGTATCTGCAATGATAAGTATAGGTGCAGTACGAGTGCGTCTCCTGGAGTGTTTGTTTGCGGGTTACTCGATAAACTATGTACATTGGCATCATAACGAGACTGGATTTCAAGAGGACAAATTGGGGCAAATATTCGTTTATAGGAATTAGGTACTGGAATACATTATAAGTAGTATAATTTTGGATATTCGGCCGCCGCCACCTCCACACGCCCCTGGGAGAGGCCTCCACCTCACGAAATGTGCTGACTAAGAGTGCATGCTTAACCTCAAATGACCTCACTTGAAAAGTAGGGCAACGAGCTCGATAGCTGCAGTCGCTTAAGTGCGGCCAGCATCCAGTATTCGGGAGATAGTGGGTTCTAACCCCACTGTCGGCAGCCCTGAAGATGGTTTTCCGTGGTTTCCCATTTTAACACCAGGCAAATGCTGGGGTTGTACCTTAATTAAGGCCACGGCCACTTCCTTCCCATTCCTAGCTCTTTCCTCTCCCATCGTCGCCATAAGACGTATCTGTGTCGGTGCGAAGTAAAGCAACTTGCAAAAAAAGAAAAGTAGGGCGGTTGGCTAAGAGTGCGCCTTTAACCTTACATGACGTTACGCTAGCTACGTGTACAGGCCTAGCCTCACAGACCCTGGGTTCGACCCTATACCTAAGGCCGTTAACTTTACAGACCAAAGTTCGATGACCAAGAGTGCAAGATTAACCTAACGGTCAACGTGATCATGGGTAGGAGTGCAAGCTTAACCTAACAGGCATGACGTGTGCAGGCTAAACCTCACAGATCCCGGGTTCGACCCCAGGCGTTTCCTTACAAGGGCGTTAATCTTACAGACCCAACCAAATTTGATGCCAAAAATGTGCAAGCTGAACGTAACTGACAACGTGATTAACGCCAAGAGTGCAAGATTAACCTAACAGAGACGGATTTGACTCGAGGCTTAACCTCACAGGCCCTGGATTTGACCCTAGGCTTAACATTGCAAGGGCGTTAGCTTGACCTAACTGCTAACGTGATTATGGACAAGAGTGGTAGCTTAACCTAACAGGCACGGATTTGACGCCAGGCTTAACCTTACAAGGGCGTTACAGACTAATGTTTGAGATTCGACCCCAGGCTTAACATAAGGGGACAAGATGAGACATGGACCAGGCGCTTTGATGCTGAGCTTGGTGGAAGCTGAACTTGAATCAAGATGGCAGCTACACATTGTACTGATTGGACTAGGGGATGATGTAAGGCTCAATACGTGTGCTTTCTTCATAGAGGCATAATGTTGGAAGGCGACCTTAGGTCTTAGAGCTGAAGACTGCATAAAGGGCAAAGCGGCTAAATGGCAAAAGGGCTAAATGGCTAAAAAGACAAAAGGGCTAGATGGCGAGAGGACTAAATGGCTAAAGGACAAAAGGGCTAAATGGTAAAAGGGCAAATGGACTAAAGGAAAAAGGGCTAAAGGGAATTAGCTATGGTCTAGGTCTCAGAGCTGAACTTGAAAGGGCAAAAGGGCAAAAGGGCTAATGGCAAAAGTTCCAAAGGGCAAAAGGGCTAACGTTCTAAAGGGCAAAATGGTAAAATGGGTTAAAAGGCAAGAGGGAAAAGAGGCTAAATGGTTAAAGGGCAAAAGGGTGAAAGGACAAAAGGGCAAAAGAGCAAAAGGGCAGACGTACGCATGAAATAATTCTTGCTCGTAGCACGATGCTTTTTTCTGGATAGCTGTACATATATTCGTCGATGAAAGTAGATTGAGATATTAGGAGCGGTGCTTAAAGGGATAGGCTTATTGGAACAAAGAAATAAAGCAATCACTTTTTTCGTTTATCATATACCGTATATTAACACAACTCAGATACGGCTTAAAACAGCGTTTACTACAGAGTAAATTTCCCTAGCTTAATATATAAACTGAATTTTTATACAAGATATGTACAAAATTATCTATTACATGCTAAGATCAACAGTCCTCTGTAGAGTAATACAGCTGAAAATGAGTGTTTCGTACAAAGTACATAGCCCTTGATTTATATTTACATGGATACAAAATATTGTAGGCTATATATGTAAAACTTACACACTAAGATGAACTGCCTTATGTGAAGTAATACCTGTCAATACTACTATGCCCCCCAAGCTAACGTGCTGGTAGAATTTGGAATGACAAACCGTTTACAATCTTCATTCTTAAGTGCTACTTTATTTATAAGGTGAGTGCACAACTGATGCTTCTTACTTCTAATAACAGCCATTTGATTACCTAAAATATGTGAATTATTTGTATACAATTCTCAAAATTTTGTAAACTTAGCTCATTCTCAACTACGTTCTTTTTAATAACTTTTATCTATATATTTGTTGTTTATTTAAAGGCATAATGCAATATGATTTAGATTTAGATTTAGTACCTACAAATGAATCTATAATATTTCCAGCACATTCATCTTTCATTTTTCCTAGAACGTTTTTGCTGACTAGTGGTAGATTATAGGCATTATTTTGAGGATAGTTACCAGTATCAAACCTACCTAAGTCTGGCTTTATATCATTGTAATAGCAATCAGTTTTGATTTGGTAAATAAATGAATCGGTATCTGTGTAGAGTAATTTTGCATTATCAGCGCACTTTTCATCATATAATCATAATGGAATTCATACATCAGTGTTTAAGCTAATTTAAGTACAGCAAAGCCAACGTATGTAGTTTCGTTGACTTTAACACTATTCATCTGTATGACTAAATTTTCAGGTATAATACTACGGCTATGAAAATTAGGTTTACTTATTAAATTGTTAGCGCTCTATTTCTTCCGAATATTTTCCCACTTAATAATCAATTTATCATCAACTCGTTTGTCAACATTTTCCATTGTCTTACCGTACACTGTTATTCATGAGCTTATAAAATCTTTCTCAAACTCGTTAACCGCATTTGTTCTTAAATCATTGTTGAGATCGATATATGGTTTTAGTCACGGTGACTGATGAAATTCTGGTACGCGATGAATTTTTGTTAACTTCTAACCATGCTGTAAACACTGTTTTAAATTTCGATAATGGATGACACACTTAAATTTATTGCAAGCTGTCCACTTCATGGCCGTATCGATGAGTATAATCAACAAATTATCGATTAGGTGGCTTTTTAGATTAATTTGTTGATGATACTTAAATTTGTCATACAAATTGGCAATTGGCATGTTTGTTGTTGATGTGATGTACGTAGACTTCAACTTTTCAGGGCAGAACGGTAAGTCATTATGAGAAGTGTGTTACTCTTCAGAATAATGTGAGTCTACTCCAAGGATATACCCTCTATTAGCTTCATCGCCTGGTGTGTGCGGCTGTAAATCGTCAATCATGCACTGCGGTAACCAGCGGAAGCTATTTAATGGTAGATGCTGGCTCATTGCCCACCCATACTGATTGTTAGCATCAAGATAAACAATATATTGAGAATGTTGACTAGAGTCGAAACTCGGCATGTACTTATTATTTGCCGTAGAATACCGTCCACTACACTGACTTAAGCCACCTCGAATAGATGATTTTATGAAGTGCACAATATCGATATCTGTTAGCCGTTCGAAATTCACTTGCGTGTATTGTAACCTGGCATCCCAACTTAACCCAGGTGCTGTAAAATACTGGCTGTATAGTTTCTTGCAACACAGCGAAAATTTTCAAAAACATCAGCTCACAAAAGTACATCCGTCTTTAAATATAATTCGGAGTAATCGCCTAGCGTTTGAATTTGAAACTGCCCCCAGATACGTTATGCATGTAAATAGCCTTCATCGCTAATTTCAGCTGAATTCAGTGAGCTATAAAATTATTATTTTAATGGTAAGGAGCATTCTTCGAGACGTTCCAAGCAGTCTATATATTCATAACAGAATACATCTTAACGTCGAATTAAATTAAGCTGCTTTTCTTCAGGAAATCACGCCGAATTTCTGTAACTTCTTCTGGTTGCAAATTACTTGAAATTTTATCAAGGCTACTAGCCATAAGGCGAAACGAGTCAAGAAATCTCAATTTTGTGGTACACTTCTCAACTACCTTTACGCAGTTTGTAAATACAATATACCGCTCTTTGTTCTGAGGGATTATACCAGTTTTTCCAACTGAATCTCCAAAATCTCTAATAATAAAATGTAAGTTTTAACCAGATAATTTATGTAGAATTACAGGAAATAATTTAGGAACTCTGTAGTCATGATCGAAAACTTTAGGGATATTATCTGAAAATTCACCATCACAAACACTACATTTTGTAGCACGTTCATGTTCATATAACTGAATTTCAGTCAGTGGTTTCATAGGAATGTTAGTATTTAGAATACGGTTAAGGCTTTCTAAAAATACGTTTGCGGCATCAGGTCCTCTGTGCAGCTCCAGCTTATTAAGCGTGGTATCATAACAACACACTTGATATAATACGCTATACGGGACATGCATGTGTGTAGTATTAGTAAAACGGATGTCTGGATTGGGCGTGCATGTGTTAAATGGTTTGAGGATAGCTTCAAATTCTGCGTAGATGACAAAAGGCACCTGCATCTGCTTGTCATCATTTGTAAATTTTGAAACATTATTGTCTGTGATAGGTGATACATGATTGCAGTCATTCTTAGAATGGTTTATTAACTGATCTTCATTTCTAAAATACTGCAATCATCCATCACATAGCCACTTTTTGTTACACCTTTTTGACAACTGACTGCCAACAAGTCTACTCATATTTTTAATGCAACAGAAGTGACCATTCTTACTATCTTCTACATATAGTAAATTAACATGTGTGCCTTTCTGATCACTTGCATAATACAGAGGTCCTACCACAGCCTTTTTGTCTACGCTATACACAGTAATGCTAATATTATTTTGTTGTTTAACTGCATAAGAAATTCTATACCTTCTAGATTTAAATGTGTTTAATAGTGAGTGATGTTCTATTCGCTACATTCGATTTCGCTGGGTTTGAAGCCGACATAACAGTCCATGAAAAACACGCCTCGTCATTGTTTTCGACGTTTACAACAGCTTCTTTTCGCTTAATCCATGTTGGCAGCTCTATGTATGAATATCCTCGCAAGCGATTGTACTTATTGATGTTAACTTCTAAGAACAAATTTTCAACTAAAGCTCACCCTTATTGTTTCTCTTGAAACTCTTAACTTTTAGTGCAAGTAACGTTCAAAATATCAAAAATATTACTAAAATCAGTTGACTCAGAACTATATTTTTAGGATTAAATGATTTAATATCCGTTATTTCACTTTCATATGTGCTCTTAATATACAACGCAGAAGGTTCAAAATTAACTTTAAGTAAATAATGATCAGAAAATATTTTGTTAAGTAGCTGTTGCACATGCGCTTTTACGCAATTAAGGAAGTTTTCAGTGCTTTGATACTTTTCACTGGTACGAATTCTGCAACGCAAAATCCTACTTCTGAATGCGCTGTCAATTACTTCGATGTTTGTACTAGCTGCAGTTCTACAAGCATTGTTTGATTTATTCATCTACATCGGTATTTACACGCTTTCTTCGCGTAGTCTGAGGACTATAGTCGCAAGTAGATTCCTGAGCCTACTGCTGTAATGCTACTACGTGAGACTGGCACTGTTTTACATTAGGAAATTATCCCCGCAAACTTCACATGAGGCAGATGTCATGTTAGGATATTTTATTTTAATATGACGAGCAAGACTATTCCGTCTTGTGAACGTAGTCTCACACTGCCCGCATGGGAACATAGTGTGACTGTGTTCAGCACCTTTGTCTGGCAAGATTGTCTCGCCTTTCAAAGTCCTTAGTACATAGATCGTAATTTAACACAAAATATGCTAATAAGTGTACTTCAGCTAACTGCTACAGCTTGTTGAGTCCCTGAAAAATAAATAATAAAATGATTACTCACAGACTACCTCATGAAAATACTTATTATAATACGCTTTTTATTCTTTTCCATACTTAGGAAAGTAGAAGCACTCTTGCTGATAACAATGCTTAAGGATGTTGCCGCTGTCAAAAATGTAACAACTACAGCTACCTGCTACAATGTAGTCTTTAATTGATGCTCTTCAGTTGAATATCCTTCTGTCGAGTCACAAAGTTAAAAACTGAAAGAAGCCAAAGGTTGATCAATAAATGTCAGACACGGTTACAAGTTTGAAGTTAGAAGAGAACAACAAGTCATCAATGGAGATTAGACGTGGGAGTAAAGAGTCATATGTGGTTGCAAAGTTAAAATGGGGGAAAAATAAAAGTTGATCAATAAATGTCGGACGTAGTTCCGAGTTTGAACTTAGAAGAGTAAAATTCATTAATAGGGATTAGACCTAAGAGTAAAGAGCCAAAACGTAGTTGCAAATTTATAACTGGAAAAAAACAAAAGTTGGCCAGTAAAAGTCAGACATAGTCGCGAGTTTGAAAATACAAAAGACCAACAATTCATCAATAGAGATTATCCCCGCAAACTTCACATGAGGCAGATGTCATGTTAGGATATTTTATTTTAATATGACGAGCAAGACTATTCCGTCTTGTGAACGTAGCCTCACACTGCCCGCATGGGAACATAGTGTGACTGTGTTCAGCACCTTTATGTCTGGAAGAAACCAGAGGTTGATCAATAAATGTCAGACACGGTTACAAGTTTGAAGTTAGAAGAGAACAACAAGTCATCAATGGAGATTAGACGTGGGAGTAATGAGTCATATGTGGTTGCAAAGTTAAAAATGGGGGAAAAATAAAAGTTGATCAATAAATGTCGGACCAAATGTTGACCAATAGTGGTCAGGCATACTTGTGAGTTTGAAATTACAAGAGATCAACAGTTAATCAGTAGGGATTAGACGTAAGAGTAAAAAGTCAAACACAGTTGCACGGTTAAGATTAGAAAAAGAATAGTTGATCAATAAAAGCCGGACATAGTTGCGAGTTTGTAGTGATAAAAGGACAACTCAACAATAGAGATTAAACGTAAGAGAAAATATGCTAAACATAGTTGCATATTAAAAATTGGAAGAAAACAAAGGTTGACCAATAAAGGTCAGACATACAGTAGTTGTAAGTTTGAAATTACAAAAGGACAACAATTCAACAACAGAGATTAAACGTAAGAGTAAATATGCGAAACATAGTTGCAAAGTTAGAATTGGAAGAAACCAAAAGTTCACCATTAAACGTCGGACATGGTTGCGAGTTTGAAGTCACAAAAGAACAGCAATTCATCAATAGAGATTAAACGTAAGAGTAAAGGTTTACATATAGTTGCAAATTTAAAATTGGAAGAAAAACAAAAGTCGACTAATAAAAGTCAGACATATTTGCGACTTTTAAGTTACAAAAGAGCACAAGTTAATCAAGAGAGATCAAACGTAAGAGTAAAGAGTCAGATATAGTTGCAAAGTTAAAACTGGATTAAACCGAGAACCGACATAATTGCAAGTCTGAAGTTAGAAGAGAACAACAGTTCATCAATAGAGATTTGACGTAAAAGTAAAGAGTCAGATATAGCTGTAATGTTAAATTTGGAAGCAAAACAAATGTTGACCAATAAAGATCAGACATAGTTGGGATTTTGAAGTTACAAAAGAACAATTCATCAATAGAGATTAAACGTAAGCGTAAAGAGTCAAAATATAGTTGCCAAGTTAACATTGGAAAAAAACAAGAGTTAACCATAAAGGTCGGACGTAGCTGCAATTATGAATTTATAATATAACTACAATTCATCAATAGAGAGTAAACGTAATAATAAAAAGTCAGATATAGTTACAAAGTTAAAATTGGGAGGTACCAAGAGTTAAACAATAAAGGTCGGACATAGTTGCAAGTTTGAAGCTCGAAGAGAACAACAATTCATCAATAGCGATTAAACGTAAGAGAAAATCGTCAGATATATAGTAGTTGCAAAGTTAATGTTGGGGAAACAAAGAGCTCATCAGTAAAGGTCGGACATAGTTGCGAGTTTGAAGTTACAAAAGAACAACAATTCATGAATAGAGATTAAACGTAGGAGCATATATTCAAAACATAGTTGCAAATTTCAAATTTCAAAAGTTGACCAAAAATGTCGGACAACGTTGCAAGTTGAAGTTACCACGAGAACTACAATTCATCAATAGAGATTATACGTAAAGAGTCAGTTCTGGTCACAATTTTAAAAACGTATAGTATGATTCAGTAATAATAATAATAGTAAGAAGAAGAACATACCTTATCAAGTATTCACGACGAACTTCCTGATGACTAATAACAGACACGCTGTTGATAGCCCTCGACTTTAAATAGCAAACCAAAGTTCAAACGTATGCATATTTTTTCACACGCAGACCGGACAATGACATCTACGAGCACTTCGCTAAGTGCTTATAAAAAAGTCCACCATCACAAATTTTGCTAGGTTAGTAACCCTTGAAGCTTGCAGAAAAAATTCTGGTGTGACATGACATTGTTCGCTTCATGACACATTTTCTGCATTCCTTTTTCCGTGAAAGTCGGGGTAGGGATTTGTTTTAATTTTTCGCAGCTCAAACCTTAGTTGTTTTAAATCAAACGCACGCTTTCAATGCGGAGTCATTTATTTAGCAGTTCCCTCATCAGTCCAAAGGGAAGAGCCCGCGTTCCATTCCCAGTCATGTGTAGCGCGACCTTTTTCGGTTCTGAACACAAAGTTTTAATCTCTAAGCGATTTAAATGTAAGAGTAGGCAATTGAAAATCTCTAGTGTTCAAAACTATATGCTCGGAATGCTACAATCAAAATGCAGTGTTCCAAACACTCAAAACCCACGGCGCGTTAAGCATCAGCTCAGATGCTAACGTATTTGACTCAGCGGTCGCTCAGCATCGGGCTAAAAATAACGTAAATCACCATCTCCCTAGTCCTATTAAAACAATGTGTAGCTGGCATCGTGTTCCAAGTTCAGCTGCCAAAAAACACTGGACCATGTCTCATTTTGTCTAGTTAGGTAAAGCCTGGCATAATCTCTGCATCAGCTCAAACGCTGCGTATTCAACTCTGCAGCAGCTCAGCTTCGAGTCCCAAAGATGCTCCCTAATGCTACGCCCCTGTGGATAAAGCATATGTATTACGCCTAACACTAGCTCCCTAGTCCCATTAATACAAAGTGCGTAGCCTCCATCTTGTTCCAAGTTCAGCTCCAAGCCTCTGAGTTTACATTCCAACGTTACGCCTCTATGAATAAAGCAGTGTATTAATTCTTACACCATCTCCCTAGTCCCGTGCCGCCTTCTAATAAAAATGATATTGGCCTTACGTCCTACTAACTACGGTTTGGATACGGGGGAAGTACCGGAATTTAGTCCCGCAGTAGATCTTTTTAGTTCAAGGGTGTCCTAAACTCGATATCCGTTTGGCTCAAAGCCCAAGTTCCAGACACTTAAAGAAACGAACAGCGCGTTACGCGTCACCACAGACAACATCTTGTTCCAATTTGGGCTGCAGCTCCCTTAAATCGCTTTCTAACGTCACGCCCCCTATGAATAAAGCATATGTTTTAAGCCTTACACTATCTTCCTAGTCCGGTGTGTAGCCGCAATCTTGTTCCGAATTCAGCTTCCAACGTTACGCCACTATGAATAAAGCACATATATTAAGCCTTATACAATCTCCGTAGTCCCATCAGTACAATGTGTAGCTGCCATCTTGTTTCAAATTCAGCTTCCACCAAGTTCAGCATCAAAGCCCCTGGACCAAGTCTCATCTTGTCTACTTAGGTTGCGCCTGGGATAGAATCTCAAACCCGAGTCTGTAACGCCCTTGTAAGTTTAAGCCTGGCGTCAAATCCGCTCCTGTTAGGTTAAGCTACCACTCTTGTCCATAATCACGTTAGCAGTTAGGTTAAGCTAACGCCCCTGTAAGGTTAAGCCTAGGGTCAAATCCAGGGCCTGTGAGGTTAAGCCTCGAGTCGAAGCCGTCTCTGTTAGGTTAATCTTGCACTCTTGGCGTTAATCACGTTGGCAGTTACGTTCAGCTTGCACGTTTTTGGCATCAAACTTGGTTGAGTATGTAAGGTTAACGCCCTTATAAGGATAAGCCAGGGGTCGAGCCATGGATCTGTGAGGTTAAGCCTGCACAAGTCATGCCTGTTAGGTTAAGCTTGCACTCCTACCCATGATCACGTTGGCTGTTAGGTTAAACTTACTTTCTTGGGCATCGAACTTGGTCTGTAAGGTTAACGGCCTTAGGTATAGGGTCGAAGCCAGGGTCTGTGAGGTTAGGCCTGTACACGTAGCTAGCGTAACGTCATGTAAGGTTAAAGGCGCACTCTTTTTTCAATATTTCGTAAACTGAGAAAGTTTTAACAGAAATACACTGACTGACAGAGCAAATGCAACACCAAGAAGGAGTGGTCAGAACTTTATGCCAATTGCAGGGTAGACTGACGTCACTGAGGTATGCTCATGATGTGAAATGCGCCGCTGTGCTGCGCACGTAGCGAACGATAAATGGGACACGGCGTTGGCGAATGGCCCACTTCGTACCGTGATTTCTCAGCCGACAGTCATTGTAGAACGTGTTGTCGTGTGCCACAGGACACGTGTATAGCTAATAATGCCAGGCCGCCGTCAACGGAGGCATTTCCAGCAAACAGACGACTTTACGAGGGGTATGGTGATCGGGCTGAGAAGGGCAGGTTGGTCACTTCGTCAAATCGCAGCCGATATCCATAGGGATGTGTCCACGGTGCAGCGCCTGTGGCGAAGATGGTTGGCGCAGGGACATGTGGCACGTGCGAGGGGTCCAGGCGCAGCCCGAATGACGTCAGCACGCGAGGATCGGCGCATCCGCCGCCAAGCGGTGGCAGCCCCGCACGCCACGTCAACCGCCATTCTTCAGCATGTGCAAGACACCCTGGCTGTTCCAATATCGACCAGAACAATTTCCCGTCGATTGGTTGAAGGAGGCCTGCACTCCCGGCGTCCGCTCAGAAGACTACCATTGACTCCACAGCATAGACGTGCACGCCTGGCATGGTGCCGGGCTAGAGCGACTTGGATGAGGGAATGGCGGAACGTCGTGTTCTCCGATGAGTCACGCTTCTGTTCTGTCAGTGATAGTCACCGCAGACGAGTGTGGCGTCGGCGTGGAGAAAGGTCAAATCCGGCAGTAACTGTGGAGCGCCCTACCGCTAGACAACGCGGCATCATGGTTTGGGGCGCTATTGCGTATGATTCCACGTCACCTCTAGTGCGTATTCAAGGCACGTTAAATGCCCACCGCTACGTGCAGCATGTGCTGCGGCCGGTGGCACTCCCGTACCTTCAGGGCCGGCCCAATGCTCTGTTTCAGCAGGATAATGCCCGCCCACACACTGCTCGCATCTCCCAACAGGCTCTACGAGGTGTACAGATGCTTCCGTGGCCAGCGTACTCTCCGGATCTCTCACCAATCGAACACGTGTGGGATCTCATTGGACGCCGTTTGCAAACTCTGCCCCAGCCTCGTACGGACGAGAATGGTTGACAGAGAATGGAGAACCATCCCTCAGGACACCATCCGCACTCTTATTGACTCTGTACCTCGACGTGTTTCTGCGTGCATCGCCGCTCGCGGTGGTCCTACATCCTACTGAGTCGATGCCGTGCGCATTGTGTAACCTGCATATCGGTTTGAAATAAACACCAATTATTCGTCCGTGCCGTCTCTGTTTTTTCCCCAACTTTCATCCCTTTCGAACCACTCCTTCTTGGTGTTGCATTTGCTCTGTCAGTCAGTGTACTTTGTGCAACATTGAAATTATTCTGTCTGAATATAAAAATAGTACTAAAATTAATTTTCAGTTTAAATGTTACACTCTGAACGTTTTTCTTCTCTCTTCTAAAATTTCCTTTTGGTTTTGGTACCTTTTTGTAGATAAATTTCTGAAATGCAGATCGGTAATGATATTGTCAAAATGTTAGAGATGAAGTTGCGATGTGCTGAATATAGAAACGCAATCGGAGTCGAGGGTATGGAGTTCGTAAATATTGTTACGTGTCGGCTGGGTAAGTAAATGGGAAGCATCTGGTAGCGTTGTTACGTTTAAGATTTATTAATTAATCCTAATAATCACTTACACCTCGGTACACAGTCATGATTTCCGAGTACATACTTACGGTAAATCTACTTCTTCACGCAATTGCACAGTCCACTCTCACGTCATGTTCTACTGTTTTTTTCCCTCTTTGTTTTCCCAATCACAGAGTCTTCCACAGAGTCGAAGAATATTTTCTTGCAATTTGCTTTACATCGCACCTACACTGATAGGTCTTACGGCGACGATGCCTGGTGTGAAAATAGGAAACCACGGAAAACCATCTTCAGGGCTCGACAGTGGGTTCGAACCCACTATCTCCAGGATGCAAGCTCTCAGCTGCGCGACCCTAACTGCACGGCTAACTTGCCGCGTAGTCGAAGAATAAACGGCGGGCCAAATAAAAGCAGAGAGATAACAATTAACAATAAAACATAAAGGCAAAAGAAACAACCAGGAAAATTGAAGATTGAAAGTAAAACGAAGAGAAGAACTTCTAGCTAGGCACAGTAAGATAAATACAAATATAACACATAAGTAACGGTATAGTACAGTAAAAAATAAATATTATATTATGTACAATAGAGGGGACAGCAGTGAGAAGAGAAAAAAGGAATATGAAGAATTGAGCTAGGTTAAGTTATGGAAGAATCGATTAAAGGAGGCATACGAAGAAGAAACTTCCAAGTTCCTGTTAGAAGGCGAAGAGTTAAGGAGGGTTGGAATGCGGATAAATAAATAAATTTATTTGAACAAGGGAGAGGCGGGAATACGGAATATGAAGGGGTGGATTAATCCTGGTTTTGCAAATTGGAACATGTAGGGAAAAGTAGGATGCAGGTTCAGGAGAACGAAATAAACCGCTAAAAGCGTTATATAGGAATCTATGTTCGGCTACTTTCCTACGACTAGATAACGGGTGAAGGTTTAACTTATCCAGTATCTGATTACTGCTCAAGTTTTGACAATCAGATATTCTGGCTCTAACAATGGCACAGAAGAATGACTGTACGTGGTCAATCTGATTCAGATTAGTGGGTGAAGATGTAGACCAAATGGGAGACGCGAATTCAATAATCGGTAGGATGCAAGATACATAGTAGGCTCTGAGTTCGTGAATATCGGTGTTGTCAGAAAATCTATACAACAAACCGAGAAGTGTCATTGATCGTGAGGTTATCTTTTGTATACGAGGGACAAATAACAATTTACTGTCAAACAACACTCCTAAGGTTACCGAGGAGGGAGTATTTACTAAGAATAGGAGATTTACGAAGCGTGATCGAAATAAAGGAACACTTGGTAGGATTAGACTTAAGACGCCATGTGGAGTACCATTCAGAGAGTGAGTTAAGCCCACCCTGTAAGGAGAAACGGAGGATATAGTATTAATGAGATCATCAATAAATATGGCAAAAAGAAGGGGGCCTAGGACACTTCCCTGTGGGACGCCAGAATGTACCAAAACAAGAGTCAAGCTGAACCTTTCAAGAACCACACGCTGAGTACATAGCTCTACACACAGCTACCGGTACGGTATACAATTGATGCAGTGGCGGCTCGTGGCTGTAAAGTATGGTGAAGCGCTATTACCCGTTCGGTTTCAAGCGACAGATTTAGGAACTTCTGTCTTTCTTTCTTTCTTTCTTAATCTGCTTACCCTCCAGGGTTGGTTTTTCCCTCGGACTCAGCGAGGGATTCCACCTCTACCGCCTCAAGGGCAGTGTCCTGGAGCTTCAGACTCTGGGTCGGGGGATACAACTTGGGAGGATGCCCAGTACCTCGCCCAGGCGGCCTCACCTGCTATGCTGAACAGGGGCCTTGGTGGGGGATGGGAAGTTTGGAAGGGATAGACAAGGAAGAAGGAAGGAAACGGCCGTGGCCTTAAGTTAGGTACCATCCCGGCATTTGCCTGGAGGAGAAGTGGGAAACCACGGAAAACCACTTCCAGGTTGGCTGAGGTGGGAATCGAGCCCACCTCTACTCAGTTGATCTCCCGAGGCTGAGTGGATCCCGTCCCAGCCCTCGTACCACTTTTCAAATTTCGTGGCAGAGCCGGGAATCGAACCCGGGCCTCCGGGGTGGCAGCTAATCACACTAACCACTACACCACAGAGGAGGACAAGATTTAGGAACTACGTGCTGTTTTTGGTTGTTTTGTACTCGTACCTCGTACCTGTAACTGGCGGAGGGTCCAGCACGTGACCACGATTTATTGAATTTAATGTTTCGTCATCACCACGAAAAGCTAGTTGTTGCTTACTTAAATAGAGCACTGGATCAATTACCAACCGAAGGAAAAGCCTATTTAAATGTACATTTTCACTGAACTGTACAATTACAATATACAGTCTGGCATTTTCCTTCAGGACATCAGAGATCGTATTTTGGTTTGTTTCCAATGTCTTGAAATCTAGCTGCCGTATTTTATGTTCTGCAGAGTCTGAGTGCTTATGTAAAGAACGTGTTATGTTCAAAAGGGCTGAAAATCCTTCTATATTCCAAACGTTATTTTTATTGATTAAAGGTAAGCAGGCCCAACAAAACATCTTCTGTAGAGCTGGAGAGGAGCACAACCATGGAAATTCCTTAAACCACGATCGTTTGAAACTAAGATTGTAAGATTTACCGGAATGTTCCACTTCTTTTGTAGCAAAGATTTGCAGTGATTCAGTAGGGCGATCAAAACGTAGAACTTCATTCTGATCTTCGTTTCTCCAACGTGAAAATGGTGTTTATAATAAAATGCACACTATGTCATAAATAGGATACATATTTAAATAAAACAGCACAACACTATGAATGAACCACGACGCGTAAGTACTCGTACTTCACACAGGATGACGCAGGGAAAACGAAACATTCTGCTCTTCCGACAACTTCACTAGCACATTCCGCTATGTGGAAAGTACGCGGGTGACGTCACGGTTGTCATTGCAACCGCCAAGGCCAAGCGCTAGGAGGGAGCACTTGGGAGGTAGAGGCATCTGCGGAATCTCTCGTCTTCACTCAGTCACACGCGCCGTACTGTGGCCGACAGCCGGCGCTTTCGTGAGTTCCCCTGGTTCTAATCAGGTGATGAGGTGCTCCAAACGCCGTACAATAAAACATTTTCTTTCCGTAAAACCAATAAATGTCATAAGAAAAATAAATTTAAGTAATTCATTATAGTACAAATAAGTGGTGAAGTGGCACTTCACCTACTTCACCTGAAAAGCCGCCCCTGAATTGATGTGGCTTTACCAATTAATGTCAGATTAGCTAACAAGCTGTATATCTGTTTTCGAGAGAGACAAGGGACTTTCAGCATAAATGTTTCAAAGAACCTTGAAGTAATATGTCCACGAAACGTTGATGTGGAAGTAAGCAAAAATGAAAACATCACGAAAGAGCATATGAAGCGTTATCTAACTTCGGTCCTTAGTGAACATGTAAGTGAAAGAAGCCTATTGCTGTGTGATTCCTCCGAGTGAGTTGGCCGTGCGGTTAGGGTCGTGCAGCTGTGAGCTTGCATTCTGGAGATAGTGGATTCGAACTCCACTGTCGGCAACCCTGCAGACGGCTTTCCGTGGTTTGCCATTTTCACACAGGCAAATGCTGGTTCTGTGTCTTGTTTAAGGCCACGGCTGCTTCCTTCGCACTCCCAGACCCTTGCTATCCCATCGTCCCCATTAAGACCTATCTGTGTCGGTGCGACGTAAAGCAACATGTCTGCGTGATTCCTGGTCAGGGCATACAGATCGTACCCTTTTAGATGCACATTTTCCAAACAAAGGTGTTATACCTAAAATGTTGCCACCGAAAGCAACAAATCAACCTCTTGCTTCCCGGACTTTTTTCCTATTGCATTTCCAGGCCAAAACTTCTCATCCCTGAAATATTTTCTCCCTAGCGCAATTCTGCATTGTTTTCCCTCAGAAATTATTATGAATTATATTACTCTGCAAAAGATCTTTTTTTTGCTAGGGGCTTTACGTCGCACCGACACAGATAGGTCTTATGGCGACCATGCTGCAAAAGATCTGGAGAAACTGCTGCATGTATGGACAGAGTCCTGGCGAAGGAATACAAGATGAAAATAAATAAGTCCATAACAAAAGTAATGGAGTGCGGTCGAACAAAGTCAGATGATGGAGGAAATATTAGATTAGGAAATGAATTCTTAAAGGAAGTAGATGACTATTGTTACTTGGGTGCTAAAATAACTAATGACCGAGTGAGTTGGCCGTGCGGTTAGAGGCGTGCAGCTGTGAACTTGCATCCAGGAGATAGTGGGTTCGAATCCCACTGTCGGCAGCCCTGGTTTTCCGTGGCTTCCCATTTTCACACCAGGCAAATGCTCCTTAATTAAGGCCACGGCCACTTTTTTCCAACTCCTAGGCCTTTCCTATCCCATCGTCGCCATAAGACCTATCTGTGTCGGTACGACGTAAAAGCCACTAGCAAAAAGAAAAAAAAACTAATGATGGCAGAAGTAAGGAGGACATAAAATGCAGACTAGCACAAGCAAGGAAAGCCTTTCTTAAGAAAAGAAATCTGTTCACCTCGAACATTGATATAGGAATTAACAAGATGTTTCTGAAAACTTTCGTCTGGAGCGTGGCACTGTATGGAAGTGAAACACGGACGATAAGTAGCCCAGAAAGAAAGAGATTAGAAGCTTTTGAAATGTGGCGTTACAGAAGAATGCTGAAGGTGAGATGAGTAGATAGAATAACGAATGAAGAGATATCGAATCGAATTGGTGAGAAGAGCTCGATTTGGTTAAATTTGACCAGAAAAAGTGATAGAATGATAGGATAGATTTTCAGACACCCAGGTCTTGTACAGCAGATTTTTGACGGAAATGTAGGCGGTAAGAACGGTTGGGGTAGACCAAATTACGATTATTATTATTATTATTATTATTATTATTATTATTATTATTATTATTATTATTATTATTATTATTAAAGCGTCTTTATTGTGGCAAAGTTAGGGCTCCCGGCCCTTTCTTACACTTAACCACTTCATGTATATACAATGTAATTTTTACATAAAATTTAAACATATGAGATCTTTACAACCTAAAGTATAACTAAAGCAACTAAAGTATCACTAACTAAACTAAGGTTAGTAAAGTATAACTAAATTATATACAGGAACACATTGCAATAAACAACCATATTCACTCTCATTCATGCACCCCATTCACATTCAAGAAAGACTGGAAGTGCTTAAAAGATGACGCTGGCAAAGGATTTTAAATTTTGTCTTAGATTTAGTTTCCCTGATGTCATTGGGGTGTTTATTCCACCAGCTCGTGGCGATGATCGTGAACGATCTGTTGTAGGTTGCGGTTCGATGCACAGGAATTTCTAGCGTACAGCCTGACCGGGTATTGAACAGGTGCAGGGAACTAAGGTAGCAAAATCTGGTGGATAGGTAAGGAGGAGTGTTTTCAGAAAGCACTTGATACACCAAAGTAGTTGCGTGGAGTCTACGTCTGCCATTCAGTCGTAACCAAGATAATTGTGTATAGAATGGGGATACATGGGCGTATGGTTGTATGTCGAATGCATACCTGATGCATGCATTTTTGGCACGTTGCAGTCTCATGCTTTGCTCGTTATTGATATAAAAACAACTGTATCACAGTATTCGAGAATTTGAAACAAGAGTGATTGAATGGGCTTTATTTTCAAGGACCAAGGAAATATATTTTTTAACCGCTTCAGAGGATGCAGGCTTTGATATACCTTTTGACACACTTTCATCACATGTTGCGACCAGTTCAATGTTTCGCTTATAGCAACACCAAGATTCATAACTGTTTCACAAAATGGAATAATGGTATTGTTTAGTGCTACAGGAGGAATTTTGTATTGTTTTAAAACGTGTAAGTTTTTCGAAGTACCAATGATTATTGCTTGCGTTTTAAGAGGATTAATTTTGAGATTGTTACTCAATGCAAAATTACTTATGAGACTTAAATCAGCAATAACTTTTTCTACAACACTCTGAATTTTATCAGTTCTTGAGTGGTAGTAGATCTGCAGATCATCAGCATAAAGATGGTACTTGCAATGTGTAATCGATTTGGCAACATCGTGTAAGTAAATTGGAAACAGCGATGGTCCAAGTACAGACCCTTGGGGGACACCGAGGGGGTTGTTAAGCCATTCAGATCTGCTATTATTTACTTTGACACACTGACGGCGATTTTTGAGGTACGAACTGAAAAAGTTTATTGCCGTCTTGCTGAAATTTAATGAATCCAATTTTGAAAGTGGCAGTTGAGGAACAACAGTATCAAAAGCACTGGAAAAATCAAGTAGAACCAGTACAGTCACTTGTCGAGTGTCCATTGCCTGTCGGATATCGTCAGTTACTTTCAGTAGGGCAGTCGTTGTGCTGTGTCCTTTCTTGAAACCAGATTGATAAGGGTCAAGCAGTGAGAAGTTAGTCAAGTAAGTGAGGACTTGTTCGTGTACCAAGCGTTCTAGTACTTTGGAAAGGGGTGGGAGAATGGATATAGGGCGATAATCTGATGGTAAACTAGGAGAATTCTTCTTAGGAATAGGAATGATGATACCGTGCTTCCATACAGTTGGGAATACTCCCTGTACGAGGCAATGATTAAATATATGCGTCAGAATAGGAAATATGGCACCAATAATATTTTTTATGAAAGATAATGGTATGTCGTCATTACCCTGAGCATCAGACTTGAGGGAGTAAATTACACGCTTCACATCGTTCGCACCAACTTTTTTGAAAGTGAATTTTACTTGATTTACTCGGGAATGAGAATTTATGGCGTTAATATCATCATCAGTTAGGTCATCAACTGGTTGATGATGATGATGATGATGATGATGATGATTATTATTATTATTATTATTATTATTATTATTATTATTATTATTATTATTATTAGGATAGTTATCATCATAGTCATTATTGTCAGTAATATCATTATTAGTGTATGCTGCTTTCGTAAAATGAGAATTTAGATCATCAAGTGGTATACTGGGTGTCTGCATGGTCAGGCTGCGACCTATACCCATCTGATGCCAATGTTTCCATATTAGTGCTGAATTTCGTCTGTTTGTTATCTCTTGAATATATTTATACTTGCTGTTACGAATTCATTTCTTAACTTGATTTCGAAGAATACGGTAATTTTCGAAATCACTAGTGCTTTCAGTTCGCCTAAATCGCCTATACCATGCAACACGATTTGCCATGTCCGACTTAATTTCATTTGTTAGCCAAGGAGTCGAAGGTGATAAACACCTTAGAGCAGATGTACGATGTAGTAGTTATGTAGAAATGAAAAGGTTAGCACAGGATAGGGTGTTATGGAGAGCTGCATCAAACCAGTCTATGGACGGATGACTCGAACAACAACAACAACAACAACAACATTACGTACAAACAATCACATTTGTTTCCATGGAAATAGTGCAAAAATTTTCTAGTGGCATGTCAAAGGAACCTCACCTCGGGGTGGCAAAATCTCATTAAAAATGAGCACGTGTATCGCAGAACAGATTCCAGAGGTGGGAAGAAGCATTGGACATGTTATAGGAAGCCAGAATGCAGAACAACTGCCATAGCTATAGGCTCTGGATATGTAATAAATGTAGTGAAAGAAGAAATTCATGCTTATGCTCCGAATCACGAGCAAGTTCAGGTACTTACGCTAATTTAAAGAGAAGAGCCGAGCAACATCCCAAGGTGACCCCATCACAATTGACTCGAACATAATTGCCGAGAGTTGCATCCAGTATTTTATGTAATATTCCGCAACGGGGAAACTTAACAATAACTCTTAGACGGGAACGTAAGAGAGATCAATTACCTGAACCGGAAGCACTGAGGGCAGGTCGTCATTTCACAGTGTGGAACATAATATCGATGCTTCATGTGAACACTTCTTATATTTCGTAATACATTTCAGTGAAAAGAAACATATCTGACTATTATTTGATGAAGGGGCAACATGGAGAAAAGGTATTGGAGGAATTTTACTTTGAGTAGGGAAAAAATCTTCGGGGGAAAGTATTATTTTGGGATTATGTGTCCAGGGAAAAGTTCCTAGTGGAAAAATGATCGTGAATCAACCGCTTGATGTGTACTTCTTTCGGCAATATGAGCTATACGAGAAGGATAGTAAAATTAAAATGTGGAAAACCACAAGTAAAATTACATTATCGGAATTTCATCATTAGTATTCATTATGTGATATACAATCATTTTTAGCTCCAAGTTACAAGCCTAGGTTGCAATGTGCTTTACATTCCCATATCATCATTTGAAAATATAATTTGTGTAGTTCTGATGTTGGACTGTGAAAGTGATTTTGAATGTAAAAAATGTAGCTTTAGAGAGATGTGCATATTGCTCTTTTCCACTTTGCGTTAGCCACTTAACTGAAATCCCATATCTGTACTTTGAAGACTATCGACAGTGAAACAAATGTGTTTCACGTATCGTAGTATACTCATGGCATTGAATTGTGTGCGTAGTTCCTCATATTATATTGATACCAGTGGCTTGTCACAGCAGTAACTGCGAACAAAGATTACACATCAAACTGATGATAAAGGAAGCGTGAAAAAAAGTAATGGGAAATACACTGAACTCCGGAAGACCATTCATTTGTCTTTCAGTTACACTTCCGTTGTGACTATACAGATGGAATTTTTGAACCTTGGCAATTTATATCATTTTCACAATGAATTCTGTTCGCAGGACTTGAATCTACCACATATAATGTATAATTCTGGGCAAACCGAGCTCGATAGCTGCAGTCGCTTAAGTGCGGCCAGTATCCAGTATTCGGGAGATAGTAGGTTCGAACCCCACTGTCGGCAGCCCTGAAAATGGTTTTCCATGGTTTCCCCATTTTCACACCAGGCAAATGCTGGGGCTGTACCTTAATTAAGGCCACGGCCGCTTCATTCCCACTCCTAGCACTTCCCTGTCCCATCGTCGCCATAAGACCTACCTGTGTCGGTGCGACGTAAAGCAACTAGCAAAAAAAATTCTGGGCAATTTCTAGTAGTCAGTAAATCTGAAATCTACCTATGAATCACCCCCTGAATTAAGGAACTAATCCTGGAATGTGGCAACGGTTAGCAAAGAAGGACGCAAAGGACATTGTGCTATTATACTGCCTTATATTGTTCATGAAATCATCATGTAGTACGTTGTTTACACGAGATTGTGGAAAATTAATCAAACCAATGTGGCATTAAAATGTCCATTTACCATTTTCACAGCGAAATGTCGTGCTTGAGACATTGCATACAAATTTCATTTAATAACTCTTCACTGAATAATTCAATGGAAGTGTTATCGCAAATAGTGTTCCGAGCCAATGGACCAATTGCGAAAATTATTAAATCGATCCTTAGTTCGAGTTCTGATATCTGCAGTGCTTCATAAAGCAGCACGTCTTCTTGGGCGTTCTCTCCTAGGAACAGAACTCATTTTACATTTCACAATATAAAACTCTCTCCTCTCTCTCTCTCTCTGTGTGTGTGTGTGTGTGTGTGTGTGTGTGTGTGTGTGTGTTCTTTAGCGCTAACAGTAACGAACAGAATAATAATTGGCTTTCTGCTAGGTAGCAAGATATTCAATCAAGGATAAGTAGCTACGAAAAGAAAGGGAGATCATATAGGACAGAAGCACAGAATACCCAGTTACCGATATTGCCTTCCAAATTTAACGCTATGGCGCTTTGGCGCTGTGAATAAAACGTGCCACAATGGCACTGTGGAATAAAACAGGTAACATTTGACTTACTCTGGAGTCTCGTTTACCCAACAACGGCAGTTCATTTGGTACGAAGAAGAAAATATGCAACCATATAAGTGTGTTCCTGGCAACCATATAAGTGTGCTCCTGACAGCCATATAAGTGTGCTCCTGGCCACTAAAAACGACGAACAGATCCAATAATTAGGTTTCTGTTAGGTGCGGACTATGAGATCAGCAAGTTAAATTAGTTATATGCACTAAAGGAACCACAAAGAAAACCACCGTCTGAGAGAATATCCATTTACTGGTACAGTGGCGCTGTGTGTGCGCGTAATGAAATGGCCAACATTGCGCACACCTCTGTGGCAGTCGATGAAACATGGCATTAAAAGATCGGTGGACCCCTCGGACACATATTCGCACTCATACAGCCACCTACCTGTAAACGCAGCTAAATTAAACGCCCACAGCTTCGTATTTTGCAAATGAATGACTATTTGAGTCAAATAAAGAACATTTTGAAATATAGGATATGCTGAGATGAATTTCTTTCTGTTTCTCACTTATTAGAACCAATATGAAGCGACAACTATCATTCTGGTGATTTCACAGAGCCATGTATCGGACTAACATAGAAATATTTGCATAGATGACTTTCACAGAGCCACATATCGGACTAATATAGAAAAATCAGCGGAGACAATTTTATTTGAACCATCTGTCGGTGTATCCCTTTAACTGCAACGTCCTAAGCATCGTATTATTCGAATGAATTAGTATTTGACGAAAATATGGGACTCAATGAAATAAATACTGTTTTTCTAGTAATCCTGAGATGGAAACCTTTCTTTGATGCATAAAATATAGGCGTTAGTGTTGCGGTTTCCTCATAATATTGTGTTACACTTTCAAATTATATATATAGAGATTATGCTTCCTTGTTTTGCCCAATATCCGCTCTTAGAACTGGAATAGACGGTTATTCAGATGTCGCTTGAGGTAGAACACACCGTGTGGCATGGGAATGATTCAGATCACTGTTATAGGGATGAACGATCTGTATTCTAAGCACATTTTCGTGCAGTTCAGAGCGTTCGAGGTCAAAGATTTCCCTTGTTTGTCATGATGATGATGATTATGCTTGTTGTTTAAAGGGGCCTAACATCTAAGGTCGTCGGCCCCTCCCTTGTTAGTATAACTTACTAACAAACTAGAACAATACATATTAAATTAAAGCATTAGGTAAGTATTCAACGTGCCTTCGTTAGCTTTATGTTCTAAGAGATGCCAGCGTTCAAGAATTTTGCCCTGAAAAGAGGTTCTTTTACTGACAGAGATCTCTCGTACTGACGCACTTTTAAATCCTAACAGACTGCATCGGGACTCGATCTCTTAACCTTCAACATAGAACTTATTAAAATTCGTTGCACACTGATACATGCTGTTAAGTTATTCGGAATACATAACATACCTTGCTTCAAAAATTTCTCTACACATTTTTCTAGGGAATTAGATATCTCCCACCCTACTGGCATCTTGGAGGATTTAGTGCTTCCTGCATACTTCCCTGTTTATAATCAGTGCTTATTCTTTTGTGTCATCATTTTGTTACGAAATTTAATAATTTTACATTTATTCTAAGTGAAAGGCGTCAATTAAAAATGTGCAATAAATTCGCTTCTCATAATTAAGGGGCATTGTTGTTTTCTCCCACAGAGAGACCAAACGAGAACACTTCCACAGATCTCTTGGCATCCAGGAGGTAGCAAATCTGGAACACTCGGATCCTCTGAAGCTAATGCGTCAGCGGGCGAAGCAACGCAATCGAACTCTCCTCAAGGTGAGTAGCTCTCCTATGAGAACGGGTTAATACAGCATGTATTCCAACACACGCACGCAGTGGAATGACAGTTAATTATTATACTTACTTTCCCTGCTGTACGGAGATGGCTTTACCTTTTATCTTTGTAGTTCCATCAACAAACCTTGTGGTCAATAAAGTAAGAACACCTAAACATTTTACGGCCTGACGTTTATTTTCACAGGATATGTGCATATAGCAATATGTATGTATGTTGGGTATTCAGCCCAAAGGCTGGTTGGATCCTCAACAGGTTCACCATTAGCTGTCATAGATGGCCTAGGTGTCACTGAAGAGGCGTACTAGGGAAATGAGGAGTGAGGTAGTTTCCCGTTGCTTTCCTCACTGAGCCAGATGTTGCTACAACACATCAGTCTGCCAAGCCCACTGAAATGCGTGCACCAACTGACCCTATGAGCGACATTTTCACACCATTCATAGCAGGGACTGGCTGCATAAGGAATGGCGTTACTAGCATCACTCATACCTCAGCCACTTTCATATTGTCAAAGCCAAGTATAAGACTGAGACAGGTAAATGAAAGTAACAATTTTATTCTAGCCCATACCAGAAGACATAGCGCACTGTAAACAGCACATCTTGCCAGCAAAGGCCGAAAGCAATAAATAAATAAATAAATAAATAAATAAATAAATAAATAAATAAATAAATAAATAAATAAATAAATAAATAAATAAATAAATATTTCAGTGTCCTACAACCACTGTGTTTCATGATTGTCAGTAAGTGATGTGGCCAACTTAGAAATCTATCACTTGCTGGGACATCGAATTAAATGATATTGGAATGATGTCCTGAGCCATAGCCAATCAAGATCTATTTACTCGCTTCATACTTCATCAAGATTTTCTGCTGGACGAGTGTACCATTGCATCGGTCTTTTGAGCATATTTCAGACATTTTCAGTGTGTGACGTCTCTCCTCCTATTGCATGTGGACACAAATCCTGACATCATATTCGCCTAACCAGAAGCTCGATTCGACCGAAACACAATATTGTGCCATACGTCATGCCACTAACGTCATGCGGGTAGTGGTGTGGTCTATTAGCCATATGCAGGGGTGTCAGTGGTAGCATGAGAAGGGGCCGATGTGCACTTGAAATGACTACAGACTGTAATGAACGACGACATACGTTAAGAGATGGCATGAGGGAATGTGTAACACTGCTGCGCTAACGTTTTCATTGCGCTGCCCGATCGGTCAAAGCTATTCCTCGGAAATGACAATCTTTTCTCAGCGTAGTCTACCCATTCTCTTCTCGTGTTACGCCTTTCGACTATTCTTTTCAGATTCTGGATACAACGGACGCGCTTTTCCGTACATTTTTGGGACTGATGGTGATGGTGCTGTTAGTGATTCGTGACACTGAACATAACACCAGCCCTGAGCTGTCTTGAGAGGATGTTGGAAAGCTTAAGGAGGTGAAGAAAGGAGTGTTTCAAGTAGACAAGACCAGAGGAATATTAAAAGAACAGAATAAGGAGACAAAATATCTTAAGAACTGAACAAAACCGGAACGAAGCGACATAAAAGTAAGCTTGATTCAAAATAAATCTGAGCTAGAGAAAATTAAGAAATAAGTTCTGGATTTAGAATTAAAGGTGAAGAAGCTAGAGCTAAATGAACAGGCACGAGTCAGAGATGATATGAGGAAAACTTAACGATATGATTGACGAAGTAATCTCGCTGATCAGGAATAAATGAAAGTGGATTGTAGTGAGAGTGAAATTGACAAGACTTTTAGAATAGGGAGGAATAATGGAAGAAGTTCTGTATGGTGTCGAGTCTACAGGTCCGTTAAGTCTTGGAAAATGTGAGACACTTGAATATGCATTAGCAAAAGGTTGGATATGAAGAAAAGGGAGACATGAGAACACTACGCTTTCACTTTGGTAAAGCGCGGAACTTGCGGGTGGAAGCATTTATCCGCGGAAACAGATTAACGGTGGTAGCAGAACGTGGTCCACCAAGCAGCTACAGCCAGTGAGTGCTCACCATGCAGTTATCCCTACGGCTGAGGAAGGCGGAATTAGGAGAGATGGCATGTTGCGTGGAGCGATGACCTCCGGACATCAACATTCCAGTCCAACTCTAGGTACAGAAGACGAGGCTGTTTCCCAGACCGGATGACGTCACATCAAATAAAGAAGAAATCTATTTGGACCAAGAAAAGTGACGAGGACTACATGCGAAGACAGAGGTACAGAGGATTAACTAATTACTTCCCAAAAAGAAGTATTATACAGATTATACAGTCGAGCTGGAAGTATTGCAGATATACCGACGGACATTGTGTTCGTAATATTCGTGGCGTGCATTTGCTTGTGTGTTCGCTCAGTGTGATTCACGTTCATTTAGGAGTACGACAGTACGGACTTAGTGGTTGTGTGGACATTTATTCGAGCCTTTCAGTGACTACGTCTCCCTAGTGTGTAGCCTAATGACATACCTCGCAATTTAATTAGCAGTTAGTGCTTTGGAATGGGGCGTATATGGGGAGGGCGGTCCTCCCCACATAAAATCACCGTCTAATGTGCTCATACCGAACAGTATACAGCAGGTGTCTCATAGCGTAGGTGGTGCTCTGGCGGTGCTGAATTCACCACCTACCTACGACTGTAATATCTAAGCGAGTTTTCCATGTGTTGTCCCGGCAAAAAAGCGAGCATTAGAAGAACGTTCAGGTAACATCGATAAGAAACAAGCAGTTACACCAGAAATCGCTACAGGTAATATTTCAAAATGTATGTACTCTCACAGTGATTCAGTGTCTAGCTCAGCTTGTAGTCAAGGCGATAGTGTTTCTGACTTGAACGCGGTGCCAGCTGTGCTTCCTCCGGTGCACCACCTCGGCTCAGTGCATATGATTATAACAAAGCTAACCGGTATCACATTGATTCTTCCGGGCCTTATTACATCTGTGTGGAAGGGAAAGAAGGAAACATAGGTAAACTACATTCGATGGTGTTTGGTAAAATGATTTATCGGGAGTGTCCATCCCAAAGTCGAATTAGCAAAGATATTTCCTCCTTCGGGAAACATCGTCTTAAAATAGAATTCCATTCAGCACAAGCAGCAAACTTGTTCGTTAGTTCTATTTTCTTTTCCTCGTATCAATTAGAAGGTTACGTTCCTTCTCACATAATCACTCGACAGGGTGTCTTTCGAGATGTGCATACAGAAATAACGGAAGACGAATCATAATTCAGTCCTAGCCAATACTTGGTTCAAATACCACAAACGACGGCTGTATACGTGGACAAGACCTGGAGACACTGGAAGGTATCAAATAGACTTCATCATGATTAGGCAGAGATTCAGAAACCAGGTGTTGGATTGCAAAACTTTCCCAAGGGCAGATGTGGACTCTGACCACAACTTGTTGGTCTTGAAATGTCATCTGAAGTTGAAGAAATTGAAGAAAAAAAGAATGCAAGGAGATGGAATCTAGACAAGTTGAAAGAAAATAGTGTGAGGGTTTGTTTCAAGGAACACGTTGCACAAGGACTAAATGAAAAGGCTGAAGGAAACACAATAGACGAAGAGTGGATAGTCATGAAAAATGATGTCAGTAGGGCTGGCGGAGAAATGTTAGGAAGAAAAGATCAACTAAGAGTCAATGGATAACTCAAGATATACTAGACCTGATTGATGAACGACGAATATACAAGAATGCTAGAAATGAAAAGGATAGAAAAGATTACAGGAGATTAAAGAATGAAGTGGATAGAAAGTGCAAGGTAGCTAAGGAAGAATGACTTGAGGAGAAGTGCAAGGATATCGAAGGTTGTATGGTCCCAGGAAAGGTAGATGCTGCATACAGGAAAATCAAGGAAACCTTTTGAGAAAGGAAAACTAGATGTATGAATATTAAGAGCTCAGATGGAAAGCCACTTCTAGGGAAAGAAGAAAAAGCAGAAAGATGGCAGGAACATACCCAACAGTTGTATCAAGGTAAAGATGTAGATTGTACCGGGAGGTACACCTCAACTCCGCACATTCAAAATAAGCGCCTTTATGAATTCCTCTACCGACCAAAATGTGAAATTGCTACTACATAAAGTTGAGACTTTAATCAGAAGATGTCGCTACTAAAAAATTAAGTAACTGTGTTATTCTGAAGTTGCCTAAACTAACTGGTTTTATTTACTGTGTGTTTGTATACATCAAGAAATTTGGACGTTTTTCCACAGATGTCACTTCCAAAAAGATATAGTCATGCACTCTGGTGCAAGGTAAAGGAAGTGTAATTGAAAGCAATTTTCAATTTTTTGTTTATAGGTTTTCTCAACTTGCATTTGTTTTTTATGTAATTCTAGGTTTGCAACACTTCTCTCTCATTCCGCCAGTTTTGAATCTAGCCAATGAAAATTTTCTGTAATTAATGTTTAGCCTATCACAGGCTTCTTGTTCGGTTTTGAGTGTAACTTTTGAGTTCAAACAATAAAAACGAGAGGGTGTGTCCGGATTAGTCCTGAATTCTCTCGAACCTTCCCTGAGGGTATATAAGTTGCGGCTTTTGGAGTTTCCTTGCCTATTGATCGCCGTCTTTCTGAGCGTGTGTGTTAAGGCAGGAGGCGGGGCGCCTCTTTCTTCGGCCGGCAGAACATCTACCAGGTAGTGGCAAAAGTAGCTTTTCAATACAGTTGCATGCCGTGCTCAATTCTGCCTCTCCTTATGCGAAGCACTGTTGAAATGTTGCCGTACATCCGTTATTCCGCCATGACTAATAGAAAAGCCTTCTCCAGCTATTCCAGTACACACTCTTCATCTCGCTTTGTAACTTATTTATTACCCACGACGTGCTGTAATTCTGGGAAATAATTTTCTCAGACGGAACGATACTTCTGCAACCTCCTTTCCTTCCATGTGTCTTTCTCTTCAACTTCATCGATCTCTTTCCATTCTCGTTTATTTATAAATTTATCCATCACGGTTATCACTCAAAGTACCCGGTATTCCATGTGGTTACCGTACCTTATAGCTGTCGTTTACATAACATGCTATGCGGAAGCAATTTCTTGTTTACCGCACACGTCCTGCGTCCGTTCACAACGCAACCTAAGAATAAAATGGAGGAGACTCATGCTCTGCGTGCTCACTAGTACCGCTAGCACACTGCCAGGGGCGCTGTTCTCAACTGTGATGATTGAGCATTGGCTAGAATACAGAATATTTAGATCATAACCGCGCACTTTTTCGATACTGTATTTACCATTGTCTAAACCGCGATATTTAAGAAACGGAATATTGGGCGTACGGTTTAAGGGGTGCATCGAACGCGGAACAAAATGAGAACAACCCGTATTGTTCCGGGCAAAACCGTACATCTGGCAACACTAACATTATGTTGTCCTAATGGACTACCAAAAGTGTACAAAGTCTGAAGATAATCCGTGATCCGAACGTTGTGGCCTCCCCTTGTAAATTAATCTACTATTATCTTTCTTGGTTGATATTGTTAAATAGTTTGACTATTTCCTTGCCTAATTTAAAATGTATACCTTATTTATTGTCAAAAAATCCCTCGTCGAATACTTGTGTATGACAGTTTCCCATCAGATATGTGTACTGCTTAGGCCAAGTACTTAACCTTGAATTGGGAGGCTTACCAGTTTTTTTTATTGTGAATGATTTGGGGGTAAACATGTCTTCATTCTCAAGAAACCAACAACTCTTTTTTGCTAGTGGCTTTTACGTCGCACCGACACAGATGGGTCTTAAGTCGACGATGGGATAGGAAAGGCCTAGGAGTTGGAAGTAAGCGGCCGTGGCCTTAATTAAGGTACAGCCCCATCATTTCCCTGATGTGAAAAGGGGAAACCACGGAAAACTATCTTCAGGGCTGCCGACAGTGGGATTCGAATCCACTATCTCCCGGATGCAAGCTCACAGCCGCGGACCTCTAACCGAACGGCCAACTCTCCCGGTACCAACAACTCTTAAACTCAGATTGGAAAAATACTGCTATTGTAAGGATATTTTTTTATGTCCTGTTGGTCAGGAAACGTATATAGTCGATATGATGGAGTAAATGTGACTGTTATCATTGAAGTGTTGCTTCCCTTAATCAATCAATCAATCAATCAATCAATCAATCAATCAATCAATCAATCAATCAATCAATCAATCAATCAATCAATCAATCAATCAATCAATCAATCAATCAATCAATCAATCAATCAATCAATCAATCAATCAATCGCCCAGGTGGCAGATACCCTATCTGTTGTTTTCCTAGCCTTTTCTTAAATGATTTCAAAGAAATTGAATATCAATTGAACATCTCCCTTGGTAAGTTGTTCCAATCCCTAACTTCCCTTCCTATAAACGAATATTTGACCCAATTTGTCCTATTGAATTCCAACTTTATATTGTCATCCATTCTACTTTTAAAGACACCACTTTATTTCTTTTTTAAATGCTATTTGTTCGGGGCGTCGAAGTATAGAGATCTTTTGCCCCTACTTGCACCATGTGATATGAACCTGCGTGTAATTGGAGTGTTGAATGTAAGGAAAGGAGCGTTAAGGACGATACAAATACACAGCCTCCAGGCCAGGGATATTAACAATTTAAAACTAAAACCCCTAACGCAGCCGGGAATCGAACCCGGGACCGCCGGGTGACAGGCGGACGCGTTGCCCCCTACACCGTGGGGCCGGACAATCCCACTCAAACTTATTCGTCTACTAATGTCATTTCACGCCATCTCTCCACTGACAGCTCGGAACTACCACTTAGAGGAGGAGTTCGTCTTCTTTCTCCCAAGTCTTCTCAACCCAAACTTTGCAACATATTTGTAAGGCTACTCTTTTCTCGGAAATCACCCAGAACAAATCGAGCCGCTTTTTTTCCAGTTCTTGAATCAAGTAATCCTGGTGAGGGTCCCATACACTGGAACCATACTCTAGTTGGGGTCGTACCAGAGAGATATACACTGACTGACAGAGCAAATGCAACACCAAGAAGGAGTGGTCAGAACTTTATGCCAATTGCAGGGTAGACTGACGTCACTGAGGTATGCTCATGATGTGAAATGCGCCGCTGTGTTGCTCACGTAGCGAACGATAAATGGGACACGGCGTTGGCGAATGGCCCACTTCGTACCGTGATTTCTCAGCCGACAGTCATTGTAGAACGTGTTGTCGTGTGCCACAGGACACATGTATAGCTAAGAATGCCAGGCCGCCGTCAACGGAGGCATTTCCAGCAGACAGACGACTTTACGAGGGGTATGGTGATCGGGCTGAGAAGGGCAGGTTGGTCGCGTCGTCAAATCGCAGCCGATACCCATAGGGATGTGTCCACGGTACAGCGCCTGTGGCGAAGATGGTTGGCGCAGGGACATGTGGCACGTGCGAGGGGTCCAGGCGCAGCCCGAGTGACGTCACCACGCGAGGATCTGCGCATCCGCCGCCAAGCGGTGGCAGCCCCGCACGCCACGTCAACCGCCATTCTTCAGCATGTGCAAGACACCCTGGCTGTTCCAATATCGACCAGAACAATTTCCCGTCGATTGGTTGAAGGAGGCCTGCACTCCCGGCGTCCGCTCAGAAGACTACCATTGACTCCACAGCATAGACGTGCACGCCTGGCATGGTGCCGGGCTAGAGCGACTTGGATGAGGGAATGGCGGAACGTCGTGTTCTCCGATGAGTCACGCTTCTGTTCTGTCAGTGATAGTCACCGCAGACGAGTGTGGCGTCGGCGTGGAGAAAGGTCAAATCCGGCAGTAACTGTGGAGCGCCCTACCGCTAGACAACGCGGCATCATGGTTTGGGGGCGCTATTGCGTATGATTCCACGTCACCTCTAGTGCGTATTCAAGGCACGTTAAATGCCCACCGCTACGTGCAGCATGTGCTGCGGCCGGTGGCACTCCCGTACCTTCAGGGGCTGCCCAATGCTCTGTTTCAGCAGGATAATGCCCGCCCACACACTGCTCGCATCTCCCAACAGGCTCTATGAGGTGTACAGATGCTTCCGTGGCCAGCGTACTCTCCGGATCTCTCACCAATCGAACACGTGTGGGATCTCATTGGACGCCGTTTGCAAACTCTGCCCCAGCCTCGTATGGACGACCAACTGTGGCAAATGGTTGACAGAGAATGGAGAACCATCCCTCAGGACACCATCCGCACTCTTATTGACTCTGTACCTCGACGTGTTTCTGCGTGCATCGCCGCTCGCGGTGGTCCTACATCCTACTGAGTCGATGCCGTGCGCATTGTGTAACCTGCATATCGGTTTGAAATAAACATCAATTATTCGTCCGTGCCGTCTCTGTTTTTTCCCCAACTTTCATCCCTTTCGAACCACTCCTCCTTGGTGTTGCATTTGCTCTGTCAGTCAGTGTATTCCCTTTCCTTTACATCTTTACTACAACCCCTACACACCCACATAACCATGTGCAGAGATCTGTACCTTTTATTTACAATTCCATTTATGTGATTACCCCAATGAAGATCTCTCCATATATTAACACCTAGGTACTTACAGTGATCTCCATAAGGACCTTTCACCCTATCAACGCAGTAATTAAAACTGAGAGGACGTTTTCTATTTGTGAAACTCACAACCTGACTTTTAACCCCTTTTATCATCAATATCATTGCCTGCTGTCCATCTCACAACATTATCGAGGTAATTTTGCATTTGCTCACATCTTTTAACATATTTATTACTCTGTACAAAATAATATCTCTGATTCCACTTCTTTACTCATATCATTTATATTTAAGAAAACATAAAGGTCCAATAAGACTGCCTTGAGGAATTCCCCTCTTAATTATTACAAGGTCAGATAAAGCTTCGCCTACACTAATTATCTGAGATCTATTTTCTAGAAATATAGCAACCCATTCCGTCATTCTTTTGTCTAGTCCAATTGCACTCATTTTTGCCAGTAGTCTCCCATGATCCACCCTATCCAATGGTTTAGACAGGTCAATCGCGATACAGTCCATTTGACCTCCTGAATTCAAGATATCTACTATATCTTGCTGGAATCCTACGAGCAGAGCTTCAGTGGAATAACCTTTCCTAAACCTGAACTGCCTTCCATCGAGCCAGTTATTAATTTCGCAAATATGTCTAATATAAACAGAAAGAATGCCCTCCCAAAGCGTACATGCAATGCACGTCAAACTTACTGGCCCTATAATTTTCGTATTTATGTCTATCACCCTTTCCTTTATACACAGGGTCTAATATAGCAACTCTCCATTCATTTGGTATAGCTCCTTGTTGAAAACAATAATCAATAAGTACTTCAGATATGGTACTATATCCCAACCCATTGTCTTTAGTATATCCCCAGAAATCTTATCAATCCCAGTCGCTTTTCTAGTTTTCAACGTTTGTATATTATTGTAAATGCCATTGTTATCGTATGTATATTTTAATACTTCTTTAGCATTAGTTACCTCCTCTATCTGGATATTATCCTTGCAACCAACAATCTTTACATACAGCTGACTGAATATTCTGCCGTTTGAAAACCCTCACTTCTGAAAGTACCTATACAAACCCTCCCATTTTTCACAAAAAATGTATGACTGCTATTTTTATTTATTTTTGTTCATGCTATCCGTATTCTACAATCCCGGACCCTGTAATTTCTTTGGTCTTTCAAACTCAAAATTCCCTATTATTGTCGTATCAGGCACGCAGAAAGTGCGCGTGAGGCATATTTTTTAAGTTATAACCCCTACCTTGAAACATATGCTTTATACCACCGCTCCATTGAACAAATCACGCACTATAACGTCTACCTGCTCACACAATCTCGCTACGTTTAGAACTGTTCCTTCACATTAGGTATCAAACCATTCCTGCGCCTTCTACTACTTTTGTTATTGTGTGCCTACAATGTTGAGCAGTCGATAGCACTATTGTAACCTGTACGTGGTATCATTATTTTATCATTGTATTCCTGCCTTCCTTACCACGTCTCAGTTGTGGAACTCGAACTCCTCCAATAACTTGTTACAACATGGTAGCAGAGTTCAACTCGTTGTTGTAGTGCATACCTACTTAACCTAAATTTACCTTGTGAAATATTTGAAAATGCATAATTTCTAAGATGAGTTTGTCAAACATTTTAACCTTAATAACACTCAACCAGGCCACCGATATCAGGTTCAACCATTACCTAACCTCAGTCCGGCTCTATGGCTAAATGTTCAGCGTGCTGGCCTTTTGTCCAGAGGGCCCCGGATTCGATTCCCCACTGTGTCGGTGATTTTAACCTTAATTGGTTAATTCCAATGGCTCGGGGGCTGGGTGTGTGTGGCGTATTCAGCATTAGAAGTCATCCTAAATAGGGCCCTCATCTTCACAGATATGCAGGTCGCCTAATAGGCGTCTACGAGATAAAGACCCGCACCAGGCCTCTCTGGAGGCCATACGCCATTATTACCTAACCTCAAACTAATTGATCATAATTCCCCAAACTCCCGTCGCTAAACCCGAAGAATAGAACGATAAAGAGTGTATGCCCCATGTTATGTTTCTCTGTATCTCTCACCTGAGGAGCGGTCAAGGTTTGTGCGAAAAGTAATATTCTTGGGCATCCACGCTCAGTTCGACCTGCCGGGTCAGGTGGGTGCTACGTATTTGTACGATATTAAGTTCCTCGAGAAGATACGAGAGATAAAACAGGATGGAAACAGACGACATGGCGGTGGGGGAGTCAGCTGACCGACTAAGATGGCGGACAGTAGTTCGTTGGCCCTCCCTTTGAACCATGTAACCTTGCCGCAGCGAAAGGCTTGCGTGTCCCAATGAAGCAGGTATCAAAGCCGTAGATGCAACCATATCCGATGGGTATCTGTCGAAAGACCACAATAACGAATGGTTACGAAAGGCGGGGCCTTTCTGAAGTTGCAAGAGCGGGAGTCTAGATGATTGACTGATATGGTTAACATGGTTTAGCTGTGTTGATACAGCTTCACGGCTGAAAGCAACGAGAAACTACAGCCGTAACTAATCCTCCATGACATGCAGCTCTCTCTCTCTGCATGAATGATGTACTGATACTGGCTTCTTCCCGGGTAAAATATTCCGGAGGTAAAATATTCCCCCATTCGGATCTCCGGGCGGGGGCTACACGAGAGGGGGCAATCATCAGGAAGTTGGATATTGACATTCTGCAAGTCGGAGCGTGGAATGTTAGAACTTTGAATCCTTGTGGTAGGTTAGAGAATATGAAAAGGGGAATGAATATACTAAAGTTAGAAGTATTTCAATCAATCAAGTAATCAATCAATCAATCAATCAATCAATCAATCAATCAATCAAGCAAGCAACCAAGCAAGCAAGCAAGCAAGCAAGCAAGCAAGCAATCACTACTGATCAGCATTTAGGGAAGTTGCCCAGCTGGCAGATTCCCTATCTGTTGTTTTCTTAGCCTTTTCTTAAATGATTGCAAAGAAATTGAAAATTTATTGAACATCTCCCTTGGTTAGTTATTCCAATCCCTAACTCCCCTTCCTATAAACGAAAAATTGCCCCAATTTGTCCTCTTGAATTCCAGCATTATCTCCATATTGTGATCTTTCCTAATTTAAAGATACCACTCAAACGTATTCGTCTACTGATGTTGATATACACTGACTGACAGAGCAAATGCAACACCAAGAAGGAGTGGTCAGAACTTTATGCCAATGGCAGGGTAGACTGACGTCACTGAGGTATGCTCATGATGTGAAATGCGCCGCTGTGCTGCGCACGTAGCGAACGATAAATGGGACACGGCGTTGGTGAATGGCCCACTTCGTACCGTGATTTCTCAGCCGACAGTCACTGTAGAACGTGTTGTCGTGTGCCACAGGACACGTGTATAGCTAAGAATGCCAGGCCGCTGTCAACGGAGGCATTTCCAGCAGACAGACGACTTTACGAGGGGTATGGTGATCGGGCTGAGAAGGGCAGGTTGGTCGCTTCGTCAAATCGCAGCCGATACCCATAGGGATGTGTCCACGGTGCAGCGCCTGTGGCGAAGATGGTTGGCGCAGGGACATGTGGCACGTGCGAGGGGTCCAGGCGCAGCCCGAGTGACGTCAGCACGCGAGGATCGGCGCATCCGCCGCCAAGCGGTGGCAGCCCCGCACGCCACGTCAACCGCCATTCTTCAGCATGTGCAAGACACCCTGGCTGTTCCAATATCGACCAGAACAATTTCCCGTCGATTGGTTGAAGGAGGCCTGCACTCCCGGCGTCCGCTCAGAAGACTACCATTGACTCCACAGCATAGACGTGCACGCCTGGCATGGTGCCGGGCTAGAGCGACTTGGATGAGGGGATGGCGGAACGTCGTGTTCTCCGATGAGTCACGCTTCTGTTCTGTCAGTGATAGTCACCGCAGACGAGTGTGGCATCGGCGTGGAGAACGGTCAAATCCGGCAGTAACTGTGGAGCGCCCTACCGCTAGACAACGCGGCATCATGGTTTGGGGCGCTATTGCGTATGATTCCACGTCATCTCTAGTGCGTATTCAAGGCACGTTAAATGCCCACCGCTACGTGCAGCATGTGCTGCGGCCGGTGGCACTCCCGTACCTTCAGGGGCTGCCCAATGCTCTGTTTCAGCAGGATAATGCCCGCCCACACACTGCTCGCATCTCCCAACAGGCTCTACGAGGTGTACAGATACTTCCGTGGCCAGCGTACTCTCCGGATCTCTCACCAATCGAACACGTGTGGGATCTCATTGGACGCCGTTTGCAAACTCTGCCCCAGCCTCGTACGGACGACCAACTGTGGCAAATGGTTGACAGAGAATGGAGAACCATCCCTCAGGACACCATCCGCACTCTTATTGACTCTGTACCTCGACGTGTTTCTGCGTGCATCGCCGCTCGCGGTGGTCCTACATCCTACTGAGTCGATGCCGTGCGCATTGTGTAACCTGCATATCGGTTTGAAATAAACATCAATTATTCGTCCGTGCCGTCTCTGTTTCTTCCCCAACTTTCATCCCTTTCGAACCACTCCTCCTTGGTGTTGCATTTGCTCTGTCAGTCAGTGTAAATGAAGTACGTTGGTCAGGCGACTACAGAATTATCAAAACAAAATCAGACAGGGGAAATGCAGGAGTTGGTGTAATAATGAATTAATAAGAAAATAGGGTTGCGGGTAAATTACAACGACCAGCATAGTGAAATGGTTATTCTTGCCAACATACACCAACCCAGTGCTCACCACAATAGTGCCTACTGGTTCGTCGGATGATGAAGAAATTAAAAGAATATATAAGGAGATAGAAGATTTAATACAATGACGTGGGTCTAATTGTGATGGGAGACTGGAATGCAGTGGTAGTCCAAGGAAGAGAAGATAATACAGTAGGAGAATTCGGACTGGGACAAAGGAATGAAAGGAGAAGTCGGCTGATTGAATTATGCACCGATCATAATTTAGTCCTTGCTAACACTTGATTTAAATATCACAAACTTCGGCTGTATACATGGACGAGGCCTGGAAACACTGGAAGGTATCAAATAGACTTCATTATTATTAGGCAGAGATTCAGAAACCAGGTGCTGGATTGCAAGACATTCCCAGATGCAGACGTGGACTCTGACCACATCGTGTTACTCATGAAATGCCATCTAAAGTTGAAAAATTGAAGAAAATAAGGAATGTAAGGAGATGGGATCTAGACAAGTTGAAAGAAAAGAGTGTGAGGGTTAGTTTCGAGGAACATGTTACTCAAGGACTAAATGCAAAGGCTGAAAGAAACACAGTAGAGGAAAAATGGACAGTCGTGAAGAATGAAATCAGTAAAGCTGCTGAAGAAAAGTTAGGAAGAAAGGAAAGATCACCTAAGTATCAATAGATAACTCAGGAGATACTAGACCTGATTGATAAACGACGAAAGTACAAGAATGCAAAACATGAGGAGGACAGAAAAGAATGCAAACGAATAAAGAATGAGGAAGATAGAATGTGCAGGACAGGTAAAGAAGAATAGCTGAAAGAGAAGTGCAAGGATGTTGAAGGTTGTATGGTCCTAAGAAAGTTAAATGCTCCATGCAGGAAGTCAAGGAAAGCTTTGGAGAAAGGCAAACTAGGTGTATGAATATTAAGGGCTCGGATGGAAAACCAATTCTAGGGAAAGAAGACAAGTCAGAAAGATGGTAGGAACACATGAAACTGTGGAGGATTAACGATGCCATTATTTTCTCTCTGTATGAATTTGTTTGTATCTTCTTTGACCTCACTAGGATTTCTCTTTTGTACGAAGTGAAGTGTAATAAGAAACTTGTGTTTACATATACGACCGCAACAATTGTATCAAAGTAAAGAATAGATGATAGGTTTCTGGAACAAGAAGAGGCTGTTGATGATGATGATGATATGGCAGGCCCAACTTTGAGGTCAGATTTCGACAGAGCATTGAGAGACCTAAGCAGGAACAAGGCGCTGGGAATTGATGACATACCCTCAGAATTACTGACTGTCTTAGGAGAAACCAGCATGGCGAGATTATCCCGTTTAGTGTGTAAGATGTATGTTACAGGGGAAATGCAATCCGATTTTCGGCAGAATGTTGTTATACGTATTCCCAAGAAAGCCGGTGCTGACAAGTGTGAAAACTACTGCACCATTAGTTCAATATCTCACGCCTGCAAAATGTTAACGCGCATTATTTACAGAAAATAGAAAGACAAAGTAGGAACTGAGTTGGGAGAAGATAAATTTGGCTTCAGAAGAAATGTGAGAACATGTGAAGCAATCCTGATTTTATGTCTGATCTTAGAGGACCGAATTAAGAAAAATAAACACATGTACATGGCGTTCGTAGATCTAGAAAAGGCATTCGATAATGTTGACTGGATCAAGCTATTTGAAATTCTGCAGGTGATCGTGATCATATACCGAGAAAGGAGAATCATTTACAATCTGTACAAAAATCAGTTTGAAGTGATAAGAATCGAGGGCTTTAAAAACAGGCAGCAATCCAGAAAGGAGTGAGGCAAGGCTGCAGTTTGTCCCCTCTCCTCTTCAATGTTTACATATAACAGGCGATAATGGAAATCAGAGTAGAATTTGGAAAGGGAATCAAAGCCCAAGTGGAGGATATCAAAACCCTGAGATTTGCCGAGCATATTGTTATTTTATCTGACTCTACAAAAGATATGGAGAAATTGCTGAATAGTATGGAGAGAGTCATGGAGAAGGAATACCATATGAATACAAATAAGTCCAAAACAAAAATAATGGAGTTGGGTCGAACGAGGTCATGTGATGCAGGAAATATTAGATTAGGAAATGAAGTCTTAAGGGAAGCAAATGAGTATTGTTACTTGGGTCATAAAATAAATAATGATGGTAGAAGTAAGGAGGACCTAAAATACAGACTAGCACAAGCAAGGAAGGCCTTTCTTAAGGAAAGGAATTTGTTCACCTCAAACATTGATATAGGAATTAGATAGATATTTTTGAAGACTTTCGTCTAGAAGGTGGCATTGTATGAAAGTGAAACGTGGGCAATAACTAGCTCATAAAGAAAGGAAAAATAGAAGCTCTTGAAATGTGGTGTTACAGAAGAATGCTGAAGGTGAGTTGGGTAGATAGAATCACGAATGAAGAGATACTGAATCGAATCGGTGAGAGGAGATCGATTTGGCTAAATTCGACGAGAAGAAGAGATAGAATGATAGGACACATCTTAAGACACCCAGGACTTGTACAGCTGATTGTTAAGGGAAGTGTAGGGGGTAACAACGGTAGAGGTAGACCAAGGTACGAATATGACAAGCAGATTAGAGCAGCTGTATGTTGTAGTAGTCATGTAGAAATGAAAAGGTTAGCACAGGGTGGGTGTTATGGAGGCTGCATCAAACCAGTGTATGGACTGTTGACTCAAGCAACAACAGGTGCTTGGCAGGGTTAGGTGAAGGTATTTAGAATCAAGTAGGGGAATATGTGAGGTGAGTCCACAAAATATGAATTTCACAGCACGAAAGCATTCCGGTGAGCACTTGTCTATACCCTGGGCATCGTTGTTTCGCTTCCTCTGAAAAGAAAAAAATAAGTTGCCTAAAACCGACCCATTTATACTCACTGATTTCCTGAGCCCTGCTGACGTTTGCTAGCAATGATTCGGTCAATTTTTGGCTCGATTGTGCTGGCAGGCAGTACTTTCATTACTGCATTAAGATGTATGTCTGTTAGCCGAGATCGGAATCGAGATTTGTTGATCTCCATATTAGCTAAGAACTGTTCATATCTGTAAGTACTTCCAAGTAGTGATGGGCAGTCTGAGACGAGGTCTCGAGATTTCTCGGGATTTCTGGAGACTAGCGCAGGCACTATTTCTCGCGAGAAATTTCGAGAGATCTCGAGAGCGTTGTCCCCGCATTGTGCGGCGAGCAGCGTGTCGTAGGCCTACAGGTAGTCGGAGCTGAATGTTGTTTGTGCCATGCATGTGAATAGCCAACCATGGGCCTTCTCAATTTCGTTAATACGTGTCAGCAAGCGACTAGGGCGTTCATTTCTACCGAGGTCTATTTTGACGCAGTATAACATAATTATAAAGGATACGCATTCTGGCATTTTATGCACTGGTAGGTACACGAATGAGTGGTTTAAGTACAGGCCCTGACGGCTACTGTAGGTACACGTACCTGGATACTAGAGGCGTGCATCATTCGAACTCGAGACGAGGCAAGATGCGCCTTGCTATATATGCAACCACCATTACGCATGAGTTGAATGTGTAATCTAAAATGCTTCCGTTTGCTCCAATTCTTTCGACATGTAGGTGTACATCGTTATTAGACCCCGCATTCAATAACATATGACCACTGCTTGTCGTTTACCGATATTTTGGTGACGAAGGAAATAATTCCTTACTATAGAGTATTCGCGTCATAATTAGGTACTTCGATATATGACGGTGCAAAATGAAATTGTGTCTAGTTGTACGCGACAACTTGAAGGCGATGTCCGGAACGCAACGTAAGTCGTGGATGTCGGTTATTTTTAAGAGATGTAACATAGCACAGCCCACTGTGTTGCTTATTCAAAAGAAGTAATATACATCGGCAGAAATACGTTTGGGATGATCCGGCACTTACAAACGCATAATATCAATGAAGACGAATTGTCACAGAACACTTCCGGCCCGGTCTGAATCACAAGAAGCTACCCTGCCGACAACGATTGTGAGTACTCCAGGTAGGTTTACATCCTAATAACAGTTATTATCAAATTATACGGGTTATTCATCTAAGATGTCCACCTGACGTAACTCGTGAACAGTTTAAGATACTGGTATTCTATCTTCACTTTCGTTAATGGTATTAAGGAGCTCATAGTTCAACATGCAGTGCTTTTGACAAAATATATCATCACACAGTTCTCATATGAGAACTGCTGATGATAACTATCAAGCTTACACTCGTAGTTACTGGGACGTCGCGTCGCACAGCTCGCAGCACACGAGAATCGCTCTCGAGAGCTTTGCCCATTACCCCTGCTGAAAGAATTGGAGCAAAGTCAGGCATTTTAGATTACACGTTCCACTCATGTGTAATGGGGGTTGCATATGCAGCAAAGAACGTCTTTCCCGTCTCAGATTCGAATAATGCACGCCTCCAGTATCCAAATAGGTGTACATCCTATCTACAGTTATTCACAAATTATGCAGGGTTAATCAGCTAAGATGTCCACCCCCAAATGAGTCGTGAACAGTTTAAGATACTGACATTCTATTTTCACTTTCGTTAATGGTATTAAGAGGTTCATAGTTGAACATGCAGAACTTTTCCAGGCTTTTGACAAAATGTATTGGCTCACACGTTTTCGTATGAGAACGTCATTTCACGCAATAACTGCCAATGATATACTATCAAGTTTACAGTCGTAGTTGCTGGTACGTCGCACAGCTTGCACTGCAGGAGGATCGGTCTCGAGATTCTCGCGCGAGTCTCGAGATCTGTGACATCAGTCTTGAGAGTCTCGAGCGAGAGCGTTGCCCATCACTACTTCCAAGGATTGACAGGCTTCTGCTGCAAATATTCGGAGTTGTGGGAAGCATAATGGGACAAGTGTTCGGTAAAAATCAATAATTTCCCCTTCTTTGTACTCCTGCTTCAGCCGCGCGTCACATATTAACTCTACAAGTTTCATTTTATATTCAGGGATTCTTCTTCTGTTTGAACACTAAGTGATGCGAAAAAGAGCAGCAACTTTCATTTCACTGTACTGATGTACATGATACAGATCATATTGACAGCGAACATTAAACTTTTTGCAGATGGCATGCTTTTTACACAATAGTCACTGAGCTTCTCGTTCATGTTCGGAACTTAGGAAACAGTGCTACTATTCCGAGTCACATCTACCGTAATTTTTCCTCCTACCTCGGTCGTCTTGCATACAGTGCTATTATTCCGAGTCATATCTACCGTAATTTTTCCTCCTACCTCGGTCGTCTTGCGTACAGTGCTACTATTCCGAGTCATATCTACCGTAATTTTTCCTCTTTCCTCGGTCGTCTTGCATACTCCTTTTGTTTCACGTGGCACGAAGAGATCTGGTTTACTCGTTCCTGCTGTGAGCGAACGCACTGTCAGTTCAACTCCCTTCCCTTCCGCCTGAAGGGAGAATTTCTGCCCGCAGGCGTGCGAGGTCATTTCTAGACCGTGCGATATCTTACTGTGAGCACTGTTCGCAGGGGAGTATTCTCCTTGAATACAAGGCATTCATTGCATGCGTTATAATAACGCAAAGAACTGTCTGAAGTACGATTATAGGTTGTTTCAAGTCAAATATTAACGATTTCATCTCTCAGAACTTCAAAAGTTCCACGCAACTGTACTAGTTTCGTTGCTTGACTACGTGTGGTGCTGGTATAGTCTCGCCATCTATTCCACTCTAGAAAGAAAGAGACAGAAAATGGAGAAGTTAAGGATGTAAAGCATTCAATTTTAAAATTGCATTCGGGTGCACACATAGTTCTGACACCCTCCGAATGATGTCGCTACAATTGAAACTTGGTCAGACTTTGCCACCCCATACACGCGCTACCCTCTTCCATCTGTTAGTATCTTGGAGAAAGACGGCATGTCCAAGTTTACAGCGAACGGGACCCACGGATTGCCCCCTAGCGTGAACCCAATGTGACGAAAGTGACCAATGCCACTGGGTGTCTTGCCTTCAGTGTTTGAGTTGTAGCTGACTAGTGAGTTCATTCATTGTGTGTTTTGATGATTAGTGAGTTCATTCTGTGTGTGCTGTTCCTGTGCTATTCGTCGTTTTCGGTGTTTTATTATATGTTTTGCATTTGTGGCGTTAACGATGGATGGGTCTAAAACGGATATAATTGTAAATCTGTTTGAAAAGCCATTTACTGGCCGTTCGTTTGATGAAAAGATTCATATAGTTAAAGCCGGGAGACCTCTCCCTTCCCTCACAAATTTAGAAACAGAAAACAAGAATTGTGTTCGCACATTCAATCCAGAAACTTACAGTAAAACTGTTTGGCTCTGCGCCTCTGAGTCACTAAACAAATTATTCTGTTGGCCTTGCTTACTGTTTCTTGCTGAAAATTCCCCTTGGAACAGCAAGAAACCTGGATATGCAGATCTCAACAATCTGCACACTGCTATTGCGAGGCACGAGAGATCAGACTGTCATATCTACGCATGGATATCCTTAGGTACCTTTGGTAAAACTAGGATAGCTTTGCAGTTGAATAAGCAGAAGTAGGAAAATGTTCTAAGGCACAACGAAGCCGTTAAGAAAAATAGGGAAATTCTGAAATGGCTGACTGCCGTGACATGCTTTTTGCGGAAGCATGAGTTACCATTCCGTGGGCACAATCAGGCTAGTGAATCCAACAACAGAGGGAATTACGTAGAACTAATTATATCGTTAGCCGAGTTTGATGAAAAATTAGACAATCACTTCACAACAGCAAGTGTATTTACAGGACTCTCTCCACTCATTCATAACGATTTAATTCAAAGCATCTGCACCGTAATGACCGCCGAAATAAACATTCAGGTTGGGGAAGCTAAATTCGTAGGAATTATGATCGATGAGACTTCTGATGTTTCGAACTTTTCACAGTTATCTGTTGTCCTCAGACACGTTCATAATGGTGATGTTGAAAGATTTGTTGGTTTTTATAATGTGAGTTCTGATAGGACAGCGAAAGTATTGGTGAGACTTGCGACTGAGTGTCTGGATAACTTTGACTGCCGCGAAAAATTAGTTGCGCAGACTTTCGATGGAGCGGCGGTGCTTGCCGGTCAGCTAAATTAAAAGTAGTAGTTCCTGAGGCTGTGTTCACCCACTGCTACGCTCACAAGCTTAATTCAGTCCTCTCTCAAGCCGAGTCATGCACAAAAGAATGTATATTCGGTTAGGGCCACGAAGCGGCCAGCAGGCCTCTAGCATCCTCCGGACAGTATTGGCTGGTAGCGACAGGTCAGGTTGTGATCCACCGAAAACAAATTATAATGACTGGTTAGGTTGTGATCCACCGAAAACCACTGATTGTCACAGGGTTAGGTTCGACAGGATTTGTAATTGACCGATTGTTGTCATTGAAACCACTGTCGTGACGATTAAATGCAATAAACATAAAACTGAACCAATTGAATTGCTTTTCCTGAAGAGCAATTCAGGAAATTGATTGAAGTTTATGGAAAATATTTTGATATAGTACGACTTAAATCCGAATTGAGGGCAATGTTCACTTCTGAAGACTTCAAAGATAAGACTGTGGCTCAAATCCAGAAATTCCTATTGACCAGTGGTCTCCACAGCGGTCTTCCCGAGCTTTATAAGTTGTGCACATTGATTACAACTATTCCGGCTATATCACCATCTGTAGAACGCTCTTTCTAGGCCCTAAAGCGAATACAATAGTTCGTCCGCAATTCTCAAATTCAAAGTTGCCTCTCTGCATTAGGAATGGTATCTATAGAGAAGGATCTTCTTGTTGATATGAAAACACGTGAGGACTTCTACAGTGACGTCACCAAGGATTTCTGCAAAATGAATTGCAGGGTCGAGTTCACGTACATGTAATTAGGGTGAGTAGAATTGAAATTTACTTAATAAATTGTGTTACTGCATGGTTACTTGTTGCATGCCTCGGTGGAGATTCCAGGATACGCCACTGACTCTTCGGCATTTCTGTTCTAGATAAACGAAATTTGAGAGAAGTGTTTGCACATCTGAAAGATGACGCCTATTTAAATTTGCGCGCTAGTCGACAAAGAGTGGTGCTAGTAGCTTCTCTATGACAATACAAAGTATGCTTGCTTTAAATGCGTGCTGTATTCTCCGTGAGAGTTAGCCATCGTGCGGTGTTGACGTTGTGAGGTAGGCGTGAGTCGAACGTGCCTTTATGAAGACGAAGAAACCAGAATCAGCAGCTTAACGAGTTTAAACGAGGCTGTATAATCGTGTTACAAGAAGGTGTATGTTCTTTCCGCGATATTACAGAAAGAGTGCATCGGTGTTGACAATAATGATCGCGGTAAGGCACTGTCTCAAGGAGAGCGGATTCTGTCCACATACGGGCTAGTACGGAGAAGGAAGTCCACCGAATTCGCCTCGTGGCTGTGGTGGATCGTACTGCACCCGCAGGAGCCATTAAAGATTCAGTTGGGACCAGAGTGACAAAGCGAAATATAACAAATCGATTACTTTAGGGACAACTCCGAGCCAGACGTCCTGTAGCGTTCATGCCACTAACTCCGAATCATTGCCAGCTACGAATTCAGCAGTGTCAAGCTAGGGCTCATTGAAGGACGGAGGAGAAATTTGTTGTGTTCTCAGATGAGAACAGTTTTTGTCTTGGTGCCAGTGATGGCCGTAGTTTGGTAAGGAGGAGGCCATATGAACGCTTGGAATCAACCTGCCTGCGGCATCGACACATTGGACTTCCTATGACAGCAGGAGAACTCTCTCGTCGTTTTTCCGAGAACCTTGACAGTGGATTTGTACGTCAGACTGGTGCTGGACCGGTTGTGCTGCCATTCATTCGCAGTATACAAGGAGGTGTTTTCCTACAGGAGAACACTCCTCATACCACTGCTGTCACCCAGCGTGCTGTACAGAGTGTCGATCTGTTGCCTTGATCTGCGAGATCACCAGACCTTTCGCACACTGAGCACGTATGGGACATTGTGAGACGACAAATCCAGCAACATCCAGTACCATCATTAAGCGTTGCTGATTTGACTGACCAAGTACAACGGGCGTCGAACTTCATCACACAAAATGACATACGGACCTGTAAGACACAATGCATGCAACGTTTGCATGCTTGCATTCAAAATCGTGGCGACCACAGCGATGTACCACCATGCCACATATCTTCTCGCGCATACTTGAAGCTGTGGCCTGGAAACTTTAAATGTCACCTAGACAATTGCTTAGCCTAAATTACATTCCCCTAAACTAATGCCTGCTTGGTGGTAGGTGTATTATCTTATCCTGTGCTGCTGTCCAGATTTGTACACCAAATATTGTATGCCGTTTTGTGGCACTTGCCACAACGCACGAATCCAACATAGTCCAGTGACTCTATCGCAAACAAGCTCGATTGACTAACATATGCAATTATTCACTCGCATTACTCGTTGGTTCTTTTATTCGGCACATGTGCTCCAATCTTTTCTACAACAGTTGTCTTGCTCTCTTTAACCGCCCCCTCTCAAACATCACAAGAAAGACACGAGGCGTACTGACGGGAATCGACGGAAGCGACCGTGACCGGCCCAGCATCGGATATTGCGTACAGTGCGTAGACAATTTCTTTATTTTGCCGTGTTCGCGCAGCCAAGGATCGCACTTGCATTGCGGGATCCCTACCTGCTACGTAAAATACAGATAGGGAATCTGCCACTTGGGGGACTGCCCTAAATGCAGATCAGTGTTGATTGATTGATTGATTGATTGATTGATTGATTGATTGATTGATTGATTGATTGATTGATTGATTGATTGATTGATTGATTGATTGATTGATTCGTATGACTGCATCACAGCGGACGGGGAGCAGCAAAGCGACCGAAACATGCAGGGAAGCGTAAGCTACCTCCGAACCTCAGACACTAGGCAGCTCAACAATATGCAGGACCTTGGTGCATACCATGGGGGCAGCCCGCCTGAACAGCCCTAGTATAAATATAACTGTGTATATCGGATTATTTCTTAGTTTGATGTTACGATTAGATATGTTTCTAAAGAAGAATATCTTATAGAAGAATTGTATTCAGTCTATTTAATTGTGTTGCAAACACTGATTCACCACCATATCGATTTTCCATGTTGCAACAGTACAGACTCATCGGCAAGAGCCATTTAATTTAAGAAATGTTAATTTATTTTATTATTTATTATCGGTTTCTTTTTGTAAATATTCCAGGGTGTTTCTAAATCCCATCCCCACCCCCGTCTACGCATATGGTTCAAATTATAGAGTTTAGTAATTTTTCAGGTGCTGGGGCTGGACCTTAAAGGCAACGGCCTCTGCCTTCCTAGCCCTAGATCTTTCGTATCCCATCGTCGCCAAATGCCCTGAGTCGGTGCGACGTTAAAACACTTGCAAAATATATTTTGTTGGAAAATTGCACTCCATTTCATAGATAAACTGAGCCAGAAAAGGTTAAATTACTCGATGTATTATTCTTCCTCTTTTCCTTTCTGATGTTTTTGAAATTAATTGGGGTCGGCACTTGTTGGGGATTTGGCCCTGTTTTACGGCTGGATGATCTTTCTGACACCAACAGTATGTGGAGGGATGTATTTACTATTGCGTGTTTCTGTGGTGGTTGGTAGTATTGTGATGTATATGAAGAGGACTTTATTAAGACGAACAAAACTACCCAGTCCCCGAGCCAGATCCTTATAATAGTGTGTCTTTCGTTTCGGAAGGTCATCATAAGCACGTCCTTTCCCGCGACGTCCCTCATTCACTTTCTCTTCAGGTCCATATAGTGATGATTTCTTTGTATATTTTCAGGAGCTGGAAGTGGAAATTGCCAAGCTCCGCTCCAGGGCATGCTTCTGTCCTACAGACACCAACCTCTCAGCACTTCAGAGGCGGTATGCTCTGGAGTTACGACGGGTCTAACTTAAACACCCGTCGTGGGAAGGCTAAGGTTTGTAATTTACGTCACAAATCATACAATCAAATTGACATGAAAAACAATTACGTTCTACATAGGTTTTCCACATGTATCAACATAGGGAGAACATATTTCAGTTAATCCCAGTGGTGGATCCTACAAGTAATCGGATGGGAGATGCACTATTTTTTATATAAATAACCAGGTGCGGTTTTGCCCTTAGGTCACACGGTGACGTGCCCTACCGTCCATGAGCACTTAAAAGAACACGTATTTATGACGTTATTTTTCTATAAAAGGTGTTTTGTGTAGCTTTTTTGCATTACCCTCCTTTGCCGTATGATGGAAGAAAATTTCAACATAGTAATGGTCACATTCTAGTTGTGAACTTCCTCTCTCATTCGCCAGCACCATACCCTCACTTACTGTTGTGAGGGGAGGATGGGGAGTTACGGTGAAATCCACTAAGGTTACAAATATATTGAGACAGGACACTTTGGCACTATAATACATCTTCTGCATAGTCGATATTCTGTACACTAGATGGTGACAGGAACAGGTTCATTAACTTTCTTTAGAGTAGGTTTGTAGGTCGAACGAAATTTCCTTTTCTTTTTTTTTTTTTTTCAGAAAGATTCAACTCCCTTTTTGCAGCGAGGAAAAGTTTTCTCATGATAGAAACTGTATGCAATTAGAAACACAAGTAATGTGAGGAAAAATATAAACTGACGAGAGAAATGCTCGTGTAGTATTTGCTTTCGTCCGCCTCTGTGGTGTAGTGGTTAGTGTGATTAGCTGCCACCCCCAGAGGCCCGGGTTCGATTCCCGGCTCTGCCACGAAAATTTGAAAAGTGGTACGAGGGCTGGAACGGGGTCCACTCAGCCTCGGGAGGTCAACTGAGTAGAGGTGGGTTCGATTCCCACCTCAGCCATCCTGGAAGTGGTTTTCCGTGGTTTCCCACTTCTCCTCCAGGCAAATGCCGGGATGGTACCCAACTTAAGGCCACGGCCGCTTCCTTCCCTCTTCCTTGTCTATCCCTTCCAATCTTCCCATCCCCCACCAAGGCCCCTGTTCAGTACAGCAGGTGAGGCCGCCTGGGCGAGGTACTGATCATTCTCCCCAGTTGTATCCCCCGATCCGATGTCTGAAGCTCCAGGACACTGCCCTTGAGGCGGTAGAGGTGGGATCCCTCGCTAAGTCCGGGGGAAAAGCCAACCCTGGACAATAAACAGATTAAGAAAGAAAGTATTTGCTTTCACTGTTTTAGAATGAACCAAACCAGTGGCGCCAATGTAGCAATTTTTTCACTAGACCTAGCGGTTTCGAGATGTTCCTAGCAGGGGAAGTTTAAAAACATGATGTGTTCATGTAGGGATTTGGTGGTTATTTCAACTTCTGCTACGGACATAGAAACATTAGTTCTCATTAAAGGAAGTTAGCGGATTTACGTTTCGGCTGAACCAAACACAATTGATGAGCGGAAAGTAAACACATGGTTACTGTTTATTGTAGTATGCGGTTAGGGTGCATGTCACTGTTCGTTACATTTTAGAAAATTCTTCTTTGTGGATATTCAAGTGGTGTTCGCGTATGATGTGTCAGTTATAGTAAATGAAATGCGCTAGGTGATATGCTTAAAGCCGGCCCCGTGGTGTAGGGGTAGCGTGCCTGCCTCTTACCCGGAGGCCCAGGGTTCGATTCCCGGCCAAGTCAGAGATTTTTACCAGGACCTGAAGGCTGGTTCGAGGTCCACTCAGCCTACGTGATTACAATTGAGGAGCTATGCGACGGTGAGATAGCGGCCCCGGTCTAGAAAGCCAAGAATAACGGCCGAGAGGATTCATTGTGCTGACCACACGGCACCTCGTAATCTGCAGGCCTTCGGGCTGAGCAGCGGTCGCTTGATAGGCCAAGGCCCTTCAAGGGCTGTAGTGCCATGGGGTTTGTTTTTAGTTTTTTTGAGATACCGGTACTTAAAATCTAACGCTATAAATTGCGAGGATTTATTGCTTGCAAAGGAATTAGGTCCACCACGACTAGAACATTGTATAACTCGGCGTAGAACAGTAACTTCAATAAACATGTGAAGGAAAAATAGGAATGGACGTGTCGTTGTCAGTTAACTAAATTTTTACAACAATCTGCTTTACGTCATTATACAATTTATTTAATTTATTATATAAATAATAAAAATTCCAACATTTATTGGACAACCTTTCAGGAATGTTTATTGTTTTGATACCTACGCTTGACGTCCTCTCAGATAGTGAATACTTCTGTCCTTGTCTTAACAAGGGACCATCAACCAATGTTAAGAAAACTTGAAACCGATTTATACACCATTCGAAAGAGCAGATTGGAATGTGTAAAACCCTCCAATGTTACATCCTATCGTGCATGTATCTATGAGGTACAGGGCGGTAAAGGTGTGCGGGTGGGGGTCGTCAGTGCCCGATCGGAGTGAAGTTATTTTCAACTGCTGGCGCAATGCAAGGAGAAGTGGGTGAGAGATAATAATAATAATAATAATAATAATAATAATAATAATAATAATAATAATAATAATAATAATAATGGATTTAAGTCTTACTAACTACTTTTTATGGTTTTCGGAGACGCCGAGGTGCAGCAATTTAGTCCAACAGGAGTTCTTTGACGTGCAAGTAAATCTCCCGACACGAGACTGACATATTTGAGCACCTTCCAATACCATCGGACTGAGCCAGGATCGAACCTGCCAAGTTGGGTTCAGAAGGCCAGCGCTTCAACCGTCTGAGCCACTCCGTCCGGCAGGGCGAGAGAGAGAGAGAGAGAGAGAGAGAGAGATAGAGAGAGAGAGAGTGGGAGTGGGAGACAGCACTGGTCGTGCAATGAACCATGTGAACATCGTACACCTGTTGAACTACGTATTCATTTCTTTAAATCATAACGCAGTAATAAAAACTTGGAATTAATTTGTACATGTTCTAAAGACACAATTAAATATTAACCTACGGTTGTGTTGTAATCGCATGAGGGGAAAAACATTCTAGATAAACATTTAAACACTGGTATGTATGTATGTATGTATGTATGTATGTATGTATGTATGTATGTATGTATGTATGTACTGATTAAACAATTACGTACTCACCAATAATGTGCCAGTCGTGTTTAATCCCCTTCAACCTATTCAGTCTCCTGTGAATGATAATGGAAATTAAGAAAAAATATTCGAAACACATTCCTGCACCAGCTACATTTGAGTAAAGAAAGCTGATTACGAACATTACTGTCCTCCATACGGTGTTTGTAAGTACCAGTTCCTTTTCTAATACAGTAGTCTGTGCTATTTTCAAAAGTTTCATTCGTGCTAATTAGGCCCGCTAATTTCCACTCATGTCTATCTGACAAGCGCGGTAAACATTCCTGATTTTAGATCAATGACAATCGTTTGATTATATTGTTACGCTGTTGCAAGTTCACATCGATATTATTTAACACAACGAAATCACAGATATGTCGGTCCATTGTACGTGTCAATCAGTCAATACTAATCTGCATTTAGGGCGGTTGCCCAGGTGGCAGATTTCCTATTTGTTGTTTCCTAGCCTTTTCTTAAATGATCTCAAAGAAATTGGAAATTTATTGAACATCTCCCTTGGTAAATTATTCCAATCCGTAACTCCTTTCCCTATAAACGAATATTTGCCCCAATTTATCCTCTTGAATTCCAACTTTATCGTCATATTGAACCCATAATTCTAACTTGCTAAAATTGCAACTACAAGATGGAGTGCAACCATATTTTTTATTGCAAGCTCATCTCGCGTTCTGTGGCTTGACAACTCACAGCGGGGAGCGGCCCACTAATTCGAACGAGATCGGAACATTTGGGCAGACCTCGGTTTAAGAATTTTGGGAAATACCTGATGAAGCTTAAGCCCACAGGGTGGAAATGTATTTAATTAGATCTGGAAGGAAGTTGGCTTGATGGAAACACGTGTCAAGGACATACAGTAAAAATGCGCGGCAACCCTATTGCACGAAATTAATTAATTACGCCCGTTAAAGTAAAAGGAAAAATCAGCACACAACACCATCATGCTGGAAAATTAGGTGAAATCTCTCGAGTGAGTCTTGCAGAAATCGGTCCAGTGGTCTTCAATCGGAATGAATGCACCACAGTACACAACGCCAAGCGGAGCGTCCCTAAAAATGCATAAATAATTCCTCCTCAACCAGGAGCGTCAGTCGTCATTCTATATTCCGAGAGTGTGAACCTACGTCAGGCAACATAAGAAGAAGACTTAAATTGGGAGAAATAGACTTGTAGAATCTCTAAAGCCAGTTGGCTTGAAGGTTCAATATTTTATCAAGTGGTAAATGGTGAATGAAGACTAAATTAGCTATTTGAAACTCGTAGTAATGCCATCTATTACGGTTGGGGAAGAAAATTATAAGTTTAATAACTATAGGATTCCTGAACTTCTCATAGATAGTTGTGTGAATTACTGCGGAGAGTGTTATTTTTTTGTAATCTGTAAGGGAGGACGATAGTCTGGCGGAGATAAGCTTCGTGTCTCACGGTCAATCACACTTGTGAACATCTGGATAGAAGGGAGTTGGGAAGATTCCACGCATTATTTGAGTTCTCGATATGAAGCGAAGAGGTTTAGCTATTTTATCTGTATAGGATAATATATTGTAATGTGTGTTGCTTCAAGCTAAGCGTAAAATCCGTGAATGTATAAGGTAATATTTAATTGAAGAGTGTATCCTACAATTATGAAGGGCTAAGTTGGAGTTGGCTGGCATAAAATGAAGCTGAGATAACTACACGCAAAACGACTACAATTACAGGTCTGTGTAATTTAAATATTATGTTTTGTAGTTAGAGATGTAAAAGCTTGTACCTTTAAATTAAGTAATTAATAAATCAGAACATCTATTTGCATAAGTGGCGTCTGTAATCAACTATATTGCGATGATGAAGAAGTGTCTTGTCGTTATTCTAGTGTGGAGGCGTATTGTCTGATATTTATATCAGCGTGCGAGACTTTAAAATGTGTTTATATTTCTTTAATAAAATTTAGAAGTGAAGTTAAATATTGCAATGAAAATCAATGAAATAATGTTCGGGCCGGTAAAATTTACAAATAATGATAACGATAAAATAACCATTATGAGTGTGATGGGAAGTCAAATATCAAATTTTCCAATAATAATAATAATAATAATAATAATAATAATAATAATAATAATAATAATAATAATAATATTCACGTCAGGATAAAATTGAGATGATAAATTATGCTTTCAGCAGTTATAAGTGAGATTTGCGGCTTATATCGAAATCCAGTGAGGTATAATAAAGTTGGCATTTTTGGGAAACTTAAATTTTGTGGCACCGTGTATTTGTGATACAGAAAGTCACGGTATGCTATTTTGCTCCTGTGGTCAGGAAAAATTTAGAGAAGTAAATTGCGAGATCATTATAAAGTTGTTTGGTCATGGGATCGCTTCTATTCAAAACTTTTAAAACAAGGGGAAAATTGATTGTAATGGAAATGAAATATTGTGAGAATAGTTACGAAGATGTTAAAGGCAGAGTGTGCTTGTATTTTATGAGTGATGTAGCATGAGCAGGATGCCGAGGATAAGAGGTCCTGTACTTCGACGGAGAGGAATTTTTGCGGCATGGTGTATAAGTTGAGGTGTAATATTTCTGAGACAGGCTGTATAAGATGAACGATGTCATGTAGCAATCCAGAATGGTTGATGAATTTAAAGGTTGTCAAATCTAAATGAGCGCGTTGGAACGCCCAATTTAAGTGGAAGTTGGTGTTCTCCCATGATTATTATTATTATTTTATGTAAGACCGTAGGAAACTGCAGTTCAGTCTAAGTGACGGTTCTATTTGGTACCAGTGAAGTGCAGTTTCCTGATAGCCGACCTCAGGAATGAAATACATTCTGACACACTGTCAAGGTAATACTTGATTATTGTAAATTGAATTCTATTCTGCATCTTTACGAGACGAAATCATCGCTGACTAGAAACATTGCGGATGTGAACAATGTATTTTATTAGAATGATAGTTTAGCTTGAGTAGAATGATGGAAAGTTAATTCACTGGACAATTTACGGTGATGCCTGTTTGGAATGTTAACATGGAAGGCCAGTTGGAGCCTCACACTCGAGTTATGCCGTGAAAATCGTGATGGTATTGATTATTGTTTTCAATGATATCACGTAATATCAAACGAGATTTGAGTTTATTTCTATTCAGCGAACTTCACTGCATGTGTTAAGATTGTATTGAGGAACAGATTAAACTATTCGGACATGTTGTTTAACTTCGATTTCACGCTTTATTGTAAGAAATGGACACAGTAATATTTCCATGCTCGAGTTATTTTTGTAGCGAATTTAACTTCATGTGTTATAGTTTCAACGAGGATCAGATTTAATTATCCGGGCATTGTATTAAAGTTTCTATTTCGCCTGACAGAATGTATGATGTGTAGATACCATAGATTTAGGATGCTGCATGCATTATATAACTTACGGATATGTAGACACTAACTTTGGCTCGACGACAGGATTAGGGAGTCTTCTGTACATAGTCAAGTCTTAGGTCAGTCATTTTTGCGAATCGACTTGAACGACGTTAGTGTTTGCAATACCGAGCTCGATAGCTGCAGTCGCTTAAGTGCGACCAGTATCCAGTATTCGGGAGATAGTGGGTTCGAACCCCACTGCCGGCAGCCCTGAAGATGGTTTTCCGTGGTTTCCCATTTTCACACCAGGCAAATGCTGGGGCTGTGCCTTAATTAAGGCCACGGACGCTACCTTCCTAATCCTAGCCCTTTCCTTTCCCATCGTCGCCATAAGACCTATCTGTGTCGGTGCGACGTAAAGCAGCTTGCAAGAAGTGTTTGCAGTAGTGGATACGAATGTGAAAGGTATTAGCAGGTACTATTTAGGCCATGTTTTGGCATACTTTTTACTAGCCAGAAGGTGCTCACATAATAGCGTTGCATCAGTAGTGGCAGGAATGTAAGGGTTGTCCCACGTGGAACCTAGCTAATGGAGACTGATCCTTACTGCTTAGTCGCGCGTGTTCATGTTCGATGAACTTTGGTTTTATATTTATTTTATTTTCTTTACTTTAAGATTTATTGTTCGGGTGTTCGATATATTATGATAATGCCGTGTGTTGACACTTAGTCGATTTATGTATGATTTACACTACAAATTCAGTTTCGATTCGTCAGTCGTTAGAATATTTTATTTTCATTTTTCGTTATTCACATTATTTATGTGAGACGTTGATCTATCGATCACTTGTAGTTTAATTTAATGGGACAAGTGTAGGTAGACAGATTTGTAATGGTAGTCGCAGTTATAGAAAATCGGAAAGATTTCCTTTCGTGTGTTTTACTGTGGACTTGTAATTTAACAAATTTAACGACGTAAATGTTTTATAAGCTGAAAGTTGGTTTAGTAAGAACATTTTCATGTGATTTATCACTTTTCTATAACTTTAGTGTTTGGCAATTCTTCTAAATGCATAATGAATTAATGTTTTGCTGCATTTCGCAGTATTGTTACTTCAGGACGACGTAACCTAAGATCCCCTCGGATCAATTGTTGTTGGTTCCTTCTGAACATCTGTTTGGGGTGATGCATGTTTCAGCATCGGGATTCCTCTGTAACTTAAGGGTGTCACGAGATGACGATACATGGTGGAACTTTATTTTTGATTGTGATAATTGCTGTTAAAACACCTACTCCTACCGCCTCTTCATCATTTCCCTCTTCCTTTCACAGATATCCTTCTTCTTCCTCTTCTTCGACTTCTTAGTAATCCTTCTCTTCTCCTCTCAACTGAAGGCGATATTTCGGTGTACTGTAGAAATGTATATATTTTCTAAACTTTTTCTTAAGTAGTTGTTATAGTACTCATTATTCATAATAATATTCTTAGTACTCATTATTCATAATTATATTCTTAGTACTCATTATTCATAATGATATCTTAGTACTCATTATTCATAATTATATTCTTAGTACTCATTATTCATAATTATATTCTGCACTTTACGTACGATTTAGATTATATAGATGATATGATCTTTTTTTTAAAGTGTGGTTACTTTTGTTAATGCTATTACTGTTACTATTGTCCATTTAATCATATTATTGTCATCAGTAGTTATTATTAAGTGTTCTATGTTAAGACTGGTTAAGTGTAAGAAAGGGAGTACATCCCTAACTTTGCCAGGATAAATAAAACATATTACTTACTTACTTAACTTGTAATGGACACCATGCTTTCTTGTAATATTTCGCAACCTATCCAAAGCAACTGATAGTCGATTTGGTTCGATTAAGGGTCCATTCGGGGGATGTTCCAATACCCGATAGGACAGTAGACTTGTGGATAACCTTAATTAAGTGTAAATCTGGAATTCTTCCTGTTGAAGGTCAGATTTTCCGCGGATCGCGTGGATTAACTCTCAGTTATAGTTTGGATCAATGGTGCCCGATTTTCAGGTTTTATTCTCATTTTCTGGGTTTTGCTGTCCACGAATTTTACACTACATTTTCAGTCTTTGAAACACAATAATAAATACTTTCAGTAAAACCTCACCACTCACGTTATGCATTGTGACTGCGTTAAAATATGTTGTGAAAACTTTTAGTAATTTCCTTGCCAATTTAATACATGAATTATCGTGATTTAAATGAACAAATATTGTATTGAGCACATTTTTTTCTCCTTATTTGAAGTAGTTATGCTCTCCTCTGAACCCTATCGTTTGGCTGATGTAGTGACAGAAAAAAACTCACGACGACCCCAAGACCCAAGAGTACGATATTGCTTTACCGAAGCAGTCGAGGCAGGCGACCAACGATGGAACGGTAAGGTTAAGGATTCAATAATGTGATATTTCCTACTTGTAAAGACACCAGTCAAAATTATTCGTATACTAATGTCATTCCACGCAACCTTTCCGCTGACACCTCGGAACATACCACTTAGTCGAGCAGCTCGTCTCCTTTCTCCGAAGTCTTCCCAGCCCAAACTTTGCAACATTTTTATAACGCTATTCTTTTGTCGGAAATCACCCAGAACAAATCGAGCTGCTTTTCTTTGGATTTTTTCCAGTACTTGAATGAAGTTCCCTTAGTGAGGGTCCCATATACAGTACTGGAACCAAACTCCAGTTGGGGGTCTCCACCAAGCTCGATAGCTGCAGTCGCTTAAGTGCGGCCATTGTCCAGTATTCGGGAGATAGTAGGTTCGAACCCCACTGTCGGCAGCCCTGAAAATGGTTTTCCGTGGTTTCCCATTTTCACACCAGGCAAATGCTGGGGCTGTACCTTAATTAAGGCCACGGACGCTTGCTTCCCACTCCTAGCCCTTCCCTGTCCCATCGTCGCCATAAGACCTATCTGTGGCGGTGCGACGTAAAGCAACTAGCAAAAAAAAATTGTAACGGCAAACAAATTATAAGGAATTGAATTAAATAAAAAGAAAGAACCAAGTTTACCATTTTTTTCCTTGTTCGGAGTTCTAATTCATATATTATTTATATTTTATCATGATGTAATGTTTAACATGATAATTATATTTCTGTTGTTTACAAGATAAAAATTAGGCCTGCCTATTTCATTTTCATTGATTCAATGTCTGTAATACGAAGATGGCACCAAGTATAGATTATAAGTAATAAAAATACAAATCAGGACAAACGTAAATGTCATGGCATTATTTTACCGCTTTCTAATAAAAATTCGCACGATTGCCCGTTGTCCCTGCGATTGTCCTCGCGAGCCTAGTTCGCTCGTCAACATAACTGCAAGCGGTTTTCGTTGGGGGAAATCCGCTCGAGTCCAGGACCTTCCAACGAATACGAGCGAGTGAAAACCGTACATTGTTATGCTCTAATCAGATTCTAATAGCCTATATCTACTTAACACTGAAACATTGTCTCATCTTCCTTGGTTATAAAGGAGAGCTGGAAATTATTCTCTTTAAAGTGATTTAATAACTCATTCACTACGTTAAGAGGACTCATTTTTATAAGTAGAAGGCTAGAAGCTTACTTCGGAACGGCCCGTACAGAACTCACGATACCTCACTGCCTTCAGAGTGTTGTCCCCCTCCTCTCACTCACCCCCTCTTCTCCTTACATCGCGCCAGCAGTTTAAGTAACTTCACTCCGATTGGACATTGACGACCTCCGTAAATCGTTTTCAAGTTTTCTTAACATTGATTGATAGACCCTTGTAAGAGTATGCGCTGTAAACACACACAACCCTATGAGTCGTACTGAGCAAGGTACAAATGTTAACATAAAATTAAAGAGTCAGTCACAGGTACCATCCGAGTTTATTCTGCCCCTGTGTGATAGAGTTGGAAGTTTTATTCACAAAGCTGTTCAAAAAGAATTGAAATACCAACTGCACAGGAGGAAGTTATAACTGAACTTCATGCAAAGGATTTTCATTGCGAAGAATTGGTGAGATAGCGAAAAGAAGCCATTCAAGTATTCAGACAGTTATTATAGATTATAAGGCACGAGGTAGTGTGAAAAGTCAACCTAGAAGTGGTAGACCACCAAAACTCTCTGATAAACTACACATCATTTGAACAATCAATTTTCACCTAAAACGACAGCTACTGAATTGGCAGTGGATATTGCGAAGACTAGTGGAAAGACTGTCCATCCCATTACAATAAAGAGAAAATAAAAAGTGCGGGTTTTCAGAACTGATCGGTAAGAAAGGATCCTTACATTAGTACCGTTAATGAGAAGAAGCGACTAGAATGTGCAAAACTGCACGAAGATAAGGACTCCAATTATTGCAATAATGTTCTTTTCACAGTCGAGAGTAAGTTCAATTTTTTCAGTGTAATGGAAAGCAAGAAGTTTACAGAAAACCTAATAAAAGTCTCCAGAAGAAAAAATTGTTCTATCAGTGAAAGATGGAGGTGGGAACGTTCTTGTTTCGGGATACATGTTCAGTGTTGGGGTAGAAAATTCAGGGTTTGTTTAAAATAAAATGGTTAAATGGAAGTATATGGATAATATCAAAGGATTATATGAAATAGTTTGCTAAAAAAACTTGGACCAAGAAATGAGTAGGTCTTTCAACAAAACAACTACCCTAAATATACCTCTCTAATAGTGAAAGAATGGCTGCTTTACAATGTTCTCAAGCAATTGCATTCACCTTCCCGGTCCTCCGACTTTAACCCAATTGAACACCTTTGGAAGAACGCCCTAGGAGGATTAAGAGGAGGGACGATCTGAAACTTGTCATACGAACAGAATGGAGTAAAATTTCACCAGAAGTCACCAGAAACCTAGTGGAATCGATGTCCTGGCATTTGGAAGTTGTGATAGTTGCAAAATGTGAAAACACAAAGTACTAAACCTGGTATGAGGGTGAAAAATTGCGAGTGTATGTTCACCTTTGTTCGTAACATTCCAATGCTTGTTAATGCTATTACTGTTACTATTGTCCATTTAATCATATTATTGTCATCAGTAGTTATTATTAAGTGTTCTGTGTTAAGACTGGTTAAGTGTAAGAAAGGGAGTACATCCCTAACTTTGCCAGGATAAATAAAACATATTACATACTTACTATTACTTACTTACTTAACTTGTAATGGACACCATGCTTTCTTGTAATATTTCGCAACCTATCCAAAGCAACTGATAGTCGATTTGGATCGGGGGATGTTCCAATACCCGATAGGACAGTAGACTTGTGGATAACCTTAATTAAGTGTAAGGAATGAACGATCTTTTGCCTTTAGTTCTACACGTAGTTAATAATGCCAAGTCTATAATTTTGTTTTATAAGTGGAGATAAGTAAAATGTTGTGTTTATATTAACATGAAATGTTGAGGTATATGTAGACTTTTGTTTCCAACTATTTGTGTGTATGCATGTTGCAGGAATGGCAGAGGCGAGTCCACCACTGGACTACTCGTTCCGTGACCTACGCTCCGTCCAAGAGCTGTCTGCCCAAGGACCACGACGTAGCGTGAAACGCTACCGCCGATCTCAGGCCGGATTATATGCGTGTCGTGCTCTGAGACTCAACAACAACCTGTTGACCTCAATCCGAGGTCTGCATGCTGCAGTCTTCCAGGTGGCCATACACTACCTTCTTCCCGTGCACTGAAATCTCTCTGAACGCATGACAGATCTCAGAGGATATTGCGGAATATGAAACGAAGTTTTATATTACACTTTATTTTTCACGAAATGAACAACACGATAGATTTTTGATTAACTGTTGCACACTTGTAAATGACAAAATAAAATCAGTTCAATTTCTTTTTTAAAATGCCTCACCATTTGTAGGATGATGGTATTGTTGTTTTAATGGGCCAGACATTGAGGTCATCGGCCCAAGGGGACAAGGAGCTAACCACCCTGTCCCACTTATTGCTGAGATTACGAAGAATGAGAGCCGTTACGTTTTATTTCAAGGTCCTTCATGGCCTCACACGGTTTTGCTTTTATGTCTACTTACCTGTTATCTCGCCACCTAATATGATTTCATCGAGATCTCTTATGTCTTGGCACACAGGGCGACGTATATTACTCTTCTGCTCGTGGTTAGGATTGCATTCCTACTTATGATTGTGAACGCTTGTTTAAAGAATGCTATTTGTGATCCTCTCTGACTTTCACGTTGGCATATTTCCCATAAATTCAGTCGGTGTGTAAATTAAATATACATCAACCTTCATTCTATGCAAATCTAAATATTAAATACAATGACCATGTGACGTGTCTGGTTAATTATAACATAAATAAATACTCGCACATTTCCCTCTCCATAAACAATATCCCTTGGGCGCCAGCCTTCAAATTTATGGCTTGAAGACGATAGTTTAAAATTAATAGTAATAAGTAATGAGACTCTATCCTGAGAGTCAACTCAAGAGCTAAGCGATCCCTTTGATGTTAGCCAGGCTTCTGGTTAGTGAAGAGGCTTCCGCAACGGAAAATATTTTCTATTTTTGTTGCTTGTTTCTGTAGTCAGGAGCTCCTGGTGAACTGACTTGACCAATTAAAAATTGTTGCCCTGTAAAAGTATGGAAAACATTTCGCAAGTTGTATGTTATTCAGGTTTTTTACAACTCTTATATTCCATACGTATATGACTGTGAATAGTTACTTTTCTCGGTTGTATGTGTAGCAAAATAAATAATTGTTTAACATGAGCTTGATATCTTATTGCATTTTGTACTTTTAAGCTTTGTTCGAGTTCATTCCATTGCTGTTTAGTTCGCATAATTTTTACGGCGTTGAAGATGGATCCAAGAAAACTGTTGGCAATACGGGCTGCTATAGCATCTCGGTGTTCATAATGGCTGCCAGCTGTGATCAACACGTGATTGATGCTGTGACGCTTGAGTCACCTGTGAAATACTTTAAAACTAATAAAAGTCTGTGTGTGTGGGATGGGGGAATTAAGTAGGAAGTCTAAACAAATTCTTCTGAACGTTTACAGCATCCTAGGAGATGAGAATCCGCTGTGGACTGTGGAAGAAGTATTGAAAAAGAACCGCGCAGCTAACTGGCGTTTCCACGTACAGTCTTTACTCCGCTCGCGCAGAATTTAAAAGAATTCGTGTTTTCCTGTGGTACCATATCGTGTGGTTGTTTATACCCTATGTATATAAAAATAACATGTCCCGACCGACCGACCGACCGACCGACCGACCGACCGACCGACCGACCGACCGACCGACCGACCGACCGACCGACCGACCGACCGACCGACCGACCGACCGACCGACCGACCGACCGACCGACCGACCGACCGACCGACCGACCGACCGACCGACCGACCGACCGACCGACCGACCGACCGACCGACCGACCGACCGACCGACCGACCGACCGACCGACCGACCGACCGACCGATCGACCGACCGACCGACCGACCGACCGACCGACCGACCGACCGACCGACTGATCGTCGAGCCAATACCACTGGACATAAAGAAATGAAATTTTGGGGATACATTTATATTAGAATGTAGGTGCTCACTACGGGAGGATTTTTGGATATTCCTTTGCTAAGGGAGTGAAAAGGGAGGTGATTTGTTTAAATGATTGTATGTGTATCTGAAGCATTTCAAAGTTTACAGACGTGAAAATTGGTATTTGGAATCTCCTTTAAAAATAAATAACTGTTTTCGGAAAATCTACTTAAGGGGGTTGAAGGAATTGAACAATTAGTTGAATTATTTGTATGAGGATGTGCCAGCCCCACGGTATAGCGGTAGCGTGCCTGCCTCTTACCCGGAGGCCCCGGGTTCGATTTGCGGCCAGTTCAGGGAATTTTACCTGTATCTGTGAGCTGGTTCGAAGTCCACTCAGCCTACGTGATTACAATTGAGTAGCTATCTGACTGTGAGATGGTGGCCGAGACTAGAAAACCAAGAATAACGGCCGAGAGGATTCGTCGTACTGACCATACGACACCTCGTATTATGCAGGCCTTCCGGCTGAGCAACCATCGCTTGATAGGACAAGGCCCTTCGGGACGGGGGATTGGGGGATTTGTATGAGGATACTGAAAGCTAAAAGACTAATGAAGTTACAGACGTGAAATTTGGTATTTGAAATCTCCTTAAAAAGTAAACACACATTTTTGGAGAAAAATTAACTTGGGGGGAGGAGGAATTCAATTATTCTTATGAAGATACACATATCTCAAAAACTAACGATGTTGCAATCGTGATAATTGGTATTTTGCTGCTCTTTTATAAATAAAGAAATGCGTATTTTTTCGGAAACTTCACTTAAGGGGGGGGGGGGGAGTGAAATATAGAAACAACATCTGCCCGTTTACACCGCGATTAACTACTCGAGAAACACGAGACACCATCAGGGGTGCTCAATAAGGGATTTGACATGTTCCAAAAATGGTGTGGATCAAAGGAAATCGGCAGATATCAGCAAATAAAGACTCTCCAAATTTAAACCAATGGTAGATGATTTATTGGGCAACAAATAAAAGCCATCCTGATAACTATGGTTATGAAATATGAACGCTAAATTTTAAATTTAAGTTTAGGTCTTGATGTACACCCAGAAATTAAAAAGTGGGATGGAATATGTTAATAAATTCGTAATCATTCTGACAAATTCTTCGTTAAATATTCATTTCGAATTTGAATAATTGTTCATTTAATTTTCGTAATAGAGTGCTGCTCGTGCGCATATTAAATTATGCAGGAAAATTTTGGAAAGGGGTTTTAAATTGTTAGTGCTACAATACTGGTCAAAAACAACGAATACAAAATTTACAATTTAAATTCTGCCATAAAATGGTCAGAACATTACTTAGAGCTTAATTATGTTTGGTTCTATGTGCATCATATTTAACTCGACCTTTATATTACTATCTGTTCAGCGTAACTTCAAAATACACGTAACTTCACGTGATGAAGTAAGAAAAGCAACCAAAATAGATCTTTAACCATGTGCAATGACCTTAACACAACGCCGAAACTTAGGACAGCGATAGTGACACACACATCAATAGATTACACAGAAAATACAAATCACTCAAAGTGTGGAAATAAAATAGAAGTAAGATATCTCCCGTTACCATCATCTACCAAGGAAAGAAATACAATAAACTGCCACCAGATTATACTATAAAATACCATCTTACAAATATACATCACGTGTCCACACGTGTTTCATCCAATTTAATGGAGATGAAATAATCCCATAAATGATGACCTGAAAAACAACAGTAATTAATCCGGTTGAAATAGCCAGGGTGATGGTTACTGATAAGGTTGTCGCCACATACAGCGAACTCAAGTTGTTACGGAAGTATGTCGAATGTTAAGGAATTGATCATTATCATACCGCTACGCTCTGATATAATTGTGATTGTGCTCATCAAGTGTGACAAAAGGCTCTAATAATCTCATACGCCCATTTGTATTTCATAAGAAGACATGTGGTTTACCTCGCTCCCGTCTATGTTTCCCCTCGTGGAAAACAACCAATCGCAGATATGTCAAATGATTACGAATAATCTTTAAATACCCACTCATCGTTATACTCAACGTCGCTTGAAATAATTCGCGTGTGCTCAGGATCATAATGACGCGAAGATTCGTCCAGAAATAGCACATAAAAATATCATAATCCTATACAACATCTCTCCACATGGCACAATGTGAGAGGAAAATATCACAATACAATTTGCAACATCCGTCCAAACTATAACGGGAAAAATCATATAAATGACTTGAACCACACATACTGTAACTGTAATAATCAAACAATGTCTTGCCTTAAATTACAGAAATCTGTTTTAAAAGAAATCTATTTGTATCAGTACCGTGTCATTCGCACGTCAAATGAGCTTAATCCCTTATGAAAATTAGCAAACACTTTTGGAAAAATATGGGAGAAATAAACTCCGAAGAATAAAAATATTACACCTGTACACGTTCCTCAATATTGTAGCAATCGAATGGAAAAGTAATATTTACTAAACGTTAAAAAATGGCTGATATTTAAATTAGATACTCGTCCGATGACATGACGTGTTCAAACCGCACAATCGGTGATCTTGACATTCAGTAATCACGCACATCACAATCGTAAAGTTGAAGAAAAGTACAGATTTAACGTCGTATAATGAAAGGAAATGACATGGTAAAATCGCTTAAATCTAACCAAACTACTGTACAACAAATAATCACTTCAAGAAGAAAGTTAACTACTTATTACAGCTACATAGAACAGATAATACACACTGAATGAATTGTCGACTTAACTTTGACGTCTTGATAACTCTGGTTTCCTTCTAGGCTGGATTCCTGGCATTAGGACGCTGTCGGCATCGGTCCTCCTTAGTACTGCGTGATGGGATGGGTGATGTCTTCGGGGTAGGTAATTCGTCCAACGCCGGTCTTCATCACGTCCGTCCGGTTATGCACTGGTACTTCATGATGTTCACTGAAACTCGTACGAAAAAGATTAATATTGATTTTCAACTCGTAGCTTCACAATTATCACGGAATAATACGTACTTTATTCATGAGCATTATTGGCGTCTGCTATGTGAGGTCCACACTGTCTTTAATATGACTGACAATCTACGATGCTGGAATAGCAGGGAGACAGGTGATACTCTCATGTGGTACATCCCAGGTAGCGGATAAGGGGCCTTAACCGGCTTGTCGGCGGACGTGAGGGACATAAAATACCCCCCGCGGACCAAACACTTGTAATTAGTACCACCACGCAGGGAACACCATGCGTCGCTTTTACTTGCGCGTAGTACCACTATGTTAGATACACAATATGTTTGTGATTAGCAGCGACAGTGTGTGCTCAGGATGCATTTTACAGTACCCGTGATTCGTACCACTATATGAGCGACACCATGGTTCTGCCTTGCCTATGATTAGTACCCACTATGTGAGGAACACCACGGGGTAGTGTGAGTGCCTGTGGTTAGTCCGCTTATGTGAAGAACACCATAGGTTTGCGTTGCCTGTAAATAGCGACACAATGTGTCAAACGCCATAGTTCTGTGTTACATATGCGCATTACATTACCTGTGAGTAGTACCACAATGTGTGGAATACCTCGAGTCTACGCTACTTTTGATTAGTACCGCAACATGAAAAATACCATGGTTCTACTTTTCTAGTGATAAGTACCATTATGAGGTGCCGATGACCTGGATTTTGGACCCGTTGATACTTCAAGCATCATCGATTCAGTATTGTGCTTTAGAAGCAGTCCCTTGGTCAGTAATACTATTGTTTCTGGGGATGTAGGGAATTTCGGGTCGGATCCACTGATTATTTTAAATTCATATCCATCCATTCATTCTTCGCCCTCACGTTTTGAATTCTGGTCAGCGGAGGATTATGGATTTTAATTGTCCTTACATTTCGTCTCATTTCGTGTCACTAGGGGCCGATGACCTAGATGATAGGCCACTTTAAACAGCAAGCACCATCAGCATCTTAAAATGACCGAAAAGCAGGACTGCTCCCCTCGTGGCGACGAGCAAACAGATGTTAAGGCCTACCTCTCTACCTGAGTACTGAGCGATGATATGTCAGCCGAATCCAAAAAGCAAGTGAAGGCAAGTAAGCAAATGGTTCGCTGTATTCACGGAATACATTCCGAGCTCTGTCCATCAACGTAACTCGTGGTACAATTGAAGTCGCAAATTCCTCAGTGTTCTGAATAACGTGGCACATTATTCCTTATTAATTAATTAATTAATTAATTAATTAATTAATTAATTAATTAATTAATTAATTCCACTGTGAATTTTTATTTCGTAATATCACTGTTTTATATTTTCATAAATATATTATTAAGTCTGTTACACACACGTCGAAGAATGTCTGTTGTGGCGCTGAATCTGAAGATTTCAAATTATGGAAAGTTGTAAATGTAAGGTTTCTTGTATATTGAGAGTCTAGCAGTATTAGCAAATTTGTCTGTCTCTTCTCGTGGCGACAATGTTGGTCTTCACCGTCCAACAGGTTATATACACTGACTGACAGGGCAAATGCAACACCAAGAAGGAGTGGTTCGAAAGGGATGAAAGTTGGGGAAAAAACAGAGACGGCACGGACGAATAATTGATGTTTATTTCAAACCGATATGCAGGTTACACAATGCGCACGGCATCGACTCAGTAGGATGTAGGACCACCGCGAGCGGCGATGCACGCAGAAACACGTCGAGGTACAGAGTCAATAAGAGTGCGGATGGTGTCCTGAGGGATGGTTCTCCATTCTCTGTCAACCATTTGCCACAGTTGGTCGTCCGTACGAGGCTGGGGCAGAGTTTGCAAACGGCGTCCGATGAGATCCCACACGTGTTCGATTGGTGAGAGATCCGGAGAGTACGCTGGCCACGGAAGCATCTGTACACCTCGTAGAGCCTGTTGGGAGATGCGAGCAGTGTGTGGGCGGGCATTATCCTGCTGAAACAGAGCATTGGGCAGCCCCTGAAGGTACGGGAGTGCCACCGGCCGCAGCACATGCTGCACGTAGCGGTGGGCATTTAACGTGCCTTGAATACGCACTAGAGATGACGTGGAATCATACGCAATAGCGCCCCAAACCATGATGCCGTTGTCTAGCGGTAGGGCGCTCCACAGTTACTGCCGGATTTGACCTTTCTCCACGCCGACGCCACACTCGTCTGCGGTGACTATCACTGACAGAACAGAAGCGTGACTCGTCGGAGAACACGACGTTCCGCCATTCCCTCATCCAAGTCGCTCTAGCCCGGCACCATGCCAGGCGTGCACGTCTATGCTGTGGAGTCAATGGTAGTCTTCTGAGCGGAGGCCGGGAGTGCAGGCCTCCTTCAACCAATCGACGGGAAATTGTTCTGGTCGATATTGGAACAGCCAGGGTGTCTTGCACATGCTGAAGAATGGCGGTTGACGTGGCGTGCGGGGCTGCCACCGCTTGGCGGCGGATGCGCCGATCCTCGCGTGCTGACGTCACTCGGGCTGCGCCTGGACCCCTCGCACGTGCCACATGTCCCTGCGCCAACCATCTTCGCCACAGGCGCTGTACCGTGGACACATCCCTATGGGTATCGGCTGCGATTTGACGAAGCGACCAACCTGCCCTTCTAAGCCCGATCACCATACCCCTCGTAAAGTCGTCTGTCTGCTGGAAATGCCTCCGTTGACGGCGGCCTAGCATTCTTAGCTATACACGTGTCCTGTGGCACACGACAACACGTTCTACAATGGCTGTCGGCTGAGAAATCACGGTACGAAGTGGGCCATTCGCCAACGCCGTGTCCCATTTATCGTTCGCTACGTGCGCAGCACAGCGGCGCATTTCACATCATGAGCATACCTCAGTGACGTCAGTCTACCCTGCAATTGGCATAAAGTTCTGACCACTCCTTCTTGGTGTTGCATTTGCTCTGTCAGTCAGTGTAAAAAGAGAAATAAAAGTTACCCTATGACTTCACCGGCCGATACTTGGCGCGGAAAACGTGGCGTATAGTCCCGTCACATAAAATTCGCAGCTAATCACAATAGACCTAAATGTCACAGTATATATTTTTGTTTTCGGAAAATCCACTTAAGGGACTGAAAAGAATTGAAAAGGCTGGTAAACTTCTAAAATGAGTACCGGTATATCTACATTATATGTCAATAACTTAACATGTTACAAACAAGAAACTTGGTATTTGGAAAGTCCTTCAGAATACAGGAACATGCATTTTTTGTTTTCTGAAAAGGCACTTAACAGGGGTGAAAAGAAGTGGAAAAGGAGTTTAATTATTTTTTGAGGATACTTATATCTCAAAAACTGAAGATGTACAGACGTGGAAATAGGTATTTGGAATCTCCATTAGCAAAAAGAAACAGGTATATTTTTTCGACTTGAGAGAAGACTGTTCCTCACATGTACAGTTCTATGTCGCATAGTCATCTTAACCGCAAAAGGCAATACGACAAATGTGGGTTACAAAGAGTTTCTGGGGTAAGTGAAACTGAGTTTTTATACTTTAAGGATTTTTAGGTAATGTTCTGTATCTAGGAACGATTACTTTTATCAAATTATGACATCCACGCGGGCGAAGCGTTGGGTAACTGCTAGTTATTAGATATTTCTGTGGTGTGATGTGTTGTATGTGTATCATGGCAAACACAAACACCTAGCCCCCGAGCTTGAGGACTTAACTGGACAAAGTTGCAATCTCCGATCCGGTCAGGAATCGAACCAGGGAAGCTCTGAACTGATGGACACCACGCTGACCATTCAGGCAATGAGCCACACAGTAATATGTTCCTGCTGAATTGCAAGTATTTTATTTTGTAAAAATAAATATTTGCGCAAACCACATTTATTACCCTTCCGACACATACTGTAGGGTCGTCCATCGAAGATGTATAACTGTTCACCCATTTCACTCACCATAAATTCCATGTTTTTTCAACTAACACAACTTGTCCAAAAAAACAGTGTCAGAAAGGTTCTGATAGCTAAGGTACAGCTTTGACAACAACTAACAAAACTTGGCGATGTCTTCCACAAACAATTATGCTGTTAATAGGGTGTATGGACACCTAACGGCCACAAATGCTTAGCAGCGACGTGACATGCTCTCTATCAGATGGTCCAAGAGCTCTTGTGGCAGTCGACCCCATTCCTCAGAAAGGGCAATGCGAAGGTCTTGGAGGGTCCTTGGTGGATGCTGGAGGGATGCAATTCGCCTTCCCATTTCATCCCAGGCATGTTCCATAGGATTCAGATCCGAAGACCTCGTTGGCCAGTCCATGCGATGAATGTTTTCCCCAGCCAGATTAAGAGGAAGTCTAGACCAACCGCACCTCTGAAGAGTCAAACATGTAGTCTCAGTACCTCATCCCTGTATCTCCGAGCGTTAACAGTGTTCCTCGGACCAGCTATGAAGATGTGCAGGTCCGTACGGCCATTCAACATGATGCCGTTCCACACCACGACGCCACCACCACCATACTGGTCCCGTTCCACGATGTTCCTGTGGTTGTATCGGCTATCCGGTTCTCTCCAGATTAATGTGCGACGGCAATCGTTCTGCAAACTGAAGCGGGATTCATCTATGAAGAGCACATGCCTCCATTCATTCATGGTCCAGTTTCAATGTTGACGGCTCCACAGTAAACGGACCCGTCTCTGCGCTGGAGTGAGCGGGATGCACATCGCTGGACGTCGGACAAACAGCTCTGCTGTTCTGAGCCTCCGGTACACAGTTTGCTGGAAAACGGCAACCCCTGAGACGGCTGCAAGCTCCGCCGACAATTGTCTTGCAGGTGCACTCCGATTTCGTCGGGTGGTTAAGGCCAGATATCGGTCTTGCTGTGGGGTGGTTACCCTTGGTCGACCTGGTACTGGCCTACGACTAACACCTCCTGTGTCGCGAAATCGTCTCCAAATCCTGGAAATGACACTTTGTGGCACATTCAAGGAAACGGCGACTTCGGTCTTTGTCTGGCCTGCTTTCAAGCGACCGAGGATTCTACCCTGCAAATGGCGTCGTTGTGCCATTATGTTGTCACGTTCATCACAAGGCTACACTCCGCACACTTTAACAGGGCAAACACAACTGAGGGTATATGGGGCGCAGGCAGTGGCTGTGTTCAGCTTGCGGTCACGCCGCTAGTCGAAGCAGGGTCCTTTCGTATACAGAGCGAACACGTAAGGTTGGTAGGTGCATATGCCGTGCGATTTGCGGTCTGTTTCCTGTTGCCCTGCTTACTCGTAACTTATGCTTAACTATTGGACACTAGTGTAGAAGAAACGCTGTGTCATGCGCGTGCATATCTTCGTATGCATACTGAATCGTCGTTATTTCGGCTGATGAACCAGTAATACCGAGTGAAATGCTTTCAGTGGGGGGATTTGAATATTCAACGTCCTAGGTAAATGGCAGGCAATTTACTTACATCTTCTCTGGTAAACAGGAGATGTTTTGCGTACATAGTAAAATGTAAACAGTCCCCCTTGTAGGCTATTTACGTTTAAAAACCGTGATTTCCCTAGTTTTAAGTGAAAATGTTAAGAAATCACTGGTGATTCTCTTCTCTTGCATTGAGTATTAATCCTTTTCAATGTCTTCTCTTTCAGGTGTTGGACCAGCCTGACCTACTGACGTGGATAGATCTGTCCTTCAATAAACTCACTGCACTGTCTTCTGAAATATCGGGATTTTCGAGTTTAAAGATCCTCTACCTGCACGGCAATTCGCTTAGAAATCTCGACAATGTATTACAACCTTTGAGGTCTCTTTCAAAGCTGTACAGCCTTACCCTTCATGGGAACCCCCTCGAGGAGCAGAAGAACTACAGGCACCAGGTGCTTGCAATCTTGACCCACTTACGATCACTGGACTTTATCAATGTCACCAGTGCTGACGCTAGAATCAACAGGAAATTTGAGGAACACAAGTCAAGAACGGTTGTTCACTACAGCTCTTCTCGTCGCTAGGCTGTTAACCTCAGCATGTGTCGCTGACAAAATTGGTTTGCTAACACACAGTAATGTAATTCCCCGCCCTCCCCAGTTCCTCTTTCTGTTGCAGTTTGCTTTACGTTGCACCGACACAGATAGGTCTTATAGCGGCGGTGGAATGGGAAAAGGCTAGGAGTGGAAAAGAACCGACCGTGGTCTTAATTAAGGTACAACACCAGTGTTTGCCTGGTGTGAAAATGGGAAACCACGGAAAACCATTTTCAAGGCTGCCGACAGTGGGGTTCGAACCCAGTCTCTCCCGAATGGAAGCTGAAAGCTACGTGACCGAAACCGCACAGCCACTTGCTTGGTTCCTCTTTCTGTCCTCTATGTTTCAGGCTTCCTCATGCGAGGCCAGAATACACTCGAAGTATGGGATAAGATAAACTTGTAGCCTATAAGATATACCGTATATCACACGTCATAAGCGATACGTGATAATTATCTTACACGATTGACATCGCTCGTGAGCGTGCAAAGCAAACTGGTGCACACGAGTACGATAACGACATCCATCGAAAGATGTCCGACTCGTTGGCTGAACGGTCAGCGTCCTGGCCTTCGGTTCAGAGGGTCCCGGGTTCGATTCCCGGCCGGGTCGGGGATTTTAACCTTAATTGGTTAATTCCAATGGCACGGGGGCTGGGTGAATGTGTTGTCTCCATCATCATTTCATCCTCATCACGACGCGCAGGTCGCCTACGGGAGTCAGTAGAAAGACCTGCACCTGGCGAGCCGAACCCATCCTGGGATATCCCGGCACTAAAAGCCATACGACATTTCATTATCATCGAAAGATACGTCTATTAAGCCAATCTCTTCGCTCAGTTTCGTTCAATATTTTAAGCAAACAACATGTACAACGGTGGTGCAATCAAGACTGAAGATACAACATTCTTAATTTCCTTCAATAATACTGTCGGAAATCCGAGCAGAGTGGTCGCGCGTTCACGCGCAACGGCTATGGAGCTATGCTCTGCATCGGGAGACGCGTGGGTTCGAAACTTACCGTCGTTTGTCCCTTGAATGGTCTTCTTTGGCTTCCCATTCTCACTTCCAGGCAAATGCCGGGGCAGTTGCAATTCACAGGCGACAGCCAATTCATTCCCCCTCCTTACCCAATTTTATTCGCCATTCATCTTCATTAGCTGAGATTTGCATCAGAAACCCGGCCGTAAAACCATGTAATATAAATTAATTTTACGTCATCCCGACCCCGTATCAAGAAAAGGGACTTAGGGATAGACAAACAATACTGTAAAAAAACATTATTTTACAGAATTACAATAATAAAGATCACAGAGAGGCCGATATGACAGGTCTGGCCTGGAAGAAAATTACCATTGAATTTAATTTTATTTTTACTTTAATTAGATTATACGGATGCACCGAATACTTTATTTTCTTATTTCAGATCTTTAAATACGAGCTGACCAGATGTCAAACAAAAATGAGGTCATGGTGCCCCAAAATGTAGGACATTCAAGAATAGAAGTTATTAATATTCGTGTATTGATTTTATTTCATATAATATTTAATTTCGTGCTATGAGTATTACATTTTATTAAACATGCCCAGGGAAAGTTATATTAAGTTGGAAAAGTAATCATTCATTTATAAGCAATTAATAAGCGATTTAGGGATCGCAGCCGTTACTTGCTTAACTGTATTTTCCTGATGAACATAACTTCTTTAAAACAATTAGTTAACCTTGAATATATTTATATATAATTTACTGATTTGTCATTTTATGGTGCAATTTCTAACTACAAGATCGTTTGGAAAGCAAGTAACCAAAATATAACAGCTGAAATGACTATTAACGCATATCCGTGGTATTTTGAAATTATTAAAATGTCCTTCCTGACGCCGGACCGAAGGCTACAATAATATCCGGGGAAAGGACGTCTAGGCACCCTGTTTAAATGCAGCGTGACAATGTCATCTTCACACGAGTTCATTACTGAAACTGATTGGAAAATGTCTTGTAGCAGAGATCGTATCTATCGCTTTTGTCTACAGCAAAGCTATCTTACGATAAATATCAGACATTGCACAGATCATGTGATTAATATCTTACTTTCCTGGTGTACAGGCTGCGTAAGTATTACGAGAAACAGTCCGTGGTAAGAAATGTAGAGCACAGCGTACGTTAGATTACAGACATTGAAATAACAATAATATTGCACGTACTCTTTCACTTAACGAATATCGTTTCAACGTTCACAACAAATATCATAGTTTTATGCTGAACAACTAAATTCCCAGCGAACTTTAAGAATATATCAGTGTAGCTGCTATTTCAAAGTAAATAGACCGATTGAGTAGTGCAGTTAGATGTTCGCCTCCTGTGTTCAGGATTGGGGGATCAAATCTCGACACAGTCGACTGATATTTAAGAATACTTAAATGGAAAGGAACTGTGTTAGTAGATTTACTGATAAGTTTAAAAACACTTTTTAGGCAAAATTCCAGGACTCGAGCTCCTATAGACACCTATTGTAGTCTAACAACAACAGTAACAACAACAACAACCCTAGTTAAAGGGACACAAAATACATAGCACTATTATAAATTACAAGTGAGTTAATATATTATTATTATTATTATTATTATTACTATTATTATTATTACTATTATTATTATTATTATTATTATTATTATTATTATTATTATTATTATTATTATTATTATTATTATTTATCGAGGGGTTCAACTTCAACTGTTGTTTGTATCGCCGAAAAAAGACAGGAATCAAGAGTGGATAACATAACCACTGTAAATCTCACTAATTTCGCTTGTTTCCTTTTTTAACCTTTGTTGTGCTTGTTTGGAGGAATCAGTGATAGGAGTGAAACGATTTTAATCATCTCAAGAACTCTCGTTAGGAATGGCTCCCTCTGAAAACATTCTTTGACATATTATAGTTTAGTATATTCTAACGACTATTAAGAGTATTCCACTGTATGTTCGATATGTATCAAGCACTTCGACTGAATAATATTAAATACAGTGTTTTTTCTCTCTAACCTACAAACTCCTAGTTTACTCGTAAATATTCGCCTAGCTTGAATGTAACTTAATATGACGTGGCATGTGAAAAATCAGCATTGTTCTTATTACCATAAACTGATTGTACAGAATTCTTATAAGACTAATAAATTTGCATTTTACTTACTGCTAGCCCTGGGTTGTTTGTCAGCTATATTCTATTTGGACGAGTGATTATTACGATATATGATGGTTTGTTGGTACCACGATCTACGTGTTAAATAATTCACCCATTTGATCGATTCTGATTGGAATAAATTATTAATTTCAATATCATATGTAATTTTTGCCAGTACAGCAGATTCCAGTTCCAAGTCAGCGGAATATCTTCAAAGACCTGAGTAGCGTACTAAGCCACTTAAGCCGCAAAATGTCATGCTCTGTTTTGATAATAAAACTATTATCTCTGAAAAGGTAGCTTGCACATCCGGTGCAGATGTTCGAGAAAGTTTGGGGGAACAACGGACAAATGTGGAGATTTTCCACTGAATAGTAGACAAATAAACTGAAGTTAGACAGAGAAGGAAGGGCCGAATCGTCTAACCGAAACCCCTTATTTCGCATTGGAATCGTCCAGACAGAGGAACATCGAAGACCCCCTCAGTAAATGAAAGTTCACCATTTCTATAATTTTAAATTTAGCGGTCAGGAATATTTAGTCAATCTGTGAGATATGACATTGGTTAAAGAGGATTTGCTGTGAGTGGAACACTAGATTAAAATACGTAAGTTAATGAGCATGTGACAATGTTAAGTGTAGCCTATAACAGATAATTAATAATGAGGAAGTGCGTAGTAGCGAAGCAGATGTTAGAGGCTACCGCCATATCTTGACTACGTCATCAAGTCCGAGAAGCAAAATACCACTACTCCAGCCATCAAAGTTATTTAAAATCTAACGATCGATTCTTGAGTCAGGACATCTCAATCGAAAGGCAGTGATTTTATGAGTTACACAAGACAGAAAGTAAAGTGATACGACTTTTGGTGTGGAAAGGTAGCCCAAATCCCCGCGCACTGCAGTGATATTCTTCCGCCAGGACTCGAAGGAAGGTATGAGATGTGCAGCTCTTGTCAAATCAGTCGTAGTACCAGCTGCCAACCGGTAAAGACGTGAGTTGTGATCGATCTACACTAAGTGAATAGTTGCATTACACTTAGAAAATATTCGGAAGTTATAACTTAGGGACGATATCCAATAGTTTTATCTTTGAGACGGCACTGCCGATTACATACTGATGACTTTAGGAATAAATGGAAGATTTCGAAGAACAGTAATTAAATTATGGCAAAATGGAGATTTTATAAGAGGAGTTGACACTTCAAATCGTGTTTCAGTTTTCTGAGATGTCTTAATCTCAAATCATAAACAGTCTCACAGGAAAGCGGGCACATGTTTAAATGTTGACCAGCCGGCAATTGAGAAGTACTTTCGATTTCATTCATTTGTAGAAGGGTTTAAACAAACAAAGTATAACTGTTTCTGACGTGGTCAGTGGAATGTGGTTGAGCCGGCAGAATGGAAAATCCCAGGACACAGGCTAACGATCGCATACATTAAAGACTTCAAGAGACGACCTTGCTCGAAGAAGGAAAAAGGGAATTGAAGGGTGACGGCTAAGAACGATCATAGTCCATTTTTCAATGAAATTAAGTTAGCAGTGGCATCGTGTAGCTGAATACAGACAGAATGCAAGACATGACCCTCCAGTCCAAGAAAGATCACAGTTTCGCAGTAATTATCGTCAAAAGGTATGGGGTAACGGCTAATAGCGATCAACGTCCACGCGCTGCCGAACAGTACCGATCAGGATCCGTATAGCACCCCTCCACTCCGCCATTATGATGCACAGCGTTAGCTGGTCAGTTCACAAAATACCGCCGGAATAGTAGCGTCAAGCTCAGTGTTTTTTGTTTGTTTATTGTACTTTGTTGTCGTACGTAATAATTGTGTTGAGTGATATTAGTTACACAGACAATCAACAGGCAAATAGTGAGCAACGTAGAGCAAAGAAAAGGAAAAAGACAGGCAAGGTGAGTGATGTTATGAAGAAATTAAGTGCTACAACACATGAGACTGGAGAAGACTGTAAGTGTTCCCGGTTTAAGTGCTTCGAAATAATTTCTTCCGAAGAACGGAAACATATCATCTCCCATTTCAATGAACTGGGGGACTATAATGTGCAGAGTCAAAATTTGAGTGGACTTGTTTTTGTTGTTCCCGTTTATCGGTGGCTCAACCTGAAGGATGAATGTGAGGAAAGTTCCCATAGCTCCTCTTACTGTTATCGTGTTAGGGCACGTGTAGATGACACACTACAAAATGTTGGTGTTTGCTACAAGGCACTTTTATCTGTGCATGGTATTGTTAATTGCCGCGCTCAAACTATTAAGAAATATTTGACACAATATTGCGTCGTCCCGCGTCCAGGTAGGGTCGCGTGAGATCCAGGCTAGCTTGATGACAATGTCAATTTCCAAAATATAACGAAAAATTCTGGGCTATGGGTCCCGAAACTAGAGAAAACACCGTCGTGGTAAACCATCGGATGAACAAACCTACGCAAACGGACGTCTCCAAATCGCGAAATCGGTTCGTATCCAAATAAAGTAGCACAATTCTTAATCTATGTCTACTTACAAACTAAGTCCATAATCTAGCAAGTCATTGAAAGAATTAGCAATTTTAAACAATACTATTTATTAAAACAAGAATGAATGAAATCTTTAAAAATCTTTAAGTGCGTTGAAATACCATTAAAGTAATGAACAATAATTCATCAATGTCGCATCTCATCAAATGCTTCCAAAGTACAGTATATTAAATTTGGAGGCCTCCAAGTAATTAACAAGAAAGGAAAAATCAAACATTTCATCTTTGATTGGGAGTAGTTTGTAAAAGTCTGACGCAAGATATTTACATTCTAAACAAAATCTGGATCACGTTTACAATATTCTTCCAATATTACATAATCTGTTCCTATGAACTTCCACTCGATTTAATTAATTATTTCCCAACTTAATTCGCGGTATGATAAACTCATTTTGTTAGTAATTATCACATTCAGTTAGTAGGGATATTAAGTATCAGGGAAAACATTCTTTCCAAGTGTCCCAAGCATTTCACCTGTCTAACTTTCCTAAGTTTTCGATACAGTATCTCGTAGGCATTGAGGAAAACATAACTCGTGGTCATTCTTCTATTTAACACAAATAATCAAAATATTATTATAATTATTAATCAAGTTACTCGTTAAAGAAATACTAATTTCAAAAGAAAATAATATATATATATCTATATATATCTATATATATACCCTTAAGTGCCAGTTCAGAGGTCATATGTGTCCATAATATTCAAGCTGTCACTCACATCTAACAAGCATCTAAACTAATTCAATTAAATACTAGGCAATCGGTTACGTGAGAAGACTCTAACTGCTATCATCAACCGTTAATTATGAATGTCACCAGTGATACCATATCATGTAAGTAAATAAACTTCTGAGCTTACTTTACCAGCGTAAAAATACCTATGGCTAGGGAATTCTACAGACATAAGTTGCCTTCCTAATATCATCTATGTGAGGAATCATTTTCGATGATCATATAAGTAGTTGCTAAGTTAGTTACGATATTTGTATTGTAATTGACATTGTATAAAGCTTCCCGAAAGATTAACATATGTTTGAGAACCAATTATATTATTATTTATCTCGAATAGCATCAATTGACCTCATTTCATTTCTAGAAACTATCTATCTCTTCATTTACGATGTAATAACAATAATAATCATCATCATTACTCTTACCATATTACAATTCTTCCTATACAATTCAGTTATTTCATATAACGCGCCTCGTGTCTCATCTTAATACTGTAACAACATCACAGTTCACCTTAACTTGACGCACATTACATCCTCGTCGTTATTCATCCATCAAATATCCTACTTTATTCTCAAACTTACTTCGAATTCCATTAATTATTTCGTTATGTCTTGTAACGATGTTGTAATAACCTCTCCATGATCATATCTTACCTCAGCTTGATTGTACGTGCATTATCATAGACCTAATGTCAAACACAATACGCCTTAATATCGCATTTACATGAACGAACCTCCGTTACTTCACCAAGGACAACATTACGAACGCAAAAAGAAAATAAGTTATCACTGGATAATCACATCCTATACGAATGGATTTGCCTTGCATTTTAGATTACCTACTAGCCTCTGATACTGTGAATTCAAATAACCATTCACGTAACATCACTCTTATAGGACACGTAAAAATAGCACTTTCGAGTAACGAATGCAAAAATACATGGCACTTTCCAAATAACAAATATCTAAACTACTTACTAAAAGAGTGACAAGACTTATAACTTCCTCCCGCTCTCGAACTGCTGCTGTCACATGTCCAAATGATTAGGGCATGTGGTCTCAGGGTTCACGGCATCACATTAGCCTGTCGGGAACGTTTGGGATGGTCTTCGCTCATCTCCGACTCTCATGGGCTGGACTTGACGATCGTGATACCTTCATCTAGGCAGCCTATGCCTCTGTACCTCTAGCACATGACGTAGCCGGTTTCTTGCGTGGTGAACATGGAAAAACAGATCAACATGGTCAATTTCATCATCTGCTGGGAAAAGGCCTACTATGAGCTACTTATTAGTTTGATCGTTGCTTCTTATGTGGCTTACGATATTTTAGAATCTTTCTCTACGTCTGTTAAAGCTTCAATTAAACCGCAATATAATTCTTTCTATTTCTTGCGCAACAATTATTCTTCTGCGACTTCTTAATGTTGAATTCCTTTCGCTGTATACAAGTTCTTACTGGTCTCCCGTGACGTTGTACTACGGTACTCTGCCAATTAAATTGTGTAGCGTTATATTAAGAAATGTTACAAACTCTATCCCGCCGATGACTTCTTTTGCTTGTGAAGATGTTTGTTATTACTTATCTCCAATTCTTATCTATATTCCTCTTCTCAATCAGTCTTCCTCCAAAAGTCCTGTGTATTCCTCAACGAATTTTTTTTGCTTTCAATAAGCATATTTTAACACTATATCGACGTCATCTTTTCTCACCGCCTTCTGTAATTTTTTCCCTCCTTTTACCTGACGGGAGTATCATTCTCTGATCATTCAAGCACACGTTGACGTTCTATGTCTGGCGTTCGTACAACATAGCCGCCATTTTTGCTCCGGATAAACATTTGTACACAGTGAAATGGCACAATATGGTGAAGCTAAAACAGATGGCCGAGGAAAACATAACAATAGACCTAATAAATTATCCAATGAAGCGCAATCTTAAGTGACAGGTTTCATCAGATCACTTCGAGGTAGAGGATCCCACTTCTTCCTTACAAGATACTTCTCGATTGTACCTGTCTGAGAAACTAGATGTAGCCCAACTTCATGGGATGTATAATGAGTCCAACAAGGACAACCAAGTAGGTTATACAACGTTCCACGAAATTTTTGTGGGTAATGTTAACATAACTTTCGGTTACCCACGAAAAGACTCGTGCAGTACTTGTGATATGAATAAAGCGACGATTTAAGTGTTGGCAGCAAATGTAGCTTCTTGTCAGGATGAAGGAACTAAACAATCATTGTGTAACGATATTAATTTTAAAAAGAATGCACAGGAAACTCACTTTGTGCAAAGTGAAAAGTTTTACTTTGTGAAAAGGAAGTACAAGAAGGCGTCAAGGAAGAATGTAGAACTGGAGGCGCTAACAATGGACTTTCAGAGGAACCTACCTACATCGAATATTACAACAAGTGATGTTTATCATCGCTGCCAACTTAACTTAATTTCATTCAATATTCATGTTTTGTCAGACTCTACGTCAGCTTTTTACACGTATGGTGAGCGTATTGCTCGAAAGGGGACCGATGATGTATGCTCAATGTTGAATCACTTTGTTAACAATGTGCTTAGCCCAGAAGTAAGACATTTAGTAAATTTTTGTGATTCTTGCTCCGGCCAAAACAAGAATTACACAGTTTTGCGCTTCCTGCATTACACTGTCCACAAGAAAAACCGTTTCGACAATATGAAATTTGTGTTCCCGATACGTGGGCATTCGTTTATGGAGAGTGACAAGGATATGAGCCTTGTTAGTCAAAAATCCTACACTGAAACACCAGATGACTGGAGGGATGTGCTTAAAAACAGCCGAATCAAATCTTCACCTTTCAAAGTAATCAACTGCGCTACTGAAGTCAACTTTCAAGCCTGGACAGAGTTTCTTTCAGGGATGTACGTTCAGAAATGCCCTGTGCATACCAGACCAATGAGAGTAATGAAAATTTACAAAAAAACATCCAATGTTCATTTTCACAGTAATTATTATTGTCGATGTTACAATCAAGCTGTTGTGGTTCCTAAGAGAGACACAAAGAAAAAGAAGAGAAGTACGGATCCCGGTGAACTGAAGATTTTGTACAGTTGAGCTTTACCAATCAAGTCTGGAAGGTTGAAGGACTTAATATATTTAACACGGTTTTTGGTCAATCCCGATGCTCAGGCATTTTACCAAGCATTAGTTCCTGACAATGTGGAGGGAGAAAATTACAGTGATGTGGAGTTTGTGGACAATCCCCCGTGTGTTTAACGGGCAAAACAGATCAATGTCCTGTATTTGTTTATAATGAAATCCATTTTTTCGTTTCACTGTACATTTCAACTATTTAATTTACCTAATGCCTAATATAATAAGTTATGCTTCGCAATGAGTTCAATTATTATGTTTCTCTCAATATTATAATATTAGATAATCGACTTGATAGACACAATTACAATTTCTGAAAAATAAACAGAATGTGACTATGATCGTTCTTAGCCGTCACCCTTCAATTCAGAATTGCAGTATCTGCTACGAAGTTACAGGAGGGCAGCTGACCAAAACACGTAGTGCGCAAGGAACGCAATTGCGTTAACCACATGACAATCGGTAGGAGTGATAAGTGTTAAATTAAACAAGTTAAAGTATAAATGTGAGAGTATTGTATGTTGTAGTATGTGTGTTAGATTTAAGGCTTCAAGATTGTGTAACGTGTGTAGAATTAAGTTAAGTAAGGCCATGTTTGGATACGGCAAGAATATGGAAATGTCCATTATTGAGATCATGTTCTAATTCAATAAAGACGGACGCCAGCGGACTATGGGGTGACCGAGATTGCATCTAAGGGAGTACGTCATAATTAATAAAATCTAAGATGTAGTTTACAATAAATGTATATTTTATTACACGAGTTGTCAGTATGAATGATTAATCAATGCTTTGTTTAGTGTCGTACTTAGGAGCGCAGTCAATATCTTTGTATACGTTTTTTTATTCACGCACAGTTATGGTAATTATATTAATTCATATTCTAAACAATAATTTAGAAGTTAATGCAAAGGCCTGCATTTAAGTCTAAATTAGATGCCGTAAGTGTTTATTTGACGACATTGTAGAGATGAATAAAATTTGATTTTTAACTCATGGTCATTTCGATGTAGTAATTACCCAGGTGAGTCACGCCATGGAAGACAATTGTAACATTTATAAGTGTAAGTTATGAACCTTTTTCTCTCTTTTGTTTTGTGCTTAAAGTGATCATTTAAGTGATGTAGACCGGCAATTATTGCTTTGTGTTGACTATGAAAAAATTGATCACAGGTAATAGTCGTGATCTCACAACGTTTACTATTTTCAGTCATGGTAATATTGATGATTATTCAGATGCGTTTCTATTTTTAGGAAAATATCCGGGAAAAATCAATTGGGAATTAATAATGTTGTAAAATGAATTATTTATTCTTTTTAAAGTGGCGAGGTTTATTGAATATGGAAGAGGTCCATATCAGTGGATTTACAGAGTGTTACAATGTTTTTTTCTCAGTTGAAGTAAGAGAGGATAAAGATGGAAATTAAATACCAGCGGATGAGTTAATGAGAATTAAATACCAGCTGATAAGCTGATGAGAATTAAATAATGTCAGTGGATGAGCTGATGGAAATAGCACAATTATATGAGAGGACAAATGAATTCGTGGGAATTTATATGAAGTGAAATGCTCACAGATAAATATAAGGACCGTAGGATAGATTAAGAAAACCATTGTAACGCAACATCGCAAGTTAGTGTGATTACACGACTAAGCCCTCAGAGATTTGCAATCACGGCAATATTGTCAAGTTATCCCGAACACCCAATTGAGTCTGCCAGGATTTTGGAGATAGAATATTTTTATCACGATAATGCTATTGATTTTTGTTACCATGTGAGCTTTTGCTGACATCGCCTGTTTACATATTCTGTTGTGTCTTTAGTAAATTTATTTCATTTCTGAATGGCAACGCAATCCAATTTCACCGTTGCTAACCCTGAAAATAGCCATGAAACAACATTTATGGTCATGGCAAGCGCTAATTTCAGTGATTAAATTCCATGGACACTGAAATTAACCGACTTCATAGAATCAGACGTTTGTACAATTCGGTACTAGAGTGTTTATTGTACAATAATGTGTGTGAATATAACCTGCGTGTAGATAAAGAGAGTAGTGTTAGAAGTTGGATGTCTTTTGTTTCAGCAGTGTTTTATTATTTTAGTAAGCTAGTGTAGTTGGTATTTGACTGTGACTCCCAGTATAATATAGTTTAAATTTCTTTCTTTTTTATTGACTGGGAGAGTTACCCACAATATTTCATTTAATGTTAGGGAAGTAGACGGCCCGCTGAAAAACTCAGTGAACAACTTCTCGGATTTATTTATGTTGCTCACGCAATAACACACAAGTATTTGTGTTACCGAACAGAAAATTTTGTAAATTAAATTTTATAGATAATAGAACAATTTTATGTCAATTAACAAAAATCAGTAACAGCAGTTCAGTAACCTATGGCTAAAATTAAGATATAAATTGTAATTTTCACATGTTGAGCTTTTCTTACACAGTGAGGTCGAGGTTTATTTGAAAATTATGTTTTAATGACTTATAAGGTAATGAAAAGGAATCATAAAAGGAGCAATGACTCCGTTATTTGTGAATGTTCTGAGGTATTAAAATTTTAGCACCAACAGTGTACCAGGTTATGGTTTATTTCAGTGGCTAATTTACTGCAATTAGGAGACATGGATGGAAGAAGGGCGTAAGTCAGGTTGCATCGTTATTCGGTAAAATGCATATACACATTCCCTGGTGGCTGTTCTACATATAATCTAAATGGCTTCGCATTAGCGTCAATAGATGGCGTACGATGTCCTATAATGAGTTGCGCCGTTCATTGGAATATTGCTCCTGTCTGACTCAAGCACTCATCAGAAACGAAATGGCTGCCGCAGTAGTCTCGGGAGTAGAAACGTCTGATATTTCGGCAGACGAAAGTGAATATATGCCTAGTGAAAGTGTTTACAAGTTAAGAGAAGAGATGAAAATGAAGGTGTGATAAAGATGCTGTTCCCAGAATTAAGAAAAGAACAGTCGAAGAAAATACGTCGTAATTCTGGCAAGTCATATGTCAACACAGCTGGTAACAAGGTAAGATTGTTTCTTATATTGTGTTTCTTTTCTGTATTAATGCCATATCACTCAAGTTGCAGTCATGTAGGTACCGGTATTATATATAAATTTATTTCAAAGTCGCCTTTGACACTTTCATTACTTGCAGTTTTTTTGCTAGTTGCTTTTACGTCGCACCGACACGGGTGGGTCTTATGGCGACGATGGGACAGAACACGGCTAGAAGTTGGAAGGAAATGTCCGTGGCCTTAATTAAGGTACAGCCCCAGCATTTTCCTGGTTTGAAAATGGGAAACCACGGAAAACCATCTTCAGGGCTGCTGACAGTGTAGTTCGAGCCCATTATCTCCCGAATACCCTCAGTTTTTTAAAAATCTACCATAACGCAAGATGAGTAAAGATGTTTTGACTTATATTCAGAAGTTATTAACAAGTCCCCATAGACGTAAGGAAATCATACGTTGTTATGTCATTAATTTGTACACGGTCCCCTTTACATCATAAAATTTGCACTGAATGTTGGAACAAATTGCCACCAATAACGTAAATTTTCTGTTTCCAGATAAAGAAGAAAGTATTTAAGGATATTGAGAAATGTTGCTCCAGATAGTGTTATAATGATGTACCACTCTAAGATCAAAGGAAGCTCTTCTTCTTCTTGGTTAGTTATTGGATCAAAGGAAGCTCCATTGTGCATTCTGGAATATTGGAAACAAGGAAACAAGGAAACTCAAGACACATTACTTCTGAGTTATCTTCAAATCAAGGACATCAAGCAGAAACAGATGGTAACAAAAACAAAGAATCGTGATTGTTCCTGGTCTTATTCTATAACTTTGGATAAAACATCTCATCAGGTATGCAAATCTTACACTTTAAAATTATTTCAAATATCTGAAAAACGGCTCAGGACTGTACACAATAAACTGAAAGTCGGAAATATTGTCATGAAGGATATGAGAGGAAAGCATGGTAATAGGCCATACAAAATACCTGCAAATATTTTTGAAACTGTCTTGATGCATTTGTCGTCAATACTATACAGAACATCACAATATTCCAGTAGAAGCAGAATATATTTTGATAATCCAGATATAACTGTGAAGAAAATGTAACATTCATTTCAGCAATACTATTTTGAAAGAAACAAGGAGTGTTCTGAGCATGAAATATTGTACTTACCGTAAGTTTTTTAGGGAACGTAGTCAGTTTTCCATTAAATACCCACGCAGTGATGTGTGTGACTTTTGTGCCGAGTATACTCTTAAACTCAAAGAGAATCCCAGTGGTCAGTGTAAGGAGGGCTATAACCTACATTTAAAGAAGTATACAAAAAACTGAAGGAAGAGGTACTGTCCAACTGCAAGACTGATAAATCAGTGTTGGTTTTTGAGTTTGACTATGCCCAAAATTTGCCCCTACCCAAACTAACTGTTATCTCCCAGTTTTACAAAGATTACTTTGGATGTTTGTTTTTAATGTGCTCTGTCATAACGACGGTAATAGCGCCTTTTATTGGTTTCTAGGACACGTGTCCAAAAAAATCCAAACACTGTAATCTCATTTGTCAGTAATTTTTATTGCATTACTTACCTAGCGAAAATGTTACAAAAGTTGTATTGTTTTCAGACTCATGTGGAGGACAGAACAAGAACATTACAGTTGTTAAGTATTGTTCATGGCTTGCTTCCAAGTATAACATTCAGGTTGAACATATTTTCCCAGTGAGTGGGCATTCTTTTAATGTTTGTGACAGAAACTTTGGTTTGTATGGGTCAATGCTGCAACGTGTAGAAGAAATCCATACTGCTGATGAGTACGTTAGTATTTTCAAGCGCTGTAGGAGTAACTCTTCCCCCTTTTTAGTTGTTGATGAAAAATCCTTACTATCAGAATGGTCTGCCGTTCTCAGACCAGTGTCATGTGCAACACCACAAGCAAAAGGACATAAGATTTCAATTCAAAAGTATGTCATACTATGTTACTCTCCTGAAGGAACTCTATCAGGAAGCCAGACTTATAATATTATATTTTATGAAAAGTTCCAGTTACTGAAGGATATAAGGTCCGTAGATACTTTAGGTAATATACCGGTCCCTCGTGTAGGTATTAAACCTGGGAAATTAAAAGATGTTAAAGATTTACTGAGATTTGTAAGCACAGATGCACGTGCATGGTATGAAAATATTTTCCGGGAAGCTGAATCTGTGGGAGTAGGAAATTCTAGAGATAGTGACTCCGCTAATGAAATGTTGTGACCTGTCAAATGTTCTAACTTGTCCATCTTGTCTACATGCTTCCAACATTGTAAATAAAGTAAATAAAATTAATTTTCAATGAAAATATTTCTCGAAAATGGAATAAGGGCGTAACTCCAAAATAAAAAACTGACGACAGTGCCCAAAATGTATAAATATTTTTATATACATGTTATGAAATAATCAAGATCGTAGTTAAGTATAATGTTCCAAAAGTCTGTATTTCTGAGAAAAGTATTTGATGTTATAATTCTTTAAACTCATTTATCTCGAAAGTATATTTTTTGAGTTACGCCCTTCCTCCATTCATGACTTCTATTGTCAGTGGCACATATTTTTATTGCATCCACATTCCTAAACTTTGCTTGTTTTTAATACATGTCAGATAAGCAGTAATCGTCAAGTTAATGTACAATCAGTGTACGAGAGTACATGTCTTGGGAGTTAATTCATTAGTGTAATTAATAGTTTTTGTTAACGAGTTTTCATGTAACCTTCAGGAAGTTTAAATATTGGAACAATTGAGTCACATTTCCATGGTTTGATCTCTGAGCTACACTGTCGCAAATAATAGCCACTTTTATTTTGTTTTTATTTTCTTATTTGATTTATGGGTGAGGGATTGTTTAATTTTATTAATAACTTTTTTATATTTTAAACTATCAGTCTGTGTCAGAGTATTATTTATTTAGTAATATACTTTAGCATCCACGTTGGTAATCCTTAATTGCACACAGAGATTGCATTGAACTGATCACCCCCTGCAGAGAGAATCTCCACCAGCGGTAAGTATTTTCTTTGAAGCCGAGGCAATAACCACTAACAGTCACCGCAGCACTAACGGAAAAGTGTACAATAGTAGGGTAGGGGGGGCCATTGATCGTCCCCTTAGCAAATTTGAACTTGTAGACATTCAGGAATAGTACGAACAAGCCTAGAAATTGGTGTATATATTACTGAATATATTTTCCAATTACGGGCAAGTTACAATGAAACGGTTATAACGTAGTGTAGTCAATATTTTACATAAAATTAAACACTACAAAAACTATCCTACCAAAAATGTGTTCGTAATTTCGTTGAAACCTCCTTGTACACACAAGCTAAACGTGGTGCAAACAACCAACTCGCACAACACAACGGGATGAAGCTACGAGGGTATGCGCAGCTAAGCATTAGGTATCAACCGTGCAAACTGGAAATCCCTAATGGGCGAAAGTAGGTGCGGGGATGTAATTTGGTCCCCTACATTACATGGTCTTCATTTTAACACTGTGAAATATTGGCGCGGTGCAAGACGCACGGTGCCCTCAGCACGTGCAGCCGCGGTTGGGAAATTATCCACAGCCTCAAGCCGGTTGGCCGTTAAGGCTGCTTTAATAATGTCTTTCTAATTGGGGCATACATAGTGTAGTTGCTTAGCTCTCCGCCGAGATGTCTTCCTAACCACCGGTTGAACACTGTCGAAGACCAACGTCATCTTGAATGATGTAGATACGCAGATCCGTGACTCATACTGTATTATACCCGGGTTCGATTACTTGTATTCCCAGACGTTTATGATATTATGATAGAGTAGGTGAGAGGGATGGTATGTTGTTAACAAGATATATGCAGTTAGCATCCATTGCAGTTTTACATGAAAAAGCTGCACCAACTCGAGACGAGGACCGAATTTGCTTTTGTATTATTGAATCCCATTACAATTTCTTCAGTAACGAATCAATCAGTCACTACTGATCTGCATTTAGGGCAGTCGCCCAGGTGGCAGATTCCCTATCTGTTGTATTTCTAGGCTTTTCTTAAATGATCGCAAAGAAATTGGAAAATTACTGAAAATTTCCCTTGGTACGTTATTCCAATGCCTAACTCCCCTTCCTATAAACGAATATTTGCCCCAATTTGTGCTCTTGAATTGCAACTTTACCTACATATTGTGATCTTTCGTACTTTTAAAGACACCACTCAAACTTATTCGTCTACTGATGTCGTCCCACGCCATCTCTCCACTGCCGGCTCGGAACATTCCACTTAACCGAGCAGCTCGTATCCTTGCTCCCAAGTCTTCCAAGCCCAAACTTTGCAACATTTTTGTAACGCTACTCTTTTGTCGGAAATCGCCAATACAAATCGAGCTACTTACCTTTGGATTTTCCATTTCTTGAATCAAGTAATCCTGGTGGGGGTCCCATACACCGGAACCATACTCTAGTTGGGGTCTTATCAGAGACTTATCTGCCCTCTCCTTTACATCCTTACACAACCCCTAAATATCCTCATAACCATGTGCAGAGATCAGTACCCTTTATTAACAATCATATTTATGTGGTTACCCAAATGCAGGTCTTTTCTTATATTAACACCAAGGTATTTACAATGCCCCCCAAAAGGAACCTTCACCCCATAAACACAGCAATTGAAACTGAGAGGACTTTTCCTATTTGTGAAACTCACAACCTGACTTTTAACCCCGTTTATCATCATACCACTGCCCACCGTCCATCTCACAACACTATCGAGGTCACCCTGCAGCCGCTCACAGTCTTGTAACTTATTCATTACTCTGTACAAAATTACATTATCTACAAACAGCCTTATCTCTGATTCCACTTCTCTACACATATCATTGATATATATAAGAAAACATAAAGGTCCAATAATACTGCCTTGAGGAATTCCCCTAAACAGGGTCAGATAAAACTTCGCCTACTCCTATTCTCTGAGTTCTATTTTCTAGAAATATACCTGCGCATTCAGTCACTCATTTTTCTAGTCCCATAGCACTCATTTTTGCCAGCGGTCTTCCATGATCTACCCTATCAAATGCCTTACATAAGTCAATCGCAATACAGTCCTTTTGGCCTCTTGCACCCAGGATATCTGCGATATCTTGCTGAAATCCTATAACCTGGGCTTCAGTGGAATAACCTTTCCTAAATCCAAAATGCCTTCTGTTAAACACGTTATTAATTTCACAAACATGTCTAATGTAATCAGAAAGAATGCCTTCCCAAAGCTTACATACAATGCATGTCAAACTTGCTGGCCTGTAATTTTCAGCTTTATGTCTATCACCCTTTCCTTTATACACAGGGTCTACTATAGCAACTCTCCATTCTTCTGGTATAGCTCCTTCAACCAAACAATAATCAAATAAGTACTTCAGATATGGTACTATATCCCAACCCATTGTCTTTAGTATATCCCCAGAAATCTGATCAATTCCAGCCGCTTTTCTAGTTTTCAACTTTTGTATCTTGTTGTAAATGTCATTGTTATCATATGTAAATGTTATTACTTCTTTGGCCTTAGTCTCCTCTTCTATCTCGACATTATCCTTGTAACCAACAATCTTTACATACTGCTGACTGAATACTTCTGCCTTTTGAAGATCCTCACATACACACTCCCCTTGTTCATTAATTATTCCTGGAATGTCCTTCTTGGAACTTGTTTCTGCCTTAAAATACCTATACATACCCTTCCATTTTTCACTAAAATTTGTATGACTGCCAATTATGCTTGCCATCATGTTATCCTTAGCTGCCTTCTTTGCTAGATTCAATTTTCTAGTAAGTTCCTTCAATTTCTCCTTACTTCCACAGCCATTTCTAACTCTATTTCTTTCCAGTCTGCACCTCCTTCTAAGTCTCTTTATTTCTCTATTATAATAAGGCGGGTCCTTACCATTCCTTACCACCCTTAAAGGTACAAACCTGTTTTCGCATTCCTCAACAATTTCTTTAAACACATCCCAGAGTCTGTTTACATCTTTATTTACCGTTTTCCACCGATCATAGTTACTTTTTAGAAACTGCCTCATGCCTGCTTTATCAGCCATATGGTACTGCCTAACAGTCCTACTTTTAAGACCTTCCTTTCTATTACATTTATTTTTAACTACCACAAAACTGCTTCGTGATCAGTAATACCACCTATTACTTCGGTTTCTCTATAGAGCTCATCTAGTTTTATCAGCACCACATCCAAAATATTCTTCCCTCTATTTGGTTCCATCACTTTTTGAATCAGCTGCCCTTCCCATGTTAACTTATTTGCCATGGTTTGTTCATGCTTCCTGTCGTTCGCATTACCTTCCCAATTGACATTTGTTAAATTGGGATCACCCGCTACAATCACGTTCTTTTCCTTATCATTTCCCACATAGCTGATTATCTTATCAAATAATTCTGAATCAGCGTCAGCGCTACCATTTCCCGGTCTGTACACTCCAAAGCCATCAAGTTGCCTATTATCTTTAGAGATGAGCCTTACACCCAGAATTTCATGTTTTTCATCGTTAACTTTTTCGTAGCTTACAAATTCTTCTTTAACCAGAATGAATACTCCCCCTCCTACCATTCCTCTGCTATCTCTACGATACACACTCCAGTTCCGTGAGAACATTTCTGCATCCATTATATCATTTCTCAGCCATGATTCAACTCCTATTACAATATCTGGTAAGTATATATCTATTAAATTAATTCAATTCCTTAGTTTACAATGCATCCGCAATTGAGCACTAACTTTTTATGTCATCCCTACTTGATTTCCTGTTCCCTGTTCGCTTAACAACGCTCCCTAGGCCACCCCGTTTCCCTGAATGTACCTGCCTATAATCCTTCTAAACAAGTTTCCTAACTTTTATGTACCACTGCGGTTTAAGTGATGGCCATCCGAGCGCAGATCCCTGTCTCCTACCCACCCCTTAGGATCTAGAAATTTCACTCCCAGTTTCCCACATACCCATTCCATAGTCTCATTTAAATCCCCAATCATCTTCCAGTCAGTATCCCTCCTGCACAGTATTCCACTGATAACAATCTCCGCTTCCTTAAACTCATCCGTGCTGCATTTACCAGATCCCACGCATCCCCAACTATGTTGGTACTTATACCTGTTTGCCTTACGTTGTTAGTACCAACGTGAAACACTACCACCTTCTCCTTTCCCTCTTCCTTCTCTTCTACTTTACTTTCCTCAACATCTGCCTCAACCTGATTCCTGGATAACACTCTACCCTGCTTCCATTTCCTCCACACACTCTCCCCACATGTCTAACGATGGAACCCCCATGACCAGAGCCTCAACCCTACCCACCTCATTTGAACCTCTCCCCTCCTGGTCAGGCCTATCTTGCCTCACTGCTGCAGAAGCTATTTCCTCCTCCCTTTTTTACCTCCCATGACCCTGTTCCATCTGTCTTTTCCTTTCCACTACACTACATTTCCCTTTCCTACCTTTTCCCTTCCTCCTACTTGCATACATATCAGCAACAGTTCCCTGCTCCTCATCTTCCCTCGGTTGTTCTACCTGCAGTGACTCGTACCGATTTCTCACAGACACCTGTCCTGAATTCTGATCCTGAACAGAGCCCTTACCCTGCAATCTCCTTCCCCTTAAAACATTAGACCACCTGTCTTCTACAATTCCCCCTTTTCCTTCCCGTCCCTCCTTTACACCCACTGTATCCTGTACATTATTTGAGGGAGGCCTACTTTCCTTCCTGTCTTCTGAGAGATTCCTAATTATCTCCCTCAACCTCTCCAACTCCTCCCTCATAATCCTTAATGCGTGGCCACACCCACAGTTCCTACACTTGCACTGCCTAGCCATTATTTATGGAATAATGGGAAGAAAAGGAAAAATAAAATAACTTATTCTGTGCAAATAAAAATGGAAGGAAAGAAATATTGCCTATAAAAATGAAAGGAAAGAAATATTGTCTAGGACAGTTCACAAAGATCACACAACAACAAGGTAATTCATATAAGCTACTACTACACTACAATACTACTTGCCTGTTGTCGCTGAATGAGAAATGGTTGGAATAAGCTGAAGGAGCACCTAAGCAACAGTGCTATTCAGTTACTCTTAGGGGTCAATCATGAAGCAATTGCAATTTCACTTGTTTAGATCGGATTCGCCGTGATCTCCCTCGCCGGTGTTCATCAACGTCTTCCCACCTACTGTATTCATACACTCTCTCCTGATTTAACCCTTGAGTGCGGGGGACTTATTACTCAATTATGTTAAGAGTGTTCAGTTCGCCCTTGAGAAATTCCCAATATTCCTCAAATAGTTAATGAAGGAAACAATAATAGCAACACTAGACCATTATTGTTATCGCTTGAACAACAGTGTTGTCTTATTGGAAGTTACCACACATTTACAGGAGCTGGGCCTTCGAGGCCCCGGTGCAAATTAAGATGAAAACTCATCATTGAAACTTGGCAACAATAAATGCCATCATTTAGGATTTCAGTGATAATCTGTACAAATTAAAAAGAAACTCATTGTTGAACCTTGGCTAAATAACTTGCATCATTTAGGATTTCAGTGACAACTGGTGCAGCTTGAGGGCAGTCCTGGATGTGTTGCAATATTGAATAGGAGCTTGTTCAGTGTAAATGAATCTATATTACTTAGCACTGTTCAGAATGCCGTAATATTTTGGTAATGGTTCACTTTGCCTACGACAGTCATACTAACGGTAATATTTCTGTGCTTTTCGTTTTCGGTCAAGATTTTCTATCTATGTTACGGATCAGTGTTGCTAACAATAGCTTTCATTCATGGAAACTACTTCTTGTGTTACCATAAAATATGTGATATTGGGATATCTTCTACTGCACACTTCTTTATGTATTTTCAGATTCCTACGACAGTATTGCGCACTTGCTTACCGATTGCCAATATTTGCCTCTAGCTCTTGCCTCTTGGATACGAAAAACCGAAGAAGATACTGGGTGCTCCTCAATTAGTGATGCAAAAATGGATGCTTCTTTCCCAACAACGTATTTCGCAGCTATAGTGGCTAGTAAATTTAGGGGTTACCTTTGATGTCTCTGAATGACGGGTTCTTAGTCCCCTTGAGACATAAAGGATTTTCATGGAAGTGAAAATACTTAACGAAAGTTCTCCATTTCAAAACATGAATCCTACATTTTGCATTTTCCTCTCCAACTCTCACTTTCCCCTTCCACAATAGTCTGCGTTCATCTCTCAGCAAAATGCATGTAGATTCATTCATCAACGGAAAATTGGTGTTTTTGTTTTGTTTTTATTTACTAGCTGGTGAATTTCTGCTACCGTCAATACTGTTAGCTGAAAGATTCAGATTCATACCCGAATCATGGCTCTGCCTGTTGGCTTCCTGATAGGCAAAACTTTCAGCCCCAACGCAATCTGTAAAATTGTTTTGGTGCTGTATGGCATCCTTCCATTTCTCCTTATCCTCCCTCTGTCTTCTCAACTAGTTTGTATATTGAGCTCCATCATGATATCTATTCTCTGGTCTATATCGAGAGTAAGGGTGCTTATTGTTTCTCTCGTCCTGCCTAATATCATAGCTGTTTCTCCTATAAAATCTGCGGTTTCCACCATTACGTTCGTAACCTCGCCAGTGTTGGTTTCTCCCTTGTCTTCAATCCCAGTTATTCCTACGACGCTCCCATCCTCCATTTCTATGACGTAATGGTTCGCAATTCCTTCGTAAATCAGACTGATGTCCCTGATGCTGTGGCCTACACTGATTTGGGTTATCACCACCATTTTTAATATTCCCTGGAACGCTGCCCATTACCTTAACGTGATTTTCATGATATCTCTCACCTTTCGTAACTGTCTGATTGTAAGTATGATCTAGTTGTCTCAGAATAAGTTCTGCTTGGATTGGGTTATCTTCTTTCGACGCAGTTAACATTATCTGCACTTCTAGAGGCAGTTACCTGAACAAACTCCTGTTGTGACTGTGGGGGTTCGAGTTCACGCTTCTTTACCAATTGGGCGGTAAAATATTCGGCGTACCTCGTAGGACAAATTGCCGTCTACGTACGGAAATACAAATATAATCGCGAACTCTGTTGCAATTCTGTGCTCCAAAATTTGTCCAACAATGATTTTTGGAACTCGTCCAGTGTGTCGAAGTGGTATTTGAACCAATTAAATCACTGTAACGGTGGACCTTCCAAATATCGTGCCGTCGCTCTCAACTGCCTATATTCTGGAATCCTTGCCTCCTTGACATACTCCCTTAAACCTTTCAAAAATCCCTTAGGTGTTAAACATTTTAGGATTGTCCTCGTGCAACCTGATCATATTGATTACGTTATTAACTCCCGGTCCTTGCGATCTGGTAACAATTTCATTATTCCCATGGACCATTAACGTGTACGTCATGATTAGACGGTATCTGGTCGCTAATATTGAAATCATGGCCTGTTGCTGATGGGCTAGTCATATTTTTCATCTGGACTTTCTTCTCTACAAAACTGGACACTCAACTGTTGAGTTCCCTTTTATGATCTTCATCCTCATTCTTGATGAATCCGACCTTTCCGCCTATACCATCATGCATTCCATTTATCTCATCTAGCTTGTCTTCTATAGAAACGATTCAATTTTGCGTCTCCTGAGCTTCTCCTGGCACTTCCTGCCTAGTATCCCCAAATCATTCCTCAATTCTACCATCTCTTCCTACATTTCCTTAACATACTTTCCTATGTCGTCTTGAGATATTTTCAGACTGATCAAGGTATCCACATTAGTTTCCACTTTCTGAGCCACTGAACTTTCAAGGTCTCCGCACATATCCTTCATCCTAGAATCTAACGATTTAATAGTAATTGACAGGCGTTCCCTCTGCTCATCAATGATTTCCATGGTCTTTCTCTCTCTATTAGACATCAAAATATGTATCTCCTATAGTTGTTTACTTAATTGGTTTTATCTCTACTTGACTCTCACGTAATAATCAATGTGCCTCTTGACTAGGTATCAAATGTTGGTTTAACTCCTTTCTCATTTCTTCCTGATTGGTACAGAAGTGTTTATACATCTTTCGGTTCTCGCCTAATCGTTGATCAATTCTACTTAGAGTGAACTTCAGCAAACTGTTTATAAAAATCCTCCCTTACCTCAATATTTGATTTACGTATCTCAGCCCTAGCATCAGTCAGATTTTCCTGCAATCGTTTATTTAAATCAAGTTTAAGATTTGTTCATGTCGACCCTGATATTCTCTATTGATTTATTAAAATCGTCACTAAAATTTGTCTGGTTTTCCATTAACTTTACATTTGTCTCCCTGCCCTCATCCTGTCCTTACAGAAATTCAGCTTTCAAGTCTTTAATTCTAACATCCATGGTCTCATTTACCTATTTATATCAGCACTTAAATCAACATGCAACTGAGTCATTTCTTCGCTCCTCCTAACATCTGATTGAGTCATTTCTTCACAAGTCATCTTCTCAATCATATCAGCCATCGCTTCCTTATTACTGACATTCAGTTGTATCAGCACCTCCTTCATTTCCTTATTACTAATGTTCAACTGTGTCATCTCCTCTTTCATATCAACTATCGCTTGGAGCAACTGTTCCAGCGTCATCTTCTCCTTTTTACCTTCCATTTCTATGATGAAAACTTGAGCGCATCGGCGAACTGCTTATCCTGAAGTCATCCCATTTGGATAGATCACCAGTCTAAACCCTAACCAACTAAGTTAATCCTAATTTACTACACGACGTTACTGAAAAGTGCTTACTGGCGATATGATCATTTTTTAAGTATCTGAAGTCCTCATACTAAATTTTGACAATTTAATTCATCTGCCTAATCTCATCAATTCATTAATCTATCACTGTAATAAATTCTCGACATGATTCGCGAAGTACTATTTTTAAAATACATCATTTAATTATGCCTTTAATATCAGCTTTCTCAAACCTTAACATAATAAATTAGTTAAACAATTCTAATTACATTCATTCATCCATTCATTTATTTCAATGAATTCCAACGAGCCTGCAGGCTCGTACATAGGAATTGTACAGGACATTACATACTGGCGGGCACTTACACATCAAAATATAGTTTGTGTATATAAGATTCTTAGTAAATGGTTGAGCATATTGAACCCATGACCTTTGTGCCCTGAGAACATTATGCATAAATCGACAATCATTTAAAAGTTGGATTCTTGATAGCATGGATTTGACACGTGACGAGGGGGTGATTACCTTCGGTCCCACGCTCTGGGGTACGTGACGTCAGCCACACGTGTCAATGGCGGAAGAATCTCAAGTCATTTTTGTAAACTATTTCAAAGCGCGTGTACATGGCGACCCAAGCCAAGTCAAAAAAATATAGTGCCTATCAAAGGGGGTCAATCATCTCACAAATCGAACCCGTAAAAATTTTAAATGTCCATGAACACTACCGCCAGAAATGTAGCAAGCATGTAGTCACTTTCAAAACTCTTGAAATTACAGTTTAGGTAAGTCAGAAAATTTATAGAAATTTTCTTGGCGGCAAAGGGAGAGATCCGAAGAGAGGGGGTAACTGCTATAAATATGAAGGGACGCCATGACGAAGTCTTCTTCTCCGGCATTTGTGATACAAAGCGGACGAAAAATTGTTGAGCTGCTCTGCGAAATCAAACAACGAAAGTAGACTGAGTTCAACTATAGATTTCAGCCAGTGTGGCTAGGTCTTGAGTCCATGAGGGGATAGTTTTCTTGAGTGAAATAATTGTACCAGATAGGACGGTCAAAGTACTGAATAAATTCTAATGTGATTAAGTAATTCGTGTGCGGAAATAATTATAGTCCATCGTGTGCACTCAGCAAACAAGTGAAGGGTACTTTCTTTTTTATGCTTTATTCCAGGAAACCTGAAGATATTAAAAATGGTTTGTAAAGCCATGAATGTAAAAATGGCTAAATAAAATGCCAGGGTCGCAGGTGAGCCCTATGACGAACACTGGCGTGACGACATGAGGTAGGTGACTTTCCATCTTACTACCTCTTATATCTTGTCTCATGATCTCTAAAAGGTGTATTTGAATGGGAATATACGACGCAGTGGTCACCCTACTAAGCTTTGTAAATGTGAGAATACGACTAAAAGAGTCATTTGTTTTATTTTCCACTTGGATAAATTTTTGAAGTCTTGCGAGTACCATATAATGTTGTAAAAAGTTATTGAATAGGGTTCCGAAGTGATATCACGTCCAATGTAGATCGTCATCCGTGTGAAGTGTACTGCCTACATTTTGTGATGGCAAATTAAGATGTTCAATCGACGTAAAATTTTTTTGTCTGCAATTTGACGTTAATAATAATAATCCATGGTCACTCATTTTCAATCGAGTGGAAGCGCGCTGTCGGGTGAGAACCTAGGGTGATGAATTTGGTCACGGAGAGAAACGTTTTTCTAGGCTCATTTTAAACTGTGTCTGACTGACAATAAAAAGGGTAGAATGTTTCAGTCATTTTGTTCATAAAAATCAAGTTATTAAATACGATATCATTTATGCGAAGTTATTCATGAGTAATGCATTGTACCATATTAGACGTCGAGATTTCTAGTAAAGATTTTATACCAGTTCTTTGTCGATGATAATTGTGGAGCTGGGAAACAGAGGTTAGTTTGTTGATTTGTGAATCAGGTTGGACCTGTCATTGAAGCCGGGACATGATAGCCCGAGGAATATTTTATAATGTTGAGAATGGAAAGAAATTCATAGAAATCCATAGCGGTATCAATTGGCGACGCGTATAATTAGTGTGGGCATCTTGAAGCATAATCTGTGCATTTTGTTGGTTAGAATATCGTATTTGTTTAATTATGTCGGCAGAGTTTAAACGGAGCATTTTGAGAAGTCAGTCAGGTAGAACGAACCGGGTGTTTCATGTAACTGCCAAGCGAACTTGGGGGATGAGAGGCCTCAGCTGTGATAATGGGACGGGCGTAGGCTTGAGATTGTACTGTATTTCTCGGCCAGGGAAAACGTTAAAATGCTGGATTTAGTTGAAATTCATAGCCGGTAATGATCTGAGTATTGTGAAATACTGTAATTGGGGACGTAATGAACATTTGAAATCACGAACATTGAGTATAAGGAACAGAGTAACCAAATTCAGGGTTGTCCAGAATATAGAGCGATGGTTGTGATGATCGGTTTGTCTGTGAGGGGTGTGCAAAATTCATAATGGTATGACGAGATATGACATCGTAATTATATGGCGAGTTGTTTGGTTTGTACGTAGATTCATAGGGTATCCAAGTTTTAATAATGGTTAGGACTAGATTATATTTTAAAGTGTGAAATCACGAGACAAGATATATAACTGGACTTGAATTATGTAACAATTCTTTTCTAGCCAGATAAACATCACTAGATTGAATTCACATCACAGCTGCGTAGAAATTTGTGAAGAAACCAGAGTCCGCGGAGATAACATTTGTTGTTCGGTAACATTTCATCAAATCAGTTAAATTTATTTAATTATTAAATTCAGTGAAACCGCATTTTGAAATAACTTTAATCAAGCGAATAACTTGGAGATGCATTCTGGAAATTTTAGTTTGTTTTCTGGGGGAATATTAAAATATAAAGTAACGTTTAAGGGGACATATCCGAAGGAAATGGATTTGACTGCCACAAAGTTTGTGAGCATTGCTATTGTTGTAATTATTGAACTTTGATTGATTGAGCAGTGAATGTGCTGGGATAGTAAAGTGGAAACTTTGGTCATCAACCGATGTAACTTAATTGTGTTTAGCCTTCAGCCTAGAAACTTGGATGGTCAGGGGGTCATCAACCTCAGTGACTTAGATTAGGGTCATATGCCATCGTAGCAGCATTTCCTCGCGGTCATCCTCCACAATGACTTTAAAGTAACTTAGAAGATTAGATGTCGGTCCATGACATAGACGCAGGTCACATCGATTCAATTAAGGGTCCATGCCGTAGAACCACTGTGTGGCACACACCGATTGGACGGCCTTAATTATACCCAGAGTCCAGAGTTCGTGTTACGAGGGCTGGGCCATAACGAATCACTATGATGGTTCATGTGGTCTCACGTGGAAGCCGAATTTAAGGATCTCCAGACTTTCCTTTCTTAAATGATTAATAATTGAGACAATGGTTTCTAGTAAGAATGCCCGTCAGGCAGTTACGTTAAAGTCTCACACCAGTGTTCTGACGTTTATGTAAAAAATGATTGTGGTGTCCAGTGGACACAATTGACTTCTATGATACCATTGACATAAAGATGGCTTCAGAATTTTCCTGAATAAATAGGAATCTTTTAAACAGACCTTTCATTACAGTAGATAGATTAGAATTACTGAACCCTACCTTTACCTCAGCAAGTGACGAAGAATCCGATACGACCCAAGAGACAGATCTCATGAACTTTGCTGATAGGTAAGGAAGGTAGGTATCCCTCAATATGGACCTAAAGGGTTCAATATGAACACATACAATATATAAAATATGTACATCATCGATATGAGGATTACAGAGAATTATTTCTGACTGTATTTACATTTACATAACATGAAATTTGCAAAGGTACAAGAATAGATTACAGTGCATTATCATTTACATAACATAAGTGTTGCAGTACAAGAATAGATTTCAGACTATTTACAATTACAGAACATAAAATTTGCAGACGTCCGAGAATTGATCACAGAGTATTTACAATACATATACATAACACAGAGTTGCAGAGGTACAAGAACAGATTACAGAGTATTTATATTTGCATAACATAAATGTTGCAGAGGTACAAGAATAGTTCCGGACAGTTTGCTAGATTGTTTGGGAGAATGACTTAAATGACAACTGATATTTTGATTTAAACAGCACTGTACCTTTCCGAAAAATAATGCTCGACTCTTTGTTTGAATTTAGACAAAGTTGGTGCTTTTTTTACTTCCACAGGGACGTTATTAAATAACGGGATCGCAGAGAACTTCAAGCTGTTTATACCATATTTATAAGAGCGAACATTGTATGAGGCAAAGTAATTTGCGTGCCTAGTACTATATGGATGGTTGTCAGAATTCAGAGTATATGTAGTGTTGTGGTGTATAAATTTATGTTTTATTTTATACATTAGTACAGCTGTATTGAATTCTGTACTCATTCTTAGGGGTGGTATTTTAGCACTTCGGTATAGATATTTTATTGGAGTTAAGTAGGGAAGATTAAGTATATTTCTAACAGCTCTATTTTGTACTACCATTAGCTCACTCAAGTCAGACTTCCTACAGCGCATCCAGATTACATTCAAATATTGTAGGCGACTATGAATTAAAGAGTAGTAGATCTGTTTTAGAAGATGTTGTGGGATAAGATAACTAAGTTTCCTTAAAATTCCTGCAACAGGTGTGATCTTTTAGTAATGTATTCAATATGGTCTGTCCAGTTCAAGTTCCGAATCAATCACCAACCCAAGATATTTGACAGTACTAACTAGTTTTCTTTCAGTATTCTGCATATATATTTTTCTGTGTGGGATTTCATTCTGACCTTATTTTGTCAATATCATATAATTTGTCTTTTTGCAAATTAATTTTTAATTTATTTGCTTGAAACCAAAAGCACAGAGAATTGAGGTCTTCCTGCATATCTTTAACAATGGAATCTATATTGCAACCAGTATAGAACAAGTTTGTGTCGTCGGCATATAGTGTGATACGTCCTTTCAAACGGCAAGTTGCATTGTCGTTGATGCAGACTAGAAAGAGTATCGGCCCTAATACAGAGCCCTGTGGAACGCCATGAGTTACCCTAATTGCTGAGCTCCTACAGTTATTCAGCACTACATACTGCTTTCTACCAGACAGATAATTATAAAACCACTTCAAAGCAAAACCAGGAACTCCTGCTCTCTCTCTAATTTAGCTAACAGTCTTTCATGGTTCACTGTATCAAAGGCCTTCTTTAGATCTATAAACAACCCAATAGCACAATTATTAAAATCTATTGACTCTTGCAGCAGATTTATGAGATCTACGGTTGCTATTTCAGTGTTAGAGTTCTCACGAAAGCCATATTGTGCATTATAAGAGAAATTATTTTTGTTTAAAAAGTGAGAAGTCTCTTTTTAACAATAGTTTTTAATATTTTGGAGATTATGGAGAGAATGAAGATAGGCCTATAGTTACTAGGATTCCTCTCAATCCCCACCCTTGAAGACAGGAACTACTTTAGCTACTTTTAGCTCACTAGGTAATATACCAGATGCCAAGGATTCGTTAATGATATCTGTTAGCATCCCACTTAAAGAATACTGGAATTATTTTAGAAAGTTGGCAGTTATACCATCCTGCCCACAGCTACTCTTGTTTTTTAGATTTGATATTATAGATCTTACTTCTGTTTCATCAGTTGGATATAGGTAAAATGAGTTCAGGTAACATTCCATTCATTCGATCACGTACTATTTTCCTTTATTTCTTTTGCTGCGACTTAACCTTCCATATCCACATAGCTTCGTCGACTATCATCTGCCTCTTCCTCTCGGCTTTATTAATTTGACTTAAGTCCTCACATTGCTTATCTATCTCTATGATCTTTCAACGTAAAATTATTTTTACTTAAAGCGATTTAAGTTCCCACTTACGCGGAGGTTGTAAGCCCTATACTGGCAATGTTAAATTGGCGAACTTTGACTGTAGTTATTTCAGAAACTAATACACCTATGAGGTTGAACTTATGAGAAGTGCTGGATACATGCTTTGCCAATACAGTGCCTTTTTTGTTTTAATGCCGACTGAAAAGTTTAATTTCTGTATTTTTAATATACACTGAATTTTCCCCATATGTTACCATAAAAATATTGGATAACTTCCATGATTAAATTAGGAACAAAACAATAGAAACTTAGTAACACCATAGCTATGTATAGAATAACTATACCAAATTTCACACATTTGAGTAAAGAACTTCCTGAGAAAATGCAATAATATGTTACCATGGTAAGATTTTGAGAAAAATTGATTTAAAGTTGGCAGTACCTTCACTGCATGCCAAAGCCATATTCTGGACTTTCACTGAAGTCCTCATCATTTCTGGCTCCCTTCATAGACCTCTGCAGTCGCCTGGCCCTCTTTGCCAGCTTTTCTGCATCTAAATTTGCTTTAGTAACCCGCATCCGGTCGAGATCTTGGAAAATCTTCAGTGCATTCATTCTTGGTTGAATACCTAGCTGCTGCAGCACTTGAAGTCGCCCCACATTTCCCTCATTAAATGCCAATACTGCATCATTAACTCCTAGAATCAGTGTCTGATACCCCACATATACTCGTTTAGGAACCCTAGCCCACATAACACTATTAAAACTTTCATTAGGGTTTTGGGTTTTCCCATGTATGCACTTTTTTCAGAAGGTCAGGATGTGCTAGACTTCTGAATATTGGCTTGATTACATCAGCCACAGACATAGGCAATGAATGTTTATTTGAATAGCTTTCTCCTGTAACTTTGGACCTATTATATTTACACCAGGAAGACAAACCTTTGGGACAAAGACAGTGCTGGGGAAATTCATCTGTAGAAATTTGATGTAAGAAAATTGCCCAGACAGCTTTCCTCATTTCCTCCACACTACTGGTGTTTCTTCTTATAGCCATTCCATAATAGTTTTGTAATGTATCTATTTCTTTGTCACTTAGCCTACCCTTTCCTGATAGTAATTTACCATCTTCCAAATTTTTTCCTTTGTATTCACTGCGCAGTCTCCGGGGACGGGACCACATTCGTTTCTTGATATGACCTATACATTCCAGTTTCTCAATAATTATTTCCCCACGAGGCTTCTTTTGGACTACACTTGCAAAAGCCTTGCTGTCCCCATCCCCTAGATATTTAAAAGGAACTAATCTGGAAGACAAAAATATTGCAATTCCCAGGCTTGAAGGAACAGATCCAGAGAGGTGGCGTGGCTCTCCTTCGTCACGTGGCATTTAAATGGACTTTAAATGGTGTTTGTGGTGTTTTTCAGCAAAAAACACATGCACATTATAAAACGGACCTTCAGCTACCTAAATTATCAAAAATCTAAAAATGGGTTCCTTGAACCCAAACTAGCTTACAACCACCCCTTAATGTGACTCAAACCCAACGTTGAGCACCACTTTCTTTATGCACTTGAATACGGGAATACAACTCTAATCACAAACTCTGTTGCACTTCTGTGCTCCAAAATTTGTCCAAAAATGCTTTCTGGAATTAATATTCAACTGTGCCTTCTACTCTTTCATTTCCTTATTACTAATATTCAACTGTGTTATCCCCTCTTTCACATCAACTATCGCCTGGAACAACTGTTCTAGCGTCATCCCCTCCTGTAGCTATTGTCTCGTGGATACCAAAAAAAGAAGACACAGGGTGATCCTCAAGTAATGATGCAAAAATGGATGCTCCTTTCCCAACAACGTATTTCCCTGTTATGGTGGCTGGTACGTTTAGAGGTCCCTTTTTACGACTGTGAATGATGGGTTCACTATGGCCAAGAGATTATTTGAAGAGGAAGTATACAAGTTGTTAAATGATGATATGTTGCCTAGTGGATAAAATGGGTTTGATGATTCTAATAATGACAACGATTTCCATCCAGACGACAGTGGAACGTGTGATTCTAGTGAATTATTTGACTATGAACCTAAAGATCCTAAAAAAACTGTCATAAGAGGAGAAGGAGGTAGCTTCAATACGACATCGGTTCCTTACCAATCAGTACTAAATCTCAGACTCGCTAAATCAGGGATAGAATGGAAATCTGGGCTTCTAGTGTCATTAAGGACTCTCACAAAGAGGGAAATATATCACAATGGTAAATGTGCAAGCTTTCGTTGGTATTTTTATTTTAGCTGTTGTAGGAAATAATGCAGATGCTGCAGTATGGGAATTTTTTGTTAGCTGAAATGAATCCCCATTACCTATTTTGCTTTCCTATGAACAGATTTAAAGGTATAAGACGTATGATTAAGTTGATGATAAGAAAACAAGACTTGCACGATTTGAAGCGAAAAACCTGCAAATATTTCTCAAAAGTGTAAAAATATATTTGTACTGAATGAATCTCTCTCCATATATGAACAGCTTGTCTCATTTAGAGGACTTTGTGGTTTTTTGCAATGAATGCCCAGAAACCCGCCAAGTATGGCAAACAATTTTTTGGTTTACAGATTATAAAAGATCATATGCTGTGGATGCAATTCTATATACAGTCAGGAAGAAGGAGGGACATTTTCAAAAATACTTGAGCATAAACATTGTACTACAACTCACAAAATCTGTATAAAATTCCGGTAGGAGGATTACATTGGATGATTATTTTACTAGTGTGCCACTTGCTCAGAGTTTATTGCAAAAGCGTCTTACTCTAGTGGGAACTATAAGGCAAAACTAGTCTGATGTCCCGGTAATAATGAAACTAGACAGAAATGGAGAAAAGTACTCCAGTCAGTTTGGATTATGCGAAGAAATAGCTATGGTGAGCTACGTTCCTAAAGTGAATAAGGAGGTGATTATGCTGAGTACCATCCATTGTGTCAAAACTAATATTTCAGCAATGAAGAATAAGCCAGAAATTGTTGTGTATTACTTTCGGCGGGATGGCCAGCAACTACACCAACAAACGCAAAACCAAACGGTGGTCATTAGTATTATTATTTATTATCATGTTGGAACGCACCAAGGCCTTCCTAATTTTTTAATATCAGCACCCGCACTTAAACATATTTTTTGAATGGAAGTGGAGGCTCTATCTGGAAAACATTCCTGAACAACTTGTATTTCCAAACAGCATTGAAACTTCTAAAATGAAAAATATGAGAAAGGCTGTGAAGGATGCAATAATCCTTTGCAGCTTACAGTTTGCTGAAGAAACATCGGTCAGTGGGGTTAGCTCAAGTACTAAAATGCGTAGGAGATACTACAAGTGTCCCCAAAGTATAGATCGAATATCAAGTATAATATGCGTACGATGCCAGAGATCTGTTTGCAAAGAACATACGAGGGATGGAACGTTAATAGTGGCAATTATTTAATTACAACCGATAGAAAAGAGATACATGTTACCAAGTTTTACTGTCCTTCTAAGTGGTCACCGGCATTGTGTAAAACCCGTTGCCAGCGATGTGGAAGTGGCAGAATAGCTTTAGCAAAGCCTGTTATATTGATAGTTCGAATGGAGCGGCCTACTGCCAGACGAATCTCTGGAACAGTTCTGAAACGAATCACGGACCAACTCACGAATCGTATGGCGTCAACCAATGTCATTCACTGACACTAGGACGACCTGGCCGACGCATGTCTGCCACATTTTGACGTCCCTCGTTGAAGGCTTTTACACACCATGCCAGAGTTCTGTAAGGCAATGCAGATTACCCGCTAACCTCTTCAACACCTTGATGACACTGTCGTGCTGTACGACCTCCGACACCTTCAATCTTTATCCAACTCCGTTGTTCCTGTTTCGAAAACATCGTCATAACACTACCTTAGCCCAGCAGCTAACACGAGGCTCTGTTCCTCTTGCCAGTTCGCATGCGCGTCATGTCGGAAAGGAGAGTCTATGTGCTCTGAGGTATAAGGTAGGTATGTAACTAACGTGTGCTATCAGCGACATTATTAGGTTCCGTTACACGGAGTCTCTATAGCAATGTTGCCACTATTAAAGTTCCAATATTCGTAACTCATCGGTTTGAGATGACTGTGTATGAGTGCGCCAGGGTCTCATGTGTCTCGTAAATCTGATTTTAAATGACTCAGCTGGATATATTTTCACATTCAGTTCATTTATTTCCTGGTGTGTGTGTTGAAGTTTCGTGTTTTAAACTTCAGTCAATTTAGAAAAATATTAATAGTTCATTCTTATTGTTATAACTGGTCTCAAAATATTATTTCTTCTATAACCCATATGCTGGCCTCACAGGCCCGGGTTATCTAAATCTGTACAATGAATGAGTTATCCTTCCTGCCACAATGCAAACCGCAGATAATATCAGCTTACTATGCTTTCTTTCATTCACATCTAGAGTATGGAAGAACAACGTGGGGCTCTGGATATTTTATAAGGGAAAAAATGCAATCGGGTGCATGCAGAAAATTTCAGATAAGCAATGAAAAATGAAATGAAATGGCGTATGGATTTTAGTGCCGGGAGTATCCGAGGACATGTTCGGCTCGCCAGGTGCAGGTCTTTTGATTTGACTCCCATAGGTGACCTGCGCGTCATGATAAGGATGAAATGATGATGAAGACGACACATACACCCAGCCCTAGTGCCAGAGGAATTAGCCAATGATGGTTAAAATTCTCGACCCAGCCGGGAATCGAACCCGGGACCCCTGCGACCAAAGGCCAGCATGCTAACCATTTAGCCATGGAGCCGGCCATGGAGCAATAATGTGGGGCCATTATCCGAGAACTGAGAGTAATGACTCTTTACACTTACCAATGCATAATGGACGTCAAAGAAAATCTGCTTAATTAGCCATTAAGGAACGAGGTACATCAACATAATACAAGAAGTTTTCGCAATAATAATAATAATAATAATAATAATAATAATAATAATAATAATAATAATAACACTCGGGACAGTTGTTTACACAGTTGTTGTGTATGAACATTCCTGTTCAATTTTGAGTGTAATTGCAATCCTAACATTTTCACTGACTTGTTAATGTCCTCCCTAGTGGTTTTGCTTAGATTCAAGAAAACGCAAAAATATCATAATTACACAGGAATTATACTCTTTAACAAGCATCGATTGAAATTAAAAGATATGTCGGTGAAATCCCTTCGAAATACTCTAAAAAGCTGGCTGATGGAAAACAGCATTTACAGTATACAGGAATTTGAAGAAAAATTGGTGCACCTCCATAAAAATCAGTAAAGATTTTTAAATATGTAAATATGCATATTACTTATATAGCATAAGATATACAGGGTGTCCCAGCAGGAATGTTCAGTATTCAGGGATATGACAGGAAAGTAATTTGAAGCAAAATATTCGTATGGACATATGCCCTATTCCTAATGGTTTCCGAGATAAAACACATTTAAGTTACATTTGTTTTTGGGCTAGGGACTCACACGTACGTGTCTTAATCCACCCAACCTCTTTGACGTTTTGAAATTGGTACAAGTTTTCCACATGTCATTTTCGCCATTCACGTGTCCGAGGGATATTGATACGTGCAGAAAGTCGCCGTGTGCTAATAGACGGTCTACGCTGCACCTTTTCAACAACAAGCTACTCTTCCGGCACAGGTATTTGAACTACATGTTCAGAAAGAAAATGGGATCTTGGAAGAATACCTGTTTCACGCAATGTGCTGGAAACTCTGGTAAACACTCTGCGATCAGGAATTCGACGTGCCGGAAAGTGCCGACGGTATTTCTCGACAGCAGCAGCAGCAGCAGCAGCAACACTACTATAGCAGAAGCCGTAAACATACCCCATATCTGCATATTCTTTATTAGTGTCGATGTGCGGCATTTTAGCCAAAGCGTGTACCAACATTGTTAACCGTTGCTTGTCTCTGACACACTCTCAGTCCCTCGAACTACTTCACTCGCAACACACCAGGGACAAGTGCGTATTCAACGGGCGTAAGTATATCTCGAGCGAAGAGGTTGAAAGCAACGAGGTAGGTTGAGCTAGAATAAAATGTCAAAGAGGTTGACCATTCCTCATGAGACACCCAGTATAGTACAGAATATATTGCAAGGCAATCAATGATGTTCAATGACAACAAATCTTATTCTATTCTAAGTATAGGGGGGCCTATGGTTAATGTAGCTCTATTGTGAAACAATGTGTGTTCATAATAATGCTTAAGAACATATTTTTATATATGGGGAATTTTCTCTCTTACAATATACATTGTTTCAATTCTATTCTTCTAAAACCTAGGGGATGGGTAACGGAATGTGGGTTTCTTGTCGCTCTCAAGAATGAGACCCATGGGAGCAAAATGGAAGTTTGTACTGAACAGTCACGATCTCCTTCACCACGAAATCTCCTACGTACGACAGGGAAGTTAAATGTATGGAGGTGTGCGTAGGAACTGAAACAAGTGAAATCCTTCCTCTAAATTTTCGACCTAAATAAAAAGGAATTTAATGAAATTATAAATATTATTTATTTATTATGTTTGCCTCTGTGGTGTAGTGGTTAGTGTGATTTAGTAAAGAGCAATGTTCTCGCTTGGGACTCTCTAACCTATCTGTGTCGGTTCGACGTAAAACAAATTGCAAAGAAGGGACTCTCGAGACTGATGTCACAGATCTCGAGACCGATTCTCTTGTGCTGCGTTCTGTGCGACGTCCCTCTAACTAGAGTACAGTATATGCTAGTATATAATAAGCAGTTATTGCGTGAAATAACGTTCTCATATGCAAACGTATATGCCGATACAGTTTGTCAAATGCTTGGAAAAGTACTGCATGTTCAACTATAAACTGTAATTTATAGTTTATAATAGGAATTGCATTTCAATTTTTTTCACAAGAGCACGTGCAAATAAACAAAACAAATATATTTGGCTCAGCGAGTGAGTTGGCTGTACGGTTAGGGTCGCGTAACTGTGAACGTACATTCGAGAGATGGTGAGTTCGCAGCACATACTGGTTTAATTCCTGGACGGGCCAAGTATATTTCTATCTCATATGTTAGTACTGAGGTTACGAATAAGGGAAGTCTATACATCCTGCTCCACTAGGCGCCTTCATGGGTAACATGGAGGAAATTTTGCTGTGCTTTAGTTTGCTTTGCTGCACCAAACAGCGACTGGTAGAAATAGATTACCATCTAACTACTCTTTAATGATCCTGGTCCTAATTATTGCAATATCTACATTTGCACACATTAACTATTCATTGACAGAAACTATGTAGTTACACATCATGGACTTCTAAAATATCATAGTGAACCCCAATGTACTTATCAGATTTGACGTCTTCACATCGCATGAAAATTCTTCTGTTCCATTATTTACATCGGCTTCACTAATTCCTGAAACATTCAGTTGTTCTTTTTGACCAAGACAATTGTACATTGTCCGTCGCAGAACAAGACATATTGATCACCTTTTCGGTTATACTGCTTCGTTTCTGAGGTGGACCTACACTGACTTAGCAAATGATATGGGATAATCACCTAATAGCGTGTGGGCCTGTGAACTGCAGTGAGACGCCGTGGAAGTGAGCCGACAAGTCCCTGGTAGTCCTATGGACGCAGCTGACACCAAATCGTTTGCAGAGCGGCCGCTAATGCTGGTCTGTTTGTGGGTGCAGGATCCATGGCACGGAACCTGCGGTCCAGGACATCCCAGATATGCTTGATAGGGTTCATATCGGGGATCCTGGGTGGCCATGGCAGTCGTTGAACCATTCCCGGGCAACGTGGGAGCGATGTGGCGGCGTGTTATAATCTTGGAACACTGCAGAACCGTCTGGGTGCTGGAAGGCCAAAAATGGGTGGAGATGGTCTCCGAGCAGCTCAACATACCGCGTACCATTCAAAGTCTCTTCCAGAACAACTAGAGGGCCCATTCCATACCAGGAAAATGCACCCCAGACCATAACAAAGACACCAGCGCCCTGGACCACACCTTTGAGGCAGCGAGATCCATCGCTTCATGTGGTCTGCGCCATACATGGTGCCTCCCATCGGCATTGTGCAGTTGAAATCGTGATTCGTCCGACCATATCACGTTACGCCATTGTTCCAGTGTCCATCCCTGGTGATTGGCGAAAAATGCGTGTCGTTGTGCTCGACGACGTTGGGTTAACCGTGGCACCCGTGTGCGGCGCCGGCTCCCATACCCCATAGAACCCATGTTCTTACAGATTGTCCACTGGGAGACGTGTCTAGCACGGCCTGTGTTGAATTGAGCCGTGATTTGCTGCACGGTTGCGCGTGCAATCCGTCTCAGATGTCACCGGTCACGGTCATCGAGGTCATCTGTTGTGGACGGTGACACCCGCATTCAGCCATTCACGATACACCCTGGACACGGTTGATCGTGTGAACCCGAATTCCCGTACCACTTCCGAAATCGCACTTTCCATCCGTCGGGCACCGACCACCATACCCCGTTCGAACGGTGTCAGCTCACGACAACGTTCCATGTTACACCTGTCACATGCATAGCCACTGCTCACAAGGTCTCCTATACAACTGTCGCTGGCACAGGGGGCGTGTGGTGCGCAGACAACACACCTGCGCATCAGTGTACCGCTATCCCATAACATTTGCTCAGTCGGTGTAGTTTGTGAGTTTCAAAATAGGAGACATCAGGGGCCGAGTGTTTCAGCGATCACCAGTGGTTGGGATAGTTCAAGTTACCTAAACATAAAAAGGAATGGAACACTCATATCCACATATTCTGCCATTCAATTGCAGCTCGTGGTTCATAAACTTCGGAATAATTCATGATCTTCCGCTAATATCATACATATAGAACCTTTATTTATGATATTATTAAGAAAAGTTGCCCGCGTGGTCTAATGATTAGAGCCTAGGACTCCCTTGGGTACAGTTCTCCCATCTCTGATTCCAGTCCGAGTATGCAACTCGCAAGAAATTTTCATAGCATGACAGTCGGTAAACTGGAGTGGATGGGATTTAGAGGGCATTGCTACCAGGTCAATACGACATTATCTCTTTCACTGACTTTTATGGAATTTAAGTTGTGCGAGAATCCATACGGGAAGAATTGAGTGATCCTGCCAGAGATATCTCAAAAAAGACGAATACTGATGTAATGCGCGAATCAAAGTCTTCCCATTTCTTACTTCGGTCATTGTGAACAACAGCCCCTGTTACGCCAGTTTGACAATCTGCATAAATGATTTGTCTGTACTGATGTACTATATGTATTTGTAATTAACTTCCTCAAAAAAGGAGAACAAAGTGGCCAAGATCTGCACATTAGATACCACCAAGCATTTATCTGTAATGGAAATGAAAGAAAAACGTGTTAAAGCCTCTTCTAGGAAAACCAAGATGGAGCTTTTAACTCATATTTTTTCTGAATTATCCTAATGACTGTACCCCACTTCATTCCGGTACTTAAGCCTGGATAGTCGCACACTGATCTACTAGGTCTATGCCAACCATTAGATTTTAGTTGTGACATATCGAGGTGGCCATCATTGCAAGTGAAGGATAGGTTCTTAAAGTAGGACACCCAGCACAACATGCCAAAAGTATCAGATGAAAGATTATAGCTTTCTGATCATATATACCATGCTTTATGTAAGACGACCACATAATTTTATAGAGTGATTTACATTTTAGTGACAGCTTGCACATTGACATAGGCGTGGCAGTTAGTGCCAGCACACGATTGTGAGTTCCCCTTTCAAATAACATTGTCTGCATGGGTGGTGTACACGTAGGCCATGCTGTTTCCATGGATTAGTAAGTTGTCTCTGAGTCTGGAAAGCTCTGATATTGTATTTCCATGGCGTACTCGTTTGGTTGTAGTTGTTATGAAATTTTTCAAGCGTTTCATGCATTGTGATCATCATGCCTAAGCAGGAACGAAAGAGAGGCATTTTGCTGGAAATCACTATACCAATGAAGATAGAGGTGATAATGGTTATTTACACTGTGGTAACCAATAGTGCATCAGCAAAGGTACTTGGGTCAGAGGATAGGTCACCTGTTTGTAATTCTAAGGATACCGGCAGTGTGTCTTGTAGTATTAGACTTTTCTTCCTTAGTGCATATACTAACTGAACATCTCGTCTCCAAACCTGCAATGAACACAACAAAGCCTATGTTTGAAGTTTTTGGCAAAACAGAGTTATTGAAAATATGTCTGAAAGAGAGAAATCAAAATACAAATATGTAATTCAACTGTAAACTTTGGTCGATATATACAGAAACGTCATGCAACGGTAATAAAATTGTACACATGTGATGTGGTCACCTTTAACGATTGAGTTAGCAGTAGCCTAAAAATATCGCAGATATTGAGATTCTGAATTGAGAAGAATACTTTGGAAGCTTTGCACAAGTTCAACAGAGTACCTGTGGATTCAGTAACTAAATATAGTCGAGCAAACAAAAACAAAAAAAGAGTAATATCACAGGACTATTGGTTTAATCTGAATGACCCATTTCAATATTATTCAACAATAATTCCTCTAGAGGATGACATAAAATAATGGAACACAGACAAAATGTATGATTAATATTGTTATATATAATTATAACCTTGTAATGAACGCTGGTTTAGAGTTAAAGGAAACTTTGGAAGTTTGTCGTAATGTAAAGTTAATGAAATCGTACGTCCAGTTATCATACGTCCAAGTACGTCAGTAATTCAAATAACTCGCTTAACCGAGCAAATAACAGACAATTGATTGAAGGTACCAGTAAATAATAAGCTCAGGACCCCGTGGTATGTTACTAAATTACCGGCAGTAATTGAATGTCATAGTACGAAAATACAGTATTGAATAAACATTGCAGTTTCTTCAGGCAGAATATGAATAAATGTAAACAAATGGCGAGAAACATCAACGACAGGAATGTGTAGCGGAGTTCATGGAATGAGTTGGATCAAACGGGCCGAGTTCAGTCTACATACGGTGGCCATACCTTATCTATCTAGTTCGATATAATTCGAGAATCGAGATTCATTATGAAGTGGTGGACTGGCACGTCAAACTATAAGGTGACGGATTGTTAAATGAATTCCTTTGCCGATAGCAATGATTTTTAGGAACACTATCAAAGATGTTACGTATTTAACGTCAAAAACATATGGGAGGCTACGGAACTTGGAAGGGTCTTCAAATGCAAACCGACTTTTATTATTGCAGTCTAGTATTGGATTTTGTTTCAAGAACAACAATATAGTTAATTAAGGAGGGATTCTGTAAGCTTTAGAAGTGTCCCACCCGATTAGGAAAGAATCACATAGAAAGTTGACTTTAATTGCGGGATTATTATATGTAATACGAATATCTTACTGTAAAGAGAAAATATATGTCTGATTCTCTCCCAAAATACTGAGGCGAGCGTTAACTAATAACATTGTGTATGGTATTCGTGTGTGTAGCATTATACATACTAATATTATGTTACACGTGTCAGTAATCACGATGTCGAGTAACACGAAAGAAATGTATAAGATGTTTGTAAATCCCAGCATGATGACCTAATTCAAAATGTGGCCTTGACGGGAGTGGAGAGTTTTGAGATGGATACCAACGGATAAAATTAAGACCGAGAAATGATAGGTGTCGTCTTCCTGAAGTCAACGGCCCGATAAGTACTCAAAATAAATGGCTTATATCTATCCTGCTATTTAGTTGCTTAAGGTAGAGTAGTATAATTTCGTGGTGTCAAAAATGTGACATGCTTAGACATACAACTTGAATGCTATCGTATAGTCGTCGATCATTACTTCATAATGAGTAGGAATGTTGTGATTTTACTGTGAATAATCCTGGAAATTATAATCTGCCGTGCGCTATATTATGGAGATCTAAGCGGCCAATAGTAGATATCACGCAGGTGAAATTTAGGCATGGTCGATGAATGTGTTAAGATAATGTCATTGTAAATGTACGGCTCAATGGCTAAATGGTTAGCGTGGTCAGAGTGGTCCCGGGTTCGATTCCCGGCAGGGTCGGGAATTTTAACCATCACTGGTTAATTTCGCTGGCACGGGGGCTGGGTTTATGTGTTGTCTTCATCATCATTTCATCCTCATTACGACACGCAGGTCGCCTACGGGAGTCAAATCAAAAGACCTGCACCTGGCGAGCCGAACTTGTCCTCGGACACTCCTGGCACTAAAAGCCATATGCCACTTCATTTCATTTCACTGTAAATGAACCTCAGTTTGATTTACTGTTCAAATATGTGTTATTTAAAGGGAATCGTGAAGTGATTATATGTGCGTGAATTAGAATCATCTTTGAACATATTTTCATATTAGGCGTAGTCTCGCGAGTAGACTAATGACTACTTAGGCATGAGTACGACGTTTGCGATAATGTTTTCCAGGCGTATTGAAGATGCTTGTATGATGATCGTCAAATATACCTCGATTTGAGATACAATATAGGTAATTGCGCACAAATATCAGAGAATGAAGCAATATCTTCGCTATTTAATGACACCATGCAGATGTGAGCCATGTCACAGATGAAAAGTGTAAACATTACTTGTGAGTAGTGTGTAGATTGATCTTCCTGCTAGCTAATATTCTTCTAATAGATTATAAAGTTGGTGCTTAGAGTTGAAGGTAGATTTTTAAGTTTTCTTTCACGGAGGATCCCAGAGACTGCAGAGTCATCGAAAATCTTGAATCATTATTGTTGGTGATGATTGTATTTTCAAGGAATTGTTATTTAGATGCAGCTACTGATGGAGTTCAGAGGAGGTTGATTTTCATTTCTATTGTACAACCTTAATGTTTTCTTTCTTGTTTCCTTGGTTTCTTGATCATTTATTGACATGATCGGTAGCGATACGAACAGGTTATTGGTGCGTTCAAGTTGCTTAGCTAGATTTTGTATGAATTTAATGTTTTTAAGATAATAACGGGATATTGAGACATGTATTTTGAGGACAGTGAATATGAGTGCCAAGAGAACAAGATTTCCTTAATTTTATTTATTAACAAGAAGACAGATTAAGTGCCTGATGGACTTATATTTTTAACTAAGCCTTCAGCAATGTGAATGTCGGTTTTCTTGGTTTTGATTTGTTGGATTTTAAAGATTATTATTGCGACCAACATGTCTGAAATTGATAATAATTTGATGATGTAAAGGGCATAACTAACAAAAGTCAGGGATTATGATGGTTTTGATTGATTTGACTTTCAATTACTACTAGCATCCATTTGTGTTGCTTCTTTAATTAATATTGTAGTTGTTATTCCGAATTTTGATAGTTATTAAACGGAACACCCTTCCACGAAATGACTTATTCTCGAATTTTTCATTGATAGAATAAGTTAATATCATAATTGTTTAGGTTAAGACATAAGTTTATATGCATCACCATACGCCAATCAGGTCATAAAAAATAAACGGTGCGATATTGTGACCAGGCTCGACGAACTTTCACGTCCCTTGAGTGGAATCTTTTGTATCTCCGCGTGACACCAGCCGAGGCATAACATTTTCAACTAGAACCCAGAAATTACAGATGCGTGAAAGGTCACAATATAAGCATAAAAAGTAAAAAGATATTTGATTTCTTAAAACAATCTATTGGACTAATTTGAATACACTTGGATATTTCATCTTAGTTCATCCCCTACAATATTGTACGGGTGTTAATCCAAAAGGAAAAAGAATGAATGAAAGAAAGAAAACAACAATTAAGCTCATATATAAGACTTAAAAGTTTTCATATTATATCGGGTAGTTAATTGTTTCAAAATAATTTAATGAATAATGCGTCTGTTTTAAATAAAATGTTGGTTTATACCTACCAAATAATAGATTAGCATGTTATGTGTTGTTTGTGTCATCAGTCCATAGACTGGTTTGATGCAGGCCTTCCATGCCACCCTATCCTGCGCTAACCTTTTCATTTCGACGTAACTATTGCATCCTACATCTGCTCTAATCTGCTTGTCACATTCATACCTTGATCTATCCCTACCGTTCTTACCACCTACACTTCCTTCAAAAACCAACTGAACAAGTCCTGGGTGTCTCAGGATGTGTCCTATCATTCTATCTCTTCTTCTCGTCAAATTTAGCCAAATCGATCTCCTCTCACCAATTCGATTCAGTATCACTTCATTCGTGATTCGATTTATCCAACTCACCTTCAGTATTCGTCTGTAACACCACATTTCAAAAGCTTCTATTCTCTTTCTTTCTGAGCTAGTTATCGTCCACGTTTCACTTCCATACAATGCCACGCTCCACACGAAAGTCTTCAAAAACATCTTTCTAATTCCTATATCAATGTTTGAAGTGAGCAAATTTCTTTTCTTAAGAAAGCTCTTCCTTGCTTGTGCTAGTCTGGATTTTATGTCCTCCTTACTTCTGCCATCGTTAGTTATTTTACTACCCAAGTAACAATATTCATCTACTTCCTTTAAGACTTCATTTCCTAATCTAATATTTCCTACATCACCTGCCTTCGTTCGACTGCAGTCCATTACCTTTGTTTTGGACTTATTTATTTTCATCTTGTACTCCTTACCCAAGACTTAATCCATACCATTCTGCAACTTCTCGAGATCTTCTGCAGTCTCAGATAAAATAACAATATCATTGGCAAATCTCAAGGTTTTGATTTCCTCTCCTTGGACTGTGATTCCCTTTCCAAATTTCTCATAATTTTCAACATCCTACTAGAAATAATATACAAAATAGTGATGTTGTTGTCAAGGTGCAACTAAACCTGGCATGACTACTGTATGCCGAAAAGGGAGGAAATTGCCAGGGGTTCAAATCAAGCCGCAATAGAACTTTGTACAAAATATATTGCCGGAACGCTAGGCATGGCGCTGACGAGTAGAATCCAACTTTTATTATAATTTGGGTCCACCTTATTCAATAAATATAAAAGGTCGCTGTCCATGCGAAGCGCAATGAAGCACAGCAAGCAGTGTTGTGCTGAAAATCAAGTGTCCAAGGTGGGTTGGGATTGAAGAGGGGAAATAGGGGAAAGTGGGAGGAGGTGAGGTGAGTCACGTAAAGACAATTACGTTATAAGACACAATTTTATATCTTGCCTCTTCGATGAAGTGATAGTTCATTACATGTTATTAGAGATCCGCATTGAACTGGGAACGTTGTTCTTGATAACATCTCAAAGGACTTCTTGCTCGTTTCCACCTCATTAGGATTGCTCCATTAAATGCACACTGTAGTTTTTATTGAATATTTCTACTACGATACTACGTCAAGTTTTAAGAAGTGCGGTAAATTAAGTACATAATGCTTCAAGACTATTCTATTTTTAGTTTGTTGTTCTTTTAAATACACTTTATAAAAGAGAGCAAACCAGTTTGCATGTGTTTTTATCAGTTTATGACATAAGACTCAAACTTTTCATGTTGTTAATATGGTTTTAAATTGTGATCAATTTGACGTTGATAAACTTATATGATTGTCAATTTTTCTACAAACTTCTATCAGCTGATGACAACGCATTGGGGCGTCAAAACTACAGGGTCTTTATTTATGCTTGGAAGGGAGTTTATCGCTCGAACTTGGCCGCCGATGACAGGTCGCTACCGGCCGCTGGCGCACGCGGTTTTCGGCACTCTGCAGTTGTTGAGAGCTGAACTCGGAGATAGTAGGGTGTTCAATGCAGCTTCTGCGTACTGTATGTCGTATTGTAGAGTGTTTTATTGTGATTGTATATAGTGCTATAATGTATGTGAAATATTCGTTACGTGAACGTGTATATCTGCATAATACTTACATTAAGTGCAGTAAATCACGCGCTAGGACAAGACAAAAGTTTCGAACGAAATTTCCAGGGAGACCCATTCCTGTCACTCGGACAATAAAACAACTGGCCAAGAGATTCAAACCTACAGGTTCAGTAAACTTTGGAAATAGACGTAAAGGCCGTTATCTCCTTACTGAAGCGTGTTTGGTACGAGGATCATAAGTAAAAATCTGTAGCCCACTCGTAGCCCAGATTTAACGGCATGTGATTTTTATTTGTGGGGATTTTTAAAAAATGTAGCTTAAGGGAACAACCCTCACACACTAGATGAACTTAAAGAAAATATACGAGTTGCAATTGCATACATCAGTGCTGAAGAACTTGCTAGAGTAACCGAAAATTTCATAAGGACATGCCGATTATTTTGGCAGCGCATGGGGAACATTTTCAGCATAAACTGTAAAAATGGCGAGTAAAATGCATGATAAATGCATGATAATGCATGATAATGATTTTTTAGCATAAACTGTAAGCATGGTGAGTAAAATGCATGATAATGATTTTGAGCACCGTATTCTGCCGTACATACGCACGCGCGGTAGCCGGCAACTGAACCGTCACTGGCGGCACAGGTCGAGCGAAGAAGTCCCTTCCAAGCATAAATAAAGACCCTGTAGAACTGATTGAAATATATGTTGTAATTACATCTACACAACAATTTTTATGTGTTGATAAGGTGCACCGAAATTAAAATAAAACTTGTAATCTTGGTTCAATACGGACAACCAATGAAGTTTATTAATTTAACTAGAATCCAGTTAGTGGGAAAGGTACGATTACAGGAAGCATTCATCTTTAGTTTTTCATCTTTAAATCGTGTCATGAATAGAAGTCGAGCGGAAATAACTGGTGGCTTTGTTGTTACTACAAAGACGCACATACGAAATGCTGTCAATTGTGTACAGTTTTATTTACTAATTATATATAAACACACAAAAGTACCGTAATAACTGCCCTCTTGAGCAAAACACTCCTACGAGGAATAATAAGAAGACTGTCACAATAGCATGTCAACGTGCTACAAATCACAACATGAATTCACATACTCGATTAAAGACTTGCACTCACAAATCTTGTTAAATAATTCTAACTACTCCAACTCCCAAGGCTGCCTCTTTATAAGCATTGCCTGTCCCGGCTTCTAGGGGAATATGACACAGCATGTTTTATCGTAATTTCGAGGGTCTCCAATAGTCTATATACAATGAAGAGCATTTTCTGTAACTCCGTGGTGCCAAAGATACGTTGTTCTGGACGTATATACAGGTAATAATACATATTGTACTATTAATTATGTGTTCTTCCACTAAATAAACTCATATTAATATACATACAGTAGATGTCTCATGACATAACCTCACAGATAATACGACCACGATTTATACGAAATGAAGTCGGTACATAACTACGTACATAATAATAATACTAATACTGATAGATGTAAACAATTTCATAGTCACACCTCACATGTCATAAAAATAATAATAGTAATAATAATAATAATAATAATAATCGAGCTCGATATTTCCGTTATTTACCCATTTTTCCGAGTAATACAAGTCCACTACACCTGCATCAATATACCCCCTATAACTTGAAACAATTTCAACAATCTATCACACTCGTCGACTTTGTGCCTTGGTCGTAGATTATATCTTCTCTCTTCCTCGACGTCGCTGGATGTGCTCTCCTCCTCTTGACCGGATCTTGCCGTGTCGCCTGTCAGTTTTGCCTCGCTGCCAGCCTCTTCCTCGGTGATAGTCGATGCATTCCCCTCCTAATGACCAGATTGTGCGGCGCCATTAGTAGCTCTCCTCCAGGGGGGCCCGTGGCAGTACCAGGCTTACTCTGTATACGCAGCGGTTGGGTGACTCGCCGCAACTCCGATGCGTGGACTTTGACAGGAAGGTTGGTATTTTGTAAGTAAACACTATGGCCCAGCCGGTTATCGACCTCGAAGGGACCAACGCTCTTAGGTGCTATACATATGTGAAGCGCTCCAATCTTTTTACTGACTGGGTGGTTACGTCGCAGTACTTGTTGGTTGGTAGGAAGATCTGGGTCACCTCGGCATCTTGAGCATTGCCTGGGTAAGGGATCTCTTCTCGGCCAAACCTCGCTTTTCCTTGATAGCCTGCTGCTGCTTATTCTGCCACTCTCCTAGGGAAACAGCTGCATCATTTTGACCAGAAGTGGGTGGTGTATGAATCTTCCAATCACCGGTGTCATGTAGCTGTCGACCAAGGAACAGCTCTGCTGGGGAATATCCAGTGACACGGTAGATGCGTCGTCGCAGGGCAAAGAGTGACAGCGGAATCTGATGATCCCACAGTCGATGTTCTTTGTCTATCAAGTGGACCCGTAGCATCCTTTTCAGCTCCTGGTTCCGTCGTTCCGTTGATTTGGCCCTTGGGTTGTACATAGGGGTGGTCCAGTGCTCCACACCCCATTCAGTCATCATTTGCTGCCACTTCCTTGATGTGAAGTAACTCCGGATGTCTCGACAGAATGCACCGTGGATAAGCGTAGCGGCTGAATACCTCATCCTGCAGAAGACTGGTGATGTGTCCCGCCGTGGCTTCTGGTATCGGAAAGGCCTCGATCCATCTCGTTAGAAGGTCGCTGACTCTAGCCATCCTGTTTAACCCCTTGTTGTTCTAGTGAAAGGACCCATCAAGTCCAGGGCTATGACCACCAAAGGTCTTTGTGGCTTTCTTCCTCTCTGACTGGAATCTGCCTTCATGTTGCTCACCTGGGTGCAGGCGCACATGTAGCACCCCTTCACATAGTCCAGGATGTCTTTCCCCATGCTGACCCAGAATAATATTTGTCGGATAGAATGATATGTCTCTTCACCTCCTGGATGTCCGACTTCAATGCTGTCGTGGAACTTCACGAGGATGTCCGCCGTGTGCTACCTAGGGATCACCACTAATGCAGGCGTGTCGGAGAGGTGAGATCTGTACACCAAGAGCCCTCCGTCAACCCGGAAGTTCTTGTAGCACAACTGGAATTCCCTCGGAACGGGTCGACTATCGGTGTTCTGTCTCCTAATTTACTGTGTCATGATCCTACAGGACTTGTTTGTTCTGGCCATTGCTTGATTACTCCCAGATCAAGTTCCTTCTTGATGATCATAAGGACTGGCTCATTTGGTTCGTTCTGGTGATTCTGTGGAAACTCCCTCTCGACATTGGTGCTCTTCAGGTTATATTGTCGGGTGGCTAGATAAACTGTCTGCTCCTATATTCGTCGATCCTGGAACGTGACACGCATCAAAATCAAATTCTGCGATTAATGGGGCCCATCGCATCAGTTTAGATTTCGAGATAGAGACCGAGTTCAACCATTTGAGAGCTGAGTTATTGGTGTACAGCTAGAAATTCCTTCCCTCCAAGTAGCCTCTGAATTTGCGCAAGGCCCACACCACGGCTAAGGCTACCCTTTCGGCAGTGCAGTAGCCTTGTTCGGTGGGAGGTAGCTTTCTGCTGGCATCCTCGATATCCCTTCCGCCGACACTCGTCTCCTGGAATAACACTGCTCTTAGGCCGGAATCGCTGGCGTCCGTCTGCAGGTACATTTTCCGTTGAGGGCTAAACCTGAAGCGTTGCATATCGCAGCCTTAATGCCTTCGAATGCTGCCTCTTCCTTGCTGGTCCATCGGAATGTGCGTTGTAATGGATTAGATCGGTGAGTGGTATTGCCTTCTCTTCAAAGTGTGGCACGAAGTTGCTATACTATCCACACAAGCCAAGGAACTGACGTACTTCTCGCTTTGTCCGCGGGCGTTCAGCTTCTCGAAAGTTCGATTCTTCTCCGGTTGCCTTTCTAAACCTTCAGATATTAGGACATGGCCAAGATATTCTACGCGGCACTGGGAGAATTGGCACTTCTCCTATTTGCAGGTCAATCCATGAATTTTCAGTTGTTCCAGTACTTTCTTCAGGCGTACAAGGTGTTTTTGAAAATTCTTGCTGTGGATTAAGATGTCGTCGAGATACACTTGGCAGAAATCTCCAACATATCCTGACAATATCCTGAAGGTTGCAGGAGCATTGTTCAGTCCAAAAGACATTACCGCAAACTGGTACAATCCTCTCGGTGATATGAAGGTGGTCAGTGGCCTAGAACTTTCCTCGACCTCCACTTGCCAGTACCCGGAGTTGAGCTCCAACGTGCTGAAAATCCTCGACCCACTTGTTTCAGTGAGTCTTTCAGGTCAGACATGGTGTAGGCGTCACTAACGGCCTTCTAGTTCAACCTGCGGAAGTCCACTTAGAGTCGATACTCCCCATTCTTCCTTTTCGGTAGGACGATAGGCGAAGCCTAACAGAATATAATGGGTTCGATGAGACCATGCCCGCCCATCTCTTGAATCTTCTGGATGACAAAGTTGCGCTTATCCGTGTTGATTGGATATGGGCGTTGCTTGATGGGTGACGAAGTGCTGCATTCAATGGTATGCGTTACAGTGGCAGTCCGGCCTATTTTATTATTGATGACTTCCGGAGAGTCCTTTAAGGCGTGTCTCAGCTCCTCTTCTTCACTTGGTTGATGATGAGTTAAATGGAAATCTCCAAGGTCTACGCCGACTTCCACATCCTTGAGAGTCCGGAGATTTTCATCGTGCCGGAAGGCCCTCAAACGCCTGTCTTTTCCCAAAAGACTTGATGAGCTTCATAGTCTAGGATCACTTTGTATTCTACGAGTGTCATGACCTGATATGATGTCAGGTATTAGGTTCAGAATCACTGCAACTTTAATTACAATAGGCAAGTCCATGAATTTAGTGGTTAGGTCAGTGGCGGCGCGTGACTTTCATCACTGGAGGTTCAAAAGAAGAAAAAATTGCCTCCCCCCAAACCTCTCCTCTTCCCATCTCCGCCAGCTTCTCTTCCATCGTGGGCCGTAACCTCCTAAACTAAGATGACATAAGTTCTAGAAAGTGATCAAATACAAGAGGAGCAGAAAATACGGTAGGCCTACATGCCGAGTTTTACCACATGCAAAATAAGAAATAACTGCTTCATTGAAGTCCGCAGAGTCTCGAACAAAGTTCCTTTCAAATGACAACATAGCAAGAGCAATAAGTCTATCCTCGGTCATTGTGCTGCGCTAGAAAGTTTTTTATTCTCTTCAGGGTAGAGAAACACCTTTCTGCTTCCGATGTCATGGGAATAGTAACAACTATATTTAAAAGTTTTCATGGGTATTACCTTGCCGCTATTCTTTGCCTCAATGATTTTTGAGTTAAGTTTCTCTCCAAAAGGTAATTATTCCAAAGAAGGCAAATTAATAGGTGTTTAGTAAGTAATGATATATTTGGGACAAGATATTAATTGGAATTTGACAGTTTAATGTGACTTTTGGTAGTAACGATGCTTTTCAACACTAGCGCTAGTTACGTGTTCTATTCTCTGTTGCCTAGTCAAATTCCCGTAAGGCCAACAGATGGCAGGCACATACCCCAACCCCAACAACACGACTAGCTAGTCTTGAGACAGTGGCCTATTGCGCATGCGTAAAGAACAGAGATCCGTTTCTGCGATATCCTGGTCTTGCCTTAGTGCTGGCTTTCGTCCCCCCGCACCTCGCCACTCCCTTCGCCTATGTACGGACGGAGAGATCGTCTTTGCAAGGGGGTTCATTCCAGACAAGTATCCAGCCACAGACCTTGCGCAGCTCACATGAATTGAAAGCCAGTACGAGTATATTACGGATAGAGGGACTTAGCAAGAGCTTCGAGATTGACAAGGGAGTTATGAAAATTACGTAGTTGAGTACAATTAGATATAAACTGGAGGTTCATTGCTCCATTGCGCTATACCAGAAACCGCCACTGGGTTAGGTTAGTCTGTCCTTGGATGGAATCGGTCACCACGTCTGTTGCTCCCACTACCCATCTTAGATGGTGAGACTTCATAGGCGGTGGTAATCCGGAAACTGTCCCATTTACAAATGAATGGCTTGCTTGGTTGCCGAATGTGGCTAAAAAATTCTCGTTGCGTATCCTCAAGATGATAGTTGGGCGAGGTTGGCCTTTTCTGCTCTCAATCTGACCAATCCCTTCCCTACTTGACTAGGGTTGCTTGTATGTCGGTTCTTGAGGCGCGTTCCTGTTCCCGGTCCCATCACCCCTCAATCCGTTATGGGCCGGACCTAGTTATCCGACGCTAAAGTTAGCCAATTGTTCTTCAGGTGTCCCGTTCTACCACACTGGTAGCATTTCGTAACCAAAATGGTCTCTCCCATGGCTTTGCTCTTGTGTTCTTCCTCCAACTGGGCGATGATTCCACGCAGATCATCAAAGGATCTGGGTTGTGATACCTTCGCTAGGGGTCTAATCTTTTCGTGGAGTAGCTCTAAGATGTGTGGTAAGATCTCGTTCTCGCTTCCCTCCGGTTGCTGCCGCTTGAAGAGCTGGTACTTCTGGAGGACGAACACGCTAGCTCTCATGCCGGAGGGCTGTGCCTCATTCTGTGGCTTCCTTTTCATAGAGCATTTCATCCCTTCAGAATTTAACCTAGCAAGGAATTCTCTCTTGAAATCAATCCAGTTTGAGTTTAAGCCCATCAAGTTATTTCACCAAGTAGCGGCTTACCTCATTAACCGTGGTGTGATGAGATGAACAAAGATGTCCTTCGGTAGATTAGTCCTTTCTAGTAGACTGACCGATCCCTCGATGAAGCTAGTCGGTTTCTCTTCCAGTTGCTCGAGGAATTCCGGAAAGCTCTCTATAATAACCTTCGGGTCTAGGTGTCCTATATTGCCGGTTAGGTTTGAGGGGGTTGAAGGCGTGGCGATAGGTCCTGTTCGATTGAATATATCTTCTACCGCGTGAAGAATGGTCTCTCTCATATTCTGTACATCTCCATTGATGGCCGAAATCAGGTCTTCTAACGTTCCTTCAATGGCAGGAATACGTCACCCACAATTTCCCTCAGCGGCAGGGATACGACTTTCAAAATTTCCCGCGATGGTACAAATTCTCCCCTCAACGCGTTGTTTTATGCCGAAAGCCTGGATTTGTACCTCCCCTTTGAGTTTCGAGATGTCCACTTTCAGCTTGCTTACACGAATATCTATCTGCTCAACCTGTCCTAGTATTGACTCGATGTCCGATATTTGCAGTGTTAATTGATTGGTGACGCCACTAATTTGGGATGAAATTTTATCACCTACGGTTACAATTTTCGAATCTAGGCACTGTTCTAGTTTGTAAACCTGCGTGTACTCTTGTGATATTTGTTTGGTTAAAACTGAATTAGCTTCAGAAATTTCATCCGGAATTTTGTCTGAAAGTTTGTCATTTATTTTCAAAATTTGGTCTTTAAGTTGGAATTGAGCGTCTGTACCATGCTCATGAATTTGGAACACGTTGTAGTCATTTTTACCTCCTCTTCTGATGACGAGTCTGGATGTTCGTCCACCTCGATAAAAACGTTTGGGGATCTTCGCCTTTTTTGTTGAGATCTTCTCGTAACCGCAGCTTCAATGATTTCCTATTGCCGTCCGTCGGAAGATTTCCCTTTGTGAGTTCGTCTTCAAGTTGTTGTACGGACATATTTTCCAGTATCTCTTGCATTTTGTTCTGATACACTTACACGTGTATCACTACCGGAAATTACTCTTCAGTCCTTTTCACGGTCGCCAATGTTGTTACTACAATGACGCACACGCGAAATGCTGTCAATTGTGTATAGTTTTATTTACAAATTATATATACACACACAAACTAGTAACTGCCCTCTCGAACAAAACACTGCTACGAAGGGTAAGAAGAAGATTGCCACAATAGCATGTCAACGTACTACCAAACACAACATGAATTCACATAATCGATTAACGACTTGCACTCACAAATCTTGTTAAACAACTCTAACTACTCCAACTCCCAAGGTTGCCTCTTTATATACATTGCCTGGCCAGGCTTCTAGAAGAATATGACACAACAAGTTTTCTCGTAATTTCGAGAGCCTCCAATAGCCTGTTACAATGAATGGAATTTTCTGTAACTGTCCGGTGCCAAAGATACGTTTTTTCTGGACTATCAACGTGTGCTGCACAACATTGCATTGGATTTATACATCATATATGCAGTTAATAATAAATTATATACTATTAATTATGTGTTCTTACATTAAATAAACTCAGCAGATATTTCATGACTTCACAAAAAATACGACGACGATTTATACCAAATAAAATCCGTACATAACTATGTAAATAATAATAATAATAATAATAATAATAATAATAATAATAATAATAATAATAATAATAATAATAATAATAATAATAATAATAATAATAATAATAATCCAGCTCGATATTTCCATTATTTGCCCATGGATTAGAGAATTGTTTTCAAATTGTACTAGTCCATTACACTTGCATCAGCTTCAAGACAAGACTAATAATAATAATGACCCCGTGATCTTTCGTACAATAATTCAAGTAACATGTTTTTCATCCCCTTAAAGAAAGGACACGTGTCTAAACGTAGAAGTACAGAAACAGAAGTTAAACACTATTAACACTTTGAAGGAAGCTTCTTCCCGAGAAAACGAATTCATTTATTATATATCCTCACAGCGCATTCTGTTATTAAACAATATTCATCCCCAGCAGTAATTACGAGATGACGGGCTCGAGCCCCACCACCAGCAACCTTAAATATGGTTCTGTGATTTCCTATTTTCAAATCTAGTAAGTAATGGATCTCTGCCACTTCCTTGCCAGTTCTAGCCCTTCTTCACCTTACCGTCACCAAAAATCTCTTTCAGTTATTTTTGAACGTCTTACTGAGAAATAATCACTTTCTTCTAGAGGGGCCTTACAGCTAAGTGATACAGTCACTGGCTTTTCAACAAGGCGGGTTCAAACCCCAACCAGTGTTCCGGGTGCTTCGCAGTATGTTTGGTTTCCGCACCTGGCAGGCACGTCCGTATGGAAAGGAAGTGGATGGTAAATCATAATAAGTGTCAGTATCGCTGCATGTTTCATCAGAACAAATGTTCAAAATAGCCTCCTCCTTGTTCCACGTCCGCAAATGCAGTACTAATCTTCTCAATGAGTAACGCACAGGGTCCTCCCGAAGCGTTTCGTTAAACTGAGTTCCCAATTAATCGGTACCCCCTATAACATTCGTCAACTTCAAGACTTGCTGCTTGTTGGCGTCTCGTGATTTGCAATGGAAGCTCCAACTGTGGAGCAGGTAGACCACCTGCCCTATTGCGGAGTATACCGGGTGATTCAGCCCAACTAGACGGCGGTTTTATACACCGGTATGTTATGAAAACATCGGTTTTTCTGGTACGCACAGTAAAAGCAAACAGACATGCTGTAACGTTATCAAACAATGGCAATAACGAGTGCGCTCTCTAAATTATATAAAAATGAAACCTCTGGGAAACACGAAGGGACATTGTGACCACGTTGAAACTATCACATGAACTATAATCTGCACGTATTGTGTTGCAGTGTACTATAGCGTACATTCTAAAGCAAGGAAACATGTAAGGTGTGAGACAAACCATAGCACACGATAACCGAATCCCTGTCTGTCTGCACCCATCCTCTTAGTTTCATCGTAATTTCCTGCTTTTTTGACACTGTCCACCATCTGGCACCCTCTTCATCCTCTTCTTCCCATTCCATTTAACTATTCTTCTAGAGTTTCCACCAGCAAATACTTTCTTCGTAACCAGTGCTCAAGCAAGTTCCTCTTCTTTGTATGGATGGTTTGTAACAACTCTCTCCAATCATTGGTCATGCCGTACACTTTCCACTCAGGATGTCCTTTCCATCCTTCTCGATAACCACATCTCAAATGTTTTAATCTCTTCATCTACCTTCCTTAGCGTCCAGGTCTCTGCTCAATACAGCGCCATACTCCAAACAAAGCATTTCGCCAGCCTCTTCCTCAACCTCAAGTCAACACCTCCACATAGGAGTCTCTTCTTTCTGCTGAAGGTTTCTTTAGCGATAGCAACGCGAGTTTTTACCTCACTACTGCTTCTCATATCGTCCGTAATTATGCTTCCTACATATTTGAAAGCTGACGCTTGTTTAATATCCTTCTGGTTTATCTTGACGTTTCACTTATCACCACACTCTTTGTCTTGTTTTTATTAATTTTCATTCCATATTGCTCACATGTTGCATTCAGGTCTTCTCACATTCTATTTAGAACCCTTTCATTCTCTGCTAACAACACCATGTCATCCGCAAAGCGAATACACTCTAGTTCCCTGCATCCAATACGTACTCTTCTTCCATTCAGGCATTTCCCAATAATACATTCCATGTAAACGTTGAATAGAGAGGGGGATAGACAGCATAATTGTCCAACCCCTCTTCCAGTTCTGCTTTCCTCTGTCATCTCCTTCCATACCTTTACTCTAATATTTTGTTGTAAATAAAGGTCTTTGGTTAGTCTTCTGTACATCAGCTTCTTCCATTGCACTCTGTCGAAGGCCTTTTCTTAATCAATGAAAACAGCATAACTTCCCTTGCATTCTCCATATATATTTCACCGGAACTTTTCAACACTTCAATTGCATCTCTTGCCCTTTTTCCTCTACGAAAACCATACTGTTCTTCTGAAATATATCTGTCTAGTTTTCCGTACAGTCTTCTAGCTAATACTCTAAGTAATAGTTTGACTGCATTGGGTATCAGGCTAATGATCCTATATTCCTCGCATTTCTTTGAATTCTTCTTCTTTGGAATAGGTATAATGATTGTTGAGAGAAAGTCTTCTGGCCATTCACCTTTGCTGTATATCTCATTTCCTTCACACCTCTGTTTCCAAGACACTTTAATGTATCTGCAGGCAATCCATCAATATCGCTTGCATTGTGATGCTTCATGACATTCAAAGCATTTTCTACCTCGCTTTCCAAAACACAATATTATTTTCCGTTTTCCAGTACTCTTATTTCATCTTCAATCTCATTGTCATTTGGTATTTTGTCAGACTCATACAGATTCTCTATATATTCTTGCCACCTTTTCGGAATGTCGTTAGGTTCACTTAGTAACATACCCTCCACTCCTTGTATTTCCATTCCAGTTCTTCTCTTACCATCAAACAGCAGCTCAATAGCCACTCGATACATCATTTCATACTTCCTTCTTCTTTCCAGCTTCTCTATTTCTTCACGTTTCTCTTTCAGCTATGGTTCTCTTGCCTATTCTGTTTCTTTCTTAAGTTCATTATTCGGTCTCCTGTGCATCTGTTTCCCTTCTCCTGTCCCCACATACTTCAATTTCCATCTTTCTTCCATCTTACACATCATGGTCTTCGTTACCCATTCTTTTCTTACTGTAGCACGGGAATTGTTTAGTGTGAAAGATACATGCCTTCTTCTTCAAATTTCATTAATTATTTTATTAGAGTAAATGCCTCTGCATTCTTGTCGACATATCAGTTCAAATGAAAAACATATTGTGCATGATAGTGACCAGTTTTCAGTTTTTCGAGGTTCGTGGTATTTTCACCAGCTCACATTAATTATTGCATTGATTGCATGCCGCACTCACATCCAACACCTTGCTGCTTTGCAAAAGCCACCTTATTCTTTTCATCAACTCTAATCCAGAGTTTCTACGCATTTAAGCTCTTTTTCTTTTCTGCTTGCCATTCCTTTCTCTTTTTTCATAACTACTCATTATTACTTCTCCTTCACCGTCCGTCGTGTTGTGTACAACTAACGTGTGTTTGAGAACAGACGCAGCTATTGGCCAGCTTGCGTAGCCGACAGTCAGTTTACACCGTGAATGCTTCCATCTGCTTTGCATAGCTCAATGTCCCGCAGCACAAAAAACGCGAGATGAGTAATTCGCATGACCTAAGTTCTTTAAACAAGGAGGGAGGATGCTTTAGGATTTGTTTAATATCATGCACACTTAAATACGGATGTATACCCTACACGAGGGTTCCAATAATTCTTGGCATAACCCACTCTCTCACTCACTGCCTCAAATTTGAAAGATGTAGGATTCGAGCCATCAAAGATATGTTCCTTTAATTGCTAGGCTAACATCTAACCCCATGCACTACGGTGGAACGGTGAGTGTGTGCTTGTATTAAGAATAGATTACAGTACAATACTTCGTCAGTTCACTACTTAAAACTCTCTTCACGTCACTGTACCGTCGTTTTAAGGGGAGGTGTTAGCCCAATTGGGTGAAAAAATAAAAAAATACAAAATTTGTGTGTTGTGTGTCCATTATAACCTCACTTATGTGTCCAAAGCAAAATTTTACGCCTAACGACCCTCCTAGTAGTTTAAATAGACGTTTAATAAGCATACTGTATTAGGTGCCACACCCCACTTTTTCTTTCGTTCCTCAGTTATCTTGTATAACTCTGAAATGCTTCATGATTTCGAGTTGAGACATATTTAATTTTCGGTGTAATACACGTTGACTACTCTGTAAGTTAACTAGCAGACATGCGGACATCACTATTTTTTTATTCCTTGGTCTATCTGTGACAATTTTTTCTGCGATATCGTTGTTTCACATTCTTATTTTTTCATATCGTGTGTTTCGTTTTTTGCTTCAAATTACAAAACCAAAGGGTATTTTCAAGAAGAGGAAAGGTGTTGGAGGGAACATAAAAGTTGTCTTGTGCAATAATAGATGTCCACTTGAAAATGTGAGGTTAGAGCAAACACCTGATCATGATATTAGAAATACAACTCCCAAATCCATTGGAAGTGCTTATAGACGTAAACTATTATCATTTGAGAACTCGTATGAAGATGTATACGATTCACACGATGTATATATTGTTGTATCATTGGATTTGCTGAATAATGCAATCAGCTCTTGTTGATCCAAATTTGCTGAAAAAATGTTTGCACGGCAAGACGCAAAACCCCAACGAGTCTTTCAACAATGCTGTGTGGACTCGAATTCCTAACAATGTGTTTGTTGGCTTGGAAACTCCGTGCATTGGTGTATCTGTTGCTGTTTTGACTTTTAATGATGGTAATTTTGGAAGGGTATGTGTTTTGAAACATTTAAGCGTTGAACCCGGTAAAAACACTGAGAGAGCTTAAAGAAATTGATAGTTTTAGGATTGAAAGAGCTGATAAGGATCTAAAAGACTTTTTTAAGGAAGCTAGGAAGCACAAGAAGCAATTTAGAAAGACTGGGGATGAGGACGATGATGATGACAACCCGGAGTATGCTGCAGGGATGCACTGATATATGTTGAAACTTTAAGTTCATTTTTCTGAAAACACATTTTTTGTATAAATGACCCATTTTTCAGAAACTTCTCATCATAGAAAAATGAGTTTTTGCAAATACATAATGATACTAATGATAAACCTACTGAATTACTCCTAACTCCCATCTTGCAGTTGTATGGATGTTATAGACACATTTGTGATGAAAAATGTACTAAAAATTGCGTACTACAAAAAAAATCCCTTAAAATTTAATATTCAGTAAGAACTCATGAAACAAACTCAGTGTACATACAAGGTATAAACATAACAGCATACCAAATTTGATATTCGTGTGGCTAACGGTTCCAGAGAAAACGGGTCACAAAGTATGGCAATTTAACATTGCTAGTATAGGGGCTAACACCTCCCCTTAAGCTTTAATTTTGTGCTTTGTTACACCTGGTTACTATGCACGAATATCGAATAACATTGTAGACTTAAGTAGATAAATTATTTTAATGATGTCATGTTTTTCGCACGGGCTATAGCAACTGTCGTGTGTGGTCACAGTCGCTTGCATGCTGAGCTTACGGGGGAATTATTATCACAAAGAATGCCATTATAGAAATAGCGACCTTACGACTTTTTCACGCGTTTGTTGGGCTGCATACAACAAAATTAATAGGCGCAAAAGAATCGCACGCCATATCTGAAACATCCGGTCGGCGGGATATTTGACATAAAAAGTCACAAGGTTGTGGTCCATGTGTCATGTCAAAATTGTATAGATCGTACCTAACTATTCAATGGTTTAATCTTGTTAGAGGTGTAATGCATGGTTTCCCCTCTGTCACCTACACCTTCAAACTCACTATTCACTTTATCTTGAACGAGGTTAGAGGGATGCACGTTTCTGTCAAATAAGGCTTCCATATACTTCCTGACAAAAAATCGCTGCGTATGATAGGTTTCAATGGTGACATAGTCAATGTTGTGAAGGGTAATTCGTCGTCTCCATTACTGGCTAGTAGTGGCATATTAATAAATTGTAATTAGTTTCGAAATATAATTCACTTCCTAGGTATATAAAATTCATGTGGATACAAACAACAAACATGATATCCATCCAATTGTTTTTAGAAAAGCGACCCGCGAGAAACAACATCATACGGTCATTCTATTTCCTGTAATTGATCTAGAATTATCGTTAACAAAATCCATGGATTATGTACTGATAATGAGAATGATGCCGATGGTGATGATTACTGATTCATGTTACCAAACACTCTGGTCATCGGCCCCAGATACGTATTGGAAGCGGTCACCTGAAGGAAAGGAACTTCATGGTCTCTCAGAAGGCCAGTGCTCTACCGTCTGCGCAACTCAGCCGTGCCGCTTCTTCCGCTGTGTGCATTTAGAAGTAAGGTGTACTTCGGTTGAGAAAGAATTTGCCGTTGCCTTGGAGAGGTTACTCTTTGCATTTAACTTCAGATGTTGAAAGAACAGACAAAGTCACCTGTAGGATGACAGGTGGACGGATTTGTATTTACTTATCTCTCGATTGTATAGCCGAAATGAGAATGAAGGTATGTTATTGTATATTCCCCGCATTTTGTCATACTAAATTTTAATTTTTAACTAAATATACCTATGTAGATAAAAGAAACTCACAACAAACATTATTTCCATAGGTTCAATTTATTTACAAGTTGCTTTACGTCGCACCGACACAGGTAGGTCTTATGGCGACGATGGGATAGGAAAGACCTAGGAGGTTAAAGGAAGGGGCCGTGGCCTTAATTAAGGTAGAGCCCCAACATGCGTCTGGTGTGAAAATGAGAATCCACGGAAAACCATGTTCAGAGTTGCCGACAATGGAGCCCAATTGGACAAAATATTTTAGTTTATGTCATGATGACTACCACGAAGGTGGCGTGGCCTTATGCACGTCGAAAAAATATTACTTTTGACACACTTGTAGGCTGAATATCATCACGAAACTTTGGGAATATATTGTCAACTTATCTAAATAAATAATAACACCGTTTTCAAAAAAATCGCATTTTTGATCCAACATTTAAAAGAACTTAGAAATTATCGAAGATTTCCCTAGATAAATTATTTTATTCCCTAATTCCTCTTCCTAACAGCTGTTATGTGCAACACCGCGGTACATCCCCGTGATATGGCAATGATCGCGAACTTTCCATTCTTCATCTGTGAATTTATTATAACACAGTTAGCAATAAACTGATAAGTCGAAATCCTTCTCTTGATCAATAGTTAAGCCTATAGGCTTATTTAAAGTGTATAAGCGTTCAATTTTATGGGCTTCAGATATCAAATATTTCATAAATTTCTCCGCCGCATCAGGCCCCCTATACACAAAGGTTTCTTTCTTGGAAGATTTGACTCTAGATGTTCAACATCGGAAGAAGGCTTAACATACACCGTAAAGCTCATAGGATTATGATAGTGGTAAAGAAGAGTATAACTCATTTCAGGAGTAGGCACACATGTTTGAAGTAGTAAAAGAATACTTTTAAAATCAACATATAATGCGTAGAGTAATCTCAACATTCTCTCTACATCGCCAAATTTCAGAATACCCTCCTTTGTAGGCATTTTGAATTTTAGCAATTTTATGTTGCTGACAGAATATCCTGTGTTCTTTCAATATATCCAGTCTGCTAATTCCACGCTGATTTTATCAAAGTAGGTATGTAAAACATCGCTTACAGATATATATTTTATGCTCTAGATTTGTCAATTGGTATCCAATTAACTTTTCAAAGTTGGATATGTAGACGAAATAACTCCGGTCTGAGAGGTCACTAAGCAGTAGTAGATCACAATGGTCTGTCAATTCTTTGACTACAACTTTCAAGCGAAAAATCTTGTTTTCTTCGAATCCATACACAATCACGGAGATGTTGTTAACCTTTTCAAACTTCTCTATTTCAGATAGCGATGTTGGAAATGGGATGCTTGAGAAATCATATTTAACTTCCAGCTTCTTATATTTATTCACTTGCTGAGGATCTTTTTTTAACAAATTTTGCTAAAACAGCATACATAAAGCACTTATCCTCGTAATTTGGAGGGTTTATACAAGCATTTCTTGCTGCTATAGGAGCCGGTAGGGGATTATATGTACTTCCATGTAAGGGTCTGTACTTAGTTATCCTCAGCCGAATGCCTTCAACAGCTAAGAGAGCCCAGTTACTGCCTTTTGATTGACATTCCTCCATTTCTGTAACCAATTTTTTAAAACTGAGTGTTAAAAAAATCACTCAAATCAGTAGTAAGAAATAGGGGTGTATTACGGGTTGGGAATGCTCGATCTTGATATCTCCTACAGCATTGGTAAATCTACATTCAGACATAATATTCACTTTCATTTATTTATGTAAGGGCAGCTCCTTGTTAATAATAAAAGTAATCCTATCGTTTGCTTCGTTCAAATAAGAACTTAGATCACCACATGTAACACACCGAAGAAAATAGGACTTTAAACGATCTTCGAAAGAGGTTTCGTACTCAACTATACCATTTTCGTCAGGAACAGTGGAGAGCAGCTGATATTTGGTTGGCTTTTTAAAAATATTTTCGTTGGAGAGGCATTACTGTTGCAAGCGTCCTCATGCCTCTGTCCGTTGTAGACATTGTTGAAAACGTTCTACACGTTCTACACTGATGGAACTCTCCGCACGACAGTTCATGACGTTTCCTGTGGTATTCCCGGGGAAAGGTTTTTCCACACTTCTTGCATGCATAACTTATGGACAGCCAAGGAGTCTTGTATAGGGTATATTGCATGTAAAATAATAATAATAATAATAATAATAATAATAATAATAATAATAATAATAATAATAATAATAATAATAATAATAATAATAATAATAATAATAATAATAATAATAATAATAATAATAATAATAATAATGGTTCAGAGAGACATCGAGATCGATCGATCGATAAATCTATCAATCAATGATCTATTGTAACCGTAAAAGTTTGTTTTGATGGCTAGCTGAACACAAGACTCGGCCCAGGGGTGACCGGTCACTATCTGAATTAATAGAGAGGAGAGGGAAGTCAGATAAGTACAATGGAACACTAATTGTTTAAAAAAAGTTTATTCATAAAATAAAGTCAAATTTCAACATCACCTCAGCAAAGCAGTTATAATGAGTACTTCTCCTTGGGGCGGAATTGGCCCTGATACATTGCGGGTCACAATGTCTGCTTAGGGTGCCACCATCTTCCGAGCCGATCTTGAATATCTGGAAGGTCTCGAATATCTCGGAGGACTGGATGGTCTAGGAGCATTCGTAGTCACGGTTGTAACGTGGCACTGGGCATGAAATAGATCCAAAATAACTGGTCTGCACAAATGAGATAATAGTTAGTAGTGGTCTGCACTCAATTGTCTTCACAGTGGAATTTCACTAATGAACACAGTTATTGCTGATGGCTTGAATCGAGCTCAAAATAAATCTGCGATGTATCAACCACGGAAAATAAATAAGTCACTTTATCAAAGTTAAATATGAGAACTTCGGCTGAATAGTGACGTAGAAAATGAAATATTCCACTTCGAAACTTTACACAGTTCAAGTTCGAATTAATTGTAGAAATAAATGAAACCAAAGGATTTGTTCTGGGATGAATTTAGTCCCGTTCACGATTAAATAAAGAAAACACTGTCCTTTCAAGAACCGTCCTGAGTTCAACACAAGAAATGTTAACTGTACCAGTTTATTTAACCACAGTTCTAAGGCTATGTTCTATCGTGAATATGGTCACTTGGAAAATAAATCTTAAGTTCGATAGCACTGTTAAATTCAACTACTTGTGTCAGCAGCTTGTAGCATAAACGCATAGTTTGTCGAAATGTTCTAACACCTTGGTAGAGTAACACTGTCACAAAATTCAATCACCTGTACAGTTTGAAATACTGAATTACGTCTCGCTATTAGCACAGGTTTATCACTTGTTAGGGTTAAATACAAAATTATGTAGAGTTTTGAAGTTCCACTAACGACAAGGTTTTATCACTTTTAGCGTTCAATGTTAAATCACTTTGTGAAGTTTAAACACTGCCATTCAAATCCTATCATCTCTTGTAATTTAAACATCAAATTACATTTAAGTACTTGGTAGCGTAGTATTGTACTAGTTCGAATCACACTGTTCCTGTAAATAATTAAACACCTACCGGGCGAGTTGGCCGTGCGCGTAGAGGCGTGCGGCTGTGAGCTTGCATCCGGGAGATAGTAGGTTCGAATCCCACTATCGGCAGCCCTGAAAATGGTTTTCCGTGGTTTCCCATTTTCACACCAGGCAAATGCTGGGGCTGTACCTTAATTAAGGCCACGGCCGCTTCCTTCCAACTCCTAGGCCTTTCCTATCCCATCGTCGCCATAAGACCTATCTGTGTCGGTGCGACGTAAAGCCCATAGCAAAAAAAAAATTAAACACCTTAGCTGTTCACGTCTCAACTCATACACAACTTCTATTACCACACGCAAACGATGCTGTAATACTTGTAAGTCTTGTAGATGCGTTGTAGAATCAGAGTTCAATAGTACGCGAACTTAAACTTCCATCGGAGAGTCGAACTGGCAACCAACATCGCGGCAGCAGAATGACCAACAGCCGACCGACCGGCCTCGACTGTGGCACAAGATAGACTGGCTTGACAAGATCATGTCTGCTATTTATTCAGTATCCCCTGGGAATTATAATTGCTAATATCTTTCGTACATTTTAACGGATCTCCATGAAACTTGGGAATTATGACTATAAAAAAAAGGCTACACAGTGATGTGGTTCATTTCTTCATATCATTAATCCATCTGGAAGAAATTAACGATGGAAAAGAATGGAACATTCCGTCTGACGTAATACAACCTTGGCCAAGTTACCCAGTTGTGACGTCTCACTTCCCCGCTGCTCACAGCTGACATGTTCGCAGGGGAAGCGTGTTCGGCGGGTAGCATAACTCTGCATACATCGGGGACTTTGAATGAGAACCGTGTTACGGGTATACTATATTTAGGACTACCACCCAGGTGACGGATCTCATATAAATTGTTTACCTAGTCTCTTAAGTGATTTCAAAGAGCTTAGAAAATTATCGAAGATTTCCCTAGATAAATTATTTCATTCCCTAATTCCTCTCCCTATAAATGATTAGGCATATTTACTCTGATTTGTCCTCTTGAATTCCAACTTTATCTCTATATTATCGGTATGATCTTTCTTACTTTTAAAAGCTTCGTACAACCTTATTCGTCAACTACTATTAACATTCCACGCCATTTTTTGATTGATAACTCGGAAAATCCTACATACTTGAGCAGCTCGTCTCCTTTCTCCTAAGTCTTCCTAGCCCGATCTTTTCAACATTTTCGTAACATTACTCATTTGTCGGATATCACCCAGAACAAATCGTGTTTCATTTCCTTGGATGTTTTTTCCAGTTCTCGTATCAAGTAGGCCTAATCCTGGTGAGGGTCCTATACACAGGACTATACTCTAATTAGGGTCTTCTCAGAGACTTATGAGGGTTATAGGGTGTTCGAGCCCCACTGTGCGCAGCCATGAAGATGGTATTCTGTGGTTTCCCATTTTTAGACCAGGGAAATGCTGGGGAATTACAGACACCGCAATGACACAGGTTATCAGATAAAATTCTACACATGCGAAAGTAAGTACGCGAGGCTACATGTCTACGATGTTGCAAACCTCCTACTGAATTAAGAACTCGCACTGGTTCGCTTACGTTATCAAATCTCCAGTAACATGTTGCAACGTAAATCAGCGGCTCGCTCCTACTTTTGTAGTAGTGACGTGACCTTCAGAAGAAAATCAACTTCCGGACCGTGATACCTGGAATCAGCTTTCTGTGAGTATCTTTTTCATTGCATTCCCTTACTACTAACAAGTTTTGACCTGAACAAGTACATAATTACCTCTGTTATGCTGATGGCTATACAGTTTTTAAGACTCAAAAGACTAGCACATTAAAGTCGATGTTCGTAATTCAGTAGGTCTGACCATAGATCGGTCTTAAGAGGATGGCGATTTTTAAGCATTTGCAAATTGATATACCAATGTTTCCTTTCATTAATAGTAATATAAAGGAGATAATAGGTCTAATTAATAATTGTTATTGTTGTTATTTCGATGTGCTATTTATTATTGTAATTATCTCCTGAAAAATATTCCTATTTCAGCTACTATTTTACATTAATGCCTCGGGATGGTGTAGTGACGTAAGATGGCGGCGACCGCATGCTTCCGGGTTCGGAATCCTGCTGATCGTTGCAGTCTAAATCTATATGTCCGCGTCATGGCTGTGGCAGTTGGTACTCTTACTCTTTGGTTGATACAGTCAGGGCGAGTGAAGTATTAAGTAGGGGAACTAGTTCCAACCGCCAGGTGGAGCTAGTGTTAGTTGGCTTTAAACGCGATTGCAATACTGAATATCGTAACATGAAATAGCTAGAGCTTCTGTACAAAATTAAAATATACGTTAATGCAATTATTATTGGGAGCACCATATAACGCACTGTAGTATTGTTTACAGGAATACATGATAAAACATGTAATGCAGGACACACAGAATTAAGAATGCTTACCTAAATCTGGAAGAAGCGTTCAATACTTTTCTTGCTGGTTTAGAAGACGCTTGGACTTCGCGTTTCTTGATATTTCCTTTGCCCGAAAAATAAATGTGCGCTTAATGTAATGGAATACAATTTTGGGCAAATATTATAGCAGACGATCTTCTGAGCAGCATAAATTTCGAAACATTGGAAGTTCGTATATCATCTCCTCAGAGTCTTAAAGTATATCATCCCACAACGCGCCTCTCCTTTCATTTTTTTCCATTGTAGCGTCTACACGTTTCATCATGTCATAGTCCGACTCGTTGGCTGAACGGTCAGCATACTGGCCTTCGGTTCAGAGGGTCCCGGGTTCGATTCCCGGCCGGGTCGGGGATTTTAACCTTAATTGGTTAACTCCAATGGCACGGGGCTGGATGTATGTGTTGTCTTCATCATCATTTCATCCTCATCACGACGCGCAGGTCGCCTACGGGAATCAACTCGAAATACCTGCACCTGGCGAGCCGAACATGTCCTCGGACACTCCCGGCACTAAAAGCCATACGCCATTTTTATCATGTCATAGACGGCTAACGAAGGATATTTGAGGCATTTAGAGTCACTGCCACCAAAGTCCCGTCATTTCGAAAGAACGCTCACATAACTAAGAACACACTAAGTTTCATAACCACATTCTAATGTTTTCACACACTCACTGCAAGGTGCAAATTTATTTGCCGCTGTATGAATCAAGTATACACTTAAGTAATATACGAGACTATCGCTTGCTCTAGCTCAACTATTCTTATTAACGGACAGATCTATGGGACTGAGGACTATGGGTCTTATCTTTTGCGCAAAGGATGACAGCTTGTGGTCAACAACATCCTCACAGTTCGCTGTAGAAGTAAGCATTCCTTTCCCCGGATCATATACAGACTGAACAAGCTTCGAACTCCCTGAAAATTATGTGGCACAGCGTTCTCTGTTAACTTCCACCTGTTACGAACCAGTTCCACTGTTTTTCCACCTATATTGAAGGTATCCACTTTGATCAGGATGTCGTCACTAAAATGTATATCATACACACGATCCCTCAAAGTTAAAAGTCATCCTTGGAATTTTTTGTGTTCCATTCACTCAAACAATTTTTCTTAGATCTAAACAAGTGCCTACAATCCCCTTCATTATACCCAGATTTACAACCTCGCACAAAACAACATGGCATGTTCACGTTGATGATTACACTTAATAACACCACTCAATTCACACGTAAACAATATTTTACCCTTTAATACAGTGGGTTGCGCCTACACAACCGTGCGCTCAACAGCTACTTGTTCAGGCCAAACGATGCGTTCGGCGTGTGGTGTTAAAAAGTAGAACTATATTATCGGGACAACGGAGGCTTATGGAAGTTACAACACTTGATAATTTACAAGCCCTTGCCTCGCGTTGATACCGTGTTTCCAATTACTCATGTCAGGTTTCGAGCAAAGAGTTTCTGAGTATTTGCTGTTTGTTCCATGCAAGCTGAGTACATGTTGACATTAGAGAACGAATGGTGACCAAGAAAATCTGAAAATGAGGAGGCTGTTATGCTGTCGTAGAATATTTAATTCGAGTGGTGAAGAATATAAATGAATTACATTTAATTATTTATGTTCTGAGCAGTCGTCTGTTTATAAGCCTAGTGATGGTTTTTCATTACTCGTCCTTCGTAGTGAATTTTCATTGTAAACAAAGAACAGCTGACTCTCGTATAAGGTGCAAGAAACAAGCTAAGAAAAAATTAAGGTGCACTGATTGAATCTGGGGTATTTCAGGTCCTTTATTTGATGTAAATACGTTTGTCTAGGCAGAAATTGAAGTCATGAATTGCCTAGTGAAGCTTTTGAAATATTGGAAACATGAACGCGAGGTCACAGACTTTTGAATTGGTAAGTTTTCCCAAATTGTGTGATGAAAAAGCGAATGAAAGCTCTTTTCTATCGTATATTTGTAATCCCTCTTGAGTTTTAGGCTGAAGGCCCACTTTTCTCTTGAGTTACACTGTTCTGATCTAGAGCTTTGTCCGGACATTTACAGCGCGCATAGGCTTCGTATTATGCCGGACGTGGTCAGTGTAGGAGATTTTTAATTTAATACTATATTGTGTTTTGAATTTGTGTCCGTACAGCAGTGCATGAAATGACTTCATTGTTGTTGATAACTCACATATTTTTGAAATTGCACATGTTGGATTACAATTAAGATTAATGTTCCTATTGCAAACCTAGACCAAACCTCTGTCATACTGCTAAAACACTATTATGGTAAATTTATTGGATGTAATGAAAGGTGGAGGACAGCAATCCAAGTAGAGAAGCCATTCTCTTCCCTGGTCTTATGTTGGAGAACACAAATTAAAGTTGTAATCTGGGTTTTTAATTGTTGGCTTATACCCCACATTTTCTCCAAGTGTATATATATTTGAAGTAATGGAATGTTTTAAGATGAATGTAGAATTTGTAGGTGTGGTTGGATGAATATTTCTTAAGATGGAGCTAAAAACCTTCCTTATCAGTTATTTAAAGATGTAAATAAGTTTACAGTGATTTATTAGTATCCAATTGTGAGTTGCACTGAACAGAAGATCAGGAATAAAATGAGAGATTTTGGACAGCAAACTTGAGATCTCTTGTATTATCGTAACTACATATACCTAGTTATTAGTAGACCTTAGTTGTTAAGGCTATAGTTCACGATTAGGTCCTGTTCAGGAAATTTAGCAAAGAAATTATAGTTTTCAGGATGATTTTGTATGGTAAAAATCTCTGACTATATGTGCCAATTCAGTGTCATAATGAATGCTGGATTATGCAGTCATAAAACTGTGATTGTAAATTTATCTGGACTATTCAATTATTGGTCTCTTTTCAGCTTGTGAGGTTAGCCCGGTAGAAATATAGTAATACCAATATAAATGGTCCGTTATTGGACATATATAGTACACATAGTATATAGAAATATAGTAACTGGTATTCAAGGATTATTACATAAAATGTAACTCTAAACGCTGCTATTCTCACCTTAAAATGATCGTGGAAGAGAGATGTGTTCAGTACGCTTGCCAGGAACCAACCCCCTAGATGTACATTTACTTTTATAAACAAAAATACTGTTGTAGATGCCATACTCCATTGCTTATAATGGTGATTGGTTCACATGTAGAAGAGGACAACGTCATTGATACCTAGGATGAGGTTGAGATTTTGTAACCAACCATTGTAGAAGAAAAAAATTATGAAGCGGCCAGGGAAGTTTAAAAGGCCGCAGCGCATACTGTCCGCACGGCAAGAAAAAAGGTAGTTTAGTAGTTGTAACCTATCTTTGCACATCCAGGCCAATCTCTGTCATGAGAACAGTGGCCCCTTTGGGGCCACACTCCCTTCGAGAGGCTCTTTTCTATTGGCGCGGTGCATACTGTCCGCTTGGCAAGAAAAAAAAGGTAGTTTAGTAGTTTTAACCTATCTTTGCACATCCAGGCCAATCTCCCTTCAAGAGGCTCTTTCCTATCACCGCGGCACATACTGTCTGCACGGCAAGAAGAAAAGTATAGCCATATCAAACCATCAACCAACAGTTGGCAGCATTGTCGTTCCTCTCGGCGCTTCCTCTCAGCGCTACAAGTGCAACAATCAACTTACGTGCGCCAGCTAGTGGTGGCCCGTGTTACCAAACCTCGAGTACCGGTTGCTATAGTTCTGCCGTTAGCCCTTTGTATAGATGAGCACCAATATTGTGTGCCATCATGTTATCTGTGGCAGACTTACTAGTGTAACTCACATTCCTCCAATCTTTCCTTTCCGCCACAGCTATTCCTAACTCTTATTTCTTTCTAACGTGCAACTCCTTAAAATCTTTATTTCTCTGTTAAAATGCAGTGGGCCTTTACGGCACAGTTTTACCTTGTGCTATGTAACATTAGTACCATGAGCCATGACTTGCAGTGCAGACATCTAGGTGCTGTACGACTGTCATTTGTTTCTTTCTTGCAGATGACATAATCGCATGGTGCACAAGGCTGCCAACTTAGGAAGTAGGAATAAGACAATTGTTGTACATTAGGTGCAGTTATCGACATAACCATTGGTCTAGATTCTGGAGGCTTAGCATTCCGTAGGGCAATGGCAGCGCATTCTGCGTTGGATAGTGGTGAAAAGCTAAATTAAGTACAGTAAGCATGTTGGCTAGTGACAAAACCATTGGATTGGTTACATGCAGCTGGGTTGGTAGCACCTCAAGATTGAGACTGCAATAGATTTGAGGTGACAAGTCCTCGCCGATGACTGTGTTTTTATTATGCGCGGGTTGGTAACAAAATGTATTTCTCTGTATTGTTGGGAATGAAGTCATATCCAATTATATATCAGCCAGTGGAAATGCTTGTACCGGCTTGAGCAATGGAGAATGGTGCATGCTACATTTCATTAGGTTACAAAAGTAAATGTACTTCTGGGGGGAGGGTTGGTGGGTCTCTGGCTATTATAGTAAACACATTTCTCTTCTACAAGGAATTCCATCATTTCTAGGTCTATTCTCTTATGTTATAAAGATTGCATAGTGCATAGTCAAATGAAACTATCTTTATCATTCCTTTCCACCTTTAAAGGTACATATCTCATTTATACTGTACTAGCTCATTCACATTTTTAGGAAGATGAAAATCGTTTAAAAATTATATGTAATGGTACCTAAAGTAGACGAGAGCAGAAATCCATCTTTTATGCTTGCCAGGGTCCCACCGACCCGCTGCTAGAACTATTCTTATATAGAAAACTTAACCCATTAGCTCCTGAATTCATTTTTTTCTGAGATTTGCTTATTTATTGTGTTTTGCCGCATGTTTGAGACCAAAATAAACTAATAAAATAAGTTTCAGAATTTTGGAATCACTAGGTCATAAAATATTTGATGTTGCCATATGGAAACGCTAGGCGCTTGCACTACCCATTTTTAAACAATGAGTTTTGAAAGTCGAATTTAGGTTGCAAAGTGGTGGTTTTTTTAAATGCAATAACAATGTTGAAATATCTTAGCATTATTTATTTTAAGAATATGGAATATCAGTTTTTATTCACATCACAGCAAAAAGAAAAATAGAATTATTGAGCAAGGGATAAAATATTTGTTTGCAGTACATAGACACATATGTACAGTTCGTTGCCTGTCAAGACAAAACACTCATTGGAACAATAGAATAAAATAATAAAATGAAGAATCAAAGAACTTCAGATGCAGTTACAAACTATAGAGTAACTACAGTAGTCTATATTTTCGGAGGCATATAAAAGCCCACCTTCAATACTTGTGTGTTAGCCACAGAGATAGAGAATGACAATCTTTCACTGTCTTCATATCATCCTGCGTGTCCCAATAAGAATGCTTGGAGGGCAACCAGTTATATCCAGAAATGAAAAGTATGGCGATAAAGCAACAAATTTCATCAGAAGTTACTTGTGGGTCCGTACAATTTAAAAACACTGCATACGTTTTAGTCTCTCGAACTAAATGTTCGATCAGCTGGTTATCTGTAAACAATTCAAAAATGTCAACAACAGTAATGGATTTTCACTTGCTATAACTAGACTCCGGAAATGTCAACAGACGCCCAATATTAATATCAGCCCCATTGGTCTATCTTGGTTTGTTCTTTGATTTATTATTTCTTCTATCAGTTATCCGCTCTTTCGCAGCATCGGGTATTGAAACAGATCTTGCATCAGTAGACGGAAAAGGCATTTCGTCCTCTGGTAACACACCTTCATCATTGTAACTAATCCCGATTCTCTCATTATTTACAAGCTTCATTTCAGCACTGACACGTAACTGTCGAGAGAGAGATTATCAATAAGCCCACCGTCATCTTGATCACCGGGAGCCCTCATCTGTAAATACATTTACGTAGTGCGGTTCCACAAAAATATCACCATTGAGATCTTCAGTCAGTAGCATATCCAGTGCTTCTAAAAGGGAAAATCCCTTCCTGCAGTGAAGATGTATGAATCAGTATAAAGTATCATGACCTGACAGCTGCAGCAATTTTACTGAGTATAAACGCCTAGCGTTTCCATATGGCAACGTTAATGATTCAACAAGCACTCCTATGGCATTGTGCGCCCATACTATTTCATATGCTTACAGCATAGATAATGAAGGGTTCACAACACTACTGTAAACATAATCCAATGAAAGAACTTTACTTACAGATTTTATATCCTTCTTACGTGAAGCCGGCAGCCATTTTGCAGGAACTTAAAATAACCAAGAGTCCACCAGTCTTTGTGTCACAACAATAGATTTTAAAATGAAATAAACGTGATTACTCGATTCTACACACTCTTCTCTAACTGTCGGATGACACTACAATCTTCCAGATTATTTCTTGTTGCCAACAGTATTAAAAGAAGAAGGTGCAAAAATCATTGCCATTTGGCAACGCAAGGTGTTAATGGGTTAAACACTGCACAATGTCAGTCTGCGGAATGTGGCCATTTCCTGTGTTCCTATTTGCTGCAGGGCAGTTCCTATTGTCTCCAATGGAGCTTGCATAATGTGTTGCCCACTGCTACTTCATTCCCTTGAAAATAATGGAACTGCCGAGTTTGAAAGTGATGTGTCATGGTGTGTTCTAGATGTAGTCGCAGTATCTGTGACAACTATCCAGTGATTTTGTCACTATCCAATACTTACACAGGAGATACTAGACGCCTGTATGCCCATTGCTTGCCCAGTGGCCTTGCTACTAGCTGGAGAAATTTCATATTCTGTAATGTTCTTTTCACTACCCATACCTCAGTTCCTAAGTTGGAAGCCTTGTGTAGTGTGCTGGCATGTCATGTGAGCTGCGCTATTTTGTGTTCTTAACCTCTCTTTTGCCAACTAGTCGGTAAAGTTTTATCCATATCGCTTTTCATATTTTTAAACAATTGTTTTAAACCCATACCATAGGCTGTTTACATTTTTATTTACTATTTTCTACCAATCGTAATTACTTTTTTTAAACTCCATCATACCTCTCTTATGAACCATATGGTACTTCTTAATAGTCTTACATTTATTACCTTTCTGTCACATTTATTTTTAAACTACGACGAAAACACTTTCGTGCTCACTTATATCATATATCACTTCAGTTTCTCCATACATTTCTTCTAACATATTCTTCCACTGAGCGAGTTGGCTGTTCCTTTAGGGTTACGTAACTGTGAGCTTGTATTCGGGAGATGGTGGATTTGAATCTCGCCATCGGGAACCCTGAAGTTGGTTTTCCATCGTTTCATACCAGGCAAATGCTTTAATTAAAGCCATGGCTGCTACCTTCCCAGTCCTAGTCTTTTTCCTACCCTTGCATTGCCAAGAAACTTTGATGTGTTAGTACAACATAAAAAAAAACCTCAACGCCTAAAATATTTGTCCCTCTTGTTGGTTCCATTACTTTCTGATTCAGCTGTCCTTTCCTGTTTAACTTACCTACCATTTACCATTCATTGTTATGCTAAATTTAGGTGACCTGCTGCAGTCATGTTCCTTTCTGTGTTGTTCCCTAAATAACTGCTTATCTTATCAAATAAATCCACGTCATCATCACCCCTTCCAGGTCTTTGAGTGTGGTGTCATTCTCAGAATTCAATACAGATTACAAACTGGGGAAGAATAAAACTCCTAAACAATTATACCAATGGTCTGACATAGAACTTTATTCAAGAGGTTCTCTTCTAAGCAACTCTGACATATTAGGCGAATGGGTTTTGTCACTAGTAAGGGCGTGCACAGAATAATAGAGAAAGAATGCTTCAGTAATGGTTGGTAGCATTGTTGTTGCAAGTGAGTAAGGCGCCAGGAACAAAAGAGCATCGTTCTCTGTGCCGAGTTCAGCACACTCTCCTAGCCTTTTGAACCCAACTCGCAGGTTCGATTCTGGCTCAGTCTGGTGGTATTTGAATGTGCTCTCAAATACGTCAGCCTTGTGTCATTAGATTTACTGGCATGTAAAGGAAATCCTGTGGGAGAAAATTCTGGCACCTTGGCAATTCTGAAAATCATCAAATATAGTTAGTGGGAAATAAAAACATTATTATTATTATTATTATTATTATTATTATTATTATTCAGCACGCTCTTGCTGTGCTAGGTTGGGTCAATACTGAAGTTCTACATTCTATAATCTAGATGTTATTTGAATCGAGGGACATTTTCTTCTTGTTAGCATACCTGCCAACCCTTCTGATTTACCCTGAAACTTTCCGTTTTTAACTCGTCTTCTGATTTTCCGAATGATTTTTACTTCGTCCTATTTTTTAGCAATATAACCTCCAGTAAAATACTCTTCCCCTAGGATAAGTTATTGTGCGCTTGTGTAATTTACGCAGCCTCATTTTCAAGCATACTTATTTGATGCTTTATTTGGCGAGTGTATCGTCCGTCGCCTTTGTGTATTGTGTTTCCCACTCAGTACATCACCATGTGTGTTTTACAGCTGGGAATTCGGGACGGCAATCGTCCTACAAGGGAGAGAGGCTAGCGCGCACTAGCGACTCCATTCATTGGGACGAAAGGTTGAGTTTCTTGTTGTGTGGTTCACGAACTGTTAACTTTGTTTCTGTGCATAGTTTCATTAGAGTTGTAGGCCACGTATGGTTTTCTTTCCTTTTATTTGCAGTTCTGTGCTTTTCCCTCTGTCGAAACCGCGTGTTAATAATTTATGAGACATATTGATCTATTTTGTATGTGGTAGTTTTGCGTATTTCAGTGCATTCATGTTCATTCTTAGTTCATAATTTTAATGAGTTGAATGTGTTTGAGAGAGTTATGTCGGCGACTGTTTCTGGTATTTTCTCTTCACATTATGGCCACAAAACATAACACATGTTATCTCCATATGTGCAGATACCTATAAAATTGAATTTTGAATTTTCATGTTACAAATACAGGAAACAGTTATGCATGTTCCGTATTTGTTACATTTTCTTGTAACCATTATATTTTCTCAGTATAAGATTTTAAATTTAATGGTCATTTCGCCGTGTAACTGTAGATTTGGAGCAATATACGCAATAAAATCCAAGAATTAAAAAAATCTTCCTATTTTTGATTTCTAAAAGTTGGCAAGTATGTGTTAGCTTATCGGCCTCTCCCATTCTCTGCATGATGTCGTAGAGCTCCCTCAGCCAGCATGACCATTAGAGATCTCCTTAATTTATTGTAGAGTATCCAGTATTCGGGAGATAGTAGGTTCGAACCTCACTGTCGGCAGCCCTGAAAATGGTTTTCTGTGGTTTCCCATTTTCACACCAGGCAAATGCTGGGGCTGTACCTTAATTAAGGCCACGGCCGCTTCCTTCCCACTCCTAGCCCATTCCTATCCCATCGTCGCCGTAAGACCTATCTGTTACTAAGTCAGTACGGATCCAATCCCGACCATCATGGTCAAGATTATTAATAAAGACCTATCTGTGTCGGTGCGACGTGAAACAACTAGCAAAAAAAAAATTATTGTAGAACATTAATGGTGAATCTTGGTTAATAACATCAACTGGTCAAAGAGTGTGGCAGGACACGACATATTATGACAGGCTATTCAACATCGTCATCAACGTAATGTCCCTCTCCCACTATTCTTTTTGTGTGACTACTCATTGGATCATCCAGGTATGGCTCTGCTTTCACAGAAGGCTTGTTTTCTCACTGCCACTTCATAGATGCTGTGAAAGGAATTTAGATTGTAGATCAATTGCACTCTCAGTTCCTTCCTTCCAGTCATATATTCTAGGTGGCGTGTTTTCATTTTATGTAAATGCAAATTTTTCTCTCATGGATCTTGGGCAGATTGTTGAAAAATTAACTTTTATAACATTTCTTCAAGTTAGGGAATGTGATGACAGTCTATTTTCTCATCACTTAAAACTACATACCCTTCTACATTTTAGTCTCATTAGTTTTTCTTTTATAAATTTGTCTGTGATAGTGGGTGGTAAATCAGTACTTTTTTTGCTGCAAATATTTTGTGTGAATGTTTCACTTCAAAATTTTAGGAATTCATTTGTTCTGTTCCTTTAGGGAAATATTTAGAGTATGAATGGGCATCTTCACTCTAAAAAAAATCCTGGGCTGTACATTAATTAAAGCCACAGTCGCTTCCTTCCCCGCCCCGTGTGATAGTGGTAGAATACATCAATGGTATCTTCTGCCTGTCATATGAAGCGACTAAAAGTGGCAACATTAGTGCGAGAATGGATTACATCATTGGAATTGTGAATTATACCTCCTGTTGGTGGGAGGGTGTGAATATATCCACAGGTAATCCCTGCCTGTCATAGAAGGCATCTGAAAGAGTCATGTGGCCATTGGCCCCCTCTTGAAGGTTTGTTGTATATTGATTCAAAATATAATGTGCATGCTGTTTGAGGAAGGGTCTCTAATGTGTACAACTATGCCCAAAAGCCCAGACAGTATCGACAACCCGGAGGGTAGGAACATTGTATCAGCCTGAAAACACAAATGCCTGAGCAGTAACCAATCTATATGCCTGTAAATGGCATTGTTGAAGATTTAGACCCCAGGTAGTACCTTCCAAGCCAGGCAAGTATTGCCTGTGTTGCATGGCGGCTTCAGAGTCTGACCATGATGGGCGTTGGTGGCATTCGGGAAGGATATTTTGGACATGGCTTCAAGGAGAACTAAATATGTCCAAGGTGGTCCTTCACCCAAGTCAACATTTAAGTCCTTCAAGTGGCAACCCCCTGGGAAGCAAGCACAGCATGAAAGTATGTGATCCAACATCCCAAGGTTCTTGGTTACTACCAGGACCAATCGGAATGACTTCAAGCTGGTGAAGTCTTACTTTGTTCAATAGGCACGTAGAAGGTGTCTGTGGCTTGAGGACCTTAAAAAGACATGATGTGCCGTGGTAAGCGTTGAAGACTCGCACCGCAGCTCATGTATCACCACTGTGATGATCTTCCTGTAAAAAGAGTGGAAGAGAACAAATCTCTGAATCTGGTTTGGTTTGTGGAGTGATTCTTCACCACAACCTGAACTTGAACACTGACGATGAACTGATGGAGGATATGAAGAACTGTGGAATGACACTTCAGGTGCATTATGCGCAAAGTCAATGGCAAAGATGTTTCCACCAGTGGCTGTCGTCATTCTCCTTCAAATTGGCAATGTTGCCAGAGAAAGTCAAGGTAACAATCAATCGTTGCAGTGTGAGGCCATACATTCCACCTCCAATGTGGTGCTATAATTGCTGGAGATTCAGAAGCATGGTTTTTCAAGCAAATCTATGTATCTCTAAGACTAAATTCTAAAAGAATTCTAAAAATTTCGTCTTAGATATTCAAAGTCGGTACGGAACCCCAATGAAGTTTATTACTTGTAATAAATCTATCTGTGCTACTTGTGGAAAAGAAGCTCATGTCATGGAACAATGCATACCTCCCAAGCTTGTACACCAACTGCCATTGTATTCATTCTCCTCAAGATAGAGACTGTCCTGTCTATCTCAGTGAGAAGAATATCCAGGAAATTAAGACTCTGGATGGTCTTTCATAAGAAGCATGTCAGAAGTTTGATTCCATGAATGCTCTCCAGTGCAGATAGATTGTAGCATTAGAGCACAGAGTTTGTCAAGTTCATTGTTTGTTCCACCTGTACCTTCTAAGATTGCTGTGCCCAAGGTGGCAGTTGCTCCAGTAAGCAACACTGCAAAGAGTAAAACCTTGAAGGTGTGGTCTAACTCACATACTCACCCAAGCCCATCTAAATAAGAACAAAAGGTGGGTAAGAATGGGGGCGCTCCCTCATCCATCCTGTGTGCCAGCGCCTGGTGGAGCATCTGTTCCTAAGTCAGTGCACTTCCCGCATAGGAGGAACCCCCACCGCTGAGAAGCATCTCAGAGGTCTTGAGGGTTCACCTCCATTCTCATATGGAGACAGAAGCAGTATTTAGGTTAGGAGACATCTCGCTGCTTGAAACCTACCACAAACAAGCAAGAGACCACACTATCGCACTGTTACAGTTCCACTGTAACAGTTAAGACAGGCATTTTACTGAGGCTCGCCAGCTAATCAGGTCGCAGCAAGTAGGTTATAGTCTGCATTCAAAAAACTAATCTCGGACCATTTCATTATATGGTCTTGAGAGAAATTTTAGATAATACTCAAAAGAACGGGGTTATGCCAACCGGGTTTCTGGTGGCATTGGTATCTTCACTCATTCTGATAAATACAGCGATCCGGTTTTGCTAAGAACCGAGCTGGGGGGGGGGGAATAGCGGTACCTGTTTTGTTGCCTGTCATGTCTACTGTTTGTAACGTATATTTCCCACCAGCCAGCCTCTCATTATCACTGATGTAATTTGCCTTATTGATTGGTTCCCACTGCCTTTCATCCTATTGAGTGGTTTTAATAGGTTTTAATACTCATTGTCCATTATGGGGCTCTGAAATGCCTTGCCTCAGGGGAAGTTGGGGGAGCTGGATTTCTGCATTTTGAATTCAAGGGAACCAACTCACTTTAGTGTAGTGCATGAAACTTTTTTACGGTTTGATGTTAGTACAGCCGAGCGCTCGTTCCCATGTCGGTGGGAATGATCATGATGACCTCTGTGACAGTGACCATTTTCCTGTTGTTCTTACTTTGTTGAAACAGATATCCATAAACGCTCCTCCTTGGTGAATTCTGAAATTAGCTGATTGACCAAGTACGCACCACTATCCGTCTTTAATGACTCAGATAGCCGGAGCATAGGTGATGATGTGGCACATGCCACAGAAGTAATCCCTGTTACTGCTGAGAAGTTTAATTCCATCAATCCTCCTTCAGTGTAGATAGATTATAGCATTATGGCTCAGAGTCTATCAAGTTCATAGTTTGTTCCATCTACACCTGCTAAGATCGCTGTACCCAAGGCAGCAGTTGCTCCAGTAAGCAACAGTGCAAAAAGTAAAAGCCTCAAGGTGGATCTAACCCACCTTCAGCCACAAAGAAGCCTGAGCAGGACAAGGCAACTAAGCCAGCACAGCAGGGAGGGATTAGCCTCCCCCACCCCCCAAAGTCTGGCAAAACCCTAATCTAATCCAGCGGAGGTGGCTTCATCAACCAGGACTGGGGATATCCCTCCAAGCCTGTCTAAACAAGAATAAAAGGTGGGGGAAAAAAGGGAGCCCTTTGCAGGTGCTCCCTCGCTGATACCATCTGTCAGCGCCTGGTGGAGCATCTGGTCCTAAGCCAGTGCACTCCCTTGTAGGACAACACCTCCCTGCACAAGAAAAGCGTCTCGCAGGTTTTGAGGGTTTACCTCCATCCTTGGATGGAGACGGAAGCAGTGTTTAGATTGGGAAACAGCTTACTGCGTGAAAACTAACAAGGTGGCAGTTGCTCCAGTAAGCAACAGTGTTAAGAGTCAAAGCCTGAAAGTGTGATCCTACCGCCTTTGGCAATGAAACCACACTGTGGCTCTTTTACAGTGGAATTGTAATGCTAATGACAGGCATTTTACTGAGCTGCGCCAGCCAATCAATCAGTTCGTGGCAAATATAGCCTGTATTCAAGAAACTAATCTTGAATAAATCATCATATGGTCTCGAGAAATGTTAGATTATACTCAAAAGAATGGGATTATGCCAACTTCAGTGGTGTATACTGAGGGCTACCAAGGCTATCAGTGAAGCCTAAACCTCAAATTTACCGAGCTCGATAGCTGCAGTCGCTTAAGTGCAGCCAGTATCCAGTAATCAGGAAATAGTGGGTTCGAGCCCCACTGTCGGCAGCCCAGAAGGTGGTTTTCCGTGGTTTCCCATTTTCACACCAGGCAAATGCTGGGGCTGTACCTTAATTAAGGCCTCGGCCGCTTCCTTCCAATTCCTAGGCCTTTCCTATCCCATCGTCGCCATAAGACCTATCTGTGTCGATGCGATGTAAAGCAAATAGCAAAAAAAACCTCAAATGAGGATGGACCAGGCGAGTTGGCTGTGCGGTTAGCGGCGCACGGCTGTGAGCTTGCATCCGGGAAATAGTGGGTTCGAATCCCACTGTCGGCAGCCATGAAGATGGTTTTTCACATTTTCACACCAGGCAAATGCTGGGGCTGTACCTTAATTAAGGCCACGGCCGCTTCCTTCCAATTCCTAGGCCTTTCCTATCCCATCATCGCCATAAGACCTATCTGTGTTGGTGCGACGTAAAGCCATTAGCAAAAAAAATAAATGAGAACGATGGAATTCTAAAGCACATTATACTGTAAGCAATTGGCACATTGTTCCATTTACAGAACTTGAAAGCAATGAGAAAAAACGCCACACACATTTCTGAGAACAAGGCTTCGGAGACTGATATTGCAGCCCAGACTCTCTCTCCTCGACTCACGCACACGGCTTCCTGCTGTATGCCTGATAGGCGCGGGGACCGGGAAGGATAGGTGTGCTAGGCTTCGGTCCGTCAGATCGCCACTGCTAACTATCAACCATGCGTTATTCATCGTATATACCTCCTCACCTCATCCTTCTGACTTAATTATATAGATAAGAGTGCTGTTATTTCACTCGCGTTTACTTCTACATCCTTGTAGGAAGACACTGCAGGGCTGCTTTTATAGGAGTAATATAGTTTTATTTCTATAGGTAGACTTGCTAAAATGAAATGCAATCTTTCAGGTTTAGTGTTCTTTTTTGTTGTTTGGAATCGAACCCATGATCATGGGTCGGACACCACCACTGATCTCCTGAGGGAGCCAATTACCGGTGAATGATGGGTACGACCGCTGTGAAATTCAACATTTTTATTTAACGATATTATTATTATTATTATTATTATTATTATTATTATTATTATTATTATTATTCATGGCATCTGTATAGGTTTGGTAGTGACCTAATGAGGATAAAATGAATGGGGAAGATGTCAAAAATACGCAGTCCCAAAGCCAGGGGAATTAACAGTATTAGGGGGTTGATTCTGAAAATTGAACCAGGGCCATCGGACCAAAGGCAAGCATTCTATCCACTTAGCCACAAAGCGGGACTTCAGTTTGCTAAACATTAGGCTACCATCTCGACTGATCAGGTGTTGAGTATTGGCAGAGGCCAGGGCAGTAGCTTGTGAAGCAGCCTTGACAACACAACAGGCTTCTCCGTTGGCTATCGGCTGCAGCTCAAAACGCTTAAGGCTTGACGTTCACTAAACCAACTATCGAAAAGGGGTAATCTAAGTCTAGTGGTAGCCCACGTCTTGATCCAAGCATACGCCACTGCAACTGTGTTTCCAGTGCCATTGGTTTCTTTACTCATTGTGATACGTACAGCGAGGCGGTTTTGCTAAGAACCAAGTGCTGTTTGTTGCCTGTCAGGACTACAGTTTGTAATGTACATTTCCCACCAGGCCAGCCTCTCAGTGTCAATCATGTAATTGACGTTATTGATTAGCTCCCTCCGCCTTTCTTCCTGTTGGGTGATTTTAATATCATGGGGCTCTGAAATGCCTTGCCCCAGAAGAAGGGAGCTGGGCGAGTTGTAACACATTTTGAATACAGGAGGACAAACTCATTTTAGTGTAGTGCACAGAACTTTCTCCTGCTTTGATGTTAGTTTGTGCAGCCATGCGCTCATTCCTGGTTTGGTGGGGATGTACGTGATGACTTCTGTGACAGTGAATGTTTTCCTATGTTTCCTACTTTGCTGAATCAGTTATTCATCAAGGCTCCTTCTCAGTGAATTCTGGAATGTCCTAATTGGCCAAGTAATTGTCTTTAACGACTTGAATAGCAGGAGCATAGACGATGCTGTGGGACTTGCAACAAAAGTTATCCCTGTTGCTGCTGAGGAGTCCGTTACATCTTTCCCTGGACTCATTCCCTGGTGAAACTATGAAAATAACAGTGTGTGTAAAGGATTGACGCCGCTCTCACAAACAGTATCAAAGGCTGCTCGTTGTGGCCAACTTGGAATCATTTAAGAAATTTCATGCTAAGGTGCGAGATAGATATATTTTTTTTTTTGCTTTACGTCGCACCGACACACATAGGTCTTATGGCGACGGAGATAGATTAAGAAAGATTCAAGGGAAAGGCATGTGTCCCCCATGACGGCACATACACCATGAATGAATGAAACTCCAACACATTTCTGGTATACAAACATCATCTAACAGGTCACTTCGCGAATGTGTGTTGTTCCAGGAATTAAACTCCTAAATTCCCTGTTCTGAAGCATGAGGCAGAACTTGATGAAAGTGTAATGGACTAGTATAACTAAGAAACAATTCTCTAACCCATGAGTAAATAATGAAAGTATTGAGCTCGATTATTATTATTATTATTATTATTATTATTATTATTATTATTATTATTATTATTATTATTATTATTATTCGAATAACACTTTTTAGGGTATAATAAATCAACTTTGGTTACTTTTCTTTGCATTTAACTTTCGTCGTTTCCAAACTTCCGTCATTTTCTGAGAATGTTGTTCCTTTTCCTTTTGAGTCCATTTTCTTCCAGTTGTTCATTTCTTTCTCTCCTGAAATCCTGACTTTCGTGTTACTTCTCTGAAACGTGTTCTGTTTTCGATTGTATGTATTTTAATGCCAGTGTTTTTTATTATTATTTATTATTATTACAATTTATGTAGTTATGTACAGACGAGTTAACCATGTGGTTAGGAGCGCGCAGCTGTAAGCTCGTATCTGGGTGATAGTGGGTTTGAACCCCACTGTCAGCAGCCCTTAAGATGGTTTTCCGTGGTTTCGTCGGAAGACTTTGTTATGCGAGTTTGTCGTGAAGTTGTTTTACAGACATATTTGCCAGTATCACTTTCATTTTATTCTGTTTTCCACTTACACTCTTGTTGACTGCCGAAAATTATTCTCACATCCTGTCACGGCCTCCACTTATCATATTCACAAAGACACACACACACACAAGATGCTGTCATTTGTATACTCTGTTTTATTTACAAATTATACCGGGTGGTACAGCTGCCCCTATTCTTTCCCGAACATACGCAACCTGCTAGCAATTAAATGTCCCTTAGTCCTATCTTGCGCAACATCTAATGGCTATTTTATGTCAGTTAGCCCAATATGGGTACAAGAGGCAGTAAGTGAGGCCCATTTCAAAAACACTGTACCATTTCATGTAGAGCGGAGTCCAATACTCCAGTCAGTTTGAAGAAATGTTACTGTACTGTACAAACTATTGCCACTCCTTTAGCTGTTGGTAGAGAATTGCACACCTGATTGCTCCAAGATGCCATTTCTTTTGATGGAAAAGAGTGGTCACAGTATCAGAGATAATGTGATAGGTCAGGGCCAATTACAGACATGTCAATTCACAGCCATTTTGTATAGTCTCATTACATCGAATGATCATTACATCGAAATTGATAGAAACATGTTTTTCACAGTATTTTATAATCTATGGCACGCAGATGCTGTACAGCAAATGTGATAGCTTACGCCATGTAGTTACTACCATTACAGCGCTCAGTGAAGTCATAAAACTAACCGTATGGCTGTAACACATCAGTAACTTTACGAAGCGAGAACTTAAGCTCTCCTCCTGAATAAAGAGTTGTAAGAGCTAGACGTTCATGCAGGAAGTAACTGCGCAGAATTAGGCATATTAGATGTCCGTGGACAAGCTACATGGTTTAGTGGATTCGAATCCTTTTTGAGTCATGACTCTCTTAATTTTCATTTCGTACTCATCTAGGCATCCTTTATGAAGACTTGAATTTTCTGAAGTCTCAGATATTCTTCTAAGGAAGTTATAATAAATAGACATAATAATTATCGTAATGTAAACACCGACTACAAAAAATTCACTGGAATACCACCTGAAACATTATGCTGGACTAATTTAACCAAGTAATAGGTACATACTCTACATGTAGGAAATGGTTACAACTATCTGGGCATAAGAGAGACATGATTCTTTAGCATACTGTGGTGTTTGCAGTGAGGTAAACCTGTCTGCACTTTCGGGTTCAGAACTTGTAACATACAAGATCATTTTTGAACTGATGGCGTAGATTATTCCAATAGTAGAGAGATAGGAGACCTATTTTTCGTCACCTGGAGTGGCTACGTGCTACTAAACGCAGTCAGCCTGCGTTTTCTTTGACAGAACTAGAGTTCGATTCTATTTACAAGCTTTTTATTTTTATACTCTTAAAGCATTAGTAATTAAGGTTTAACTTATTAAGATTTAACTTCCTTAAGTCTCAAAAGTCACTTTTCACCTTTAAAAAGAAAGCATTCATCAGAAAGGAATAACAACATGCAACTTTCATATGGCAAAGGGCTACAACGAATGAAGCGCACTGCATTTATTCTCAGCATTATGACACACCTAGCATGATTAGCTGCCACCCCTGGAGGCCCGGATTCTATTCCCGGCTCTGCCACGAAATTTGAAAAGTGGTACAAGGGCTGGAACGGGACCACTCAGCCTCGGGATGTCAACTGGGGAGAGGAGGTCCAACTCCTACCTCAGCCATCCTGGAAGTTATTTTCCGTGGTTACCCACTTCTCCTCCAGGCAAATTCCCGGATAGTACCACGGTCGCTTCCTTCCCTTTTCCTTGTCTATCCCTTCCAATCTTCCCAACCCCCACAAGGTCCCTGTTCAGCATAGCAGGTGATGCCGCCTGGGTGAGGTACTGGTCCTTCTCCACAGTTGTATCCTACAACTCAAAGTCTCGCGCTCCAGGACACTGCCCTTGAGGCAGTAGAGGTGGGATCCCTCGCTGAGTCCGAGGGAAAACAAACCCTGGAGGGTAAACAGACTAAGAAATAAATATTATAACACACCTATTCAGCCAACTACACAGGTTCGACTCGAAGAACGGGTGGACTTCATACGTAGGGCACATGAAACAGCACATAGTAATCTTTAGAGCAAAGTGCAGGCAGGTTACATCACATACATTGCAGGAAGCAAGAATGACTCACCTGTATCATGCTCAGATGTGCATTAACGAGGAGGTGGTCAGTTTGAAAATTTGCTTCATTAATCGAATGGCCATGCACAAGCCCATTGCACCTCTGTCGGTAACAGTTTATTTTACTGCAAATACCTCTTTTAAGAGCTACTTAGAAACAAACATAACAGAGTACCTGCAAAACGAGAGCCATGATACTCTCTGTACATGAAATTTCTGTGATACAGAATGTTCTTGATTCTTTACCATTATTCGGTATTTTATCTTTAATGCTGATTTCGTTGACATGAATAGACGAATTATAGAAAGCGTAGTAAGACCAGACATCGCTGTTAATAGCTAAGGTAAATGTTTTTAGGTTAGGCTGTAAGCTGCAGGTTGCATAAAACTGAGTGAATAGGGGCAGCTGTACCACTCGGTATACACACTAATAGTTGCACATCAAATGAACCACCATCTTGAACTCAATCGACTGCCACATTAGCATGTCATCCAATTACGGAATACACAACATAACCACTTCAACGGCAAAACCACAACATGAGTTTACATACTTACCTAACGATTCTCACTAATAATTCGACTAAACAACCCAAGACCATCCTTTATATACCTTGCCTGGCGAGACTTCCAGAAAAGTATGACACAACATTCTTTCTGGTATCTTCCCGAGTCTTCAGTAACCTATATACAATTCAAAAGAACAGTCTGTAAAACTTGAGTGACAAAAGCCTATTGTTGCACAACATTACAGTGAATTTATACATCATATTTACAGGTAATAATAAATTATATACTATGAATTATTTGTTCTTAGATTGAATAAAGTCGTATTAATAAACATACAGCAGAATTATCATGACATAACCTCACATGTTCTGTTACACAAGACAGATCATACAACACACAAATAATAAATGATACAACCACGATTTATACCAAATAAAGTCCATACTGACAATCTGGCATACATAACTATGTAGATAATAATAATAGATGTAAACAACTTCATCGAAATACCAGCGTGTATAGCCACACCTCACAAGTCATAATAATAATAATAAGAATAATGCCACCACTTACTAATCAAGCTCGATATTTTTACTATTTACCCATGTGTTTAGAGACATTTTTCCAGGTTATACTAGTCCATTACATCCGTAACACACTTGCATCAAAGGTTATCCAAAGAGTTCTCACTCGCACAATAAGTTTAAGGGACTGATTACTTCATCTCCCTAGTTCCTAAAATTATAGATTAATTGAAAGTAGCAACTGCTCATAATGAAACAAACATAGGAACAAAACACAAGTCTCATTACCTAAGACAGAACAGGCAAATAGCTAGACTTGTAGGTAGGTGGTGACAAGTGATGTTGGCCTGAGAGAGGTAGTTGATTAATTTCCTGCTTATGCTGGGGCTGTACCTTAATTAAGTCCACAGCTGCTTCCTTCCCACTCCTAGGCCTTTCCTATCCCATCGCCGCCATAAGACCTATCTATGTCGCAACGTAAAACCAATAGCAAAAAAAAAATCACTGCTTTTAATGGCTCCTCCATCTCTGATTACCAGTCCAATTAACCTAGGTAAAGACCCATTTTCACTTGCTCCCTCTGATGGAATGCATGTACTGGTAACAACTGCTAGCACAAATCTTAGAATTTATTTGTCTTTCAAAATTTGCTTCTAAAATGAAGGTTTTTGCCTTTGAAATTCAGATTATTATACTGTTATGTTCATTATTTTGTAATGCTCATATTAACAGGCTTTTTCCTTCCTTTTTCTCTTTGCCTAAAAAGACTGTTGAAGGCCGACAAGTAGATGAAGCTGTGGCAAGTCTGTTCCATACTGTTCTCTTTCATCGATCCTTGGGAAAATTCCGATACAAACATGAAGGCAGCTATTCTGTTGGAACTGTTGGGTACTCAGATGTTGACTGTGATTTCATAGATTTTACTTACGTAAGTAATTTGAAATTCATTGGTTTATTTCTGTGTGCAAATGTATAGGTGTATTTATGTGTATTTTTAAAAATATTTTCAGGTCTGTTGTTCATCCGATAATCTTGATCGGACTCTGAAGAGAGACATTTCAGAGTTTTCTGAAGCTTTGAGATGCAATGATGGACCTGGATCTGGTCAGATATCCTTGGAATTTTTTCAAAAGAAAAAGAACAGGTGGCCATTTCAACCTGAATGCATTCCTTGGGAAGTGTGGACAGTCCGCCTTGAACTCATCAAACTCAATAATGAGCATGGTAAATCCTTTATTAGTTTTTTAAATCTACAACACCCATATTCATCATTCATTCGTTCCTCCTCGTGGTTTATCCTTATAATTGTTTATGTAACAGATAAGCTAGACTGTTTGCCAATGATACCATTCATAATTGTGGAAAATTATTGAGTTTAAATGTTAAATAATAGGAATGATTTGTTCAAAGCCAATGAGAACTAAACTTAGATATTCTAAAGACATATAATCAAACAAGGCAAAAATGATATTCAGAAAACATATTTAACAGAGGTACAAGGTATGTCTGTCCAGTCACTAGATTGCATGGCTAAAGCCTAGATTCAATTCCACCGGGCGAGTTGGCCATGCGGTTAGAGGCACGCAGCTGTGAGCTTGCATCCAGGACTACCGAGCTCGGTAGCTGCAGTCGCTTAAGTGCGGCCAGTATCCAGTAATCGGGAGATAGTGGGTTCAAACCCGACTGTTGGCAGCCTTGAAGATGGTTTTCCATGGTTTCCCATTTTCACACCAGGCAAATGCTGTGGCTGTACCTTAATTAAGGCCACGGCCGCTTCCTTCCAACTCCTAGGCCTTTCCTATCCCATCGTCGCCATAAGACATATGTGTCGGTGCGATGTAAAGCAAGTAGCAAAAAAAAAAATAATAGCATCCAGTAGACAGTGGGTTCAAACCCCACTGTCGGCAGCCCTGAAGATGGTTGTCCATGGTTTCCCATTTTCACACCAGGCAAATGCTGTGGCTGTACCTTGATTAAGGCTACGGCCGTTTCCTTCCCATTCCTAGGCCTTTCCTGTCCCATCGTCGCCATAAGACCTATCTGTGTCGGTGCGACGTGAAGCAAATAGCAAAAAAAAAAAAAAAAAACCAAATATATTCAATTCCAAACCTCTCCACATTGTTCAAATGGAGTGAGGGCATATGACATTGTTGATGATGAATTGTTCATAGGCGGGGGCAATAAGCCTTGAGTAGACACTTTGGTGCTCTTCGTCAGTACTAGGCTATGTGCTGGCATTAGGTTTCACTATCTTCCTTCCTGCTATCATATATCACGTCATTCAATTAATCTTATTAACTCATCTGATGAAGTTGACATCAGGAAGGGCATCTAGTCGTAAAAACTCGCTGAGATGGTTCATCTCGCTTCATAACAGACTCCATATACGTTAAAAATTAAATAATTGAAAGAGGTTCAACCTATTCAATACATAGGAAAGAAATGTAGTGATTACATTTTTATTTAATAGTAAATATAAATGGGACCGGTTTCGACCCTAGTCCAGGTCATCGTCAGCCGTAAAAACATGTAAAACAATGCATATGAAAAAGAAAAAGATTAATTAAACTCTGGATCGGTATAAGATGAAACAGTACGTAATATTAAGAATGATAGTATGGCACACGCAATGATAGGCGAAGTCTCACAATGTTTATGAATATTGGAGAACAGTCAAAAGGGTCAGTTTCCACACTCTGTCAGGCACAAAGTCACAACACAATCTTCATATATTATTTGATAGTGTTGTGACTTTGTGCCTGACAGAGTGTGGGAACTGACCCTTTTGACTGTTCTCCAATATTCATAAACATTGTGAGACTTCGCCTATCATTGCGTGTGCCATACTACCATTCTTAATATTACGTACTGTTTCATCTTATACCGATCCAGAGTTTAATTCTTTTTCTTTTTCATATGCATTGTTTTACATGTTTTTACGGCTGACGATGACCTGGACTAGGATCGAAACCGGTCCCATTTATATTTACTATTAAATAAAAATGTAATCACTACATTTCTTTCCTATGTATTGAATAGGTTGAACCTCTTTCAATTATATAATTTTTAACGTTAATACTTTCAATACGGAACAATGAAATTTTTATCTTTAAATTAGACTCCATATAGAAATGTTACAAGAGTTGGACATACATTATTATTATTATTATTATTATTATTATTATTATTATTATTATTATTATTATTATTATTATTACCACCGTGTTTTCCATAGTTCAGACAGGGAAAGGAGCATGTGGGGTGAATTGCTGGACAAGGCACAAACCGAACTTTAAGTATTGCTAACAAAAATCAAAGTTAAACTTTCTTTCTTTCTCTTCCTGTATTAGGTTATTTTAAACTAAAAACATAACAGAAAATACAATGAACTCTCTACCAGAAGATCTGAGAAACTCGTGAATTTACAATTGAGAATCCCGTAAGCTCAGAAACTGTGCAATGTCAGGAGCTCGTAAACTCAGTAAATTTTACAAATTATGGTGAGGGGAACTCACATTTCAAGTGAAACAGTACAAGAAAATTTGTTTGAGCTAAAAAGTTTAAAGAATTATTGGTTTCAACTTCACCGGGTGAGTTGGCCGTGCGGTTAGGAGCACGCGGCTGTGAGCTTGCATCCGGGAGATAGTGGGTTTAGTGTGTTTGAACCCTGCTGTTGGCAGCCCTGTAAATGGGCTTCCGTGGTTTCCCATTTTCATACCAGGCAAATGCTGGGGCTGTACCTTAATTAAGGCCACGGCCGCTTCCTTCCCACTCCTAGGCCTTTCCTATACCTTCGTCGCCATAACACCTATCTGTGTCGGTGCGACGTAAAACAATAGCAAAAAAATTTTCAACTTCGGAAGTAAACTTGATCCATGGGTCAACCACATTTAGTTGTTCAAAGATGATATCATTATTGGTAATGTGATCTATTAAGGCAAACGTATCGTTAACTTAGCGCGTCTAGAACACAATTCCTTCGATTTTATTATGAATCTTGGTATTTTCCAAACCGGGCGAGTTGGCCGTGCGCGTAGAGGCGCGCGGCTGTGAGCTTGCATCCGGGAGATAGTAGGTTCGAATCCCACTATCGGCAGCCCTGAAAATGGTTTTCCGTGGTTTCCCATTTTCACACCAGGCAAATGCTGGGGCTGTACCTTAATTAAGGCCACGGCCGCTTCCTTCCAACTCCTAGGCCTTTCCTGTCCCATCGTCGCCATAAGACCTATCTGTGTCGGTGCGACGTAAAGCCCCTAGCAAAAAAAAAAAAAAAGGTATTTTCCAAATGGTCCAAATAAATTTCTGCCATTATCCCCATAGGAAGACTGTCCTGCTTATAGATAATTGCCATTAAAGGTGAAATAATTGTTAGAAGTTACAAATTCTAAAACGTTTAAGAACTCTTCAATTTCCTGTGTGCTTAATTTACTATGTTTATGAAAATTGTCTTTCATTATCTTTAAGGTTTTTTGGCCGATATATTTTGAATACATGTTTTTTATGTCAAAAGAGTACATTTTATGTTGTGGTTGTAACACTTGGCTTTTGGTCAAATTACAAAATTCTATAGAATTCCTAATAGAGGTGTTGTTCTCAGACTTGTAATATTTAAAAAAAAATTGTGAATAAATTTGTAAGTCTTGTAAGTTGGGCTGTTCCTAGAGTTAATTATGGGTCTTATGGGAATATTGGTTTTATGGACTTTAGGTAATGCTTTGGCTGCAGGAATACTGGCGTTCATGTTGATTAGTTTCTGAGAATCGTAGTCACTGAGAATGAAGGATGTTTGCTTCAATATTTGTTTTAAATTCTTTTGAATATTATTAGTTGGACCTTTTTTGATCAATTTAAACAAGTTTTCCAAAAAACGTTTTGATTTTTTGCACATAGGTCTCTTTCTTCTTACCCTTGTCCGCTTTTGTAACTATCAGATCATTCTCGTTGATTTTTTTGTTTCAAAGAATCAGTGGCTTTTTTAAGGGAATAAAGGAGCTGTAGATTTATTGATTTCAATTAGGTTAGAGAGGTTTTTTTTACAAACATTGAATCTAATTTCTGTTTGATTGCCAACTGGCAATTTCTGTATAGCATTTTCAGCTTCTGCTGTAATGGCAATAGCATCTTTTAATTTAAAGGTAGTAGGCCAATTAAATTTAGGGCCTTTTTCCAAGATATTAATATCTGAGGCGCTGAGTTGGATCTCGGAAAGATTTATAACAGGGTCGTGAAACTTCAAGTTTCCCGAAACTGAATCATTAGTATGCCTATTATATGAAGGCGAGTTTCTACTAGAATTCTTATTACGCATGAGTATGTTGAATTTGTTGTCTAGAGTGGTCTGTTTTTTGGTGATTACATTGGCTATTTTCATATTTGCAAATTTCTGAAAAGAATCCCATTCTAAAGGGGTTAGGGTGGACGAAGCAGACAGATGTGCTTCATGTAAATTAGTATTAAGTAGACATTTTTTCCTAAATAGGAACTTAATTTCATTTCTAATCCATAGTGAATTTGTTTTAAACTGGGTTTTTCAGTGCTAAAAAGATGTATTGTTCTTGTTTTGATTAAACTTCAAGAAATTGGGTGTAAGTTCATTACGTAAACATACACCAACTAGGAATAACAGAGATCATCTCCAGAAACCATTTGTGAATAGATTCTCACTGTCTGGACTCTATAACCGGGAAAAGAACTATTTTTTAAGTTGCAAAAAGATGGGATCTTGAATACTTGCGATTGCCGTGAAGATGACGTCATTTGGAATGACAACACGCTGGTAGCAGGGAAGTTGGCGGCACAAGACTACGATAATTCAAATATATTCTACCTCAGTGATCAGGTTTACTGTGTGGTAGGCTTACTGCTTAACTGACAGACACATATGACTGCCATTTTCTTTTATATTAATATTGCATAATACGATATCCTTATCCCTTTTCTCTATGGGGTCGAGTATGAAGTCAGACGAATTTTCCTAGCGAGTTTTTACAACCGGATTCCCTTCCTGATGTCAACCTCAGAGGAGTTAATGAGATGAAATGAATGACGTGAAATAAGAGTAACTGAAACTGACTATTTACTTTATATGTAGGCCTAAAAGTCATGTGTTCACCATTTATTCTCTTTAAATTTAGAAATACTGCCTTCCAACAAAAATAGCCAGTAAAACTCAGAATACATTCATATGTTTGTTAAAGAATAGTGTTGAATATATACATGTACAATTTATAGCTTTTTATAGCCTACAGGTTGTGTTCACTGCGCAAAATTTGAGTTTATCACATATTGGACACCCTCCTTACGTTTTTGGCTGTAAATGTGGGGAAAAAAGGGGGGTCTAATACGCGAGTAAATACGGTATTCAACAACCTCAAGGTTTTGTCCCCTGATACTAATTATTCCTTTTCCTTCTCTTTCTTCTCTTGTAATCACCACTGTTTTGCTCTTCTCCGCACTAATTTTCATATCATATTTCTCAATATTGTTATTTTAAATCCTGTAGTTGGATTTGCACTTCTGTATTGTTGACTCCCCAGATCACTGTGTCATTTGCAAACAACAATATTTTCATATCCCCTCCATATCTTGCCGTTGTGTCTTTTAGAATGTCATCCGTAACCACTACAAACATAAATGGAGACAGTACACTTCCCTGTCTTAGCCCAGTTTGCTTTCTAAACCAATCTGTTCTCCCCACTTAGTCTGGACACAAGTGGAACAATTCTTATACATTGCTTTCACTAGTTCCTTTGATTGCTTTCTACATCCTCTTCCTTTCCAGGGCTCCCATACCTTTTCTCTATTAACACTATTATATGCCTTCTCTAGATCAAGGAATACCATCACGGGATCTTTTCCCTATTCTCGCTGTTTTTCCATCAGTAATCTCATGGTAAATATAGGGTCTATCATTGACTTGCTGTATTGACAGCCATACTGCTCTTCTTCTAAATTTCTTTCCACCTTTCCTCTCATCATCCTTTCTATTATTCTCTCCAATATTTTGGTTACTCTTGATAGCAGGGTACTTCCTCGATAATTGTCACATATCTTCTTGTCACCTTTCTCAAATACTGGTATTATTATATCTTTATACCAATCATCAGGTACTTGCTTTTTCCTCCATATACACCTTAGCAGCCTATATAACCAATGTAGACCAATAGGCCCTGCTACCTTTATCATTTTCACACATATTTCATCCATCCCTTCTGCTTTTCTGTTTTCATTTGCTTAACAGCCATTTCCCCACAAACCTACTATGCTGGAGTAGCAGGGGGGAGAGAGAATACTTCCAGGTGGCAGATAGGGGGGTGTTCTAACCGGCTTACCGGCGGACTTGTGCGAAATAAAATAGCTCTCATGTACCAAACACAAAACCCTCTGTGGGTGTAGGACGCAGATGAAGAATACACCCACGGTATCCCCTGCCCGCTGTAAGAGGCAACTAAAAGGGGTGATCAAGGGATGATTGAATTAGAACCATGAGACTACTTGTAATTAGTACCATCATGCAACGAACATCATGGGTCGCCTTTACTTGCAAGTAGTACTACTATGTTAGGTACACAATAGGTTTGTGATTAGTAGAAACAGAGGATGAATCAGTATGGGTTTTAGAGTACCCTTGATTAGTACCACTATATGCGGAACACCACAGGCTTATGTTGCCTGTGATCAGTACCATTGTGAGGAACACCTCAGGTTTGGGCGTTGCCTGTGATTAGTACCACTATATGAGCGACACCGTGGGTCTGAGTTGCCCGTGATAAGTACCCTCTATGTGAGGAACACCATGGGTTTGTGTTGCCTATGAGTGGCGCTGTAATGTGAGAAACACTATAGGTCTGCATTACCTGTGTGTATTACTGTACATTACCTCAGAGTAGTACCACAGTGTATGGAACACCGTAAGTCTACATTACTTATGATTAGTACCACTATATGCGAAATATCATGGTTCTTACTTTCCTTGTGATAAGTACCATTATGAGGGGCCATTGACCTGGATTTTGGACCCCTTTAGACAACAAGCATCATTGATTCTGGATTGTGCTTTGGAAGCTGCTCCTTGGTCAGTATGTACTATTGTATTAAAATAGTTTCTGAGAAGGTGAGGCATTGCAGGTCGAATCCATTGATTGTTTTAAGTTCATAATCATTGTTCATCATCTCTGTTTTTTGAATTCTAGTTAGTGGATTAATTTTGGAATTATTCTTAACTTTCAACATTGTGAGCTGGATCCACTGATTATTTTAAATTCATATTCATCCATTTATTCCTCATCACGTTTTGAATTCTGGTCAGTTGAAGAGTTTATGATTTTTAAATTGTCATTACATTTAGTCTCATTTCTTACTATTAGGGGCCGATGACCTAGATGTTATTCCCCTTTAAACAACAAACATCATCAACAGCCATTTCCACCTCTGCCGGTGCAATATCACACTCCTTTTCTGAATCATCCTAATTTACCACTTTACTCTCTTTAGCATCATTCCTCACATTCAGTAGTTTATGAAAATAATCTTTCCACCTATTCTTTATCTCCTCTGGTTCTGTTAATACATTCCACTCTCTTTCTTCACTTGTTCTTTGTAGATTTTTTTTTTTTTTTTTTTTATCAATCCATAGGCCTACAACATCCTTTTTCGAAGATTTACATCACTTTCCAAGTCTTGTGTGAATCTCTCCCAACATATTTCTTTTCCTCTTTTACCACATTTTTAACACTTACTTTTGATTTCCTGATACTTAATCTTACTTCCTTCTTTCTTATCTCTGTTCCATTCTTGTCATGCTTTCTTCTTTTGCTTAACAACCTCTTCACCTGTTGATTCCACGAAGATCCTTTTCCTTTACTTTCGCTGAAGTTCTGCCACAAATCATCTCTGCACAGCTTACAGACGTGTTTTTCAATTTGGTCCATTCTTCTTCTACACCAGGGCCTCTCAGGGTGCATGCACTGTGCACGGTGTAAAAGACGACTTTGCTTGGTTGACCAGAGTGCAGACCCCTACTCCTTGATTTGGAGCAATAGTGCTGTCTCTCTCATTCCCCACGCCTGTCTCGCTCGCTCCCCCTGTCTCCCTCTTCCTCACTTGCTCCATAGCGCTCCAAATCCGAGCTGAGTTGAGCTGAGCTTAGCCGAGTAGCCCAGAGACGAAGCGTTGGTCCAAGCCGAGTGGGACCGATGGTGCACTGTGCACAGGAACTCTGCACCGCTGCTTGCACGCGTGAGATTTTGTGTGTTTGAGAGGCCCTGTTCTACACTTTTTATTTCTGATATAGGGATGTGCTGTTTTAATTCCCCCTGAAATTTCCTGAGTTCTTCTATCTTTTAATTCCATACTATTATTTTCTTCTGTCTTATTTCTTTTAATCTCACAATTTTACCTATTTTCAATTTTGTCACCACTACTCTGTGGTATCCATCAAACGCCTTACCTGGTAGTGCTGTTACATCCATTAACTGTTTCTGACTTATTTTCTCAACCAAAAAGTAATCAGTAAGTGTTTTTGTCTTTCTTTCACTCTAGCCATATCTAGTGATCTTTCTATTGTTATTCCATTTCTCTCACAAAAATCAATCAATTTATCTCCCTCACTGTTTCTTTCTCCACATCCTAATCAACCAATCACTTCTTTACCAATTCTGTCATTTCCAACCTGTGCATTGAGGTTTCGCATGACTATCATTTCCACATCGGTAATTACTTCCTCAAGTGTCTCCAATAACTCATGTATATTTTCCTCACTGTTTCCAGTTTGGGGTGCATAAACTGGGATGAAATTTTTCATGCCTTCTTCCGTTCTTAGTCGTACTCTGATCATTGTATCACTAGGGGCCCGTACTACGACTGTCAGATAAACAGCCAGATACGTAGGCTGCAGTTTTGCAAACTAGAAGTTAAATATTTTCTTGCATACTACCAATGGATTTTAACGACGGTATTGTAATGCGGAAGATGTAGTAACATTTTTATTGGGTTGGTAATAAGGTTACTGAAAATATAGTGAAATTTAGCACGGTGGTATATGTGTTCCCTGGTATTTTCATTTGTTTAGCTCTATTCATTTTGAAATTGTATTACTAGAATCTAATATCGTGTCGGTAGATTTACTGGCACGTAAAAGAACTCCTGCGGGACTAAATTCCGGCACCTCGGCGTCTCCAAAAACCGTAAAAGAGTAGTTAGTGGGATGTAAAGCAAATAACATTATTATTATTATTATTATTATTATTATTATTATTATTATTATTATTATTATTATTATTATTATTATTATTAGAATCTAATTCTTATTAAGCTGTAATGTGGAAGTCCAGGTCAAAAACAGAATTAGGACTGAAATATACACATACGAAGAAATGTTAAAATGAAATAACTGTATAACGAAACTGAAACTGTTATAGAAAATAAAAAGACTGAAAATGTAACCTGGACGCAAAAGTTAAGATTCAGGTTATGTATCATTTTTGTCTAGTACTATTTACGAGGTTGTGCAGTACGACGAAAGTAAAGTTTATATTCATAACTAATGCTACTGATGCAGCGTGGGATCATTAATTTTATTATTAATTCAATTTACTGTTTGCTCATTAAATAAGTAGTTGGTTTCTTTCCTTTCAATACAATGTGAGAATAGTAACTGGCAAGCATTTATCTAACTTTAGCGTAAATACTTTTGTAGCAAGTTGTTATGAAGTAAAAGAAATATAACCTCTTTAACATCCTCATTCGACGGATGAATCGTCATGAACGTCGTATACCTTTACACCATATGTGCGTTGCTGATAGATTTGGAATAGAACCCACGCTTTTGACACGCATTTTAATGATTAGGAAATGTGTACTATCACCTCTAGTACCCTACCGATTACCATTTACAAGGTAAAAAAATGTTAGACTATTGGGACTCGAACCCACGAAAAACTGCTTAGCAGCAAACTATGCTGCCCTAACGACCACGGCTACCCGTGAAGCTTACGGTTGATTGCTTGTGTGCTACTGACATACTCAGTAGCAACAACTTGCTAGCTTGGGAAATCTTTAAGAATTCTTTGATAGCTGGACGGGAAGCATGACATACTTTATAAATATATACATTAATTACATTGTAACAACTTAATTTCGCACAGCATCATGCAGATGTAGATTCATCTTGATGAGTAGCCATCTTGATTCTTTACAGTAGCATCCCTGATAAGAGCGAAGTCCCAGATAAGAGCGTTAACAGCCTCTCCAACTTCGGCATAGCTATACTCGAGAATATTTTCCCAGATTGCACATAAACGAAAGTCGTAGTACGCGGTTTCAACCGAACTTCCAGATAAATGTCCAAACTACCAAATAAATTTATACTGTACTTTTATCTGGCTGTCGTAGTACAGGCCCTAAGTATTGTACCTTATTCACATTTTCATCCAGGATTTTGTTAACAATCACTCGTACTCCATTCATTGCCTCACTTTCTCCACTCCAGTATAGGGTGTCCCTCTACTCATCCTCTTCACTCCCTTTCCCCTCCACTTGATCTCCCTCAGTCCCATCGTTGCAACATTCTTCCTCTCAATAAAATCAATCAGCTCTTCTGATTTTTCTGTCAGACTTATAAAATTTATTATTCCCACCTTCATAACATTAAATGCTGGTTGCCCACTTATTGCAGCTCCCCCAGCACAAAAACTGCGCATCGCTTTTAGCAGGGTACCCCCTAACCTTTTCCGAGGCTGATAACTGTCACTACTCATAGTAGGCTATTGTTATGATGGGTTCGCCAATCCCAAAGACATTTTATAGCTACTGCCAGCAATTATTCAGGCCGCCCCTTACATGTGGAACAGACGTCCTTGCAGCCGCCCGTAACATGGGAAACAAACACTGCTGATCAACAGTGTACTCATACTATTCCCCAAGTATTGGGCTGCCTTTTCCGCAATCTCCACCGTTCCAAAGTCCATCTTCTCCGCTGTAGATTCTGTTGAGGTCTTCGCTCGTAACCCTAAGCTGGGACCCTTACCTGATGCTACACACCGGGTCAGTGTGCTCTGGGACTCACATAGGCAGGGGCGTCACTCCCCAGACAGGGCTGCCTCCAGAGAGGTTCCCTACATGTACACTGACTGACAGAGCAAATGCCACACCAAGAAGGAGTGGTCAGAACTTTATGCCAGTTGCAGGGTAGACTGATGTCACTGAGTGCTCATGATGTGAAATGCGCCGCTGTGCTGCGCACGTAGCGAACGATAAATGGGATACCAATATAATGGTCCGTTATTGGACATTATAAATTTTCCAGCTAACTCATTCTTGGTTGCCTGCGTTTCGCCCTCGTGTACTAAGTTAGGCTCGTCAGTTGGGACTTAGCACACCACCCAAGACGCAAGGCTAGTGCATACCGTGGAGGCCACTGCATAGGCTACTTGAAGCCACCAGCAGTGCCAATGCACTATGAGAGCTATGTCTCATTTTCAAAAATTGATGCCTGCCTGGCCATCAAATGATGTAGATGTTGATTCCCATAGGGAACCTAAAATATTTGTCCCGAATGAGTAAATGGGACACGGCGTTGGCGAATGGCCCACTTCGTACCGTGATTTCTCAGCTGACAGTCATTGTAGAACGTGTTGTCGTGTGCCACAGGACACGTGTATAGCTAAGAATGCCAGGCCGCCGTCAACGGAGGCATTTCCAGCAGACAGACGACTTTACGAGGGGTATGGTGATCGGGCTGAGAAGGGCAGGTTGGTCGCTTCGTCAAATCGCAGCCGATACCCATAGGGATGTGTCCACGGTGCAGCGCCTGTGGCGAAGATGGTTGGCGCAGGGACATGTGGCACGTGCGAGGGGTCCAGGCGCAGCTCGAGTGACGTCAGCACGCGAGGATCGGCGCATCTGCCGCCAAGCGGTGGCAGCCCCGCACGCCACGTCAACCGCCATTCTTCAGCATGTGCAAGACACCCTGGCTGTTCCAATATCGACCAGAACAATTTCCCGTCGATTGGTTGAAGGAGGCCTGCACTCCCGGCGTCCGCTCAGAAGACTACCATTGACTCCACAGCATAGACGTGCACGCCTGGCATGGTGCCGGGCTAGAGCGACTTGGATGAGGGAATGGCGGAACGTCGTGTTCTCTGATGAGTCACGCTTCTGTTCTGTCAGTGATAGTCACAGCAGACGAGTGTGGCGTCGGCGTGGAGAAAGGTCAAATCCGGCAGTAACTGTGGAGCGCCCTACCGCTAGACAACGCGGCATCATGGTTTGGGGCGCTATTGCGTATGATTCCACGTCACCTCTAGTGCGTATTCAAGGCACGTTAAATGCCCACCGCTACGTGCAGCATGTGGTGCGGCCGGTGGCACTCCTGTACCTTCAGGGGCTGCCCAATGCTCTGTTTCAGCAGGATAATGCCCGCCCACACACTGCTCGCATCTCCCAACAGGCTCTACGAGGTGTACAGATGCTTCCGTGGCCAGCGTACTCTCCGGATCTCTCACCAATCGAACACGTGTGGGATCTCATTGGACGCCGTTTGCAAACTCTGCCCCAGCCTCGTACGGACGACCAACTGTGGCAAATGGTTGACAGAGAATGGAGAACCATCCCTCAGGACACCATCCGCACTCTTATTGACTCTGTACCTCGACGTGTTTCTGCGTGCATCGCCGCTCGCGGTGGTCCTACATCCTACTGAGTCGATGCCGTGCGCATTGTGTAACCTGCATATCGGTTTGAAATAAACATCAATTATTCGTCCGTGCCGTCTCCGTTTTTTTCCCAACTTTCATCCCTTTCGAACCACTCCTTCTTGGTGTTGCATTTGCTCTGTCAGTCAGTGTATTTGTTAATTTAGGACATGTTTCATCCCCATTAGGGACATCATCAACTAATGAGCAAGAAAAGTTAAAAATAAAACAAGGATATTATGACACATCAATCAATCAACATTGATCTGCATTTAGGGCAGTCGCCCAGGTGGTAGATTCCCTATCTGTTGTTCTCCTAGCCTTTTCTCAAATGATTGCAAGAATTTGGAAACTTATTGAACATCTCCCTTGGTAAATTATTCCAATCCCTAACTCCCCTACCTATAAACAAAATTTGCCCCAATTTGTTCTCTTGAATTCCAACTTTATCTTCATATTGTGATCTTTCCTACTTCAAACAAAAAAAACCAACATTTGATCTTATTGTCTACTGATGTCATTTCACGCCATCTCTCCACTGTCAGCTCGGAACATACCACTTAATTGAGCAGCTCGTCCACTTTCTCCCAAGTCTTCTCAGTTCAAACTATGCAAAATTTTCGTAACGCTACTCTTTTGTCGGAAATCACCCAGAACAAATCGAACTCCTTTTCTTTGGATTTTTCCCAGTTCTCAAAACAAGTAATCTTGGTGAGGATCCCATACACTGGAACCATATTCTAGTTGGGGTCTTACCAGAGACTTATATGCCCTCTCCTTTACATCCTTACTACAGCCCCTAAATACCCTCATAATCATGTGCAGAGATCTGTATCCTTTATTTACAATCCCATTTATGTGATTATCCCATTGAAGATCTGTCCTAATATTAATGAAGATCTTTTCCTTATATTAATACCTAGGTACTTACAGTGATACCAATAAGGAACTTTCAGCCCATCAACACAGTAATTAAAATTGAGGGGACTCCTGTTAGTGAAACTCACAACCTGACTTTTAACCCCATTTATCATGATACCATGGTTTGCTGTCCATCTCACAACATTGTCTAGGTCTTTTTGCAGTTGCTCACAATCTTGTAACATATTTATTACTCTATACAGAATAGCATCATCCACAAAAAGTCTTATCTCTGATTCCAGTTCTTTACTCATATCATATATATTTAAGAAAACATAAAGGTACAATAATACTGCCTTGAGGAATTCCCCCTCTTAATGATTATGGGATCAGATAAAGCTTCATCTACTCTAGTTCTCCCTGTTCTAATTTCTAGAAATATAGCCACCCATTCAGTCACTCTCTTGTCTAGTCCAATAGCCCTCATTTTTGCCAGTAGTCTCCCATGATCTACCCTATCAAATGCCTTAGATAGGTCAATCGTGGTACAGTCCATTTGATCTCCTGAATCTGCTATATCTTGCTGGAATCCTACAGGTAAGTCTTCTATCAAACCAGTTATTAATTTTGCTAACATATCTAATATAATCAGAAAGAATGCTTTCCCAAAGTTTACATGCAATGCATGTCAAACTTACTGGCCTGTAATTTTCAGCTTTATGCCTATCACCACTTCCTATATACACAGTGGCTACTTTAGCAACTCTCCGTTCATTTGGTACAGCTCCTTCATGCAAACAATAGTCAGATAAGTACTTCAGATATGGTACTATATCCCAACCTGTTGTCTTTAGTATATCCTCACAAATCTCATCATAGAAGTTGATTTGGTTGGTGAATCGGTTGAAGGTATTATATTAAAAATACAACATTTTTTCAAGAAAAATTTCAGACATATGAATGTTTAAAATTGTAAAACAGTGACGATATACACCACTTATTGAGACAAATTTTTTGGCTTGAGTATTGATACCACACATAGAAATCTTTGTTAAAAATTTGACTGTTGGATGGACTCTTGATATATTGCACTCTAAGATCAGTGCAATTCCTTATAATTAGTCGTGTTACAATGTGAATTGTAGGAAGAACTTTTTTGTTTGAAAAGTGCACACACCAGATGTTTGGTTGTGCCAATAGAAGAAAAATAGGCCTAAAATGAAAACAAGTATCTATAAGCTATCTCAGGGCTAGGGCTTTTAGGTGCAAATTTCATATGAAAAACGGAAGGGAAAAGGTGCTAACATCAGGTAAAAAAAGGGACATAAAGGTACTGTTTTATTCAACTAATTCAAAAAAAAATCTATCTTCTTTTCTAAGTTATTGAGTTACAAGCAAATACATCAAATCACTCACCAGAAATAGGAAAATACCTGAAGCAGTTGTATTTCATGACATGGAGCACCTCTACATTTTTAGAAATAAGTCTGTTTCTATTAGGAGGTGGAACATCTTTGTAGGTTCTAAAGCTTCTTTTGACATCCACAGAAACCAGTGGGGCAAACTTCGTATTCACTTGTAATGGCAACTCTACAGATGTGGCACATTCCTCAACATCCGGATTGTTCTGAAGACTGGACTCAAGTTTGTCTTTGGTCCCTCACTGAAGTAAAAATATCCCATTGTTTTTCCTTTTCGAGACCTTGTTCTTCCAGTTGTTTAATAGCTGCAGTCAGGTACTAGTAACCATGGACACAAAATAGTTCTGTCTGCAAATTACGTATTTTTTCTGGTAGCAGAAGTTGTTGAGCCTTGGAAATTGCACTTGCTTTGGCTGGATCCGATGTAAGCAGAAACTCCTTAATCTTTTCAAAATTCTCACACAGCACAGCTGCACACTGAATGCACGATGCCCAGCGAGTAATGACTGGGAAATTTGGAAGGGGAATGCCAGTGATTTCCTTGTAGACAACAACACAACTCGGAGTTTTCTGTAGAATCTTCTTCAGGGCGGAGATGAATTCATTTGCGATGTTGTATTCATTCCTTATGGATTCACAAACCCTATGAAGGGGATGGACTAGACATGTCACATGCTTCAATTTAGGGAACAAAGGCTTTAGTTGGTTAATTGCTGAAACCATGTATGGAGTCAGGTCCGTAACCACCAGAAGAAGTTTTTTCAAATGCGATACCACTTGTGGCCACAGCTTTTGACGGAAGTCCATGAATGATTGAATGACTGCATTGGCATTCTCTAGTTCATACCTTTCAAACAACATGGGCTTAACTTTCTCCCCTGATAGGGGAAAATCTAAAATGTTCAAAACGTATCGTTCTATCGAATCTGTAGTTTCATTACAGTATGAATCTCATTGTTGAATTCGTATTGATGGTTGAACTTCTTACAAAATTGTACAAAAAGAAATAATTTAATCCTGCTAGTCAGTACTGTATATTTCTTACGTCCAGTTAAGACAAATATTCACAGATAAATAGACATGTTTCGACCCGGCATTGGGTCATCCTCAGTAAGACATGTATGATGTATTAAAAAACATATGAGACTCAAAATGAAATGTTAGAAAGTTTTTAAAAAGCATGATGAAAGTTAAAAAACTGTGAAATGTTGATCATTAAAACAGTCGAGCTGGAAGTCTTTCTGTTTCAATGCTTTTTGTTGTCCTTTGCTGTGGATCAACTGGTATCTATATACTGTTGGCTTAGTGTTTGTCTTCCAACATGGGCTGATGTACATAAGCATTGTTGAAGTTGAACAGTCTGATTTGAGTCTGTAAAATGGATAATACAAATTAAATTAATCTAAATGTTATTCCTGTTAATCACCACTTTTCAACCTTAATTTGATTTTTATTATCCATTTTACAGACTAAAATCGGACAGTTCAACTTCAATAATGCTTATGTACATCAGCCCATGTCGGAACACAAAAACTAAGCCAACAGTATATTGAGTGCTATTCCCGCTTGTGTAATGTTGAAGTCCTTCAAATTTTGAATTTTTGAACACTGTTAAAATCCATTCTGTAATAGAGGTTGTCATGAGTTATTTGTTTGAAGAGTCTTGTTCTTTTGATGCTTAGAACTGGAAATGTGTTGTTTGATGCAGTCTCGCTGGTGTTTTTCATCTAACAGAATTCCTGAAACAAAAAAAAATTGAGCCCTGGACACCTTCGGCATAGCAAACTAATAAACTCGTTTTGCACTCACGATCAACAAACTACTGATTTCGGTGAAATTAAGGAAGGCGGAAGTGAGAGAAAGAGGATTTGTGCATACACAATATTATTTTCCATTCTTGCAGGTGTTCATGGCATGAAATACGCATTTCCATTATAGTGAGCTATTTGTTTCAGTAAAGTGAGAGAAAGAGGATTTGCGCACACACAGTACTGCGTTTACTGGAAGTAAAATGGAATTAAAATCACAAGTCATATATCTGTATAAATGTACAATGCACTCCAGAAGATTATTGAAAAGCTACAGTATAAGAAAAAATGGGGGGGAAAGAGGGAAAAGTGGATTATGGGCACCGTTGGAAAAAAAGGGATAAAAGTACCAAAACGGGGGGGGGAAAAGGGTGCTAAAAATGCCTCCTTTCTCAACTAGACAGAAAGTCTCACACTGTGGTATCCTTCCAAAGAGCTTTAATTTACCCTAAGAGAAAAGGTGCGCACCTTAAAACCCTTACCCTGGTTATAATTAAAAGTAGGACATATGTAAAATTCCTACGTGATAAAGGCGTATCTGACTACTTACGTCTTTGCCAGTCCCATGAGTTTCAACTCTGCCTGTGTGCTTTGACCAACTGAGCTGTGTGTATGGAGATCGTGTGTAAGAGAAAGCGAGCAGACAGGGGAAGGAGTGAGGGGGTTCGAGTAAGCGGGCAGGGAACGCAAGTGTACTGTTCTGTTTTGTTGCACAGTCGTGAAGAATTTTTAAATTATTTCTCCAGGTAGTACATTCGTGTTCTCAGAAATTTCATTTACGTCATGTGTCGGATTACATTTTTGATCTATGTTGATAAATATATTCTCCAAAATATTAAGTTGCCTTTGTTATTAAAGTGAAGGATCTGTAGGTCTTGTTCTATGGATGTAAAAGAATGTTTGGAATCTTATTTATGGGAACCCATAGCGGAGAACCTATTGTATTGAGTGGCATTAACATGTTCATTATAATGAATGTAAAAATTATGGTCAGTTCGACCCACATAGCATTGATTGCATTTTAGCTTGTACACCCCTGATTTATGGAATTTGTTGTTAATATTGTATACTGTGTGTTAATTATAAAAAAAGTTTACATTGTTGTTGACAGTTTTTAAAGACATGCCGATGTTGTGTTTTTTAAAGATATTAGTAATTTCGTAAATGTTCTTGTTACCGAAAGTGAAAAGGGCATAATTATCTGTTTTATTTTTAGATTCTCTAAGCAGTGTTGAAGTAGGTTTATTCTTGACTTATGATTTTGTCTATAAAATCTTTCTTAAAACCATTTTGTCTCGCTATGAAATAGATGCTGTTTCTCTTTTTTCCAGTTCTCATCTGAAAGTCCAATGTAGCTGTGAACTCTTCTATTTCTTGCTTGCTTAATTTCTGATGTTTTTGCAGGTTGTTTTTAATTAATTTGATGATTTTAGATACTGGTATGTTGGAGTACAAAGGAATATAATTTCTGATGGGTTGCAAAACTAGACTTTTTAGTTAGATTGCAAAATTGTACAGAATTCTTAACAGACCTGGTGTTTTCAAAGGTGTAGTAATTTTTCAGAAAGTTATGGATGAATCTTGAGGACTTGTATGTCAGACTATTCCTGAAATTAATTGTACGTTTTTTGGGTGCTCCTTCTTTATGAACCTTTGGTAGCGCGTTTGCTGTGGAGATGCTCGGATTCATATTGATTAGTTTTTGTGCTTCATGTTTGTTGAGAATGAACGATGTATGTTTGAGTATTTGAGATTTTTTGAATATTGTTAGTTGGTTTCCTGGATATAAGTTTCTTTGCTCATGATCACACTGACATTTCCCTTGTCAGCTTTCGTCATGATTAATTATTGTCGCTAAATTTTTGTTTCAGAGAATCGGGAGTTTTTGTGAGAAATATGGAAACTGTCGATTTACTTTTCTGTATTAAGTCGGAGAGTTTTTTCCAGATAATAAATCTAATTTCTGCTTGGTTTTCTGACGGCAATTTCTGAATGGCACTCTCTGCCTTGGTTGTGACAGTGATTGCATTCTTCAATATAAATGAACTAGGCCATTTAAACTTGGGGCCTTTTTCTTTTCTGTACCGTTGAACTGAGTTTCTGAAAGATTTAAAACTGGATCTTGAAATTTTGATTATTCTGGTTATTATTGTACTTCTTATTCAAAGATGAATTCTTGTCTAGGTTTTTTTTAATGAATAAGTATATCTGTTTTTGTATGTAAAATTATTTGCTTTTTGGAAAGTATATTGATTATCTTTTTGTTGGCTAATTTCTGGAATAAGTCCCATTCTAATGGGACCAGCGCAGATGAAGCGTTCAGATGCGCCTCGTATAGCCGAGTGTTAAGCATAGACTTCTTCATATATAGGAATTTTATTTCATTTTTAATCCATAGAGAATTGGAAATGAAATTTACTTCCTGTAAATATATGCAGTTCTTTCACTTCTGCAGGGATCCCGTTAATGAAGACAAGGACACAGCTGCATACGTCATTAGGACCTCTCTTAGCTACCCCTTCCATGTATGTATAGAAAACTGATGTCTCGTTTCCTATATCATGAATGTTAAAAACATAAAACCAAAGTTTACTCAGAACATTTCCTGAAGCGGCATAAATGGCAAAGGTAGATTCTGCATAAAGTCGAAAGCAATGGCCATCATCAGAAGTTATTAGTTTCATGTCCATATTGATGATCATTACAGTTCATGATTATAGGTTTGAAGTCCCCACCTAATCAATGCTATTAATAGGGACCTGAAAAAATCGCATTTGCGATAAAGGCCACTTTTTGAATCTTGTACTGAATCCAAGCCTACAGTAATTCTAATGTGGTATAAAATAATTTTTACGCATAAATAGAAGTGCGACAAAATGCAAATTGTGGCCCAAAATGCAAAATTAGTATGGATAAGCAATTTTGGTGCGAATTCTGCAAAACTGTGCTGTTTTACTGGCGAAAACAACATATATCGGCAAAATCGCCAGAAATACTCAAAATATGATGCATAAATCTTTCGACCGTTCCGACTGATGAAGAAAAGTAGCCGATCAATTGCTGCTTGCTGACTTAAATCGATATTTACAATGGGAATAGCAAGGGGAATAAGATCTGTATCAGTTATTATCGAAATGTAAATTGAGTGTCACGGAAATAACGAGATAGACGCAGCGTTGTTTTCCTGCTTTTCAAAATTGAAACTAGTGAAGAGTAGAAAGTCGAGCAATCATTTAGGTTATGGGGCGCACGAAAGGGCTCAGCAATATGCAAAGGATGGTTTATATGCCACAGATTCAGCGACAGTGTTTTGCAAGTATTGTAATTGCCAAGTTGGGTGGGAAAAAAAGATAGCATTGTGAAACATGTTAAATCTGAAAAACACATGGGTAAGAGACGCTATAACGAAAGTTCAACCCCTGCTGCTAGTACGTCTCAAAGAAAGCAATCTTCTGTGCTTATACAGTTAGATAGTTGTAAATGACGAAAAATTTCCAGAGATAACTTCTCGAAATGCACAGTTGAAGTATTTGTCAAAACAAATATATCTCTGGAAAAGCTGGAAAGCAAAGAGCTAAGAGCCTGGATTACTGAGTTTTCAAATGAATAGCTGCCATGTGTGAGAACTCTGCCTGAAGTATATTTACCGGGTAAGTTTTAATTTCATTGATCGGGTACGGTTTAGGTATTACGGCATCGAAACCACGCGCAAAATTGAAGGATACCGATTATGAGTGTGATTTCCATATCGAATTATCTTACTCGTACCCAATTGATCCAGTAATTTTAAGTTATTTTGTTATAATTTGAGGTCTTTCTTCCTTTCTAGAAGTTGCATCTCACCAAGCTCAATAGCTGCAGTCGCTTAAGTGCGGCCAGTATCCAGTATTTGGGAGATAGTACGTTGGCAGCCCCGAAGATGGTTTTCCATGGTTTCCCATTTTCACACCAGGCAAATGCTGGGGCTTTACCTTAATTAAGGCCACGGCTGCTCCCTTCCCAGTCCTAGCCCTTTCCTGTCCCATCGTCGCCATAAGACGTATCTTTGTCAGTGCGACGTAAAGCCAACAGCAAAAAAAAAAAAGAAGTTGCATCTGACCACCAGGAAAGAACAGCAGAGGCTCTAGTAGGAAAGAACATCAACATACTCTGTGAATGGGCCGTTGTGTTTTTATCATCATATTCCAAGTCCCAGCCAGATCGAAAAGAGAGCTGCACGTTGTTTCTGTGAAGTATCTTGATGCAGGAAATGTTACAAACTGCTCTCGTGCTGTTTTAAAAGCTCTGTGCAGTTATAGTGTACCATATGATGCAGTTAAAGTGTTTGTTAGTGACAGTGCCCCATACATGACCTGGTGTTATGAAACATTAAGTGTGGTCATAGGGGGTCATTTAATGCATGTACAGTGCTGGGCACTTAAGATCAGCTTGGTTGGCAATAGTTGGGTCGCAGTGATGACAGATTTAAATCATGTGGTTGCGATGGTAAGGTCGGCATTTTTGAACACATGAATGCAAAATTATAATTATTTACAATTCTTAACATCAAAGTATGGTGCTTCAAAGGAAGCAAAACTTTTTCCTGCACCTGTCATAACCCGATGGAATAGCTGGTTTCGGGCTGTCTTCTATTTGAGTGCTTACTTTACTGATGATGTTACATTTTTCAAGATGTCTGACATGAAAGACATCAACAACTGTGGTATTAGGTACCTGACTGATCTGAGTGACTGAGAAGTGAATAGGCTTCACTCCCACATGGGTTTTGTCACAGATCATGCAGCTGGATTGGTTGACCTCCTTACTGAACTTGAAGGGTCTCTGTATCCTACCTCTCATCTCCTTTACCCCAAATTGCATAACCGTGACGCCAGTTCTACCTTAATTTGTGAGGGGAATTTTTCTGCGGCAACTAATGATGCTTTGATTAAGCTCACTCCTCTACAGTAAGCTGCATGTAGAGACACATTTGTCAAAGCTGCTCATTCTTCACAGTGCAAGCTAGCCACATTGAAAGCTAAAGACCCCAACCATAAGCATTTTGTGTTAATTTCTCAAGCTTTGTATCCAAAAAATATAATTTTGAATAACACTGATAAAGTAGATGAGCTTGAGAAATTGTTTGGAGTAACAGATCTCTCACGAGACGATATCTGGTCTGGTTACTGTTCTCTGAAACATGCAATTCACAGCCGGATGAAAGAAAGTGAAAAATGTGATGTCATGCTTGCATTAACTGCAGTTCAGACAGAGTTCAGCATATTTGCTAAATACTGTCCTGAGTTGTTGTGGACCCCAACGAACAGTGCAGAAAGCGAGCGTGTGTTGTCTCATTACAACACAGTGGGTATAGACAGACGGTGCAATTTGGAAAACAGCAATGCCGAAGAACTGACAATGCTTTCGTTTGAACAACGAATTTGTATTGTGTGTGAACGAAGGACAAGAATTGCACTTCATAAACTTTTAATTGTTAAAATTAATAAAACCATGGGATTATTTTAACTTTGTAAATAGATGCTAATTTTTGGAGAAATAGGTGCTAATTTTTCAGGTCCGTAGCTATTACAATATCAAGTATATGTATTTACATTAAAAAATATATTACAATCACAGTACCAGTTCCGATCCTGTTATGGATCATCTTCAGCTTTTAGTGTATCAGTAACACTAATAGTCAAAATAGCAAGAACATCAATTAAAACATTACTCTACTTAAGATTTAAATATACAGCCCTAGCTTCTAATAATAATAAATTACACCATAAATTAAAATAGTAATTTCATTAGTTTCCCATTTTCACGCCAGGCAAATGCTGGGACTTTACTTTAATTAAGGCCACGGTCGCTTCCTTCCAACTCGTAGGCCTTTCCTATCCCATCGTCACCATAAGACCTACCTGTGTCGGTGCGACGTAAAGCCACTAGCAAAAAAATATATATATTGTTCTGGTTGGAGTTCACATGCACAATCCTTGCTCTAATAATAGTGGTTACACTTCCTTTTATTTTATGTCACTAGTTTAATAAAGTAGATTATGGAACCTTGTTTGTACCCAACAAATATGTGCAGATCGATAAAATTACTTAGATGAGATTCTGTGATGAATATATCTGTTTAAAATTGGCGATGAATTCATAAATGATCATGTTATTAATTAATGTTGAAGTAAAATAGGGTTTTAAATTTGTTTACACCATTCAAGGGTAAATACGAAGAAGTCATCAATCTTAAATTTGTTATTTTAATATTGTGTTGGCCTCTTGCTGATCATTATTGAATTTTAAATAGCCTTGATTAGGAGAGAATATCACTAGGTACTGGTTCATCAATGTGGTCGAAATAATCATTAACTGTTGATATTCTGGATGGTGTAGTGGTGTAGGATGTCCAAAAAAAAAGAGAAATAGTATTAGAGGATGTCTGTCGAATTGTAAAGCAATGTAAGAATGTTATTTACTTCATTTACTCTCTCGCTTCCTTGTCTGGTTCCCTGTGGTCTTGTTGATGGTGTTCTGTGTAATGCTTCTTGTTTGTAGAGCACTGATTTTGGGAATGTGGGAAGGAAGGAGTAGAGGGGATGGAAGGGGGTATGTCCTGAGGAGTTCTGAGCACATGTTTTAGGTGTTGATTAGTGATTTCATTCAAATACAGTAGAACCTCGATAATTCGAAATCGGTTAATTCAAAATCCCTCCTAATTCGAAGAAGCTCTCGTTCCCAGAAACATGAGATATAGTTTTGCATGTTATTTCAATTGTTTAATTCGAAATACGGATAATTCGTCATTCGAAGTACAATGTCGGCCCCATTACTGAAATTCAGACTTTTAATTCGAAAGTGCCTTTACATTTAAAAACAATAGTATGTTACAGAGTAATTTCAACTCGAAATTTATCTGTTCCGCGTCGTAATAGAACGTGCGTTCCGGAACGTGGAGGGGTCGCTTTCCGCACTTACACTCACTTCGGTGGGTCTACAGTGTGCTTCATGATTGCTAAGTTAAATGAAATCGGAATTCTTTTGTATTCAGCCTTTTAAGGAACGGTGTAATATCACACAACAGGCAGTGTGCGGGAAAACAGAATCCGCGAACACTGGCGATGCCGACAGTTGACGAAAAAACGTGGCTCATATACTAAATTCGTTGGCACCGAACAATATTGTCATTGCCAGTGAAACTGCATTGCTTTATTTTCATGCGAGCCCAAACGGTCTTATGGTTTTAAAGGAAAAATTGCCAGCTGGGAAATCGTACAAGGGTGAGGGACATAGTAGTGCGTTGCAATGCACATGGAAGCGAGATACTTTATCCCCTCGTCATAGGAAAGTTCGATAAGCTACAACGTTTTAAGGGCGTCAGGCACTTTCTATACCAGTACAAAGCATCTAAAAATGCAAACAGTGCAGAAATCCAAAAAATAATGCATTTGCACAGGGGAACCGGCATAATTTATCCTCGTCTTTGAATTGTGCGATTTTTTTTCCTTCATTGCGTGAGGTTATGTTTGTATTTATCGAAGTGCATTATTTGAACATTGTAAATGCACCTTGTTGGATACATTTCGGAAATCGTTTTTTCCATGGCATTTGAAAGGTTTAAACTGTGAATCGAGGTGATTGCATGTATTAATGGGTCTTAGAATACTTTGTGACGTGGCAAGTGTTTACATTTCTGAAGTATGAGAGAAGTGCCATGGCGGGAAATCGTACAAGGATAGAGTCATAGGAAAGTTCGATTTTAAGGGCATCGGGTACTTTCTATGTAAATACAAGGCATCTAAAATGCGTACAGTATAATAATCCAATTAATAAAGCACTTGCACATGGGAGCCAGCATAGATTTCTCCTCGTCTTTGAATTGTGCTTTTTTTTTTTCTTTCTTTCGTTGCGTGAAGTTATGTTTACCAGTGAGATATCCGAGTGCATTATTTGAATACTGTAAATGCATCTTCTTGGATAGGTACATTTTGGAAATAGTTCTTTTTTCATGGCATTTGAAAGGTATAAACTGTGAAGCAAGGTTAACTGCATGCAGTAACAGGCCTTAGAATATTTTGTAACGCAGCAAGGGTTGGTACTTCTGAATTGCAAATAGGCGGTTAATTCGAAATCACGTAATTCGAAGTCCGATTTTTGAGTCCCAACGCCTTCGACTTAATGAGGTTTTACTGTAATGGTTTTTGATTAAAGGTATGGTGACATCGTAAAGACGTTATTTTTTTCAGTTATTTCGTTGAGATTATGGTTTGGGTTGGCGTATTGATCCAGATGTATGTAGTATTCATCAGTAATGTTGAGCATGTTACCTTTGGATATTATTTAAAGGATTTTCATGTCACTTTCGATGTTGGAGAAATTATGTTTATAATTGAGCATGTGTTGCCCCAGTGAGGAGAAGCAGTTATGTTTGGTGGCATTGATATGTTCGGAGTAATGGGTGTTGATATTCCTACCTGTTTGCCCAACGTAACTTGCCTTATAATTTTCACATTCCAATTTATAAATACCTGAGTTATTGTATTTAGTTTTTTTATTGACAGATTTTGTATTGTGAATGAAAGATTGTTGGAGGTTTAAAATGCTATTTTCGTGTTATTAAGAAATATTTGGCTGATGGACCACCTGCTATACATTATAACCAGCAAATCCTATTCTAATAGAAGGGGTGAGGGCGAGTACCTGGCGCCTGTTAAGGGTCTACTCGGCTGAGGTATGGCAACCCTGACAGAAAAGTCTCTGGCCCTCCAGGTGGGGGGTTGCACATATGGTTAATGGCTATATTGTGTAAAAGAAAAATATTGTTACGAATATCTCATGCTTGCCTCGTATGAACAAGAATGGATAACAAAATATGACGACCCTGCAATGGAAATCGGCTTTACGAATAGGAACTTGGAATGTAAGAACCCTGTATAAACCTGGATCCTTCAAAATCCTCAGTCAACAACTGGAGAAGTATAGAGTGGAAATTGCTGCAATTCAAGAGACTAGATTATTAGGGAATGGTATACGGGACATGGAGATGTATACACATTTTAAGAGTGGTAAAGAAACTGGACCCCACGAATTTGGTACTGCATTTTGTGTCCAAAATTCACTAGTATCGTCAGTGCTGTCCTTTGAACATGTGAATGAAAGACTATGCTATTTGAGGGTACATTCTGAATGGTTTAACATATCACTGGCGAGCTGCCATGCCCCCCACAAATGACAAGGATGATCATGTTAAAGGCTCCTTTTATGAGGATTTCTTAGAACTGTGGAATAAATTACCCAAACATGGTGTCAAAATGATTTTGGGTGATTTCAATGCAAAAGTTGGAAAGGAAGAAATTTTTGTGCCAACAATAGGAAGGGAAAGTCTGCATGAAGAAAGCAATGATAATGCCATTAGACCACTAACATGAATGTGCGGAGTATCACCTTCCCACATAAACAAATACATAAGGAAACGTCATATTCGTGTGAAGGTAAGACTGTCAATCAGATAGATTATGTACTAATTGATAACAGGCATAGAAGCTCCATAACTGATATCAGAACTTACAGAGGAGCTGAGATAGGATCTGATCACAATATGATAATTGCTTCTGTTAAAATTAAATTGAAAACCTCGTGGAAGTCACAGACTGAGGAAAGATGCAAAGTTGACACTGAGAAACTGAAGCAGGAAGGTGAAAGATTAAAGTATAATGTGGAAATTACAAACAGATCTGATATTCGGGGAGAAGATCCTATAGAAGACATTAATGAAACAAATGACGAGGTTTGTGAATGAATGTGGAATAACGTGAAACAAATCATGACAACAGTAGCAATGAAAGTGATACCAAAAGCTGTTAGTAAGAAAAAGAAATGGTTCGATGAGGCATGTCAAGAGCAGTTAATGAAGTGCCAGTATGGTGTAATAAGTGGCTACAGTCTAATAAGAATGTAGATGTTGAGGAACTATACAGAGAAAAATAGAAAGAATGTAGTAAATTAATTCGTAGAAAGAAAAAAGTCTACCTGAGACAACAAATAGAATCAGTCCAAGATGACTACAGAAACAGGAACATCCGCAAGATGTATGGAACTGTCAGCACAATTTAAAAAGTATTTCAACCAAGATCAAGTATTATGAGAGGTAAGTCTGGAAATTTAATTGCTGATCAAGACAAATTATTAAATTACTGTAAGCAGTACTTTGATTTCTTGCTGAATTGTGCTGATCCAGAAACCAGTATTGGTAAACCATCTAGTTCCCCATCAGAAGAACAAATACCAGAGCCATCATATCAAGAGGTATTACAAAGTATTATATGTTTAAGAAACAACAAAGCTTCAGGTAGTGACAACATTCCTGCTGAGCTTATTAAATATGGTGGAGAAAGATTACACAAATACATATATAAGGATATGGCACGATGAATCATTCCAAAAGAATGGCAGGAATCACTTATTGTCCCAATTCATAAAGGAGGGGATAAGAAAGAACTTCAAAATAATCGTGGTATATCTCTTGTAAATACGGCCTACAAAATTCTGTCTTTTATTCTTTTACAGCGTTTAAACCATTTGCTGAAAATGTTATTGGGGATTATCAGAACAGTTTTCATAGTAACAGATCCACTACAGACAACATATTTGCAATTAAGACTATTAATGATAAGGTGTGGGAACACAAGGAGTCAGTTCATTATTTCTATAGTTTTCTTCAAGGCATATGATTCACTCCATAGAGAAGCACTATGGAACATCATGATAGAGTTTGGCTTTCCCATAAAATTAATTAACATTTGAAATCTGTGTATGGATGGTAATGTTAGCTGTGTTTTGCTCAAGGGCAGAAAATCAAGTTCCTTCCAGAATAAACTTGGACAGAGACAAGGGGATGATCTATCTCCTCTTCTATTCAACATTGCACTGGAGAAGATTATCAGAAAATTAGCTTTTGTACCTGCTGGCATGATATTGGGGTGACAACATAAAGTCCTTGTATATGCAGATGATATTGTTCTTATTGGCCGCAATGAATTAGAAATTAGGCAGTTATTTGTGGAACTAGAGGAAATGGCAGCAAAAATTGGCTTATGGGTAAGTGATAAAAAGACACGTTACTTGGTTGAACAGAGACCGAATCATGAGGAGATTGACAGATTGCCTTTGAAGATTGGGAAATATCCATTTAAAAGAGTAGAGGAGTTTAAATTCCTTGGTGTATTAATCGATGACCAAAACTGAAGGCAACAGGAACACCAAGCTAATATTAAGAATGCAAATAAGGCATTTTACTCTATGAGCCCTATATTAGGCCCTCAGTTTTTAACAGGGAATGCAAAAATGATTTACTTGCAATACTATCATTCGACCAGTACTTCTGTATGGTTCCAAGACATGGAGTATAATAACCAAGAAAGAGCAGCAGCTGTTGCAAGTCTTTGAGAATAAAGTTTATAGAAAAATACTTGGCCCATGGTTCAATCCTATCTCTCAAAGCTGGCAGAAATCTAGTTATGAGATTTACACCCTATCTCAACAACACACTGTAATGGGTGTGATAGAATCCAACAGAGTGCGCTGGGCTGGACATGTACTGAGGATGCAGGATAACAGAGCACCAGTAGATCTATACAAGGGATATCTTAATAAGAAAAGACTTTCAGGAAGACCTCGAAGCACCTGGAAGAAGGAGATCAACAATGTATGCTGGACCCTCTAAATTGATAACTGGGAATAGCGGGCTCAAGATCAAAAGGGATGGAAGGGGATTGTGAGATCAGCATGGGAACTTCACGTCTATCAGAAGCCTATGAAGTGAGAGAGTGAGTATTTTCATGTTATGTCTTTCAAACAAGTTAGTAATGTGATGGATACTCTTGTTGTTAAATGTAAAGGTTGCATGTTCTTTCTTGAGTTTAGATTTTGGTTGGTGTTTGATTTTGTGGATGATTTTATTTATAAATTCTCTACTGTATCTATTGTATTTGGCTGTTGTGTGAATCGTGTTTATTTTTTGTTTCAGTTTTCAGTAGATAGAGGGATATTGAAAGCTCTGTGGTTCGTACTATAATAGGCTGCTCTTTTGTGGGCGTTTGGGTGGGTGGAATCGTGTTTTATGGTATTTGATGTTTGAGTTGGTTTTCTGTATATATTATAAGATAGGTTGTTATCGTGTCTAGTGGTGGTTACATCAAGATAATTTAAGATGTGATTTGTTTCTGTTCCCATCGTGAACCTTATATGTTGGTCTAGTTTATTGAGTTCTAAAATAATGTTACCATTGGTAGATCGCATGTCTATTATGGCAAATATATCATCCACGAATCTACATCAAAAGAATATATTGTCTATTTTACTGATTTTGGAGTGTTCAGGGTGGTCTAGGTGGATTTCCATTAATATTCCCGAGGTCGGCATCCCCATTGGGAGCCCGTACTGTTGATAGATGGTGTCGTGAAAGCTGAAATGATTGTTATTGAGAGCAAGTTTTTAATATATTTATAAATTTTTCTATTTACTTGATGCTTAAATTACCTTGTTTTTCAAACTCTTTTCTATTAGATTTATCCTCTTCAGTCCTGAGGGTAGTTTTGAATTTAATTTTTTTGTTTTTTATATTTATTCTGGTGCTAAATAGTGTTCATAACCCTAGAAAAATGATTTAAAAAATCTTTGACCAAATCTTCATTCGAAACTTTTGTGTATCCTACAGGAGACATTAGGTCTTCATCACTTAAAATCTGGTGTTCTTACATGATTATATGTTTACTAGCAAGGTACCCGTGCTTTGCTACGCTATTACATTGAAATTTATAATTGAATGCTTATTGTTTTAGACATATAATCCACTGAAATTCGCATCTGACTTGTTTTCTGCGAGAATCCGCCAAAATTCGCGATCTGACTCGTTTTCTCCCTCCATTTTTCAATCTTTCTTTCCAGCAATCGATTTAGTACTTCCCGGGCTAGGTCCAGATATACCACCCGGTCAGTTGCGTCCCTAAATCTTTCCCATCTTTTCCTATAAGCATTTTTAATATGGATGAAATCCTTCAGGAGATCCGGCGTGGTGTCGTCTTGGGTGCCTTGGCGGTTCTGAACCCGCAGCCGGACTGCATTCTTAGTCATTACCCGTCCACGACCCGTTTCCAGTGCGGTCCGCACATTTGACGACGGTCCAGAACATCATTATTATTATTATTAGATGTTCTGTACCCAACAGCAAGATGCAAGGCCGCTACTTGGCGGTAAATTACATCTGCTGCCATTGTCATTGTTGAGAATGTGACCAGCACTATTGTCGCGCGTAGGCAAGTGTGGGGGATTTCTGGCTATACGAATGACATACTTCCGTGCATTATTGACTATATTATTATAGAGGTGAAAAACTGGACAGTCAATCTTATTCCTATCATTTATTTCAAATGTGTTTAAATTTTTATTTATATGCCAGGAGAAGGTACTGTAATCTAAGAACGTTCTCCGAAGGGAAAGGTGGCTCTTGAAAACGAACCCAGGAAAGATTAAAAATGATCGGTTTATGATCAGAATAAGTACATCGAAAATCTACAGCCTGTTTCCAGTCATTCGACAGGGTCAGGAATGGAATGAATAAAGCCCCCATCTAGCGGCGACAATAGGAATTGTGCCCGCAGCCGAAACCTGTCACACTCCTCTGGGGCAATGATTAATGGATGGCAGATGAAATGAAATTATATTGGACAGTGTTGCTGGAATGAATGATGATAGGGAAAACCGGAGTATCCGGAGAAAAACCTGTCCCGCCTCCGTTTTGTCCAGCACGAATGTCACATGGAGAGACCGGGATTTGAACCACGGAACCCAGCTGTGAGATGCTGCCGCCTGAGCAACGGAGGCTCCTTATAAATACATTATGAACAGTAAAATCAATTGGTCTCAACTCCTTTTACACCCAACGCCGTTAAGTTTATTTACCCCTCCCCCCCCCCCAAAAGAAAACTAAAAGAAGGCGTGTTTCTTTATGTTTAAAGGAGATTCCAAACACCATTGTTTATGTCTATTACCTTAAGTTTTCAGATTAAAATAATTCACTTTTTTTCACTTTCACACTCCCCCCCCCCCCCCCTCAAGTGAATTTTCCGGGAAAAAATACTTGTTTCTTTAATAGTAAAGGATCTTCTAAATACCAATTATCACGACTGTAACTTCTTCAGTTTTTGATTTATGTGTCCTCATGAAAGGAATTCAACTCCTTTTCACTCACGCCTCCCAAGATGATCCCCCCCACAAAACGGGCTTTTCTTTGTCTTTAAAGGAGACCCAAATACCAATTTTCACGTCTGTAGGCCCTAACAACTTTAGTTTTTATTAGATGTAAGTATTCTCATACAAATAAGTCAATTAATTTTTTCAATTTTTTACCTCCCCCCTCCCCATTCATTGGATTTTCCGAGAATTCGTGCTTCTTTACTTTTAAAGCAGATTCCAAATATCAAATTTCACGTCTGTAACATCTTCATTTTTGAGGTAACAGTAGCCTAATTAAAAGAATTCAACACCATTTTCAGTCACTTTTACCCCCCCTCCTCCACCCAAGTGCTATATCCGAAAACTAAAAATACACGTTTCCTTATTTTTATAGAGATAAAAATACCATTTTTCACATCTGTCACATGTTATGTTTCTTGAGATATACTGTATAAGTTCTCATTTTAAAATTTAACCCCCTTTTTAGTTCCCCTTAAAAGGAGTTTCCAAAAACAAATCACCTATATTTCATTACATTTACAGGAGATTCCAAATATCACTTATTATGTCTGTAACATTCTACGTTTCTCAGATATTCTGTAGATACTGTCTTTCAAAATATTCACCCAAATATGTCACTCCTGTTTAACCGCAATTAATTGGATTTTCCAAAAACAAAAAAATACGTGTTTCTTTATTTTTAAAGGAGATCCCATATACAAATTTTCAGTTCTGTAATATCCTCAGTTTCTGAGTTATATGTATCCTCATTAAAGTAATTCAACCCATTATTTACCCTTTTACACCCCTCCTATAGGGATTTTCCGAAAACAAAAAACATGTGTTTCTTTATTTTTAAAGGAGATTCAAAATACCAATTTTCACATCTGTAAATGTTTAAAATTTTAGGATGTAGATACACTCATTTTAAAAATTCACTCCCCATTTCACATGTATAGAACCTCGACCAAGTCTATTCAGCTCTGCATCAGACTTGAAACTGATGTTTGAAGGGATCTGGGACTTCTTCAGAGTCCCTGTTGCTAGAATTTAAGCCTTGCAATGGAGAACATCTAGTAATTGAACTGATGTAAAATACCGATCCATATACAAAGTACAACCTGGAAGCATATGTTTAGCCAGTCTCAAAACTACTCTTCCACCAAGATCTAAATTACCGAGCTTGATAGCTGCAGTCACTTAAGTGCGGCCAGTATCCGGTATTCGGGAGATAGTAGGTTCGAATCCCACTGTCGGCAGCCCTGAAAATGGTTTTCCATAGTTTCCCATTCTCACACCAGGCAAATGCTGGGGCTGTACCTTAGTTAAGGCCACGGCCGCTTCCTTCCCACTCCTAGCCCTTTCCTGTCCCATCGTCGCCATAAGACTAATGTGTGCCGGTGCGACGTAAAGCAACTAGCAAAAAAAAAATCTAAATTACTAATGTCAGGATCATTATGATCAGTGATTTGGTGTCCGTATCCTGCATAAACAAAAAAATCCAGCGGTAGACCATCCGGGGCAGTTGCTACGAAACATTTGAGACCACATGGGTTTGGCTTCCCTTTCACATACTGCCTTGCAGGTGCATGACCGTAGAAGGGAATCATCTGCTCATTGATGGCAACATTAGAAGATCTTTCATTCAGCAAATATGCTGCTTCAATTTGTTTCAGAAGAGGTCTCATTTTCCAAAATTTATTTTCAGCATGTTCATTGTCAGAAACCAGTAAATCATCCCTTAATTTTAAATTTCTCCTAATCAAGAAGTATCTCTCCCTGGACATGTTATCAGCGAGTTCGGAAACTTTAGTTTTCCGGGCCCAGTACATGGGGATCCTGGGATACTTCAGATAGGTCATAACTATTGTAATTCCTAAGAAAGTTGTTGTTTCTGTTAGACCTAAGTTCCTGCTGGTGTCTCTTAGATATCTCTGGTTTGTGTGTTGTGTTAGTGTTTTTATGAGATCGTCTGGAATGTATTTATGGAAGTAGTCCTGTGGCTGTAATTCTGTGCCGATAACAGCGTTGTCTTCAAAACAAGGAGCTGGAGTTAAGGATTGAATGCACCTGATGCAACATTCTTCCAGTAAGTTCTTCTAGATGTATTAGTTTCTATAGCTGGAGAAACAGAGTCTGCAGGAGGAGGTGTTTCGTGTGGAAATGTTAGTTTCCTTTGTGAGGTCCTGAGGGATGAAGGACAAGAATTTGACGACTCAGGACTTATCCGAAATGAATCCTTCGATAGTGAACTATGTGTGGTAGTCGGGGTTATGGAAATGATAGATGTTTCACAAGAATCTAGATCATCTTCACTTTCGTCAGTAGAGGGTGATAAAGCGTCATCCTGAGGAATATAAGCTGGATCTATTATATCCTCATCATCAGAAAATAGATCACAGTCAGAGACATCTCCATTCAGGTTTTCCATCACAAACTCACTGAAGTGTGGGTCGTCTGCAAAGTAAAGTCAGACTTTGTCAGTTGTTTGTTTGCAATTTCAATAATACCATTAATAACACAATAAAGCAATGTTAATATAACCATTATGAAGTAATAAGGGGATTAGGTATAATTAATTGGCAAATTATCGCATAATTTGCTGCTCATATTCAGAATGTAAAGAAAGGAGTAATGTATCAAGCATAACAGTACTAATAATATTGGAATTATTGTTGCCTCTGTAACTTCAGTCATGCCCATTATTAATATTATTGCTGTTGATGGAATTATTGTTGCTCGTAATGACGTATTCTTCTATGTATGTTATTGGTGAGGACCAAATGATAGAACACACAACTTACATTCATGAAAATCTAACCGTACTAGCTTATGGCCTAATGTCTCCTACAGGATACACTAGAAAAAAGTGAATGTTTCTAGCCTAGAGGATAAGACTAACGCAAAAGTAATATGGTGTTTATAACTATCAGTATCTTAGGTTAAATATTTGGTGGAAATCAGATCTTATGAACAGAAATTGCCAACAAAATAATTACATACCAGCACAAACTTCTGCTCCATCCTTCTTCCTAGAAACCACCATTTTCAAACAGTTGGCATCAATTCGTCAGTACCTCCAGAATGTCCAATTCACTGTCAGAAAATAGTGCCAACTGCTGCTAATATCATGCAGTGATAATAATTCTTTGATGGTCTACCGTAATTTCAAAAGTACATTGTTAGTGTCTCCTACAGGGACATCAGGACTGATTTTTAGGTCTTTGGTGATATTAAAGAACTCTATAGTATTTTGGACTGTTCTTTTTGAAGAAAATGTGTAATGTATTTTCAATATTATATGAATGAATTGTGAGATCTTATATGTGGGACTTGGTCTGAAGTTTATGATGGGTCACATGGAGACGCCGGTTTTATGAATTTTAGGGTATGCCTCAGCCGTGGGTAATCTAGGATTCATTACAGTTAATTTGGAAATTTCTTGATCATTAAGAAGAAGATTGGTATTTTTAAGAAATGCTTCAAGATTTTTCTGTTAGTGAGATCATTTTTAATAATTTGGAATGTGTCGTCTGAAAAGAAATTCTGGGTTTTACTTAAATATTTATTTTTGTCCATGATGATGATGATGGTGTTTCCTTTATCAGCCTTGGTTATTAATAGGTTATTGTTTTGAATCTTTTCTTTAAATTCTTCAAATAGTTTCCTGTCAGTAATGTTGTTATTATTGTCATTAAGACTAATTATATATTTCGGTAGTCTTTTTTTAAAATTTCATACCTCACTTCATTACATTCTTCAAATGGGTTTCTATTAATGGCAAACTCTATTTCTGCAGTTGTTGTAATAAGATTGTCAAAAGTTGATGTATTTGTCCAATTGAGTTTCGGCCCTTTGCTCAACATATTGATCTCTGTTTCGTTGAAAGTGATATTAGATTAATTTCTAATAGAAAAATGGAGTTTTAATTGGTTGTTTTCATAATTGATTTTGGTTAGATCATTATGGGGCATTGGTCTGGTATTCATAGCATAATTATGTTGGGTTTGAGACTGTTCAAGATTATTTACCTTTTTGTTTAGAGTGTCTTGTTTTTGTATTTTGATGGACTCGAGTATTTGATAAGTTAGCCTTTGGAAGTCGTACCAGTAAGCCCAATGTAGATCACTAAAAGCTTCTAGATGCATTTCATATACAGTATTTATATTTCAAAATACATTACAATCACAGTACCAGTTTCAATCCTGTTATGAATCATCTTCAGCTGTTAGCATGGTCATGTCTTTCTATCAATCCTAACATAACTGTGTCATTTTCATTTTTTTAGGTGTTCACTCTTCAAACTGTCAATCACAGTCTGTTTCTCCACAGCACTGAAACCAGTCATGCACTTCTTACAACATCCACAATCTGGACCGGTTCTTTTAGCCTCTACAAGAAAACACTTGCTTGTGACAAATTCTTTACACCTTTGTCTGGCTAGTTCCTCAATTTCCTTCAAATGCTCATCTTTGTTCACCTTACCTCAGTTTCTTCTAGGTTCAGTCACATCCTCATCCGACTTGGACATTTTTCACAGAACACAAAAGAATGCTTCACTCACTGAGTATTATCAAATACTTACTGCATACACACCTATGTGACAAGCAGCTCCAACTTGCATTGTTACAGAAGCCATGAACAATCCAGCCCTCGTTATGACTTACAAGGGGAGGTCACGATGTCCGCATCACCGATTTTGTTCAAACTTTGTTGTATGGTAGTCATTGGCTATAACTTGATTCGAGTATATATAACTTTTGCATATCTTGACCAGTTCAACTCACTTTATGGATGTGTTTGCGATGACTAAACAGACCTATCCTGGCATAGAACATACGCCCACACAAATCACACTGAATGGATGGAGGAGGGCAGGGTTATAATTGACGAAGTTTTCTTGCTTGTCGCTTGGCCTTTTGATGTCTGCGGCGTTCTCTATCAAGTAAGTTGACAGCGGTAGATGTAGTGTTCTGCCACAGTGAGCACTCCACAGCACATTCTTCCCATGTCTGTATATCTGTACCAGTTGTCTTCATGATGTGTTTTAGCTGGTCCTTAAAACGGTTAAGAGGGGCTCCATTAGGTCTACTGCCGGAGCAAAGTTCACCATAAAGAATTTGGTGGGGAAACCTGGTATCACCTATGCGGTGAACATGGCCTAACCATCTCAGTTGATTAACGATGATTGTTGCCTCAATGCTATTTAGCTGCGCTTTGTCGAGAACTGTCGTGTTGGTCACATAGTTCTCCCACTTAAAATTCAAGATGAATCTCATTTTCTGTTGTTGGAAGTGCTCAAGGTTTTTGATATCACGGCTATAGAGTGTCCAAGTTTCACAGCCATATAGCAGTGTGGAAATGACAACAGCTTTGTACACCATGAGTTTGGTATGCAGTTTTAGGTAGTTATTCATGAAGACTATGTGCATTAACCGTCCGAATGCTGCATGAGCAGCCCCAGTTCTTTTATCAACATCTTGTTTGCAGGTACACCGTTTAGACAAGATGCTTCCAAGATATGAAAAGTGATCAACCTGTTCCAGTGTTGTGTCTAAGATGGAAATACTGAACTCAGGAAGAGTTAATCCTGGGGCAAGTTGTGCAAGTACCTTACTTTTTTTTTCACATGAATGGCAAGACCAAAGCAATCACATGCAGTTTTAAAGCAGTTTACTGACTGTTGTAGTTCTGCAGGTGTTAGAGCAGAAGATGCAGTGTTGTCGGCATACTGCAGTTCTGTCACCCGAGTAACCAGAGTACGTCTTCGTGAGCGAAGTCTTGCCAGATTGAAAAGGCCTCCATCAAAGTAAAATTTAATCTCCATGCCTAAGTTGTTTGCAGATGAATCATGCAGCATGGCAGCCATGCACAGTGCAAAGAGTGTAGGAGCAACCACACAGCCTCGTTTCAATCCATGAGTGATTGGGAACAAATCTGATACTGAGCTACCATGAAGAACCAGACATGCCATCATGAAGAGCTTGAACTAATTCCACATAACGTTCAGGACATCCAAAATGTCTCAATACTTTCCACATAACAGATCTTGGTACTGAATCACAGGCTTTTTCCAGATCATAGAAAACTAAATACAGGGGCTGCTGTTCCTCTCTGCATTTCTCCTGGAGTTCTCTAGCACAGAAGATCATATCTGTTGTGCCTCTGGAGGTTCGGAAACCACATTGACAACCAGGCAAAATCCTCTCTGAGATAACTCTGAGCCGGTTTAATAGAATTCTTGTGAGAATTTTACCTGCAATTGACAAAAGCGATATACCACGATAGTTCCCACATACACTACAATTGCCTTTCTTGGTAGTACTACATCACAAAAACACACTGGCAAAGTAGTAGTGCACAACTCTCAAACATTTTCCTGAAAAGCTATTTTGAAAATGTCGAAAAAAGTTACGAGAGGTTTAGCATGCCAGGTACCATCATGCGAGAGACTGTTGCATGGTGGTTGAATGGTTAAGGTTCTGCGCTCTAGTTGTGAAGGTGGCAAGTTCGAGTCACTCTCGTATCAACTCGCTTTTTCTTTCTTCTGACATTTCCTGATCCCCTTTTTCCTTGTGTTGTGAATGAGAGCAGCAGATAGTCACTGTCTGACCGTGTTGTGTCATGTAATGGTTATGTGCAATGTAACCAGAAGTGCTCATCATAAGTTCGATCGGCAGAGAGATCTCGCATGCTGAATTATGATTGGAATAATAACAATTAAGTTAATTTATTAATTTGACCACCTAATCAATACAATAAGTCTTGCCTTTGTTGATTTACATTGACATGCTAACTAAAATAGTACATGTTTCGCCTTGTATATAGGCATCATCAGCCATTGCCTTAACCTTGAAATAAAATCAGGCACCTGATATACATATAAATAAAATAAAACTAATTTTTTAAAAAGCCTTGGAGAGACTTGAACTAAAATTAACATATAGTAAAGGACTTGTACAATATTGGTTTCAAAGATATTGCAATGAGTGAGGAGTTTACAATTGTTGAAAGTATTTGCAATATTGAGGTTTAAGAAGGCTACTATTATAATTAAGATGAACAAAGCAACAGTCTGTTACAAACAAGTGGTAAGATTGCTATAAAATTATGTTGAGCGATCAGCGGCTACAATTAGACAAAGAGGAAAATGATGATTAAAATTGTATTATTAAAAAAAAAATATTGAATAAAATAATGTTGAAGGATAGTCAAGTGACCTGTAATTATTTGTTTACATGAGATAAAAGTCAAAAGTCAATGGCATATGGTGAAGTTGTGGTTCACTTTGATGAAAAAATACGAAGTTATAGTTGAAGGTTGATGAACAATGTTTAAGTTGGACCTCTATGGACCATCTCAATTTGATGCAATGCTAAAACGTTGTTAAAAATATGGGTTTATTGGCATTCTAGTCAAAAGGATATGTGACAGCTGGATCTGTAAAAGGAAACCAGAAGCATGGTGTTAAATGTGTGAAAAAATCATAATAAAATGTTTAAGTGGAAATCGTGTACTGTTACCATTTGACAATGGTGAGGGTAACTTGTTACGTTTGAGCTCAAAGTTATTGACGACTGTTGACTTCTTTCTACAAGTGTTACAGCTGTAGGTTTGTGTTGGAGGGGGATCTGTTTGTGAAGGCGTGACTATGGGCTTGTTTGTAGCACTTGGAGGGGAGCTGCTATTGGTGGGAGAGAAAGAGGAAAGTGTATTGCTGATCGTATTGTAGTGGTGAGATGCTGTTGAAGAGAGCAATATTAGAGTGGGTGTGGCTATGGGTGTATTGGTTGCATTTGAATTAGAGTTACTGGCGGTGAGGGGAAGGGAGGGGAGTGTATTAGTTGTAGAGGAGGTGGGAGTGCTTATTGATTTGAGGTTGAAAATTTTTAAGAATATATTGGTGAGGGGAATTGATTCTTGTAATAGAAATAAAATCTGTTTGTACAAGGGGCTTTTTTTTATCAATAATGTCGTTTAAGTTCTTATCTTTTTTTAAGTGCTGGTCGAGGAAAATGAATAAATTTTCGTATTCTGTCATGAGTTTACTTTTTTCGATTCTTTTCAGGATATGAAGGTCTTGTTCTATTGTAGTGAATTTATGTCCTGTGTCCCTCATGTGGTTGGCCATTGCGGAGAATTTATTGTGTCTTTGTGCATTGTAATGCTCGATGTATCTGGTGGAGAAGCTGCGGCCAGTTTGGCCAACATAAGAAAAATTACACGTAGAGCATTTTAATCTGTGTATCCCTGATCCGGAGTGACTATCGTCTGTGATGTTAATAGAGTTATGATTAAAGCATTAATTACGATTAGTGTTTTTTGTTGTATAGGCTATTTTTACATCGTGCTTCATTAATGAATTGGTTATCGGATAAATACTATGGTTAGTGAACGTGAATTTAGCGTATTTTGGTTTGACGGGTTTCAATGGATTTAAATTTGTAGCTAGTTTTAATTTGGTTTTGTTGATGATTTTATCAATTATATCTGTATTAAATCCGTTGAATTTAGCTATTTCTTTAATGAATTGTAATTCTTTCTTTAAAGTACTAGAGGACATAGGGATTTTTAATGCCATATATATTAGACTGTGATAAGTGGCTTTTTTATGTGAGTTGGGATTTTTTATGGTTGTTGGAGATTAGGTAGGTTTTTAGTATATTTGGAAGTCGAACTTGTTTGATACTCGTGTGATTTTGATGTCTAGGAAATTTAAAGAGCTATTGATCTCATCTTCTTTAGTGAATTTAATGTTATTATCTAAATTGTTAAGGAATGATAATATGTTTTCACTGTTGTTGATTTGTTTATCTATGATTGCTATGGTATCATGGACATAACGATGCCAAAGACAGAGTCCGTTGATGTTATTAATAATCTTACTGTGTTCAAGATTATCCAAGTATATATCAGCTAATATTCCAGATAACGGGTCTCTCATCGCCAAACCTTCCAGTTTGTAAATTTTCTTATTGAAGGTGAAGTAATTGTTGTTTAAAACGAAACTAAGTAATTTTAACCATTCATCAATTCCGATTTTACTTAATTTGCTATGTTTGGGCAGATTGTTCTGTGTGATGTTAATAGTATTATTGATAGGGATATTTGTATACATGTTGGTGATGTCAAAAGAACATAAAACATGGTTTGGTTGCAGACTGAATTTATTTAAGGAATTGCAAAGTTTGATTGAGTTTTTTATGGGGTTGGAGTTGTAGAATTTGAAATTTTTTTAGGAATTTGTGTAGGAATTGAGAAGTTTTATAGGTAGGACTATTCATACTGTTAATTATAGGTCGAATTGGGACCTTCATTTTATGAATTTTGGGTAATGATCTTACTGTAGGTAATTCTGGGTTCATTATAGTTAAATTCTGATAATCTTGATCATTTAAAATGAAAGTAGAATTTTTAAGAAGGTTCTTTAAGTTGCGCTGTATTTTGTATGTTGGATCTTTATTAATTATGGTATAGGTTTTGTTTGAAAAAAAAAGTTTCTGTTTTATCTATGTAATCTTGTTTTTTCATTATTACTATGGTGTTGTCCTTATCTGCTTTTGTTATTACTACGTTGCTATTATGGATTTTGGATTTCAGGTATAGAATTTGTTTCGAGACGTTGTGGTTGTTGTTAGATGTTATCTCATTAATCATTGTTGGGAGTTTCTTTTTTACTTCGTAACGTACGTAATTTTGTTTGTCAATCGGAATTTGTTTATCGATATTAGTTTCGGTTTCAGCGATGGTAGTGATTATGTCTTCTGCTTTTTTGTGATTAGGCCAATTATGTTTAATACCTTTATCCAATAGACTCATCACTTGGTTAGAGAAGGCTGTATTGGATAGGTAATTGTTGTGGAATTGTTAGTCATATGGGAAGGGGACACTTTGTTGGTTGTATTTTGGTCAGATGTTTTGCGTTTGTTTTCTTGTAAACAAATTAATTTATGGTTTAGGGTTTTCTGTTTCCTATCTAATATGTATGATAGTTAGAGGTCAGTGTGCCTTAAAAATGAACTCCATTCAAGTGGAGATAATTTTTGAGAGATGGTCAAATGTGTCCTATATAATTGCAAATTTAGTAGAAATTTATTAGAGATTTCTTCTTGTATAGTGGCTTGATGAATGGTTAAAATTACTTAGTTTCGTTTTTTAAACAATTACTTCACCTTCAATAAGAAAATTTACAAACAGGAAGGTTTGGCGATGGGAGACCCGTTATCTGGAATATTAGCTGATATATACTTAGATAATCTCGAACACAGTAAGATTATTAATAACATCAACGGACTCTGTCTTTGGCATCGTTATGTCCATGATACCATAGCAATCGTAGATAAACAAATCAACAACAGTGATAACATATTATCATTCCTTAACAATTTAGATAGTAACATTAAATTCACTAAAGAAGATGTGATCAATAGCTCTTTAAGTTTCCTAGACATCAAAATCACACGAGTATCAAACTAGTTCGACTTCCAAATATACAGAAAACCTACCTTTTCTCCAACAACCATAAAAAATGATTCATTACATCCCAACTCGCATAAAAAAGCCACTTATCACAGTCTAATATATAGGGCATTAAAAATCCCTATGTCCTCTAGTAATTTAAAGAAAGAATTACAATTCATTAAAGAAATAGCTGCCAGGCTGAGTGACTCAGACAGTTAAGGCGCTGGTCTTCTAACCCCAACTTGGCAGGTTCGATCCTGGCTCAGTCCGGTGGCATTTGAAGGTGCTCAAATACGACAGCCTCATGTCGGTAGATTTACATGCATGTTAAAGAACTCCTGCGGGACTAAATTCCGGCACCTCGGCGTCTCCGAAGACTGTAAAAGTAGTTATTGGGACGTAAATCAAATAACATTATTATTGTTAAAGAAATAGCTAAATTCAACAAATTTAATACAGATATAATTGATAAAATCATCAACAAAATCAAATTAAAACTAGCTACAAATTAAACTCCATTGAAACCCGTCAAAACAAAATACGCTAAATTCACGTTCACCAACCATAGTATTCATCCGATAACCAATTCATTAATGAAGCACGATGTAAAAATAGCCTGTACAACAAAAAACACTAATCATAATTTATTCTTTAATCATAACTCTATTAACATCACAGGCGATAGTTACTCCGGATAAGGGATATACAGATTAAAATGCTCTACGTGTAATTTTTCTTATGTTGGCCAAACTGGCCGCAGCTTCTCCACCAGATATGCCGTGCATTACAATGCATAAAGACACAATAAATTCTCCGCAATTACCAACCACATGAGGGACACAGGACATAAATTCACTACACTAAAACAAGACCTTCATATCCTGAAAAGAGTCAAAAAAAGTTAACTCATGACAGAATACAAAAATTTATTCATTTTCCTCGACCAGCATTTTAACAAAGATAAGAACTTAAACGACGACATTGATTAAAAAAAGCCCCTTGTACAAACAGATTTTATTTCTATTACAAGACTCAATTCCCCTCACCAATATATTCTTAAAAATTTTCAACCTCAAATCAATAAGCACTCCCACCTCCTCTACAACTAATACACTCCCCTCCCTACCCCTCACCGCCAGTACCTCTCATTCCAATGCAACCAATAGACCCGTAGCCACACCCACTCTAATATCGCTCCCTCCAACGGCATCTCACCGTTACAATACGCTCAGCAATACACTTTCCTCTTTCTCTCCCACCAATAGCAGCTCCCCTCCAAGTACTACAAACAAGCCCATAGTCACGCCTTCACAAACAGATCCCCCTCCAACACAAACCTACAGCTGTAACACTCGTAGAAAGAAGTCAACAGTCATCAATAACTTTGAGCTCCAACGTAACAAGTTACCCTCACCATTGTCAAATGGTAACTGTACACGATTTCCACTTAAACATTTTATTATGATTTTTTCACACATTTAACACCATGCTTCTGGTTTCCTTTTACAGATTCAGCTCTCACATATCCTTTTGACTAGAATGCCAATAAACCCATATTTTTAACGTTTTAGCACCGCATCAAATTGAGATGGTCCATAGAGGTCCAATTTAAACGTTGTTCATCAACCTTCAACTATAACTTCGTATTTTTTCATCAAAGTGAACCACAACTTCACCATATGCCATTGACTTTCGACTTTTATCTCATGTAAACAAATAATTACAGGTCACTTGACTATCCTTCGACATTATTTTATTCAACATTATTTTTTGAATAATACGATTTTAATCGTCATTTTCGTCTTTGTCTAATTGTAACCGCTGGTCGCTCAAAATAATTTTATAGCAATCTTACCACTTGTTTGTAACAGACTGTTGCTTTGTTCATCTTAATTATAATAGTAGCCTTCTAGTGTCAATATTGCAAATACTTTCACCAATTATAAACTCCTCACTCATTGCAATATCTTTAAAACCAACATTGTACAAGTCCTTTACTATATGTTAATTTTAGTTCAAGTCTCTCCAAGGCTTTTTAAAAATTAGTTTTATTTTATTTATATGTAAATCAGGTGCCTGATTTTATTTCAAGGTTAAAGCAATGGGTGATGATGCCTATATACAAGGCGAAACATGTACCATTTTAGTTAACATATCATTGTAAATCAACAAAGACAAGACTTATTGTATTGATTAGGTGGTCAATTAATAAATTAACTTATTGTTATTATTCCATTCAAATATCATCACTACGGATCAAAAATGATATTTTTCACATGTAATGCTGAATTATTTTTGAACGAAAGTGTTTTTGAATGTGAAGCTATGCAAAGTGCAAACCAGTTCCCGGGAGAGCAAGCAACAAATAAACAGTTGAAAGGGGCCATGGTTTACGTCGTACACCTTCTTTATATATAGTAAATCGCTTCCTGGATCCCAGCGACTCTGAAGAGATTACAGAATTGGCCAAATTATAGGGAAAGAAAATTTTTAAATATATTTTGACAATAATATAAGAAAATAAATTTGTGATAGATGATGAAGTATTCAGCTTCGATGGCAGTGACGACCAAGGTGCTTTTGTAGAAAAGAGTGATTCTACAGATGAAGACTACGAGCCCGAAGAAAGAAAAAAAAGGGAAACCTCTAGAATTTATTCCTCTAGATTACGAGTTAAATGTTGTAAACATGGCTAGAGTGCACCTTAAATGGCATTTGCAGATATTACACAGAAGAGGCTGCTCTCGGCTGAAGCGAATACGGGATTTGGCAATATGGTAAGATGATGTCAAAAAGGGTGGAACATCGAGGATCCCTAATGGACTTGCGATCGCTTTAAAGAGACACGTGAGAACAAACAACAACGAGCCACGACGCGTAATTTGCAAGAGTGGGCACTAGCTGCGGAGGCCCAGTTTGAAGGATTTGAATTCAGGGCTTCAAATTCATGGGTTAAGAAATTCAAAGAAAGATACAGAATGCGCCAACGGAAAATTACCAGATACATTTCCGGAAATGACTCCGCAAAAGATGGAAGTCTTTTTGGCTCCTGCAGCGAACTTTCGGGCGCAGGCTCGCGCACTGATCCCAACTTTGACAGTACACACGTTATAAATACCGATCAAACAAGTAACTTTTATATATAAATACACAAGTTCACTTTAACCGTACAATATAGCAAATGGAAAATTATATTTACTTATTTCTATTTCACTCTGTCAATATCAGTCTACAATTGACAGAACATTGGATATCCAAGGTTCGAACGCTGTGTTCGTCAACCAAAAAAAAACATGAACAAAGTCACTCATTCATACATGGCCCAGTACACTCTCGCATTGTCGGGAGAGTAGTTCCCTCTAATTTTTGTTTGTTTGCAAGAGCTCAAAGGTTCTTTTGGACCCGTTGTTCAAAAATCAATTGATGAGTTTCTCAAAAAATACTCTAATGTAGTCATTTTCTGCTCAAAATTGGGAAAGCTGTTGACACAATTGTACAAAGAGTACCTTGAAATGTTAAAGCGATTTGTTGGAGAAAAGAGATTTCTTTTTTTGTGGTCTAATGGGGAGTACAAACCAATCCCACTTTTTATGACTAGATATTTCAAGATGCTGAAGGGTTACCAACCTGCACTCTAAAAATGATCCCTCCCAAGTGCACTCCGTTAATTCAACCCTGTCATACTTATTTCTTATAGACAGGTTAAGCTACTAATTAAGCGTATCCAAAATGCATCTTGTTTGATTGCGGAAAACCGCGATATTAACTCCTGCGAAGATTGTACAAGAATTCAATCTACAGTCCATCATCAACTTTCTGCTTCCGTTTTTAAAGACATGTTGTTATTCCTATTGTATGCCACGAAATTGAGTGATACACGAGAAATTTTCCTGAATGTTAACCAAGTATGTTCCCACAAGATCTCTTGAAGAATCCAAGCAATTGTGAAAATTCTGCATTTATCATTTGTGCGAGATGCCGTGCCCCATTGTGTTTCTTTTGTTTCTACGACAGGTTTCAACCTGGATCACGTACAGATGCTTAAAAAGCAAAAGAAAGTTACTGTTTTGTTTTAACAGTGAACAATTTATGTTGTTCAAATCTGATTTTGATACTAGCAATGTGAGCTAGGCCAGCGTTGTTTATATATTTTGAAAACTTTACGATTGCCTTTTCGATTCAAAACATAAAGGAAATGTCTAAAAATAATACTTGTACTGTGACTTCAATTATTATGTGCCCCCTTCCCTCAAAAAGAAATTAGAACAGCTTTTTGTTAAATAATTCATTCAATTATGGCTTGCAATATTCAAAATAATATGGCGGAGCACCGCAAAACTCATGAAGGGCAAAGAAAAAAGAGAGGAAAGGGAGGGTGGGGTTAAAAAGCTGGTAGCAGCGTGACTCAAACTCGCCGTCTTCATAACTGAAGTGGAGAACCTTAACCACTCGACCACCGCTTGATGATACCTGGCATGCTAAACTCTTGTAACTTTTTTCAACATTTTCAAAATCGCTTTTTTCAAAAAATGTTAAGAGTTGCACACTACTAATTTGCTAGTGTGTTTTTGTGATGTAGTACTACCAACCTACAAAGTTTGAACAAAATCGGTGATGCGGACATCGTGACTAGGGTTGGGCAGACCGGACGATTCAGTTGTTCCGCAACATTAGGAGCTTGAGGCGGAGTGTTTCGGTACAGAGTGCCGGGACACGGGACACAGGACTGTAACTGCATCGTAGAGAGAACTTCAAGAGGCAACATGACATGTTCCGTGTCAGCTGGAATGTGCCTGTACCGAACGTGCTGTGTCAAGGCCGCACTAGATAGATTAGTTGGCCTTGGCTGTGTCTGACTGTCGATACCGGCTGTGTGCCACCCTGTGCTGGAGTGTAAACATTTTTTTCATCCAGTTATATCTTTAATTCCAAAGCGATGACCTATATTTTTCTTGGGCTTAAAAGTTTTCTTAATGTCCAAATTAATTTTTAACATCAATCCCCGAGAAAGTGATGAGGGAAATTTTTGAAATATTAAAGAAAGTAAATGGAAGTTGAGAGGGAAGGAATTCGAAGTGCAGAGAGCATAACAGCACGAAAGTACAACAATGTTTTCATCCAGTTATATTTTTAATTCCAAAGCGATGACCTATATTTTTCTTGGGCTTAAAATTTTCCTTAAAGTCCAAATTAATTTTTAATGTCAATCCCCGAGAAAGTGTTGAGGGAAATTTTTGAAATATTAAAGAAGGTAAATGGAAGTTGAGAGGGAAGGAATTCGAAGTGCAAGATCATAACAGCACGAAAGTAATTAAACCGTACAAAAGACTGTAAACTTTGCATAATGTCGCATCGGAGTCCTGTTCAGGACTTTTTTACTAGAAGAACAGAACAGAAGGACAGACTGAAATGCAATTTATGTTCTATTTTGTCTGCAAAGGGACCTTCAACCGGCACAATGACAAGACATTTCAAATTTAAACATCCCACAGTTTTTATTTTCGTGCTCCGCTTGTATATTGTGTATGTGAATACAGCACTGACGAATGTTTCTTCAACTGTGCGAGTATACTTTTAAATGGTGGAAATAACATTGTGACATTTGTAAACACCTGTACTGCCAGTGTAATTGTGACAGGTGTATTTCAGAATGAATGAAAACATTCTTATCCTAAAAAGAAAATTTAGACATGATATTTTGGGTGAGTATTTCATTCAGAGTTCCGACTGCTTGCTCACGTGCCGTGAAGTTTTATCCTGGCCCTAATTACTCACAATACAGGCCAATACATTCAACTGGTGAAAATATTCTTGAATTTGTTACTCTTAAACACCTGCACTGCCATTGTAACCGTGTTATGTGTATTTCATATTGACTGGAAAAATCTTAACCTAAAAGCAGCCTTTAAACGTGATTATTGGGCGCGAATTTCAGTGTTCCGACTGTTAGTTCACGTTCCGTGCAGCTTTATGCTGGACATGGCCATAACTACACACAGGCACACAGCACGTTCCGTACAGGCACATTCCTGCTGGCGCGGAACATGTAGTGTTGCCTTTCGAAGTTCTCTCTACACTGCGCAGTTACATTCCCGCGTTCCGTGCGCCCACTGCACAGTTCAACTAGTAGGTGAAGGGCAGTGCATAGTGGTGCTTCTGACGGGACAGCGAGTCAGTGTCTCCGTCTCGCTTGAGAATGTTTCGGAACAATTGACACTCGGTGTTCTGGAACAGGGGAGCATAACTGTGCACCGGCACAGTGTGCCGAAACAGGAACATAGTGCCCAACCCTAATCGTGACCTCCCCTTTTTAGTCACCTGCTATTTCTAAACACCTAAAACAATAATGTATTTTTTGAGTGGAAAGAGGATAATCTTCCTGGAATATTATCTCCCCCAAGTTTTCAGTATCAGTTATATCATTGAAGCTGTATTGGAATATTCCACTTTCTTTATTCCCTGGACAGCACATACAGCTGGATACAAAATGGCTACCTCAGTCTAATTTCCTATTTTTTGGAATATTATCCTTTTTCCACTCACTTGTTCAATTGATTGTAGGATGAACTTTGTGGTTTAAGGTCCTTACAGGGATTAGACAAGGCTGTAATCTTTCACTGTTGTTGTTTATAGTATACATGAATCATCTACTGAAAGATATAAAGTGGCAGGTAGAGATTATGGATTCAGTTAGGCAGAAATGTAGTAAGCAGTTTGGCCTATGTCAACAACTTGGTCTTATGCCAGACTGAACTGAAAGCCTGCGATATACACTGCTGTGCAAAACTTAAGGACGAAATTTACTTTTGCAAGTTATGTCACTGCCAAGTAACATAGCTCGATGAAACTTGAACCATACATAAGAACTGCTGCAGTATGGTACGGTAGACAACTGTGATGTGATGAACAGAAATTACACTTTTATACAGAGACAATAATAAATTACACATAAGTCAGTGTGACTCATGATGGTCCCTTGGACATCACAAAAGAAGGGACATGGTACTTAAAAGGGTATGTGATCACCACGGACAGTGATGCATGCTCTGTAACATGTTCCCATGCTGGCCACAAGATTTGTATTGAGCTCCTGTGGTAGGTCATTCCATTCCTCCACCAGCGCGGTTGACAACTGCTGGATGGTTGCTGGTGCATGTGGACGTGCTGCAGTACGTCTGCCCAACATGTCCCACACGTGCTCATTGGGATATAAGTCGGTGAGGGGGTAGGGGAAGGGCAGGCCAGTCCATTCGCCGAATATCCTCTCGTTCCAAGAGGTTGTCCACTGCGCTGTTCGATGCAGTCATGTATTGTCATCCATAGAATTGAAAGCAGGGCCTAATGCACCCCTGAATAGACACACATGGGGAAGGAGTACACCGTCACAGTAACATTGACCGGTGAGTATACCCTGTTCAAAGATTTGGAGGTCGGTACTCCCATGCAACATTATGCCTCCCCACACCAGAAAACTTGGACCACCAAAATGTTCATGTTCCTGGATGCATTATGGGTTCCCACCTCTCGCCAGATGAGGGTACATCTAGAATCACTACTCAGACTGAATCTGCTCTCATCTGAGAAGAGTACGCGACCCCACTCCTTGTCGGTCCAGATCTGATGCTCTTGGCACCGTTGCAAACAGTGCCGGCAATGTACGGGTGTCAACGGAAGACAGCGTAATGGTCGTCAGGCAAACAGACAATCCTCAAGCAGTCGCCATGCCACTGTGTAGCGTGAGATTGGGTGCTTTGCAGTCCTGTTAAGTGGGGTTACAATTGCACCCGCTATTTGACGTGAGTCTTCTTTCATGCTGCACAATGTAGCAGTCATCTGCTGCTGTAATTGACTATGGTCAACCCCATCCTCTCCTTTGGGCAGCAGTGCCTTTGGTTATTTAACACTATGCGCCCGGCGGTAGTAATATTACTACCATGCGGCATGCGCCTGAGTGCTGCTGTTAGTAATACTACTACCACGAAATTTGAAATTCAGTCACTTGAAAGCTATTCATGTTATCGAATTAGTTTTTGTTTTAACATGTTGTCGATTTTGTTTACTATTGATAGGTGGTGTTATCGATCAATAGTGATTGGTGGTGCAACCTTGGGACAAAGTTTCATAGCCATGTGTGCTCAGCTAGATCTTACCTAACTGCTGACATACGTACTCCTCGCACGCTCTGGCTCGATAAGCTCAAATTTATGCGCACGTGTTCTAATTGATGGATTATATGACTTCACAGATTTAGAATGAAAGTCTAGTCAACCAGCAGTCTGTAATCATCTCTCAAGTAGTCGATTTAAACTGTATATTGAGATATGGATCCCGGACCTAGTACAAGTAAAGGAAATGCCCTACACATGCATACAGCCCACGGATAAGTGAACAGATTATTATGGATCTTGTAAACAATTTTGATTCTGATCTGTATGAAAGTGATTGTGGAGAAGAAAATGAAAATTTACAAGCCCTTCAGGATGATGAATCATACCAGAAGAACCAGTCGCAAAAAGATGAAGGGAGGTGAGAAGCACGGAAACACAATGGAAACCAAATATTGCTCCTGTGAACAGGCCCGTTTTTTTCTTCCCCTATCGAAATTTTGTGAACATTTGGCAGATGATTTGGTGAGTACCGTAGTGTTGCTGCTGAAATTACTGAAGAATTATGAGCATCATCTGCGGAAAGGCTAGTAGGTAGAGATTATTTTCCACACAGAATAACTGCAGTGTTCGTGAAGAGGGAAGAACACACACAGCGTACGTGCAAGGTTTACCACAACAAGTCCAAACACAAAACCGACCATGCTGTTAAGAAAATGACGACCATATATTGCTGTAAATATGACGTAGGTCCTTGCATAGGAGAATGTTTTGATTGTTACCGTACCAAAGCTAGGTATTGGGTATAACAATGTGTAATTCTGTTGTTCAGCGACTGAAAACTATCAGACTTTTCTGAGTGAATTAGAAATTCAAGTGCATGAACAAGGATAACAGAATGTACCAATTTTATTTCCAATGCTGAAGGTATGCATTTATGAATTGATTTCATGTGATAGTCCACTTTTTCTAGAATATGTATATAAATTTGTTTATTTATACTGCAAAAACTGACAAAACTGTGACTTTTCTTCTGGAAGTTTAAATCACGCCAGCACAGGGTAGGGACGCTATTTTGACTCGTCTGGGCTCATAGTGTTAATGCTCTCCATTCACATAAAACAATGCTGTGAGCAAACTCCTGGGCTACACTCATAACTCTTCATCCTTCTTCCAGTTTCCTGATGATTCTTCCCCGTGTGAAGTCATCCAAATGTTGTCTCTGGGCCATTTTGTAATGAATAACACCACCGCAGTGCACCGTTACAGCTTGGTGCTTGACTCGCACTGTCTTTTCCTGTTCCTTCAACTGCCTCATTTTGTCGGGCCAGACCCATTTGGCGCTATAGTTGCGCTGACCTCACACCAGGTTACTATGCACGTGTGAGAGACCTCTGGCAACATGTTACTGCACTTTATCATTTCCACCGAGTAGTTGATATGTTATTTTGCTTTATCTATCTCGTCCTTAAGTTTTGCACAGCAGTGTAGTATGTTGGAGCTTGAAAAAAGGTGCACCGAATCTGTTATGAAAATCGGCATTTCCAAGACTAAAGTGACATACCTGCCAACTTTTCCATTTTAGGCGGGAGACTCCCGATTTTCGACAGTTTTTCCTGTTTCCCGACTATAGCTTTTTTTTTTTTTTTGAACGTCAAACATTTGTTTTCAAATCATGCCATTTCAGCTTTGTACACCAGTGGCCGGAAGTCCTTCGCTCATTGTCCGCTTTCAAATGAAATATCAACGTTTATTAATAGGAGAAATGCACGCGAATGTGCTATGTTTATTGAAACCTGTATATCGTGACGCGCATGTCGATTGTCAATCTCTTGTTTTTGCATGCTATGTTCATGTTCGTTCACATCAGTCTAGTCGATTCTAGGTACTAGCCACTAGATTTCGAGTTTTTTTTCTTTCAGTAATGTAGTGACAGAATTTCAAAGATAGCGACTAGTGAATTTTCTAAAGATTTTAGGATCTATTTGGAGACAATACTGGTGAATTTTAATTTATTACTTGATAAAAATAGCATTGAGCTTCGCATAATCGCGTGGGTGCATGATGCAATCTATGCATTTGCTAAGTAATGGCATCCAAGTGCATGACTGATTCACACGTGTGGAGCATGAGTTCATACTATTTTTGGAAGGCTTATCAGAGACTGATCATCTCACTCACATATTTCCTGTCAGAGAATAGAGATGTGTAATGTTTAGCCTTGTAGCCTTGTATAGCAACAGCCGGATTTTGGGACAATAAGTGTTATAATTAGAGCCCGGATTTCGATGCAAATGCATGTTTTTAAATAAGCTAGTTACACTTCACAAACTTTGCAGATATTAGTTTTATGACTTAATGATTCCAAATATCCATTCTTTTTCCTTGTATGTTTGCATGTTTTTGCCTTTTTAGGATAAAATTCATGCATAATGCATATTTTGAAGATTTTGGATTTAATAGTGAATATTTGGACTTTTTATTGCATAATATGATTTTTCTTCTGACTTTGGTGCATATATAATGTTAACTTGCAGGATAGGGCCTTTTATGAATGTTTGTTTGCAGAATTTGGGACCTTTTTCCACGTTATATAATATGTCTGTTATTAAGAGACGGAGAGAAGGTATTCCTGGTATCTTATCTGACAACCACAGTAGTACATACGGTAGAGATCCTATAAACTAATTAACCAAGCACTTTCTTATCTGTTGCTTGAGTAAACATTGATGTAATTCGGAAGGCCCCACGTCGATCTCTGTAATTCTTAGTAATAAGGTGTCCCAGTTATAAATTGCTATAAATTGAACCTTAAATTGTGCATTAATCATTGACGGCTCATTTGTTCGTCTATGTTAGGCGAACAAAACAAAACTTGTATCACACTTCTGTGGTCACGTTACTGTGATAGCAGCTTGCAAACCTTGGTTTTGGACTGAACCCTCTTCCGTTATTATCCTAGAATTTCCTACCCGGAACTCTCACTTGTCACATGTCTTTGTTATCGTAGCAGGCAGTCGTTAGCATTTATTGAAGACATCCTCATCTGCTATCATCGCACAGAGAAGTAGCTGAGGCAGCGAGAGATAGGTTGAACAAAGTGATCCATTCAAATCCTGATTTTGAATTTGTCAAACTTATATGACGCATTGTGGTGCAAGTGAAAAAGTCATACAATGTGATGTTATTTTATCCCAAAGGTCTTCATTTAAGTATGCATCTGTCACTTCTTGTGATGAAGAAAGATCATTTTCTGTGTTTGAGAATGTGCTGATAGGTAAATGGATGAGCAGGAGTCAAGACAATTTGGAGAAATTAGTTGTTGTAAAATGTTTCAAAAAGAAAAGAAAATGTAGCCAGGTTGAACATTGACCATTGTTGACCTCTCTTCATTAAGCTTAAAATACTGACAATTATAAATTTGTACATTTATATATCTTTGACATACAAAGGTTGGAACTTTATTAGTGGTAACTATTCATTTACAACAGATACAAAAGCATTACATGTTAGCAACCTTTACTGTTCTTCAATGTAGTCACCAGTGTTGTGTATAACCCTTTGCCTGCGATGTGGAAGTCGTAGTATACCTTTAACAGAGCCTGTTCTGTTGATGGGGCGAATGGAGCAGTTTACTGCCCATCGAATCTCTGCAACAGTTCTGAAGTGAATGCTCACGAATCGTCTGGTTTCAATCAACTGTCCAATAATGCGGCAAGAGCATGCACTTCATCTTCACTCGTAGGATGACCTGCCGGATGAATGTCCGCCACAGTTTGCCGACCATCGTTGAGGCTTTTACCCAACATGCCACTGTTCTGTAAGGCAGTGCAAATTCCCTGCAAGCCTCTTGAAGACCTTAATGACACTGTTGTTTTGTATGACCTCTGGCACATTCTATCTTGATCCAACTCTGTTGTTCCTTTTTGGAAGACATAGTGACGTTACGTTAGACCACTAGCTCACTCGTGACTGTGTTTCTCTAGCTTGTGCACACGCAGGTGATGTGGGAAGTGCGAGTCCATTTAATCTGAGGTAAGGTGCTATCAGTGACAATATTAGATTCCGTTGCATTGCGTCTCGACAGCAGTGTTGCCGCTATTTAAGTTCCAACCCTCGTATGTTCAAAACTACATAAATGAATTCAGTAGTAGGGAAAACATTCACCTTCATGATACTCGGGGCAAAGCAGATATTGACATCGCCGGGCTGAGTGGCTCAGACGGTTGAGGCGCTGGCCTTCTGACCCCAACTTGGCAGGTTCGATCCTGTCTCAGTCTGGTGGTATTTGAAGGTGCTCAAATACGTCAGCCTCGTGTCGGTAGATTTACTGGCACGTAAAAGAACTCCTGAAGGACTAAATTCCGGCACCTCGGCGTCTCCGAAAACCTTAAAAGAGTAGTTAGTGGGACGTAAAGCAGATAGCATTATTACAATATTGACATCCCAATTCACAGGCTGTCAAAAACCGCTCACTCACATAAAATCAGTTGTTTAAGATTATTTAATAAATTACCACATTCTGCATGGTCCACTCCTTTTAAGTAATTTTAAAAGGAAAATGTATGCTTGGTTAATAGAAAATCCATTTTATAATACCTCTGAATTCTTAGAAATGCATAACGTTAGTATTAAGTTTTAATAAAAGTGTATGTTCATTTAGCCTTAGTCATATTAAGTACTAAATTATCAGTTGATGAAGCCTATTTCATTGTATCTGGTCAATGGCATTTTAAAAAATTTTGTTTCTTGATAAAGATTCTTGATTCTTAATTACTTCCAGATCAAGTTCCTTCTTGATGATCATAAGGACAGGTTCTTTGGGTTCGCTCTGGTGATTTTGTGGAAACTCCCTCTTGACAATGGTGCTCCTAACTTTAGGTTCCATCGCCGGGTGCCTAGATAAACTGTCTGCTCCTATGTTCATTGATTCTGGGACGTGTCACGCATCGAAATAAAATTCTGCGATTAACAGAGCCCATCGCATCAATTTAGATTTTGAGCCAGAGACAGAGTTCAACCATTTGAGAGCAGCATTATCGGTGTATTTGAGCTGGAACTTCTTTATCTCCACGCAGCCTCTGAATTTGCCCATGGCCCACACGACGGCTAAGGCTTCCTTCTTGGCAGTGCAGTAGCGTTGTTCAGTGGGAAATAGCTTTCTGCTGGCATACTCGATGATGTCCATTCTGCCGTCATTCTTCTCTTGGAATAACACTGCTCCTAGGCCGGAGTCGCTGGCGTCCGTCTGCAGGCATATCTTCCGTTGAGGGTCGGGATGGGCCAGACCGGGAGTGTTGCATATCGCAGCCTTAATGCCTTGGAATGCTGCCTCTTCCTTGCTGGTCCATCAGAACGGGCAGTTCTTAAGGAGTAGATCGGTGAGTGGTATTGTCTTCTCTTCAGTGTGTGGCACGAAGCTGCTATACCATCCACACAAGCCAAGGAACTGAAGTACCTGTCGCTTGGTCCATGGGCATTCAGATTCTTTGATAGCTCATTTCTTCTCCGGTTGCCTCTCTAAGCCTTCAGATGTTAGGACATGGCCAAGATATTCTATGCGGGACTGGGCAAAGTGGCACTTCTCCAGTAGGCAAGTCAGTCCATGAATTTTCTGTCATTCCAGCACTTTCTTTTGGTGTACAAGGTGTTCTTGAAAATTCTTCCTGTGGATTAAGATGTTGTCGAAATACAATTGGCAGATATCTCCAACATATCCTGACGATACTTTATCCATCAGTCGCATGAAGGTGGCAGAGGCATTGTTCAATCCAAAAGGCATTACTGTAAACTGGTACAATCCTCTCGGTGTCATGAAGGCGGTCACTGGTCTAGAAATTTCCTCGACCTCCACTTACCAGTATCTGGAGTTAAGATCCAGCGTGCTGAAAATTCTAGACCCACTTACTTGTTTCAGCAGGTCTTTCAAGTCAGGCATGGGGTAAGCGTCACTAATGTCTTCTCATTCAACTTGCGGAAGTCCACACACAGTCGATACTCCCCATTCTTCTTTTTCAGTAGGACGATAGGCGAAGCCCAACAGGTTGTAGAGGGTTTGATGAGACCTTGCCCTTCCATCTCTTGGATCTTCTGAATGACGAAGTTGCGCTTATCCGGGTTGATTGGATATGGGTGTTGGTTGCTTGATGGGTGAGGAGGTGCTGAATTCAATGGTATGTGTTACAGTGGTAGTCCGTCCTATTTGATTGGTGATGACTTCCGGAAAGTCCTTTAAGGCGCGTCTCAGCTCCTCTTCTTCACTTGGTTGAAGGTGCGTTAACTGGATATCTCCCAGGTCTACGTCGACTTCCGCATCCTTGCAAGTCCGGAGATTTCCATCGTGCCAGGCGACCCGCAGATGTCTGTCTCTTCTCAAAAAGACTTCATGAGCTGTGTAGTCTAGGATCACCTTGTATTCCACCAGAAAGTCATGACCTAATATGATGTCAGGTATTAGGTTCTGAATCACTGCAACATCAATTACAATAGGCAGGTCAATGCATTTAGCGGTTGGGTTAGTCTGTCCTTGGATGGAATAGGTTACCCTGTCTGCTGCTCCCACTACCCTTCCGAGATGGTGAGACTTCATAAGCGGTAGTAATCTGGCAACAGTCCCATTTACAAATGAATGGCTTGCTTGGCTGTCGAGTATGGCTGAAAAATTTTCGTTGCCTATCCTCAAGATAATAGCTGGGCGTTGGTGACAAACATACTTTTGTTGAAAAACCCAAGATGAGAACCATAAACAGAAAAATACTTTCAACTGTGAGTTGCAGGAAAAATATCAATTTATTACAAAGACAAATTTTGAAATTGATGTCTCGTGCAAGACATGAAGAGGACGTTTCAGTGTTGCACGTGGTGGTGGTGGTGGTGGTGCTAGAAGCATAACAAATCTTTCAGTATTAGCTTGGCAGAAATTGCTGAAATAAGTGCAAGTTTTTCAAAATTGATGACCCAGTTCTTTAAAAAGAAATACTGCACCAACATCCAGAGATATTGAAATTGCTGCATATGGAGGAGTTTGGGCCTGTCATACAATTGAAAAAAATCAAAGTTTCCATTGAAATGACTGCTCCTTGAAACTAATTCAAGCGCGTTTTGAGCCTACATTTTAATGTGCACATACTAAATGTGATGCCATTGGTACATAGATGTTGTACCTTTTTCTATGCAAGAAGTAAAGTAATAATTACAAGAGGAACATTGCTCTTCCTATCCCATTGTCGCCATAATACCTATCTGTATTGGTGCGATGTAAAGCCACTAGCAAAAAAAAAAAAAAATATGTACACCACACCGTATGCCTGGAAATTCTCTCCAAAAAATGTGTTTACTTTTTGGAATGCGTTGTTTTGTCCTTTTATTTCAACTCTGCCATAATTTTTTGAATGCGTTGCTTTGTCCTTTTATTTCAACTCTGCCATAATTGCAGTTTGCATTATCACACAGAAAGCAATAACCTTACTTGTGAAAGGAAGCTACTGACTGAGTCACAACCCACTGGCATGAGGGCTAGTGCGTTCGTCCTCCAGAAGTACCAGCTGTTCAAGCGTCTGCATCCAGAAGGAAGTGAGAAAGAGATCTTACCAGACATCACAGAGCTACTCCATGGTAAGATTCGACCCATATCACAACTGACATCCTTTGATGATCTGCGTAGAATCATCACCCAGTTGGAAGAGGACTGGTCAAATAGGAGAAGGATTGGTCAGATTGTGAGCAGAACAGGCCAACCCCATGTTAACTGATGTTTCACATCACAGACATGTGAAATTATTTTCCATTCTTGTTTAATTTTATCAACCATACAGTGGTGTAGAAATGAAGCTGTTGGATCTACAGTCGCAGTCAGATTAGTGGTTAAATACTTTAAGTGCTAGTTGAAAATGATCTCACAAGTCCTAGGAGTTGGAAGAAAGCTGCCGTGGCCTTAATTAAGGTACAGTCCCAGCATTTGCCTGGTGTGAAAATGGGAAACCACGGAAAACCATCTTCAGGGCTGCCGACAGTGGCATTCGAACCCACTATCTCTCCCACTGTTCATCAACCCAATCCCGATGATCTCTTGTGAAACGTAAGCGATTCTGTCGATGCTGATGTGTAAGATCTTGGCCATTAGCAGGTCTTCTGGAGTAGAGTTGAGCACCACGTAACCTCCTCACCACTATCCACTCACTGACATTCACACCTCGTACCTGTTCAAGCCTACCTCTGGCTTGAACCGCAGTAGGCTTGAACCGCAGTACTATGCCGGTCACGCAGAATTGGAAGGCGCAAGAACTGGTCATCCCTTGCAGAAGTTGACCTCCTCCTACCAGATCCTGGCCTGCAAGTGTATGAACCCACTTGCCAATACCTCTGAATGGTACGTGAAATGGTTGATGGAGCGCAGTGTAGCAACACAGCCACGTAACGCAAGCCGCACCCATCCTCTACTAACACTACTGCCCTAGCAGCATCTTCACCCAGTAACGTTCTGCTGTAAGTAGCGTAAGTGTTGTCTAATACTGATTAGGTCAGAGAATTCCCTCCATCACACTTGGAGGTAACCATGAAGGTATGGAAACAAAGATGTGCATTCTTTTGATAGACAGTAACTTTCACCTGCAGAACACTATACCTTTGGGATGGTCTGTTGTTCGTTATTATTGCCTGCTATTGAGTTCATTCCATTCAACAATCTTTGATAACATTTCCTAAGATCCAGTACATATTAAAAAGTTTCATAGGAGGGTACGGGGAATGTTAAAATGTATATTTTATCACAGTTTCTCAAATATCTTGAGGTGTTGCATTTTTTTTCTCAGCCGTGCATTTTATCAATTGCACATAGCAATACAGAATGTGAATGGATTTTTATCAGAGTCACAAAGACACAGTTAAAATCCTTGCTGTCTGAAGAAAGTTTGGAGAAACTTTTAACCTTAAAATCAGTAGAGCAAGGCAAGTGCTTTTGAGCAAAAATTTAGTTCTGAGTTTCTGAAGGGGGCTAAGTCAGCTACGGGTGTGTTGAACAACAGTTAGTCAATGAATTCAGCATGTTGAAGGATGAGAAGTCACCTGTTCCTAAAGTTCAGGTATGTCCAGTGTTTAGTGTTCACATATAAATAATGAAAAATATATACAATGTAGGCCAAATAGAGTTGTTAGTGTATTGAATTATAATGAATTAATACATGTTCATCCATCAGTGATGTTGTAATACGTTGCGATTCGCTGCTAAATTTCTCCTGATTTTATACTTTTGAAAGTTGGCATGCCTGAAAGTATAATTTCTAGCAAACTTGTAATAAGTTCTGGAATTTTATAAAGTGCTTATTATGGAAAATAACATCATCAGAAATGTATAATAAAATATAACATAATTTTGTCCTCTGTTAAGATTCAAAATAAATAAATAAATAAATAAATAAAAACATACCTACATGCATACATCATTATAGATTTGTTATGTCTTTCTGCATTCACTCTGTAAGTCTGTATGAATTTACGAACGCCTGCACAATCCTCTATATGTAACTAGCTCTGAGGCAACATTTAGATCCATACCACTTATCTTTATGTTATTAGAAACTGAGTCCAACCATTGTCATCTTGGTCTCCCTGTACTTCTCTTACCCTCCATGAGCGGTTCCGTTATCCTCCTCTATTCGCCTCACATGCCTCCACCACCAAAGCCAGTTTATGCATACCGCTTCATTCATTGAGTTAATTCCTAGCTTATCATTTATATACTCATTCCGAGTACCATTTTGCCATTGTTCCCACCTGTTTGTACCAGCGATCACTCCCGCTACTTTCATGTCTGTTACTTCCAGCTTATGAATAACATATCCTGAGTCCACCCAGCTTTCACTCTCATAAAGCAAAATTGGTTTGAAAACAGTTGTCAAGATAGTTTTGCTCAGGGTCTGACTTTCTTACAGAATACTGTTGATCACAACTGTGAGCTTACTGCAGTAGCATTGCTGTACCCTGATTTAATCTCGCTCACTATGCACTAACCTGGAGAACACACTGCCTAAATACTTGAAATGATCTACCTGTTCCAGTTTTGTATTCCTAATATCACATTCAATTCTGTCGGGATTCTTACCTACTGACATCACTGTTGTCTTGGAAATGGTAATTTTCATATCACACTCGCTGCACCTATTTTCACGTTCCAGGGTATTAGGTGCAAGCTTTCAGCATACACTGCCATTAAGACAAAGTTGTTGGCATAGGTCAAACTGCTTACTACATCTCTGCCTAACTGGATCCCTTCCTGCCACTTTATGCCTTTAAACTGAATAGTGTCCCTTTTTGTTCATGCTGTTGAATTTTTAGATCTTGATCTATTGTGGTATAACTATGATTACAGTCTTTATGATGGTTGCTTATGGCCGAGAAACAACTACGGTATATTTTAAAGTGTTGCGGTGTTCTGTATATCTTATCAGGAAGTTCCTACCGTCTGTCCAATCTAAGTTGATCCTTAAAGTAGCTTAGTAGGCATCAGCTGTTATGGTTGGTGTATTTTGGTATGAATCCAATGAATATGACTCCTTTACAATTCCAGAGAACAGATGACATGAGTTTCTGTGATAACAGTTTTTTTGACTTCACGTTGTTGTTTTTTTGTTGTTGTTTTTTGTTTTTTGCAAGTTTGAATGATGCCACTCAAGTGATTGCTGTTTCCTTTCAAGGGTTTTATGCAAAACCCATGTTTTGTTCATTGTGACAATTTAGCCAATAAACTTGTGATATACCGGACGAGTTGGCCATGCGGTTAGGGCCGCGCGGCTGTGAGCTTGCATTTGGGAGATAGTGGGTTCGAACCCCACTGTCAGCAGCCCTGAAGATGGTTTTCCTTGGTTTCCCATTTTCACACCAGGCAAATGCTGGGGCTGTACCTTAATTAAGGCCACGGCCGATTCCTTCCAACTCCTAGCCCTTTCCTGTCCCACCGTCACCATAAGACCTATCTGTTTGGGTGCATCGTAAGACAAGTTGTAAAAACAACTTGTGATAATGTTCATAATGCTTCAAGAAAGTCAAGGCAGAACTCGTTCACTCAGCTTTTGTGGTGCTGCAAATGTTCAGTGACAGTTTCAAGCAGAAGTGTATGAGTCACTTCAGAACATTGCTCATGCAGTTCACGAATCGTAAAACACAAATTCTCTTGACATATATGATCAACCTTTTGTTTCATTTCATCCATGATGACAGAGGGGCAACCTGATCCGTGTGTCACAAGCGTTCTACCATTTTTAAACTGTGTACCACTCACTAACATTGGCCTCATTCATAACACTTTGTCCATGGACTGAAACAAGACTCCGATGAATATCAATAGGACTAACGGTTTCAGCATTAAAAAAATAACTGATTGAACTTCACAATTAATGGAAATATCAATAAGCATATTCAGTTCAGTTTTGAAGATCATTACACTCAATAATTGAATAAGTTGCCCTGCAGCAACTGCACCAGGCCAGTGTCTACTTCACATTCAACTCAGCTCACACGAGACCGGCTCCAACAACCCAGCTATGCACTCCTATCCACAACATTCTTTATTTTCCAAATCCTGTTTGTATACGGCACAACTTGCTCGATAGGGCTGTTCAAAATTTTATAGAAATACTAGCAAGATACCCGTGCTTCGCTACGGTATTATACTGAAATTTATAATTGAATGCTTATTGTTTTAGATATATACTCCGCCGAAATTCGCGATCTGACTCGTTTTCTGCGAGAATCCACCAAAATTCCCGATCTGACTGGTTTTCTATGATTTTACGGCACGTTTCCTCCCATTTTTAAATCTTCCTTTCCAGCAATCGATTTCGTACTTCCCGGGCTAGGCTCAGGTATTCCTCCCGGTCAGTTGGGTTCGTAAATCTTTGCCATCTTTTCCTATAATATTTTTAATATGGATAAAATCCTTCAGGAGATCCGGCGTGGTTCATATTGGGTGCCTTGGTGGCACTGAACCCGCGGCCGGACTGCATTCTTAGTCATTACCCGTCCAGGAGCCGTTTCCAGCGCGGTCCGTGCATTTGACGACGGTCCGGAATATTATTATTATTATTATTATTATTATGTGTTGCTGGAATGGCTGATGACAGGGAAAACCGGAGTATCCGGAGAAAAACCTGTCCCGCCTCCGTTTTGTCCAGCACGAATGCCACATGGAGTGACCGGGATTTGAACCACGGAACCCAGCTGTGAGAGGCCGGCGCGCTGCCGCCTGAGAAACGGAGGATCCTGATAAGTACATTAATAACAGTAAAATCAATTGGTCTCACCTCCTTCTACACCCCACCCCCCACCGCCGTTAAGTTTAATTACCGCCAAACCCCCCCCCCCACCAACAAATTTAAAAGAATGCTTGTTTCTTTATGTTTAAGGGAGATTCCAGACACCAATGTTCACGTCTATTACCTTCGGTTTTGAGATGTAAATATCCCCATAAAAATAATTCAATTTCTTTCACTTCCTTTCACACTCCTCCCCCCCCCCTCCCCTAAGTGAATTTTCCCGCAAAAAGTACTTGTTTCTTTAATAGTAAAGGATCTTCTAAATACCAATTATCACGACTCTGACTTCTTCAGTTTTTATGTGTCCTCATGAAAGGAATTCAACTCCTTTACACTCCCGCCCTCCAAGATGGTTTCCCCACCAAAACGCGTTCTTCTTTGTTTTTAAAGGAGGTCCAAATACGAATTTTCACGTCTGTAACAACTTTGGTTTTTATTAGATGTATGTATTCTCATACAATTAAGTCTATTAATTTTTCAATTCTTCACCCCCCCCCCCCCCCCCCTTCTTTGGATTTTCCGAGAATACGTGTTTCTTTACTTTTAAAGCAGATTGCAAATATCAAATTTCATGTCTGTAACATCTTCATTTTTGAGATATTAGTAGCCTAATTAAAAGAATTCATCACCATTTTCAGTCACTTTTACCCCCCCCCCCCTCCCTCCAACCAAGTGGTATTTCCGAAAACTAAAAGTACACGTTTCTTTATGTTTAATAGAGATTTAAAAAAATACCATTTTTCTCTTCTGTAACATGCTAAGTTTTTTTAGATATACTGTAAAAATTCTCATTTTAAAATTTCACCCCTTTTGAGTTCCCTTTAAGTGGAGTTTCCAAAAACAAATCACCTATATTTTTTTACATTTACAGGAGATTTACACCCACTCTTTACGTCTGTAACATTTTACGTTTCCAAGGTATTCTGTAGATAGTCTTTCAAAAAATTCACCCCAATTTGTCACTCCTGTTTAACCGCCATTAATTGGCTTTTCCAAAACTAAAACATACGTGTTTCTTTATTTTTAAAGGAGATCCCATATGCAAATTATCAGTTCTGTAATATCTTTCGTTTATGAGATATGTGTATCCTCATTAAAGGCATTCAACCCATTTTTCACCCTTTTACACCCCTCCTATTAGGATTTACGGGAAACAAAAAAAATACGTGTTCCTTTATTTTTAGAGGAGATTCTAACTACCAATTTTTACATCTGTAAATTTTTAAGTTTTAAGATGTAGACACACTCATTTTAAAAAATTCACCCCCTCTTTTCACCCCCAATATTTGGATTTTCCAAAAACGAAAAAATACGTGTTTCTTTACTTTTAAAGTAGATCCAAAATACCAATTTTCAGGTCTGTAATATCTTCAGGTTCTGAAATATAAGTAGCCTCATGAAAGGCATTCAACCCATTATTCACCCTTTTAAACCCTTCCTATTGGGATTTTCCAAAAACAAAAGAATACGTGTTTTTTTATTTTTAAAGGAGATTCTAAACACCAATTTTTACATGTATAAACTTAAAAAGTTTTGAGATATAGATACACTCATTTTAAAAAATCACCCCCTTTTTAACCCCCCCCCCAATTAATTATATTTTCCACAGACAAAAATACGTGTTTCTTTATTTTAAAAGGAGATCCCAAACACCAATTTTCAGGTCTGTAATATCTTCAGGTTGTGAAATATAAGTAGACTCATGAAATGCATTCGACCCCTTTTTCAACCTTTACCACCCTTCCTATTACGATTTTCCGAAAGCGAAATATACGTGTTTCTTTATTTTTAATGGAGATTCTAAATACCAATTTTTACATCTATAACTTTTAAAAGTTTTGAGATATAGATACAATCATTTTAAAATATTACCCCCTTTTCACCCTCCTTAATTGGGTTTTCCAGAAACAAAAAAATACGTGTTTCTTTATTTTTAAAGGAGATCCCAAACACCAATTTTCAGGTCTATAATATCTTCAGTTTCTGAGATATAAGTAGCCTCCTCATTAAAGGCATTCAACCCCTTTTTCACCCCTTTTCACTCCTCCTATTGCGATTTTCCGAAAACAAAAAAATACGTGTTTCTTTATTTTTAATAAAGATTCTAAATACCAATTTTTACATCTGCAAACTTTAAAAGTTTGGAGATATAGATTCACTCATTTTAAAAATTCACCCCCTTTTCACCCTCCCATTAATTGGATTTTACAAAAACAAAAAAATACGTGCTGCTTTATTTTTAAAAGAGATCCAAAGTACCAATTTTTAGGTCTGTAATATCTTCAGTTTCTGAGATATAAGTACCGGTATCCTGATTAAAGGCATTCAACCCATTTTCCCCCATTTTCACCCTTTTTCATCCCTCCTATTGGGATTTTCTGAAAACAAAAAAATATGTGTTTCCTTATTTTTAAAGAAGATTCTAAATACCAATTTTTACACCTGTAAACTTTTAAAGTTTTGAGATATAGATACTCATTTTAAAATTTCACCCCCCTTTTCACCCCCTTAGCGACGGAATATCCAAAAATCCTCTCTTAGCGAGCACCTACATTTTAATATGAATATATCCCCAAAATTTCATTTCTTTATGTCCAGTAGTTTTGGCTCGGCGATGATGAATCAGTCAGTCAGTCAGTCAGTCAGTCAGTCAGGACAAGTTATTTTATATATATAGATAGCTTAGTGCTTTATATTCACTGTCAGAAGAGGGAGATGGGATACAAAGTGGCATTGCCACTGGCATCTCTCCAAGTTGGCCATGGTTAAATCCTAACCAAAATATGTCGGATTTATGAATGGAAAAGTTGCGTTCATGTGATTCAGATTCCACATAAAACTGGAGATCCTGTAGTTATGATCATGATTTCAGCAGTCATGTAAAACTACAAGCTAGCTTGCTTGCAGAAATTCAATGTTTGCAACTTTCATACTCGGGAAAAGTTTGGAAACTGAAGAAAATGTATATAATTAGGAAACTTATAGCTTATACTTCTACGTAAAATCAAATACACAGGGTCTCTCAAACCTTTTGTGTCAAATTGAAACAGGTGATAGTGGATCCACAACCGATTATATTGAGATAGGGAACCAATGGTCGGAAATGCCCATTTATTGTGTTATGGACATACACAGCATACACTGCATAACAGCATCGCAGCTCATATTAATTGTTCCAAGTGACGACCGCCAGTCTCAGTGCATGCTTGGCAATGGCACATGAAGTTCTGCCGCACACTCTCAAAGATCCTTGGTGTCTGTTGTACCAAAGCAGGTCTTCATCCATTTCTATGGGGGTTTCTTACACCAACGACTTGACGTAACCTCAGATAAAGAAGTCCAGAGGTATGAGATCTGGCGTTCATGCTGGTCATGGCACAGGACCTCCTCTTCAAATCCAACGATGAGGGTACATGTTCAGGTGCTCGGGGACATTAACATCGAAGTGCGCTGGTGCACCGTTGTGTTGAAACTACATCCTTTCGTGGACAACAAGGGGTACAGTCTCCAGGAACTGTGGCAGGACATCTCGCAGGAACACCAGGTAATGTGAACCAGTCAAATGGGGAGGCAGCAAATAAGGTCCTATTAGGTGATCTTGGACAATGCCCACCCATACGCTGACAGAGAATCGATGGTCACCGATGTGGGTGGCGTGGGGATTGTCCTCACTGCAGACACGGCTGTTGCCGCTGCTGAAAACACCATCACGGATGAATGAGGCCTCATCCGTGAACAATATGAACTGTACAAAGTTCAGCATTACAGCACTGCAGTGGATAATCCATGGACAGAAGTGAACGTTGGGCTAAAAATCCATTGGTGCCAATGCTTGCACACAGGTGTAATACCTATTCCACCATTACTCTCAACACTGTATTCTTGGAAGTGTGTGTTTCACGGGCAAGTTGATGGGTGCTTATTGCTGGGTGATCGGCCATACGATCCAACGCAGACATGTCTTTGGTGGAAACTTGGCTGGCTCTCTGTGGCGTGAACAACCCCGTCTCTCGTAAGTTGGTATCCATGGAGATAAACTTCTTCCAATCAGAATGACGACGCCTGTTGGGAAAGCATTCTCTGTACGTTCGTGCTGCTTTATGGGCCGCACCATGCATTAAATGCATGTATGCCAACTCGCATATCAAGTAACTTCCCATATTTGACTACGCGTCATGCACTGTACACAGTAAGACACCTCACTATGGACACATCACAAGCTTTCTGATGCAATGGACAACTGACACCAGGGATAGTAGAGTATGTGCGGCACAGGTTAATGTGCCAGTGCGATGCATGCAATCGTCACGTGACACACGTGCTGTGAGCTAAGTTGTGTACAGTACAGTATGTCTGTTTGGTGGTCATGGGTGTATGCTGTTTATCATCCGTTGCGTGTTCCATTGTACAACAGACGCCCAGGATCTTTGCGAGAGTGTGGCAGAACTGCTTGCGCCATTGCAATACATGCATTGAGACTGGCGGTTGTCACTTTGAACAGTTACTATGAGGTACATTGTTGTTATGCGGTGTGCGCTGTGTATGTCCATAACGCAATAAATACGCATATCCGACCATTGGTTCCCTATCTCAATGTAATCGATTGTGGACTCACTATCACCTGTTTCAATTTGACCCAAAAGGTTTGAGACATCCTGTAGATGTTTGTGGTCCTTACGACATAATACAACTTCAGTTGTTTGCCCTGAATCCAGTGCTGATCAGCATGCAAATTGTCGCTCCATTGGTTAATCATTTGCAGGGTGCTCATCCTAGCCTTTCATCAATGGTTTTATAATCCCTTGTGAATGTTCATGCAATGTTCTTTCTAGCAGCAGTAGGAGGAGGGATTTCAGAGCTTTCCCTTGCCATTAATGGCATCACAAACTCATTTTTTAAACTACTTATAAATGGAACAGTACATAATGTCTTCATTGTAATACTACAGCATTTAGGATAAAACAGGTAAGTCTGTAATGTGATATTTCACATGGGAGGTATTTAAAGTCCACAGTTAGTCCTAAAATCAGCATATTGATGGACAGAAATAAAATGTATAAAATGTGGTTATGTTGATGCCTCTTTAAATGGAAAACCATTAAAATAAATATATGTATACCATTAGGGTACAGAATGACTTATACAGTACATACTTTTCCGATTCATGATTGGTGAAACAGAAAAACAAAAAACTTACTCTGTTTTGAACTTTTACTTTAAGATTTCCACAAAGTAATTTATTCATGCAGTTTCGTTAGGAATAGAAGAAAAGGACATTTATAATAAGCAGCTTGTACTAAATAGAACAATCCAGTTAATTCGACTTTCGAAAGTTCTTTTTAGTCAGCATCAATATCTTTGTGATCTGGATCACTTGTAGGAACGGGAGCAGTTGATAGATTCTTATAAAAATCATGAAATATGTTGTCAGTGAGAGAAAGGAGGCCCAGAAGATCTTTCTTCTTTCCTCTCCTGACTGGTACTGGGCCTTCATAGATCACTGTTAGAGACGATGGTAAAGATATTCATCCTTGTCGTCGAAGAGACAGTTAATACCAATATAAATGGTCCGTTATTGGACATTATAAATTTTCCAGCTAACTCATTCCTGGTTGCCAGCGTTTCGCCTCCGTGTGCTAGGCTGGGCTCATCAGTTGGTACCTAGCACACCTACCAAGACGCTGGATAGTGCATACCGTGGAGGCACTGCGTAGGCTAATTGTAGCCACCGGCAGTGCCAATGCACTATGAGAGACATTGTCTCATTATCAAAAATTGATGCCTACATCATCAGAAGAGACAGTTCTTGAAAATATGTCTTCATTGAAAGTGTCTGAAGAAAATGGTGCTTACTGGCTCTTTAACTTATTTCAACCAATGTGTTGAGTGCCAAATAAATTTATATTCCTCAGTGTGAACCTTCTTTGTTTGAAATGGGCGTGCTGTCTTCAGGACTGTTGAAAAATCTAGGAAATGACTTCTTTGACAAATACCTAGGAGGAATTTTTGTGTCTACATTACTTCACTAACTGGTACCAGTTTGATCTTCATCCCAGTTTTCTTCTTTTCCTTCTCAATTATTGCATGATCTGCATCATATTCTGTGTGGGTATGTCCACTTATCAGGAATTTGTGGTGTATTTCTTGTATGTGGTCGTATGTGAATATGGCCGCTACAATACAGTTTCTGTTGTGCCCACCGCAATAGTCTGAATAAAATACTGCAGACTGAATATTGTCAGGCAACTGGGAAAAGAACTGGTATATGCAGGTAGCAATTTGATTTCAACCCCTAAGAAACACATTGCATCGTTTGTTTTCAATTCATGAATGGTTAGGTTAAATGTCCATAATTGCCGTTTGTAGAATGATACTGATGTAGTCAGAAAGGGTGTGGAAATACATTACTGAGGGTCCAAGGCAAAAATTCCTCTTCTTCCATCCAATAGGGCTGCCTCATTGTCCTGGTGTTTTGCGCTATAAGCTGCTTCTGCTGCCTTGTAGTGGACATCACGGTCTTTGATAGACTCTTCTTTGATGTTCACAGACAATGTGCTCATTTTCATCTTAATTAAATCACACTTATGACATGTATCTTGTTTAGACCTCTTATAAATGTCAGATCCAACTCTTGGAAGCACTGGACGAGTTTGCCGTGCGCTAAGGGGCGTGCAGCTGTGAGCTTGCATCCGGGAGATATTGGGTGGGTTCGAACCCCACTGTCAGCAGCCCTGAAGATGGTTTTCTGTGGTTTCCCATTTTCACACCAGGCAAATGCTGGGGCTGTACCTTAAGGCCACAGCTGCTTCCTTTCCACTCCTAGGCCTTTACTGTCTCATCGTCACCGTAAACGTATTTGTGTCGGTGCAACGTAAAACAAATTAAAGGTATTAAAAACGCTATTATAAAAGTGTATTATTGACAAGGTGGACCAAGCACATACTATTTTTAAACAGTTTTTAATAGCTTTAGACAAGTCAGTACAGGTACAATATCAGATACAAGTATCTATTATGGTTAATTTTATCTACAGTAAAACAGATTGTAAAAGAACTCTTGGAAGCATTTAGTGTAGATAGTCAAGGACACTGGACTATCAGTACACTGTTTATGCAAATCGTACATCTTACTATTGCTCAAGTCTGGGGATAGAAACTTTTTTGTTTCCCTCTGCTAACAATAATGACTTTCATAGCTTGGAAAAGATATGTTGTCATTTTTCATGATTCCCATTTCACTGTCTGATCTTTTATTTCAGGGTACTGCCTCTCTTCTTCCATTTCCAGGCACTGTTGCTATTGATGAGGTCCTCCTTTTTTTCCTTTGTGACCCTTTCTATAAAACTTGTAGTCTCTCATGATGTCTGTCGAAGACATTCTCTGCACATTTAATTACTTTTGCTTTTGAAGATAAGATAGTACTTACAAGCACACTATCCCAATTTCCCTTGAGACTCTTCCTGAACTTTGCATGTTTTGGGTGCCTGAATTGTGATGAGAGGAGATAGGTACCGTACTCTATTATCAGGATCACCAATAGCCCAGTACTTTTCAAAACTATCTTGCCCGTTTGTTCCTGTTTTTATTGCTTCCTTCAAGCAATATCAAATAAGTTGACATAACCATGTAAGTGCATAGACTGCTAACTTAACTCGAAAGTTCAATGGTCAGTAATGACATAATTTTTTACAAGATCACTTACCTGTTTTTACACAATGCAGATATCATTATAAGTGATTGCTTGGTACACTTAAACTAATTTTTGACCAAAAGTGGACTTACCTGGGTTTCCCTACGTGTTATATAATTATTCTATGAATCACTGTTGTAAAGAGATGTTTGTATTTAAGCATTATGAAATAACTTTGAATGTACTTACCATCACATCTTTATTGATTTGAACTCAAAGTCACTCCCTAACCTTTTAGACCATTAACAACACCCCGTGGTGCCATGACGATTGCTGCCCACCCATATGGTCTGCAAATACTGCAGTATGCATAATTAGTGTGTCAACATCCTGAGCTGTATTGCTTGGCTTTCTTAACTGGGTCTTCTGCCTCTATATCAGACAGCTCCTTAGTTGGTTCATGAGACCAAGTGAACCCTGTTCCAGCCCTCAGTTCACGTAAAATCCCTGGGCTGAGTATCAAACTCAGAGCATGCACCACAAGACTGTCTCTCTATAGACAAAATGTATAATTTAAAGTACTGGATAATGAACATAAAACACTGTTAGACCTGTTGTGCCACATGAGCAAACAAAATTGTTCTGAAGTTATGCCATCAGTGTACCATGAATTTTGAATATTCACGTGAGAAGAACGCATCGTTCTGGCTAAGTGGAAAGATTTATGACAGCGTTTACTTCCTCTATGTTTTTCCCTACAGCATCAATTTCCCGACTCTTGAGTAGCTCAGATAGTTAAGGCATTGGCTTTCTGGACTCATGTAGGCAGGTTCGATCCTAGTTCAGTTTGGTGGTATTTGAAGGTGCTGGAATATGTCAGCCCTGTATCAGTAGATTTACTGGAACATAAAGAAACTCCTGTGGGACAAAATTCCGGCACCTTGCCATCTCAAAAAACCATAAAAGTAGGTAGTGGGACGTAGAACCCATAACATTATTATTAGTTTTCAGACTGTGAACCCTTATAAGTTGCACAATTTCCTCAAGAACATATTTAGTAAAGAGTATATTTCAGCATTCAACAGATGTTACTTTATGATTAAATGTCTCTTTCACTTAGGTTAGAAGAATAATGATCATCTTCTTTGCTATATTTCTGCTTTGTAGAGGAGTAGAAATATTCCCAAATAGTGGGATTGTCCTGTTTTGTATAATGTAATGTTTATAACTTAGTTCAGTCTTCTCCTGCCTACCCATGCTCCATGTCCTCAGTCTCGTTCATGGGTGTATTTTCTATATCAGAATCCTCTTGAGTTGCAAAGGCTTGTTTTTGGAAGATGGCAGTTGAACTGAGCTTTGACAGTCGTGCTATGGGTTTGACTTTTTTTAATCTTGCACTTTATATTTGTAATTGCTGGAAGTTTGTATTTTATTAGCCTATTTCTTCATATGTTCCAGTGCAAGCTAAGAAGGGAAATGAAACAGTTTAGGGATATATGAAATTCTGTTAAAAATGGCAGCATTGCCAATTCATATTAATACATATTAAAACTTAACCTTCTGCAGCATTTTTTTTGAAAACCATTGTTTGTGTAAGAATTTTGTAGCCTCTGTGTAGATATTTCCATAACTGTTTTGTGATTGTCATAAATGAATCTCTGTGAGGACACTGGGTGACATTTTCCACATTCCTTTGGTAAGTACGGTCATTTCTTGAATTTCAGAACGTCAGGTGTGCAGAGAACGAGTGGGTGATATGCTAACAGAGAAGATTCTCTATATTGCTGAAGTAATGAATAGGCATGAGTATGTCCCCAAAATGCCAAATCAATCAGAGCTGGATCTCATTTTCGATACAACATATCCTGATGTACAGCCATACTTGTTTAAGGTAAATTCCATGAAATTTTGTTGTTCATTAAGTAGAATAATTTACTCCACCTGACTTTCATTTTTTTACTTTTTTCTCTAGGTTTCATTTACGACCTCGGGTCCTTCAAGCACATCTGTTGGCACCACTGTGAAGAAGTTCATTAAGGAAAGTTTGTCGCTGTGAAGACTACCTCTATCCGTAACTGACTGTCAAGGTTGCAATGTATTAGGAGATTTGGTGACATGAGAATTCTTGAAGTATTATACAGAAATAAACTGAGAATTGGTGTTGCAAGATAAGACTCAAACATAGACATTGAGTGCTATATGTGTAACAACTTCTCTTAATGCAAATTATTTGTTGAAACATTATATAGTTTTGCTGACATGTGTCTAAAACATAATTCAGTAAGAAAGGATTTCTTTTCGTTTATTGAAATTGTACATTTGTATTGGTAAGGCCAACAGCACACATGCTATTTGGGGTAGAATTTGGCATGGGTAGATAGCAGTCATTTGGCCTTCAGTTTAGAACCATTGTGCTTTTGCCTGCAATGAAAGAGCAAAGCTGTAAAAAGTCTGCAGCACCTCCCATCTGCACTCTTCAAATTCGGTATTCCAATAAATTTGAACTCATCTTCTTCCATTTCCCTACCATTTTAAACTGGAATGGTTACAAGTGGGAGCACAATAGTTGATATAAATTCTTCTTATTGCTCTGCTGTCATTCCTGTACATTGAGAAGGAAACTAGAGATAAAATGTAGCTGCATTCATTCATAGCAGTCTTGATCAATATGCATGTGATAGGTGCATTAGCACTAAATGTTTCAGCCTGTGATATTATCTATGTACATATTTCCTGTTTCATCCCAGTTTGACAAGCTCTTTGCCATTTTGATCAGTTCTCCACATCAGATGGAAAGTAACAAAAATTATTTATAGCTGACTGATGTTTGAGTAATCTTTACCCTAACATGGGGGAATCACGGTGGACAGAGTAGCTAGAGTTGTAGAGGTGAGGAAATGTGTGAAATAGTTATGAGAAATGCTAAGGTGCTGGTGGTGTCCATTTAGTTTCTCAGAATGAGGGCCCTGAGGAAAGGATGCTGCTGGGCAGGTAACTAAATTCAGCGGAAGCAATCTGCTTTAAGAACATCTGCAAATAGTTTTTGAGCATGTAGGCCATGTATCGTGACCCAGGATACAGCATATGAAGGTAGAATATGCTTGAAACTGTACTTGTTGAAGAAAATGAATAAATCTAGACATGAAAAGACTGTAAAAAATGTGGCTGAGGTGGAGAATTGAGTCAAAACCAAAATAAAGATGAATTGCCGTATAATTAAAAGCAATAAAGAAAGAACATTATTGATGTATTCTCATAACCATGGGGAATGTGCAGTCTGACTTAGAGGAAATGTGACATCAGGTGTGTGTGTTTGTGTGTGCGTGCACATGGGTGTGGGTGTGTATAATATGAAATGTATGAGAAAAAAAAATGCATCTAGCATCTGAGTATTGTGATTTATTTATAAAGTTTGAGTGACTCTCTTGATACATTGGATGATTTTGTTTACATGTTACATGTAGTTACTAATTGTTATAATATAGATTTAATAAAGAAGTTTGTGTTTCTCTTCAGGTATTTATTTGATGATTTTATAGTAACAGAAAAGGTCTGTATGGTCTTAATTTCAAACTGTTAAAGCTGGGAGAGGGAGAATGTAGGATGTTTGAATTATTAATATAAATTGTCCTGAGTCTTTATTGAAATACTGAATTACCACTGAACTCTTAACCTTTCCATCTAAATTGTCCTGATTTGTTTGGATAAGCAGCCTCTTGTTCCACCTCATTTCAGTTTACAATATGGACATGTTGAAATCAATAAACCAATAATATCCTAACACTTGTATACAGCTCTCTGAGCTACGCAATCAGTCATCTACCAGACTTAAAAAAATCCTTGTGACATTAAAAAACAAATTTACTTGCTTGAGAATTTGAATCCACTGCTATCCTCTTCTGCATCTTCTAGGATGCTAGTGTTAGATATTGAGCAATTTTATCTATATTGGGTATGATCTTACTGTTATTGGGACTTGAAGTTCTTATCTTGGCTCCATCCAATTTTTGGAGAAATTCTATCCACTTAAGTATAGATTTGCTTGTGACCAAGCTTGGGTTATCTAAGTGAGTCATGAGACACTGTCATTTAATCATACCTGATAATAAAAAGGAGTTGGTTCTTTTCCTCAGCCGACAAACTGAGCATTTGCTTATGCGGTTCTTGACTGAAGGTCTTGTGGCTGCTACTTGCCTTCTGTTCAGTTTGAAATGTTCTTCTAGCTGACCGTTGTTGTGTAAATATATTATTAGAGTTAATAAAAAGTAAGATTCTGTGATTCTTCTGGATGTGATGATGGCACAGTTATCTCGAGGGTTAAAGAGAGTATGTAGAGTAATGGTTTCAGGTGGTGAGGCTATCAAAAAAAGTAGGAATTTCAAAACTGCCTTCCTATTGTAGCCCTAGTAATTGTACAATAATTCCTTTTCCTTTCACTTCTCAATAATTGCATGACTCAGTAACAGAGAGAGAATTTTTAAAAATTCGCTTTCCTGTGTTTGTTTATAATTTGAGACTAGTATTTGTTTTATAAGTAAATAAACAGTAGTGGCGATTGCACCCCCCCCCCCCCCCACTTTGTGGTGAAAGCATTAATTTTTATTCCATTTTAGTCGGCTGAAATTAGGAATATAGGAATTATTAAGAAAAGCAATTTGTACAAGCCCTGTCATCTTATAAGCTAATTATTTCTTTTATTTTATTTTATTATTAACAAAATTATTAGTGGAAATACGCATGAAATATCGTTCATCTCGGCTAACCGATTTGTATAGCGCCACAACAAGTAGTGGAGATTTCACATGTGCTGTGAGGAAGAGTAGCAGGGGTATTTATTTTGCCATGGTCACGGACCCTGAGGTTTCATTCACCCGTTTGCCACGCGCATACGTCAGTCAGGCAGTCTCTTTAGTGTCTGTTTGTTAGTGTGTAGTCAAATACTAAATGATTTTTAATTGTATAATCATGCTGTACTTATATTTAATTGTAGTACATGTGTAATATTGTTCCTTTGGTGGAAGTTTTATTGTATAGTATTGAATCAAAATCTCTACAAACAATTATTACCCCACTTACCCCGCTTTATCCCCACAAACCTGGGTACTTTTTGTTGTTTGTACATTTTTGGCCCCCCCACTTCTAATCCTCAATCGCCGCTACTGTAAATTAATGCCTGTCAGTGATGGTTGTGTGGGGTATTATTATTTTCTTGTGCACAATTTAACTAACACCAATATAATATTGCTAATGTTTACTCTAGTCCTACTTGTCATAGTTTATACAATGAGCCATGCACAACAAGCTGTGCTTCATTGTTGTGTGGCTCTTTTTTCCCCTTCCTCACTATCAAGAATTTTATTTTGCAGCTGTTAGAGATGGTTGATGTTCTCCTTAGTTGTGTACAGTGTTTAATATTTTAGGGCCTGTGCCCTGTCTGTTAAATCAATGTGTAGATTAAAATTATTTATTTTTTATAATAGTAACACTACTGCACGTAATAATTTTAAGTATCTTTATGTTGTGCTTGGTTTATATTGTGAATTACAAAATATTTATGTTTAGAACATCAGCAGTCTTAAAATAAAAATGCATCATATGCACCAGAAGTGATTAGAATTTTTGTAGTTAAATTCTGGTCAGATAACCAGTCCATTTCCATCCTAACCATGCAGCAAGCAGTTTATTGTGCAGAAATGTTTGTTGACATTTAAATTAGGCATATGCTAGTTTTTTGTATTTTAATTTTTCACTTTCCTTCAAGATTTTTCTTTCTTTTTTTGTGGTGAAAGTTTTTTATTTAGAATTTCATGAAGTACAAGAATTTGACACATAGATTATAAACAGAGAGTATGGAAGTTGTAGAGATAAGTATCCAGAACTGTTATACTTTGAAGTTATACCTCAGTGGTATTGACTAAGTGTTGCTATTGTGAATGATTGTCAATAGACATTTAGAGTGAAATATGTCAGTACTTTTATATTTAGTTCTCTAAAAGCTCTGTCCCATTTCAGTACTACACTGCCAGCCAAAAAAGTATAACACATGGATGTTTTCAAATAATATAAATTTACATACATACATACATACATACATACATACATACATACATACATACATTATCATTATAGAGTGTTATGCCTTTCAGCGTTCAGTCTGCAAGCCTCTGAGAATTTACTAAACGTCGCCACAATCCTCAATTTGCAACTAGTGTTGTGGCCTCATTTAGTTCTATACCTCTTAGCTTTAAATCATTAGAAACCGAGTCTAACCATCGTCATCTTGGTCCCCCTCTACTTCTCTTACCCTCCATAACAGAGTCCATTATTCTCCTACGTAACCTATCCTCCTCCATTCGCTTCACATGACCCCACCACCGAAGCCAGTTTATGCGTACAGCTTCATCCATCGAGTTCATTCCTAAATTAGCCTTTATCTCCTCATTCTGAGTACCCTCCTGCCATTGTTCCCACCTGTTTGTACCAGCAATCATTCTCGCTACTTTCATGTCTGTTACTTCTAACTTATGAATAAGATATCCTGAGTCCGCCCAGCTTTCGCTCCCGTAAAGCAAAGTTGGTCTGAAAACAGACCGATGTAAAGATAGTTTCGTCTGGGAGCTGACTTCCTTCTTACAGAATACTGCTGATCGCAACTGCGAGCTCACTGCATTAGCTTTACTACAACTTGATTCAATCTCACTTACTATATTACCATCCTAGGAGAACACACAACCTAAATACTTGAAATTATCGACCTGTTCTAGCTTTGTATCACCAATCTGACATTCGATTCTGTTGAATTTCTTACCTACTGACATCAATTTACTCTTCGAGAGGCTAATTTTCATACCATACTCATTGCACCTATTTTCAAGTTACAAGATATTAGACTGCAGGCTTTCGGCACAGTCTGCCATTAAAACCAAGTCGTCAGCATAGGCCAAACTGCTTACTACATTTCCACCTAACTGAATCCCACCCTGCCATTTTATATATTTCAGCAGATGATCCATGTAAACTACCAACAGCAAAGGTGAAAGATTACAGCCTTGTCTAACTCCTGTAAGTACCCTGAACCAAGAACTCATTCTACCATCAATTCTCACTGAAGCCCAATTGTTAACATAAATGCCTTTGATTGATTTTAATAATCTACCTTTAATTCCATAGTCCCCCAGTATGGCGAACATCTTTTCCCTCGGTACCCTGTCATATGCTTTCTCTAGATCTACGAAACATAAACACAACTGCCTATTCCTCTCGTAGCATTTTTCAATTACCTGGCGCATACTGAAAATCTGATCCTGACAGTCTCTCTGTCGTCTGAAACCACACTGGTTTTCATCCAACTTCCTCTCAACGACTGATCGCACCCTCCCTTTCAGGATGCCAGTGAATACTTTGCCTGGTATACTAATCAATGAGATACCTCGATAGTTGTTGCAATCCTTCCTGTTCCCTTGCTTATAGATAGGTGCAATTACTGCTTTTGTCCAATCTGAAGGTACCTTACAAACACTCCACGCTAATTTTACTACTCTATGAAGCCATTTCATCCCTGCCTTCCCACTGTACTTCACCATTTCAGGTCTAATTTCATCTATTACTGCTGTCTTATGACAATGGAGTTTATTTACTATCCTTTCCACTTCCTCAAGCATAATTTCACCAACATCCTTTTCCTCCTCCCCATGAGCTTGGCTGTTTGCAACACCACCAGGATGATTTCCTTTTACATTGAGAAGATGTTCAAAATATTCCCTCCACCTCTCCAGTGATTCCCTGGGATCTATTATGAGTTCACCTGAATTACTCAAAACACTGTTCATTTCCTTTTTCCCCCCCTTCCTAAGATTCTTTATTACTGTCCAGAAAGGTTTCCCTGCTGCTTGACCTAGCCTTTCCAGGTTATTACCAAAATCTTCCCATGACTTCTTTTTAGATTCAACAACTATTTGTTTCACTCTGTTTCTTTCATCTACGTACAAATCCCTGCCTGCCTTGGCCCTTGTTTGGAGCCATTTCTGATAAGCCTTCTTTTTACATTTACAGGCTGCTCTCACTTCATCATTCCACCAAGATGTTCGCCTTTTCCCATCTTTTCACGCAGTTGTTCCTAGGCATTCCCTTGCTGTTTCTATTACAGCATCCCTGTATGCCACCCATTCACTTTCTATATCCTGAACCTGCTTACTGTCTACTGTTCGAAACTTCTCACTAATCATATCCATGTACTTCTGTCTAATTTCCTCGTCCTGGAGACTTTCTACCCTTATTCGTTTGCAGACAGATTTCACTTTCTTTACCCTAGGCCTAGAGATGCTTAGTTCACTACAGATCAGATAGTGGTCTGTATCATCGAAAAATCCGCAAAAAAACTCGTACATTCCTAACAGATTTCCTGAATTCAAAGTCTGTTAAGATATAGTCCATTATGGATCTGGTACCCCTAGCCTCCCATGTGTAGCGGTGAATAGCCTTATGCTTGAAGAATGTATTCCTAACAGCTAAACCCATACTAGCACAGAAGTCCAGCAAATGCTTCCCATTCCCATTAGCTTCCATATCTTCCCCACATTTACCAATCACCCTTTCGTGTCCTTCAGTTCTATTCCCAACTCTCGCATTAAATTGCCCATTAGCACTATTCTATCCTTGCTGTTGACCCTGACCACGATGTCACTCAATGCTTCATAAAACTTGTCAACTTCATCCTCATCTGCACCCTCACATGGTGAATACACGGACACAATTCTAGTCCTAATTCCTCCCACTGACAAATCTACCCACATCATTCGCTCATTTACGTGCCTAACAGAAACTATGTTGCGTGCAATGGTATTCCTGATAAAGAGCCCAACCCCAGACTCTGCCCTTCCCCTTCTAACACCCGTCAAGTACACTTTATAATCTCCTATCTCTTCCTCATTATCTCCCCTTACCCGAATATCACTTACTCCTAGCACATCCAGATGCATCCTCTTTGCTGACTCAGCCAGTTCTACCTTCTTTCTTGCATAAGTCCCATTAATATTGATAGCTCCCCATCGAATTCCATTTCGTTCGCCAAGTTGTTTCCAAGGAGTCCCTCGCCTGTCAAATGGGAGTGGGACTCCATTACTCCCATAGGTCCGAGGCTTGCTTGAAGTGTTCTGAGCTCGGTAAATTCATGAAGCAGGATGCTGCCCTACTTGCACATAGTCCAAGTGAGGATCTCTCCTCTAACGGGTTATGGACCACCGGCGCATTGTATAGTCCTAGCCGCCTGAGCACAAGGAGGGCCACGACTCAGAATATGTCCGAGATGCCCACTCCCATTCCATAGCAACTGGTATCCCGACTCTCAGGACCACTTACTAGGCCACTCAGCCGTTGCCCATGGTTCACGAACTAGGACGTGACTACAGTAACCCACAAACATGTATCCAAAATTAAGTTATAAAATACAATAAATCTTTGTTATTCTCCTTCCTCTACACCTTTTCCCACATCCTGTTAGAGTCACTGGTGCGAACTGTATTGCAGAAGTGGTTTTGGCTCTCTTTTACTGTCTGATGTCCTTCCTGACAGCAAACCCTATGTGGAGGGATATACTATATTTCAGTATGAGGATGGCTGCCCAGTTGGACTTCCTCTTAAAAGAATAATCACCACCGCCTGTATTCTGTATTGCATGTTTCTGCATGTGTATACAGGGAGGTGTAAATAAGGACAAACGCCCAGTCTAAAACTCGGAAGAGTTAGCCACGGGTGGTTAAATGCGCCACCCGACCAGTAATGGGAACGGGGACCCACAGAACCAAAGACAACAATGTTGACCATTTCAGCCAAGAAGCCGAACGTAAAGTATAATCAATAGACAAATTATAGTGAACGTAATTGTAAAATACATTTCAGAAAATATTTCGTGTTACACTTTTTTGACCAACAGTGTATTTCAATTCGCCATAGCCTTATAGGACAAAGACAGTTGGTTTTCTGAGAAATAGATTTGGGGTTTTACAAGCTGTATACAACAGGAATTTTATTTAATTACCTTATTTTCTTTAAAATGCTGCAGTGTACCTACTACTGGCTCCCAAGGTATTAATGGAATCCCTAGAGTGAGTTGTTCTGTTGTTAATAAAATGTTAATCCTGTATGTTCAGTGTTTTTATAGATTTTTGTGTACTCTTGTTTTGAAGTGTAATATGACATCTGAAATATTTCATTTTGAGTTTTTCAAAAACTTTTCTATTAGTGAGGCGACATTGAATTTCTAGGATTCCATATTCCTGATCCATAGTATGATTGAAATACAATTCTCTTTAGGAAATTTGTGTTTTTAGTGAAATTACCAAATAAACCTATTTGATTTTCAACATTTTGTATTATGATTTGTGAAAAGGAGGAGGATCTGTACTTAGCAGCCCGTTTTATTTACCTTACCAGATAATAGCTTCACCTGCTCCAGTAAGTGCTTTTACCAGCTGATTCATCTTTTGATTAGTTAGTAAGGCATATTTCTTAATATAAGCCTTATGATTCATCAAATGACTTCCGACAATAAAACTGGAGAATGTAATTAAAGGTTGGTGTATTTAATTTTTCATACGAAAGGTTTCCAAACCTCTCTCTTTCTGGTATAAGTAGATTGTTATATTGACATTACAAAGAAATAATATCCCAGATTTTTTTTATGGTAAATGAAAAGTCAGTTTTGTTTTATAGTATGTTTACCACTAGAACAGCCGAAGCGGTCATTTTGACCGTTAGCAAATTTCAACGTATTTCCATGCTTGTAATTTTTTACGCACGAGGTCATGCTTTTGTGACTTTTAACCTTTTAGGGTTATGTATATTCACGCCAAAAATTACATCCGTAGATGATAAGGGAACACCGATATTGTCTATTATACCTAGGAAGGCCATAAGCGGTTTGACAGCTTCACTTCCTTGATCCGGAGAGCTCTATTCTGCTCACTGCTTGCTTCGTGTGATTGTGTGATATATTTACAAGTTTAAATTTAAGAATTTCATTTTTTGTCCGTATTGAACTGAGAACGTAAGATAGGTAACTTAAAGGGTCCACCTTTTCAATACACATACATTTTATAATTTTTATTTACAACATATTTTTACTTGGAACTAGTTTCAACGCTATTTAGCGTCATCTTCAGCCAAAATGTGAGAAATAGGCATAGGCGTATACATGCAGACATCTACATGACACAAAATGTTACATCATTATGATTAAATAAGAGTAAAAGAGACATGAATAGTGAATTACAAGGTCACAAATTGTCAGTCATCAAAATGGTCCATGAAGGGTGAATTAAAAACATTACAAACATGAGTTAGGAATCAAAAACACAATCCCCCAAAAACATACAACACAACAAAACCACGCAGAAGTTCAAGATGAACTTGGCATTGAAGATTCAAATTTTTCAGACACACTTCCATTGAATGTCGCCTGCCATGAGTGTAGTATTAAACATAAGTTAGGGTTCAATAAACACAATCTTCTCAAAAATGCACATAACATTTAATTTTTTAAAATTTTTTTTTTTTAGGATTGAGGTGAACTTGGCAGTTAAGGATTCAAATTTGTAGTCACTTTTTCACTAAGCGTCAATTCAAAACCAGCTGCGATGGGTGAAATGAAATTGTACAAGCACGAGTTTGGACTTGATAAACGCAAAACATAAGTTGGGGTTCAATAAACACAATTTTCTCAAAAATGCACATAGCATTTTAAAAAAATTTAGGATTGAGATGAACTTGGCAGTTATGGATTCAAATTTGTAGTCACTTTTTCACTAAGCGTCAATTCAAAACCAGCTGCGAAGGGTGATTTAAAATTGTACAAGCCGGAGTTTGAACTCAATAAACGCAATCTTTTGAAATACATGTAACACATTTGAACTTTGTGCAAGCTCGAGATGAACTTGGCACTTAAAGATTTGTGTTCACTTATTCATTGAATGTCACTGGTGCGAGTGTAGTTCAAATACGAGTTAAGACTTAACAGAATCAATCTTCTCAGAATTGCACGTAACATTTGAACCTTTGGTTCAAGATGAACTTGGCAGTTAAAGATTCAAATTTGTAGCAAAACAGTTGATGAACAGTGAAATAAAATTATAACAAACACGAGTTAGGACTCGGTAAACACTAACATCTAAATACATATAAGACATTTAAATTTTGCTTAAGTTCGAGATGAACTTGGCAGTTAAAGATTCAAAATTTGTAGACACTTACTCTTTTAAAAATGCATATAACATTTCAAAACCCAAGTACGAGGTGAACTTGGCAGTTAAAGATTCACATTTGTAGTGATTTTTCATTAAATGTCACTTGTTGAGGGTGTAGTAAACATTTTCATTTGACAAGAATACAAACTTTGAATTATGTAAAACATTCTTCTGAGAGCTTAGAAGTTGACTGTGCTATTATCTGTGGTCTATTGTTGCAACGTAACGTGTAAGGTGGAGACAGTTGGAGACAGTTTCTATGATGTTCGCAGTTCAATGCGGGACATGAGGCGGTAAAGCTATGGCGCGAGATGAAGAGGAACTGAGCGCGGTGGACAGCTTAGGTCAGGGGAACAGCTATTGTTGGAGTAGGAGGGGAGAGGGAAGTAGGAGGAGCGGTACGGGATGTGTGAGGAATGGAAGGAGGGGGAATTAGGGAGGGTGATGCAGTGAAAGTGCGTGGCGTGAGAAAGTATTATGCATAATGTGAAAGACAGATCTGTTATTCGGAATGTTAATATTTTTGAAAAATGCAATGAGAAAGTCGAACAGGATCTTTGGTTTCTCGGAGATATCATTTAAGTTTAGGTTTGGATTGAAATATTGATCTAAATGAATATTGCAGTTTTCAGTGACGTCTAGTAAAGAACCTTTGTTTAGAACTTCTAATACCTCAAGATCTTGATCTATTTCAGTAAAGTTGTGCTTAAATTCTTTCATATGTAGGCCGACCGTGGAAAAACGGTTGTGCTTTATAGCATTGATATGTTCTGCATATCTGATTTTAAAACTGCATCCTGTTTGACCTAGGTAAGAGCTATTGCAGTCTTGGTAAGAAAACCTATATACACCCGATTTTGAAAAAGGACTACTTTTATTTACTGATGTACAGTTATGCAGGATCTCTGTGCTTCTATTGTTAGTAAGAAAGGCTATTTTAACGTTGTGTTTTTTAAAAGCGTTAGTGACATACATTTCTTTATTAAAAGTAAATGTTGAAAACGTGGCAGTGCTAGTATTGTCTTTTATTGAGGTGGTTTTTGGGCGGTATTTGAATTTATTTATTATTCTTTAAATAAAGGCTTCATTATATCCATCGGAATCCTGAATGCTCGATCTACCAAGCTATTATATGTAGACTCTTTATGTGTTTGAGGATGTAGTGAGTCATTTCTTATAGTAGTGGCCGTTTGAGTGGGCTTTCTATAAATACTATATGTAAATGAAGAGGGGTGCCTATTGATTGTTAGGTCTAGAAAATTGATGGAATTATTTATCTCTGATTCTAAGGTAAATTTAATGTCGTGATTGATGTTATTAAGATTTTTGAGGGTGGATGGCACGTCTATAGAGCGTTCATCTAGGATTATAAATGTGTCATCCACGTACCTAGCCCAGAATTGGATATTGGCAAATTTAATGTTATTGTTGATAGCGGTATGCTCCAAGAAATCAAGGTAGATCTCTGCTAAAATTCCTGAGGCCGGTGAAGTAGGGGTGTATGATGTAACTAAATAGTATGCCTCGAGCAGTGGTTGCGGGTGGACGAGTTAGTGCCTGTCCCTTGTGCCGTATAGTGCGTAATAATGGCTCGGCGGCAAAAACTTATTCGTGTTCAGTTATTAGCAGAACTTGAAAAGCTAGGAGAAGACGAATCAGGTGACGAAGATATCTTATCAGATACAGATGCATTGAGTGACGATGAGGATTTTATACCTCAACAGTGTGATAATATGTTACATAGTGATAGTAATTCGCCTAATGAAAATATGTACACAGTGGAATCTTGCAGCAGAGGACGATCTCTTAGCAGCAGGCAACCTGTTCGAAGAGGAAGAGGAAGGGGACGAGGTGGGAGGGGCCATGAACTGGTATTGTCTCCTTCATTTGCACCAGGGAATCAGTTACGTGGTAAGGATGGAACAACTATTTGGACTGTTATCGACAGTAGTGGGACCCCCCCTGGAAGGATGGCTGCTCAGAATGTACTAAAGGAGGCAGCAGGGCCTACTTCTCACGCTAAGCGTAACGTAGAGACTAATAGCAAGGTTAGTGCCTGGCGTTTATTCATTGACGCATCCATGTTGAAGCATATAAAGATGTTCATATTTCTCATAGACAGACAGTGGATAATAAATTGATCTATTTCTTTGGAAGAATCAGATGCTTTTATTGCTTTGTTATACGCCCGTGGAGCTTATAAACTTACTGGTCTAGCTGTAGATCGTATGTGGTCTTCATTATGGGGTCCCCCTGTTTTCACTAACACTATGGCAAGAAACAGGTTCAAAGAAATTCTAAGGTATTTGTGCTTTGATCTCTGTAAAACTAGATCTATTCGTTTACAGACAGATAAATTTGCTTTGGTGTCGGCTATTTGGAATAGATTTATTGAGAATAGTTATGCGTGCTATAAATCAGGAGTGAATGTCACAGCTGATGAACAACTCTTCCTCAGCAAAGCTCGGTGCAGGTTCACACAGTATATGGCGAACAAGCCAGATAAATTTGGCATAAAATTCTGGCTACTGGTACATGTTGCTTCTAAGTATGTGTGCAATGGGTTTCCTTACCTTGGGAAAGACGAAATGCTACGTGCCAATCGGTCACTGCCTGAAAATGTTGTCATGAAACTTATGGACCCATACCTCATGAAGGACGTAACGTAACCACTGATAACTTCTTTACATCTGTAATGTTGGCTGAGAGACTGAAAGAGAAGAAAACTAGTATTGTTGGAACAATCAATCAAGTGAGGAAGGAAATCCCGGAGTCAAGCAAAGCACTACGTATGAATCTGTACGAGTCTGTCGTACTTCAGAAGGAAGATCACACTACTCTCACAGTATATCAGGAAAAGTGAACAAGAATGTGCTTCTGCTAAGCACTCTACACCCGAGCGTTCAAGTCAGTGAAGATAACAAGAAGCTCCCTAGTACTACTGAATTTTATAACGGAACTAAGTATGGTGTGTATATAGCTGATCAAATGGCGCGTAAATACACCACTAGAGCTGGACGCCAAAGGTGGCCTGTACATGTATTTTACAACGTACTTGATCTAGGAGCAATAAATTCATGGATAGTCTACAAGGAAGTTACAGGACAGAGAACCTCTCGACATGATTATATACTTGAAGTAATATAACAACTAAGATCTGATTTTGTGTATATAAGATCCCAGTTGAGTGAACTCCCTACACTTCAGCCTGAGCCTCAGATGCAGGTTCAGTGTGCCAGTCATAAGCGACGACAATGTCAAGTGAACTCCCATTGTAAACAGAACAAAACCTCTGACACATGTTCTTCGTACAGCAAAGTAGTCTGTGGAAAATGTTCGTGTAACGTAATAACTTGCATAAATTGCTTGTCAAGTGCCTAAATAGGATTGTAAACAAATAGAGACTGTTATTTTTATTATAAGTTTTCATAAAGGCATTCAATAGCAAGTCTGCAAAAATATTTCATTGTTACCTATTAGAAGTAAGGGAATATGAACAATTAATATTTTAACGATGGAATGATCTGTATACAATACATTCCAATGGTTAACTATGTTGTTTTAAAATAAATTATTGAACATTCGGATGCTCCCAGATCCTGGATGCTAGATATACGTCAGTAAGCGGGAGCGGTCAAAATGACCGCCTGCGGCCTTTATAGGTATGAGGAAACTTCAGCCGTTCTAGTGTTAACCCTTACACTGCTACGCCCGAGATATCTCGTTGGTATTTTCTGCTAAATTTCTGAAAAGGAAATATATACCTTTGGAGTTTCCTTTGTTTTTCAAACTTGAGTAGCAACAAGCTACATCTTTTAGCAGCATAATGGACCATCAGTCAAAACGGAGACTGCATTTTAACGCTATCTGCAGTCAAATATCTGAAATAATGCACACAGCTCAGTGCGCAACCTAGGTTGGCAGTCCCGCAAAGCACCTGTGTCCAGGGTTTGTTAGATGGCTTCAAATAGCGAACGGCGCGTTCTTTCAGAGTTCGAACTTATAGAAGCTGTGAATACCCTTGAATCGGAAGATGAGTACTCAGATATCAGTGATTTAGGTAGTGATTACAGTCCTTGTGACAGTGATGACAGTGATGGTGCTGAGCCTCAAGTACCAGCTCCATAAACCAGGAAAAGATTTCGTTCCGAACCTGATTTATTTCAGCGGCGCATAGGTAATATATTTAGTCCTGTAATACACAGTTTTGATTACAGTTCATCTGGTATATCATTCAGTGTGATTCATGATGAACCAGCGGCTTTAGATGTATTTCGGTGCTCCTTTTCATGAGAAATTATGGAGCATATAGCAGTTGAAACAAACAAGTACTTTGTATTTGTTACGCAAACAATACCACTGTCTCCAAGTTCAAGGCTACAGAAATGGAAGGAAATCACACCTGAAGAACTGTATGTCGTTTTCGCCGTGACACTGCTTTGGCAAGAATGAAGAAACTTATAATTCTTGAATACTGGTCAACCGATCCTCTAATAATGACCCCGCAGTTGTCGGATTTCATGTCTAGAGTCAGGTATATCTTATTATTGCGGTTGTTACATTTCAATGACAACAACAGTCAGCCTGAAAGTGACCGGCTGTATAAAATAAAGCCTGTAATTAACCATCTCAGAAACAAGTTCAGAGAAACGTTCACTCCGTTTGAAAACATTTGCATTGACGAAAGTTTGACGCTTTTCGAAGGTAGGCTTTCATTCATACAGTATCTCATCAAAGAGACAGAGATTTGGAATAAAGACATTTGTTATCTGCGATTGTGAGACCGGATATGTGCTGGATTTTATTGTTTACACAGGGTCAACTACAGAAATAATTCCTGAACGTGAATTTGGGGTATCAGGTGCAGTTGTCTTGATGCTAATTGAGAGGTACTTGCAGAAAGGACATACACTGTGGATAGATGACTGGTATTCAAGTCCACAACTGTACGATCACCTACACAAAAACAAAACCTACACGTGGTACCGTCAGGAAAAAGAGGAGGGGTGTGCCGAAATTTACTACAAAATTGAGGAAAGGACAAACTGAATCAAAAGCGACAGATAACATGATTGCCATCAGGTGGCTCGATCATAGGGAAGTTTGTATGCTGACCATGCTACATACTGACAATATGAGACCTACAGGGAAGACAGATAGACAGGCAAGACTGCCTGTAGAGAAACCCCATTGAATTATTGACTATAAGAAGTACATTGGTCCTGCTGACTGGTCAGACATGATGATTAGTTCTATCGAGTGTGTGCGGAAGTGAATGAAATGGTACCGAAAGTTCATTTTCCACCAGCTGGACATCACTGTTCTAAATTCTCATGCCCTCTTCAATGTCAAAACTGGACAGAACATATCTCTAGCAGATTTCCAGCTACAGCTTATAAGGGAACTCATCCAGAAGCACCTCGTATCTAGACAAACCAGTAAAAGAGGACGTCCTACGTGTGGTGACCAACAGTTCAGACTGACGGAGAGACATTTCCCATCCCCTGTACAACCTACTCCAAAGAAGAAATTTCATACAAGATGCTGCCATGTCTGCTCCAACACAACAACTGGCGAAAAGAAGAGGCATCAAATGTGACGTGGCTCTCTGTGTTCACCCCTGCTTCGAAATATACCACACATTAGTGAAGTTTTGAAGACGGACACATTGGGGGTCTGCTGCAAATTATGAAACAATTTGGTGTAAATTAGGCGAGTTGATATTTTAGAACTTGGTGTTTTCACTACATTTCTTATTTTGGCCAACCCTGGCTTAAATTTAATTTTGGTTACATTATTAAATAATGAAATGTTCTTTGATTGCTTTTAATTAGGAAATAGTCATAACCGATCTATTCAATGAGTACTTTGACTATTATGGACAACCCTGATTTGTAAAATAGCCTAAAATGTCTCACATTCGTAAATCATTGAAAGAGCGTTGTGCAATTTGTTGAGAATTTAGCACTTGTGAAAGAGGAATATAGAACTTTTTATAGGAAAGTGTATTTTTGGCTCCCATGGACAACCCCGATTTTCTCTGTTGTTAATTTTTGTTGAAAAAATAAAACTGAAAGCTGTTTTGGAATTATTTTGCCAGTTCATATGAAATATCTTGCACAATTTGGATATATTTTGAGGCATTATATTTTTAAAAAAATAATTCAGCACGGAGGGTTTGGATAGTCGCTCACAATATTAGCAGCGAAAAGGTTAAATTACCTCCTTATTCTGCATGAGGAGCTATGCATCAAAGCTGTTGTCCACAATGTCCTGAAGTGAAACTACACGTATTTAAGGATCACTGTCTTATCTAATTTCCTAAACACCGGGCGAGTTGGCCATGTGGTTAGGGTCGCGCAGCTTTGAGCTTGCATCTGGGACATAGTGGGTTTGAACCCCACTGTCGGCAGCCCTGATGATGGTTTTCCGTGGTCTCCCATTTTCACTCCAGGCAAATGCTGGGGCTGTACATTAAGGCCACGGCCGCTTCTTTCCCACTTCTAGGCCTTTCCTATCCCGTCATCGCCATAAGACCTATCTGTGTCGGTGCGACATAAAGCAAATAGCAAAAAAAAAAAAAATTCTACTAAACATATCGGCCGAGTCATTTCAGGATATGGAGTCTCTTTTGCTATTGGCTTTATGTTGCACCGACACAGATAGGTCTTACGGCGACGATGGGACAGGAAAGTGCTAGGACTGGGAAGGTAGCGGCTGTGGCCTTAATTAAGGTACAGCCCCAGCATTTGCCCGGTGTGAAAATGGGAAACCACGGAAAACCATCTTCAGGGCTGCCGACAGTGGTGTTCGAACCCACTATCTCCCAAATACTGAATACTGGCCGCACTTAAGCGACTGCAGCTATCGAGCTCGGTGATATGGAGTCTAGCTGCATAGTACAGTTTGTGGAAATGAAATGAAATGAAATGGCGTATGGCTTTCAGTGCCGGGAGTGTCCGAGGACATGATCGGCTCGCCAAGTGCAGGTCTTTTGATTTGACACCCATAGGCAACCTGCGCGTCGTGATAAGGATGAAATGATTATGAAGACGACACACACACCCAGCCCTCGTGCCAGCGAAATTAACCAATAATGGTTAAAATTCCCGACCCTGCCAGGAATCGAACCCGGGATCCCTGTGACCAAAGGCCAGCACGCTAACCATTTAGCCATGGAGCTGGACACAGTTTGTGGAATGCTAGATTCTTGTGGTTAGGGTTATGAGATTGAAACTTATATCTACTTAATTGCATGGAATCTATGTCAGATTTATTGGGACCATAAAGAATCCTTTTTCATGGCAAAATTTAGGCACATTGGGGTCTCACAAGACCGTTGCTGTTGAAGTTACATTAAACACATGCCATAGTTATTTATTCAAAATCAGAGTGATCCTGTTTATCATAATTCCTGACTGTTTGAGTCCTTCACATTTCTTTCAGGTGTTTATGTGAGACCTGTTCAAAAAATAATTGAACTTTGAAAATACCACACATATGCAAAGTCTCAGCAGTATCCTTCCTAAGTAACTAATCATTTGCCACCCGTCTCTGAAACAATTTATTTAACCCTCAGAAGGTGTTAGTTTGCGAGTGTGTTGAGTACATGTTGTGATTGTCAAGGTATTTGAATATTAACAGGCAGCTTATCAACATTCTCTTCTGCTTCAAACTGGGAAAAATGCTTATGAAAACACACCATGGTGCAGAAATTTTTTCACCCAGACCAAAGAAAATCAGAAGATCAGGCCAGATGTGAAAGTGTTGTTAACAGTCTTTTTTGACATGCACTATGTTCTGCACCATGAATTCCACCTCAGGTTCAAACGGTGAACTTCTGGTTTATCTTGAATTCTTCAGACATTTGTGAAAAGAATGTTGAGGGAAAATGACCAGACTTGTGGAGAAACTACAACTGGAGCCTCCACTGTTGCAATGTGCCACTTATGCATCCCTGTTGAATCGTGAATTTTTATGAACATGATGACAACTGTGCTTCCCTATCCACGCTCTTCACCTGACCTAGCCTGGACGGACATTTTTCTGTTCTTCAAACTAAAATTCACCCTGAAAATACAATGATTTCAGTCAGGTTGAAGAGATCACACTGAAATAAAAAAGGAACTGTGCGCAATCCCCCAAATTGCCTTCCAGGACTGCTTCCATAAGTAGAAAGGGCATTGCGGGTGTTCTATTAATGGAAGAGGGGTAGTACTTGAAAGGAGACAAAGCTAAATAGTCTGCAGGTAAGCCCCTAAAGAGTTGTTTTCAAAGTTTGGTTATTTTTTTGAACAAGCTTTTCTGGTATCCTAGAAACCATTTCTCATTTCATAATATTTCTGTTTGAGAATTTGATTGGTTTATGAACAAGACATCCATCTAGTTGGAATAACTTATGAAGCCTGTTCTCATGTGTTTCTGCCCCCAGTAGGATAACATTTGTGAGAGTAATAATTATAATGATGTTATTGGTTTTACTTCCCACAAACTAATTTTACGGTTTTTGGAGATATCAAGGTTCCGGAATTTTGTTCGACAGAAGTTCTTTTATGTGCTGGTAAATCTACCAACACAAGGCTGGCGTATTTGAGCACTTTCAAGTACCCTCCCAGACTGAACCGGGTTTGAATCTACCAACTTGGACTCAAAAGATTGGCGCTTCTAGTGCTTGGACTTCTCAGCCCAGCAAACAGTAATTACTTTTTGTGGACTGACTGCAGAGCATAGTTTGTCAAGAGACCCATCTTAATATGTTCAGGGTTGAGAGAGAGAATCTCACTGCAGTCAGTTGGAATTCAAATGTGTTTAAATATGGGAGATAAGTGTTGGTAGATTTACTGCCATGTTAAAAAAAACCTTTTCATGATAAGATGTCAGCCCACTTACATACTTACTTACTTACTTACTTACTTACTTACTTACTCCTTGGTGCTACAGCCTCTGTGGGGCCTTGGTCTATTGGACAATCTCCATCCACTCTTCTCTGTTGAATGTTTCGATTCTCCATCTTCTAACTCATATCCTTCTCAAATCCTCTTCCACGTTGTCCAACCATCTGGTCCTTGGTCTTTCCCTCATACGACGTCCTGGTTTCCCATCAAAGACTTTCTTTACCATCCTGTTTTCTGTCATTCTTTCTACATGTTCCAACCATTGCAGTCTACTACTATTTATTTCTGCTACTATATCTGGTTTATTATACAACTCTTTGATTTCCTTATTATTCCTGATTTGCCAGAGTCCACCATCCTTTACTGATCCATAGACTTTCCTAAGTATCGTCCTTTCCCACCTCCGTAGCAACACCTCATCACCTTGTGTTGTAGTCCAAGTCTCTGCACCATACATCACAACAGGTTTCACTACCATGCAATACAGTCAGCTTCAGATTCCCACTAAGGCTTCTTGCTTTAAATACAGTACTTTGCTTAAGGCAAAATAACTCCTATTACCAGCTGCTATCCTAGCATGTATTTCTTCTGTCATATCATTGTTTTCAGCTACCATTGACCCTAGATATTTAAAGCTCTTGCAGCGAACATATTCTTTCCCATTCAAATTCACACATTTTTCTGTTTCATTATACTTTTTCCTAGATGTTAACGTGTACTTAGTTTTTGACTGATTAATCGTCAGTTCCATCTCAGCCCCATATTTTTCTAGTTTTCCCAACTTCTCTTCCAGATCCAGTTTCCTCCTAGATAGCAAATCAATATCATATGCATATGCAAGGTCTTGTGTCACTCCATTAAACAGTGTTCCACCTGGGTTGCTCTCTTGTATTATTCGCATTACCCTCTCCAAGGCAATGTTAAATAGAAGGGTGGAGAGTATATCACCCTGTTGCAATCCTTGGTTCACTTCAAAAGCTTTTGATAAAGTACCCTCAAACTTTACTTTACATATTGTTGCCAGAGTCACTTGAACCAATCTTGTCAGTTTATTAGGTATTCCTGCCCCTTTCATTGCCTTCCATACCCGATCCCTTCTGATACTATCATAAGCTTGTTTAAAATCAATAAACAGCTGGTGAACGTATTTTCAACGTATGGTCTCAACCTCCCAGCTATGATTTTTGCTAAAATTTTATAAGCAATGCTATTCCTCTATAATTCCCACAGTCTGCTTTATCATGTTTCTTATGTATAGGGTAGAGTATATATTCCCTGGCATTTTCTCTTTTATGCTATATTTCTAATATAATCGCATGCAACCACCTTGTTAGTTTCTCACCTCCATATTTTATCATTTCTGCTGTAATGTTGTCTTCTCCAGGTGCCTTATTGTTTTTAAGAGCCTTAATTCCATCTTTAACTTTTTGGAATGTAGGTTCCTTGATTGATTCCTGGTCCACCTCTTGTCTGCTTTGTTCCTGCCCCATCTCTTCTGTCTGTCCATCTTCAATGCTGATTCCATATTCAGCAATTCACTGAAACTCTCCAATCATCTGTCTAACATCTGCTCTTACTTTCCTCCTTATCTTTACAGAAAACTGCTCTGGGTTGAAATCCATTCTTTATATCTTTAACCCTTATATAAAACTCTGTAGTTTTCTGAGCAGTCTTTTTCTCTTCTAACTCTTCAATCCACTGTTTCTCAAATTCTCTCTTTTTCTTCCTACATTCCTTGTCTGCTTCATTTCTCCTCTCCCTGTATTCTTCTACAATAGTTCTTGTTCATCTTTGTAACATTCTCCTTCTTGTTTCATTCCCTTCTTCAATCTTCTTCCTACAATCTTCATCAAACTAGTGCTGAATCCTCGATTGTTTCTTTCTGCCCAAAACAGTCTCGCCTTTTTTTAATACTATACCTTTAACTGTTTGCCACCGTACTTCAGTACTCTCTCCTGTCCAATCTTTCAATTCAGTTAGGCTAATTGTTCAAAACTGTTACATATTCCTGTGCTATATTTTCATCCAGCCTTAACTTAGCATCATCAAACCTGGGTATAACAGGTCTCTTAATCTCTCTGTAGTTGGCTATCCTTTGTTTGTACGTGACTCTTACCAGGTAATGATCACCATCTTCATTTATTTATTGTAGGCTCAAGGGGCTAAATTGGGTCAAATTCTCTTTAATAATGTTGATAGTTTCTTTTATTGGAATACTAGGATACATATTTTTAATATCATACAAGTGTATTGTGTGATTGGAATTTGATTCTAAATTTTTGGTAGCTTTACAGAATTCAACAGAGTTCTTTACAGAATTATTGTTGTGAAACTTGAAATGTGTTTGAAGAAATTTATGTACATATTGTGAAATTTGTTATATGTTGGACTAGTCCTGTAATTAATAATAGGTCTGATGGGTACCCCAGGTTTATGTATTTTTGGCATCACTCTAGCAGTAGGAAATCTCAGATTCATATTAAGCAGCTTTCAAGTTTCCTGTTCATTCATCAGAAATATGTTGTTCTTCAAAATTTGTTTTAACATTTTTTGGAGTCCATTAGTGGGATCTTTTTTAACTATTGTGATATTGCTTTCTGTGAAGAATTGTTCAGTTTTTTCAACATGTTGAGTTTTGTCCATAATGACTGTAACATAACCTTTATTGGCTTTTGTAATTATAATATTATTATCTTGAATCTTTCGTTTAAGTTATTTTAATTGTTTATTATTAGTATGTTTAGGTTCAATTTTGCTATCAGGATTGGGTAAAACATCCTTTAGTTTCTTTTTGATTTCATATCGTGTTTCTTCTTGTTGATCTAAGGGTAATTTTTGTATTGAGTGTTCTATTTCTGCAACTGTATCTATCTTATCCTTTAATTTATTAGAGTGGGGCCAATTATGTTTGGGTCCGTTACTAAGGATAGTTTCTTTTGTTGTACTGAAAGATATATCAGATAAATTCTTGATGGGTGGATGGAATTGCGTTTCTATTATTATGTCCTCCCTTGGTTTCGGGGAAATATCGGGAGAGACTTCACGTTGTTTAAATAATGCTCTTAATTTCTTATCAAAATTACTTTGTTTTAAATTTGAAATATGGTTGAGTTTAATGTTTAAATGTTTTTGGTAAGAGTCCCATTCAATTGGGGCCAATGATAATGGGGCTTTGAGGTGTGCCTCATAAAGCTTTGAGTTTAAATGAGTTTTTTTTTTGGTAGAGAAATTTGATTTCACTTTTAATCCAAATTTCATTAGTTTTCTTTTGAGTTTTGAGAATTCTTTCAGGTTTTTTGAATTTCATCTTCCTGATGATGTCCCTTAGGGGACGAAACATGTACTAAATATAATAAATTACATATTGTATTGAATAGGCGGACCACTTAGTTATAATATTTAAGTTTATCTTGAATATTCACTAATTGATTATAGTCAATACGGGATTAGTATTACTTGAAATGAAGCTTATCACTTGTAAAGCAAACTAGCAAAGCGAAAAAAAAAAAGCCTTTTGTCTTGAATAGATTTAGTTTCTACTATATTCAATGCGGTGAGGCTTATGCTGATTTCTTGACAAGTTTCTTGTTGAGTGTAAGAAGGCATTATTGTGAAAGTGAAAAATTTTGCATGCATTAATATGTTGCAGATAGATTTCCAATGATGCACAGAATAAACCCAGGCCTTTAAATTTCACTTTAGCGTATATCATATCATTTGGGACATCCATGGGAAGTTGCAAAATTTCTTTTAATGCTCCTCTAAACATAATATCGGCATCATTTATAATAAATTTGAATGGTTTCTTTTATGGTGGTACTATCTGAAATTTGTATACTAAATTGGGACAGATTGATGTGTCACAATCATAAACTTTTGATCGGATTGTAAAAGCAGTGAAGAAGTGAGGAGCTCTAGAGTGGTTCTTAGTTTACTTAAGACCTCAACGGACTGAAAAGTAACTTCATTTGAGAAATGACACCCAAACACTTGATAGATTCTCCCTTCTTCAGATGGCATCTGCAATGAATAGTTTGCCTTCTGATAGGCGACCATGTTTGATACTATTTCTCTACATTTTCTAGTATTTAGGTTAAGTATGTTAAGTCCAGTTTCTTGGAACTGATGTATGGCAACACGCGCAAGTAATACAGCTGACTCAGGATCTTTTCCAATAATATCTACACAAGAACCTTGTTTATCCGGCCCTCATTAATCTGGATCTCCAGTTTATCCGGATCGAAAATAATAAAAATTTATTTTTACTTGTACAGTATTTCTTTTACTGGGTTGATTCTTCTTGAATGTCTTTTCCGCCAATGATAGTTAAGGACGGGAATTGGAAGTAAGTCGGTCGCGGTCTATTAAAGGCACCGTCCTGGCATTCACTTGGAATTGAAAATGGGAAACCGTGGACTCTTCTGAGTTCCCTGACACATATGCACGCATTCCCGGCTGCTCGGACGTAGATGTGAACAACGTAAATGACTGGTTGAAAAATTACTGTATTTTAGGCTATGGCATAATGACAGATGAATAAATTACTGCCTCTTGTTCCTCGGCAGGTAGTGACGAGAGTGATGGTGAATTTGAAAATGAAACCGGCGCTCCATCAGAAGAAACAATGACTCCTGGAGAGGCAACGATGCAGCTGGACAAACTGATGACCTATTTAAAATCCTCGACTTTAACTAAACCGGCAGAACTGTTAACGCCGTACAAATGTAAAACAGAAAAAGCTCACACTTTATTTTAGTGCATAAAACAGAGTCGTAAATGCAAGAAAAGTGCTCTAATATCTTTTTTTACAATTGAACAAAAGGTATTACTGTACAACTAATGTTAATATATTATATAACATGTACTGTATTTGTGTTTTAGTTTTCTGGATTATCCGGACTTCCGATAATCCGGATCAGTTCCGGTCCCACTTAACCCGGATAAACGAGGCTCTTGTGTACATCTTTGGCGAAGCTTAATACTGTTAGAGAGCTTCATGATCTGGACTCAGTTGAAAGCCATATTGGGTAGAAATCAATGTTTCAGTGAGGTCATCCAGAATATGATCGATGGCGAGATTAAATGGTTGTTAACAAAGGAGAACCTTGCATAACTCCCCTAGTTATCAAGAGAGGTTTTGTCTTGCTTCTCTGCATCTGAATTTGTATGATATGTCCCGTCTGCAAATTCATGATTTAATTTGAAAGTTTGGTTGGTACTGGCAACACCTTTATTGTCTCATTTAAATGGGTATGACCAATGTTGTCAAAGGCTTTCTGTAAATCTAGGAATATAATATTGGCTTATTTGTGTTCGGCCTCACGGAGAAGAGTCAAGTGTGGCACTGTTGACATGTATGCCAGCGGAGTTGGTAAATCCTCTTTGATTTGGGTTTGATACAACATGTTTGTAAAGATGATTATCAAGGACCCTTTCTTGATATTAAGTGCACCTCCACCTTTGTGCATTAGGTCCTGGCCTTTTTGAAAATGGAATGTACAACTGCAGTTTTCAACATATGTGTAGCAATATGAGATATTATTTTGACTGCGGTACTGTCTTTGATAACTCTGCTGTGGACATGGTCTGGAGCAGGCAATGTGTCCATGTCTATATGATTAACAGCAAAGGTGATTTGATCTAGGCCTATAGTGTCATTAAATAAACTGTCATTTTGGTCCCTATCAATATAACTCTTATGGGAGAGGTATTTGCATCGAGTCATGTCATTAAGTGCCATTCCTTATGCTGCCAGTCCCTGTTATGAGTAGTGTGATGAAAATGTTGCTCATAGGGTCAGTTGGTGCAGGCAAATCAGTGGGCTTGGCAAACTGAGATGTAATAGCAACTTCTGGCTCGGCGAGGAAGGTAACGGGTAACTACCTCCCTCGTCATTTCCCTGATACGCCTCTTCAGTGATGCCTGGGCCACCTATGATGGCTGATGGCGGAGCTGTTGAGGTTCAACCAGCCTCGGCTGAGGACTCAACGTGTCGTTAAGTAGTGCAAGAATTTCAGAGAAATGATGTTGGCCTAATATTTCATCCGAATTTTATAACTTTCAGCATTGGAATTGAAAACAGATCTAATAGCTGATTGTAAAAGTGATACTGAGTAAGCTGATGTTTGTATCTTTTGCGGCGTTTTATACGGTCCTGTTTTGTTGCCCATTCAGTATTGGTTGCCTGGCTTGTTTAATTTTGCTATATTGGTAGTATTTCCGTAGTTGATGTTTTGGACCAGGGAGTAAGTAAATTGCAGAAGCCTAGAACTCACACCAAGTGTTATTCTCATTGTTAAATTGTCTTTCTCTCAAATTATTTTAAAATCTGTTTCGCCACCACATAATTTTCTCCTTCAATTAATGTGGTTAAGTGTTGATACCTTTGGTTTCTGTTTATGCACTAGAGTCACATTCTTAAGCAGTCGGTTCAAAATTTTGGGAGGGATCAACACCCTGTCGATTTGTAGATAAGTTATTAAAATTTGACTGTGAATTTCAGGATGTGCTCAGCTACTGTTTGCAGTATGTGGTGTTGGAGAAGTCGCATTCAAGATAGGGCATCCAGCCAAAGAAAGACAGAGTTGAAAGAAAGTGGGACTAGTTAAACATTCAGTAATGCTTTATTCTTTAGTTTGTAATATCAGAAGCTATTTCTTTTCAGTTTCGACTCAGATAATTTATAACTGTGTAATACTGTTACCATATGTTTTCTCTTTCAGGTAGTTGATAAAGTTATTTATTCAAAGTTAGTTTTGGCAGACTGAAGAGCATAACAGCCGGCCCCGCGGTGTAGGGATAGCATGCCTGCCTCTTACCCGGAGGCACCGGGTTCGATTCCTGGCCAGGTCAGGGATTTTTAACTGCATCTGAGGGTTGGTTGAAGGTCCACAGGTCCACTCAGCCTACATGATTACAATTGAGGAGCTATCCGATGATGAGATAGCGGCCCCGGTCTGGAAAGCCAAGAATTACGGCCGAGAGGATCCGTCGTGCTGACCACACGGCACCTCGTAATCTGTAAGCCTTCGGGCTGGGCACCGATCGCTTGGTTGTTGCACCATGGGATTTGCTTTTTGTTTTTGGAAGAGCCTAACAGTTATAAATTATTCTTTAGAGCATTTTATAAATGAAGCAACTGCTGTGACAGTAAAGAGTTTACGACAACACAGTTCCAACAAAAAGTTCAAACATAGTTTGAATATCGGAATATTTTTAGCTCGCTGATGTTTATAAGTTCTATTTTGTACTTTAGCTATATTTGAAGTGTTGTTTCCATTACTAAGATGGAATTCTGAAATATCAGGTATTCTGTGTCTTAGTGGTGAGGGATACAATACATTCCCTTTGATTATCTGAAGTCCACATACATCTGCTCTGTTAATGCTTCTGTTGTTCCCTGTCAAGGTATTGCACTGAAGTGTCATGATATTAGACACAGCAGACATTGAAAGTCACCTGCTTTTTCTCCTTGTGGAACTGTAAGCAGCCAGATATGATGAGTTACAAACTCTTGCCTTTTTTATAGCATTATAGTTTCAATAAGCATGAGTGTGTGTCATAGTGAATGTGAAATCTGTCTTCACAGGCGTAATGTATACAGATCTTTCATAGTATTGCTACTTTCATTACTTACTGTGCTCCCCAAACTTCTCTTTGTGTTGTTCATATAGAACTAATGTAGTCTGATGATCACTACTAATTTCCTGAGATTTAATTGCCTGCTACTCTTGCAGAATTAAGTATCATGCAGCCACACCCACTAAACTCAACTATGTTCTGGTTGGCCATTGAATTTATATGGATACGTATGCCAATACGAAGCCTCCGTGGCTCAGGTGGCAGCGTTCCAGCCTCTTACCGCTGCATACCGTGGTTCAAATCCCAGTCACTCCATGTGATATTTGTGCTGGACAAAGCGGAGGTGGGGACAGGTTTTTCTCTGGGTACTCCGGTTTTCCCTGTCATCTTTCATTCCAGTAACACTCTCCATTAATGTTTCATTTCATCTGTCAGTCATTTATCATTGCCCCAGAGGGGCTTCGGCAGCCGGCACGTTTCCTATCCTCACCGCTAGATGGGGGTTTCATTCATTCCATTCCCGACCTGGTCGAATGAATGGAAACAGGCTGTGGATTTTCATTTTTCATTTTCACATATGCCAATGCAATGATTTAGATGTTCTAATATTTCACGTCCTTTGAAGTAGCTTCCATTGTTTGAGCAAAGGAAGCAACTACACATTATTAGGCAGATGCCTGTTATTCTGGCACTTCAGTTTACTTACCCCATTCGGGATTTTTGATGCATTCATCATGGGAATGTATGTAGATATCACTGATGAAAGTTACTGTGTCCATCCAGGTAAGAATGGAATCTAAATGAAAAATTCTCCATACATTGAACACAAACTCATTAACCTACCAACGTGGAGTGCCCAGCAGAGCTCGTCATGTAGAGAGCATTGTGCACGGTGTAGTGATGAGCACTGCTCGCACGGTACATGCGTGTACTGTACTGCGATCTAGCAGTTACTGTTCTCCTTGAATAATATACCTTGATCCCTATTTTGATAGTGTTTTGTTCACTGAAATTCGAGTGATATTCCAAGGAATGTGTATCTCTGCCAACAGGAGCAACCACTGCATTTGTCTGCTATCTAGTGCCTACTTTGCACACTTCTTGCATTATACCTTTTTTCCCTCTTGGGAAAGAACCTGACTGTCAACATAGTTATAAATTCTGCCACTCACTGTCTTGCATTCCATCTGTTGTGAGTGGAGATGGCTTCTACAGGCAAGTGCAGGTTATCGAACATGGAAATAGATGATGTTTTTGGAGAACAGTTGAGCGATTCTGGCGAATGTTTGTTAGATTCTGATGATTTGAGTGATGTGGATGACATCGCTGTATGTGAAGTCCTTGGTTCAGAATTGTATACCAGTGACCATGTGTCACATCTAATAAATTTTGATTGGAGAACATATATAATTACACTAGCAAGATACCCGTGCTTCGCTACGGTATTATACTGAAATTTATAATTGAATGCTTATTGTTTTAGATATATAATCCGCCGAAATTCGCGATCTGACTCATTCTCTGCGAGAATCCACCAAAATTCCCGATCTATTATTTTACGGCACGTTTCCTCCCATTTTTAAATCTTCCTTTCCAGCAATCGATTTCGTACTTCCCGGGTTAGGCTCAGGTATTCCTCCAGGTCAGTTGGGTCCGTAAATCTTTGCCATCTTTTCCTATAATATTTTTAATACGGATATAATCCTTCAGGAGATCCGGCGTGCTGTCATACTGGGTGCCTTGGCGGCACTGAACCCGCGACCGGACTGCATTCTTAGTCATTACCCGTCCAGGAGCCGTTTCCATCGCGGTCCGCAATTTGACGACGGTCCGGAATATTATTATTATTATTATTATTATTATTATTATTATTATTATTATTACTATTATGTGTTGCTGGAATGGCTGATGACAGGGAAAACCGGAGTATCCGGAGAAAAACCTGTCCCGCCTCCGTTTTGTCCAGCACGAATGCCACATGGAGTGACCGGGATTTGAACCACGGAACCCAGCTGTGAGAGGCCGGCGCGCTGCCGCCTGAGCAACGGAGGATCCTTATAAGTACACTAATAACAGTAAAATCAATTGGTCTCACCTCCTTCTACACCCCACCCCTGTTAAGTTTATTTACAGCCCGCCCCCCCGAAAAAGAATTAAAAGGATGCTTGTTTCTTTATGTTTAAGGGAGATTCTAAACACCAATGTTCACGTCTATTACCTTCAGTTTTGAGATATAAGTATCCACATAAAAATAATTTACTTTTTTTCACTTCATTTCACAATAACCTCTCCTCCCCCTAAATGAATTTTCCAGCAAAAAAATACTTGTTTCTTTAATAGTAAAGGATCTTCTAAATACCAATTATCACGACTCTAACTTCTTCAGTTTTTGATTTATGTGTCCTCATGAAAGGAATTCAACTCCTTTACACTCCCGCCCTCCAAGATGGTTTCCCCACCAAAACGCCTTTTTCTTTGTTTTTAAAGGAGATCCAAATACGAATTTTCACGTCTGTAACAACTTTAGTATTAGATGTATGTATTCTCATACAATTGTCAACTAATGTTTCAATTCTTTCACCCCCCCCCCCCCCCCCCTTCATTGGATTTTCCGAGAATACGTGTTTCTTTACTTTTAAAGCAGATTGCAAATATCAAATTTCACGTCTGTAACATCTTCATTTTTGAGATATCAGTAGCCTAATTAAAAGAATTCATCACCATTTTCAGTCACCTTACCCCCCCCCCCCCCCCCCCCCCGCCTTTCACCCAAGTGGTATTTCCAAAAACTAAAAATACACTTTTCTTTATGTTTAATAGAGATAAAAAAATACTATTTTTCACTTCTGTAACATGTTAAGTTTTTTAGATATCCGTAAAAATTATCATTTTAAAATTTCACCCCTTTTGGGTTCCCCTTAAGTAGAGTTTCCAAAAACAAATAACCTATATTTCTTTACATTTACAGGAGATTTACACCCACTGTTTACGTCTGTAACATTTTACGATTCCAAGATATTCTGTAGATATAGTCTTTCAAAAAATTCACCCCAATTTGTCACTCCTGTTTAACCGCCATTAATTGGCTTTTCCAAAAACTAAAAAATACGTCTTTCTTTATTTTTAAAGGAGATCCCGTATGCGAATTATCAGTTCTGTAATATCTTTCGTTTCTGAGATATGTGTATCCTCATTAAAGGCATTCAACCCATTTTTCACCCTTTTACACCCCTCCTATTAGGACTTACTGGAAACAAAAAAATACGTGTTCCTTTATTTTTAGAGGAGATTCTAACCACCAATTTTTACATCTGTAAATTTTAAAGTTTTAAGATGTAGACACACTCATTTTAAAAAATTCACCCCCGTTTTCACCCCCCAATATTTGGATTTTCCAAAAACGAAAAAAATACCTGTTTCTTTACTTTTAAAGTAGATCCAAAATACCAATTTTCAGGTCTGTAATATCTTCAGGTTCTGAAATATAAGTATCCTCATGAAAGGCATTCAACCCATTATTCACCCTTTTACACCCTTCCTATTGGGATTTTCCGAAAACAAAAGAATACGTGTTTCTTTATTTTTAAAGGAGATTCTAAATACCAATTTTTACATCTATAAACTTAAAAAGTTTTGAGATATAGATACACTCATTTTAAAAAATCACCCCCTTTTCACCCCCCCATTAATTGTATTTTCCACAAACAAAAAATACGTGTTTATTTATTTTTAAAGGAGATCCCAAACACCAATTTTCAGGTCTGTAATATCTTCAGGTTCTGAAATATAAGTAGACTCATGAAATGCATTCGACCCCTTTTTCAACCTTTTCCACCCCTCCTATTAGGATTTTCCGAAAACAAAATATACGTGTTTCTTTATCTTTAATGGAGATTCTAAATACCTATTTTTACACCTATAACCTTTAAAAGTTTTGAGATATAGATACACTCATTTTAAAATATTACCCCTTTTTTACCCCCCTTAATTGGGTTTTCCAGAAACAAAAAAATACGTGTTTCTTTATTTTTAAAGGAGATCCCAAACACCAATTTTCAGGTCTATAATATCTTCAGTTTCTGAGATATAAGTAGCCTCATTAAAGGCATTCAACCCCTTTTTCACCCCTTTTCACACCTCCTATTGCGATTTTCCGAAAACAAAAAAATACGTGTTTCTTTATTTTTAATGAAGATTCTAAATACCAATTTTTACATCTGCAAACTTTAAAAGTTTGGAGATATAGATTCACTAATTTTAAAAATTCACCCCCTTTTCATCCTCCCATTAATTAGATTTTCCAAAAACAAAAAAATACGTGTTTCTTTATTTTTAAAAGAGATCAAAAGTACCAATTTTCAGGTCTGTAATATCTTCAGTTTCTGAGATATAAGTACCGGTATCCTGATTAAAGGCATTCAACACATTTTCCCCCATTTTCACCCTTTTTCACCCCTCCTATTGGGATTTTCTGAAAACAAAAAAATACGTGTTTCCTTATTTTCAAAGAAGATTCTAAATACCAATTTTTACATTTGTAAACTTATAAAGTTTTGAGATATAGGTGCACTCATTTTAAAACTTCACCCCCCCTTTTCACCCCCTTAGCAATGGAATATCCAAAAATCCTCTCCTAGCGAGCACCTACATCTTAATATGAATGTATCCCCAAAATTTCATTTCATTGTGTCTAGTAGTTTTGGCTCGGCGATGATGAATCAGTCAGTCAGTCAGTCAGGACAAGCTATTTTATATATATATAATTACATGGGTCAAATAGAACAGTTTATAGGGAAATCAGGCCCTCAGAACGAAGCAGTTGGGGGATGTGATGGTGTGAAGGGTCTCTCTGCGTTGACGGATATTCCAAGATGTTCCACACCAAACTCAACTATTGAAGTAAGGTAGCATCATATTTTCTACAAGAATAGAGTATTTTTAACATGCATGCGATAGTATTATTGAAATCCATAAAGTAATACCAAAGTTATGCTGCATTGAACAAAGTCTTGCACAAATATGAGGAAATTCAAATGTCGCGCTTAAAACGCCTCCCACGGCACAGAGACGACCGGGCATTTAAATGCACCGCACTGAGGGTTTAATTGTGAACCAGTTAATAGATTGGAAAAATTTTGAATATTTAGTAGTTGCTGAATATTTTTCTAGGAACAAGTCTTCTGTCTCTCAGAACTGGACAGATAGTCCTAATACAAGGGGATATAAAAAATTAACCGGAATTATTTTATTACTGGTAAATACTGCCGCCTTTATTCACGTTCACTTACAGACCTTCAAAGTATTTGCCCTCCAACACAATTCAATGGTTCCAGCATTCAGTCAACTGTTCAAAACAGTCCCCAAAGCCCTTCTTGGATAGTCTGTTGAGTACACTCGAAACTCTATTGTTTATAACTGCTGACCACTGGCTCCTTTTATCACTGTAGGAAAAAGTGGAAATCACACAGTGCTAGGTCCAGGAAATAAGGTGGGTGTGGCATCACCTCAGTGCCCAGTAGAGAGATTGTTTCTTGAGTCATGATGGTGCGATGAGCGGGCACATTGTCCTGATGAAGGATCCATCCTGTTTGAACAAGCGTTGGCCGTTTTGTTTAGCAGCAGTTTTCCTCTTGAGTGGCCCCTACAATACCTCACAGTAATAACCAGCAGTAACAGTGCATTGCTTCTTCACTATGTGATCATATGTGATGCCTTGCTGATCGAAAAAAAATGATTAGGTTCATGAATTTCTGCACTTGCTTAACCTTGGGCCGTCTTGGGCTTGAAGGATGTTTTCATAAGGCACTTTTGTGTTTTGTCTCTGGGTCGTCATGATGGAAACAGTTTTCACCGCATTGGCTAAAAAATAGGTTCTTGCTGAAGCCTCCCATTCCATTGTTGACATGCCATCTCAAGGTGGGGTTTCTGTTCATTGTTCGTCACACAAAGCACCTACTTCATTGCAACTTTGCAATAGCCAAGAACATTGTGTATGTCTTCAGTTGATCCATGGGAGGTATTCATAATTACTGCAACCCGTGCAATCGAGACACAAATGTCTTCTCGCACATTGACATCAGTTGTGTTGACACTGACTTTGGTCGATCAGTTTGAGGGCCATCCTCAAGGTCGGTTTTACCCTCCCTAAATCATTTATGCCACTCAAAAACTTATGTTTTTCCGGTGGCTTGCTCCTTGTAGGCTTGTTGCAACAATTCCACTGTTTGTCTTATGGTGACAATGGGATAGGAAAGGTCTAGGAGCAGGAAGGAAGCGGCCATCGCCTTAAATAAGGTAAGCCCTAGCATTTGCCTGGTGTGAAAATGGGAAACCATTTCCTGGATACTGACAGTGAGTTTGGAATCCACTATCTCCCAAATGCAAGCTCATGGCTACCTCGCTCAGTACACCTCATACATTAATGAATTTATCTGATAAAGAAATTCTTCATTCTGTGCACACATACAACCACCTCTTCTTTCAGTGTATGTTGAAACAGTGCACAAACAGTACCATATTTATCTAACTAATAACAAAACTGTCAAGCTTATCCTGCTCTTGTCTGCACTTTTCCATATGCATCTCCACCCACATTCTTCCAGTTGCCAAGTGGTAATGATGACTATATGGGTTTGTACCACACAAGACAGAAGGCTAATGACCCCTCACTACTGCTTGATGACAACATTCAGCTACAATCTGTTACAGGTAGCTATGTCCTGGGTGTGGTATTCCCTGCCTAAGTTGTAGGTCACCTTTCAGACTCGGCCCTAAACCAGTAACCAGCATCGTGGTAAATGGATATGCCCAGGTAGATCAGCAACACCTATATAATTTTCGTGGCTCTGTTTGTCGTATTTGTTATAGTAATGCTTTGTTGAAACTGGTGGCTATTAGCATGCACTTTCAGTTATACCAACATTGTTTATCGAAAAGGTACTTTTACAAAGTGCGTAGAAAAGGGGGGAGGGTGGTGAGGGGGATATACTGCCCCCACAAGGCACTTATGCTTATTATAAGTAGATGCATTTCTTATTTTACTATTTTTAAATGCGAACCATGTGACCTTGCCGTGGTGGGGAGGCTTGCGTGTCCCAATGATGCAGATAGCCGAGCCGCAGGTGCAACCATATCGGATGGGTATCTGTTGAGAGACCAGACTAACGAATGGTTCATCGAAAGGGGGGTAGCAGCCTTTCGGTAGTTGCAAGGGCGGCAGTCTAGATGATTGACTGATACGGCCTTGTAATAATACTCAACATGGCTTAGCTGTGTTGATACTGCTACACGGGTGAAAGCAACGGGAAACTACAGCCGTAACTACCTCCCGAGGACATGCAGCTCTCTCTGTATGAATGATGTACTGATGATGGCTTCCTCCCGGTTAAAATATTCCGGAGGTAAACTAGTCCCCCATTCAGATCTCCGGGTGGGGACTACACGAGAGGGGGCAATCATCAGGAAGATGGATACTGACATTCTGCGAGTCGGAGCGTGGAATGTTAGAAGTTTGAATCGTTGTGGTAGGTTAGAGAATCTGAAAAGGGAGATGGATAGGCTAAAGTTAGATGTAGTTGGTATAAGTGAAGTACGTTGGCAGGAAGAACAGGATTTTTGGTCAGGCGTCTACCGAATTATCAACACGAAATCAAACAGGGGAAATGCAGGAGTTGGTTTAATAATGAATAAGAAAATAGGGCAGCGGGTAAGCTACTACGACCAGCATAGTGAAAGAATTATTGTCGTCAAGATAGACACCAAACCAATGCCCACCACAATAGTGCAGGTCTATATGCCTACTAGTTCAGCGGATGATGAAGAAATTGAAAGATTATATGAGGAGATAGAAGATTTAATACAATATGTAAAAGGTGACGAGAATCTAATTGTGATGGGAGACTGGAATGCAGTGGTAAGCCAACGAAGAGAAGGTAGTACAATAGGAGAATTTGAATTGGGACAAAGGAATGAAAGAGGAAGTCGGCTGGTTGAATTCTGCACTGATCATAATTTAGTCCTTGTCAATACTTGGTTCAAGCACCACAAACGATGGCTGTATACGTGGACGAGACCTGGAGACACTGGAAGGTATCAAATAGACTTCATTATGATTAGGCAGAGATTCAGGAACCAGGTGTTGGATTGCAAAACTTTCCCAGGAGCAGACGTGGATTCTGACCACAACTTGTTGGTCATGAAATGCCATCTGATGTTGAAGAAATTGAAGAAAGGAAAGAATGCAAAAAGATGGGATCTAGACAAGTTGAAAGAAAAGAGTGTGAGGGATTGTTTCAAGGAACATGTTGCACAAGGACTAAATGAAAAGGCTGAAGGAAACACTATAGAGGAAGAGTGGAGAGTCATGAAAAATGAAGTCAATAGGGCTGCTGAAGAAATGTTAGGAAGGAAGAAAAGATCAACCAAGAATCAGTGTATAACGCAGGAGATACTAGACCTGATTGATGAACGGTGAAAGTACAAGAATGCTAGAAATGAAGAGGGCAGAAAAGAATACAGGCGATTAAAGAATCAAGTGGATAGAAAGTGCAAGGTAGCTAAGGAAGAATGGCTGAAGGAGAAGTGCAAGGATGTCGAAGGCTGTATGGTCCTGGGAAAGGTAGATGCTGCATACAGGAAAATCAAGAAAACCTTCGGAGAAAGGAAATCTAGGTGCATGAATATTAAGAGCTCAGATGGAAAGCCACTTCTAGGGAAAGAAGACAAAGCAGAAAGATGGCAGGAGCATATCCAACAGTTGTATTAAGGTAACGATGTAGATAATTTGGTTCTGGAACATGAAGAGGCTGTTTATGCTGATGAAATGGGAGACCCAATTTTGAGGTCAGAGTTTGACAGAGCTGTGAGTGACCTAAATAGGAACAAGGCACCTGGAATTGAAGATATTCCCTCTGAATTACTGACTGCCTTAGGAGAAACCAGCATGGCAAGGTTATTTCATTTAGTGTGCAGGATGTATGAGACAGGAGAAGTCCCATCCGATTTTTGGCAGAATGTTGTTATACCTATTCTCAAGAAAGCCGGTGCTGACAGGTGTGAAAACTACTGCACCATTAGTTTAGTATCTCATGCCTGCAAAATTTTAACACACATTATTTACAGAAGAATGGAAAAACAAGTTGAAGCTGAGTTGGGAGAAGATCAGTTTGGCTTCAGAAGAAATGTAGGAACACGTGAAGCAATCCTGACTTTACGTCTGACCTTAGAGGATTGAATCAAGAAGGACAAGCCCACGTACATGGCATTCGTAGATCTAGAAAAGGCAATCGATAATGTTGATTGGACCAAGCTATTTATGATTCTGAAGATGATAGGGACCAGATACCGAGAACGAAGAATTATCTACAATCTGTATAAAAATCAGTTTGCAGTGATATGAATCGGAGGCTTTGAAAAAGAAGCAGCAATCCAGAAAGGAGTGAGGCAAGGCTGCAGTTTGTCCCCTCTCCTTTTCAATGTTTACATAGAACAGGCAGTAAAGGAAATCAAAGAGACATTTGGAAAGGGAATCACAGTCCAACCCTGTCTGCCTCGGCCCTTGTTTGCAGCCATTTCTGATAAGCCTTCTTTTTACGTTTACAGGCTGCTCTCACTTCATCATTCCACCAAGATGTTCGCCTTTTCCCATCTTTACACACAGTTGTTCCTAGGCATTCCCTTGCTGTTTCTACTACAGCATCCCTGTATGCCACCCATTCACTTTCTATATCCTGAACCTGCTTACTGTCTACTGTTCGAAACTTCTCACTAACATATCCATGTACTTCTGTCTAATTACCTCGTCCTGGAGATTTTCTACCTTTATTCGTTTGCAGACAGATTTCACTTTCTCTACCCTAGGCCTAGAGATACTTAGTTCACTACAGATCAGATAGTGGTCTGTATCATCGAAAAATCTGTGAAAAACTTGTACATTCCTAACAGATTTCCTGAATTCAAAGTCTGTTAAGATATAGTCCATTATGGATCTGGTACCCCTAGCCTCCCATGTGTAGCGGTGAATAGCCTTATGCTTGAAGAATGTATTCCTAACAGCTAAACCCATACTAGCACAGAAGTCCAGCAAATGCTTCCCATTCCCATTAGCTTCCATATCTTCCCCACATTTACCAATCACCCTTTCGTATCCTTCAGTTCTATTCCCAACTCTCGCATTGAAATCGCCCATTAGCACTATTCTATCCTTGCTGTTGACCCTGACCACGATGTCACTCAATGCTTCATAAAACTTGTCAACTTCATCCTCATCTGCACCCTCACATGGTGAATACACGGACACAATTCTTGTCCTAACTCCTCCAACTGACAAATCTACTCACATCATTCGCTCATTTACGTGCCTAACAGAAACTATGTTGCGTGCAATGGTATTCCTGATAAAGAGCCCTACCCCAGACTCTGCCCTTCCCTTTCTAACACCCGTCAGGTACACTTTATAATCTCCTATCTCTTCCTCATTATCTCCCCTTACCCGAATATCACTTACTCCTAGCACATCCAGATGCATCCTCTTTGCTGACTCAGCCAGTTCTACCTTCTTTCTTGCATAAGCCCCATTAATATTGATAGCTCCCCATCGAATTCCATTTCGTTCGCCAAGTTGTTTCCAAGGAGTCCCTCGCCTGTCAAATGGGAGTGGGACTCCATTACTCCCATAGGTCCGAGGCTTGCTTGAAGTGTTCTGAGCTCAGTAAATTCATGAAGCAGGATGCTACCCTACTTGCACATAGTCCAAGTGAGGATCTGTCCTCTAACGGGTTATGGACCACCAGTGAATTGTATAGTCCTAGCCGCCTGAGCACAAGGAGGGCCACAACTCAGAATATGTCCAAGATGCCCACTCCCATTCCGTAGCAACTGGTATCCAGACTCTCAGGACCACTTACTAGGCCACTCAGCTGTTGCCCATGGTTCACGAACTAGGACGTGACTACAGTAACCCACAAACATGAACCACAGAAATGCAGGACAAATGAACCTATGGATTCTGTTGAAGATTTCTATAGATTGAGTATTTTCATTCCCTACACCGATTACTTTAACCAATTACAGCAGGGATGCTCAACATATGGCCTACAGGCCAAACTCGGCCCACAAGGCATTTTATGTGGTCCCCTGACTGAGATTTTATACTGTGCTTAAGTTGCAGTTTATGTTTCTCATAGATACCGAGAAGCTAGTTAATCAATCACCACTGATCTGCATAAGTACATTTTTGTAGGAGAAAGGAGATAAAATCACAAGAAAAACTCTGAATTATTTGTAGTTTTCTTTTGATGTGATGTTCTTTTACTGGGCTGTAGGAAAGTTGCATAATTATTCCCACCTAAAAGCAGGTAAGGATTAGACATTCTCCGTTCGTTTCATGGAATTACAGCTGCAGACATTACCGGAGAGTGAAAGACCTGCCGCATTTCACGGGGAATGAATATAGGTACAGTTATCTTGGGACATCCACAGGAAATGGTTAGTTTACACTGAGAAAGTACTTTGGGAGGTTCATTGTGGTTTACTATTTTACTGTGAACTAACGTTCTTTCAAACTACTGATATTTAAATTTATTTTAATCATTTATTTTTGAACGAAAATGCCCCTTTCCAAACGTAAAAAGTGGACAGTGAGTGCTGTGTTTTTAAAGAAAAATGGACTGATTACTATTTTTGTATTGGGAATAGTGGAAAAGTAATGTGCCTGATATACAAGGAAAATATTTCAGTTTTTAAAGAAAACAACATCAGGTGCCATTATGACTCTATTTATATAATAAATATGATGGAGTATTATGGAAGGAGAAGGTTTCAAATTTAATGAAAGGTCTCACCACTCAAAAACAAATGTTCACGAAAAAAAATCAAGGAAAACATAGCTGCCTTCTGAACTAGTTATAAAACTGCACGTTTATTAGATGCGAAAGGGAAACCATTTTCTGATGGGGAGGTTGTTAAGAAAAGTATACTTTCTGTAATAGAAGAAATGTGTCCTGAAAAGAAACAACTGATAAATTCGGTCAGCTTATCAGGGAGCACAATAATGAGAAGAACTCGGGGTTAATTTGTGCTCACAACTGCATGAAAAATCAAAATCATTCTAGTGTTTTTCCTTGGGTTTGGATGAAAATAATGATGTCTGATACAGCACAAGTGTTAGTTTTTATTTTTGGCATTGAAAAAGCATGTGGAAATAACTGAGAAGCTGCATCTTTAAAGAGCATCCATGGAACTACAACAGGCGAGGATTTGTTTCTCCAACTGAGTGAAACGCTGAAGAATCTCGATTTAAGATGGGGTGGGTTGACAACTATAACAGATGAAGCAAGGAATATAAGTGGTACAAAAAATGGATTAATTAGAAGAATAAGAAACAAATTTACTAACAGAAATACTGATGTGTGTCTTGAATTACACTGCAATATTCATTAACAAGTGCTTTGTGGAATAGTATTCAATGTACAACATGTGGTGAACACAATGTTATATTCAATCACATGGACTCAACCATCGGCAGTTCCAGTCATTTCTGGCTGAAATTGATTGTGATTGTGGCGATGTAATTTATCATAGCGAGGTACACTGGTTAGTCGTGGTGATATTTTGAAAGGCTTCTTTCATCTAATAAGTGCATTTATGAACATGAAACAGAAAGAAATGGCAGAATTTGGGGACAGAAACTGGATATGAAATTTAGCAATACCCACAGATTTAAATAATAATGTTATTGGCTTTACGTCCCACTGACTACTTTTACAGATTTCAGACACACCACGGTGCCGGTATTTAGTCTCGCAGGAGATCTTTTACATACCAGTAAATCTACCAACACAAGGCTGATGTATTTGAGCACCTTCAAATACCACTGCGGGTGACTCTGTCAGAAGGCCAGCACCTCAACCATCTGAGCCACTCAGCCCAGTACTCGCAGATTTAATGCTACATTTAAATATTTTGATTATTGGATTACAGGGGAAAGGCGTGCTTTTAAATAGAACGTATAGTTGTGTTAGCGTTCTAAAATAAACTGAAATTATTTTGACAGCAATTATAGAAGGGCAGGTTCAATAATTTTTCATGTTGTACTGGGCTTCAAGAAGTGAACTCAAACAGTTCATTGCCATATGATCAGTTTATTAAGTTGATTAACTTACTGAAGAATGAGTTTGAAAACAGATTTAAAGACCTTCCTGTGAGTGCAGGGAAAATTCATATGTTTGAAAATCCATTTGCAACATTACTTCCAATTAAGGGACAAGTTCAAAGAGGGAAATCTTAATAACTTGTACCGGGTACTTAGAAATGAACACTTTCCAGCTTTCTGAACACTTGCGAGAAAATACTTGTGCACATTTGTAAGTACTTAGTTTTTGAAAAATGCTTGTTCGCAAATGTAACTTTATAAAATTAAAATTACGTTCCTGGATCAGTGATGAACACTTGCATTCCATTGTGAAGGTGACTGTGCCAGACATTTCAACACTGTCACCTCAAGCGAAGGCCATAAATTTCACTACTGTGTAATTTTATCCAAAGTTACAGAGAATTGTTTACTTTTCTCAATTTGTTTTGTATTGTGTGTCAGGTTATTGTTTATATTGACGAATAGCCATGTGAGAGGTTTGTTAATTGGCTGGTGATTGAAGAAGTGGGCACATGGATGTATTTGTATGTTAGGGAAGAATGTGGGGGAGAGAGAATAATTTGGCCCACGGTTCGTTTAGGAATCTGCCATTCAGTCCACCTGCAAAGAACAAGAGGAACAATTTCTCAGTCACAAAATACTATTTTGTGGATTTATGTGCTTTCTTAGAAATAATACTGATGGTTCCTTGCTCTCACCCAGTGTCAGTAAGCATTCATTTGCAAATTTGCGTTTATGGAAATCTTGATTGGTCATTGAAGAATCAATTCCCAGAACTGCAATTGAGGCGTTTCAGCAGTGCAATCCTGAAATATATCCCAACATTTCAAAACTACTGCAAATATTGTGAACATTGCCAGTTTCAACATCTACAGCAGAAAGATCCTTTTCATCTCTGAATAGCTAACGACCTATTTGCAAAATTCATCCTCTCAGACAAGACTAAACAGCCTTGCCATATTGTCTATTCACATGGATGTTCCTGTTATTAGCTGCCAAAGTGATAGGTTAACTTGCTAAAAGAAAAGCAGACTAATCAAGTTGATTTTGTGACTTCTTATGCTTTGAAAAGAATATGTCTTACTTTTTTTTTGCTAGGGGCTTTATGTCGCACCGACACAGATAGGTCTTATGGCGACGATGGGATAGGAAAGGCTTAGGAGTTGGAAGGAAGCGGTCGTGGCCTTAATTAAGGTACAGCCCCAGCATTTGCCTGGTGTGAAAATGGGAAACCACGGAAAACCATTTTCAGGGCTGCCGATAGTGGGATTCGAACCTACTATCTCCCGGATGCAAGCTCACAGCCGCGCGCCTCTACGCGCACGGCCAACTCACCCGGTGTCTTACTTTTTATATTTGTAACTCATGTTAAGTGAATGACAAGCTTTTGAAATTTATTATTGTTGAAAGTGATAAAACTGTGCACTTGTGTTAAGCTATACACCAAATTAATTCACTAATATAGATTACTGGTAATAATTTAACTCAACTGTGAAACAGCGAGTCATGTTTCAGATGTATGTGTTACAGTCTTCTCACTTAAATGATGCACTGTAACTTCACCCTTATCTGATAAGCCATCTGTAAAGTCTATGATAAGTTTGAGTGTCTTTTACTACAGGCAAGCCTTTACATTAATTTAAAATGCATTTTTTAATTATATCTAATTATTATTATTATTATTATTATTATTATTATTATTATTACTCAGAGTTCTTTGTTAGCATCCGAGGCTCGTATAAGGCAGGCCGAAAAATGAGATGCAGGTCCGTGAGGTGACGCAGGGTGACTCGCTTCGAATTCTTCACGGCGGAGTGAGTCACGGCGACAATCGTCGCAAGTTGGATCGCAGTTTCAGTACGCAGTTTACCACGGAACTTCATTTCTGGCTCACTAAAACTCACTTTTTGTGTATGGAAATAAGTTGTTTTCAATTTGTATATCTCAGTTTAGCCATTAAAAATAATTTGTATTTGTCACATGAGTTTATTGTTGGGATTTTTCATTTCAAAACAATAATTTTTGCATTCATCAATAGATAAAACACTTAACTGCAATAATTGGTATTTTGTTGCTTTTTATTGTACATTATTTCTTCCTCAAAACGCAATATATAGTTTATGGTGGTTTAGACAAAAAATACATTTAATATAATTTTTCAAAAAGAATTCCTGAGTCAGTAAAATGGTTTAGCAACGGGAGTTTTAATAACAACCAGAATAAAGGTTAACAAGGAGTCCCCCTGTGGGTGGGGGCGGTAGAATAACACCCACGGTATCCCCTGCCTGTCGTAAGAGGCGACTAAAGGGGGCCCTAGGGGCTCTTAATTTGGGAGCGTGGGTTGGCGACCATGGGGGCCCTTAGCTGAGTCCTGGCACTGCTTCCACTTACTTGTGTCAGGCTCCTCACTTTCATCCTATCCAACCTCCCTTGGTCAACTCTCGTTCTTTTTCGACTCCGACTGTATTACAGCACTCGAGGCCTAGGGAGTCTTTCATTTTCACGCCCTTCGTGGCCCTTGTCTTCCTTTGGCTAATACCTTCATTCTTCGAAGTGTTGGATCCCTTACATATTTTTCCCTTCTGATTAGTGTTATATAGAGGATGGCTGCTTTCATCTTCATTTTCAAATAATCTTCATGGCTTGCATCATACAGAAGTTTGCGAACACGCATGGCTTCAATGAGTTTTTCTTCCATTTCAAACTACAAAACACAATATGAACAACCAAAATCACCGTGAGTCTTGCAGGAAACTGCGGAAGAGAAACTGCGGTCCGCATGGTCACCACGAGCAGCAACTGCGTTACGTCACCCTGCGCCATAACATGCGCGGGTCCAGTCAGTTCTGTGGTTCGCAGAAACTCACCGTGAGTCACCCTGCGTCACCTCATGGACCTGCGTCTCATTTTGCGGCCAGCCTAAATATTGTAAGCGATTGCAGTTACTCTCCAACTGACTTGCTAGGCCTAACGTTAGAGAAGATTTTCTGTCAATGTTATCTTCCATAGCCTTTAGCAGTTCCCTGCCACATCTGCAAGGCAGCAGCTTCCTGTTGAATTTATGTGTCATTTCCTACACAATGGCTTCAACAAGCCCCCTAAGGGTGAGAGGTAGAGTGGACAAAATTTAAAAACACCTTGATAAAAGAAGCAATAGAGGTTTACGGGAAGACAAGTGCGAGAGTACGGGAAAAGGAGACACCCTGGTGGAATGAAAGAGCAAGATCCTCAAAAAAAGGAAAGGAACATAGCTCAAAAAGAACGAGATAGAGAACAATCCAAGGCAGAACAGGTAAGGGACGAGGGGAAAATCGGAGACCTTGAGCAACTTTACTGGGACAAGAAATTGAGAGTTAAAAGAGTAGTAGAAGAGGAGAAGATAAAGTGCTGGGAGAAATTTACTCAAAAAGTGGAGGAAGACAGCAGAGGTAATATGGAACTATTGTTCAGAGAGATCAAGAACAAAAGGAATTCTGTTGAAACCATCAAAACAATTGAGGATCTAAATGGAAACTTGGCCAGGAAAGAAGAGAACATCAGAGAGGTTCCGAGGAATCATTTTGATTACCTAGTGAACAGAACAGAAAAACCAGCTGTTGAAATGTAAACAGAGGAACCTCCCATTACAGGGGCAAAAACATAAGCAGCCCTTAAGAAGATGCCACAAGGGAAATCCCCAGGAATCAATGAAGTCAGCATGGGCATGCTTAAAGCAGCAGGAGTCCAGGGTTTACAGTGGCTACACAAGAGTGCTCAATGCAGTCTGGAAAGATAAGATACCTACTGGTTGGAGCAATGGTGTCATTATCCCCCTGTTTATGAAAGGAAATTGTCGAAAATGCTACAGTTAATAGGGAATAACACTCCTTTCTCATGGGCTAAAGATTCTTGAGAAAATCTTAGAGAGCAGATTGCAAGTCATCTTTGAGCCACAGTTAGAGAAGAGGAACAGTATAGGTTCAGGCCTTTAGGCTCCTTTTATACTTACATGCGACATGCTACATGCTTGAAGCCAGGCATGTGGCGTTAGCCCTTGGAAGGACCCTTTTATAGTTTCATATCGGTGGAGCAGGTACAATGGCAGAGTTTACAACTAATGTTTTCGCAGCTGCATACCTCTGCGAGATAATGGCAAGAAAAACGAAGAGGAAAAGTCATTTCAGTTTTTATCCTCTGAACATTCAAATATATATGATAGGAGCTTTCGAAACCCTTTACACTGACCTACGATAGGACGAAAGAATGTTTTAATTATTTTAGGATGACCCCAAAATCATTTGATGAATTCTTTGGAAAAATAGAATTCCAGTTCCATTTTACAAGAAAACACTTCATGCCCATTCGTCCAATAGAGCGGTTCTGTGTAACTCTGGGGTATGTATATTTTTCTTTCGGCATACACAGTAGAACTAAGTTCTACAATCTACAGATGTATTAAATACAAATAATATTATACAAAATACCATGTAAACAACTAAATATAAATTATTTCTAATACTATGTTTGTAACTTTAGCTTTGTGTGAAGTTCATTGTCCTTTGTATATTGCTGACTAGTCACTTCACATTTAAAACTATTCGGTACTTGCTGATTTCCAAGAATGTGTAGATTCATCTAGACAAATACATATATGATAACTGGCGTTGATATGGATGAATATAGTGAATTTGGAATTGGCCTGGATCAGACAAAGATGTACAAGATTTCTTTGGGAGGACATAACTCAACTGGGACTGACCCGAATCTGTTTGGTTTCGGGAGTGTGCATTATATGAATCTTTCTTCATACGTAGGGATGATAACTCTGCAGATTTCCTTCCACGTGTTATTCCGAAGATCTCGGATTTTGTAGTCGTTGCCTGGATCCCACAATACCGGTCTACTCTGCACTTCGCTAATGAGCACCTCTGTATCTAAACCAGCATCCATTGTCCTTGTTAGCACTCGAGTAGACTACAAACCCGGTATAACGCGTCAACTATAAACATTCCCATAAGGCTTTGGTCCCACCCGCGTGGCATGACATGTCAAGCGTGGCGGCCACCTGCTCGTCCCGACCCGCCTCAGTCACATGCCTGGCGGGAGGAAGCGACCGCGAGACGCGAGCAGGTAAGTATAAAATGATCCCATTTAAACAATGTTAATTCACATGCTTGGCATGCGGCGTGTAGCATGTGGCATGTAACTATAAAATGAGCCTAACAGATCCACAACAGACCAAATCTTCAGTGTCCGTATGTTAATGGAAAAATATTGGGAAAAAGGCAAAGATCTGTTTATGGTTTTCCTTCATATTGAGAAGGCATATTGAGCCCTTATTGAAGTGCTCATTTAATTAATCAGTCATTTATTCAAATGTACAGAGAATATTTCATTTTTATTAAGTACTAGTAACTGGCAGGGAACGTCTACATTCAGCAGCACGTCACAATTCCTGCAGGGAGCTTGGAGCTCGGGTTTGTTTGCTCGCCAGCTAAGTTTAGAAGGAAGAATTTCGACATAACGTACACAAAGCAGAACAAGGGAACAATAGAACTCCAACGGACAACATTTTGGAGGCCCAGCAAGAGGCTACACGAGCTGCAAATACATGTTTGAAGTAAGCATCAGGTACGCGATGTGTTGAGCCAATGAAACGATAGAGCCACAGTCGATATGACTAGGCATTGGTCTATGGAAGTGATGGCCCCGATCGAGGACACGACGATGTCTTGGAGGATGAATTAATAAAAACAATGACCGCGTGGGGCTAGCTACCCTATTATTCGGCGAGATTCTGTGCAGGTAACATCATAAGAAGAAGTTTTCATTGACACGAGTGATCATGTGGGGACTTGTAAATTTTGTTGGAAGACGCTCAGTCTGCATTTAATCTATTCAAGTTTTCTAATACTGGGAGAATGGCATTTAACTTTCAATTTCCAGAGGGAGAGAACAGTTTCATTTAATCATTTTGAGTGCATAGTAGCCTGCCTGTCTAAATAGTTTCCTGAGGGCATAAACTTTACAATTTCCAGTCCAGTTTTTAAATGGGAAATATTTGACTTAGTTACGGGATTAGATAAGAGAGGTTGTTCCGCGACTGAATGGGAACTGGTTTCACGGTCAGTGGAAATCACCCCAGCCATAGTATTCTAGTAACTGGCTGGTTTAATCTTGACCTAGTTTTTACATCATGAACGAGGGGATGTTTTAGAGACATCCAGAAGCAGAAGCAATGACAGAAAATACGACATCACTTTTCGAGGCCAGAATGGAGACCAAAGGACTGATCCAAGTCTTTTCTGAAGGCATCATCATCGATATGGCTGGCTAAAACACTATGGGGGCCAGCTGTCCTGAAAGGCTGGCGGCGATAAGTCAAGAGTACAGATTTTTAAATGTAATTGTGTGATTTTGAATGTGTGTTAATGTTGCAAAAGGGGTAGGTTAGTTTTAATATTTAATGACAGTAAATTTTGCTTTGTTTGGAAGGACAGCGTCCTATTTAAAGTAAATGTTGGGAAGCTTGTTAATGTAAATATAATTGTAATGTAAATATGGACCGTTTTGCATAAGGTTGCAGCTTGCTTTCTTACATTTTATTGTGATTTATTTAGCTGAGTGGTCAGCGTCATTTCTTTAACGAGTCAGTTTCTTATTTTAGACTCATATATATATTTTTTTGATTAGTTTGGCTGTGATGTTTGAGACGCAGTGTACATCTTGGGGCTTAAGTGTAAATGTAAATAATGATTCAAATTAAAGTCAGGAAGGACTAGATTAAAGTATTATTAATGGGAGCTCAAAGTATACGAAAACATGCCGTCATGTTTTCTGGGATTTATTGCATGATGTGCGAATGAGAGTGTGTGAGACGGTGGAGTTTGGATCCACAAATTTTGATAGCGTCATCTACAAGACTATTTTGTATATCAAGATTGTAAATTAGTAATTGATTCACGAGTTCCGCAAATGCAGTTTTGTATTTTGAGTTCCGAATATTAGAATAAATTTTTTGTAAAATTTATTATTATTATTATTGATGCGAGTTTCTCGAGTTGTAAAATTGAGATATTTCAGACCGGGCGAGTTGGCTGTGCGGTTAGGGGCGCGCAGCTGTGAGCTCACATCCGGGAGATAGTGGTTCGAACCCCACTGTCGACAGCCCTGAAGATGGTTTTCCGTGGTTTCCCATTTTCACACTAGGCAAATGCTGGAGTTGTACCTTAATTAAGGCCATGGCCACTTCCTTCCCATTCCTAGGCAGTTCCTGTCCCATCATCACCATAAAACCTATCTGTGTCCGTGCGACGTAAAGCAAATTGCAAAAAAAAATAAGAGATATTTCAGTAACTTTCTGATGTTCAGACATGATCGATTGTCAATGTGGCAATTTCTTAGTTTCAGTTTATCATATTTATTATTCATGTTTAACTTCGAGCGTGAGTGCTTTGATTTGTGACCAGCGCGGTCTTGTTTCTTTTCATGCGAGCGTACGTTAGACGACGTCATTTTATATATTTTTCCATATTTGGCACCTTTAGGACATAAGATATTATTTAGTGTGATTTTGAGATGCTTTCCTCATCTGAAAGGCCTGCATTTTTCTTGATTGTGTGACTTGCCTCGGGTAGACTGTTGAACAGCGTGTGTAAAAGGTTGGACCCTGTAGTTTTGATGTTTGCTGCATTATTTTGGGAGAGGTGTAATCTCCGCTTTTGAGTCATTCCACCGTGTGTTGGCGAGGGTGATATGTTTGTCTACCAAGGAGAGTTTTATTTGAGCGGCCTACACTTCGTGATGATTTTATGGGATTTGTCCATGTCACTACGTGTTGCCATAGACGATTTTTTATTGCGATGTTTAGTTTGGATTTTTTTTTTTTCAGGATATAACTGCGCTGAGGAATATTTTATGTCATATAATCTTTTTCAGGATACAATGTTGAATTATGCCTACTCTGTTATTTTTTTAAATTTTTGTGATGTAATTTATTTCAGGAACCTGCGTTGAATAGGAAGGCTTGCTTAAAGTGTAATATGTTTCCTTATATTTTCCATCGAGGCTTTGATTGAATGCTGCATGCTTTTCTTGGTGAGCCCTGGAAAATATGACATGTTTTTGTTTCTTTGAATGTGTATATTTGCCATTTATGTGATTTTGATTTTGTGTGGTTCTGATCCACATTGTTTGTTGTGCTCATGAGATTGCTCATGATTCAGGGTATATATATTTGTGCGTAGGATGTTTTACCACTCAACGTGTTATGTTTTGTACAGTTAGATTAGTTTGTCTCTCTCCTCTTTGTGTATTAAATCACGTCTTTTCTTAAGGTTAGGGACCCCCACTGCAATGTCAAGTGGGCAGGAAAGGGGAACATACTCATCTACAGTTCAAAGTGTTAACAAAAATTAATGCCAGGAGCGTGGTGCGAACACGCAAGCCCAAGGTATAAAAGTAATGAAACTTCAAGATTTGATTTTATATGTTAAGGATGTGTGTCAGCATACATTGTGCATTTGTAATATATTTTTGATTCTCAAGATGGACTTTATCAAGCTGAAAGAAAAATTGAGTCATGTAAAAATTTGGATCATTTGGTACTTTTTCTTTTTTTCCTTCATTCATTTGTTTATTTTGAATAAACAGATTTCCTCCAAAAACTGACGTCATGCTTCGCCTTGCTTTATTTTTTAATATTTTTATTTTTTCTGCTAGTTGCTTCACGTCGCACAGACACAGATAGGTCTTATGGCGACGATGGGACAGGAAAGGGCTAGGAGTAGGAAGGAAGCGGCCGTGGCCTTAATTAAGGTACAGCAACAGCATTTGCCTGGTGTGAAAATGGGAAACCACGGAAAACCATCTTCAGGGCTGCCGACAGTAGGGTTCGAACCTACTATCTCCCGAATACTGGATACTGGCCGTACTTAAGCGACTGCAGCTATCGAGCTCGGTCCTTGCTTTATTTGTAGTTTTTTAGTTGACCTCACCGTGTCCATATTTAGTTATATGTTCCCCATCAAATCAGGGTGTATGTAATTTTAGGGCAATTTTTTTTATCATAGTTCGAACTGAGCACCCCTGGGAGCAGCTGACTAGTCTGGGGCAAATTACCTTGATGGTAGAAACAGGGACAATATAACAACATTGCAAGTGAGAAGATATGGTAATGCCTGGGAAAAAGGAATGTGCCAGAGGGACTGGTGAGGAAAGTTCAGATGCTGTATGAGAACCGTACCAGCTGTGTGCGATTGGGTGACGGACATTCATCCTAGTTCCAGACCAAAAGGGGAGTCCAGCAAGGCAGTGTACTAACCCCATTACTGTTTATCACCATCATGGATGACATAATGAAGAACATCAAAAAAACCTCTGGTGAACTAAATGCAATGGCTTTCACTGATGATGTTATGATCTGGAGAGAAACTGAGGAACAAGTTCAATCAAGACTCAATGAATGGAAGGTTAAGTTCCAGGAGTTCAATCTCAAGATAAGCGAACCCAAAATAGTAGTGATGGCAATAAACAGAGAGGGACGACCAGCGAGCATCATGCTAGGAAACAATCCACTAGAAAGTGTGGAAAGCTTTACATACCTCGCAGTGTAATATCTCGAGATACACTAGCAAAAAGAAAAAAAGTTATTTTGCTTTACGTCCCACTAACTACTTCTTTTTACGGTTTTCTGAGATACCGAAATACCAGAATTTTGTCCCGCAGGAGTTCTTTTATGTGCCAGTAAATCTACTGACACGAGGCTGACATATTTGAGCACCTTCAAATACTACTGCACTGGGCCAAGATGGGATCAGAAGGCCAACGCCTCAACTGTCTGAGCGACTCAGCCTGGCGGGATACACTAGCCACAAAAGAGGTGGCAAACAGAGTGGAGAAGAGTTCTCACTTTTACCAGCAAGTATGAACATTCCTCTGGGATCCCAAATTACCAGCAAAATCAAAGCTGGAAATGTTCAGTCAGTACTTCACACTAATCTTAACCTATGGTATTGAAACATGCACCTTCACTAGGAAAAATTCATCAAGGTTGCAGGCATCTGAAATGAAGCTTCCTAGGTTCACAATTCATAAAACCAAACTGGACAAGTTAAGGAACGATGTGGTTAGGAAGGAAGCTGGGATTGTTACATCGTTGTTAGGTTGGGTCAGCATGTCCAGATTGAGGTGGGCATGTAATTAGGATGTAGCCAACAAGGACAGCATATGTTAACTTGGAGAGACATGTAGCAGAAAAGCGGATGGTGAGAAGGCCAAGAACATCATAAAGATGGACACTGCAAATCGGGGAAGGACACTGGAGGATTTCATTAACAACGGAACGTATCTCAATAAGGCAGAATGGAAGAGACTCGCCAACAGTACCCAGGAAACTGGAACTGTAAAATAATGATGATTATTATCATTAATTTCCCCACCCAAATAAAAGTCATATCTACACCACTGCTTCTACATACATCACACCTCGCTAATCACTGTTCAATTTTATCCAAGATTTGAACTCTGGCACATTCAACCATAAACATCTCATCTCAGAATGAACAGAAACATTTTCGTTTCTTTTCTAAAATTTGGAGATAATTATTACTCTCCATTATCCTGTAACTCATACTTACTTGGCACAACTAACTGATATGATTGATTAGAAATAGACAAGACAGAAAAAAACCAGTAAGTTATAACTGATACCACAATAAAAAATGTGTCATATTCATTGCTTTACAAGATGGTGTGAGAGTGGTAGTCCCTTATTATTTAACACTACATGATAGTTAGATGGAATATAACAAGCGAGATTGTTGTTGGCTAATAACCTGTGCATTGCAGAGCACAAAATTCAAAGCTTGCTGCCTGGTGAAGCAATGTGGTTAAAATAATGAACATAGTATTAACTGAAGTTTTAATTTTAATATAAGGCTGATTTCAAAAATCATGATTAAAATTGGGTTGTTCAAAGTAAATTCCAGACATATAACAGTCAGGAAAGAGGTTCTTGTAACTTGTAAATTCCCAATAGACTGTAAAAATTATGAATGGTTGGTAATCCTAGCAGGCATAGTTTGTAGTACTGTAGTTCTTTATCTTATGGCTGCAGTAGAACTGACATTATGTAGTGGCTGAGAAAACAATCAATATAGGAGTGGGACCAACGAGATAAGAACCAACAAATTTTAAACAAATATAATTTAATCAATAAGTTCTCATCAGTCCACTACAAGAGACAGAACATATATGGTTTAAAAATAAGAGTAACAAATTTCTCTCACATTTCCAGGAAAGAAAGCAACTTTCCTCTGGACTCCTAGTGTGATACAAATAATAATTCTCATGTACAGAAGACAAATGTTTTGTTTTGTTTTGTTTTGTGTGTGTGTGTGTGTGTCTGTGTCTTCCACATAAAAATGAAAAGAGTATCACAAAGTGCTATTGCAGAAACACAAAAATTAAGAAAACACTGGTCAGACCAAGTATGTAGCTACAATCTGTATAATCTATTGAGTTTATTGCACAATAGTCCAGTAGCAATTTTTGAGCTTTGTACTCATCAGAAATACTCAATTACACTAACTACTTAGAATAACAAGAAATTGTTAGGATATGTAAGCTGTACACAGTTAACAATCAAGTGATTACCCAAGAAATTAAGAATATCAAGCAACTGTTAAATATGATGGTGAAATAGCTGAGATTGGTGGCATTTGCAAATATGTAAACACAACAACTCTCTGTATTCTGGCATGTTAAAAGTACTCCTGCAGGACAAAATTCTAACGTCTTGGCCCTTAGTAGTAAGAAAGGAGTTTATAATAATAATAATAATAATAATAATAATAATAATAATAATAATAATAATAATAATAATAATAATAATAATAATAATAACGAGGAACCGAGCTCGATAGCTGCAGTAGCTTAAGTGCGGCCAGTATCCAGTAATCGGGAGATAGTGGGTTCGAGCCCCACTGTCGGCAGCCCTGAAGATGATTTTCTGTGGTTTCCCATTTTCACACCAGGCAAATGCCGGGGCTGAACCTTGATTAAGGCCACGGCCGCTTCCTTCCAATTCCTAGGCCTTTCCTGTCCCATCGTCGCCATAAGACATATCTGTGTCGGTGCGACGTCAAGCAAATAACAAAAAAGATGATGATGATGATGATGATGATGATGATGATGAAACCACCAGATTTATCAACTAAGGATGTTCCCACCATCACCACTAATTCCCTTTTCCTTCAAAGCTTACCACCCTAACTTTCACAAAATCTAAATTAAACTACACAGAAATATGTTTAAACAAATAACAAGTTTTCAAATTTAAAGAGAAAATTAAGCACTTCTGAATAGTACAAAGCTTGTGTAATTTGCATACTTGTTTGGGGGTAGATTTAAGGTATATTTCTGTGCCTAACAATTTTAATATCAAACTAATTTTAGAACAATTTTTTATAAAACAAATTTTTATGAACTAAAGAAAATTTACAGGCTTTTTTTAATTGCCAGGAAACACATTGTACCAAAAATATGACTCCTCCATCTCTTCAGCTTCAATATGTACAAAAGATCTTTCACAGGGTTAACTTTTAGTTGTCCTTTCTAACTTCTAGACATCAAATTCTACAACATAATTACTGTTCCTGCTGTTTTCCTTGGATGGCAAAATACAATATTCACTGATGCATTATTTTTCTTTATCCTCTTTGAGGTAATTATGTACTAACAACAGTGTGAAATACACATTATATTACTAATTCTCCATGGGTGGTGAGAGGTTTCACCCTGTGTCATAAGACTTTCTTGTCAGTCAAATGTACACAAATATAAATATACAGGTAGTGAAGCTATGCTATATCAACACAGCAGTACATCATAATTTTATACTATCTTTTTATCTTAATGAGGGTTTCAAGTCGCTGTCGGGTCTTGCTATCATTCTGGCATGTACATCGCACTAGAGATTTCAGTTGCTCCGATGTGTACTCTTCCTGTAATATAAAGCAAAACAATTTCTATAAATAAAAGTCCAAGGAAATAGCTTAAGCAGGATTCTACAGGGTGGTGCACGAATAGTTGACACATTTAATTTTAGAATAACAACTTTATTTTTCACAGAACAATAATGAAATTTTAGACACAGGCAGCTTGGACCCTGGAAATACATTTCACTATATCACAGGTTCAACGTGGCCTCCACCGCGGCGGATAACCTCTTCGAGACGAGTGCGCATGTTCCTGACGACGTTGCGGCACAGGTCTTCATGAATTTCACTGCAGAGCTGCACAATCCGAGCAAGCATTTCCATGCGGTTTTGAGGTCTTTTTTCTTTCAAATAGCCCCATAAAATAAATCACAAGGATTTAAATCAGGGCTTTAAGGAGGCCATGAGAATTTGCCATTATTTTTGTACTGTGGGTAACGAAAAGACATTACACGATCACCAAATACTCCCCTCAAAAATTGAAGAACATCGTCAGCTGTGTGAGGTGTTGCAACATCTTGCATAAACCACTGCGTATGAATAGGGATAGCGAGAATTTGAGGCAAGAATTTATTCCCCAGCATGTCCTTCTATCACTGTGCATTAACTGTCTGACTGCAAAAAAAAAAAAAAAAATAATGGTCCAACTAACTCGTGACTTAACAGGACTACCCATAGACTCACTTTTTCTCCATACGTGTTTTTTCGTGAATAATGTCTGGTTTTCTGTTGCCCAAAACCGCACATTTTGTTTATTAACTGCTCCATTGAGATGAAAATAGACTTCATCAGAGAACCAAATGTTAAACAGCACTTCATCTTTATCTTGAGTCCATAAGGCGCACTGCAATCTCTTCTCCCTGTGAAGATCTGTGAGCTTGTGTAGTACAGTCATTTTGTACGGGCACAACTGAAGGTCATCGTGTAACATTCTTTGAACTGAACGGCGCGATATTCCACTTCCTCTTGAAGCTCCCCGTGTTGACTTGTGTGGGCTGCGCTGCATGGCGACCCAGAGGAGACCAAACTGCTGGTGCACGTGGTCGTGTTTTTTTTTTCCACCCTGCTTTGTTCTTCAAATTTTCTGCATAAGCGAAGGATGATGTTCCTTGCTGGTGCCCACCTAATCTGAAATACAGCTCGAAATTTCCTTTGTGTCGCCATAACAATTTTTAATTCGCAATAAAAGATAACCGTTTTGACGCGCGGCTGAACGGAGAGTCGGCCGTAGTCGGTCATGGCAGAAAGCTCACTGCAATGCAGGCATTTGGAGACAAAGCAGCAGTGTCACCCGTACAGATATTTCCATGAAACAGGGAAGGTGTGCGGAAAATTTGAACAACATAGTACGCAAGTTACATTTTATATTTGCTTTTCAAATGTGTCAACTATTCGTGCGCCACCCTGTAGATGAATCCACTCCCAAAATTACTACCCAAGATATGACTCGTATGAAGAACAGAGTTTATTGCATCCATCTTGGAATGTAGAAGTCAATGTGCAGCTAAAAGACCAAAATTCTTCAACAAGATTTCTTTGTGGATAATAAAAACAGTCTGCCAATTCCTAAGGTACCACCTTTTCAGACAATAATGTTTAAACATATTGTCAGACCATGCCCACCGGGTGTGGAAAGACAACCAGTAATACTGTAGCACCATTTCTTTCACTGAAAGTACATCCCACAAACCTTAGAATTACGCTCTAAATGATCTTTCAAACTTTCACAGAAGGTATATACATTGTGAAAAACCTTTCAATTCCTTATTCACTTTTCTAATACATTTATAGCTTGTGCTGCTGAGAGTGCCAGAGGCAGAGAGGACCTGACAACTTAAGAGCTGCTCTGAATACTTGGATCACTAAATAGTGAATCTTCTAAGTCTTTCTGTGGAGTGCTTTTTAACATACTCAGATATGAATGTGCACATAGAGTAATGAAAGTGAACTCTCTGTGGTTCGGTGGTAGAGTGTCAACCTCTATATTCCAAGATAGTGTGTTCAAACCTGGCCGAGGTAGTTGGATTCTTGAAGGGTAGAAATAAGTCAATTCAACACTCGATGTTGGATGATGTTGGCGTGCTAAAGATCTCTGGTGACATATCTTGTGTTTATGTGACAAAATTTCTTAAGAACACAGCCACAGATCACCCAACAGAGATCAATTTCTCAGCCACTCTGTCATCTGGTAGAGTAAAACAAAATATTGAAAGTGACAAGCTGGCAGCCTAAATGCTGTCAAATCAAAATGCATTGACAAGGTAGCTGAGGCCATACCATCATTATTATTGGTATTTGGAAGTAAAAGTCTAAAATTAATTATAGTGAGCAGAAGTAAAAATGAGATTGATAGACAAAATATGTAGCAAATATGTCAGAATAAGGGCAGCCTGCTCTTCAGGGTCATGGGGTCACAGTGTATGCCCCACTAATATCTTTTGAGTACCTAAAATTCTTGTCTTCATATCCTATAACTTACTTTGAATTAGACTAAATATATTAACTGACTGGTTTTAATTATTCCATAAAGTAATTTACATTGGTAGTAAAAATGCTACCAAATGATTCTTTTCTGAATCAAAGACAATCAAACAATGCTATATTCAGACTGAAGATGATGATACATCAAGATAATTTATTTGATAACCTGTGACTGAAAGACAACCTTTAAATATGGGGTTCTTATTCCTATACAAAATTAATACGGTATAATTGGGTTTATAATAGAAAGAATCATTAGCACAAATTTTAATTCAATGTTAGAAGCTCCAACAAACTCTTAAAACAATCACAGATGCTAGCAACACTTATGTTACAACAAAAGTAAGTATATATTAAGACTGTGGAGAGGTACCATGTAGGCTATGACCTGCCATCTAACTACCAAGTGTCGCAATAGCCAAGTTGGAAAGTATATATGCCCTTATGTCTGAGAAGCCAGGATACAAGACGATTGAGCCAAAACCTGGGGAGTTAGTTTCTTTTGTTTTTGTGTATTATTGTGTATGTCGTATAGTCTCATATTCATTGTTTATCTAAGAAATAATGTTTATTTGGCTCTGAAAAGTGCCTCTTTCATCTTAGCTAGGTTGGACTAAGACACAACTGCCTCTGGACAGGAAGCAGGTTGTGCAAATTCCAGCTTTCTTGTTTAACAAATAAACAGCTTGAAGAACTCCTTGATTATACAGATCACAGCATGATGCTGCGGGCATACCAGACGAGTTGTTGAAGTTGATCAGAATTTTCCAGTTTCTGTGTATATACCATTGGTTTTAATGTCCCTATAGGAAGAAAACAAGTTTCCCTTTTATTTAATTTTTTCAATTAGCAGTTTAAAGTTGTTCAGGTTGCATAAATTTACAGTGGGAATGGAGTAGGAAAGGGAAGAAAACCACCCTGGCATTTGCCTGCTGTGTACATGGAAAACCATTTTCAAGGCTACTAATGGTGGGATTCAAAGCAATGCAAACTTACAGTTTCAACACCCATAACGTGTAACCAACTCGCTAGTGGGGTAAGATAAGGTGATATACCATCAAAGATGGAATTTGTTGAATCTAAGATGATGAAACAGTGAGATGAAATGTTACAAGAAACAAAATAATTCTATCAAAACATATCTACAGTAACTTTACAGGTTTTAGAATACAGACTCCCAAACCATACAGTCTGAACAGGGAAATACCAGAACTGTAACCCTTAACAACCAGTAAACAAAAATAAAGTGACCTCATTTTGCCACATATTTGGGAGACACCATATGGAAGCTATCATTCCTGAACTTATCAATTTTTTTCATCATTATTTCATGAAAAGTGATTCATATAAGAGGGTCTAGCTACTGGACAATAAGATGGATGAAAACCAGGGCTATATCGTCCTTGCTCTATCAAATTAACGCATCTGCAAATTTTCAAAAAATTGGGAGAGCTGAAAGAAGTTGTGATTACTCATGTCAAATCAATGTTTATATTTAATGATTGGTTTTATGTGTTAGGCATACAGAACGAGCTGCAGATGAGAGACTTTGTCAGAGGGTAGACATTATATAAATAACTGGTCACATGGTTTGGATCACGTAGCTGTGAGCTTGCAATCAGGAGATAGTGGGTTCGAATTCCACTCTTGGCAGCCCTGAAGATGGTTTGCCATGGTTTCCAATTTGCATTCCAGGCATACCTTAATTAAGGTCAAGGTCTCCTCCTTCCTAGTCCTAGCACTTTCCTATCTCATCATCACCATAATACCTGCCTGTGCTGGTGTGACGTGCAACAAATACTACCTAATTTAAAAAAATTATTAGAGGAATATGTAACAATGGTTATGTTCAAAAGGGAAGGCCGCAACTGGCACAAAATGTATCTCTGCTGAATTGAGACTCAGAAATACCAAGAGCTCTTAGTTGAAAGTAGTCATATAGTACACTAGCAAGATACCCGTGCTTCGCTACGGTATTATACTGAAAATTATAATTGAATGCTTAACGTTTTATATATAATCCTCAGAAATTTGCGATTTGACTCGTTTTCTGAGAGAATCCGCCAAAATTCACGATCTGAGTCGTTTTCTGAGAGATTACGGCAAAGTTCCTCCCATTTTTCAATCTTTCTTTCCAGCAATCGATTTCGTACTTCCCGGGCTAGGTCCAAGTTTTCCACCCGGTGAGTTGGGTCCCTAAATCTTTGCCATCTTTTCCTATAAGCATTTTTAGTATGGATCAAATCCTGAAGGAGATCCGGTGTGGTGTCGTCTTGGGTGCCTTGGCGGTACTGAACCCGCGGCTGGACTGTATTCGTAGTCATTATCAGGCCAGGACTCGTTTCCAGCGTGGTCCGCATAATTTGACGACGGTCCAGAACATTATTATTATTATTATTATTATTATTATTATTATTAGTAGATGTTCTGGACCCCACAGCAAGATGCAAGACTGCTACTTGGTGGTAAATTACATCTGCTGCCATTGTCATTGTTGACAATGTGACCAACACCATTGCCGTGTGTAGGAAAGTTTGCGGGATTTCTGGCGATACGAATGACATACTTCCGTGCATTATTGACCTTATTATAGAGGTGAACAATTGAACGGTCAATCTCATTCCTAAAGTTTATTTCAAACGTGTTTAAATTTTTATTTATATGCCAGGAGAGTCTACTGTAATCTAAGAACGTTCTCCGAAGGAAAAGATGTCTGTTGAAATTGAACCCAGCAAAGATAAAAAATGATCGGTTTATGATCAGAATAAGTACATCGAAAATCTACAGCCTGTTTCCAGTCATTCGACAGGGTCAGGAATGGAATGAATAAAGCCCCATCTAGCGGCGACAGTAGGAATTGGGCTTGGTATGAACATTAAAACAAGAATAATAGTTAACACCACCTTTCCAATACTTATCTTTCCTATATTTAGGAAATAAATATTACAACAGGCGTTGTAAGATGGGACATGTTTCGCTTAACAGTAGTAAGCATCATCTCTTTGCCTAGGCAAGCACACAGATACACACACGCAGCAACGGGCATAAATTTAACAGACCCCCTTGAACGGCTAATGTCTCCGCTCAATGCTCATCCAACATAAGAGATTTCAGTTCACGCAGTTGGCATCTTATTTTTTCCGTTTTGGTCTTGAACTCCCAGCATAAATGAAGTGGCTTCAAGCGTGATCAATCCTGTTTGAAGTGTTACTACTCCATGTCTGCTACAACATATGATTTCTCTCGCCCGTTCTCACGTATCTATACAAGAGTGGGATTTAATTATTTCTTCACTTAAAAGAATATAACCATTATGTTTTGTTATATATGAACATTCTTATTAACTGACTGGCAGCCATGAGTTTGATACTACACTGCCAACTCTATGTTGTACCTTATGTTTTTACTTCTGGCAACACGATTACGTGTTTTTTCTAACTCAGCCATGATGAACACTCTTATATATTTTCACGCTTGTTTTTATGTTTGAACATTCTGATTGACTGACTGGTAACAATGATATCCTAATGATTTTAATTATTTCACTACCAGCTCTGTATTATAGCCTACTTTCTGTTCTTATCCTCTGTCTCAACTCGATTGTGTTTTTTCTCTTAGCCATGTTGTAACATTCCATGTTTTTTTCACACTAGTTTCAAGCCTATTTTCATTTTATAAATATAAATGTTGATTCTTAGGGTGCCATATATGTTAAGGACACTAGGTTCAGGGCCCTGACCTAACTTTAGGCTAAGATTTATTTTCGGCTGATGATGCTTACTACTGTTAAGCGAAACATGTCCCATCTTACAACGCCTGTTGTAATGTTTATTTCCTAAATATAGGGAAGATAAGTATTGGAAAGGTGGTGTTAACTATTATTATTGTTTTAATGTTCATATCTGATGTCCAATACGGTCTCCAATGAGATTTATTACTTGTAATTGGGCTTGGTGCCGAAGCGCTCCCCTGGGGCAATGATTGATGAATGACAAATGAAATGAAATATTGGACAGTGTTGCTGGAATGAATGATGACAGGAAAAACCGGAGTATCCGGAGAAAATCCTGTCCCGCCTCCGTTTTATCCAGCACGAATATCACATGGAGTGACCGGGATTTGAACCACGGAACCCAGCTGTGAGAGGCCGGCGCACTGCCGCCTGAGCAACGGAGGATCCTTATAAGTACATTATGAACAGTAAAATCAATTGGTCTCACCTCCTTTAACACCCGACCACCGTTCAGTTTATATCCACCCCAAAAATAATTAAAAGAAGAAGTGTTTCTTTATGTTTAAAGGAGATTCCAAACACAAATGTTCACGCCTAATACCTTCAGTTTAAGTATCCCCATAAAAATAATTCACTTCCTTTCACACTCCTCCCCCCCCGCCAAGTGAATTTTTCGGCAAAAATTACTTGTTTCTTTAATTGTAAAGGATCTTCTACATACCAATCATCACGACTCGAACTTCTTCAGTTTTTGATTTATGTGTCCTCGTGAAAGGAATTCAACTCCTTTTCACTCCCGCCTCACAAGATTGTTCCCCCCCCCAACGCATTTTTCTTTGTGTTTAAAGGAAATCCAAACACCAATTTTCATGTCTGTAACAACTTAATTTTTATTAGATGTATGTATTCTCATACAATTAAGTCATTTAAGTTTTCAATTCTTTCACCCGCCCCCTTCATTGGATTTTCCGAAAATACGTGTTTTTTACTTTTAAAGCATATTCCAAATATAAAATTTCACGTCTATAACATCTTCATTTTTGAGATATCAGTAGCCTAATTAAAAGAAGTCAACACCATTTTCAGTCACTTTAACCCCCTCCCTCCACCAAAGTAGTATTTCCAAAAACTAAAAATACACGTTTCTTTATTTTTAATAGAGATAAAAAATACCATTTTTACTTCTGTAACATATTTTTTTGATATATTCTGTAGAAATTCTCATTTTAAAATCTCATCCCTTTTTATTTCCCCTTAAGGGGAGTTTCCAAAAACAAATCACCTGTTTCTTTACATTTACAGGTAATTCCAAATACCCACTTTTTACGTCTGTAACATTTTATGTTTCTCAGATATTCTGTAGATATAGTCTTTCGAAAAATTCACCCCAATTTGTCTCTCCTGTTTAACAGCCATTAATTGGATTTTCCAAAAACAAAAAATACGCGTTTCTTTATAAAGGAGATCCCATATACAAATTTTCAGTTATGTATTATCTTCAGTTTCTGAGATATATGTATCCTCATTAAAGGCATTCAACCCTTTTACACCCCTCCTATTGAGATTTACAGAAAACAAAAAAAATACGTGTTCCTTTATTTTTAAAGGAGATTCTAAATACCAATTTTTACATCTATAAACTGTAAAAGTTTTGAGATATAGATACACTCACTTAAAAAATTCACCCCTTTCCCCCCGCCATTAACTGGATTATCCAAAAACCAAAAATACATGTTCCTTTATTTTTAAAGGAGATCCCAAACAACAATTTTCAGGTCTGTAATATCTTCTGGTTCTGAAATATAAGTAGCCACATTAAAGGCATTCAACTCATTTTTCACCCTTTTCCACCCTTCCTATTGGAATTTTCCGAAAACAAAAAGATACGTGTTTCTTTATTTTAAAGGAAATTCTAAATACCAAATTTTACATCTATAAACTTTAAAAGTTTTGAGATATAGATACACTCATTTTAAAAATTCACCACCTTTTCACTCCCCCCATTAATTGGATTTTCCAAAAACAAAAAATACGTGTTTATTTTTAAAAGAGATCAAAAGTACCAATTTTCAGGTCTGTTATATCTTCAGTTTCTGAGATATATAAGTATCCTCATTAAAGGCATTCAACCCATTTTTCACCCCTTTTCACCCCTCCTATTGGGATTTTCCGAAAACAAAAAAATACGTGTTTCTTTATTTTTAATGAAGATTCTAAATACCAATTTTTACATCTGTAAACTTTAAAAGTTTTGAGATATAGATGCGCTCATTTTAAAAATTCATCCCCCTTTTCACCCTCCCATTAATTGGATTTTCCAAAAACAAAAAATACATGTTTCTTTATTTTTAAAAGAGATCAAAAGTACCAATTTTCAGGTCTGTAATATCTTCAGTTTCTGAGATATGAGTACCGGTATCCTGATTAAAGGCATCCAACCCTTTTTTCACCGTTTTTTTTACCTCTCCTACTGGGATTTTCTGAAAACAAAAAAATGTGTTTCCTTATTTTTGAAGATGATTTTAAATACCAATTTTTACATCTGTAAACTTTTAAAGTTTTGAGATATAGACACATTCATTTTAAAATTTCAACCCCCTTTTCACCCCCTTAGCGAAGGAATATCCAGAAATTCTCTCTTAGCGAGCACCTACATCTTAATATGAATATATTCCCAAAATTTCATTTCTTTATGTCCAGTAGTTTTGGTCGGTCGTTCGGTCGGTCGGTCGGTCAGGACAAGTTACTTTATCATATAGTATATTACAGTTCTTGTACTTTGTGTTACCTTGGTTTGGTGGATCAGCAGAGGTGAAAGAAGGTGCTGGGGTGAATGGGTCTAACTACCAAATCAAAGTTAATTTGAAACTTTAACAAAGGTTATATTTTCTAAGTTTTAACAATTAATAACAACAAAAATCTAACAACTTTTGACTAGGTGAAGAAACAAGATTAGGAAGGATTCAAGATTTCAGAATTATAACACTTTTGGGCTACAAGCACCTAGTTTTACAAGTTTGAGCTCCTAGCTCAGCATTACCAAACAATGATTTGTTCAAAGGGCAGAAATCCCCTAAAACATGGAGCACCAGCTCCGTAATTTACCATGTCAAGCCTCCTAGGGGCACTTTTATAATACTAGAAAAGAGCTGACATGCTCTTAGTTTTTCAAGCCTATTCAAGGCAATATCAGACCTTACAATAACTTGCCCTCAAGGCAATTTAAAATTTACAAAAATAAAACAGGGGTATCTCGTATCCAACCTACAGGGCCTTCGTGTAAAAGAAATAACAGTTAAATAAATGGCCCAAGCACAAAATGAAAGGAGGCGAATACTTGCACTCCTCTATGCAGCTTCTTAAAACCTAACAGGCACTAGGCCGATGAAACAGGGGCTATTCCCAAACTATGGAGGTGACCCGTCTAAGAAAGTAATTTAAAACATTAAGGAAGGGAAGAAAATCAGTTACCAAAACGTAGTCACCTCAAAACCAAAATGAAGGGGAGCTCGAGAGGGTAAATCACTCTCTATCCCCGAATTACAGTTACAGATTTTTACAGATTTTTACATAAGCCGGCAGAACTTACATTTTAGAGAAAAAGGTTACATATTAAAGTTTCGGACCTTTCCCGCGGGTTAAACTGCTGAGCTAGCAAGAAATAAGATGTTAAATGGCCATTACCTTGCTAAAGACCTGCTGCCTGATGAAAGAGGCACCACCCGCCTCCTGCTTCAAATCCACACACTTAGATAGACGTTGATCAAAATGACAAAGAGACGTGAAAATCAGCAGTTTATAAACCCTCGGGGAAAGTTCGAGACCTTTTATGAATAAAACAGCCACACCCACTCAATTTCATTGGGTAGCTTAAAGTTACACACCAAATCAAAGAAGAAGCCTGTGATTGGTAGGAAATTAATTACAGAAATTCTTGATTGGTTAAATTCAAAACAGGCGGAAAGAAAGGATAAATATTGCCAACCCAAAAATGAATGAACAAAATTTAGTAAAGGAAAAACTTATGAAAACAAAATTACTTCTGAAAGGTTCTTTCACTTCGCACCAGGGTGCATGATCATAGTTTTTGTAGTGACCTCTATGAGGGAATGTCCAAACTTCTTGATGAAGAATGGAAAACAAAAACAAGTAGATTTTCACACAGTTCAGGAAACTTCACCATTAAAAAAATTACGGTAGTGACATCTTCTGAGAAAATTTGAAAGTTGGTCCTGTTTTAAGTTCAGAGTTCCTCCTGTAGAGGAGGTTTTATTGGCGTGAGATTTAAAAGTGCGGCGTAGGGGTGTACCCCCCGGTACACTTTGTATAAGTGGATAATTTACTTAAAAGTTTCAAGATCAGATAAAGTTGGGTAAAAGTCAAATAAGCTGTTTAGTTAACAATGATGGCTTGGAAATATTGACGGACCTTGTTGAAAGACAAAGTCAGATGTTTCAGAACTTGAGATTAATGTCAAAGAGCATAGCTTCACATAGTTTATGAAAGAGTCCAATTCATGAACACATCCCTGATATGGAAACAAACAATACAGTTCACACTGTTATGAGAAACAAATTAGTTTCAGTATTGAAATGATAGGAAGTATATTATACACTAGCTTCTGCCCACAGTTTCACACATGTGGAAAGTTATTTTATGGCCATTTATAGAAGTGATGGACACTGGAAACAGTAACAAAATGCATGCACATTTTTTTTTTTTATCAATGTGGTAGCATGCTAGCTCTGTTAATTTGTTGATAAAAGTTTAATATTATCACAAAGAAGAGAGAAGGGGTGTAGAGAAACCATCAACCCATAAATCAATGAGAATGGGAATATAATACCATGATCGGCAAGAAACACTGGTACTGACACCTCCCAAGTGGAAATTCTAAGTTCCCATGGAGGGAATTAGATTCTTTTCCACCAATAGAGCATATCAAAAATCAGATCAAAAATTAGATGGATGGCTTTTCCGGCGTTTGCTCTATTAACCAGCGTTTCGTCTTAGGTCTGACACTAGACTCTTCAGAGTGGGATGTGTCAGACCCTACCCACTGACGCTGGGGTGTATGCAGGTGAACTTATCAGAAGCTTATTTATGAAGCACAGTCTGATAACTGCATACAGGAGATAAAACTCCACAATGGAATTAATGCCCGCCTAGCAATTCCAAATGGAAATTCTAAGTTCCCATGGAGGGAATTAGATTCTTTTCCACCAATAGAGCATATCAAAAATCAGATCAAAAATTAGATGGATGGCTTTTCCGGCGTTTGCTCTATTAACCAGCGTTTCGTCTTAGGTCTGACACTAGACTCTTCAGAGTGGGATGTGTCAGACCCTACCCACTGACGCTGGGGTGTATGCAGGTGAACTTATCAGAAGCTTATTTATGAAGCACAGTCTGATAACTGCATACAGGAGATAAAACTCCACAATGGAATTAATGCCCGCCTAGCAATTCCAAATGGAAATTCTAAGTTCCCATGGAGGGAATTAGATTCTTTTCCACCAATAGAGCATATCAAAAATCAGATCAAAAATTAGATGGATGGCTTTTCCGGCGTTTGCTCTATTAACCAGCGTTTCGTCTTAGGTCTGACACTAGACTCTTCAGAGTGGGATGTGTCAGACCCTACCCACTGACGCTGGGGTGTATGCAGGTGAACTTATCAGAAGCTTATTTATGAAGCACAGTCTGATAACTGCATACAGGAGATAAAACTCCACAATGGAATTAATGCCCGCCTAGCAATTCCAAATGGAAATTCTAAGTTCCCATGGAGGGAATTAGATTCTTTTCCACCAATAGAGCATATCAAAAATCAGATCAAAAATTAGATGGATGGCTTTTCCGGCGTTTGCTCTATTAACCAGCGTTTCGTCTTAGGTCTGACACTAGACTCTTCAGAGTGGGATGTGTCAGACCCTACCCACTGACGCTGGGGTGTATGCAGGTGAACTTATCAGAAGCTTATTTATGAAGCACAGTCTGATAACTGCATACAGGAGATAAAACTCCACAATGGAATTAATGCCCGCCTAGCAATTCCAAATGGAAATTCTAAGTTCCCATGGAGGGAATTAGATTCTTTTCCACCAATAGAGCATATCAAAAATCAGATCAAAAATTAGATGGATGGCTTTTCCGGCGTTTGCTCTATTAACCAGCGTTTCGTCTTAGGTCTGACACTAGACTCTTCAGAGTGGGATGTGTCAGACCCTACCCACTGACGCTGGGGTGTATGCAGGTGAACTTATCAGAAGCTTATTTATGAAGCACAGTCTGATAACTGCATACAGGAGATAAAACTCCACAATGGAATTTTATCTCCTGTATGCAGTTATCAGACTGTGCTTCATAAATAAGCTTCTGATAAGTTCACCTGCATACACCCCAGCGTCAGTGGGTAGGGTCTGACACATCCCACTCTGAAGAGTCTAGTGTCAGACCTAAGACGAAACGCTGGTTAATAGAGCAAACGCCGGAAAAGCCATCCATCTAATTTTTGATCTGATTTTTGATATGCTCTATTGGTGGAAAAGAATCTAATTCCCTCCATGGGAACTTAGAATTTCCATTTGGAATTGCTAGGCGGGCATTAATTCCATTGTGGAGTTTTATCTCCTGTATGCAGTTATCAGACTGTGCTTCATAAATAAGCTTCTGATAAGTTCACCTGCATACACCCCAGCGTCAGTGGGTAGGGTCTGACACATCCCACTCTGAAGAGTCTAGTGTCAGACCTAAGACGAAACGCTGGTTAATAGAGCAAACGCCGGAAAAGCCATCCATCTAATTTTTGATCTGATTTTTGATATGCTCTATTGGTGGAAAAGAATCTAATTCCCTCCATGGGAACTTAGAATTTCCATTTGGAATTGCTAGGCGGGCATTAATTCCATTGTGGAGTTTTATCTCCTGTATGCAGTTATCAGACTGTGCTTCATAAATAAGCTTCTGATAAGTTCACCTGCATACACCCCAGCGTCAGTGGGTAGGGTCTGACACATCCCACTCTGAAGAGTCTAGTGTCAGACCTAAGACGAAACGCTGGTTAATAGAGCAAACGCCGGAAAAGCCATCCATCTAATTTTTGATCTGATTTTTGATATGCTCTATTGGTGGAAAAGAATCTAATTCCCTCCATGGGAACTTAGAATTTCCATTTGGAATTGCTAGGCGGGCATTAATTCCATTGTGGAGTTTTATCTCCTGTATGCAGTTATCAGACTGTGCTTCATAAATAAGCTTCTGATAAGTTCACCTGCATACACCCCAGCGTCAGTGGGTAGGGTCTGACACATCCCACTCTGAAGAGTCTAGTGTCAGACCTAAGACGAAACGCTGGTTAATAGAGCAAACGCCGGAAAAGCCATCCATCTAATTTTTGATCTGATTTTTGATATGCTCTATTGGTGGAAAAGAATCTAATTCCCTCCATGGGAACTTAGAATTTCCATTTGGAATTGCTAGGCGGGCATTAATTCCATTGTGGAGTTTTATCTCCTGTATGCAGTTATCAGACTGTGCTTCATAAATAAGCTTCTGATAAGTTCACCTGCATACACCCCAGCGTCAGTGGGTAGGGTCTGACACATCCCACTCTGAAGAGTCTAGTGTCAGACCTAAGACGAAACGCTGGTTAATAGAGCAAACGCCGGAAAAGCCATCCATCTAATTTTTGATCTGATTTTTGATATGCTCTATTGGTGGAAAAGAATCTAATTCCCTCCATGGGAACTTAGAATTTCCATTTGGAATTGCTAGGCGGGCATTAATTCCATTGTGGAGTTTTATCTCCTGTATGCAGTTATCAGACTGTGCTTCATAAATAAGCTTCTGATAAGTTCACCTGCATACACCCCAGCGTCAGTGGGTAGGGTCTGACACATCCCACTCTGAAGAGTCTAGTGTCAGACCTAAGACGAAACGCTGGTTAATAGAGCAAACGCCGGAAAAGCCATCCATCTAATTTTTGATCTGATTTTTGATATGCTCTATTGGTGGAAAAGAATCTAATTCCCTCCATGGGAACTTAGAATTTCCATTTGGAATTGCTAGGCGGGCATTAATTCCATTGTGGAGTTTTATCTCCTGTATGCAGTTATCAGACTGTGCTTCATAAATAAGCTTCTGATAAGTTCACCTGCATACACCCCAGCGTCAGTGGGTAGGGTCTGACACATCCCACTCTGAAGAGTCTAGTGTCAGACCTAAGACGAAACGCTGGTTAATAGAGCAAACGCCGGAAAAGCCATCCATCTAATTTTTGACCTCCCAAGTGGTACGCCACTTAAACAGAGGTCTGAAATATATGTGGAGCTAGAATTTGGTACTTCAGATGGTTCTGGATTCCATGGAATGAGTTATGGTCGCGAGTGAGAATGCCTACCAGGGAACGATACTACTGGAGCCTTGAAGGGGTTCACCACTAAAACTGAATTATCACACCACCAGATAGGCAGAGATATGGGGGAGGATGGGTTGGGAGGCATGGCAGCAGTATGGGGAGGCAGTGCCCCCACACCAGTTCAAAGTGCTGAACAGATAAGGTGTTTCTCTCTATTATTTGCTAACCTATTTCATTGTTTGCAATATTTTCATAACACTACTATTTTGTTGGTTATCACCAAAAGTAAAATCATGCTGCTTACTTATGGATCTTTCCCAGTTCTCATATTAAGTAATCCAGGTGCGAGTCTCATACACTGGAACCATACTCTAATTGGGGTCTTACCAGAGACTTATATGCCCTCTCCTTTACATTCTTACTACAACCCTTAAATACCCTCATAACCATGTGAACAGATATGTATTTTTTTATAACCTCATTAATGTGATAACCCTAACGAAACATCATTCCAATATCAACACATCGGCACTTACAGTGATTCCCATGAGGTACTATCACCCCATCAACAAAGTAATTAAAACTGAGAGGGACTTTTCGTCTTGGTGAAACTTACAACCCTACATTTCATCCCGTTCACCATCATACCATTATCTGCTGTCCATCTCACAACACTGTACAGGTCATTTTGTAGTCGATCACAATCCTAAATATTTACTACCCTACACAGGATAATATAATCTGTAAATGACCTTCTGTAATTCCAGTTCTTTACTCATATCATACATATAAAGGAAAACAAAGGCCCAATAATACTCCCCCGTGGAATCCCCCCCCCCCCCTCTTAATAATTACAGGATCAGATAACACTTCAACTACTCTAATTCTCAGAGTTCTATTTTCTGGGTAGCCACCCATTCAACCACTCTTTCTTTTTGTGTGTAGTCCAATAGCCCCCTCATTTCTAGAATCTGTCTCGCATGATCTACTCTATGAAATGCCTTGGATAATTCAATAGTGATACAATCCATTTTACCTCCTGCCATATATTGCTGAAATACTACAAACTGAGTCTCAATGGAATAACCTTTCCTAAATCCAAACTGCCTTCTACCAAACCAGTTAGTAATTTTGCAAATGTGTCTAATATAATCAGAAATAATATTTTCCCAGAGCTTACAAACAACACACGTCAAGCTGACTGGCCTGTAATATTATCTGCTTTATGTTTATCACCATTCCCCTTGTTCAGAGCAATGCAACACTCCATTCATTTGGTATCATTCCTTCATGTGAACAAGAATCAAATAAGTATTTCAGATATGGCACTATATCCCAACTGTTGCTTTTCTACCTTTGAACTTTTGTATCATTGTGTAAATGTCTTTATTTTCATAGGTGAATTTCAATAATTCACCTACTGAGCAAGTGCCCACGTGATTTGGGGCACATAGCAGTCAGCTTGCATTTGGGAGATAGTTGGTTTGAATCCCACCATCAGCTGCCCTGAAGATGATTTTCTGCGATTCCCCATTTTCATACCTTAAGGCTGTACCTTAATAAAGGCTATGGCTGCTTCCTTCCTGATCCTAGCCCTTTCCTATTCCATCGTCACCATAAGATCTATGTGTGTCGCTGCGATATAAAGCAAATTCTAAATGAAAAAGGTAATTCACTGGTATTTATCACCTCTTCTACCTGAACATTATCCTCATATCCAACTATCATTACATACCGTTAAATAAAAACTTCTATCTTCTGTAAGTCCTCACATATACACTCCCTTTGTTCATTAATGATCCCTGGAATGACCTTCCTGAAACCTTTTTCTGCCACACAAAGTATACATATCCTTCCATTGCTCTGTAAAATTCATATGGCTGCCAATTATGTTTACCATCATGTTACCCTTACCTGACTCTTTCAATTTCCTAGTAGGTTCTTTCAGTCTCTTTTTACTCAAGGAACAATCCTAACTCAGTTTCTTTCTACTCTCCATCTCAAACTCTTCATTTTCCTGTTATAACAGGCCCTCCCTCCCCAGTGAACCATGTGACCTTGCCGCAGTAGGGAGGCTTGCACCCAGTGAAAAGATAGCTGAATCGTAGGTTCAACCATATCGGATGGGTATCTGACAAGAGACCAGACTAACGAAGAGTTCAGTGAAAAAGGGGTAGCAGACTTCGGGAAGTTGCAAGGGCAGCAGTCTGGATGATTGACTGAAATGGCCTTGTAATAACATTCAACATAGCTTAGCAGTGTTGATACTGCTACATGGCTGAAAGCAATGGGACTACAGCCAGAACTAATTACCGAGTCCATGCAGCTCTCTCTGTGTGAACGAATGATGTACTGATTATGGACTCCTCCCAGGTAAAATATTATGGAGGTAAAATAGTCCACATTTGAATCTCTGGGTGGGGACTACTCAGCAGGGGGCAATCACTAGGAAGATGAATACTGACATTCTGTAAGTGGGAACGTAGAATGTTGGAAGTTTGAATCATCGTGATAGGCTGGAGAATCTGAAAAGGGAAAATGGATAGACTAAAATTAGATGTAGCTGGTATAAGCGAAGTACATTGGCAGGAAGAGCAGGATTTTTGGTCAGGCAACTCCAGAATTATCACAAAATCAAATACGGGAAATGCAGGAGTTGGTTTAATAACGAATAAGAAAATAGGGCAGTTAGTGCAGCGGGTAAGCTATTACAACCAGCATAGTGAACGAATTATTGTTATAAACATAGACACCAAGCCAATGCCCAAAACCATAGTACAGGTGTATATGCCGAATAGTTCAGCAGATGATGAAGACATCAAAATAATATATGAAGAGATAGAAGATTTAATACAATATGTAAAAGGAAACTAAAATCTAATTGTGATGGGAGACTGGAATGCAGTTGTAGGCCAAGGAAGAAAAGGTAATGCCGGAGGAGAATTGGGTCTGGGATGAAGGAATGAAAGAGGAAGTCTGCTAATTGAATTCTGCACTGATCAAAATTTAGTCTTTCCTAATACTTGGTTCAAACACCACAAATTATGGCTGCATACGTGGATGAAACCTGGGGACACAGGAAGGTATCAAATAGACTTCATAATGACTAAGAAGAGATTCAGAAATGAGGTGTTGGATTACAAGATAAGGAGCAGACGTGGACTCTTGACCACAATTTGGAGGTCATGATGTCATTTGAAGTTGAAGAAATCAAAGAAAGGAATGCAACAATATGGGATCAATGGGATCAAGATAAGTTAAAAGAAAAGAGTGTGAGTGATGGTTTCAAGGAACATGTTGCACAAAGATTGCATGAAAAGGCTGAAAGATACACAATAGATGAAGAGTGGACATTCGTGAAGAATGAGATAAGTGTTGTGTGTGTCCTCCGCGCCTACAATCTCCGCAGCCCGCCCGACACATGGATGTTTCCAGAGACCACGAGGCAGGCTGCAGTACGCAGACGTGATCGTCTGTGATGTCAGCCAGCACTATAAAAGGAGCAATGTTTCTCGCCTCTCCGGGACTACCACAGTGTCCAACGACCAGACTACACCGCAAGTCAGACACGGAGGTACGCTCTTAAAAATGTGTTCTGAACAGGTGGACTGATTCCTGGCCGTGAGGTTTCACCTCTGGACATTGCCTCATTCATCCTGCATCCCGTAGCCACGTCGAGCACCCATCCAAGCATTCTGCTACTCACTCAAGTCCCCTACAGTCCTCCGACTCCAATCATAGCATTCTGATATATATGACGACTAGACGCAAGTTCCTTGCAAGTTATACTCCTCCTGTTAGCATTCTGCTAATACAAACTCTCTCTACAAGTTCCACTTGTTATTATACATGACCGATAGTTTTTGACTATCAAGAACATTCTCTCATTTGAACAGACTGTCTCATCAAGACAAGATTGAATGTATATAGGAATCTCCATTTGTACCTATGTAAATAATACTCAGGCCCTCAGCCTACTACCTTGTATTAACATTAAACGTATGCAACTCAACAAGCTTCAAGAAAAGTTTTGTTCTATTTCATGTACATATAGTATAAATGTGTTGAAGTAATAAACTTTTATGTTGTGCCTTGTATACCAAGTTCCTTGTATACAACAATAAGTAGGGCTGCTGACGAAAGGTAAGCTCAAGTAAGAATCAGTCGAAAACATGGGAGATATTAGACCTGAGTGATGAACGGCAAAAATACGAGAGAGCACAAAAGAATACAGGTGATTAAAGAATGAAGTGCATAGAAAGAGCAGAAAAGCTAAGGAAGAATGGCTGAAAGAGAAGTGCAAGGATTCTGAAGGTTGTATGGTTGTAAGAAAGGTAGATACTGCATACAGGAAAATCAAGGAAACTTTTGGTGAATAGAAAAGTAGGTGTATGCATATTAAGAGCTAAGATGGAAAACCACTTTTAGGGAAAGAAGACAAGGCATAAAGTTGACAGGAACATATTAAACAATTGCATCAAGGAAAAGTAATAGATGCCAAGGTTTTGGAACAAGAAGAGTCTGTTGATGCTGATGAAAGGGAGACCCAATTTTGAGGTCAGAATTCAACAGAGCTTGGAGAGATCTAAATAAGAACAAAGCACCTGGAATTGATGACATACCTTCAGAATTATTGAATGCCTTAGGAGAAACCAGCATGGGGAGATTATTCCATTTAAGATGTATGATACAGAGTATCGTTATAGCTATTCCCAAGAAAGCCGGTGCTGACACGTGTGAAAACTACTGCACCGTAAGTTTAGTGTCCCATGCTTGCAAAATTTTAACACGTTTTAATTACAGAAGAATGAAAAAACAAGTTGAAGCTGAGTTGGGAGAAGGTCAGTTTGGCTTCATCAGAAATGTACGAATACGTGAAGCAATCCTCACTTTTCGTCTCATCTTAGAGGACAGAATTAAAGACAAGCCTACATACTGTACATGGCATTCGTAGATCTAGAAAAGGCATTCAATAATGTTGATTGGACCATTGCAGTCTGTTATGCTTATAGTGCCTTGCCATTTGCCTCCACTTCCATGCTAAATCGCGAACATCTCGTATTCAAAGTTTTGCTCACAGGAGGGCTAGTAGGATGTCTCTCTTGACAGTTTTCTTAGTTCCAATAGGCAAGAATTTCCCTTGTTAATACATGTGTTTTGGTGATTAACGAAATGTTTGTGATTATGAATGAGTTCCTTCTTGATCAGCCTTGACTGAATAAGTATCACACTTTAGGAACATAAGGTATGTACACTATTTCTATTGCATGGGTTCGTTTAACTGTCGTAGGTGGTCATCAACTACAATGTATACTGTTGTGTGCGATAATGCAGGAGTAAGAGAGGGAAAGTAAAGGGGGATTTCATTTCAGATTTCCATGCAATTCAGAGTTTAGACTGAAATGGCTCAGTGCTATTTCTAGAGATGTATTTGTACCCAATTTTGAGGCAAGAACATCATTCGTATGTGAGCAGCATTTTCTTGAATCTGATTTTTGACCTGGGCTGACAAAGAAATTGAAGGATAAAGTTTCCACCACTGCATTTGAAGATTATCCTGCACATAAAACACCTAAAGTAACCGCAGAAAGGGGAAGAATTGTGAAACATAATGTGAACCGTGGAAAGAAGAGGAAGTTAGACGATGAGTACACAACTCAAGGCAAAAACAGGAAGATGTGATGAAAACCCACTCAATGTGCAATGTACCAATCTGACTGATCATAGTAGAAAATCCATTGAAGTTCAGAAGGAAAATAATGCTGACATTAATTTAAGTGCTGCAAAGAATTTGTCGTCACTAAGAATAAAACTGTGACATGCAAATAAGAAAGCTAAAACATTAGAGGTGGAGGCAGAGGAGGCACTTGGACCAATACAACAACCTGTACTATGCATGGTTTTTAAAGAACATAAAACATGAAATAAATTGTCAATTTTAATATAAAAGACCCAAATGGCCAGAAAATTGTTTAAAACAATTTGTAATTTGGAAATTTATTTCATCTAAAGGGTACAACTTCGCTAGAAGCAATTTCTTCAAATTACCATCAAAGAGCACACTGTGCCCTATATAGGGGATATATCGTATTTACGCGAATAATCCTCGCATATTAAAAAAAAATTTGAGCCACAAAATTGGGGTGCGGATTTTATTTGCATTAAGGTTGGCAACACACTCCTTGCTCACCTAGTTTTTGATGTTACATCTACAGTTATGCTTTGTGTAACCGCAGATGGAATAAAACTGTCCCATATGTCATATTTAAACAGAAAACAATTCAGACATTTAATTCTAAACTACTTTCACGTTTCTTAAAAAAATAGTATTTTACAGAGTAATTTAAATTCAAAATTTGTCCACGTCACAATACAGTAGAACACGTTTTCTGGAACGTGCAGGGGATGTAGCTTTCCGCACTTTCACTCACTTCGGTGCGTCTATAGTGTGTTTCACACTTGCTAAGTTCGAATTTTTTTTTTGTATTCGTCGATGCCACAATATCACGTAGCAAACAATGTGCGGAGAAGCAGAATCCGCAAACAATGGCAACGTTGACACTAGAAAATTTTTTTAATATTTTTTTTACTGCCGAGCCCAGACGGACTTAAGGTTTTAACCTCTTAACTGGGCACGACGTATATATTCGTACGCTGAATGTTACAGGGTCATGAACATGACGAATATATACGTACTAGTCTTTTACCGCAAATATCTCCTGGGTATGACGAGCTACTTTGCCACGTTGAGTATTGTCGTCTTAATTGATGTTTTTCCTGCACTATGGCAGCAAATACCACATCACACTTCTTGAAGCTTATTTGTTTTTATTTTACAACTGTGCAGTGCTACTTGTCCGCAGTAGGCCAAATATGGCAGCATCTAGTTCAAAGCGTAAGTTTGAAACACTCGAAGAAGATGAGATTATTCAACACTTAGAAAATTATTGTGACGATTTATCTTCTCAGAAATCTGAAGATGAGTGGTTTGATACAGGTGAAGGGGAGTCTGATAGTGAGAGTGGTTCAGAGAATGAGAATGAAGAACAAGATGAACAACATGACGAATCGGATGAAGGCGAAGTGCTAAACATGTTTCAACTTTCCCGCCGTGTGGTGTTTCACGTCAGAAATTTGTATTTTCTGGTGCTATTGGTGTAAATGTGGACTTCAATGATGAATCCCATGTGTTGGAAAATTTTGAACAGTTCATAGGTGATATGTTTCAACCTATTGCCGAACAGATCAATGTGTATGCTAAACAGTTTTTAGAAGCCCATCCAAACTTGAAACCATGGTCACGAGCGAGAGATTGGGTGGATACAAATCCAACTGAGATAAAAACTCTAATTGGACTTCTAATGCTGCAGGGGATAGTTCATAAGCCAGAAAACAGTATATATTTCTCGAAACGGGAAAGTATCGCAACCCCTTACTTTTCGAAAATTATTTCTGGGAAAAGATTTCATCTTTTCCTGAAGTTTCTTCACTTCTCCGACAATTCCAAATTTGACCCTACCCTGCACAACAAGAAGTTCTATAAAATTCAGCCGGTACTGATGATGATGCTTGTTGTTTAAAGGGGCCTAACATCCTAAGGTCATCGGCCCTTCAGCCGGTACTTGATCACCTACAATCAAGATTTTCTTCAGTATGCACTTCTGAGCGAAATGTATGTGTCGATGCATCCCTCCTTCTATGGAAAGGACAATTGGGCTGGGTACAATTTATTCCCTCTAAAAGAAGCAGATTTGGCATGAAATTCTATAAACTTTGTGAAACTGGGTCTGGTTATATGTGGAATTTTGTAGTTTATACTGGCAAGGGCACAGTGTATAGTCAAAGATATCCTGGTGAGAATGTTTTGTCCAGAATTGTACTAAAACTTACTCATAACCTTCTAGCTATAGGATATTGCCTCTATATGGACAACTGGTATACTAGTCCAGTACTAATTGACACACTGTGTAGCAGAAATACTGATGTTGTGGGGACTATGAGAATCAACAGAAAGGAATTCCCAAACACAGTGACGAGGGTCAGACTGCAGAAGGGGGAAACAACTGCAGCCTTTCATAAAAAGCAAATGATCATGAAATGGAAAGACAAAAGGGATGTTACCTTAGTCAGCACAATCCATGATGACAGCATGAGTGATGTTCAGACAAGGAAAGGAGTAATCCATAAACCACTCATTGTTCTAGATTACAACATGAATATGGGAGGAGTGGATAAAAATGATGACCACGTTCCCAGCTACAAACTTGCCAAAGAACGCCTAAAGAAATATTACCAGAAGATGTTCCATTACCTGATGGATCTGGTGTGTTTGAATGCGTTTATAATTTATCATAAAAAAAGGAGGACGCCTACGTAGGCTGGACTTTCAACTGACCTTATTAGAGGACTTATCTTCAACCGGATGAGTGGCAGAACAGCAGCCAAAAGGACGTCCTTCAAAATTACCAACACCTTCTCGACTACTGGGGCGATACTTGCCCGATTTTGTTCTGTGTACATCGAAGAAGAGACCCACTAGAAGATGTGTAGTGTGTTGGAAGAATGGAAACAGAAAAGAGTCCACGATCTGGTGCCCTGATTGTGAGAAGGCACTTTGTGCTGCACCATGCTTCAGGCAGTTTCAAACAGATAAATTACTGCAGTTCTAGTGAGGTAAATGATGTAACTGACTGTAAGGTTAATGTAAAATCTTTCACAATGTCACTAGTATGATGTGTAATTCATAAATATTCCTTTCTTTTATTTGTTTTAAGTTTAGGTGCTAACATATGAACAAAACACTCAAATTTCCATCAGGTAAATGACCTTGCAGTTAATGAAATATGGTTCAGAATGTCACATGCATGATATGATATTTATAAATACCCCTTGCTTTTATTTGTTTCAACTTTCGGCTGTCAAATATGGGCCAAACTCTTAAATTCCAACCAGGTAAATGACCTTGCAGTTAATGTAAAAATGTTTAAAAATTTCTCTAACATTAAAATTAATTAATTAAAACTCCTTTATTTTACTTTTTGTATCACAGATGAATGATAGTAATGACATTACTAACTTTTCTGCCTATTCTGCCATGTAACAACAATCTGCGGAAAAAATACACACGGCACGTAACACTAAGCACATCAATAATACCCAGTTAAGAGGTTAAAGGAGATGGGGTCAATGTACTATACTGTGTTACAACGCAGACGGAAGCGAAAGACTTCCTCCTTTCATCATATTAAAGTTCAATAAGCCACGATGTTTTAGGGTGTCTGGCACTTTCCGTGCAAGTACAAGGCAACTAAAAATGCAAAGAGTACAGTAAACCAGAAAATAAAGCACTTGCACACGGGAGCCAGCATAATTTGTCCTCGTCTCTGAATTGTTTTTTTTTTTTCTTTCATTCGTTGCATGAGGTTATGTTTGCCAGTGATTTATCCATGTGCATTATTTGCATATGTAAATGCACTTTGTTGGATACATTTTGTAAATAGTTTTTTCCCATGGCATTTGAAAGGTTTAATCTGTGAATCAATGTGATTACATGCATTTATGGGTCTTAGAAGACTATGTGACGCAGCAAGGGTTGGCATTTCTGAACTACTCTTCACAAGAAGAGTGCAAGAATTTTATGCCAGGAAACAGAAAGCTAAGATAGCTGCTAGAAGATGAGATACAAAGGAAGCTATATGCTAGGATTTTCTAAGGAACTTACCAGTTCCGAATATTGGTACAAATGATGTATAATTATTATAGAAGACAATTGTCAGTTTATACGTTTGACATTCATATACTGTCAACAGCAACCAGTGTATTTTACACCTATCCTAAGACCATTGCAAAAGAAAAAGTAGTGATGATATGTGCTCCATGCTCCACCATTTAGTATACAGTTATATTACCAGTAATGTCAGAGTGCTGTACATATTCTGTAAATCCTTTGGTGGACAAAATAACAAGTATACAATGTTTTGCTTCCTTTACGATCACGTACCTGAAGAAAAGAGGTTTAATTACGTGCATGTGACATTTCCCATCTGAGGACACTCCTACGTGGAGCCTGATAAGTTTATGGGATTAGTACAACGAACAGCAAGGACTGAAATTCTAGATCATTGTGTTTGTGTTTTCGAGTCTGCTAGGAAAACGCCTAAGCCATTTGACATGGTGAAAGCAGACCAGTCTCTTTCTAGAGCTTCGTCAAAACATTTGGAACATATGTACATCGTAAAGTGTCCCTTCCAACCTCGACCAATCAGAGAATTACAGGTGGTAAAGAGTCACTCCATATTCATCTATCATCGCCCCATATATCATAGATTCTATGAGTAATCAGTAATTAGGACGCCTTAACAGCTCGGGAGGCAGAACATTCCGGAAAACGAATTGAGCTTCCTAATTATCAGTATCCAGGTATGTGAAGGGTTGAAACAAGTTATCTGACGAGCCTGATTATTTTGAAAACAATCCAATCTTCTACTTAGAAATTTTCTAAGCAATTCTTCAACATCATTAATTAAACAAAATGTGTTGTTTATTTACAATATACGGTAATTCTAATTTCTAAGAAGAAGTATATGGATCTCCGTCATCTCAACAAACTTTGCACAAATGAAGCTCAGCTGTACTTCCAGTCCCTGCCTCATAAGGAGTGAAACAGAAAAGCTGCCATACCTGTCAATCTTCATAGCATTATAGTTGAAGTGTTTTAAGTGCTATGTTTGCACTTAGTTCATTCATGCCAGCAGTATTTTACATAAATTAATGCCATTGTAAGCATAAGAGGAGTGCTGGTAACAGCAATGACATTCCCCCTTTAAGATCTTTGCAACTGTACATAACGTTTTTTTGAATTTATTAAATTTACTTGCCTAGTGCAGTCCTATAATTTTGAGACAAATAGAACATAAAGAATGTATGAGTGAGTGAAAATGTTTCCTGAACATTTTAAATTTTTTGATATTCCCTTTTCTTCCCCTGAGAAAAAGTAATTATGATCAGTGAAAAATGGTAAATAACAATTAAATACCTTATGAGATGGGTTTGAAGCAGTTGTTGAGGAGTGGGAAAACAGGTATGTACCTATAAAGGTGGTAAGGAATGGTAAGGACCCATTTGTGTTGTCTGGGTCATCAGCCCATAGACTGATTTGATACAGCTCTTCATGCCACCGTATCCTGTGCTAACCATTTCATTTCTACATAACTGCTACATCCTACATCTATTCTAACCCGTTTGTCATATTCATACCTTGGTTTACCCTGCTAAACTTCCTTTAAAAACTAACTGGACAAGTCCTGGGTGTCATAAGATATGTCCTATCATTCTATGTTGTCTTCTAGTAAAATTTTTCCAAATCGTTCTCCTCTCACCAGTTCGATTTAGAATCTCTTCATTAATGATTCGATCTACCCATCTCGTCTTCAGTATTCATTTATAACACTACATTCCGAAAGCTTTTATTCGCTTTCTTTCTGAGCTAGTTATCGTCCATGTTTCACTTCCATACAATGCCACGCTCCAGACAAAAGTCTTAAAAAACATCTTTGTAATTCCTCTATCAATGTTTGAAGTGAGCAAATTTCTTTTCTTAAGAAAGGCTTTCCTTGCTTGTGCTAGTCTGCGTTTGATATCCCCCTTACTTCTGCCATCATCAGAAATTCTACTACTCAACTAAAAATATATCATCTACATTTTCCTGCATCACCAGATTTCATTCAACTACATTCCGTTACTTTTGTTTTGGACTTGTTTATTTTCATCTTGTACCGGACCGCGGTGTAGGGGTAGCATGCCTGCCTCTTACCCAGATCTGAGGGCTGGTTCGAGGTCCACTCAGCCTACGTGATTACAATTGAGGAGCTATCTGACTGTAAGATGGCAACCCCGGTCTAAAAAGCCAAGAATAACGGCGGAGAGGATTTGCCATGCTGACCACACGGCACCCCATAATCTTCAGGCCTTCAGCTGAGCTACGGTCGCTTGGTAGACCATGGCCCTTTGGGGCTGTTGCACCATGGGGTTTGGTTTAGTTTTGTTTTCATCTTGCACTACTCTTCCAAGACTGTCCATACCATTCAGCAATTTCTCCAGATCTTCTGCAGACTCAGATAAAATAACAATACCTTATAATTGGCAAATCTCAGAGTTTTCATTTCCACTCCTTGGACTGTGATTCCTTTTCCAAATTCCTCTCTGATTTCCTTTACTGCCTGTTCTATACAAACACTGAAAAGGAGAGAAGACAAACAACAGCCTTGCCTCACTCCGTTCTGGTTTGCTGCTGCTTTTTTTGCAGCCTTCAATTCTCATCACTGCAAACTGATTTTTATACAGATAGTAGATAATTCTTCGTTCTCGGTATCTGATCCCGATCACCTTCAGATTCTCAAATAGCTTGGTCCAATGATCACCGTCTGCTACGCTATGCTATGCCTCATCGCTTCAGCCGGAACCCTGTTCATGCAGTAGTGTTACAATCCTCTGCTGCTCACCTCAAAGCACTGCATGGAAGTTCCTCACTGTCTTCCTGCCTACTGCAGGCAGCTTAAACTCTTAAAATATCCTCCGACAAAAGGTTTTCCGTTTAGGTACTTAAAATGTTAAAATCGTTCTGTTGTTTCGCAACTACTTTTTTTCAAGAAAGATAGGAATTGCTAGTTTATAAATTAGCTTGCTTAACTGCTTGTTATAACTGCTGTCAGAAGATGAGATGCGTATTAGTAAAGTGAATTTCGTCATTACAGGCAGAACAATGTCGGTCAAAGATTCACACAATCTGGTAGAGACAAAATTTGGAACTTCGCACATGAATTGGAAAATTATGATCATTATCCACACTGATTCTTCAGTTGGATAACACAGCTTATCTGAAGCATGTCCGATGTAAATTAAATGTCAGCGGGAAACTAATTTCCGTACCTGAGAGGTAAAAGGGCATATGTCCATTTTTTGTGATTCTGAGTTACGGCAGTTTTGTGTTTAGTATAACTGAGCGCATCAATGGAATAAAGGTGGTGGTCCTGTTGCCATTCCCTGCAGATTTAGTGTGCGACATAAAGGCAGTAGCCCAGAGTGCTTTTGGGAGGGAAACGGCGCATTTGGGAAATCCGCCTTTTGCAGGAAAATCTTAACAAAATGGACACGAGTCCTTCTTCTTCTCAGGTACATATTTTACAGTTTATTGAGTTTGAGTATTGAGTTTTCTTTTGCATTTGATGTACTATAAAACCTCCAGCAGTGTACATTATCGATGCTTGTATCATAGTAATGAATCCAAGACCTGGAGTGTTAATAAGCAGTGAGTGCATGCAAATTACAGTAAACATAATAGAACATGTTGTTTTAGCCATCAGTCCATAGAATGGTTTAATCCTGCTCTCCATTCCACCCTATACTGTGCTAACCTTGTCATTTCTACATAATTGCTGTATCCTACATCTGCTCTAAACTGCTTGTCATATACCTAGGTCTGCCCCTACTGTTCTTACAGCCTACACTTTCCTAAAAACCAACTGAACAACTCCTGCATGTTTTAAGGTATGTCCTATTATTCTATATCTTCCTCTCGTCAAATTTAGCAAAATCAATCTCCTCTCACCAATTTGATTCAGTATCTCTTTATTCAGGATTCGATTTATCCATCTCACCTTCAGTGTTCTTCTGTAACACCACATTTCAAAAGCTTCTGTTCTCTTTCTTTCTGAGCCAGTTATCGTCCATGTTTCACTTCCATACAATGCCACGCTCCAGACGAAAGTCTTCAAAAACATCTTTCTAATTCCTATATCAGTGTTCGAAGTGAGCAAATTTCTTTTCTTAAGAAAGGCCTTCCTTGCTCGTGCTAGTCTGTATTTTATGTCCTCCTTACTTCTGCCAACGTTAATTATTTTACTACGGAAATTAACAGTGTTCATCTACTTCCTTCAAGACTTAATTTCCTAATCTAATACTTCCTGCATCAGCTGACTTTCTTTGACTGCAATCCATTACTTTTGTTTTAGACTTAATTATTTTCATCTTGTACTTCTTACCCAAAACTCCATTCATACCACTCAGCGATTTCTCCAGATCTTCTGCAGTCCCAGATAAAATAAGAATACATCTGTAAATCCCAGTTTTGATTTCCTCTCCTTGGATTGTGATTTCCTTTCCAAATTCCTCTTTAATTTCCTTTACTGCCTGTTCTATATAAACATTGAAAAGCAGAGGGGGCTAATCTACAGCCTTTCCTCACTCCTTTCTGGATTGCTGCTTCTTTTTCAAGGCCCGTGATTCTTATCACTGCAGACTGATTTTTACACAGATTGTACATAATTCTTTGTTCTCGGTATCTGATCCCGATCACCTTCAGAGTCTCAAATAGCTCGGTACAATTAGCATTATTAAATGCCTTTTCTAGATCTACAATCGCCCTGTACATGGGATTGTCTTCTTTAATTCAATCTTCTAAGATAAGACGTAAAGTGAGGATTGCTTCATGTGTTCCTACTATTCTTCTAAAGCCAAATTGATCCTCTCCCAACTCAGTTTCAACGTCTCTTTCCATTCTTCTGTAAATAATATGTGTTATTATTTTGTAGGCATGAGATACTAAACTAATGGTGCAGTACCTTTCACACTTGTCAGCACCGATTTTCTTGGGAATAGGTATAAAAACATTCTGCTGAAAATCGGGTGGCACTTCTCCTATATCATACATCTTACACACCAAATGGAATACCCCTACCCCCGAATGCTGGTTTCTCCTAAAGCATTCAGTAATTCAGAGGGAATGTCATCATTTCTAGGTGCCTTGTTGCTATTTAGGTCCCTCAACCCTCTCGAATTCTGACCTCAAAATTGGGTCTCCCATTCCATCAGCATCAACAGCCTCTTCTTGTTCCAGAACCATATCATCTCATCTTCACCATGATGCAACTGTTGGATATCTTCCCACCATTTTTCTGCCTTATCTTCTTTTTGTAGAAGTGGTTTTCTATCTGAGCTCTTAAGCTTTCAATATTCATACACCTAGTTTTCCTTCTCCAAAGATTTCTTTGATTTTCCTGTATGCAGCATCTACCTTTCCTAGGACCATACAACTTTCAAAATCCTTGCTCCTCTTCAGCCATTATTCCTCAGCTGTCCTGCATTTTTTATCCACTTCATTCTTTAATCACCTGTATACATTTCTGCCCTCTTCATAATTTGCATTCCTGTATTTTTACATTCGTCAATCAGGTCTAGTATCTCCTGAGTTATCCAATGATTGTTAGTTGATCTTTTCTTCCTTCTTCTCCTTTCTTTCTTTCTTAAAATTTCTTCAGCAGCCCTACCGACCTCATTCTTCATGACTGTCCATTCTTCCTCTATTGTGTTTCGTTAAGCATTTTCTTTTAGTCCTTGTACAACATGTTCCTTGAAACAATCCCTCACACTCTTTTCCTTCAACTTGTCTAGATCCCATCTCCTTCCTTCCTTTCTTCAATTTCTTTACTTTCAGGTGTCATTTCATGACAAACAAGTTGTAGTCAGAGTCCACAGACTCCTAGGAAACTTCTGCAATCCAACAAATGGGAAAATATTGTTGATAATTGAATTTACCTGGAGGTTCATTAGGGTTGTGTAAGATATTCATCCCTGAGCTTGGAATAGTACTCTGTAAAACCTCTTTCCTCTGCACTTTCTTGCCCAATATGATCTTTGTTTCCATTTGTCCTTGATTTCTCTGTGTGTGGGATGATAATGAAAATATCCTGGTCTTGCTGAATATTACTGCTCTAGAACCTGGCATATGATTACTTCCTGAAATATGTCTTGATTTACTGAAGAAATTCTCTATTGAATCACTGTTAAATGTTCTCATAAGTACAAAATGAAATCCAGGGGACAGAAGGTAGCTACTTGATACAATTACCGGTCGAAGAACTCATCAATAGGATAGCTTCATATGTTTCTTTACTCAGAAATCCAGGAGCATTTTCTTCACACTGCATTTCTTAATTTCCACCAGGTACGCTGGAAATTTGTTTTCCAACCAAGATAGTCTCTTGCATTTTCGCTTTATGGTGATGTGCATTAGTGCTATTTATATCATAAACATTGAACCCTTTCTTTATGAATTTCAAAAAAGTCATACTTGCACCACAATACTTTAAAGCTTGTGCTTTCAAATTGGAAGAATTTTCCTTCAAATATTCCAGAGCAGTGATGACCTCTGTAGAGAATATTTATTGTGCTCTTTTTATATTCACCTTCTCAAAGTTCGTAGGTACAACGTGTTTTCTTCTTAGGAAAGGAACATCCTTAATTATTTCCTTTGATTGCAATTCAAGTAAGTTTTCTAGGTGCCTTCCTGTAATATCCTATACCTGTCTGTCAGCCTTTTCTAGAGGAATGTTTCTAACATTCTTCAATATGTGCTACTGGTCAAAAGCTAAAAATAAAGATCTGCTTTGGTTTTCCAGATGACATATTTGTGGCTTTATTGCTTTTCCTTCAGCCAATCAACTCATCATGTTTGCATTTGTTTTGTGATTTTCAGTATATGTTCTCTTTGAGTTTTCCAAACTGGGCCTGGATGAAGGAAGTTAACTGTTTAAGCATCACCACCATCCTCTGGTTGTTCTTCATTTTCAAGTCCAACTGATTCAATAGTCCTGTCTCACGGTTGACAGTTAACGTATCCACACAGAGGCACACGAGATGCTGTCAGTTGGTACAATTAATTTTATTCACATATACCGGTATTCACAAATTAACACACACATAACCTTAATCACAGTATCAAAACACTTCACTTCACCATTATTAAAAACAACTGCCAACACTTCAACATGGAGGTTACAACTTTGAAACACAGTTGAAAACAGGTGACTGCGTATTTCAATATGGAGACTGCAAATATTGCATGTCAGCCCAGGATATACACTTTCAGTAACTAACCTTATTACTGCAAACCCACAAGCCTCCCTTTGTTTAATTACTGACAGCATTAGAGTATGAAGTTTGAAACATCTTCAACAGATAGTGCAGCATTTTGGGTTGTTCAGATGGTACAAGGAGTACCTCACACAGCCAGTAGTGGCAATTGGGAATAAGAAGTGGGGGGGACACAAAAATTCATAGACAACAAAAGGTATCCAGGTATGGGGGATATAGCGGAAGGGGCTACATATCAAAACTGAAAAAACAGCCATAAAATGGTAAGATTTTTTTATGCTCTCTGAGCGAATTTCGATAGAGATATAAAGGTTGACAAGTGTACCAAATTATGTGTGATAATAATAGTGCTGTACAATAACACTTTCACCAAGGAACCATAATTACACATGTATTACAATTAAATAGACGTATGGCGTGATTATAGAATTTAAAAGTAATTTATTGTTTGAATACACAGTAACGAAGTAACAGACACTAGACAGAACTGAACATACACATTGACTGAGTGAGACTGCCAGACTGACTAATGAGCACGGCAATCGGGTGACCTTGGCAAAAATATACCCGTTACTCATCGTCGCAGAACATGCTACACATTACTCCCGGGTCTCCACTACTTGCTGTGGCGCTGTACAATTCGGTTAGCCACGACGAACGACATTTTATGCGTTTTTCCGCTAAGTATTTTTCTTAATAATTAAAGAAATTAAAGGAAAGAATTAGCTGTAATCAACTCCTCCCCCCCCCAATCGTCGCTACTGTATGCAGCTACAGCAGAGATTCAAGTGGTTCAGTCAGCAACCTAACCTTAGGGTTGGAACTGTGGTTGCAATCAAGGAAGACAACCTGCCCTGTGGTGGTGCACAAACTTCATCCTGGCAGAGTGACAACCGTCAAAACTGCAAATGGTCAATTCAAGAGACCCCTTGAGTGAACTACCTACCCAGCTGTCAGTGACAATCTCTATTTGAGGGTTTTGATTTGTTTTGTTTTAAGTTTTATCTTGGTTGTGACAAATTTATCAGTACATTGTGTAAAAACATTCTGCAGGATGTACATATTATTTTCAGTGTGAAGTATTAAGTGTTTCTTTCTTTTTTGATTGTGGATAATCAATTGGGGAGGGGGGAGGGGTGTTGCAGTGTTATGTGCACTTGTTCACACTAGAGTGCAGCACTTGCTGCCAGCAGCATGGCAAATTGGGAGAGAATGAGAGACTTCCGGGGAGGTTAGAAAGACATGGCGTGACGCATGGAGAAAAGACATGTGGACAGACATAAATCAAGTTCCACATCCATGCGGATTCAAAGATTTTGTACTGCAATTTTAGATTAAGTGTTTCAATTAGTGTACACGATTTATATACTGTGGTAGTTTCATTATATGTTTACACATGTGATAGCTTAGATCCAAGGGATTTGCAACCAGCCCACCTCATGGCAACCTTTTACACAGTCCACTCACCAGTAATTCACATCAACAAAACAGTGAGCCTTAAACATTAAATAAACAAAGTCTCTATCACAAACAACAATTTGTCTGAGAAAACTTGAGATTAACAAATTGCAAGTAGATCTCCTTTTTAAGGTAATGCTACACAGTACAAATTGCTAATAGAGTGCAGGTAGACATGCTTGGGTTTCACTATCTTCTATCTTAATTCATTTTTATGACACTTACATTATGGGCCTGAATCCAAACTTCCAATGCACTGACTGGCATGTAGTAAGCTTTGACATAAAGTTCTACTAACTCAGCATTAGGTATAGGTCTCAGTGATGTTAATTTCTTCAACTTAGAGAGAAACTGAGTGAAATCTAACAACATGAGACCACGCCCTCCAACAGAACATTTCTTTGCACTTGAAAATCTGAAAAAGAGCAAGAGAAAGCCTTTCTTGAAAAAAGTATAAAAGCCACAAAATTATTAAAAATATCAAACAACAGCACATTTCAATTATAAGGAATATGTGTCCAACAGATTTATTTTATTTAACATATACCAAATCATGGTTATCAAAAGGAAGGTAATGATAGAGGAATGAATACAAGTCACTATTACATTAAAAAAAAAATTCCAACCGAGATATAATGTAGTCTATTACATCATTATACATCATTAATTGTGTTAAGTTCAGTAAGATTTCAGGATCTTGAATGATGTGATGGATGATTTGTCTTGTCATTCCCGCCATCTGAAGAGGGCACCTTACCATAATTGAAGAGTATGTCAATGAATCTACCATGGTTTGTGGGAGGTTGTCATGGCTGACACCATTGGAGAGCACATTCAGCGACGTCAAGGAAGAGAGAAGATACAATCTACAACCAAGGCAAAGTCGACGAGTGTGATAGACTGTTGAAATTGTTTCAAGCTATACGGGGAAAATTGATGCAAGTGTAATAGACTAATATCACTTGGAAACAATATTCTTTAACCCATGGGTAAATAATTTAAATATAGATTCTTCTTCTTCTTCTTCTTATTCTTATTATTATTATTATTATAATTATAATAACTTGTGAGGTGTGGCTAGGAAGTTGTTTACATCTATTAGCATTATTATTTGCGTAGTTGTGTACAAACTTTATTTGGTATAATCACGATCGTATTATTTGTGAGGTTATGTCATAAAAAATCTGCTGTATATATACCATATTAATATGAGTTTACTTAATTTAAGAACACATAATTCATAGTATATAATTTACTATTACCTGTATATATTATGTATAATCCACTACAATATTGTGCAACACACTGTAATAAGTCCAGAACAATGCAATGTGTGACTAGAATTGTGTAGAAACTTCCTTACATTGTAAATAGGCTATTCTCTTTTGGGCAAGATACGTAAACGATACCTTAGTAATTATGGATGAGAAAACAGTAGACGCTGCTACCACTCTTCTCAGTCTTAATAGCATTAATTCACACATGAAATTCACACTTTTATCTGAAAATGATCACAAAATAAATTTTTTAGACTTAAACATCGTCAGACACTCAAACTTTTTAAGCTATAAGATTTTTAGAAAACCTACTCAAACAGCTTCTACAATCCGCCAAGACTCTTCACATCCTCAGATTCATAAATGAGCAACTTACAATAGTATGGTTCACCGAGCCTTTAATGTGCCTATGTCTAAAAAAAGACCTAAAAATTGAATTGAACACTATTCGCATGATCGCAAAATGTAATGGTTACAATAGTTTTTTTTCATTCTAAGAATAATCAACAGATACAAGCATCGTCCTTTGACCATGCCAAAGATAGAAAAATCCAACGTCCCCTCAATTTCTACCTTCATGTTTAATAAAGAGATCTATAAAGTCACTGCGAGGAGTTTCAACCTAAGATATTCAGAACATGTTAATGCCCTGAAATATAACAAATTCTCAGCAGTAAGACAACATATGCACAATTATATCATAGTTTTACAGACATAGAACAAGATATGGAAATCCTCAAGACGATAAATAAAAGACCCCTCCTTAATATAACAGAAAACTGCTCCATACATTTGCATCAGACTTCAATTCAAATTACAACCTTAATGACATTTTGGAGGAGCCCAATATTTTATTTGACCTTCTTATTAATATTTTTAGAAAAGTTAAGTCAACAAATCAGAATTCAATTTTTCATTCTATTCATGGTACCTTCATGGTAACTACCCCTATTTTACAAGTCATTAACCTCATTTTTGGTCCGTATTGATGACGGTGATTACATACAATTTACAAAATATTCGTTTAAGGTTAACCTAGTCAATACTTACAATATCACATTTTGTGGTTAAACAATTATAAAAAATAGAAAGATCGTGAACATGTTTCACCCTTCTTAATGGGCATCATCAGCACAATGGATAACCTTAAAACAAATAATTACAATTAAGACTGTTTACAATTATTGGTCATATAAAATTGGAATGAGACGTTGTGATGTTAAAAGTTATTTTCAATATCATGATTAAAAAGTTTGATGTGAATGTTACAAACACAAGTTAAAACTATTGTAGTACAATTTTACAATATTGTCTAAAAAATATATATTTATATTGGTGAGAAGTTTTTTAACCCCTCAGCGCCGACCTCTATACGTGGTATAGACCCTCTTTTCTTTCGTAGCCGCCGACCTCTATACGTGGTACAGACCCATACATGGTTTCACATTTACGGCTATAGCGCAAAGAGTTTTGGAGTTATGGATACGCAAATTGTTTTGTTTCCAAGGGGAAATTTTGGAGTTTATCAGTGTTGTAAAATAAGAATTGAAGATCGTTAAAATGTAGTTGTTTTTGCAAGGATACATATTTGTCAAGTAAGTCTGAGCACTAATCTCTTGCTTTTTTTAAAGTCTGTTTGCTTCATTCTTTCCCGCAGAATAAAATAAAGAAATGATGATCTGAGTAGTTTGTTTTTTCGCGTGATGTTCTTTGCTCTATTTGTACAGTGACAGTGCGGTTTATTTGTTATATTTACCTTTATTTCTCTGCTTGTAATATTTTCGTAACTCTCCACGAGCGCTCTGTGTAGGCATCAGTTAGTGCTGCTTTCTGTCATACGATACGAGAACCAACTGTGCATGGTGTAGATCACTTTTGAAAGACGATGTCTGAACGTTTTATCTGAAATATGTATCGAGTTGGTTTATTTCGTCATAAATGTTATTCCCCTCATTCAGTTTCGTACTGCTGCCTTCGGTCTTGCTGCAGCTTCATCAGTCCGTGTGACGCGCCGCGCTCAATGGCTAGCTCCTGCTCAGGGTAACGTGCTTGAAATATTGTATAATTCAGATGAAAGTTTAGTCGGAAGTAGTAGTGACAGTATTAGCAGTAGTGATAATGAAATAGATGATTTGGCTGTGGCGGATGCAGTGGTAAATGATGAGAGTGACGATGAGGAGGAACCAGTACTTGGAAATTTCGTGTGGGAGACTATGGATAATTATACGGGTCAGAGGGAAGTTGTCAACAGTGAATTCGGACCAAGAGGTGGTGCACAAAATATCAGTGAAATCGCTGAATGTTTTGAAACGTTCTTTGATGTTAGCGTAGTAGAGTTAATTGTGAAGGAAACTAACAGGTATGCGGAGCAATATCAAAATGCTCGTGGAACCCGTTCGAACCTGGACACCTGTCAGAGTAAATTAAATTTATACTGTTAGCTTTATTTCTGCTGATGGGCATTGTACAAAAGCCAACATCTCGGTCTTATTTTTCGAAGAGCAGGGTCATATCAACACCTGGGTTTTCAGATGTCATAAGTAGGGACAGGTTTGAAATGATATGTAGGTTTTTGCATTTTATAGACAACAACAGCTTGTCTACATACCAAGGGCCTCCAAAACTGTTCAAAATATATCTTATTCTGTGTCATTTGAATAACAAATTTCAGTCCCTGTACTTAACACAGCAAAATATTGCTATTGATGAAAGTCTGACTCTGTGGAAAGGGCGCCTCTCGTTTCGGCAATACTTGCCACTAAAGGCCTCAAAATTTGGCATTAAAACATTCGAACTGTGTGAGTCAAGTACTGGTTATTTGTGGTGTTTTCTTGTATACACAGGGAAAGGAACTCTCATTGAATCAACTCTTATCAGACCCGAAACCCCGAAAACTGCAGCAATTGTCTTGAAATTGTTAGAACCTTTGTTAGGCCGCGGACACACCTTATGGATGGACAATTACTACAATAGTCCAGAATTAGCGAGGGCTCTAAAACATAATCATTCAACGGACAGTGTTGGGACACTGAAACTGAACAGAAAAAACGTTCCCAAGGACGTAAAGGAAAAAAATCTTAAGGGGGAAATAATAGCTAGGCATTCTGGGCCCGTCACTGTGCTAAAATGGTGTGACAAAAAAAAAATGTTACGCTCGTGTCCACATACCACAATGAAGAAACAAAATGTGTTACAAAGAGGGGGAAAAAAACAGTAAAGCCCTTATGCGCGATAGATTACAACTATGGCATGGCGGGCGTTGATCTCAAGGACCAGTTACTACACATGTTTTTAGTCGAAAGAAAGAGAACTACTAAATGGTATATAAAGCTGTTCAAAAGACTGTTGAATGCAACCGTCCTAAATTCTCTAATAATATTCAGACAAGCCACAGGGACAATCATTGAGCAGTTATCTTATCGGATTCAGCTGGTAGAAGGTTTGTTTACAAAATACGCCCGCACGGGCGAGGAACGAAACATTCAAGGCCGGCGCGCATCAGATAATACAGTTCCAAGGTTGCAAGAAAGACATTTTATCAGGAAATTAGCACCAAAAAGTGAGAAATCCAAACCTCAGAGACGTTGTATCGTGTGTTCAAAACACGGCAAAAAGAAGACGTCGGTGTACTGCTCCCAGGAGTGTGACGTGGGTCTCTGTCTCGAAGAGTGCTTCGAACTCTATCACACGTAACTAAATTACTAAGGTAATGTGAAAAATTATGTAATTATCTGCATGTACATAGTTCGATCATAAGGAATTCCAAATTTCGTGAATATTGTGCTACTCTTATACTTGTAGTAAAGCTTTGAGTGAATCAATGTATTTCTGACGCGCGTAGTTGAAATCTCATCCGGCCGCGGGGAAGGAAGCTCTTTAAATGGCTGCGACGCTGAGGGGTTAATCAGTATTCGCCTGGAATTGAAATGGATCCTCTTCTTTTAACTTTTTGGTGAAAGTCAGAATTATTGTCGTGTTAACCATCAAGTAGATTTGAAGAATAAAATATGTATAGAACATATGTTCCTATTTGTAGAAAATTAGATCGGGAATGAACATTTCGTGTTTCTTCTCGAGTTAAAATGGTTAAAACACATTCAGGTGAGGATATGTTAAAATGGAATATACGTTGAAAATTTTTCTGATGTACTAGTTGGAATATTTAACACTATAACAGTAGTCTTCCCATTTGTTGTGTAAAACTCAATGATTTGAATGTTGATAAACTGCAAAGAAATATAAAAATGCATTTAATGTGTATGTATAAATAATGGATGTGATTGTATAGTGTTATGGGTTACGTAAAAATAGATACTTACTTGAATGCCGTAGAGTGTCTATCTTGTTCTGTTATTAGTGTTAGTCTGACTGGCGTTCCTGCTACGCGTAATGTATGGGTGTGGCGGAGGGAGGGGGACGGGTTGAGGGAGGGGGACGGGTTGAGGGAGGGAAGAATTGAGCGGAGTAATACGTACTGGTATCGGTACGGGTGGGGATTATTCGGAGGGGGAATTGTAGGTTTAGTATTCGGGGGGGGGATAGATGGAGTTGTTGAAATGGCAACTTTTAATATATGCAGAATTTTCTTTTGATTTGGGATAACTGTTTTCAATAACTTAGGTATTAATGTGCATAAAGAACTCTTAATCTCCGTGTCGTCATTAAGGTTGCGGTCTTTATTAAATGTTTTATCCAGATAAATATAAATATCTTCTAATTCATTTAGTAATTTTCCCTTGTTAGTATTCCTTATTATTGTCAGATCTTTTTCTATTGAGGTAAAATGGTGGCCCGTTTCCTTCAAGTGTGTACTCATAGCGGAATATTTGTTATGTTTGTTGGCATTGAAATGGTCCATATATCTTGTAATAAAACTTCGCCCAGTCTGGCCAACGTATGTGTTGTTATCATTAAGAAAATCTTCTGTTTTTTGGATACATGCACATCTATCTAATAGAACTATAGAACTATATAACAACTATACAATAGTAAACAAAGACCCGATAGCAAGAATGCAACGAAACATAAAATCATTGCTAAAAAAATCAACTTTTCTTTTTAATGACCAGGAACAACAAAGTCTCATAAACATGAATCCCAGCCTCCCTAAAGCTAGAGCCCTCCCCAAAATACATAAGAAAGATATCCCAATACGTCCCATCATTAACTGTCGTAACAGCCCAACCTACAAAATTTCTAAATATATTCATAACTTCCTCAAAAGACACTATACATTTAATAACAAGCATCCATTAAAGAATTCAATTGATTTTTGCAAGACCCTTAATGATTTCAACTTACAATCCCATCATATAATATGCTCTTTCAACGTAGTTAACATGTTTTCAAATATTCCGATTGAAGACACCATTGATATTATATACAACAATATCAGTAAATAGAGTAACCTCAGTAAAATGGAGATCGAAGAATTTATGACTATATTAAAATTTACATTAGATAATAACTATTTCACGTTTAATGGTAGGATTTACAAACAGAATGGCTTGGCAATGGGAGACCCTATTTCGGGTATCCTAACCGATATCTATATGGATACGATAGAGCACACAAAAATTAAAACCAACATAAAAGGAATTAGTTTATAGTTAAGGTTTGTGGATGACATATTTGTCATAATTGACAAGAATGTCACCAATAGTAATGAAATATTAAATGAATTAAACAAGATCAACCCCAATGTAAATTTTACAAAAGAAGATGAACATGGAGGCTCTTTAAATTTTTTGGATATAAAAGTTACCCGATCTAATAACTCCTTTGAATATCAAATCCACAGAAAGCCTACACACTCGTCAATTACAATAAATAATTCTTTATTACATCCCGGATCGCAAAAACAGGCATCTTTTTACAGCCTAATATATCGAGCCTTAAGAATCCCCTTATCTCCCGTAAATTTGAGAACTGAATTAAATTACATAAGAAATCTTGCAGTAACCAATGGATACAAAATTGAAATGATAAACCGTCTGATATATAAAATAAAAAACAAGCTATCCACTAACCTCAAACCAGATAGGCCCAACAGAAATAAACATGCCGTTTTCACATATAATAGCCCAACTATTCACCAAATTACTAATACCTTCAACACGTATAATATAAACGTAGCTTACAGAACAACCAATACTACACAGAACATATTTTTTAATTGTAATAAAATAAATAATAATAACAGCAAATATTTAAGTTCAGGAGTATACAGGTTGACATGTTTGCAGTGTGGTTATTCATACGTTGGCCAGACTGGGCGAAGTTTTATTACAAGATATATGGAACATTTCAATGCCAACAAACATAACAAATATTCCGCTATGAGTACACACAGGAAGGAAACGGGCCACCATTTTACCTCAATAGAAAAAGATCTGACAATAATAAGGAATACTAACAAGGGAAAACTACTAAATGAATTAGAAAATATTTATATTTATCTGGATAAAACATTTAATAAAGACCGCAACCTTAATGACGACACGGAGATTAAGAGTTCTTTATACACATTAATACCTAAGTTATTGAAAACAGTTATCCCAAATCAAAAGAAAATTCTGCATATATTAAAAGTTGCCAATTCAACAACTCCATCTACCCCCCCCCCCCCCCCCCCCGAATACCAAACCTACAATTCCCCCTCCGAATAATCCCCACCCGTACCGATACCAGTACGTATTACTCCGCCCAATTCTTCCCTCCCTCAACCCGTCCCCCTCCCTCCGCCACACCCATACAATACGCGTAGCAGGAACGCCAGTCAGACTAACACTAATAACAGAACAAGATAGACACTCTACGGCATTCGAGTAAGTATCTATTTTTACGTAACCCATAACACTATACAATCACATCCATTATTTATACATACACATTAAATGCGTTTTTATATTTCTTTGCAGTTTATCAACATTCAAATCATTGAGTTTTACACAACAAATGGGAAGACTACTGTTATAGTGTTAAATATTCCATCTAGTACATCGGAAAAATTTTCAACATATATTCCATTTTAACGTATTCTCACCTGAATGTGTTTTAACCATTTTACCTCAAGAAGAAACACGAAATGTTCATTCCTGATCTAATATTCTACAATAGGAACATATGTTCTATACATATTTTATTCTTCAAATCTACTTGGTGGTTAACACGACAATAATTCTGACTTTCACCAAAAGGTTAAAAGAAGAGGATCCATTTCAATTCCAGGCGAATGCCGATTAAAAAACTTCTCACCAATATAAATATATACTTTTTAGACAATATTGTAAAATTGTACTACAATAGTTTTAACTTATGTTTGTAACATTCATGTCAAACTTTTTAATCATGACATTGAAAATAACTTTTAACATCACAACGTCTCATTCCAATTTTATATGACCAATAATTGTAAACAGTCCTAATTGTAATTATTTGTTTTAAGGTTATCCATTGTGCTGATGATGCCCATTAAGAAGGGCGAAACATGTTCACGATCTTTCTATTTTTTATAACTGTTTAACCACAAAATGTGGTATTGTAAGTATTGACTAGGTTAACATTAAAAGAATATTTTGTAAATTGTATGTAACTACCCCTATTCCCGCATCCCTCGGCCTCGCCTTAAAAAAGCCCCTTCTTTCTTTCCCCTCCCATCCTTGCTCTCTCTGTTCTTCCTACCCCGCACTCCCCTCCAATCCTCATACATACCTTCCCTCCGTATCAGTAACGTACAACCAGCCACGTTTTACACATCACAATGCAAGGTGAGTTACATATTACTTATGCCATTTGATCGGCCCCTTTTCTTTAGCAGTTCTCGTACTAATTTTGGCTTTTATTATTATTATTTATTAGGTCAAACTTCTTGTTCCGCATTGAACTGCGAATCCTTACCACCTCCATCTTAGAATTAATCTGACCTTCATGCGCAACATTTGCCCTCAGCGTTAAGAACATCAAGTGGAAGTTTTATAACTGCATCAATGCATCTTGTTTTAACATTAATCATATTATGTGCACAACGTGATATTAAATATCATTGTTACCACACAACGTCACCTGACTATTAGAACTTTGTAATGGAATGAAACACATTTTTAAGAATCTTCTTCAGCATCAAGATCAATTAACTAGAAACATTCCTTAGTGGCATCCAATTGCCTTATTTTAATGTACTGTGTGCACAATTTAATTTTTAATATCATCGTGACCACCCTTTATCTTCAGTTTTAACTTTGTAACGGTACATTACAATATTCAAAATTTGTCTAATTTTAACTTTCACATGTTCATTTAACGTCATTGTATTGTACATTGTTTTTGGACTACTGTATAATCTCTAATATCACCTGCCACCGAATAAGACCTGCAACCTTATTGTGAAAGAACCAAAAAAAAAAAGTGAAGTCAAAATTATTTACAATCTTTACTAACACACATCAAATGATTAGAAAATACAAATAAAAGTATACAAACATTTCCAGAACGATATCCAATGAGTTCATTCATCATCATCAGTACCAACTTCAGAACTTTCATCACCATCACCTTCCCACAAAATGTCGTCATCGCTACCATCCACAGCTTTAGAAATGCTACATTTCCCGAAGCTCTTTCATATGAGGTCTCCAGGGATACAATTCCATGCCGTCAAAATCCATGAACACAGCAGCTGAACTTCCGGGCGCTGAATGCGACCAGTTGGCGTCAGTGTGTGATTAACAGCCGCCATCCATTCTGTATAGAGCTGTTTCAACGCTGCTTTAAATGGACGGTTCACGCAGACATCCAGCGGCTGTAGCATAGACGTCATCCCACCCGGAATGACTGCTAGGTCGGTTTTTCCATCTTTGACATGTTTCTTCACAGCGTCTGTTGTGTGGCCGCGGTAACTGTCGAGAAAAAGCAAGCTCTTTTGTCCCAATAATGCACCAGGGCAATGTTGCCAGATACACTTTACCAAGTCTTCCACAAGTGAACTGTCCATCCAGCCGGAGTTCTGAGATTCGACGATAACACCAGCGGGTGGATTTTTAGGAAGAGTCTTTCGCTTGAGAACAATGTACGGCAGCAATTTGGTTCCATCGGCGAGAATACGCAACATTACCGTACACCGTTGTTTTTTATTACCACCTGTTCTAATGGTAACACTTTTCGCATCCTTAACATTCACAGTCCTGTCCACTGGCATTTCAAAGTAGACTGGCGTCTGATCTGCATTGCCAATTTGCGAAAGCAAATATGCATTTTCCTTCTGGAACCGAATTATGTGACGCTGAAATGACAATAACTTCTCATCGTAGGCACCAGGAAGACGCTGTGAAATTGAGGTATGCCTTCGTACACTTAACATATTTCTTTTATAAAAATTACAAACCCATCCTCGGCTTGCCTTAAACCCTTCCGATGAAAGTTCCTTTGCGATCCCTAATGCCTTTAGCTGACATGTCGGTTGACACACCATATCCCAATTCCCGCCTTTCTGTCACATATTTATAACATGCTTTTTTTCAATTTCTGGAAACTGTACACTCAGTCCAAGAAAAGCTCTACGATTACCACTACATGTTAATAGCACATTTTTCTTCTATCTCCAATCGCGAATACACGACTCGTCAATATCGTATTTCCTACCGGCGGCACAATTTCTAATGATTTCGGCTTCCCGAACTACTTTCAGTTTCTCACCCGCAGTAAAAGATCGCAAATGCTTTGCGGAATTCATGTTGATACTCTGAGAACGTGCGCAAGACTGACGCCAAGTGCGGAAGTAACGTATACTGAGAGCGGAGAGAACATTGTTGCCAAGCCTCGTCGACGGTGATGCTCGGTTTACATGCATTCGGAAAGACAAATTTCCCAAAATTTTAAATAAGACCCGCACCCAATTTTGGAAGCGATATTTTCGAAAAAAACAGTGCGGGTGGTATTTGAGATTATACAGTATTTGATATATTGTATGATTTGTATTATGGCTGATGATGACCTTGACCTTAGGTCAAAACTAGTACCAAATTAAATTAACTTGTAATGTAAGCACATTGCAAAACTTTGCATTGAAAAGGTGGAACTGAAAAATTTATTTAACTATTAATGTTGGCTAAATTTGACAAGAAGAAGAGATAGAATGATAGGACACATCTTAAGACACCCACAACTACTCAATTAATGCATTTAACTGTGCTATAGTGCATATTTGAGTTCTGTTTTCTAGTACACAAATACTTCCATCTTTACTACAACAATTTACGGGTCCCTAGATTTTCCTCGCGCTGTTTAAGATAGTCTTCCTAATACTTGTGAGGGACTCTGTCATGAGAAATCCACTTTCTTTCAATGCATGCTTCATGGGCCACATACAACTGTCATAGCACACAAATTTTATAATGATAACGCGATTTCCCTACCTGAATATCTCGGCAGATGTTCATCTATATTGTCCCACTCTATGACAGCAATTAACATCATTCTTCTTCTTCTTCTTCTTTTATGACCACATAGGATCACTTTAGTCAGTCCGTCGTTCAGGTCTCTTTGAAGGGATTGTTCGGGCTTTGCGGTCCTCCCAGTACTTCTTCAGACGCTCCGATCTTCGTGCCCTTTCCTCAGTTGAAAATGTGCGTGTGAGATTAATCAACAATTTATTTACTTTTCAAGATATGAAATGATCTCTCATAAACCATCCTCCAATGGCTATTCTGGAACATCATGTATTAGGAGACAATTTCAAAGACTATACTGTTCAGCCTGGTGCAGCACACTGTCTAGTCCACAGGTTAACTTCGAGAGTGTCCAATTTTTTCTTCACGTCGCTGATTTATGCACTTACTTGCGACTTGAATGCCACAAAATCACTGTCAAGTGTTTGTCGCGCATTCGGTGGGTTGTTGTTGGCAACACATACTGAAGAATCCAAGCAAGCTTGGAAGTCTTCAATGACCTCTTCAAATTAATTATTTTCATCACTTCCCTTAGAGCTATGGTGGAGAACAAGATATCAAGCAATTTCTTAACTGTATCAGTAAATCACACCTATACACACTTTCTGTAGCTTATATTGTTATTTGAGTTGGATGTTTACGAAATTATATTACATATCTCACGAGTCACCATTATTATTTATTTTTATTTGCGGTTGGCTTTACACCCCACTGACAGATAGGTCTCATGACGACGAAGGGATAGGAAAGGCGTAGGATTGGGAAGGAAGCAGCCATGGCCTTAATTAAGGTACAGCCCCAGCATTTGCCTGGTGCAAAAATGGGAAACCATGGAAAACTATCTTCAGGGCTGCCGACAGTGGGGTTTGAACCCACTATCTCCCGGATGCAAGCTCACAGCCACGTGCCCCTAATCGCACGGCCAGCTCGCCCGGTACCATTATTATCATTAAACATTACACCATCACTGATGAAGAAAATAAAGTCTCTGTGTGTGGAATGGTAAGAAAATAGTGAATAATCTTGAAGAAATGAGTGGCGTAAATCAGCATCTCAAAAGAGAACTTGATGATAATGAATATTGTTTTTTAGCAGAAAAAGAATGGTAACATTCATCCAAGACTGTTAGGGTATTTTTTCTTTTTTACAATTGGCTTTACGTCGCACAGACACAGTTAGGTCTTATGGCAACGATGGGTTAGGAAAGGTCTAGGAGTGGGAAGGAAGTGGCTGTGGCCTTAATTAAGGTACATCCCTAGCATTTGCCTGGTGTGAAAATGGGAAACCACAGAAAACCATCTTCAGGGCTACCGACAGTGGGGTTCGAACCCACTATCTCCTGGATGGAAGCTCACAGCTTCGCAGCCCTAACCACATGGCCAACTCGCCCGGTGTTAGGGTAATTAGAATATTTTGTTTTCCTGTCACAAATGAAGCTAAAAGGTAAAATATACTAACCCCTCAATGAAGGCATTGCAAATTTCTTGTATAACATGTTCCCATAAGATGTTGTATACTTCACGAGGAATAGGGATTCGAGACACAACCCCATCCAAACGCATAGCAAATATCTGTAGCTCCTGCAACAAAACAAACAAGTATTGGTAGAAATGAAATCAACATTGCTTTCTACTAAAAATATTCCCGAAAAAATTAAGACAAATGTTGTTGTACCCTCAATAAAATGTCAACATATTGACTATGCTGGCTCATAACGTTCTTCACTTCCCAGTCGACCCTCTTCATATGATTTAAAATGTTACTGAGATCAACAGCTCGAGAAGACACACAAGCATACACTGGCTGACGTAACTCTACAGCAACATCTACCATCTGGAACAAAAGGTTCAAGATATTAGTTTTTACTCCACATTGCCAAGCCTATCATTAAATTACAGAATTTCCACATACTAAAGTACATATATCACATTATTAATGTACGGAAACACTGATGACCCAAACACACAAAAATTTACTGCTAGGCTTGTGTTTTCTTCAGTAACAGTATATACAAAAGTGCTCAACCTCTACTTTAAAAACTTCTACAAAATTCTCCACAATATTTACCTTTTCTCAACTCATTACAAAACTTGAGGGGGAACTATCAACTGATATACGAGCATCAAGCAGCAGTATAAAGTTCTAAGATGCATAATTTATGACAAGTTTTCGTACAATATTCATGAAGTTTCCAAATATTTCACTTGTAGGTATGTCAATTATAACATTTGTGCCTATTATAATAAACATACCCAACATAAAATTGTGTTTCATCATTTAAAAATTGTTTTCTTCATTACCCAACTTGGGTGGAATTTCTTAAACTCTTGGTAATGAAATTGCTCATCAATACCACACTCTCCTCTACCACTGCACCCCTCAGAAAAATGGCAACACTATGGAATATGATCAGAACATATATCACATCTTGCATTATCCTCTCTTCCAGTTGCATAGTTCAGTAAACTTTGTTAAAAAAAAAGAAGTGTATTTATTACTGTTTCACTTTACATTTAACCCTTTGGGTGACTGCTCTAAATGCAGATCAGTAGTGATTGATTGATTGATTGACATATTAACTTTACTACCGCTATGCGACTGTTGATGTGATCTCTAGTATTCATCACAATATGATAGCAGTCAATAATGAGATGAATAAGTAAATACAATTTTAATACCTACTGAAAGCATTTCTTTAGTTTCATCCCTGTTTTTCTAAGAGCTATACTGTAATCAGGCTTTATTTTTTTTTTGCTATGGGCTTTACGTCGCACTGACACAGATAGGTCTTATGGCGACGATGGGATAGGAAAGGGCTAGGAGTTGGAAGGAAGCGGCCGTGGCCTTAATTAAGGTACAACCCCAGCATTTGCCTGGTGTGAAAATGGGAAACCACGGAAAACCATATTCAGGGCTGCCGATAGTGGGATTCGAACCTACTATCTCCCGGATGCAAGCTCACAGCCACGCGCCTCTATGCGCACGGAATCAGGCTTTTGAGATCATAGTAATTAGTACTTTCAATCAATCAATCAATCAATCAATCAATCAATCAATCAATCAATCAATCAATCAATCAATCAATCAATCAATCAATCAAATTGTATTCAACAAACTTTGTTACATGATTTGTACGGATTCTCTTTTTCGTTACACTGAACATTTGGGAAATGACTATATTTGTTTTATTAGCAACTACATAACATCACACACACAAATATAGGAGGCCGATAAGGCCTCATAACATGTCATTATCATGGAATTAAGGCATGTCCAAGGTGTATGCTTTCTAGAAGTGTGTCTTTATTTGCACAACAAAAACAGATACACAAGGAGCTAGCTCTTGTAATCAGTTCCATCCTATCTTGCATGTTTTAATCTGGCCTATATGGCAACATGCCATTATGCCAGACTTGTGGTTGATTTACTCTGTGGTAAGAATAAAGAATCAGAATACAAAAATTTAAAACAATTGTTATGGGATAAAGGGCAGTAAAGAGGAAAAGTGGCAGGATCTAGGATGCTGGACAAATGACCACACAAAAAAATGTAAATTTTGAACAGATGTGCTAAAAGATCTTTTCTTTTCTATTTTCTTTTCAAAGTCAACAAAAACAACAATAACAACAACAGTGATTAACAAGAAATAACAATCCAAATTCCTATTTAGAAAGGGATATTACAGCAGCTTAAAAATTAACAAGTGAGGAGCAGCTCCCATTCCTTGGTCAGGAACTCATTGGTATATTATACAATGAAGAAGCTAGAGCTTCCAATAATAAATGTTACCCTCCAGAGGGACACTCCCGGCACTAAAAACCATACGCCACTTCGTTTCACTTTCAAAGTGCAGGAAAATAGTGGGACATCAAGAAAATCAGCTTGATGAACACTTAAAGAACAAGTCCCTAATGCATGCAAATTAAAACAGGACATAGTTTCTAGATGGAATAGCATATATTTCATGTTCGAGAGCCTCATGAAAGCTAAAAGGGGTATTATACAGGTCCTATCGACCGACTATTTTAATATCAGATCTCTAACAACATACTGAATGGGAGATGATAGAAAAAAATGAAGTCATGTTTAGAAATATCAGACCACCTTGGTGATAGCTAATGTGTGACAGCCAGTGTGAATTGCCTAGAGTAACACACTTGAAATTATCTTTATGTTGCTCCAATGTTGATCCTGGGTACATAGCTAGATTTGAAAGGACTCTTGAAGATTCAATGGCCAGGATAAATGATTGGTATAATTTGAAGACATACTGCTCTTGTTCCTAGATTTAAATATCTTAGATGTATTGTAAAAAAAGACCAGGAATCCATGTGGAAAATAATTTAGGAGAGAAACGTGCACAGAGTACAAGTTCCAGTAAAATCACGCAGCAAGGAGAAAATGAATTTTGAAACCAACGTAGATGAACAGGATTCTGGTTATGCCATTTCGGTTTTGAGTTTAGTATCAATTGTGTTGGGGATTGCAGTCTACAAGTTGTTGGTGTAAGTAGAAGATGACTTTGCAGACCCTGAGTATTGGTGAAAAATGCATTCAGTTCAGCTTCCACATCTCGCACGCATAACAAAAAGATTGCTTTGCATTCCAGCTTCTTGAGTTCCCTGTGAGAGTGTCTTCAGTGATGCTGGAAATATATATACACATACAAAAATACTGAGATATAAAAAAACACCATATGTCTTTCATCTTTGTTTTATTTTAGCTGATGATGATCTCCAGACTAGGTCGAAACATGTCCTATGTAGCCTTTTAGACAGACCGTTTATCAAATGGCAAACGTGTATTGAACAGATGGACTTTATACAATTAAATTCTTTTAGAATTTTATCTTAGTTATTTGAAGTCAATAAGGAACTAGAATGAAGTTCATTAATTATACCATGTTAACCCAATTAAAATTCACTTAATCGACCGAATAATCTATTAAAGACATTCAGTTAACTGATAAAAATTTTAATTGAACGAAAGCTGCTATAATAATAACAATAATAATAGTAATAATAAGTGACCACAAACAGAAACCTTATTAGAAACTCTAATATTCATCTACAATGACATCAAGTCAACTGAAAATGAATCTAAATAACATGAAGCATGTTCTAGAAAGGAAGTGCAATATTACAACAACAAAAAATAACTTAAACACAGCATTTACTTAGTGGGTGCAGTTTATTGCTCATTGATTAATGGTGGTGGAATTACTGTGAATAAAAAGAAGAGCATCAACATTGTCTGGGTGTAGAAGAGACCGCCGTGTGTTGAGAATGAAGTGTGCTGAACTAAAATTTATCTCTGAAGCTGAGCTTGACGCTTGCATACAAAATACATTCTTGGTGATTTGGTGAAGTCCATTTGTCCTCCAATCGGATGCCATATCTTCTTCCGTTCCACAATTTTGGTTGAAATATAGTTACAGCTCATCTGTTGGTGTAAGACCATCATCATCATCATCATCATCATCATCATCATCATCATCATCAGCGCATAAAGTAAATTTCATTACTTTACAAGGTTGTGCCGTAGTTGTGGAGTCGGATGACTTGGGCAGATTGGAATGATCGTAATTTATGCATGCAAATTTATTATTTCAACCATAATGGTTTAATTTATTTGGTCTGTATTGACTACAGACTAGTCAATCACTGATAACACAACCCAGCATTTTCAAACTTTTTCCTTGCGGCAAGAGGTGTGATAGGTGATCCTAACTAATTTTGGGTCGCTGAACACGAATCCGTTGTCTGTTTCTACGTATCACATCACGTTTTCTCGCAATAGGTATATCAAAATAAGAGATAGACCTGAATATTGCATTTAAAAAGTACTGAAAATGTTGATAATTTTGGAAATATTTATATTTCTTTGTATTATTATATATATTTTGAAATAGTTGAATATTGTCTTGAATTATTATATACAATGAATAATTATTGAGTATAAAATTACAATGAAATATTTAGCATGTATTGTAATATAATGCTGATTTACACAAAAACACATAAATAAACAACTCTGAGGAAATGAAAGCATTTTATTTTGACAATTAAACGTGATTTGCAAGCAAACAATGTAACTTTTATTCAGTATCTTTATGAATTCATAAATGTGAACAAAATAAACTTTAACAGTCCTAGATATCTGCTAGGAATGAACGCTTGGCTCCCCAGCGTCTGACTGCATCAAGTTTGTCTTCTCTTTTCAAACACCAACTGTAGTCGGCCATCATTGGTTCATCCCTCCTCCCCTGATATCTTCTTTCTGCCTCCTTGATTTCCTAATGGATCCTCTCTCCCATCTCTTCATTAATAGCCCCAAGATTTTCAGGAAATTGATCAAAATGAGAATGAAGGAAGTGCAGTTTCAGACTCATTCTGCACAACTCTTTCATATCACCCAACATCGTTTTCACTATTGTTTTGTATTGTTCATCCTTTACATTTCCTAGGAACTTTATTATGACATCTCTTATTGAATTCCATGCATCAAGTTCCACAACATTCATCGTCTGTTCAAAGTTTCTGTCTTTCAGAAGCTTTCTAATTTGTGGTCCATTAAAACTGCCTTCCTTGACTTTCGCATCAGATAAATGTGGAAATTTGCTTGCAATGTACTTGAAACAGGGGCTACTTTTGTCCAAGGCCTTAACGAACTGCTTCATGATTCCCAGTTTGATGTGTAGCAGTGGCAAAATATTTTTTGTGGGTCAACTAAGGCAGCATTTGTAACATTTGTAACATTTTTCACACCAGGTGTCAAAACTTGTCTCTTGGGCCAGGAAGGTGTAGACCAGTGTTTGTCCCTAGCTCTGCTGTCCCATTCATATAAATAACAAGGGAATTTAGTGTAGCCTGCTTGTTGTCCTAATACAATACCACATACCTTCAAGTCACTACACACATCCCACCAGTGCTCATGATATTTGTTTTTATCTAAAACAGTTTGCATTGTGATATATTGTAATTTTCTTTTAGTGAAACCGAATGTGCCACAGGAATCGAAGCTAGAATGTTTCCGTTATGAAGTAGTACAGCCTTTAAGCTCCTGTTGTAGGAATCCACAAACAGCCGATTCGCTGTTATCACAAAGCAGCACTGTGCTGCAATGACACATTTTCAGACAGTAAATGGCAAATAACACGAAGACTAGGTGTGATACAATAGAACCAATGACATTTTTTAAATCAGGAGACCTTTATTTAGTTAAAATCATGTATCAAATGCTTTGCCGCAAAAATCATGCTGGGTAGTGTAATTTACATTCCACCTAGTCAATAGTAATACAATATTTATTGTTGGCTAATTACTGTACAAGTTTTGAGAACTTGCAGCTCTCTTCATCTATGGTTTTGCAATTTACCAATCATTTCTTGGACTTTGATCTCATTACTTGTCTGATAACTTTTTTTTTTTTTTTTTTTTTTTAACATGAGATGAAAATCATCTTATTGGTCCGTATTGACTGTAGTTCACAATTGAGGAAAAAAGTCTTGGTTTATCCACCTATTCAATACTATACATTTCAATCTATGAGACTGATATAAGTCACATTAATATTGCAGACATGTTTCGACCCTTCATCATCAGTACATTACAATAAGACAGTTAAAATTATAAACAACTTGATTAAGATAAAAATCTCCTTTGGAGAATTATGGTGTTAAGTGTCCACTTATTCGGACCTTTCTTGTTCCCATTAGATTCTCGGTTCAATACGGAATTAACATGAAGTTTTTAAACTTGAATAGATGTCAATCCTCATACTACTGTCAAATCCACACTGTAGTATTACATAGAGGCTAATCTTCTAAAAGTGGTGAGGCAATATTCCATAAAAGTGATGCCTCACGGTCCAGTGGAGTGGCGTGTGATGGTGCCGGTGAGAGTTGTAGCTCACTCAACAGTCAATATTAAGCTTTGTGGGGAAAAACTTGCTGAAAAAAGAACAAGCAGCGATGTTTGATTTTCTGATAATGAAGATAGTCAATTTAAACTTGGGATACACGCCGACGCATATGGACCGCTATCTCCAGAGTGATAAAAGCACTAGCTGACCGTGCAAGAAGAATTTGTGAACCACAACATTTAGAATAGCTCAGCCACCTCAATATGGCCCTACGCCAGGGCCCGGGTGCTTATGACATGTCATATTTTTTTCCTTTATATTATTTCCATGCAAAATACAAGTTAAGCATGATGTTATCTATGGTGACTAAAATTATGCAATATTTTGGCTCTTTTAATGTTTTTTTTTGTCATTTTCTGGTAACTTTTCACATTATGGTCATATATCCCAGGAATTCTCATATTTTTATCATATTTGAATCTTTTTATTAAGTTTTTGCATACCTGTTTGCAGTCGTCTAAAAGACAGATTTTTCACATCTTCTAATTGTTGTCTGTAATTTCTTACAATTATCTTTCTTATAAATATATACAAGTATTTATGTGAATTAGGAGGGTAAGCTGTATAGAAATAGGCAGATGTGTGGAAAGTGACACAACAGCGAGCCTCAAATGATTTGGCGTATTTCAAACATGCCCCAATAACATCCTCCAATGTTGAGCGGTCTTTTTCCTCCCTCAAGTCAATGTTATGTTCCTATTTGAAAACTTTAAAATACAGTGGATGCCGTTTGTTCTAATCACGGATAATGTCATCAAGTGTATTATATAATCACTTTTAAGAAGTCCCGTACGGACAAATACTGAAACATTGAAAATCTTCCGTATATTGTGATCATGAATTCGGTTTACGTTATCACATTTGTTTTCAAGGATTTTGTTCTAAGGAATGTGAGTAGAGTGAGTACAAGGAAAACGCTCCTAACTTTTAAAAACAACTTTTTAGACTGCACCCGTCTTCAAGGCCACTTCCACGTCTCATCTTTTGTAGCAGGTGTACGATAGAAAACCGGTCAGCACAGGTGGTAACCCTCCTGCATACACTTTATCTTTTGTTTCTTCCCTTACGGCAGTTTAGCCAAGGACCACTCACTCTAGTCTTACTAAAGCTTTCACACTGTGAAGTTCTCAGCGTTGTAGTGCAGTGATGGCTAAAGTAAAAAGCAAACGTAAAGACTTAACCATTTAAGAGAAACTTTCAATTATAGAACGTTATGGCAAACTGCCTACAATGAGTCAACGCAATACTGCTGTGGAGTTACGAATTTCACAACCTCTTCTATGCAAGCCAATGAAAAATAGAAACAATATTCTTAAGGCAGCAGGAGAAAACAAAAACTTTGAAGTCTTACTCAGGAGATACTCAACAGTAAGGGGTTATTTGTGTAGCATTGTAATGCATTATTCGTATGTGAGAAATACCTTAAATTGCATCAGTAGACTAAGCACCATTTGTTCAAGAAAATCTATGAACTGCGAGTATAAAAATGTTGAAATTGGGTGAGAAGTTACAATCTATTATCCTAAAACATCAGGAATACCATGTTTAACAAAATTATGTTTGTTCAAATTTATACATAAACCTAAAGCTAAACGCGAATACCTCGAAACCAACTATTGGTAACCTAGTAAAATGTTGTAACATAACAGTGCTGGAAGCTGGACTTGTTGCTGTTTTTGGTCAGCCAGTTCTTTTCTTATGCACATCCTGAACAGTATCGTCGGCTTCAAATTTATCCCAAATACGATCGATTGTTGTACGTGTTAGTGGCTGAGTTCTGTACACATTACGCCATTGCCACAGTACCTCCATCATATTTTTGTACTTCCAGTACCACTTCAATATGGCCTTGCATTGCTCAAAAGACAATCTTACTTCATTTGTTGCTGCACTGTCATCTGCTGGAAAACATGTGCCAAGATTGTAGCGCTATTCACGTGACCATCAACTGTTGAGAAAACAATGGACTATACTATCGTGCAAGAATTGCAATGAATGGCTGAAGGAGAAGTGCAAAGATGTCGAAGGCTGTATGGTCCTGGGAAAGGTAGATGCTGCATACAGGAAAATCAAGGAAACCTTTGGAGAAAGGAAATCTAGGTGTATGAATATTAAGAGCTCAGATGGAAACCCACTTCTAGGGAAAGAAGACAAAGCAGAAAGATGGCAGGAACATATCCAACAGTTGTATCAAGGTAAAGGTGTAGATAATTTGGTTCTGGAACACGAAGAGGCTGTTGATGCTGATGGAATGGGAGACCCAATTTTGAGGTCAGAGTTTGACAGAGCTGTGAGTGACCTAAATAGGAACAAGGCACCTGGAATTGATGACATTCCCTCTGAATTACTGACTGCCTTAGGAGAAACCAGCATGGCAAGGTTATTTCATTTAGTGTATAAGATGTATGAGACAAGAGAAGTCCCATCCGATTTTCGGCAGAATGTTGTTATACCTATTCCCAAGAAACCCGGTGCTGACAGGTGTGAAAACTACTGCACCATTAGTTTAGTATCTCATGCCTGCAAAATTTTAACACATATTATTTACAGAAGAATGGAAAAACAAGTTGAAGCTGAGTTGGGAGAAGATCAATTTGGCTTCGGAAGAAATGTAGGAACACGTGAAGCAATCCTGACTTTACGTCTGATCTTAGAGGATCAAATCAAGAAGGACAAGCCCACATACATGGCATTCGTAGATCTAGAAAAGGCATTCGATAATGTTGATTGGACCAAGCTATTTATGATTCTGAAGATGATAGGGATCAGATACCGAGAACGAAGAATCATCTACAATCTGTATAAAAATCAGTGTGCAGTGATAAGAATCGAGGGCTTTGAAAAAGAAGCAGCAATCCAGAAAGGAGTGAGGCAAGGCTGCACTTTGTCCCCTCTCCTTTTCAATGTTTACATAGAACAGGCAGTAAAGGAAATCAAAGAGAAATTTGGAAAGGGAATCACAGTCCAAGGAGAGGAAATCAAAACCTTGAGATTTGCTGATGATATTGTTATTTTACCTGAGACTGCAGAAGATCTTGAAAAGTTGCTGAATGGTATGGATGAAGTCTTGGGTAAGGAGTACAAGATGAAAATAAATAAGTCCAAAACAAAAGTAATGGAGTGCAGTCGAATGAAGGCAGGTGATGTAGGAAATATTAGATTAGGAAATGAAGTCTTAAAGGAAGTAGATGAATATTGTTACTTGGGTAGTAAAATAAGTAACGATGGCAGAAGTAAGGAGGACATAAAATGCAGACTAGCACAAGCAAGGAAGAGCTTTCTTAAGAAAAGAAATTTGCTCACTTCCAACATTGATATTGGAATTAGAAAGATGTTTCTGAAGACTTTCGTGTGGAGCGTGGCATTGTATGGAAGTGAAACATGGACGATAACTAGCTCAGAAAGAAAGAGAATAGAAGCTTTTATAATGTGGTGTTACAGAAGAATGCTGAAGGTGAGATGGACAGATCGAATCACGAATGAAGAGATCCTGAATCGAATTGGTGAGAGAAGATCGATTTGGCTAAATTTGACAAGAAGAAGAGATAGAATGATAGGACACATCTTGAGACACCCAGGACTTGTTCAGTTGGTTTTTGAAGGAAGTGTAGGTGGTAAGAACGGTAGGGGTAGACCAAGGTATGAATATGACAAGCAGATTAGAGCAGATGTAGGATGCAATAGTTACGTAGAAATGAAAAGGTTAGCACAGGATAGGGTGGCATGTAGAGCTGCATCAAACCAGTCTATGGATTGATGACTCAAACCCACGTCATTTTGTTCCAAAGATATTAACTATATCAAAGAGTGTCTACATTTTGCTGGACCCCTCTGCATTGATAAAATTTTCCAAATGTTTACTTCCCCAAATCCTGCAAGAATTGTCTTGCAACAATATGAAAATTGCTTTCTAATCTTCAATGAGCTTCTCTTCAGAAGCAGAATTGGCATTTTTTATGATTAAAGATCCTTTTCTTTTCTTACTAACATTTCAGCCCAGCTAAAAAATACCAGTTCATTTGCACAACTCTTTCTTCTAACAATTTATTTCTTATGTTCCAGACATTCCTGTAAATAAGAACTCTTCAAAGTAAATTGTAGGGATCAGATCGATACTAAGAGACTAAGTAAATTTTCCCAACTTATACAAGAAGTGTCACTGTACTGGAAACCTGGAGAAATCTTCGTCATTTCTGACGTAAAGTACGGATAGTAATATGACTGGTGTTTTGAACATGGTAGTGGATGTTTCTCTTTGCTAAGGACTTCAATACCTTATGAACTCTTATTTTAATGCTTTTTGATAGAAATCATTTGGGAAAATAGTAATTATGGTAACATGTTCTCGAACCATGTTCTTCAACAAAGTTCATCAAGAAAAGTATGAGAGGGAAAATGAAATAATAGGAAACTTTATGTAAGAAGCGCATGCAACATTTAAAGGAAAAATATTTATTGATCTTATAAAAAATATATAAATAATTTGTTCATGGTTTCACCAAAAGTTTTCTATTGTTATAAATGAACAATACAACATAATTAAAATATAGGAAATACAGCAGGACTGGTAAGACATTTAATAATGTTATTAGTTTTATCTCCCACTTAAATAATTCTCTTTCTTAGAGTTAATTTTACAGGCTGCGGTTGGCATTATACATGCTAAAGTGTGCGGAACATCAAATTTGTAACATAACACTATCATCGTTGCGTGCAAGAGAAACTTCTATAATGAACAGTAGTCTATTAAAATATTATATTACGTTCTAAATATGACCAACATCATACACCTGATTTATTTTAAGTTAGGGTGACCATGACGTCCCATTTTTAACGGGATCATCCCTTCTATCAGTTGTTGGTCCTGTTCTTGTTTGAAATACAGTCAATGCTACGATACATAATATAACATAACAATAAACTTGGTTGCAACTTTAAATGTTTTATTGATCCTGGCTCAGGCCAATGATATTTAAAGGTGTTCAAATATGTCAGCCTCGTGTTGGTAGATTTACTGGTACATAAAAAACTTGTGTGGGACAAAATTCAGGAACCTCATATCTCCAAAAGCCATAAAAGTACATGCTCAACGCTGAAACTGTTAAGGTTATGATCATGACCAAGACACATTTCCGTGATGTATCTTGCACATGTTTCTACAGTTCTTTTTAGAACATCCAAACCTTTTGGTGGAAATTCATAACTCTTTAAAGTATCAAAGAAAGACTGACCCAGATACAGGATGGGAACTGATTTACTTAGGCTAAGATTCAATGCAGAATTGATGATTTTTAACATTTTTTAAAAGAAGTTTTATAACTTTCAGAATATCTTTAAGAGTCACTATAATGATGTGAGTTAAGAACTGCAATATACCAAATCATGTTTTAGTGAATAATATATTTGTTTGGAAATGAATTATAATAAATATTGCACGAATGTCCAATTATAGGATTCACTTTCTCGAAAGACAATCAACAAAACATGCCTGAGCGTCCCTTTTTCCATTTTCAAAATCTGGTCACCCTATTTTAATTAATTCCTTTGTCACCAAGCCTTGGTTATTTACCTAAGCTCTCTCTGTGGATCAGTGGTAGTGTGTTGGCCTCCAGATTCCAAGATCGTGGGTTCAAACCTAGTAGAGGTGATAGGATATTTGAAGGGCAGAGAAAAGTCCATTCAACACTCCATGACGTACGATGTCAGCATGTAAAAGATCTCTGGTGACACATTTGGTGTTACCTCACAAAATTCAATTCATTAAAACTCAACAATGGACACCCAAGAGAGATGTAATTTATTCTGCCATCTAGTAAGGCCTGCAGTAAAATGGTACTTTAGAAATGTTGAGCAAGCAGCCAGATGGTGTCAAATTAAAATGCATGCACATGGTAACTACTGAGGCCATCCATTATTATTATTATTATTATTATTATTATTATTATTAATTTATCTAATGTAAATGCATCCAGTAGGTGTGTTATATGTAGAATCTTTGTTGATATTTTGTTATTGTGGCACATATGAAACCTAGCATCCTCTGCTTGTACTCACCTGAGCATACAATTGCTGCAGGAAGGGTGAGCTACCTTGAGATGTCGATGCCGCCAGTTGCTCCATATAACTATGAAGAAGTTCAAACTGTTTAGCCAGAAATACCAATGACTCCACACCCACCACACGTTCAGCTAGTCCATATAAAGTTTCTTGTTGGGTCAAGTCAACAACTGGAGAAACACAAGGTTCAGCAATCTGAAATAAAATGTATAAAATCGTACATTTCAAAGGCTACTTTTACCAAGGGTCTACTTTCTAAAATAAAGAAAATCCTGGTCATTTCTTCAATAAATCCTTATTTAAAAAAAAAGCTTACCCAAAAATAAATATGCTGGAAAGGTAATCAGTGTACTTACTTAACAAGATAACTTCAACAGAGTTGGTGAGTGTTTTGTGGAGTGGTATATGTCTACATTTAATGATGTACAAAAAACATAAGGATATTTGAGAAACTGAGATATAACATACCGTAAATTTTAACAGTTTTCATGCTTTCCTAAGAAACGTTTTACAATGTATTGAATCTTAGGAAGTGTTCTTGAAGACTGCTAAATGGAATGAACTCAACAATAGGCAATAATAGCCAACAATAGACCATCCTAAACATATATAGTGTTATGCAGCTAAAAATTACTACCTTTCACAAGAATGCAAATCTTTATTTCCATACCCTAATTTTTACCTCCATCTGTGAGGGAGGAAATTCTCTGACCTTCTCCTCAGTGTTAAACAGCGCTTATGGGAATGATGATACCATTGAGATCAGAGGATGCTACTAGGGCAGTAACGTTGTTTGAGGATGGGCACAGCTTGTGTTATGTTTCTGAGTTGTTAGACTGTGCTCCATCAATAATTTCACGTATCGGGAACTGGGTTCATACTCTTGCAGGCCAGGATCTGGTAGGAGGAGGTCAACTTCTGCAAGGGACGACCAGTTCTTGGGCCTTCAAATTCCCTGTGACCAGCACAATACTGTGATTGAAGCCAGAAGTCGGCTTGAACAGGTATGAGGTATGAATGTCAGTGAGTGGATGGTGAGGAGGAGGTTACGTGATGCTGAACTCTACTCCAGAAGACCTGCCAGTGGTCCAGATCTGGCGAGTCAATATTGACAGATTCGCTTACGTTTCACAGAAGACCATCGGAACTGGGTTAATGAACAATGGGGAACAGTTCTCTTCACAGATGAATCTTGGTTTAGCCTCAGATCAACAGAAGGACGAGGAAGGATGTGGAGGAGAGTGGAGAAATGTATTATCCATGGAACATTTCTTCAAGGATAGCTTCAATGGCAGTTCTGTAATGGTTTGAGTAGGCATCTCCTTGGATGCCCAAACGGAGCTCGCCTTTGTGGAAGGTGGGTCACTTATGGCCCATTACTAGATTGAAGAAATCCTGGAAGAACATGTTCTTCCTAATGCACCATTCATAGGTGAAGATTTCCAGCCAATACAGGACAATGTGTGCCCTCATGTGGCAAGATGTGTTCTTCAGTACCGTGATAAAATAGGGATCCAACTACATGCAGTCTGGATCTCAACCTACTTGGGCATTCATGGGACATTTTGGAAGAAAGGTACACAGTCATAGTCCAGACACTTTTCAGAAGCTGCAAGAAATCATTCAGGAATAAATAATTGGAGCTCATTCCTCGAGTGGATATTGTGGCACTCACCAGGAGTATGCCTCAGAGGCTCAAGGCTGTGATTTGCGCCAGAGGTGGACAATTAAATGATGGGAGGTACTCAAACATTCACCATATGTCCCTAACAAGTGTCACTGTGATTTCAGTCTCTTTAAAAAACTCAAGAACCCACTGAGGGGTGGCGTTTCCCCAATCAGAGATGCCATTCTGCAAAGCAGCGAGTTGCTCCATCAGGATATCAACAAAAAAAAGGCACTGTCACTGGTGTCCAGCATCTTCTAGCGGTGAGGTCAAAGTTCATAAAAAATGGCTGGGGACTACACTGAAGGGATGTAACAATCTGCAGGTATTGCAATAAATGGTTTCTCATATATGAATGTGTTGGCACTACTTTCCTTCCAAATCTCATATATTCTTCATTGTTCTCCTTGATGATAAATGATCAATGTTTTGTAATTTGCCAATAATCAAAAATATAATATTGAAAATTCATCTCTTTATATTCTTTCCTAGTTTTACTTCCCATAGATATTCCACTGAATTTATTGGCAGTGAAAGCAAAACTTTCCCTAATTCACTTTAGCATAGGCGAATGTACAATGTTGAAGTGAAATCTACTGACTAAATTTCAGAGATTGCTCAGGGATGTTGGAAGGGTATTTTGATATAAGGAACCCATGGTTGCTAGCAACTCAATATTACTGAGTAACTGTATTTCTTTCTTTTCTTAAACTTGACTACCTTTGTGTTTGTTTCACGGAATTCGTTTTGATTTTCGAATAAACTAGCTTTGTATACATTTCTTTTATACAAGGGGGAGGTCACTGCATGACCATGCACTACGAACAATTAGACCTACTGTGCTTCCGAGAGAGAGAGAGAGAGAGTGAAATCCAGTGTCGGTGTAGCCCAGTCTTGTCGAATAACACCAAGGGGTCAACTCAAGGCTTAATGTTCCCATCCAATGGACGAATCACCATTAAGAGAAAAATATGCCCTCATCCCCATGTGAACACTGTGAAATGGTCTGGAATTGAAACCAGGATTTTGGCAAGCAATCCAGTAATTAGAAATTGTTTATTACCACTTCTCCTACCCTCCCGGCTAACACCACTGGGACTTGAACCATGTAAACATGGTGTCAGACCGTACAGGCTTGACTTCCATACATTTACTCAGTGACAGTAACATTTGCCTAATTGCTATGGTACTTCCTGTTTAGCATAAAGTTTACACTGCAGTTCACAATCTTACCACGGGGCTTGAACTCTACCACAACAATACAAACACATTACTTTAAACAGCAAGCACAGTGGCAATTAGTCGAATTATACTGCACTGAATAAATGTATGCAAAGGCAGTTTAGTTCAAAAAATAAAAGTACCCAGGGGTTCAGAAATAAAATTACTTAGTAGTGAGTCGCCAGGAACCATGGATTACTTATATGAAAATACTTAACCAACATTCCTGCACAACCTCTTAAAGTTTGTCAATAAAGTTCAGTTCCATCCTGTATATCTGATCCAGAAAACTATAATTTTGTGATTGGAACCTTCCATTTTCAATATTTCAGTTTAATAGTTATGGTATGAACTACAGTAATAGGTAAATAATTTCTTAATTTCAGGCTGAACTGATGAAGAGGCTAAATGAACTTCCCTGCGAACAATGCATAACTGTGATCTCTCGCTCAGTATTGTATGCCAGAGCAAAGCAAAAAATCAGACTATCATTTCTCAACTTTGTGATGTAGTCATTCTATTCTCTCAGGGAGAATGTTACCTACCCTGTAGCAGAGGGGAGGAAGAGGCAGCAAAGTATCTAGTGGATTTAAAGATTATATAAATGATGATGATGATGCTTGTTGTTTAAAGTGGCCTAACATCTAAGGTCATCAGTACACAGATTATATTAAAAAGTTACAGTTATTACTATTCATACTGAAAAGTTTTATGGTTGTGACCTGTTCTGGGATACAAAACAATATTCTGACAGCCCTTACTGGAAAGTTTAGAATCACCAAAGGTTTGTAATACAGCAGAAGCTGCTATAGCGAGTACAGCATCCAGTCCAGTACAGTCCTTTTTTCTACCCCATGAAAATTCCTTTATTAAACTGCGTATTATCCCAAGGTTACAGCAAGAACCCTATCACTGATGCATATCTTGGAGGCCACTACGTAGAATATGCACTAGCCAGCGTCTTGGTAGGTGTGCTAGGTACCAACTGATGAGCCCAACCTAGCACACGAGGGCGAAACGCTGGCAATCAGGAATGAGTTAGCTGGAAAATTTATAATGTCCAATAAAAGACCATTTATATTGGTATTATAAATTTCCTCATTCGGGACAAATATTTCAGATTCCCTACGGGAATCAACATCTGTATCATCGCATACAATAGCTTATATTTTGAGCACCCCCCAAGGGTTTCCCTTTTGCAAACTTCTATGAATAGAATAAGAATGTGGCTTGTTTACAGCTCTCCTTCTAAGAACTTGCACCATTATTTATTGCCTAATTGTAGCCTCTGAAAGATGATATAAATGTTGACTCCCATAGGGAACCTGAAATATTTGTCCCAAATGAGTAAATTTATAATACCAATATAAATGGTCTTTTATTGGACATTATAAATTTTACAGCTAACTCATTCCTGGTTGCCAGTGTTTCGCCCCCGTGTGCTAGGCTGGGCTCTTCAGTTGGTAAATAGCATACCCACCAAGATGCATGGCTAGTGCATACCGTGGAGGCCACTGCGTAGGCCACTTAGAGCCACCGGCAGTGCCAATGCACTTTGAGAGACTATGTCTCATTACCAAAAATTGATGCATGTCTGGCCATCAGATTCCATGGGTCGATTTCCATCAAACATATAGGGGTTTATGTTTGAACTATGAGCTACAAGGTGATATGGTTTATAAATTGAAATTCCAACGGGTTTAGAATTTGGAAAATGTTCTGGTAGGTTCTCGATTGCCACGACTTGTTCACGTGCTATTACGTCATCGGCAACGTGGAAAAGGTGATGTGGACTGAACCCTGAATACCTGGCTGTGCCGTGCCGTGTTGTTGAGGACTCATGTAAACTCTGGCCATACCGTTACAAATATCGGACTTTATAAATTTATGTTACAGGTGACCAATGGTTCCTGGTACAATACGAACACAAACTTAAACAGAGTCAATAGAATAAAACACAGTAAACAATAATATAAAGACTAATACGAAACACTACGTTTATATGCAATGAAACAAACCACAATCCCTCATAAAACGGATGGCAAGGTCTGGTGACTGCTCGTCATCTCATAAGATGAGGGAGTTTTAGACTTCGGTACAGTTCAGCCAGGTTCACACATTCCGTAAAGCTGTGTACCATGGTAATATGATCGCCGCAAGTACACACCGGACGGGGTTCTGCTTTCAGTAAACAGGAGCGCATTACTATACTGCGGCCGATCCGAAGACAACATAATACCAATGCTTCCCTCCGAGAAGCCTGAAGGGAACTCCTGCATACCTTCGTTGTTACTCTTATTGCTCTCAGCTTATTTGGCAGTGAGGTCACTCCATCTCCCGATGGAACATAAGCAAATGTCTCAGCTGAAAGCGAATATCACTGCCAGGAACCTTCTAAGACAATGGGGGCAATGCCTCCTTGCCAGCCTTTTCAGCTAACTCATCCCCATCTACACCCATGTGGCTTGGGAGCCACATAAACGTGATTCTGGTGGTGGCATCCGAACACCCGGTCAGCAAGTCCTGGATCCGCTGCATCAGAGGGTGCCGAGGAAAACATGCATCAATAGATTCTAGCGAGCTCAAGGAGTCGGTACACAGCAGAAAGTGCCGTGTAAACGACGACTGATTCTAGATACCAGCCAACAACAGACAGGAAGAGCCTCCGATAAATCAAGGGGTCCATGTACTCCTTCAGGCCAGTGTGCAGATGCAGGATTATTTCAGGTCGTCATGGAGGTACCCCACTTGGTTATATGACAAGACAAGGAACCAAAGGTATCAAACAATCTATAACTGCTATCCAAGCATATTCCAAACGGCCATGTTGCTCGAGGGTAAGCAGCGTATAGCCGACGGTTTCCATTGTGGAATACGCAAGGATACCTTGGGTGAAGTGGCATCTGCTGCAAATTTGCAGCATAGGACAGAAGCATTTGCTGGCGCCTCAGATGTAAAGGCAGCACACCAGATTCAGCAAGCAGGCTAGCAATGGGGCTTGTACGGAAAGCACACTGTTGCTATGACAGGCAGCAGGACGCGAACTGCTACCGCCTCCAGCGGGGTTCTTAGTGGAACCTCTTCACTGTAGGATCAGAACGGACAAAAATGCCAACGCCACCGAAAGCGCAGTTAACATAATGTTGTTCTGTCAAGTATAGTTGAAAATTTCTCAAGACTGTATGATGACCTAGTCTGAGATTAGTTTCCTGAATGCAGACTATACTTGCCGAAAACTCACTAATTAGCTGATGCAGCACAGCAAGATGCCTATCATAACTGTTACAATTCCACTGTAACAGTGCCGTAGTGTGGACAAAAAGGGAAGAGTGTTACATTATAAGCGGCGGATGCTTTGAAACTTAAGCACTAACATCAACAACTATATCCGTAGATGTAGATGAAAGCTCGACGTCCATCCTGTCATCAATGGACGATGGGACTGACAATCAGAATTTCGACACATTTTGGGGGCGGGACTTCCTCCTACGAGAGGAGCGCTCAGGTTTAGGAGCAGGCGTGCCTGCTGGTGCTGATTCATACCCTCCAAATGGAGCACACGATTTCCCCTTCGCAGAAGAAGGGTGGGAGCGCCTGGTAAGAGCATTCCTCTTCTCCACATTATTTTCTTGTTTAGACAGGCTGGGAGATATTTTCCCAGCCCTGGCTGATGATCCTGCTTCCGCCGGCGTGGGCATGGCTTTCACCGACCTCTTTGTGGGCGGAGACTTGGCCTTCCCCCTGCTGTGCCGAGTTAGGAGTCCCAGCCGGCACCGACTTCTTTGTGGTCGAAGGTGGGTTGGTCCCCACCTTTGGGCTTTTACTCTTTGTGGCTTTGCTCACAGGAGCAACAGCCGCCTTGGGCGCAGCAATCGTAAGAGGTGTAACCTGAACACACTGTGCTATCTTCGTGCAGTTTAGCGTCTTGGTGGGTGCATTTATAGAATTGAACTTATGGTGAGCTTCCTGGTAGGAAAGACCATCCCGGATCTTCTTCTCACCAAGATATACTGGAGAGTTCCGATCTCGGGGTGAATGAAGACCAGGGCAGTTGTATGAAGTTGTGCATTCTTCTGTGCCGTGAGCTCCTCTGTCACATGTACCACACACAGGCGGATTCGAGCAATGAGATACCATATGCCCGAACCTCCGGCATTGATAGCAGCGCATGGGAGGTGGGATGTATGGCCTCACATAGCAGTGATATGTTGTTACCTTGACTTTTTCTGGTAACACTGACAATTTGAAGGAGACAATGAACACACCCATGGCAACGTCTTCGCTGTTGACTTTGCGCGTAATGCGCCGGATGTGTGTCACGCCACGGTGCTTCATGTCTTCCATCAACTCGTCATCAGTGTTCAAGATGAGATTGTGGTGGAAGACAACCCCGCAAACCAGACTCAAGGTTTTGTGCTCCTCCACTTTGACGGTAATATCGCCAAAGGGGTTGCACTTGAGCAACCGATCAGCTTACAAGGCAGTGTGCGTCTTTAGCAACAAACTACCGTTGCACATTTTTTTCAGTTCTTCCAGTTTGCCGTAGACACCTTCTATGTGCCTACTAAACAAAATAGACTTTACCAGCTTGAAGTCACTCCCATCAGTTCTAGTAGCAACCAGAAACCTAGGGAAGCTGGATCCCATTCCTTCATGCTGTACTTGTTCCCGGAGGGTTGAACCCCTCAAGGAATCAAAAGTTTAAGATTTCGGTGGGGGACCACCTTGGGCAGGCTGAAGATGTTTCGAAGCCATGCCCAAAATCATCCTCCCTGAATACCACCCACTCCGATCAGGAGCCTCTGTAGCCGAACCAAACAGCCAAGGCAATACCCACCTGGTCGTAACAGGTATTGCCCAGGGTCCGCTGTTAGAAATGCCTAATACGGCATGACTGAGGCAATAAGCACTAGGATTCCCTTCCTCCAGTCACCAGCAATAGCATGCACCCCTTAGCGTGTACAGAGTATAAATATAAATATAAAAATAAAAAACAATTATTAGTAATACTTCCTTCTGGCATTCGGCTGTGCAGGGACCTGTGTAGTCAGGCAGATACTACTGCGCGGGTACATGACGCTCCCACCCGACGTGAGTTTTGGGAATACAGTTGCGCTTTCGGGCATAGTCGCACATGTAAGAGGCCCATCTCCGAGCAGCACACACGTCAAGAATATTGAATTGGTCTGCAACTAACATACATTACATACATATGCCTTTCAGTGTTCAGTCTGCAAGCTTCTGAGAATTTACTAAACGTCGCCACAATCCTCGATTTGCAACTAGTGTTGTGGCTTCATTTAGTTCTATACCTCTTATCTTTAAATCGTTAGAAACCGAGTCTAACCATCATCGTCTTGGTCTCCCTCTACTTCTCTTACCCTCCATAACAGAGTCCATCATTCTCCTAGGTAACCTATCCTCCTCCATTCGCCTCACATGACTCCACCACCAAAGCTGGTTTATGCGTACATCTTCATCCATCGAGTTCATTCCTAAATTAGCCTTTATCTCCTCATTCCGAGTACCCTCCTGCCATTGTTCCCACCTGTTTGTACCAGCAATCATTCTCGCTACTTTCATGTCTGTTATTTCTAACTTATGAATAAGATATCCTGAGTCCACCCAGCTTTCGCTCCCGTAAAGCAAAGTTGGTCTGAAAACAGACCTATGTAAAGATAGTTTCGTCTGGGAGCTGACTTCCTTCTTACAGAATACTGCTGATCGCAACTGCGAGCTCACTGCATTAGCTTTACTACACCTTGATTCAATTTCACTTACTATATTATCATCCTGGGAGAACACACAACCTAAATACTTGAAATTATTGACCTGTTCTAGCTTTGTATCACCAATCTGACATTCGATTGTGTTGAATTTCTTACCTACTGACATCAATTTAGTCTTCGAGAGGCTAATTTTCATACCATACTCATTGCACTTATTTTCAAGTTCCAAGATATTAGACTGCAGGCTTTCGGCACAGTCTGCCATTAAGACCAAGTCGTCAGCATAGGCCAAACTGCTTACTACATTTCCACCTAACTGAATCCCTCCCTGCCATTTTATACCTTTCAGCAGATGATCCATGTAAACTACGAACAGCAAAGGTGAAAGATTACAGCCTTGTCTAACTCCTGTAAGTACCCTGAACCAAGAACTCATTCTACCATCAATTCTCACTGAAGCCCAATTGTCAACATAAATGCCTTTGATTGATTTTAATAATCTACCTTTAATTCCATAGTCCCCCAGTATGGCGAACATCTTTTCCCTCGGTACCTTGTCATATGCTTTCTCTAGATCTACGAAACATAAACACAACTGCCTATTCCTCTCGTAGCATTTTTCAATTACCTGGCGCATACTGAAAATCTGATCCTGACAGCCTCTCTGTGGTCTGAAACCACACTGGTTTTCATCCAACTTCCTCGCAACGACTGATCGCACCCTCCCTTCCAGGATGCCAGTGAATACTTTGCCTGGTATACTAGTCAATTAGATACCTCGATAGTTGTTGCAATCCTTCCTGTTCCCTTGCTTATAGATAGGTGCAATTACTGCTTTTGTCCAATCTGAAGGCATTCATGTTTGTGGGTTACTGTAGTCACGTCCTAGTTCGTGAACCATGGGCAACGGCTGAGTGGCCTAGTAAGTGGTCCTGAGAGTCGGGATACCAGTTGCTATGGAATGGGAGTGGGCATCTCGGACATATTCTGAGTCGTGGCCCTCCTTGTGCTCAGGCGGCTAGGACTATACAATTCACCGTGGTCCATAACCCGTTAGAGGAGAGATCTTCACTTGGACTATGTGCAAGTAGGGCAGCATCCTGCTTCATGACTTTACCGAGCTCAGAACACTTTAAGCAAGCCTCGGACCTATGGGAGTAATGGAGTCCCACTCCCATTTGACAGGTGAGGGACTCCTTGGAAACAACTTGGCGAACGAAATGGAATTCGATGGGGAGCTATCAATATTAATGGGGCTTATGGAAGAAAGAGGGTAAAACTGCAACTAACACACAAAAAAAACCAAAAAAACAATAGAGCCGACCGATGGCCACATGACCCTTTTAGCCTTCTATGCCAGGCAGGGATTACCTGTATATGTGTTCAACCCCTTCAATCTACAGGGGGTCCAACACATTGTACCAAACCACAATCCGTGTCCATGCTTAGGTCACCCCTTTTAGTCAACTCTTACAACAGGCAGGGGATACCGGGGGTGTATTCTACATCTGTATTCCCCACCTACAGGGGGTAGACAATTTGTATCAGAGTTGTCTGTATTCTTGGAGGTTATGGACCCATCATTTCCCAGATTGCATGGTAAACAAGTAGAGTGTTTACACTATGGAACAATTATCAGACCCACATGGAAAAAGACTGAAAAGTGGTTTGACACTAATGAGGATGAAATTACGGTCTACTTTACCCTCTGCATTCTGATGTCCCAGGTTTGTAAGCCTTACATCCAATTATATTGAAGCAAAGATATATGTATCGAAACCCAAATTTTTTGAGAGACAATGAGTAGTCTAAAATTTAAAAGCTTCATCCTGGGTCAGTATTGAACTTAGAATAACAAAAAGCAAAATAAATTGCAAAAGGTTCACCTTTTTAATACAAAATAATTATGTTGTTCAGGTTGAATTACAACATTTTAATTCAGTTACTCGGTACCGGTTTCGACGTTGTTAGGCGTCATCATCAGCCGATCTTAGAACAGGGCAAATATACAAGAAATATTCACAATATACAATACGATACATAACACTTAACATGTAAAAGATCAATAATTAGATAAAATACAAGAAATGATTGTGCTTGAAGGCAAAGGCCCTCTACTTATAACAAGACAAGATCTTAATAGTCAATGTAAAACAATGAAAATGAAAACACTTAAATGTTGATTTCTGATTAAGTCTCTGCCATGTTTTAAAACTTGAGGTCATGTGTGACGTTAATAGTCACGATGTTAATTGACCTTTATGTAAAGGTTTTAGTTTAATGCTTGAATACACGTGTTTTTTTTTTTTTTTTTTTTTTTTTTTTTTTTTTTTTTTTTTTTTAGTTCCTCTGTGGAAGGAAGGGTCAATTGTGGAAAAACACATCCGTGAGTACCAACATGTTGAATCGAATCTTCTAGATCTATAGTGTATTGTAATTGACCAGGTGGAGCATGTTGCAAGCAAGGTCATTAAAGATATTGTATGACGAGAGTTTCCCAGTCCAATGCAGGACCTGAAGCGTAAAAAGAGATAAGGAACCCGTTAAAAAATGAGAAGATTAAAAGAGGAAAATAAGAACAAGAAAGTTGTCGTTTAGTAAGAGACTCACCTCGTTCGGCTTGCTGTAAGGTACGGAGTGTGAAGAGGAACTGAGGGCAGGGACATGGATCAAGGGCAAGGTATAAGCTTAGGTAGGAGGGAGTGGGGGTGGGGAGGTGAGATGGGTCTGAGGGAGGGGAATGAAGAGCGAAAGTGTGAGTGGAGCCGGGAGGGTGTTGCGATGGGGGAGCATACTGTGAAAAGGTGTTGTGTGTGACACGAAAGACCAAGCTATTATTTGGAAGTTTGATGTTTGTGAAAACTGTAATGAGAATGTTAAAAAAACTTTAGGTTCAAATTTAGGTAGGAATTGAAATACTGATTCAGATGTATGTAGCAATTTTCAGTGGTGTCAAGTAAAGGGCCTTTACTTAATGTTTCCAATATCTCTATGTCTTGATCTATACTAATAAATTTGTGTTTTAAATCATGTACATGTTGGCCCACTGCGGAAAACCTGTTGTACTTAATTGCGTTTACATGCTCCTCATACCCGAGTTTGATGCTCCATCCAGTTTGACCAATATGTGGACAATTACAGTCATTACAACAAAACCTCTAGGCTCCTGATTTAAAAAAAAGGGTTGGTTTTGTTTACTGAAGTGGAATTATGCAAGACCTTCGTATTTCTGTTGTTGGTGCAGAAGGAGATGTTGACGTTATGTTTTTTAAAGATGTTAGTGATACTGTATATGTCTTTATTAAAGGTAAATGTTGAAAACATACTAGGGCTAGGTTTGTCTTTTTCTAATGTTGATTTAGGATGATGTCTGAATTTGTTAATTATGAGTTCAATAAATACCTCGTTAAAACCATTAAATCTAGCGATAGAGTGAATGATGTTTAACTCTTTATTTAAATTTACTTTGGTCATACGAAATTTGAAGGCGCGATCGACCAAATGATCGTAGGTGGCGCATTTATGGGTTTGAGGGTGTGATGAATATTGTCTTATCGTTGTCGCTGTATGGGTAGATTGTATGGGAAGGAAGAGGGAAGTCTGGTTATTGTTAAATCTAAGAAGTTATTTGATCGGTTAGTTTCTGATTCTAGGGTGAATTTAATGTGAGGATCTGTACTATTAAGATTTATAAGGGTGGCCGGCGCATCAATGGTGTGTTCATCAAGAATTATAAAGGTATTATCAACATACCTAGCCCACAAATGTATGTTTGCAAATTTATCATCTTTTTCTACAGCCGTATCTCCAGAAAATCTAAATAAATATCGGCTAAAATGCCCGGGGCCAGTGACCCTATCGCTAAACCTTCTTGTTTGTAAATGACATTGTCAAAGGTAAAGTAGTTGTTGTTGATTAATAATTTTAAAACTCTAGTAACACCAATGAATCATTCACAGAAAGAAAATACATCCTCAAACTTAAAAAAAGAAAATCAAAGACAGTCAACTCATCATCACAAAAGCAGACAAGGGAAATACAATGGTTATCATGAAAAAAAAACTGGGTACGTTGGGAAAACAAACAAAAATTTCAGCTAGATTTTTTCAGTTAGTAGGAAGGACCCAACTCAATCAATCCAACGTAACCTAAAACAGACATTGAAGAATACTTATTTTCTTTCTACCAAACAAGAAAAACTTAGATTAACTAACATGAATCCGAGTTTACCGACTGCAAAAGCACTACCAAAAATTCATAAGGCCGATGTCCCCATCTGCCCAATAATAATATTATAGGCCTAGCCCCTTATATAAGCTATCTCAATTTATTCAGAAATTTCTCAAGAAACACTACAAATTTTCTTCTAGCAAAGCCATTAAGAACACTACAGAATTAAATGAGAAGCTAGATAGCTTTTAACTTCAACCCTACCATTCTCTGCACTCTTTTGACATTGTCAATATGTATCCGAGCATAAAAACTAACAAACTTTTTCTTCTCATTGAAAGGAACCTAAATACAAACAGCCAGTTAAGCAAACTTGAAATTCTCGATTTCATGTCCGGTTTAAAATTGTTAATATCGACTACTACTTTACCTTTGACAACGTCATTTACAAACAAGAATGTTTTGCGATGGGGTCACAGACCTCCGGCATTTTAGCCGATATTTATTTAGATTTTCTGGAGGATGTGGCTGTTGAAAGAGATGATAAATTTACAAACATATATTTGTGGGCTAGGCATGTTGATGATACCTTTATAATTCTTGATGACCGCACCATTGATGCGCCGGCCACCCTTATAAATCTTAATAGTACAGATCCTCACATTAAATTCACCCTAGAATCAGAAACTAACCGATCAATTAACTTCTTAGATTTAACAATAACCAGACTTACCTCTTCCTTCTCATACAACATTTATAGAAAACCTACCCACACAGCGACAATGATAAGACGAGATTCATCACACCCTCAAACCCATAAATGCGCCACCTACAATCGTTTGGTCGATCGTGCCTTCAAATTTCCTATGACCAAAGTAAATTTAAATAAGGAGTTAAACATCATTCACTCTATCACTAGATTTAATGGTCTTAATGAGGCATTTATTGAATTACAATAAATAAACTTTTAATGTCCACCTATTCAATACAATAATAATGTTGTTATACAGATGTAATTGAAACTGAGCTGCACCCCCTCCCTTACCGACAACCAACCTTACCATAAAACACACACGTCAGAAGATTCGAGGCGTGGACCGCGACTAGGAAAGGCCAAACACAGCCCTGAACTGGAAACGGTCCCCATCGAGGGCACAATTTGGACATGCAATAGCATTCCTACCGTCAGGGCATCTATCACTATCGCTACCAGACACGAGTGATGCATTAATCTCGTCAATACCTTCCCTCTTTTCTCTCTCAAGGTTGGAGATTTCCCCGGTAAAAACTTCGCTTTCATTACTCATGTCTAAAGCTTTCTGACTTTCCATATTCTAGGCAAGGTTCAGTGGTAACAAACATGACACACACATGCAAATGGTCACAGGCACATAAATTATAAATAACACTCAGGATAAGGTCAGAAAATACTGGCTTCACAAGGCTAAATCTAGGGAAAATAAGGACTCAATATATCAACATAAATCACCAGTTCTACCTCGTCCGATCCTTTTTCAGAGGAGATATCCTAGTCGACCTTGCATCTGCTACCATTTGAGCCGCACCCCCTCCCTTACCGACAACCTACCTCACCATAAAATACACAAGTCGGAAGATTCGAGGCGTGGACCGCGACTAAGAAAGGCCAAACACACCCCTGAACTGGAAATGGTCCTCATTTCAAAAAGTAGAACAGGAATGAGACCAAAGCTACCAGCAATAAAATCCCAACTAAATTTAAATGAGGTTTTATTGATATAATCAAATCAAAAAGAAACAAGAAATGAAGCCAGCAATTTAAAACAAAGGATACGTACATGTGCAGAGCTCATCCAATTGAAGTCATAACACTAACATGTGACCACAGCTTTTCCAAACACCAAGCTTAAATTATTCATAAGACGGGCTCACCGTCTCAATTGCAATCTCGCTACATAATGTGGTAATGTGAATACAATCCACACGGATCAACTCGGTCTTTCTTTCCACGAGATTAATAGAATTCATTATATACGCGTCTATTTAACTTCCACATCGTCACAACAATTACCACACAGATCAATGCTCTCACGCGGCATGGAGAAGAAAAAGGGGTCCAGAGAAGGTAAAAATATGAAGTGAGAGATCACAACATAGCACAGACTAACATCTCTGGACCAAAGGAATAAAATTTAAACCCAAAGAGAATCACAGGCAAGCACATAGCCTGAATAAGAAAATAACATGGCAGCCTCGTGCGGAGCAAAAGGCCGTGATAGAAACCAAGGCAAAATAAATATCACCGTGCCGGCAACAAACATGAGGCTCAGAAACAAGATTAAAATATAAAATGAGCTGACCAATACGTCATCCTTTCTCTCCTTTCACTCGCCAGCACACACCCAAACATTCAGACATTGCCGGTATCGGCAAACAATCTGAGCAGTTGCTCCAGTTAAGTTGAACACAATCTCATATAGTATGACTCTCATGGTCACACACAAAAGGTCTCACATATGTCAGAGATAGCGTGCACGGCGGAGGCAATTAGCAGTAGGATAATAGAGACCCAGTGGTCACACATAAACCCATCAGCTCACGCACTCCGTACGACATGAATGGATCTCTGCGTCAACACGCAGGGCAAACATTCATTGATGGCGAAAAACTTCACAATGATACAGATGTTGATTCCCACAGGGAATCTGAAATATTTGTCCCGAATAAGTAAATTTATAATACCAATATAAATGGTCCGTTATTGGACATTATAAATTTTCCAGCTAACTCATTCCTGGTTGCCAGCGTTTCGCCCTCGTGTGCCAGGTTGGGCTCATCAGTTGGTACCTAGCACACATACCAAGACGCTGGCTAGTGCATACCGTGGGGGCCACTGCGTAGGCTAATTGTAGCCACCGGCAGTGCCAAAGCACTATGAGAGACTTTTGTCTTTTTACCAAAAATTGATGCCTGCTTGGCCATCAGATGATACAGATGTTGATTCCCATAGGGAATCTGAAATATTTGTCCCGAATGAGTAAATTTATAATACCAATATAAATGGTCCTTTATTGGACATTATAAATTTTCCAGCTAACTCATTCCTGGTTGCCAGCGTTTCGCCCTCGTGTGCCAGGTTGGGCTCATCAGTTGGTACCTAGCACACATACCAAGACGCTGGCTAGTGCATACCGTGGGGGCCACTGCGTAGGCTAATTGTAGCCACCGGCAGTGCCAAAGCACTATGAGAGACTTTTGTCTTTTTACCAAAAATTGATGCCTGCTTGGCCATCAGATGATACAGATGTTGATTCCCATAGGGAATCTGAAATATTTGTCCCGAATGAGTAAATTTATAATACCAATATAAATGGTCCTTTATTGGACATTATAAATTTTCCAGCTAACTCATTCCTGGTTGCCAGCGTTTCGCCCTCGTGTGCCAGGTTGGGCCCATCAGTTGGTACCTAGCACACATACCAAGACGCTGGCTAGTGCATACCGTGGGGGCCACTGCGTAGGCTAATTGTAGCCACCGGCAGTGCCAATGCACTATGAGAGACTTTTGTCTTTTTACCAAAAATTGATGCCTGCTTGGCCATCAGATGATACAGATGTTGATTCCCATAGGGAATCTGAAATATTTGTCCCGAATGAGTAAATTTATAATACCAATATAAATGGTCCATTATTGGACATTATAAATTTTCCAGCTAACTCATTCCTGGTTGCCAGCGTTTCGCCCTCGTGTGCCGGGTTGGGCTCATCAGTTGGTACCTAGCACACATACCAAGACGCTGACTAGCGCATACCGTGGGGGCCACTGCGTAGGCTAATTGTAGCCACCGGCAGTGCCAATGCACTATGAGAGACTTTTGTCTTTTTACCAAAAATTGATGCCTGCTTGGCCATCAGATGATACAGATGTTGATTCCCATAGGGAATCTGAAATACTTGTCCCGAATGAGTAAATTTATAATACCAATATAAATGGTCCATTATTGGACATTATAAATTTTCCAGCTAACTCATTCCTGGTTGCCAGCGTTTCGCCCTCGTGTGCCAGGTTGGGTCCATCAGTTGGTACCTAGCACACATACCAAGACGCTGGCTAGTGCATACCGTGGGGGTCACTGCGTAGGCATCAATTTTTGGTAAAAAGACAAAAGTCTCTCATAGTGCATTGGCACTGCCGGTGGCTAAACTTCACAATGTAGTGCACGTTAATAAAATCAATCAGAGACCCAACTAACATCATAACTCAATCACAATAAAGACAACTAGCATGCAGCTCATTCATGCAGCAGAGCAGAAGGATGCGTATCAATCAGTTAGGGACGATAGCAAAGAATGTCATAACAGCACCGTAGAAATAATATTAATACAAGGATTCCCATACCTGTAATATCAATAATCAAAGTAACAAGAAGGATGGTAGTACGGGTCAAGTTTTAATCTATTGAAAACCCCTGTATGGCATAAAAATGCCACTCCAATCTGCGTGGGGTCCATGCTTATATTCCACACACATAACAATGCAAGGAATCGCTCCAAAGAGATAAAACTACTCTCTCGCCGAAAGAATGATCTTCCGTGCTCATGACTAAGGGAGCTGTCCTCTCTGGTACAATCGTGGAAACACTTAAGTCAATTGAGGTGAGGCCGATACAAGCTCTTTGCAATATGAGAAACATAATTTTTATGAACATGCCATATTAGCATGGCTCACAACATACTAATACAGTACTAGTTTCAACGCATTTTTGCGTCATCTTCAGCTGTACAAAGAAACGGAAAATAAGCAAATTATATAAAACTCATGATAGACCTTAAAATTGTGCATAATATAAAACCCTATGAAATCTACAATAAAAACAATGACACCTAATAAAAACTTATTGAACAAGTAGAAGACTTGCCAGTCAAACATATACTGAACAGTTCTCAAGTTAATTGATGTCCCTGTGGACATACAGTAGTAAGTTCATTAAATTTGGTGAGTGGTTTACAATAATAAAAAATTTTGTGTCCATTCAACTATGGTTCATAACCTGCAGAGTCATCTTAAAAATCGTGAATATTGCTGGATAAAATTTAGGTGTGACGGAATTCTTCTATATCTAAGGCCTATGAGGTTGAAACATATGAATAGCTCCTTAAGGTGTATATAAGATCTATGTTTCTCAGTTCAAATATGGAACCTGTGAAAAATAAATAAAAAACCACTATTAACGATTCGAAGCAGAAAGTGTTGAGGCTCTACTCAATAATATAAATGTATGCAAGACTCACCTCATATGGCACAAGTAATGTGCAGTAAACAATGAACAGCTCGAGTCAGGTATGCACATCTGGACAGGACAATGGACGGGCGATAGGGGTAGGCCGAAGCAGGGCGTGTGGGGCAGCCGTGTGGAGGGGATCTGATGGGCGTGGACTACGAAACGAATATTGGGAAAACTTGTTGCGTATAATACATAAAATTAAATTCTTGTTTGGAATTTGAACATTTTTAAAAAAATGCTATAAGGAAATCAAAGAGAACTTTCAGTGTCTTAGATATATCATTTAGATTGAGATTTGCATTGAAATACTGGTCTAGATGGATATAACATAATTCAGTATCATACACCAATGGTCCTTTACTTAAAGTCTCTAGTATTTGAATGTCTTGCTCCAAGCTTGTGAAATTATGTTTTAATTTATGGACATGTTGCCCTACCGCACAGAATCTATTGTATCTCACAGCATTAACATGTTCAGCGTATCTTATCTTGAAGTTGCGCCCAGTTTGCATTTATTGAATGCATAATTAACAAATTCAGACATCGTCCTAAATCAACGTTAGAAAAAGACAAACTTAGTCCTAGTATGTTTTCAACATTTACCTTTAATAAAGACATGCAGCATCACTAACATCTTTAAAAGAACATACCGTCAACATCTCCTTCCGCACCAACAACAGAAATACGGAGGTCTTGCATAATTCCAACACCTTTTTAAAATCAGGAGTCTACAGGTTTTGTTGTAATGACTGTAACTGTTCATATATCTGTTAAACTGGACGGAGCATCAAACTCAGGTATGCGGAGCATGTAAAAACAATTAAGTACAACAGGTTTTCCGCAGTGGGCCAACACGTACATGATTTAAAACAAATTTATTAGTACAGATCAAGACATAGAGAAATTGGAAACGTTAAGTAAAGGCCCTTTACTTAATACCACTGAAAATTGCTACATACATCTGGATCAATATTTCAATTCAAACCTAAATTTGAATGACATTTCTGAAAACCCTAAAGTTCTTTTTTACGTTCTCATTACAGTTTTTACAAACATCAAACTTTCAAATAATAGCTCGGTCTTTCGTGTCGCATGCAACACCTTTCCACGGTATGCTCCCCCACCGCAACACCCTCCTGACTCCACTCACACTTTCGCTCCTCATTCCCCTCCCTCAGACCCATCTCGCCTCCCCACCCCCACTCCCTCCTACATAAGCTTATACCTTGCCCTTGATCCATGTCCCTGCCCTCAGTTCCTCTTCACACTCCGTACCTTACAGCAAGCCGAACGAGGTGAGTCTCTTACTAAACAACTTTCTTGTTCTTTTTTTCCTCCTTTAATCTTTTCATTTTTTAACGGGTTCCTTATCTCTTTTTACGGTTCAGGTCCTGCACTGGACTGGGAAACTCTCATCGTACAATATCTTTAACGACCTTGCTTGCAACATGCTCCACCTGGTCAATTACGATACACTATAGATCTAGAAGATTCGATTCAACATGTTGCTACTCACGGATGTGTTTTTCTACAATTAACTCATCTTTTCAGAGAGGAACTTAAAAAAAAATTAAAAAATAAATAAATGTGTATTCAAGCTTTAAACTAAAACCTTTTTAAAAAGGTCAATTGGCATCATGACTATTAACATCACACATGACCTCAAGTTTTTAAACATGGCAGAGACTTAATCAGAAATAAACATTTAAGTGTTTTCATTTTCATTGTTTTACATTGACTATTAAGATCTTATCTTGTTATAAGTAGAGGGCCTTTGCCTTCAAGCACAATCATTTCTTGTATTTTATCTAATTATTGATCTTTTAAGTGTAAAGGGTTATGTATCATATTTTATATTGTGAATATTTCTTGTATATTTGTCCTATTCTAAGATCGGCTGATGATGACGGCTAACAACGTCGAAACTGGTACCGAGTAACTGAATTAAAATGTTGTAATTCAAACTGAACAACATAATTATTTTGTATTGAAAAGGTGGACCTTTTGCAATTCATATTGCTTTTTGTTACAATGAGTAGTGTGAAATGCCTCTACATATACCTTGATGCTTCAAGATTCACCACACAAAATCTTCATTCTAACATCGTTGTTGTTGAGTACAATTATTTTGAATGCTTCACTGAAAACTGTGTGTGAAAATTCTGGTTGCTGTTCCATTTATAACATTTATTTCAGAATGGTGCACAGTAGTTTTGACCGTGTGGCTTACTCGTGTGGAGGGCGATTTAAATCTGATTTCTAAGTGAGTGTGCGGGACCATTAAACCTGAACTCTCGCTATAATGGACTTCTACTGTACTTATTTTATAGCACTGAAAATGATTGAGAAAATATACTTCCACAAAAACTTCATCGAGCGAAGCCTTTAAACGCGCTATGGCTATGGGCCCAAGCTCTGCATATTGGGGACGTGTGGGTTCGAACCCCTACTGTCAGCTGTCCTGAGAACGGTTTTGTGTGATTTCCCATTTTCACTTCCAGGCAAAATACCACGACAGTTCCTATTCAGAGGCCACAGCAGATTCCTTCTGTCTCCTTACCCAATTTTCATTTGCCAGGATTCATTTCATCTTCATTAAATCCTCAACTGAGGTTGGCATCAAGAAGGGCACCTGGCCAAAAATATATGCCGTATAAATTCATCCCAACTTATCCCCGACCTGTGTCATGAAACAGGACTAAAGGGTAGATATACTTACATGAGAACTTCATCCTCCTTAACCCTTCCTTGCAATTACATTTAAATGATTAAAATCTACCTGTATAACAGCAGCAGTAACAATAATAACTGAATATTACAATTTGTAATTTCTGGAATGATGGGAACAGCATATCACTACATTGGTGCTCTGTACATATTATCGTCCCACAATGTTGTACCTTGATCATCAAACCAATCAAAGTCAACTTGACCTGGTGAAGAGCAAACCACAGAAACAAATACACATTCACGAAACAATAAACTCTGAAAGAACTTGGTGATAATACTGTTACTTTATGTGAAGAGCCACAGGCTGCAAGGTAAATACATCTTTAATATTAATGTGGAGTTATTATTAGACAATACAACTACCAGGTAACTGTGAATATCTGCCACTGCAAGACTAGTTATCAAATAATATTTCATTTTCAAAATATATTAGCAAGAATACCAAGTGAGATTTCCTCTGAAAATTAAAATCTGCCTTGACTGCCTGTATGGTATAGTCGGATAGATGCTAAAAAGATTTAATAATAGGTCATGCCACTCAAAATGCTTGTGTCAATATACCAACCAGTAAAAAACATTATACAATGTGTAAGAAGGAATATTGGAATATATCTGGCTTGAGATCGTATACAGTACTGTTGGATAAAGAAGAGTGACCATCCTAAAGCATGAGCAAGTTGTTAAAACAGAGTTTATCAAATTTCTCTTCTTTTAACAATGATTTTACAGAGGAAATTACAGTCCACATTTAGAGGTCAATGAATTCTTGAGTCCAATGGTTTATGGTACATGTTAAAGCAGGGCTGGCACCTGCCTTGTGTAGCGAGAGAAGTGGCAGCGTGGTATCAAGAGAAGAGGAGATAAAGGTTAGCAGTCTGACCACATGTCAGTAGCACTGTCGCCTTGGCAGTCAGTCATCAAAGAGGTTTCAAGAATGTGAAGGGCTCAAGCCCTACTTCGAATTACTTATTATGCTGAACGATCAAAGATGGAATGTCAAGTGGTGGAAAATTAACATTTCTGACATATTCTTCTGTTTGAGTTCAACAGAGGAAGAGCAAAAGCTGGCTCGAACCATTTGCACTGTGTACAGGAACGAGGCTATTGGGGAGCGAACAGCACGGAAATGGTTTAAACATTTTAAACGTGGTGACCTTGACATGAAAGACGATCCACATTCAGGAAGACTGTCAGCTTTCGATTAAGGAGAACTCGATGAGTCAATTCCTGCTGACCCACATCAGTCAAGCCCAGAATCAGGAAATGTAATGAACTGTAGCTAGTCAAGCATCGTCGGATATTTGCACAACATGGGAAAGGTTAGGAAATGGGAGCAAAAACAACAAACAGCAGCATGTAATCATTTGTGCATCTTTGCTCGACTGTTATCGGTTAGCTCATGAACAGCATCGAACATTCTTGTCCAGAATTGTTCTGGGTGATGAAAAATGGTGCCTTTATGTGAAATTTAGACAACAAAATGAATGGGTGAGTACTTAAAAAGAAAAAGCAAGCCCACATCCAAGAGTTAGGGTCAAAAAGGCATGTTAAGCATCTGGTGGGACAAGGAGGGTATCATGTTCTAGGAGTTGCTTCCCAGAAATGTAACTGTCATTGCTGACATTTATTGTCAATAACTGAGATGCCTTGTGGCTGCAATGCAAGAAAAGTGATTGGGACATCAAGTTTTGCTGTTGCACAATAATGCAATCATGATGATATGCTGCTAACATGACAAAAGCAGTTATGACAAAAGCAGTTATCCATGAGCTTGGTTGGGAGGTTCTTCCACAACCCTCCTATTCTACAGATCTTGCCCACTCTGATTTTCAGTTCTTCTGTTCTTTACCAAACAAAGTGCAAGGATACAGTTTTCATGACAAAAATGATCTCTGAACTTGGCTTGCCAACTTCTAGGCCAATCCAGCTGAGTTCTTCAGGCGAGGAATTTAATGATGATGATGATGTTTGTTGTTTAAAGGGTCTTAACAGCCAGGTCATCAGCCTCGTGAGGAATTTTAAAAATTGCCCCAGCACTGGCAAAATGTTACTGATAATGCAGGATACTACTGTACTGATTATGATGATTAGTAATACTAGTTTGTAGTTTGTATCGCCACTGAATCCCATTATCCTAAATGTGTAATATTAATAACACATCTTATCACAGCTAAAACGCTAGACTGATGCAACAACACAATAGACGACATCCCATGGTTTTGGCTAAGAATGTTTTCCATTACTTCCAGCTTGGCTGGTTAAACAGACTTAAACCTGTACGTCTCCACATGGTTGACTGTATTGTAAGCCCTTGTTCCAATCATAGAACACACTTACAGTCCAAACTTAAATAAAATAACCCATGTCCCATTTCAGGTCACAGTGTTCTTTGTTTCGCTGTAAAGAGTGAATGCTTGTGCCTGTACGCAAAGTATTGTTACTGTACAAGACATAATACTTTTTGGTTATCATATTTTATGAACATGGATTTTGCTTTATCAGTTCGATTTTACCACAAACACACTTTTTGCTTACTCTCACCTTGTGACTTCAGCATACATCTGTCTCTCTCACAAGCTTTCACCAAATATCACTGTGGTGGGGATAGCCAAATGCCCGGTCAGATGCGATGGTGCTCCTGTGGTGAAAGTCTTAGCCATTGCTCTGCTAAAAGGATCATGTTCAAAAACCCCACTTGCAATGGCCAAGATTCGAACTGCAGATGCCTTGACGATAGGCCTCTAAAAATGTCACTCTGCTACTTTGTGATGGATAGCTAGTTCATTATAAAGCTAAGGCTCTGGTATCAATTTAGACATACTGAATGTTCCCAAGACTAGAACACTACAAGGCTACCCATTTGTCTGGAGTGAATATGGGAAGACCCCATTCAAGATTATTACCATGTGTTTCAGAGACACGGAGAACACAGAACTTGGCCTAGACTGGCTCATCTAAGTTATGCTGTATCTTGAATCTGTGCATCTTGAGTCCTCCACCTGGAAGTTTGTTAGATCCCAACAGTTGCACCATTAGCAATCGTACAATGCCCAGACGACAATGAAGAGGCATGCAAGGTAAATGAGCGAGGCAATTTCCTGTTGCTTTTCCCATTGAGCCAGAAGGTGCTATTACATATCAATCTACCAAGTTCATTGAAACATATATACCAACCGATTCTACAAGCCATATTTTCACACCATTCATTACAGGGACTGGCTGATAGCAATACTTCTACTTAATTATTTATTGTATGGCTTTTAGTGACAGGAATGTCCAAAGACATGTTCGGCTCACCTGAGTGCAGGTCTTTCTATTGGATGCCCATGGGCGGCAAGCACATCTGGATGTGGAATGATGATAATGAGGTAGGGAGAGGGTGAAACTTGGTATTGGAACATTGCCTACTCCTGTCAAATAATACCAAGGGGTCAGTCATTTGCATGTTGTCAAGACAAAGATCAGACCGAGGCAAGTCTATGAAAGTACAAGAATTGTTCTAGCACATAACAGAAGATACAGAGTACTGAAAACACTATATCTAATCACAGATGGTTCCTTGGCTGAATGGGCAGCATAGTAGCCTTTGGTTCATAGAAACCTGGGTTTGATTCCCAGTTGAGCCTGGAATTAACTGTATATGATTGATTTCTCTGGCTTGGGGACAGGGTGTTTTTGTTTGTCTCAATACCACATCTCTTTATTTACACACAACACATCACACTACCAGCCACTGCAAAACATCCAATGCCGGGCTGAGTGGCTCAGACAGTTGAGGCGCTGGCCTTCTGACCTCAACTTGGCAGGTTCGATCCTGGCTCAGTCCGGTGGTCTTTGAAGGTACTCAAATACGTCAGCCTCCTGTCGGTAGATTTACTGGCATGTAAAAGAAGTCCTGCGGAACTAAATTCCGGAACTTCAGCATCTCCGAAAACTGTAAAAGAGTAGTTAGTGGGACATAAGGCAAATAACATTATTATTAAAACATCCAACAGTGATTATATCCCTCCACATGGGGTTGACATCAAGAAGGGCATATCTGGCCGTAAAACTGAGCCAAATCCACAGGTAGAGCTGACCCTAAGAAATTGGGAAAAGGCCAGGAAGTAGAAAAAGACACATGAATAATGGAGTGATGTAATAATTAATGATTACTGGATAATGGGATTTTATTGCACTTTAACCATTCATTGCCTTGAATGTAGGATATGACTTGACTAACCTTCTCTCTGTCTTTATGCACCATTTCACCATCACTTTCTGATGATGACTGCTCTGCGAGGATGAGACTGTGATGTATCCTATCCAACGAGTCTCTGAGCCTTTGGCTGCATTTCCATTGACAGGATTCCATCTGAAATGGAAGATTACAATGTGATAACAACAGCAAAAAGGATGTGCACAAGGCACGTATAAAATAACGTAATATAAAACAGATTCCTTCTTAATATCTACAAATATTTGAAATTTGTAAGTAGTTATGCCCTACATGATTGTATTAATTTCTGATGAAAACAAAACTTACATTTCTTATTGTTTAACTTACTGCAATATATCCTGAATGTACTAAAAAAAGTGTACAGAAACAAGTGGGCAGTAAGCAGATGCACATACCATCTTGCTACAGTGTAATGAACAGAGCTGCAGTTGTACGGTTGCACTAATAAAACCAACATTAAAGGCTTGGTCAGAGAGAATATTTTCCACTGCCTATCATTGTAGGAAGAACGAGCTACTGTGATATACAATATTGCATCATCTCCATCAAACAGACATGATGGTCAGTGGTCAACTGCCTCAATCTGTATAAAGCTTCTGCAAGGTGTCCACAGATTTGGGAAAACCATTTTTTTATGACTTTTTCATGATAATTTCCTAAAATATTCTGTGACTCACTCAAAACAAACAAAATGAATTAGAAAAAAAGAATGCTCACAACTCGAACCTTTTGGCACTTTCAACAAGTGTCCCCACTGGCATTCTTTTATTTATTTATTTATTTATTTATTAAAACATTTAGCAGGTTAATTACACAAAAATATCGGACTTACAATGATACAGAATAAAACAATAACTACCTATATTTATATAGTAATTCGTTTTAAATTAGGGGTGTCGCTATGTTAGTTGCACTATCCTGAAGTCTTACACTCGAGAACATGTTGATTATTATTCAAAAGTCTTACACTTTCAAATACGTATATGACAAAATTTGTGGTTTAGAAAGAATAATATCAAATCCAGTACTTGATATAGTTGGAAAACAGAAGGACAAAGACAGTAATTTATTACTTCGTGGTGGCAAGTACAAGTCACAGTTGATGGATGGCTCTATTGAGAGATTCATTTGGTGAAGACCATCCAATAGTAGTTGCAATAATGAGAGTGAGAAAAATTAAAAGAATAAAGGAAATAAGAGAGAAGAAAATTGAAGTATGGAAGTTAAAAGGTAAAAATGTACAGGAGATACTGAAACAACATATTCCAGCAATGGAAGTTGGAAGTGTGGAAGGGTCCAAGTTTAAAGAGACATTTGTAAGCTGTACAGAGAACACCTGTGTTAGAACATCTGCAAGAGTATAAGAAAAGGAGACACCATGGTGAGTATGCACAAAGCTCATGAAAGATGAAGGTTGAGTGTTACTAATACAGCCAAAAGAGAGAAAGAAAACATGTAAAGACTATTTCGACAAATTCCTGAATGTGAGAAATAGTGTGTGAGAGACAAAAGTGGTACAGTATGAAGAGACAGAAATAGAAAATGATATAACAATGTTAAATGTGGAATTAACAGTTAAAAGGATAAAAATGAAAGTAGTAGACATTGATGAAATCCACATGGGACTGATACCTAATGGAACAAAATTAGAGTAATGGAATGAGAGAGAAAGTTGGAGAAGTACCACAAATGCTCCGACCCAGCTGAATAAGGAGAAATGATGATGATGATAATAGATGTGTTTATGAAAAGAAGCATGGCTCTGATGGTTTATTCATTGTAGAGAATAGTAAACTTCATATATCTTAAATTCTTTGTTTGCTATTTTCATGACCTGAAAACAAAATTCATGACTTTTCAGGACTTCAAATCAAATCAAATCAAATCAAATCAAATCAAATCAAATCAAATCAAATCAAAATCTCTTTATTTGCAAATGAGGTGTCTACCTCGGTGGCAAATGGTGCACTAAAATACATTATTGTCAAGCACTAAATATTAAATTAACAAGAGAAGAAAATTTTTCCTATAATACAATATTATACAATTTACGCTAACAATGTTTTCTATTAAACACACAGCTCATCCTTAATAAATTTATATTGTTTACAAAATTCTAATTATAATATCTCCTGTACTACTTACAAATATAGTCAACTGATATACAGTATGTGGAATTGCTTCAAATGATACTATAAAACTGGTATAACATTAATATTTACATTGCATTTATTTATTTACTACTTTTTTTTTTTTTTTTTACCCGTTCTGGATCCTAAGTAGCATAACGACCTGCTGCGTCTTAACCAGAGCCCCTTTTGCCACCACTTTTCAGAGTTCCTGAAGGGCCTTCACAGCTACCGTAGCGGTCCCAGGGCCTTCGAAGTCCCCACTGTACTTCACCCCTACAGGCAGTCCCCTACTTTGGCTGTCCAAACTCCTTAGACCAGGGGATGGAATTAATTTATTCACACACATTTTTTTTATTTACAATAACCTGCACCGGTCGAATGCCCTCTAACACTTCATTTATTTTCTCTGTTGCTGTTTATTCTCTTCTTGAATATCTGTACAGATTTTGGAAAAGGATCAAACACTACCCCTGGTAAACTGTTCCACTCCTTCACACCCTTCCCAATGAATGAAAATTTACCCCAATCGCTTCTGCTAAAATTCCTTCTAATTTTATATTTGTGGTCAGTCCTGCCGATATAATTATTTTCCAACTGAAGCCTCTCACGGATATCTCCCCATGCTTCTTCTCCTGTATAGGCTCTATATAATCCTGTAAGTCTAGTTTTCTCCCTTCTCTTACTTAAAGTTTCCCACCCAAGTTCCTTTAACATTTCTGATACACTACTCTTTCTCCTGAAATCCCCTGTTACAAATCTTGCTGCTTTTCTCTGCACACTATCTATTTCTTTTATCAGGTATTCTTGGTGAGGATCCCAAACACTGTTTGCATATTCCAATAATGGATGAACCATACTCAAGTAACTTTTTTCTTTTAATTCTTTGTTGCATCCCTTAAGTAGCCTCATTATGACATGTAATGATCTGTATGCTTTCCCAACAATGTCATCAATATGACCCTTCCAGTGCAAATTACTTTCAAATCTCACACCTAAGTATTTGCACTTGCCATCTTTTGGGATAACTACCTCATCCAAAGTATATTCAAATTCAGTTTTAAAGCACCTGTTTGTAAAAGTTGTAACAGTTGATTTGCCTCCATTAACCTTCATATTATTTTCTTCAACCCATTGTTGGATACTTTCAAGGTCCCTTTGTAATTCTGAACAATCCTCAATGTTGTTTATTTCTCTATAAACAATTATGTCATCTGCATACAATCTTATTTTTGATGTTATATTGTTCCCTAAATCATTTGCGTATATTAAGAAAAGTAACGGACCGATTATACTACCCTGTGCAATTCCCTTCCAAACTTTCTCTTCCTGCGATACATTATTTCCTACTTTGACTTTCTGAACCCTTGAATTTAGAAATGCTTTTATCCAACGTGTAACCCTTACGTCCAATCCTATTCCCTCCAATTTCTTTAATAATATTCCATGTTCCACTCTATCAAAGGCTTTGGAAAGATCTATGGCTATGCAATCTAACTGACCTCCTGAATCCAACTGATCTGATATGTCCTGCTGAAATCCCACCAGTTGTGCCTCACAAGAAAATTTCTTTCTAAATCCATACTGGCTCCTCATGAACCAATTTTTATCATCACATATCCCTCTGATGTACTTCGATATTAAACTCTCCAGAATTTTACAAACTATACTGGTCAGGCTGATTGGTCTGTAGTTCTCTAGTTTCCTTTTATCACCCTTTCCTTTATAAATTGGTATTATTATAGATTCCTTCCATTCCTTTGGTATTACACTATTATTTATGACATAGTCAAAGAGAAATTTTAAATAAGGCACTATGTACCACCCCATTGTCTTTAATACCTCCCCAGTAATTTGATCACTTCCTGCAGCTTTTCCTTGCTGAAGCAGTTGGATTTCTCTGAAAATATCTTCGTTTGTGAATGAGAAACTTCTTGTTTCCCTCTGTCTCTCTCCCTCTCTATCTTCTGTTTCGGTTTCCAACTCTTGACAATCATCTACTGAATCTCTAAATTCCCTACTAAATAGGTTTGCTTTCTCAGTATCTGTTAAATAGTGTTCACCCCCTTCTCCCACCATTGTAGGAATTTGGACTCCTTTTCCTTTTTGATTCCTGATATATGAATACAGCTTTTTCCATTTCCCTTTGTGGTCATTACCCTCTTGAAGTATGCCATTCATATAATTCTCTTTTGCTTCCTTTTTCACTCTATTCAGTTCCCTCATTAGCTGTTTTCTAGTTTCTCTACTCTCCCTACCCTCTTTGATTTTCCTGTTTACTATTCTACATTTTCTTTTTAATTTTCTTATTTCCCTTGTATAATAAACAGGGTCTGAGGTCATTTTACCCTTCTTAACAGGTACAAATCTCTTCTCTCCTTCCCAAATAATTCCTTTAAATTTAGCCCAAAGTGTATCCACGTTACTCCCTTCACTTATCCAACAACTGAATTGTGATTTAAGGTAAGTCCCAAATTCATCAACTTTAGTTTTTCTGTACAATTTCTTGTCTTGTGTAACCCTCTTATTAAGCCTTTTTGGTACGAGTCCTACATCCATTATTACAGCCTTATGGTCTCCTATTCCTTCAATTACCTCAGTTTTATCAACAATTTCCCATGGTTTAACCAAGAATACATCTAGTAAGTTATTGAGACGAGTCGGTTCTTGTACTACTTGTATAAATCCTCCCTCCCAAATTAACTTATTTGCCAGTTTCTGTTCATGGGCTTCACTTGCAGCTCCTTTCCATTCAACTTCAGGCAAATTTAGATCTCCCCCAATTATTACCATATCATTATTATTGTTTTTATGAGTATAATCTATTATTTTTTCAAAGATTTCCATGTCTCTTTCCTCTCTTCCAGGCCTGTATGTTCCTATAATTCCCACCTCCTTCATATTATCACAAACTAATTTTATCCCTAATATTTCATCCCTTTCATCGGTAAACCATTCATGTGAACAGTAAGTTTCCTTCACCAGAATAAACACCCCCCCTCCCTTTTTATCTCCTCGGTCTCTACGATAGACTGTGTACCCTTCTGGAAATACTTCTCTATTACCCACCCCTTCTTTCAACCACGATTCCACTCCTATCACCACATCAGTCTCATAAGATTCCATCAATGTACCGAATTTTAATTGTTTATTTACTACACTTTGACAGTTTACCAAGAGCAGTCTCAGACCCCCTTCCTCCCTAAAACTTGACTGTTGCAATTGGGTAACTTGAAATTCCTTACTATCCTGAGTTTCTTTTTCTAGTTGACTGAGCCAGCTTGAAGTACAGCTGGCTCTTTCTACTAGTTTTCCTGGTCAGTATTATAACTCAAGGGAGTTGCCTGTTTTACAGTACATATCTTAAGATTAATAAAATCTAGAACAATATTTGCTATCTTTCGTTTACCTGAATTGTTTAGTGGAGGCCATGCTGCATTCAATAACCTGAGTATTCCTAAAATGTTTACAAATTTTAACAATATCTGTATTAACCTTGTCCACTTCAATGTTCACACACGAGTCTCTACTCAAATCATGCCTGTGGGGCACGTTCACTACAAAAACGTTAGTGTGGGTCAGCTTCCCTAGTGTATGTTTAAGTTGTGATCTTACATTCTTGGCGTCGTCGCGAGCTACGTCGTTCGTCCCACCGATGATAAGCACTGCATCGCCGCTCCCGAAGTTCCTAGTTGCTGCTTCTACGTTTTCCACAACACTGCTGATAGAAGCTCCTGGATATATTTCTCCGGTTGCTGCTACATTCTCGTCGTTAATCACTCCCGCAATTCCCCTTCCTTGGCTATCACCAAATACAGCTACCTTCGCTGATTTAGGCCTAACTGGGTCTTGAATCTGAGTTCTAGGCCTAAATTTTAAACTCGGCACGGCAACGGATCGCGATGATTTGGTTTCACGCGCGCGATCACTTTCTTCCAGGATTAAATTATTTAGGGCAGAAAACCTATTTCTAATGTTTATTTCCGGAAATTCAGTTGTAGATTTCTTCTTAGCCGGCCATCCACGAACTACTTGACACCACGTGCTCGAGTTTGTTACTTGTACCGGTATATCACTCGAAGAATGGTCAGTCCCAAATTCTAGCGATCGCAGTCTTTCTTTTAATTCTTGATTTTCAACTTTAAGAGTCTCATTGTCCTTTTTTAGAATGTTTATAATTTCTAAAGCACTTTTATATTCCTCATCGACTGTTTTCGATGCTTCGTCAACGCCGTCCCCAACAACAACATTCCGAACACACTGCTCACAAATCCAGTCAACATTTTCATTAGTTTTTACGTCTCTAGGGCAATTTCCGCACTTATAATGCCACCATCGATCACATGAATCACACAACATTCCATTTTTCACTAATTTTCGACATTTTCCGCACTTTTCGTCACATTTTACGGTTAATTTACTCGGAGAATAAAACACTACGTCGTCATTACCGGGCGCCATTTTGAAAAAAACTACAAAACTACAAATGATGACTTTTTCATCACTTTCATGATTTTTATGACCTACAGACACCCTGTTATAAGGTGTAGTGATACATCCATGTAAAATTGTACCAGAAAAGCAAATGTTTTCAATTTTCATTTGAACATGTAATTAAATGTAAATAAAACTCCTATGTACATGTGTGAATGAAATGTATGACACAGTGATATTCCCATAATTCTTCACATCTTTGGTTGATTTCATGAGCCCATTTCTACTTCCAGGATTTTTTAATTGGTGAAAATATCAGCAGCAGTTGCTGTTCATCAGAATCACATATACCAAAGAAAGTGTGCAGCACACTGAACGTGGAACACAAAGTTGTCGAATGTATACCGGTACCTAGCCTTTGGCCACCGCTAGTAAGTCGCTTTCTATCTGTCATCCCAAAGCTGTTAAAAGGAGCGACTTCATTGGATAGCCTCGCCAAGGAGAGGGGCGCATTCTGACTGACCGAGCCAGTACCAACCAATTGCTGCAAGAATGGCAAGTAGGATATCATAGTCTCTTTCTTCATAAGCATAAGGACCGGACAAAAGGATTAACATTTCAAAATAACTACTCTACTCACATTGTTAATCCTAGCTAAATACAGTAAATAAGTTAACTTACTATTGTATGAATGCAAGGCCGTACCCGGGGGGGGGGGGGGTTAGAGGGGTTTAAACCCCCTCTGAAACAATAATGAACTTACAAATTTAAATAGCACACATGGGTTTTGAAATACAGTAAATTAGAAATATTATGAAAACAAGCATTTGCAACATAAACAATTGAATGAAACCTATAAAATATTTGTAAATTTAAATGTTTCTCTATGAATATAGTTAACAAATTTACTGAAAACATAAATGGAAGTTTTAATTTTGGTGAGATATACGGATTGTTTGTTTTCAATGTTCTTAATAAATTTGCACCATCATTAAATACCCAGTTCTCAAGCTGGAGGAATTAGCCAAATATGATTAAAATTCCTGGCCCGGCCAAATATCAAACTCGGGGTTCTATGAAACTAAGTCCATTACAATGACAGTTCAGACAAGGAGGCGGTCTTAAAACAGTTTTCCATAATTGACAGTAAAGAATTCAAATAAACAATTAGTTTCTGTAAAGATTTCATTCTGAAATATTTTTCTTGGGCATTTTATTAGTGTCATACAATTACAGAAAACAAAGTCTGCTGTCTTAATGTTGTAAGTACTGGAAAGGAACAAACAAGTGTCAAATCAGGTCATGTACAGAAATCACAGGAACAAGAAGGAACACACAATAGGATGAACATAATGGCAGGTCAGTAAGGAAAAAGGGAGCAAAAGAAAGAGGACACAAGGACAAACGTAAAAATATGTTCATATGTCTCTAAACATGACTTGTCTTAATATCATAAAAGCAGAAATATCTTACTTATAAACTTGAATGGTTTGTATAATTGTATAGTTTTGGTCTTCAGGTCTTCAGTTTTTGTTTTGTTTTCTGTTTTTTTTTTTTTTTTTTTTTTTTTTTTCTTTTTTTTTTTTTCTTTTCACATTTGTTGTCAGTTCATGTGGATCATGTTCCAGCTGTACTTAAGAGATTATTCCATTTTTTCTCACCTTCTCGCCAGTTACTTCAGATCAGCACTGATGTGGATTAAGCCCTGTTTTGCAATAGAATGCTCTTCATGATACCAACCCTATGTGGAAGGATGTACCAGTATTTATTAGTGCGTGTTCATGTGGTTGTTAGCAGTATAATATGTTGTGTGTAGGTGACTTGAATTTAGCCGATCACAAATACCCAGTTCTCGAGCTGGAGGAGTTAGCCAAACTTGATTAAAATTCCCAGCCTGGCCAAAAATCGAACTTGGTGTTCTATGAAACAAAGTCCCTTACACTGACAGTTCAGACAAGGAAGCAGTCTTAAAACAGCTTTCCATAATTGATAGTAAAGAATTCAAATAAACGTATCCTTTCTGTAAACAAAATATTCCATTTTTAGTGTCACATTTAACTATGTTCTACTAGACTTCAGGGGCTGCCAGGCTGAGGCGTAAAAGTGTGCTCAGTTCACCCGGATTGACGTGGGTTCGAATCCCCATCGTGAAGTAAAAAATTTTAGAAACAAGATTTCCACTTCTGGAGGTGCACATGCATCTGAGCTTATGCCAAAAATGAGTACCAGATTAATTCCTGGGTACAAAGGTAACCAGACATAGACCTAAACATTCTACGCCACCAAGTGCCAAGGTTACGGATGGTGGAAGCCTTTACCTTCCACTCCTCCAAGGACCTTCGTGACCTGTACAGAGACGGCTTTGCTTTGCTTCCTACTAGAATTCATCCTGAAAAGTTTTCATGCACACATGCTTTTCAAGTATTTTTAAACAGTTCATGGCAATCGCTAAAATATTATTACACCATATTTAATTTTCCTTAGAGTAAATGTACTACTAAAACACTTACCTAAGTCAGCCTATTTACAAAAGGCCATTCCCTGATTCAGAAGCATAAAAATAAAGGCTAGCAATGAAAACCTCTTTTTTTTTTTTTTTTTTTTTTTCAATTTGCTTTACGTCGCACCAACACAGGTAGGTCTTATGGTGCCAATGGGATAGGAAAGGCCTAGGAGTGGGAAGGAAGCAGCTGTGGCCTTAATTAAGAGAACATCTAGCCAGAGGAAAACCCAACTGATGAAATACTAATTCAGAGCCACAGAAATCTGTGAAAAATCTCAACAGATGTTGGACATATTTTTCTTAGTATACCCCTTTAAATTCTTTTTGTTTTCCCCACCTCAAGGGTTATATTCACAGTAAACAAAATGGATAAATATAGCAATTTTAGTCCGTGTAAAGTCGTATTTGGGCAACCCAAGTCTCACTTTCGCATCATTCTGACTAACAGTTAACTTGTTAATTGCGAATATGTATAGTTTGATCATGATATATGTCTACCTTTAGTCCTGTTTCCTGATACAGGGTCGGGGATGAAGCGAGATGAAATTATATGGCATGATTTAACGGCTGGATGCCAACCCTAACTGAGGAATTAATGAAGATGAAATGAGTGATGGTGAATGAAATTGGGAGAGAAAGTGGAAGGAATCGGCTGTGGCCTATTAATAGGAACTGTTTCGATATTTGCCTGGAAGTAGAGATGGGAAATCACAGAAAACCATTCTCAGGACAGCTAACATGGGGCAGCCCCCACAATCCTCACAACCTCAACAAAAAAAAATTCCTGGGTATGGCCTTGTATGTATGTATGTATGTATGTATGTATGTATGGAGCAATCAATTTTGTCATCTGAACTTCTGATTCTAGAAATTAAGACTCATTTTTCATATGCTGCTTGGAATTATTGCTTGAGACCATGAGAAGAGCAGACAAATAGGATACAGAATTGTGAATATAGGAAATCACACACCTCTATTACTCTACTTCAGATCTGCACAATTTGTCAAGTGAGAGAGACCCAACAGAGATCCAAAGGAAAATTGATGGGGCCAGATGAATTTTTTTTTCCCATAGACATTTTGGATGCCTATGTTCAAAGAGGGATGGTTGTCTAGTTCCTCCCCTTAAAACAATAATCAATCATGTCAGTTATTATGCTTTTCAAATGTTAACCACAGAATAGACAATAGAAAAGACTCAAGACATGCACTAGATGCACTGCAAATCACAACATTCTTTTTAGGTATTTATATTTAATTTCCATTGTTCATAAATTTATAAATTTGCTATAGTATTCTGGATCCTGGATTTTAAAAAAATGCGCTTGTTCCTATTATATTTACATGCATAATTTTCCTGTTTACTTTAAAAAATTAACCTTTACAATAGGGGGAGGAGGGAATACACACTTTTTTGGAGGGGTCCTTCGGCAATTGCTGGCATACAAATGTCCTCCTTCAAAGAAAATGGTTGTTCCTCTTCATGAATCTACACAGCCACTCTGCTTACTTTAAACTGTGAGATTCCTTTATTGTTTCTCTCTGCACCTCCAGTGCCTTTAACTGTAGCATTTTGTGCAAAACTGAATAGCCATAGTTTCTTAATCCAGTTAAATATTATAACAGTTCTTTTTAAATTTCTACATAATGGCCTAATTCTGGTTCTCAAAATGATAAGGCTATCTTTATGGCACACTGGAAGTGTCGTCCTTCTTTATGTCAGTAGGGTACATGTGATGGCTTTACACAAAACTTAAGACCTGCAGATATTTATATTTAATTTCCGTTGTTCATAAATATTGTAGGCTATAAATTTATAAATTTGCTATAGTATTCTAGATCCTGGATAAGAAAAAATGTGCTTGTCCTTATTATATTTACATGCATTATTTTCCATTAATTTCTGGAGCACAGTCACTGTTAATTTCAACTGTGTGCTGTAACTCCTGATTTTCTTACGCATCACTGACCACTATTAACTTACATATGCAAAAATAATTAGCACAGAGACGGGTACATGTTAAAGAGCAAGTGCATACCTCCCACGTGTTTACTACTTAGGATACTAGCGATGTGTGTGCAGTGCAACATTATCCATAGCTTACAGAGTCTAGAGGTCTCGTCGCCACTTGCACTTTTAGATGCTGCATAGTCTAGTGGTCAGACATTTAAATGATATGGCTACAGCTAGATAGGCGTTGTTCAAATCTAACAATTTTTTAATGGAAATGAACATAGCATTTTATTCCAGTCAGCCTGGCTGGACTGTATGCTAACTAACGCAGTTGTGTAGGTATTAACTGCCATAGGTTTCAGAACACGCTGGCTACACAATGTATTTTTAACATAGCTGTCTTAGTTGTACGGCGTCCATGTAGACCATTGTGCATTTTCAAAGAAATGAAATGTTTTGAAATATCATGACAAAATTAAGCACAAGCAACTGTTTCGTTATTCTTGTAGAACATCTTAAAAATGGATGACTACCTTGAGCGCTGTGCTATAATCCATGACTAAATCAAAACATAATAGATCCCAGATTTCTCAATAAATAAATTTCTCCAATTTGCAGTTTACAGATTCCTTTTAAAATTTGTAAATGACTAAATGGAAATGAATATAAGAAATTACAAAGATGCTACACATCTACATGGTGAATGTTTCTGTTCCTTATTTGCTGTACACAACACCAACTGGATAATTGCCTTTCACTGTACATTTTATAGTAGAGAGGTAGGAGTATTGCTGGGATATTTTATGTTGCAAGTGTGGTCTAGATGTTACGATGTACAAGAGAAAGGCGCATGCTGACAATTATCACAGGATTGGCAAGGTTTCAGTGTGCTGCAACCTCAAGACTGCTTTCATACATACATACATACATACATACATACATACATACATACATACATACATACATACATACATACATACATACATTATCATTATAGACTGTTATGCCTTTCAGTGTTCAGTCTGCAAGCCTCTGTGTAGTTACTAAACGTCGCCACAATCCTCCATTTGCAACTAGTGTTGTGGCCTTATTTAGGTCTACACCTCTTATCTTTAAATCATTAGAAACCGAGTCTAACCATCGTCGTCTTGGTCTACCTCTACTTCTCTTATCCTCCACAACAGAGTCCATTATTCTCCTAGGTAACCTATCCTCCTCCATTCGCCTCACATGACCCCACCACCGAAGCCGGTTTATGCGTAAAGCTTCATCCATCGAGTTCATTCCTAAATTAGCCTTTATCTCCTCATTCCCAGTACCCTCCTGCCTTTGTTCCCACCTGTTTGTACCAGCAATCATTCTTGCTACTTTCATGTCTGTTACTTCTAACTTATGAATAAGATATCCTGAGTCCACCCAGTTTTCGCTCCCGTAAAGCAAAGTTGGTCTGAAAACAGACCGATGTAAAGATAGTTTCATCTGGGAGCTGACTTTCTTCTTACAGAATACTGTTGATCGCAGCTGCGAGCTCACTGCATTAGCTTTACGACAATTTGATTCAATCTCACTTACTATATTACCATGCTGGGAGAACACACAACCTAAATATTTGAAATTATCGACCTGTTCTAGCTTTGTATCACCAATCTGACATTCAATTCTGTTGAATTTCTTACCTACTGACATCAATTTAGTCTTCGAGAGGCTAATTTTCATACTATACTCATTGCACCTATTTTCAAGTTCCAGGATATTAGACTGCTGGCTTTTGGCACAATCTGCCATTAGGACCAAGCCGCCAGCAGAGGCCAAACTGCTTACTACATTTCCACCTAACTGAATCCCTCCCTGCCATTTTATATCTTTAAGCAGATGATCCATATAAACTACGAACAGCAGAGGTGAGAGATTGCAGCCTTGTCTAACCCCTGTAAGTACCCTGAACCAAGAACTCATTCTACCATCAATTCTCACTGAAGCCCAATTGTCAACATAAATGCCTTTGATTGATTTTAATAACCTACCTTTAATTCCATAGTCCCCCAATATAGCGAACGCCTTTTCTCTCGGTACCCTGTCATAGGCTTTCTCTAGATCTACGAAACAAACACAATTGCCTATTCCTCTCATAGCATTTTTCAATTACCTAGCGCATACTGAAAATCTGATCCTGACAGTCTCTCTGTGGTCTGAAACCACACTGGTTTTCATCCAACTTCCTCTCAACGACTGATCGCACCCTCCCTTCCAAGATGCCAGTGAATACTTTGGCTGGTATACTAATCAATGAGATACCTCGATAGTTGTTGCAATCCTTCCTGTTCCCTTGCTTATAGATAGGTGCAATTACTGCTTTTGTCCAATCTGAAGGTACCCTCCCAACACTCCATGCTAATTTTACTATTCTATGAAGCCATTTCATACCTGCCTTCCCACTATACTTCACCATTTCAGGTCTAATTACATCTATTCTTGCTGCTTTATGACAATGGAATTTATTTACCATCCTTTCCACTTCCTCAAGCATAATTTCACCAACATCATTTTCCTCCTCCTCATGAGCTTGGCTGTTCGCAACACCACCAGGATGATTTCCTTTTACATTGAGAAGATGTTCAAAATATTCCCTCCACCTCTCCAGTGATTCTCTGGGATCTATTATGAGTTCACCTGAATTACTCAAAACACTGTTCATTTCCTATTTCCCTCCCTTCCTAACATTCTTTATTACTGTCCAGAAAGGTTTCCCTGCTGCTTGACGTAGTCTTTCCAGGTTATTACCAAAATCTTCCCATGACCTTTTTGGATTCAACAACTATTTGTTTCGCTCTGTTTGTTTCATCTATGTACAAATCCTTGTCTGCCTCGGCCCTTGTTTGGAGCCACTTCTGATAAGCCTTCTTTTTACGTTTACAGACTGCTCTCACTTCATCATTCCACCAAGATGTTCGCCTTTTCCCATCTTTACACACAGTTGTTCCTAGGCATTCCCTTGCTGTTTCTACTACAGCATCCCTGTATGCCACCCATTCACTTTCTATATCCTGAACCTGCTTACTGTCTACTGTTCGAAACTTCTCACTAATCATATCCATGTACTTCTAATTACCTCGTCCTGGAGATTTTCTACTTTTATTCGTTTGCAGACAGATTTCACTTTCTCTACCCTAGGCCTAGAGATACTTAGTTCACTACAGATCAAATAGTGGTCTGTATCATCGAAAAATCTGCGAAAAACTTGTACATTCCTAACAGATTTCCTGAATTCAAAGTCTGTTAAGATATAGTCCATTATGGATCTGGTACCCCTAGCCTCCCATGTGTAGCAGTGAATAGCCTTATGCTTGAAGAATGTATTCGTAACTGCTAAACCCATCCTAGCACAAAAGTCCAGCAAACACTTCCCATTTCCATTAGCTTCCATATCTTCCCCACATTTACCAATCACCCTTTCGTATCCTTCAGTTCTATTCTCAACTCTTGCATTGAAATTGCCCATTAGCACTATTCTATCCTTGCTGTTAACCCTGACCACGATGTCACTCAATGCTTCATAAAACTTGTCAACTTCATCCTCATCTGCACCCTCACATGGTGAATACACGGACACAATTCTAGTCCTAATTCATCCAACTGACAAATCTACCCACATCATTCGCTCATTTACGTGCCTAACAGAAACTATGTTGCGTGCAATGGTATTCCTGATAAAGAGACCTACCCCAGACTCTGCCCTTCCCTTTCTAACACCTGTCAAGTACACTTTATAATCTCCTATCTCCTCCCCGTTATCTCCCCTTACCCCAATATCACTTACTCCTAGCACATCCAGATGCATCCTCTTTGCTGACTCAGCCAGTTCTACTTTCTTTCTTCCATAAGCCCCATTAATATTGATAGCTCCCCATCGAATTCCATTTTGTTCGCCAAGTTGTTTTCATGGAGTCCCTCGCCTGTCAAATCGGAGTGGGACTCCGTTACTCCCATAGGTCCGAGGCTTGCTTAAAATGTTCTGAGCTCGGTAAATTCATGAAGCAGGATGCTACCCTACTTGCACATAGTCCAAGTGAGGATCTCTCCTCTAACGGGTTATGGACCACCGGTGAATTGTATAGTCCTAGCCGCCTGAGCACAAGGAGGGCCATGACTCAGAATATGTCTGAGATGCCTGCTCCCATTCCACAGCAACTGGTATCCCGACTCTCAGGATCACTTACTAGGCCACTCAGCCGTTGCCCATGGTTCACGAACTAGGACGTGACTACAGTAACCCACACCATGAACCATGACTGTCTTCACAACAAGAACAATATTTCATCAGTTATACTTTAATACCTTGGAGATCTGTTCAGTGCAGGTATTTATACTATTGTCTAGTAGTGTAGGAAGATTATTTGAGCACCTTCAAACACCACTTGACTAAGCCAGGATCGAACCTGACATGTTGGGGTCAGAAGGCAAGCGCCTCAACCATCTGAGCTACTCAGCCTGCATTTCAAGAACGATTCCTGGGTTTAGACGTTCAAAGTCGTGAAACAGGCCATAATATTTATAATCAATTTCGGGAAACTCAGCCCAGTGGTTTTCGGAAATGCTGAGGTGCCAGATATTTATCCCACACGAGTTCATTTATAAGTCTGTAAATCTATTTTTTATGGTTTGAGCCGAAATCAAACTCGCCAACATGGGCTCAGAAGGCTCTACAGTCTGAGATACTCAGGCCAACTCTCTTTCCTCAATCGTGAAATAAAATTTAAGGAACTTGTGGGTCTGGCTACCACCCACCATTATTAAACATACCCCTAATGAAAAGCTAATGAAATAATTACGTGTACCTCTTTCAGAAAAGAAGAGATACTAAAAACTAGGAGAGTTAGGCAACCTGTGATCGAGTTGACAATAATGGCTGCAATTCTTGATAATGCCAATCTGATGGAGACGCAAGCTGATAATAACACCATTAGCAAACCTTCTCATTGCTATTTAAGTGCAGGCACCCACTCTGCTCACGTCATTTCATTCTGACAAGAACTAATGAAAATTAGCTGAAACAATCATATTCACAATATTCCAATAGAAGTCCATCATTTATTACTTGACACAAGCCATGAAAGCTAACACTAGTACGATATGCAAAATTTTAATACTGGAATAACAAGGTTGATGGTGAACTCTTGGAAAGAGAATATGAGAAAGAAGACTGCATGACATCAATAACAGAACGATTGAATTATTGTGTTGTATAAGCAGAAAGGCCAATAGGTTTATATAAGACATGTGGGCTAGGGATAGGTTTGCAATTGAACAGTTATTTGTATAGATAACAAAGTAGTGCAGAAGAAACACATACAAAAATAAGGACAAAGTGTAAAACACTAAAATGACAAATATTCATTCTTAATGTGATTCTCTAATGCTCACCAAATCTGCAGTGAAGAAAACATAGACAGCATACAGATAGTAGTCTAGCAGCTGACTAACACAGAGAAGAACATCATTGGTCACAGGTCGCAGCAATCGGCTCAGCTGGAGATACTTTCCACACTGTCGCAACACAGACAGACTAGTGTTGGTTAAAACAGGGGCTTTGGAGAACTCCTTCTTACTACTTGTTTTTGAATGTCTGAAAATAAATGTAAAATATACAAGTATACCGTACATGAAATATGTAAATGTTAACTAGTTAAGAAAGGAGAAAAATTTATATTAGTTACCACCAATACACAGAAAATGAATAACAATGTATTAACAGCATGAAAATGCCTTGAAGTTGAAGAAGGAGCTGAAGTATAACTCTTCTCAAGCACTGCAATTTATTTTTTTACAAGTTGCTTTAAATCACAGACACAGATAGGACTTATGGCAATGATGGTATAGGAAAAGGCTAGGAGTTGGAAGGAAGTGACCGTGGCCTTAATTAAGGTACAGCCCCAGCATTAGCCTGGTGTGAAAACGGGAAACCACGGAAAACCATGTTCAGGGCTGCCAACAGTGGGGTTGGCAGTCGTACAAATTTTAGTGAAAAATGGAAGGGTATGTACAGGTACTTTAAGGCAGAAACAAGTTCCAAGTAGGACATTCCAGTAATCATTAATGAACAAGAGGAGTGTGTATATGAGGATCTTCAAAAGGCAGAAGTATTCAGTCAGCAGTATGTAAACATTGTTGGTTACAAAGATAATGTCCAGATAGAGGAGGTGACTAATGCTAAAGTAGTATTGAAATTTACATATGATAACAATGACATTTACAATAAGATGCAAAAGTTGAAAACTCGAAAAGCGGCAGGAATTGATAAGATTTCTGGGGATATACTAAAGACAATGGGTTGGGATATAGTACCATATCTGAAGTACATATCTGATTATTGTTTGCATAAGGAGCTATACCAAATGAATAATAAATAATGGCCTCCGGAGAGGCCTGGTGCAGGTCTTTTTCTAGTAGACGGCCTATTAGGCGACCTGCATGTCTATGAAGATGAGGGCCCTACCTAGGATGATTTCGAATGTTGAATACGCCACACACACCCAGCTCCCGATTGTTTGCATAAGGAGCTATACCAAATGAATAATAAATAATGGCCTCCGGAGAGGCCTGGTGCAGGTCTTTTTCTAGTAGACAGCCTATTAGGCGACCTGCATGTCTATGAAGATGAGGGCCCTACCTAGGATGATTTCGAATGTTGAATACGCCACACACACCCAGCCCCAGAGCCATTGGAATTAACCAATAAAGGTTAAAATCCACGGCCCGGCCGGGAATCGAACCCGGGACCCTCCAAACCACAGGCCAGTACGCTGACCATTCAGCCAACGAGTTGGACACCAAATGAATGGAGAATTGCTATAGTAGCCCCTGTGTACAAAAGAAAGGGTGATAGACATAAAGCTGAAAATTACAAGCCAGTAAGTTTGATATGCATTGCATGTAAGCTTTGGGAAGGCATTCTTTCTGATTATATTAAGACATGTTTGCAAAATTAATAACTGGTTTGATAGAAGGAAAGGTTATTCCACTGAAGCTCAACTTGTAGGATTCCAGAAAAATATAGCAGATATCTTGGATTTAGGAGGCCAAATGGACTGTATCGCGATTAACCTGTCTAAAGCATTTGATAAGGTGGATCATGGGAGACTATTGGTAAAAATTAGTGCAATTAGACTAGACAAAAGAGTGACTGAATGGGTTGCTAAATTTCTAGAAAATAGATCTCAGAGAATTAGAGTAGGTGAATCTTTATCTGACCCTGTAATAGTTAAGAGGGGAATTCCTCAAGGCAGTATTATTGGACCTTTATGTTTTCTTATATATATCAATGATATGTGTAAAGAAGTGGAATCAGAGGTAAGGCTTTTTGCAGATGTTATTCTGTACAGAGTAAAAAATAAGTTACAAGATTGTGAGCAACTGCAAAATGACCCCGCTAATGTTGTGAGATGGACAGTAGGCAATGGTATGATGATAAAAGGGGTTAAAAGTCTGGTTGTGAGTTTCACAAATAGGAAAAGTCCTCCCAGTTTTAATTACTGCGTTGATGGGGTGAAAGTTCCTTTTGGTTATCATTGTAAGTATCTAGGTGTTAATATAAGGAAAGATCTTCATTGGGGTAATCACATAAATGGGATTGTAAATAAAGGGTACTGATCTCTACACATGGTTATGAGGGTATTTAGGGGTTGTAGTAAGGATGTAAAGGAGAGGGCATATAAGTCTCTGCTAAGACCCCAACTGGAGTATGGTTCCAGTGTATGGGACCCTCACCAGGATTTCTTGATTCAAGAACTGGAAGAAGTCCAAAGAAAAGCAGCTCGATTTGTTCTGGGTGATTTCCGACAAAAGACTAGCGTTACAAAAATGTTGTAAATTTTGGGCTGGGAAGACTTGGGAGATAGAAGACGAGCTGCTCGACTAAGTAATATGTGTAGGATGCTAGTTAGTTTATAATATCATCTATTCAATAGCTCTCAACAGAGATAGGGCGTGGAATGACATTAGTAGACGAGTTTGAGTGGTGTCTTTGAAAGTAGGAAAGATCACAGTATGAATATAAAGTTAGAATTCAAGAAGACAAATTGGGGCAAATATTCATTTATAGTTAGGGATTGGAATGACTTACCAAGGGAGATGTTCAATAAATATCCAATAGGCAATATCCTTTTATATTGGTATTATAAATTTACTTATTCAGGGCAAATATTTCAGATTCCCTATGGGAATCAACATCTATGTAATTTGATGGCCAAACAGGCATCAATTTTTGGTAAAGAGAGAAAGTCTCTCATAGTGCATTGGCACTGCCGGTTGCTCCAAGTAGCCTATGCAGTGGCCTCCACGGTATGCACTAGCCAGCGTCTTGGTAGGTGTGCTAGGTACCAACTGATGAGCCCAACCTAGCACACGAGGGCAAAACGCTGGCAACCAGAAGTGAGTTAGCTGGAAAATTTATAATGTCCAATAACGGACCATTTATATTGGTATTAATCATGGCTTACTCGACACAGAAACACATATAACATGAATTCAATTCTTGTCGCAAAACTGTAAATTACAAGGAACTTGTTGAAAGGCACGTAATCAACAGTTCACAACACAGAGCACAGTGTTCCACCACAACAAAGGTAAAAATGCCGTCTTCCCTGTAGGGGTGACGCGCACTTTCTCTGTTGCATTGTCAACCTAATAACCATGTGTCACCCCAATAGGGGGACACAAAAATAGTAACTTTGAACATAAATTATGTCTTTGATTATCATCTACGAATGAAATTACGCACATCCGTAGCCCACAACAACCTGAAATATGTATATCACATTCCCGCAGTTTACCACGAAAAAAGCAAATGTATGCGTCGACGTTAACGTGTTGAAGCACTATTTGTCAATAACGATCACTAAGAGTCTTATTCTATTATCACCGGGTGATTTGGCTGTGCGGTTAGGGGCGCGCAACTGTGAGTTTACATCCAGGAGGTAGTGGGTCCCAACCCCACTGTCGGCAGCCCTGAAGATGGTTTACCGTGCTTTCCCATTTTCTCACCAGGCAAAGGCTGTACCTTAACTCATTGACTGCCAAACGTGACCTAGGTTGTGTTCACAAAATGCTTCCAGAGAGCCAAACGCGACCTATGTCATGTTACAAGTAATAAATCTCATTGTAGACCGTATTGGACATCAGATATGAACATTAAAACAAGAATAATAGTTAACACCACCTTTCCAATACTTATCTTTCCTATATTTAGGAAATAAACATTACAACAGGCGTTGTAAGATGGACATGTTTCGCTTAACAGTAGTAAGCATCATCAGCCGAAAATAAATCTTAGCCTCAAGTTAGGTCAGGGCCCTGAACCTAGTGTCCTTAACATATATGGCACCCTAAGAATCAACATTTATATTTATAAAATGAAAATAGGCTTAAAACTAGTGTGAAAAAAACATGGAATGTTACAACATGGCTAAGAGAAAAAACACAATCGAGTTGAGACAGAGGATAAGAACAGAAAGTAGGCTATAATACAGAGCTGGTAGTGAAATAATTAAAATCATTAGGATATCATTGTTACCAGTCAGTCAATCAGAATGTTCAAACATAAAAACAAGCGTGAAAATATATAAGAGTGTTCATCATGGCTGAGTTAGAAAAAACACGTAATCGTGTTGCCAGAGGTAAAAACTTAAGGTACAACATAGAGTTGGCAGTGTAGTATCAAACTCATGGCTGCCAGTCAGTTAATAAGAATGTTCATATATAACAAAACATAATGGTTATATTCTTTTAAGTGAAGAAATAATTAAATCCCACTCTTGTATAGATACGTGAGAACGGGCGAGAGAAATCATATGTTGCAGCAGACATGGAGTAGTAACACTTCAAACAGGATTGATCACGCTTGAAGCCACTTCATTTATGCTGGGAGTTCAAGACCAAAACGGAAAAAATAAGATGCCTAGTGCGTGAACTGAAATCTGAAAATGGAAAAAGGAAAAAGATGTACTGGGGCCTTGAAAATAGGGTGTTCAGAATGGGTGACATCATACGAAACCATGACGTGATTGTCATGTAACTTGAATTTAGAAAGTTTATTACAAAAATCAACTGGATTTTTGACGTAGGCTTCATTATTGAACTTATAATGGCTATTTAAAAAATGGTGTAAAAATTTAGAAACCTTGTAGGTGGGACTATTTCGACAGTTTATAATAGGCCGCATTGGCACATCTTTTTTATGTATTTTTGGTAAGGCTTTAGCAGTAGGTAACCTGGGATTCATAATGGTGAGTTTTTGTTGTTCATGCTCTTGAAAGAGAAAAGATGAATTTTTCACAAGTTCTTTAAACCACGCTGGATTTTTAAAGTGGGATCCTTGTCAATTAGTTTGCAGTTATTGGCGGAAAAGAAATCTTCAGTTTTACTAATATATTCATTTTTGTTCAATAATACAGTAGTAGAGCCTTTGTCGGCTTTTGTGACTATTACATTATTGTTCCTGATTTTGTTCTTTACTTCAATTATTTGCTTGTTAATATTTAAAGAAGGCTTGGAATTTATTTCACTGGTTAGTAATGTGAGCTTCTTTTTACTTTCGTATTTAACATCATTACGGTGTTCAATAGGAAGTTTTGAAATATTTGATTCGATTTCGGCAATGTTGGGCACCAGATCGTCAATTTTATTGGGGTTGGGCCAGTTGAATTTGAAACCCTTGTTCAAAAGATCCATTTCACTGTTTGAAAAGTTAGTGTTGGATAAATTTACAGTGTTTGGAACAACTTTGATTTGAGGAGAGGGTGTTCCCGTGGTTTTGAAAGATTTGACGGATTTAGTTTTTGATTCTTTAAGAAAAGTCAATTTTTTGTCTAAAACTTCTTGTTTTTTATTTGCCGCGATTGACACCTTGTCGTTAGCAAATTTAGAAAAGGAGTCCCATTCTAAAGGCGACATGTTGAATGAAGTTTTTAGATGAACTTTGTAAAGCTGCAAGTTCAGGAGTGATTTTTTCCTGTAGAGTGTTTTGATTTCATTTTTCAGCCAAATGGAATTAACTTTTTCTTGGGTGGGTTGTATATTTGGGGATGAAATGTTCTTTCGTTGTAAATGTTGCAAGAATCTGGGAACCAATCCATATCTTAAGCACTCCTTTAAAAACGTAATGTCCCTGGAAATTCTAGTGACCTTAACTTTGAGGTTAAGATATATATTCTTTGCTTTTGCCTGGTTGGCGGTTACATTACAAGTAATAAATCTCATTGTAGACCGTATTGGACATCAGATATGAACTGGCAACACGATTACGTGTTTTTTCTAACTCAGCCATGATGAACACTCTTATATATTTTCACGCTTGTTTTTATGTTTGAACATTCTGATTGACTGACTGGTAACAATGATATCCTAATGATTTTAATTATTTCACTACCAGCTCTGTATTATAGCCTACTTTCTGTTCTTATCCTCTGTCTCAACTCGATTGTGTTTTTTCTCTTAGCCATGTTGTAACATTCCATGTTTTTTCACACTAGTTTTAAGCCTATTTTCATTTTATAAATATAAATGTTGATTCTTAGGGTGCCATATATGTTAAGGACACTAGGTTCAGGGCCCTGACCTAACTTTAGGCTAAGATTTATTTTCGGCTGATGATGCTTACTACTGTTAAGCGAAACATGTCCCATCTTACAACGCCTGTTGTAATGTTTATTTCCTAAATATAGGAAAGATAAGTATTGGAAAGGTGGTGTTAACTACTATTCTTGTTTTAATGTTCATCTATGTCGTGTTGGAGCACGGGATGAAGTATTTCGCTATTTCATCAACAGATGACACTCGCTGGCTAATTGCTGTCCATGGGCTGTTATTTATTCTTTGGGAAATTGATTCATGTCTCGTTCATTGTGATATATTTAGAATATCACAAGTATTTTATGTTTGAATTTGAGTTGTCACACAGTATGCTGCAATGGCAGTTTTCAGTGTGAAAGGTTAGACAAAAAGTGATATTTTAGGTGAAATTTACGCTGATATTGATTCAGAACAAGATGAATTAGGAAGCGATAGTGGGTTGACTGATGAAGATGTATTGTAAGGAACAACAGCAGTGACAATATTGGAGTACCGGGCAAGTTGGCAGTGTGGTTAGTGTCGCGCGGCTGTGAGCTTGCATCCGGGACATAGTGGGTTCAAATCCCACTGTCAGCCCTGAAGATGGTTTTCTGTGGTTTCCCATTTTCACACCAGAAAAATGCTGGGGCTATACCTTAATTAAGGCCACGGCCGCTTCCTTCCAACTCCTAGGCCTTTCCTATCCCATCGTCGCCATAAGACCTATCTGTACCGGTGCGACGTAAAGCCACTGGCAAAAAAAAAATAAAAAAATAAATAAATATTGGAGTAGCCATGTGCTCCAGACATGTACCAGCTGCAAATACAAGAATATCACTGGTCAGATGTTGACAGTAGGCCTAACTATGTACAATTTACAGGCAACAGTGGAATAAAATATCCATTTTCAAACACGTCTTAATGCATGGAGTATTTCAAGGCTTTCATTACAGACTACGTTATTTCAATGCTTTGTGTACAAACGAACTTGTATGCTCATCAATTCCTGAGCAACACTCCTAGGTCGCTGACACAGCATGCTCGATTTCAACAATGGAAACCAGTAGTACCTGATGAAATGAATAAGTTTTTAGGACTGTGGATGCCCACTGGTATTGTAAAAAAAACACAATTAACTATGTACTGATCAACTCGACAGATTACTGCCACCCCAATTTTCATTGATACAATGTCAAGGAACAGATTTTAACTGATTTCTAAATTCCTTCATTTCAATAATAATGCGCCGGCCCCGTGGTTTAGAGGTAGCATGTCTGTCCCTTACCCGGAGGCCCCGGGTTCAATTCCCAGCTAGGTCAGGGATTTTTACCTGGATCTAAGGGCTGGTTCGAGGTCCACTCAGACTACATGAGTGAGCTATCGGATGGTTAGATAGTGGCCCCGGTCTAGAATGACAAGAATATCGGCCAAGAGGATTCATCGTGCTGACCACATGACACCTCGTAATCTGCAGGCCTTCGGGCTGAGCAGCGGTCGCTTGGTAGGCCAAGGCCCTTCAGGGCTGTAGTGTCATCGAGGGGGGTTAATAATATGCAATACAAGACAATAGCCCTAATAGGCCACATAAAGCTAGGTTACTCTTGGACCATTTTCTCAATCTCTTTAGGACTGTGTACACCTCAAGGCAGAAATTAGCCCTTGATGAAGGAATGTTGGCATGGAGTGAACGTTTGTCATTTCGGGTATACAATCGAAGCACACTAACTAGTTACGGTATTATGGTTTGGGTGTTGTGTGAAAGTGCCACTGGATATATTTGTAACTTTTAAATTTATGATGGGATGTCTGGATCACTACAGAACACTGTCACTTCACTTTTGGAACCATACAATGGGAAGGGTTACCACATTTACATGGACAATTTTTATAACAGCATCAAACTAACCCAGGTATTGTTACTAAAAAATGTCAGTGTCATTGGCACCATGAGGCAAAACCGGATTGCCAAAGGAACTAGTTGAAGTTTCCAAAACTCTAAAACAAGGAAAAATGCCTTTCAAGCGGCATAACGACATCCTCATGCAGTCATGGAAAGACAAGCAAATTGTGAACATGATTTCAACACTTCACACAACACAAATGGCAGAAACCATAACCAGAAGCAGCAAGGTGGTGATGAAACAAAAAACTACCGTTGATAATAACTGTCATATGCATGGGGTGGATAATGCTGACCAACACATGACTTACTTCCCATTCATTAGGAAATCAAAGAAATGGACCAAAAAATTCTCATGTATTTATTAATGTGCACAATCTGTAACGCACATGCATTACATAAACTTCAGAATCCTAGAATCAAACTCATTGATTTTATTTAGAATGTTAGAAGAACTTCTTGATTCAACTACACTAGAAGAAGAGAAAGCTACAGACAGTAATGAATCTGGAACAATAGAAGATGCTACATCACCTGTATCAGGACCATTGGGAAAGTGTGATGACTATCCCAAAAGAGTGCCAAGGAAAGACTCCTGTGTCCAGACTGAATGGGAAAATGTCACGCCACAAGTTAATTAATCTACATGGTAGTGAAAAGAAGAAGCCCCTTATCAGGCAGTGTTAGAATATGTGCCAAGAAGAAAATCAGGAGAGGAACCTCATTCTACTGCTCAGGCTGCAAGGTAGCTCTACATCCCGGGGACAGTTACTCCAGATACCACACCCTTAAAGTGTATTAAATGTATGTTTTAAGTTTCATTAGTTTATTACCACTAGTTTCCGAACTCTGCAAATAACTTCAGCCTTTGTGAGTGGGGTTTACTTCCACTAAGTAACCAGGGGAACCTCACCCCTACAGAACACGTCCCCAGGTGGTGGACAGGGGCCCCTACAGTACGTAGGGCTGGTTGAAATACCTAATACAACCCGCCGACCAACAGGTAGCCCAATTCCTGAGGGCTTTAAAATACTGGGACATCCCCTCTCCAGGGGTCATAAATATGGAGGGCCCTTGCTCTGGGTTATGGATAAAGAACTCAATGGCATCTACAGCAGAGAAGATGGACTTCGGTACGGTGGAGATGGCGGAAGGGCCAAACCCATAGCGACTGTACTCCAGAGGAGTGGCAACAAAAGGCATCTGACTCCATGTTACGGGCGGCCTAATTTGAACCTGGCAGAAGGTAATAAAATGCCTTTGGGAGTGGCGAACCCATCGTACAAACAGCCTATAAAATGAGTGTGAGTGAATCGAGGCCTTTGAAATTGCTAGGGCATCACCCTGAAGTGATGCGCCATGACTTTGAATGGCAAGGTAGAAGAAATGATAGAGTATATGGAGAAGACAGACATAGCGATGATGGGAATAAGTGAGACAAAATGGAAGCGGAAAGGTCAGAAAGAATATAAGAAAGGGTATAGATTATATTGGAGTGGAGGAAAGATGGTAACAAATGGTGTTGGTGTTATATTGAAAGAAGACCTAACACAATATGTGGACCAAATTCACCAGATCAGTGACAGGATAATTAAAGTTAGACTTGAGAGTGGAATCAAGGATTTTATACAGGTTTATGCACCCTAATTGGGGAATGCAGATTAATGTTTAGAAAAGTTTCTAGAAGAACTGGAAAGTTGTATTGAAGACAAAGAGGTTATAATAATGGGAGACATGAATGCAAATGTTGGAACAGACAGACAGGGAAAGGAAAAGATAATTGGCCCCTAGAGTTATGGGAACCAAGATGTAGGAGATTTAGTAATAGATTTTTGTAGAAGGAATGGATTAATTGTTGGCAATACATGGTTTAGAAAAACGAACTCACAAAAAATAACTAGATATGGTTGGGGAGAAAGAAAGACAAAGACAATGATTGATCTTATTCTGGTGGAGAAGGAGAAATGTAGACAACTGGAAGATGTGACAACAATGTCAAGAGCAGATTTTGAAAGAGACCATTAAGTGGTGGTAGCCAAATTAAGACTTGGTAAAATAATGAAGTTAATAGGAAAAGAGGGAAATAAAAATAAAAGGATGGCAGTTAAAAAAAAAAAAGAAATACAGGAAAAGCTTCAAGAGGATCTGAAGAACGAAATTCCCAGAGATGACTTGAACAGTGTGGAAGAGGAATGGACATGTTTCAGAAATGGATTTGTAAAGTGTGCAGTAAACACCCGTGGAAGACTATCAGGGAGGAAAAAGGAAAAGGAGACTCCTTGGTGGAACAGCAGGGTAAAGGAAGCAGTTAAAAAGAAACAAATGGCTTGGAGGAAGTGGATAGGCAGCAATAGTACAGAGAAATGGCAGAAATATAAAGAAGCCAAAAAGGTATGTAAGAAAATAGTACAAGAAGAGAAACAGAAGAGCTGGGAAAGTTTCACAGAAACTTTTCAAGAGGATATAAGGGGAAGTAAAAAGGTTTGTGTGGTTTGGTGAAGAATATTTTACGATATAGGGAATATACAAAATTTGTAAAAACTGAAACAGGGCAGATATTGACGCAAAGATATGACATACTAATAAGATGGAAAGAATACTTCTCAAAATTGCTAAATATTAAATACAGTGAACTGGTAGATGAGGAGCAAGAAGAAACAATGGGGAAAGAAGAAAAACAAGAAAAGGAGATATCAATGTTAGAAATAGAGGAAGCCATACAAAAGATGAAGAGTTGTAAAGCAGCAGGAGTGGATGAGGTAACTACGGAAATGATAAAAGCAGCAGGACCAAAAGGGCTACAGTGGCTGTATATATTATTTAGAACAATCTGGAGGAAGAAAGAGATCCTAGAAGAGTGGGGAAAGGGTTTAATCATCCTGATATTTAAAAAAGGTGATAAAAAAGAATGCAATAACTACAGAGGGATCACCCTTATTGCCCATGTAGCTAAGATATTTGAGAGAGTATTGGAAGGAAGACTGAGGAGGAAGATATAAGGAGAAATGGAAGAAGACAGATCAACGTTTGACCTGATCTTCACATTAAGACAAACGATGGAGAAAAGATTGTAGTATGGAAAAGACATAGTGATGGCATTTAACATTGAGAAGGCTTATGACAGTGTGCTCAGGCAGTTGGTATGGGACATAAGGAAAAAACAAGTTAACAGAGTGGAAGTGCAAATGAGAAAAGCTACGTACAAAAATTCAAAAAATTGTGTTAGTAGTGTGAAGACTAGTACAGGAAAAACAAAATGTTTTTTTTTTTAAAGTTGCTTTACATCGCACCGACACAGATAGGTCTTACGGCGACGATGGGATAGGAAGGGGCTAGGAGTGGGAAGGAAATGTCCATGGCCTTAATTAAGGTACAGCCTCAGCATTTGCTTGGTGTGAAAATGGGAAACCACGGAAAACCATCTTCAGGGCTGCCGACAGTGGGATTCAAACCCACTATCTCTCGATTACTGGATACTGGCCCCACTTAAGTGATTGCAACTATAGAGCTCGGTAAAAACAAAATCGTTTAAAGTTGAAACGGGTCTCCAACAGAGAAGTGTACTATCACTCATACTATTCATCATAGTCATGGATGAAATTCATAAGAACGTTAAACAGAGATTGGGAAGACAGGCAACAAAAGCCATGTTGTTTCCAGATGATATAGTGATATGGGGTGACGATGAAATGGAAGTGCAAAAACAAGTTTGAGATGTATGGAATCAAGAGATAGAAAAATTTGGGATGAAAGTAAGCACAGAGAAAAGTAAAACAACAGTGATGACAAGGGGAAGAAAGGAAGGAAGGAACAGGCAAGATAAAACTGAATGGTAAAATTCTGGAAGTGGTTAAAAGTTTCAAGTACTTCGGAAGTACGATCACAGAAGATGGAAATATTACAGAGGAAATTGGAAAAAGAATACAACAAGCAAACAGCTTCTACCAGAGTGTAAGGGGTATTTTGTGGAACCAAGATGTCCCGAAGAAATTCAAGATAGTATTATATTCAAATCCTATTATGAACCCAAACTAACCTATGCAGCTGGATCGACAAAACGAGAGGAGAGTAGAATAGAGGCAGCACAGATGAAATTCCTAAGAGGTATCGATGGCAAGACCAGAAAGGTTAGAATTAGAAATGAAGAGATAAGAAAAAGGACAGGAATCTTGAAACTTTAAGACAGGATAGAAACAACAAAACTAAAGTGGTATGGGCATTTGATGAGAATGGGAGAAGAGAGTGTGCCAAAAAAAAAAGCTTCTTCAGAGAAGTTAACATGAAAGAGACCATGAGGAAGACTGCGAAAGAGGTGGACAGATTAGATGTGGGAGTGCATACAGAAGAGGGGAGGAAAACCAGAAGATGTACTTAAAAAAGGAGAAGAGTGGTGGAGAGACATGCAGCAATGAAGGTCCTTAACTCACAACCCGACCAGGGAAGTTGGAAATGGTAAATGAAGATGATGATGATGATTTCTGAAATATAGACAATTCATTTTAGGGGCAACAATTTACCTGCAGTAGTGATGAAGGACGGAAATTTTCGACCCATTTCAACATGAGAAATAATGAGCATATTACATGTGATGTTAAAAGATGCCTAGGTGAACTACTGGACCAATGTGTTTCTTTTATGTGTACTCTTATCTACATGTACTTACATGATTAAGTTGCTGCTGTCTACTCTCCATCTGTTTCCTATACATATTTACATTTTGCTCTCGTTATATTTCTTACCTGAGCATCAATGAGGTAATTCATTTACTGTTACAAGACAGTCATGATGTTGATAAAATTCCAACATTGGGGAACATTCAGCACATTAAATCTGACATTACAAGACAGCTGAAGAACCCTTATTTAAGATTACAATTCCATTATGAACTTCAAAGGAAGGAAGGAAAAAAAAAGACTAAGATTACCAACTTACTTATTGTTTAGTGCTTCTCCAGAAACTTCTTCCACAAAATCCCTTTTCAATTCCTCAGGAATATCTTCATCGCTTTCATCACTAAAATAGCCGGATGGTTCATCCTGGAATCAGAGCATAACAGAGAACTGAGTATATGAAAACAAGAAAAAAGAAAGAATATTCTTAGTGTACATACAGTGCCAAATTTTGTACATTCTAACTTTCAAAAGACTGTAATAAAGATATCAAAAGTACCTAAGCACATTTCAATGGTTTGAGTGCTGCTTGAAATCTCAATTTTTTAAATATAAGGTTCCCTATTTCAGCAGAATAAAAATAATTAAATTAATAATTAAACATAAAAAGTAAGCAACTATGAAAGCCTGTTATCATCAATGTCCCACTCCAGTCGCCCGGGTGTGGTTAACAAGCCTCCTCCACTCCTTTCTGCCCTTCCACTTTTCCTGCTCCATTACTTCCACCACATCCAATCCAGCTTCTTTAATGTCCTTCCAAATCTGATCCATCCACCTTCTTCTCGGTCTTCCAACTGGTCTCTTTCCCTGAACTTCTCTTTCTAATTCCCTTCTTGCTACCCGTTCCTTTCCCATTCTTTTTACATGTCCGAACTATCTCAGTCTTGCTTTCTGTATATTCTGTACTAACAGTTCAATATTTAGCTCTTCTCTGATTGTAATATTTTGGATTCTATCTCTTCTTGGCTTTATAACCAAAGGATTCTATCTCTTCTTGGCTTTATAACCAATGTTCTTAAACCATTTCATTTCTACTGCTTGGATCTTACTATCTTTTCTCTTATTAGTTACCAGTGTTTCTAGTCCATATGTTACAATTGGTATGAAATACTGTTTATATAATGTTAATTTTGTTCTCTTGGGTACTTTGTCATCCCATACAAGCTCTGACTTAGTGTATTATTAATTTCAAGGGCGACTTCATTACTTCCATTAATAATGCTAACCATATATGAAAACTGTTTTACATTCTCTAAAAGTTCTCCTTCTAATTTTCACTTGGCTTCTCTTTTTCTCTTTTCCACAGTGCACGACTACAGTTTTCTTTTTACTAATTACCATTCCAAACTCCTTCAGTTTTCATTCCAAATGTCCAGTCTCCTTTGTACTTCCTTTTCTCCTTTTCCCCAAATCATCACATCATCTGCAAATACCAAAGCATTTACTTTACTACTGATACACTGTTTTACACATTATACGATTTCATCCATCAATATAATAAACAATAATGGCGACAGTGCACTTCCTTGCTTGAGACCTTTATTTGTATAAAATGTTTCAGTCACCACTCCCCACTTGTACACTGCTTTTACTCTCATGTTACAACATTTTTATCTTGTTAATTAATGATTTTGGTACATTCCTTTCCGTAGGCATTGCCATACGTTTTCTCTTAATTGTATTATTATTTATAAGCTTTATTTTCCGTATTGATTGGATTCAATTTATAGACAAGAAAAGTGTTCCACCGATCAATACTTATTTATTGTGAATGAATTATTACACTAGTACAGGTTTCGGCCTGTCATGGCCATCATCAGCTAGTACATAACATTTATAGTCATTAGACAAAATTACAAAGATGTTACGTTAGATCATCCGGATGTCTAATGAAGAATGGAAGTAAAATATATTGCAGTATTGGTATGTTAAAATATTTGTGATTAACAGTGGTGGTGGTGGTTACAATAAACTAAAACCTATTTAGTGTATATGGATACGAGTACATTAAACACATTAAAACATATAGGCCACAGTATAAAACACTTGAAAAATTATAACACATTAAAACATAGTATATATATTTTAAAAAGTCTATTAAAATTTGGGTTCATGTTGTGTAGCACTCATTCTTCAATCTTCTTGTGGTTGTTGTGTTAATTTAGTTGTATTAGGTGATCGTCGAGAATGTTCTAGGGTTGATATACTTTATATTGATGTGTTGTAAGAACTCTTGTCATTAAATTTTTTTTGAAAATTGAGTATTGTGCAATTCAACTATTGATGTACTCCAGTAAGTTTTATATATACTGCAAGACAGGGTTTGGTTTTAGAGCAGTTGGTGGCGGCACCTCTCTTGTTTATGCACGTTATGTAGTTGTTATCTGTAAAGATAAGTTAATGTAAGTATAGTGTTCGTATGAAGGAATGCCTGGTGTATGTATGAAAATGAAAAGAGTACTTACTATTGTTGTTGTGGAGGTTGTGTACTGGTATGTTTGGAGACTTTCTGTGTTCTGCTACGAATACGTCTGGGGCTCATGTTAGCTGTGGGGAGGGATGTAGGTGGAGGGGAAGGAGGAGTGGCTATTGTGGAGGTAGGGGCGGGGTTAGGCTTGTGATTCGTCGGTTTGTTAGGACGTGTGTTTACTATTTTGAGATAGTCATTCTTTATTGCAGGAAAGGCTTTATAAAAAATGATGCTGGTTTTCTCTGTAATGTCGTTAATGTTATGATTGGGGTTAGCGTATTGGTCCAGAGAAATATAGAAATCTTCAGTTATGTTGAGCAGGGGGCCCTTAGAGTTTATATTTAATATCGTCATGTCATTATTGATGTCTGTGAAACTATGCTTAGATTCTTCTACATGTTGACCTATTGATGAAAAATGGTTGTGTTTTACTGCATTTATGTGTTCATTGTAGCGGATGGTGAAGTTTCTGCCGGTACGTTCAATATAACTTGTGTCACAGTTGTTACATTTGATACGGTAGACACCTGATTGGTTGTATTTATTATTATTATTATTATTATTATTATTATTATTATTGACTGTTTTGGTGTTGTGTATAGTGTTGGTGCTGTTGTGTGTGGTCTTGAATGCTATTTTCAGGTTGTGCTTCTTAAAAATATTAGTTATAGTATATATATTGGTGTTGTTGAAGGTAAATAGGACATAATCTTTTTTGGGTTTCGCTGTTTTAATTAATTTAGTTTTAGGTTGGGATTTTATTTTGTGAATGATTTTGTTGACCATTTCTTTGCTGTATCCGTTATGTTTGGCTATATCGTGGATTAATTTTAATTCATTATTTTGATCTATTGTCATTGGGATATTAAAAGCTCTATATATCATGCTATAATAGGCTGCTCTTTTGTGTGTGTTAGGATGAATGGAGTCATTTTTTTATGGTACCAGTATTTAAAGTGTGTGTGGGTTTCCTGTAGATCTTGTAAGATAAGTGGTTGTCGTGTCTGGTTATTGTCAAGTCCAAGTAATTTAAGGTACGGTTATTTTCGGTTTCTTTAGTGAATTTAATTTGGGGGTCTAAAGTGTTAAGTTTGTCTAGTATAGTATCTGCATCAGTGGATCTATTATCTATAATTACGAAGATATCATCGACAAATCTGCACCAAAAATATATATTATCTATTTTATTGATTGATGGGTGTTCTAGGTGGTCTATATATATTTCTGCAAATATTCCAGAAGCAGAAGATCCCATAGGTAGGCCTTGTTGCTGATATATGGTATCATGAAATCTGAAGTAGTTATTGTTTATGGCGAATTCGAGTAGATTCATGAATTCTTCTATTTCTAAAGGTGCTCAAGTTGCTATGGTTTTTTAGGTTAGATTTTAATATTTTGATTGTTTGTTTGATAGGAATGTTAGGGTACATGTTTGTTGTATCAAATGAAGCAAGAGTATGATGTTGTTCGATCTTTAGTTCTTTGGTTCTGTTGCAAAAATCTATTGAGTTTTGTATTGTTTTGTTTGCTAAAAAGGAATAATGCTTTTTCAAATTTTTTTGAATGAATTGTGATAATTTATAGGTTGGACTGGCTCTATAGTTTATAATCGGTCTCATGGGTACATTTTCTTTGTGTATTTTAGGGTAGGCTTTTGCGGATGGTAATTGGGGGTTCATAGTTATAAGTTTAGCAGATTCTGTTTCGGCGAGAAGAAAGTGTGTGTTCTTGAGTAGAATTTTTAAGTTCCTTTGTATGTTATTGGTTGGATCTCGGCGTTTTATTGAAAAAGTGTTGTTTTGGAAACATTCTTTAGTCTTTGGTATGTATTCATTCTTGTCCATAATGACAGTAGTGTTGCCTTTGTTGGCTTTTGTTATTAGTAGATTGTTCTGTTTTATTTTGTTTTTGAGTTTGTTTAGGTTTGATTTATTGGTGGTAGGGCCGATGACCTTTGATGTTAGGCCCCTTAAAACAACAAGCATCATCATCACAACAGGTATTCATGTTTAGGTTATTATTGTGAATGTTATTGATGTATTGTGGGATCTTTCTACTGATTTCGTGTCTAACTTCGTCTCGTATATCGTACGGGATTTTCTGTAAAGCGAGTTCTGTTTCGGTGGCGGCAGTTATAATATTCTGATAGGATGATGCATTACCCCAGTTGTGTTTGGGTCCCTTGCTCAACATAGCCGTCTCTGCATCGTCAAATGCGGTTAGTGTGACATTCTTTATGGGTGGGTGGAATTTATGTTGGGAATTCTTGTTAAGATTAGAAGTTAAGATTAGAGTGCTACACAACATGAACCCAAATTTTAATAGACTTTAAAATATATACTATGTTTTAATGTGTTATAATTTTTCAAGTGTTTTATACTGTGGCCTATATGTTTTAATGTATTTAATGTACTCATATCCTTATACACTAAATAGGTTTTAGTTTATTGTAACCATCACCACCACCTTTAATCACAAATATTTTAACATAACAATACTGCAATATATTTTACTTCCATTCTTCATTAGACATCCGGATGATCTAACGTAACATCCTTGTAATTTTGTCTAATGACTATAAATGTTATGTACTAGCTGATGATGGCCATGACAGGCCGAAACCGGTACTAGTGTAATAATTCATTCACAATAAATAAGTATGATCGGTGGAACACTTTTCTTGTCTATAAATTCTTTTAATTGTATCATAAGCTTTTTCCTAATCCAGAAATACAAAGATGATTTTCTTGCTCCTTTCCAGGTGTTTTTTCATTATCGTTCGCACTGTAAGTATCAAGTGTATTGTTGATCTATTCTGTCTAAAGCCATATTGTTCTTCCTCTAACTGTCTTTCTATTACATCCCCCAATCCTCTGTCCACGACTTCTCCATTATTTTTAGCCCATGTGATAATAGGGTTATACCTCTATAATTTTCACACTTCTTCCTAGTTCTTTTTTGAATAATGGTACAATGCTTCCATGTTGCCAACCTTCATGTATCCTTTCATCCTTCCATATGGCATTGAGAGCTGGGGATAGCCATCCACTGTGTCCTGCTGCCTTAATCATATCAGCATTGAATTCGTCGTTTCCACTTGCTTTACCTTTGGTCATTGCTTTCACTGCCCTTCCAAGTTCCAACCATGTTATCGGGTTCTCTTCCTTTTCTCCGTCTATTATTTCCATTTCCTAATCACCTTCTTCCTCTGAGCAGTCATCCTCATTATAAAGTTTTTCAAAATATTTTACCATCACCTTCTGAAGACCCTTTTCGTCATGTACTATGGATCCATCTTCTCTCTCTAATGCCTTGATTTTTTCTTGATTTATACTTTTCGATTTTATTACTCTGTATAATAGTTTCTGACTACCTCAACTATCTTGCTCAATTTTGTTCGTAAATTCTCCCCAACATTTCTCCTTTTCTTCCTTGATACTCCTCTTTACATGTAGTTTAAATCTGTTGTAATCCACATGTAACCTTTCTATCTTATTCTCATCCCTCTGATAGGTTTTTGCTTTTCCTTACCCATTTCTTTCTTCACCTTGTTCCTTTCTTTTATTTCTTTTTTTTCTTTTGTCTGTCCACTACCGTGTCTCCTTTCCCTTAACCTTTGCTTTTGTTTTGCCACATACCTCAAATGCTGCTTCCATAAAAGTCTTGTCTTAAATTTTCCCACTCTTCTTCTCCACTTTGTATTTCCATGTTGTGCAACTTCCTGTTTATACAATCTTGGAATGCCATTCGTTTATTCTCCTTCTCCAATTCCCAAATCCTGATATTTGGTTTCTTCTTCAGTACAATTTTAGCGATTTTTACTTGTTCTAATTCCACAATTAATAATCAATGATCACCTTCCATATTTTCACTGGGGATTATCTTCATATTCATGATGTATCTTCCCCATTCTCGGTCCGTTATTATAAAATCAATGAGTGTCCCATACTGTCCATCCCAACTATATCGGCTGATCTTATGGCTATTCCTCTTCATAAACCATGAGTTCTTTATTATCAGGTTATTTCTGATACAAAAGTCCAACAGTTTCTCTCCATCTTCATTTCTATCGCCATACCCATGTGGGCCCAGAACATTCTCGTATCCCATTCAATCAGTTCCCACATGGGCATTCAGATCTCCCATTATCATGATCCCATCTTCAACAATGTGTGTTTCCAGTTCATTGAGAAAATCTTCTTTTTCTTCCATGCTACATCCTGTCTGTGGAGCATACACTTGTAATATCTTCAGTAGTTCCTTGTTTACATGTGTATGTATTATTATAATTCTTTCATTTACATACTCAACTTCAGCTATTGCTTCAACATTTTGATTCACTACAAATCCCACTCCATTTCTTTTCTCTTTACTATTAACCATTCACATTCAGTACAAGGTGTACCCCTTTCTTACTTTCTTAATTCCTTTCCCTTTCCATTTTACTTCACTTAATTCCAGGATGTCTAGTTTTCATCTCTACATTACGTCAAACAATTCATTTTCTTTCCCATTTATTGTTAAAATATTTATTGTTCCAAATCGGGTTTTGTTCTCTGATCTAACACTTGCACGAACATCAGCATTACCATCATACTGTGAACTGTAGCCAGAGACTTGTCAATTCCATTTCCATTTTTTAAACTTCCATCTGAGGCTTGTATTATAGTTGAAAGCAAGTATAAATTTACTAATTTATTTTTAACGAGTTAACAACTGTTATCGGACATGTTATTTACGCATTTATTATGAAAAAAGTTTTCTTTCTTTTCAAATTTTCTTTACGGAACAGCGGTCAACGGGTATTACTAACCGACTCCGACATTGCCTTTGAATTCATAAAACAATAAAGGTGTTTTATAATCCACCTATTCAATACTTTTATTTTCACTTATAGTGGTTACATAAACAGACTATCAGTTAAATGGGACATGTTTCACCCTCAATTTACGGCATCTTCAGCCTAAAAACAGTCTTCAAGAGTACATCTAATATTAAATATGGAAGCTAAAAGTTTAGCCAGTTATTAAAATTTGGGATATAAAAATGTGAAAAATGATACATTAAACAAACATGTTAATGGAAACACAATCAATGATTAAACTATGATCTTGTCGGAGACTAAAACTTTTTCCATTAAAATTCCAATTAAAATAGTTAATTTAAAAATGTTAATGGAATATCAGAGTGATAATAACATAATGGCAACAACAGGAGGGAGTGGACACAAGCACAAACATGAATGTCATAAAAACAACATGTTCAAGGCCGCTAAAGAAATTCGTGAGCATAAGGTGAAACAGAAGCAACAGTTGAAATATTGTAGAAGTAGCCTTTAGCACTGGTAGGCAATCCTATTGGCTGAAACCATGTCAGGAAATGTCAGAGGATACTGAAAAATGTTCTCTGTAAGAGAAGGAAAGAATGAATTATGAAGTTGAACGCAAGGAGAGAAATTCAGCTTACGTAATTTGGAACAGATGAGGACTTACATGTTAGTTGAAAGTTGTTATTTGTTAACTACTGTTGTGTTGGTAGCTGCCCTTCTGTTGGCTCTGAGTCTCATATTGTAACTGTGCTGCAGAGGCAGCAGTGAACTCGGAGGGGAAGGAATAGGGGAGAGTGGAAGGGAGGAGAGAATAGGTGGAGTTAACTGTGACGAGGCTGACAAAGGAGCGGAGTCATCCATTTTGCTGGAAGTAGGCCTAATATCTGTAGGTATGGGTGGAGTATTAGAGTATGAAGAATTAAATATATTAGGTATCCTAAATTTATTTGAACTAACTGTCTTCAATAAATTTGGCGTTAATTCATGTAACATGCTTTTACTGTCCGTGATTTCATTAAGATTTTGTTCCTTATTATACGCCTGATCTAAATAGATATATAAACTTTCTAGTTCGTTCAACATTCTCCCGTTTTCTATGTTTCTAATTATCCCTAGGTCTTTCTCTATGGATTCAAATTGGTGCCCAGTCTCCCTCATATGTAAACTCATCGCTGAGTTTTTCCTATGTTTTTCTGCGTTAACATGTTCCATGTATCTTGTCATAAAGCTTTTCCCAGTCTGTCCAACATATGAAAAATTACACTGTGTACATTTGAGTCTGTATAATCCTGATCCCAAATAACGATTTTTGTCATAATTAACTTCTTTATGATTAAAGAATATGGATTGGTTAGTATTAGTAGTTCTAAAAGCTATATTAAAATTATGTTTCTTGAACACGTAATTTTTCATATGTTGGACAGACTGGGAGAAGCTTTTTGACAAGTTACATGGAACATGTTAACGCAGAAAAACATAGGAAATACTCAGTGATGAGTTTACAAATGAGGGAGACTGGGCACCAATTTGAATCCATAGAGAAAGACCTAGCGATAATTAGAAACATAGAAAAATGGAGAAAGTTGAATGAACTAGAAAGTTTATATATCTATTTAGATCAGACGTATAATAGGGAACAAAATCTTAATGAAATCACGGACAGTAAAAGCATGTTACATGAATTAACGCCAAAATTATTCATCGAAAGGGGGGTAGCAGCCTTTCGGTAGTTGCAAGGGCGGCAGTCTAGATGATTGACTGATACGGCCTTGTAATAATATTCAACATGGCTTAGCTGTGTTGATACTGCTACATGGCTGAAAGCAACGGGAAACTACAGCCGTAGCTAACTCTCGAGGACATGCAGCTCTCTCTGTATGAATGATGTACTGATGATGGCTTCCTCCCGGGTAAAATATTCTGGAGGTAAACTAGTCCCCCATTCGGATCTCCGGGTGGGGACTACATGAGAGGGGGCAATCATTAGGAAGATGGATACTGACATTCTGCGAGTTGAAGCGTGGAATGTTAGAAGTTTGAATCGTTGTGGTAGGTTACAGAATCTGAAAAGTGAGATGGATAGGCTAAAGTTAGATGTAGTTCGTATAAGTGAAGTACGTTAGCAGGAAGAACAAGATTTTTGGTCAGGCGACTACCGAATTATCAACACAAAATCAAACAGGGGAAATGCAGGAGTTGGTTTAATAATGAATAAGAAATTAGGGCAGCGGGTAAGCTCCTACGACCAGCATAGTGAACGAATTATTGTCGTCAAGATAGACACCAAACCAATGCCCACCACAATAGTGCAGGTCTATATGCCTACTAGTTCAGTGGATGATGAAGAAATTGAAAGAATATACGAGGAGATAGAAGATTTAATACAATATGTAAAAGGTGACGAGAATCTAATTGTGATGGGAGACTGGAATGCAGTGGTAGGCCAAGGAAGAGAAGGTAGTACAGTAGGAGAATTTGGATTGGGACAAAGGAACGAAAGAGGAAGTCGGCTGGTTGAATTCTGCACTGATCATAATTTAGTCCTTGCCAATACTTGGTTCAAACACCACAAACGACGGCTGTATACGTGGCCGAGACCTGGAGACACTGGAAGGTATCAAATAGACTTCATTATGATTAGGCAGAGATTCAGGAATCAGGTGTTGGATTGCAAAACTTTCCCAGGAGCAGACATGGACTCTGACCACAACTTGTTGGTCATGAAATGCCATCTGAAGTTGAAGAAATTGAAGAAAGGAAAGAATCCAAAAAGATGGGATCTAGACAAGTTGAAAGAAAAGAGTGTAAGGGATTGTTTCAAGGAACATGTTGAAAAAGGACTAAATGAAAAGGCTGAAGGGAACACTATAGAGGAAGAGTGGAGAGTCATGAAAAATGAAGTCAGTAGGGCTGCTGAAGAAATGTTAGGAAAGAAGAAAATATCAACTAAGAATCAGTGGATAACTCAGGAGATACTAGACCTGATTGATGAACAACAAAAATACAAGAATGCTAGAAATGAAGAGGGCAGAAAAGAATACAGGCGATTAAAGAATCAAGTGGATAGAAAGTGCAAGGTAGCTAAGGAAGAATGGCTGAAGGAGAAGTGCAAGGATGTCGAAGGCTGTATGGTCCTGGGAAAGGTAGAGGCTGCATACAGGAAAATCAAGGAAACCTTTGGAGAAAGGAAATCTAGGTGTATGAATATTAAGAGCTCAGATGGAAACCCACTTCTAGGGAAAGAAGACAAAGCAGAAAGATGGCAGGAGCATATCCAAGGTAAAGATGTAGATAATTTGGTTCTGGAACATGAAGAGGCTGTTGATGCTGATGGAATGGGAGACCCAATTTTGAGGTCAGAGTTTGACAGAGCTGTAAGTGACCTAAATAGGAACAAGGCACCTGGAATTGATGACATTCCCTCTGAATTACTGACTGCCTTAGGAGAAACCAGCATGGCAAGGTTATTTCATTTAGTGTGTAAGATGTATGAGACAGGAGAAGCCCCATCCGATTTTCGGAAGAATGTTGTTATACCTATTCCCAAGAAAGCCGGTGCTGACAGGTGTGAAAACTACTGCACCATTAGTTTAGTATCTCATGCCTGCAAAATTTTAACACGTATTATTTACAGAAGAATGGAAAAACAAGTTGAAGCTGAGTTGGGAGAAGATCAATTTGGCTTCAGAAGAAATATAGGAACACGTGAAGCAATCCTGACTTTACGTCTGATCTTAGAGGATCGAATCAAGAAGGACAAGCCCACGTACATGGCATTCGTAGATCTAGAAAAGGCATTCGATAATGTTGATTGGACCAAGCTATTTATGATTCTGAAGATGATAGGGATCAGATACCGAGAACAAAGAATTATCTACAATCTGTATAAAAATCAGTCTGCATTGATAAGAATCGAGGACTTTGAAAAAGAAGCAGCAATCCAGAAAGGAGTGAGGCAAGGCTGCAGTTTGTCCCCTCTCCTTTTCAATGTTTACATAGAACAGGCAGTAAAGGAAATTAAAGAGAAATTTGGAAAGGGAATCACAGTCCAAGGAGAGGAAATCAAAACCTTGAGATTTGTCGATGATTGTTATTTTATCTGAGACTGCAGAAGATCTCGAGAAGTTGCTGAATGGTATGGATGAAGTCTTGGGTAAGGAGTACAAGATGAAAATAAATAAGTCCAAAACAAAAGTAATGGAGTGCAGTCGAACGAAGGCAGGTGATGTAGGAAGTATTAGATTAGGAAATGAAGTCTTAAAGGAAGTAGATGAATATTGTTACTTGGGTAGTAAAATAACTAACGATGGCAGAAGTAAGGAGGACATAAAATGCAGACTAGCACAAGCAAGGAAGAGCTTTCTTAAGAAAAGAAATTTGCTCACTTAAAATATTGATATCGGAATTCGAAAGATGTTTTTGAAGACTTTCATATGGAGTGTGGCATTGTATGGAAGTGAAACATGGACGATAACTAGCTCAGAAAGAAAGAGAATAGAAGCTTTTGAAATGTGGTGTTACAGAAGAATGCTGAAGGTGAGATGGATAGATCGAATCACGAATGAAGAGATACTGAATCGAATTGGTGAGAGGAGATCGATTTGGCTAAATTTGACGAGAAGAAGAGATAGAATGATAGGACACATCTTAAGACACCCAGGACTTGTTCAGTTGGTTTTTGAAGGAAGTGTAGGTGGTAAGAACGGTAGGGGTAGACCAAGGTATGAATATGAGAAGCAGATTAGAGCAGATGTAGGATGCAATAGTTACGTAGAAATGAAAAGGTTAGCACAGGATAGGGTGACATGGAGAGCTGCATCAAACCTGTCTATGGACTGATGACTCAAACAACAACAACAACAGCAACAACAACAACAACATTATTAAAGACGGTTAGTTCAAATAAATTTAGGATACCTAATATATTTAATTCTTCATACTCTAACACTCCACCCATACCTACAGATATTAGGCCTACTTCCAGCAAGACGGACGACTCCGCACCTTTGTCAGCCTTGTCACAGTTAACTCCACCCATCCTCTCCTCCCTTCCACACTCCCCTATTCCTTCCACTCCAAGTTCACTGCTGCCTCTGCAGCACAGTTACAATATGAGACTCAGAGCCAACAGAAGGGCAGCTACCAACACAACAGTAGTTAACAAATAACAACTTTCAACTAACATGTAAGTCCTCATCTGTTCCAAATTACGTAAGCTGAATTTCTCTCCTTGCGTTCAACTTCATAATTCATTCTTTCCTTCTCTTACAGAGAACATTTTTCAGTATCCTCTGACATTTCCTGACATGGTTTCAGCCAATAGGATTGCCTACCAGTGCTAAAGGCTACTTCTACAATATTTCAACTGTTGCTTCTGTTTCACCTTATGCTCACGAATTTCTTTAGCGGCCTTGAACATGTTGTTTTTATGACATTCATGTTTGTGCTTGTGTCCACTCCCTCCTGTCGTTGCCATTATGTTATTATCACTCTGATATTCCATTAACATTTTTAAATTAACTATTTTAATTGGAATTGTAATGGAAAAAGTTTTAGTCTCCGACAAGATCATAGTTTAATCATTGATTGTGTTTCCATTAACATGTTTGTTTAATGTATCATTTTTCACATTTTTATATCCCAAATTTTAATAACTGGCTAAACTTTTAGCTTTCATATTTCATATAAGATGTACTCTTGAAGACTGTTTTTAGGCTGAAGATGCTGTAAATTGAGGGCGAAACATGTCCCATTTAACTGATAGTCTGTTTATGTAACCACTATAAGTGAAAATAAAAGTATTGAGTAGGTGGATTATAAAACGCCTTTATTGTTTTATGAACTGTAAATTTTCAATACGGACCAAAAATGAGATTTATAACATGTAATAATCGCCTTCGAATGTCGACGAGAGAACTTGCTAGTGGGCATAGTGAGGAAACGATGCCGAAGGTGATCGATCGTGTGTAATATAATCAACTGGGTGCATAAATATTAGTAACGGAAAAAACGTGCGCGCTTATTCGCTCGTAATAAACAGATGCGTCAATGATAAGGCTATTGCTGTAACTGAAGGATAATACACAGTTTAATATACGAATTTTGAAGGGACAGACAAACATCGTCGTTATAATAGGGTTCTCGTTATATGCCGTGCTCGCAATAACGGACTTCTCTGTATACTATTATTGATAGTTTTCACCCACCTCAAACTGCACCTACCTCTTGCCCTCCCTACTTCTTTCTGGACCTCCGTTATCCTTTTAACATGTCCAAACCATCTAAGTTTATTCCTCTCCATTTTGTCATAAAGCTTTTCCACCTGATGTCCTCATTGCATACTCTGTCCTTTGTCTTTCCTATCATACTTCTTAAAAATTTTATTTTACTGGCCTGGATTTTATTCTCCTGTTTTTTTGTTGGTGTCCAAGGTCTCTGCTGCATATGTCAGTCACTATTGGGCAGTATTACATCTTACACAGCACCTCTTTACACTTCTCTGGTACTTCCTTCCTCCACACCACTTTCTCACACTCTGGTAATATTTATTTCCCTGTTGAATAATTCTACGGATCTCCATGTCTAGCCCTGCCTGCATCAGTTCACTTCCCAGGTGTTTGAAACTCTCCACAATTTATTTTTTCTTTCCCTTTCTCCTCTGGTCAACACCACTGTCTTACTCCTTCCCACATTGATTTTTCATTTCATAATTTTCAATGAGTATCGCTCAACATGCCGAGTTGCCCTTGTACTCCCTCTCTTTTTGCTCCCCACACTACATCATTTTCAAACAGCATTACCTTCAGCTCTCTCCCTCCATACTACATACACCTCTGTCTCCTTCACAATTTTGTCCATAACCAATGTGAATAACAGTGGTGGCAGCACACATCCTTGTCTTAGTCCAGTTTCATTTTAAAACCACTCTGTCCTCCCCACATGTATCTGGACACTGCTGCAACAATTTTTGTACATTGCTTGCACGCATTCTATCATTTGTTTTCAAATCCTTTCTGTTTCATTACTTTCCACATCTCTGCTCTGAGTACATTTTGTAAGCCCTTTCTAAATTGAGGATTGTCATCCCCACATCTCTTCCATATTCCTAATGTTTGTTTCATTATTTGCCTCATACTGAAGACGGAGTCTAGTGTTGATCTTCCATTTCAAATGCCATTACTCCTTTACACCAGTCATTTGGTACCTATTTTTCTTTCCAAATACACCTAAATAGCCAATACGGCCATTGCAGACTAACAGGTCCTGCTGCTGTTATTTCCACACACAATTCATCCATTCCCACATTCATTCGTTTGACATCAGTTTCCACCTCTTCCATTGTGGTTTCACTTTTGGATTCTGTCTCCCTATACTCCACCTCCATCATCTCGTCTACACCCATTCTAATATTCGGGAGTTCTTCAAAGTAATCCTTCCATATTGACAGAGGTGTAGAATATATTGGAAGTGGAAAGTCTTTATATAAGTTTTTATTTGTAAACCTTGTTAAGTAGTCCTACTGTATGATCTGAAGTGTGGTGATAGAATGTTTTATTGGTATGCCATGTAATTACCTAACCTGTACAGTGTAAATATTTTGGTAACATATTGCATGTGTAACTAGTAGGTTTCATTTCTATATTTACTGGAACTGTCCAGAAAATTGTCACATGAATTTTAGAACAGGGTGTGTTAGCCTTTGTTAGTTATGTATTCTAGAAAGTATGTTCTGACTATTCTGGAATTGGAAGATTCGCGATCGTATGTATTCGAGAAAGTATTTAAACATCACGACTGAAGTAAGTGTTGTGATTGGTCAATTCGGGCAAGCTGCTGTGTTCTGACTGGCTACTCCAAGGCCAGGGTCCCCTTTAAAAGGGGCTAGGCAGCATTTCAGGAGAAGTCTGAGGTCTTAAGTCTCTGAGCCGCCTTGGTCTTGCCCGGCCGAGCCTCCCGAAGTTTTGACGTCGTGAACATCTCGGTACCAGCATGGCCTGCCTTGGGGTAAGTGCTGTTTCTTTCTGTCCGGTTTTAAGTTCCATTTAGTTTTCGTTGGTGTACCACAGGAGTTTACCCTAATCGCCAATCTTTTGATCACATGTGAGAAACAAGTTTTGATTTCGCTCTAGATGTAATAGTATTGTATGCTTCCCCTTACCTTCAATATTGTATTTGTGGAATTTGATTTGTACTGAGATGCACTTGTTTAACTTAAGGCAAAGCTCTTGTCTAGGAATATCTATATGGTAGTTTGTCTAAGAACATGCATATGATGTGTAGTGTGTATCTAGGTTTGGTGTACAGCTGAATTTGTTTTGGAAGTTAATTTGTACTGCCGAATTTTGTAAATAATATTTTGAAAACCAGAGATCACTGTTGGCCTTTCGGAAACCGCAATCTTCGCCCCTCCATGGCCCTTCGTAAAGTTTCCCAGTAACCTTTCCACGTTCCTGGTTTATTATCATCAAGTTGCCCCTACTGATTTTTACCAGTGGTTTTTATTGGTGGAGTGCCGCGTAGTTCATCAGATGTTTTATTGTGTGTGTAGTGTCTTGGGTACCATGTACTTGCACTTATTTTCCCCTCTTTACTGTATTTGTGTGGCCGCTGAAGTAACGGTTACACATAAATTCCTTATTTCCTCAAGTTGCGTTAATATCTCTCTTCCCCCCTCCCGCCTTTTCACCTGCTTTGTGTGGACTTTCTTTTTTCTTACTTCTTAAAAGTCCATATGGCATCTGACCACTATACACATCCTCTTCCAATCCTTATGTAAATCATTCCCAGCTTTTCCTCAATTACTACTTTCTTGCACCATCTTTCCATTTCTTCCATTTTATCCTTATTCCTACTTGCCATTCTTTCTTCTTATTTCTTAACTGCTTCCTTCACCCTTTCCTTCCACCATGGGGTCTCTATCTTTCACTCTTTCAGTTATTCTGCCACAAGCACTTTCTGCACAGTTTACAAATGCCTTCTTACCATGTCCCATTCTACTTCCACATTCTCCACTTCAGTTCTGGGTATGTGTCATTTTAGTTTATATTGGAACTTTTCTTTTACTTCTATCTCTTTTAATTTCCACATTTTTTTCTTCTCTCTTATTTCTTTCATTTTCACTGTTTTTCCTACTTTCATGTTTGCTAACATTACTCTATGGTTTCTATCATCAAAGGCTACTTCTGGCAAGGCTGTTACATCTAACAACTCTCTACAATTTTCTCCTTCCATCAAGAAGTAATCAATTACTGTTTTTGTCCCTCTGTTTGCCTATCCATATCTTGTAATCTTTCTACTATTCATCTTTCTGAACCATGTATTGCCCTCACTTATCCCATTTCCACACAAAATTTCACCAACTCCTCTCCATTTCTCTTTCTATGTCCAAAAGGTCCAAATACTTTTTCCATTCCTTTTCTGTTGCATCCCACCATTGCCTTAATGTCTCCCATGACAGTCACTTCTACATCCTTTATTTCTCTCTCCAGTGTCTCTAGGAATTTGTCCATATCTACTTCTTTGCATACAGTCTTAAGTTGCATACACTTGGATGAAATCCTTTACTCCATTTTCTGCCCTTAACTGTATCTTTATTATTGCAGTCCACTTTATCTTCATACTCATCTAAGATTTTGTTGGTTACTATCCTTACTCCATTCTTTGCCTTAAATCCTCCACTCCAATACTATATCCCTTCCTCAACTTCTTCTTTCCTTTTCTTCTCCACTTAATCATACACAATCCTATCATGTCTGTCTGTTAGGTCATCAGCCCAGAGGCTGGTTGGATCCTCAAATAGCACCACCAAAGGTTATGTAGTTATAAGGAAACCGCAAAAACCAATGGCAGCACTAAAATGAGGCGTACTAGGCAAGACGAGGAGTGAGGTAGTTTGCCATTGCTTTCCTCACTGGGTCAGAAAGTGCTATTGCAGCACGACTGACCCTATGAGCAACACCTTTCATAACACTCAGATGCACTAGTCGTGTTCTGAATGGACCACCCATCAGGCTTCTCCTAACATTGAGTACACATGCCTTTTGCAGCTGCCCCTAACCTGAGGTCAGACGCTACTCAATGGGTTCCAGTGTCATTTCCTACACTGAAGACATCATCACTCTACCTAAGGAAACTAATCTGCCCAAAGCCATTGGTCGCCTTACGGGATTGTTATTTTGAGGCGTACTAGGCAAGACGAGGAGTGAGGTAGTTTGCCATTGCTTTCCTCACTGGGTCAGAAAGTGCTATTGCAGCACGACTGACCCTATGAGCAACACCTTTCATAACACTCAGATGCACTAGTCGTGTTCTGAATGGACCACCCATACCCCAGCAGCTTCCATATTGTCACAGCCATGGATGAGACAGGGACTTCAGTGAAAGCTACACTTTATTCTGGCCTGTGCCAAGGGATGGATACAAAAGTACTGTATCCATCAAGAAATGGCAGCAGGCAAAATCCTATCATAAACCAAATATATATTTCTCCTTCTGCATGATATCAATCTCCTCTTCTAACTTTCCAGTCAGTTGACCCCTTCATAATGTTCCTTACTGGCTGCTCACTTCTCACAGTTCCCCAAGATTAAGCACTACTCGCCGCTTCAGGGGAATGTCCTAGCCTTTTCCGAGGCTGACCTAAAAGTGCTATTTTCATTTTAGGCTGCTATTACGATAGGGTTGCCACTCCCAAACGCGTTTTAGAGCTTCTGCCAGCAGGTGATCAGGCTTCTCCTAACATTGAGTACACATGCCTTTTGCAGCTGCCCCTAACCTGAGGTCAGACGCTACTCAATGGGTTCCAGTGTCATTTCCTACACTGAAGACATCATCACTCTACCTAAGGAAACTAATCTGCCCAAAGCCATTGGTCGCCTTACGGGATTTTGTTATTTACCTCTGCCCGATACTTAGTGCTTGAGACACTGGCTGTATGATCTACTTTTTACCATAGCAGGGTAAACAGCCCTGAGTTGAAGAAATAATTACCCTATCCCTTGTACACGCACAATACTTACACCAATGTTTGCCAAAATATCTTCATCTTGACCATCGTCAAGAGTCATATCAAAAGGTGAGCCAGATTCAGCATAACGCGTAAAGAATCCCCCAACTGTAGAGCTTCCATCTTGAGACTGATTACTGCTGCTGCATTCTGGACTACCAACATTCACACATTTTAGTACACCCCTTAGGGAACGAAATTCCTGAAACAAACAAATAAGTCACTAGGAATTAATACCTTCTAAATGGTTCTCACTCCTTAACACACAGTTCCTTTCTGTCTTTCCTTACATATTAATCCTAAATTAGAATGTACACCAAACATGAGAAAACAATTACTTTGCCACCTGCATTTATACAAGATGTGTTTGCATGTCACAATTGCAGCTGTGTTCATGAAACGGTCGAGCATCACATACCTGCTGGGAAAGAAGTTTACAGTGCTTCATTAGCCTGGACTTTGAATGAATATTTTCACATCTTGTAGAATATTACAGTACTGAGTTTAAGAGACAAATTCAGATAAAATAATACACTGTTAAAGTTTAAACACAGTTTTCTGAGGAAGACAAACTTCATTTTCTTGCCTAGCTTCAAAGATTGTGAGTGCGCATGATAGAAACTCTTCACGAATGCAAACTAGATTCATGAGCCTACCTCTTTGCTATGTTCACAAACACAAGTCAAGCAAGCTTAGTTTCACACAACTGTTGATATCATGATCACAGCCACAGGGTCTCTTGTTTTACATGGTATCCAAACCACTGGGACATAAATTTTCTTTCCCACATGCCGGGATTCAAAGTATGGCCACCTCTAGTCAATGACTATGTCACTTAACAATCACATACCCTTCAAATAACAACACGTGAGACATAACAATGAATACTTGAGAGGTGAGAGGTATTATCGATATTTCAGAAAGCCCACTGAGTAATGCCACACCAAATAGGAAAAATCCACTGAAGTGAACAGTTTCTGGACAAGTTACCGAGTCTTATCTAAAACAATCCTCTCTGGACGAAGTATAATTAAAAGTTCAATGCAAACTCCCAAAGTGGATAGAAAGAAGCTCTCCAATAAAAAGGGATTGATAAAAAATTATGAGTTAATGATATCTTGAGAGAGAATTGAAATTTGTATTCACAATGACATGTGGGAATACTGATCCCTTCATAACAGTTCTACTAGTAACTACATCTGACAATTTGTACAGTTGCTAAAAAGAAAAGTGTATAGTATTGTATAAGTTATTCGCAGGTCAATTTTCCTGAGAAACAAGTGAACCTATGTTGGTTGAAAGTATCCACAGGATTTCCATCTACATGGAAATTGAATTATATTTTAATAATAATTAAAATTAAGTTTGATAAAATATTAAAAGTGAGGAACATACATACATACATACATACATACATACATACATACATACATACATACATACATATAGTAACAATGTTCAGCAATATGCTTCCAATTTAAAACTAATTTTTGGTATTCTTTTGTAATTCTAGGAACAATATATTACATGAATAATTACATTTCTTTATAGAAGTGTAAAAAAAAAAAAACACCAACCATCCTCCTGGCCAACAAGACTTTCATGACGACTCATACCAACAGAAATTCTGGGAAGGATAGTTTATAGTATTGAATACCTACCATGTCTGTAACTTCAGCTTATAACTGATTAACAGCATTCAGAATTGTTTTTTCTGAAGGCTGAAAGACTAAATGCCAACTAAAGTTTAAAGCAAACTTTATGTAAAGTTCATAAAAGGGCAAGCAAAGATACACAGTTTGATACAGTGGCAGTTTGCTAATGATGGGCTTTTGGGTGAAGCCCTCCTGACATCCAGACATTCACCAGTAACAAAATAAGTGAATTAACTTAGTAATAATTATAATATAAAATGAATCAAATCATAGCTGAATAGGATAATGATTATGACTTTCTTCATAGCTGGTATTTTTCCATTTTCTTTGTGTTCTCTTGGTCACTGATTAAAAATCTTCCCATTATGACCACTGGTAATCATTGTCTCTATTTCTCTTCCCGCTTTTGTATTACTTTTCTGTAGTTCCCCATAGATGGCAGCTGCATCGCTCCAGACAATGGATGGGCTCTGAGCATACAGCCCATAACTGAGCTTCTTGGTTTGTTGTCTGAGGGGAACGAGGGGTTGGGTGAAGGTGGTTCATAGACTGCAGAGGGTTTTGCGGGTGAAAGGGAACTAGGGCAGAGCTCATGGATGCAATGCCACCAGTACAATAACGTCTCCACAATTTTGTCATGGTAAATACAGCTTATTACAATTTATTTCTATATTATTTATTGAGAAGTAATAAAATATATTACAGAATGTATATCTTTAAACAAATACATGTACAGCCAAGCCTGGTTAGGACGTTTTTGTGGTGACTGAAAAAAAAGTCATAAGGAGGAAACATGCTCAAAAATGAAAAAAATACACTGTTAAATTTAAGATCAGAGTTGAACGTAAAAATAATTATGATGATAATAAAGAAACAAGTGTTAACAGTTATAATTAATGAAAAGAATAAAGAAGTAGTAAATTTTAAAAACAACAACATAGAAAAACATGAAGAAATAGCATTCTTAGAAACACGAACTATGCACATCAGTATTTGCATAAAAATTTTAAAATGCACAAAAGTTGTCAAGAATTTGATTCAGAATGTGTTTAAAAATACACAGAGTAACTTGCATATCACCACTTGCATCTTCTTTCGCTCCAAATTACATACATGAGTATCAAGTTTGGCAACTTAATTCATTTCACTGTCATCCACAGTAAATTTGGCACATTACATTGCATTATTCCCACAGCTTCAACCTCTGGGCGAATACCTTGGTGCTGCTGCGCAGGTCTCACTGGTTTCATGTTCATCCTTGCGTTCTAGCTTGTTACTGTCTTTATCAGTCATCAGCTCTTCATGAATTTTGTCTACCGTCTGTACTTTGCAGGTGGCAACATTGTCATCACATTCAACATAAGTGGCAAAATTTGCTTCTTCATCTGCCCGAAGTTGGCTGCATTCTTCATCCATACAATCAGTGCTTTCCATTATTTCCATTGAATCATTATCAGTGGCTGAACGAACGAATCTCGCTTTGCGGAAACAGTTTCAAATTGTGGTCTCACTTACAGATTCCCAAGTACAGTTTAAGAAATGCATGGCATCAAGAATTTTACTTGAAGCTGTTTCCAAGAGAGCATCTCAACAAGCATCTTTCTATATTTCTGCTTCATGCCCGGATGGTTGGAGTGGTTGGAGATGGCATGTATAGTTTGCAGGAGAAACACTGCAAGTACATTTCTCAAATAAGATGTATCAATTGGGTGCGCAGCACAGTGGTCAATGATCAATACTATTTTCCTCTGCCACACTCCCATTTGGGCATCAAGTGATCGCAAGAAGATCTAAAAGTTGATGACATCATCCAAGCAACGGTATTTGCCGTGAACTGGCATGTAAAGGTATGTATTTCCTTAAAACTGGGTGGATTCTTCCTATTCTTTAAGCTGCATCAATTTCACTATATTTTTTTCTTTTTTACCCCCCCCCCCCAAGTTGTTTTATGTTGCACCATCACAGATAGGTCTTATGGGGACGATAGGACAGGACTAGGAGTGCGAAGAAAGCAGCCGTGGCCTTAATAAGGTAAAGCCTCAGCTTTCCTGGTGTGAAAATGGGAAACCACGGAAAACCATCTTCAAGGCTGCAGATAGTGGGGTTCGAACCCACTATCACCCGAATACTGGATACTGCCCGCACTTAGCAAATGCAGCTATCGAGCTCAGTAATTTCACTGTGCCACTCTCGTTGTAGCATAATAGCCCTGTTATTCTCTCTTGACTGAGTTTACCTCAATGGCATTTCTCATCCTTGAATGCAAATGTTTTATCAGGAAGAAGCTGGAAAAATAGTATTTCTCCATCTCTATTAACAACATCATCAGGGCTATAGTCCTTTAAGGTTTCCGGCAGTGTCATATCTCTTTAAGTCTGAACAGTATTGATATTGAGAGTGGCAGCCTCCCTATGTACGGATTTGTATGGAAGTTTATTCCTTCTTTTTAAAACCTTCAAGCCATCCATTGGCATCTGCCTTGAAGTTACATAATCTCATTTTGGCAGCTAAATGTGATGCCTTGGCTCTAATCACTGTTCCATCCATTGGAATATTCGAAGCCCGACCTTGTTTAAACCATTTTACCAGAACATCATCTAAATCTGGAAACAGTCTTTTACGAACACAGTTCATTTGCCTGCATCCTCCTGCAGATAAGCATCCTCAATCTTATTTTGGTTGCTTACAATGTATTTAAAGTCATCGTAGGAATGTCCAACATCTGGGCAATTTGCACACATTTAATGTGTGGATTAGCATCTACTTTCTCAATAAACTTTCATTTTTTGTCATTTCTAGACTGTCTAGCTTTCTTCTTCTCCATACCTGAATGTCCTGCAAAGCACTATGAATGAGTACAGTAATTTACGAAAGAAAATTTAATGTGTCCTCCTATTCAATACATACATATCTCCATCATTAGATGGAGTAATAAAAGTCAAACATGTTTCGACTTGTTTGAGCCATCTTCAGTGAAAAAAGGGGAGTTAAAGTTATTTACATAATAGAAGATAAAAATGTGTTAGAAACATGATGAAGATTGCTCGAATGAATCAAAACAGGTTTGATTTTTATTACTCCATCTAATGATGGAGATATACACTGACTAAGCAAATGTCATGGGATAGTCACTTAATAGCATGTGGGGCCTCCTCTGGACCTGCGAACTGCAGTGAGATGCCGTGGAAGTGAGTCGACAAGTCCCTGGTAGACCTCTGGACGCAGCTGACACCAAATCGTTTGCAGAGCGGCCACCAATGCTGGTCTGTTCGTGGGTGCAAGATCCATGGCATGGAGTCTGAGCTCCAGAACATCCCAGATATGCTTGATAGGGTTCATATCGGGGCTCCTGGGTGGCCATGGCAGTCGTTGGACCTCCGCTGCATGTTCCTGGAACCATTCCCGGGCAACGTGGGAGTGATGTGGCGGCACGTTATCATCTTGAAACACCGCAGAACCGTCTGGGTGCTGGAAGGCCAAAAATGGGTGGAGATGGTCTCCGAGCAGCTCAACATACCGTGTACCATTCAAAGTCTCTTCCAGAACAACTAGGGGACCCATTCCATACCAGGAAAATGCACCACAGACCATAATAGAGACACCAGCGCCCTGGACCACACCTTAGAGGCAGGCGGGATCCATCGCTTCATGTGGTCTGTGCCATACACGGTGCCTCCCATCGGCATGGTGCAGTTGAAATCGTGATTCGTCCAACCATATCACGTTACACCATTGTTCCAGTGTCCATCCCTGGTGACTGGCGACAAATGCGCGTCGTAGTGCCTGATGACGTTGGGTTAACAGTGGCACCCGTGTGCGGTGCTGGCTCCTATACCCCATAGAACCCATGTTCCTACAGATTGTCCACTGGGAGATGTGTCTAGCATGGCCTGTACTGAATTGAGGCATGATTTGCTGCACGGTTGCCTGTCTGTCACTATTGACAATCCGTCTCGGATGTCGCCGGTCACGGTCATCGAGGGTGGCTGGACGGCCGGTCGTTCATCTGTTGTGGACGGTGACACTCGCATTCAACCATTCATGATACACCCTGGACACGGTTGATCGTATGAAGCCGAATTCCCGCACCATTTCCAAAATCGCACTTCCCATCCGTCGGGCACCGACCACCATACCCTGTTCGAATGGTGTCAGCTCACGACGACGTTCCATGTTATACCTGTCACATGCACAGCCACTGCTCACAAGGTCTCCTATACAACTGCCGCTGGCACAGGGGGCGTGTGGTGCGCAGGCAACACACCCGCGCATCAGTGCTCCGCTATCCCATGACATTTGCTCAGTCAGTGTACATGTAATGAATAGGAGGGCACATTAAATTTTTTTGTAAAGTGAAAACCGTCAATACGGAATTTAATATCTTGTAAGGTGTACAGTAGGCCTAATTTACACATATTGCTACACAATTCATTTATGAACATAAAATTAAGCCCTAACATGCCAGCTATATATGTAAGTACAGTAGTCCAAATTTATGTATGTTGTTACACAATTCATGTATGAATATAAAATTAAGCACCAACATGTCAGCTGAGCTAATACTGCACTATAAACAGCCAGAGCAAAGGCTGGTTTGGGACTGATACTCTCTAAAACTGCAGGCCAATGCATTATGTAGTCAGGGCCACGAGAATAGCAAATCCTTACTTAGGCCAGTTGTCGCTGGCAGACTGTGTGCGCAACGTGGCTGGGAATGCTAATTCAAATTCTTTACAGCGGGAGTTATGAATGTACTAAAGAGTGACATAAATGCACAATCCAGGTTTTTACTTATTTCCTTTAATTCCTAGGTGGAACATAGGGCCTCAACAAAATTTCTCCAGCTTGTTTTACCTACTGCAAACGCTTACACCACTCTCCATGTCTTGTTGACTCGAGCTATCTCCCTGTCTATCGTTCTCTTCCGGGTAACCCTCAGTCTGCCTCACCTGCAACTACTTTGTGGATTACAGCTCAATGCCTGCCTTGTGATGTGGTCTTGTGGCCTCCCAAGGATCTCTGTTTGCGATGGTCTTTGGCCACCATATTCTCATAATATACCTCAAGCAATGATTTACAAAAGTCTGTAACCCTGTGGTAATGTCTTTAGTCATTTTCCAGGTTGCATTTTTATACTATAAACCGAGCTCGATAGCTGCAGTCGCTTAAGTGCGGCCAGTATCCAGTATTCGGGAGATGGTAGGTTCAAACCCCACGGTCGGCAGCCCTGAAAATGGTTTTCCGTGGTTTCCCATTTTCACACCAGGCAAATGCTGGGGCTGTACCTTAATTAAGGCCACGGCCGCTTCCTTCCCACTCCTAGCCCTTTCCTGTCCCATCGTCGCCATAAGACCTACCTGTGTCGGTGCGACGTAAGGCAAAAAAAAAAAAAATTTCAACATTTGAGTTAAATATTCTTAGCTTCGTTTTTATGCGAATGTGAGGGTATCTCCATAATGTGTAAAAGATCCTTTGACTTTATTTATACGACTCACCACATCTCTAGAAGCACCTCCATCCTGGCTGACCATGTTTCCTAAGGAACAAAATTCCTCCACCCTTTCTGTATCCACTCCATCTAGAGTCATGTTAGAATTGTTATGATGGTTTATGAGCATTTCCTTAGTCTTTTTGTTATTTATCTTTAAGCCTACTTCTTTAGCTTCATTTTTTGAGTCATTCAGTTTGATTTCCATGTCCCAAAAATATTCTGCAAGAAGACAGAGATCATCTGCATAATCCAGTTCTTCCAATTGGTTATTTAATCCCCAATGAATATCCTGGTTTTTATTTCTTGCCTCTCTCAACATACAATCCAGAGTCATGATAAACAACACACTGACAACAGGAGACATCCTTATTTTACTCCAGATTTCACAGCAAAAGGTTCAGAAAGCTTCCTCTTATTTTCTACTTGACAAGTATGTCCATCATACACTGCCTATGTATGACGGACTACCTACCTTTTGTGGGATTCTGAACTTTTCCATAGCCCACCACATTTTCCTCTGGTTGAGAGAAACAAAGGCCTTTTCAAAATCAATGGGAAGTATATACAAAGATGTCTGTTAATCAGCAAACTGTTCACTGTTCACTGATTAGCCTTAGTGTGTTAATCTGATCCACAGTAGACTAACGTTTCCTGAAAGGTGCTTGCTCAATGGCACTCCTCATTCTGTTCAGTATGAGTCTTGATATCACTTTTCTCCCATATGAATGCAACATTATTCCCCTCCAGTTATTACAGTCTGAGAGGTCACCTTTCTTCAGTATCTTTATGAGGACTCCCTTCTTCCAATTCTTAGGAAGGTGTTCTTCGTCCCATATTAGTGTTAGAAGTGACACCATGATTTCTGCTGTTAAATCTGGATCTTCCTTTAGGGCTTCTGGGATGATGTTATCTACACCGGGTGCTTTGCCACTCTTTGTCTTCCTGCTTGTGCAATCTTCTGTTGCGTTGGTGGTTCTACAAAAATATCTGGATCCTCTGAAATGTTTTCACCTTCTTCAGTCCTTGTTTCCTCACATAGACTGAGTACTTCTATGAAGTGCTGTCTCCATCTTTTCAAGTACTGTGTCTCAGATGCCAAGGCTACTCCATTTGCATCTCTGACTGGTTTCTCAACCCAAAAAGTTCCTCCTAAAAATCTTTCTTGTAATGGCATGTACTGTACTCCTTTGCTGTTACCAACTCTTGCTGCTTCTTCTGCTTGTGTTGCCACTTGGTCTGTAAACACTTCTTTATCTCTCCGCACTTTCTTAATTTCCTTGTTCACCTCCCCGTATTTTGACACTGCTGCTGTTTTCTGATTTCTTATTCTACTGGAGTTGACCAGTGCCTTGCACTCTCTTCACTTTTGGATTGATTCCAAAGTGTCATCCGATATCCATTCTTTCCTCCCTTGTTCTCTGTAGTCAACTATCTCTTCACATGTGTCCAGAAAAAGTTCACCTTCAGTTTATATCTTTCCATTTCTGCCATTACTTCTTTCAGTTTGCCATCTTATACAAACTTTTCCCATTCCAGAATCCAATTTGTGTCCTGTATCTCACTTCTCCACAAAATCTGGCCAGAATAAATTTTGTCTGGTTTCTGTAATACGTTTGTTTCAGATGTACGAATTATTCGCACACAGCACCATACTCCAGTGGAGGGGCTGCCTCTTGTCTGTGCTAGACCACAGAATTTTTCTGTAGGGGTTATCTCCCTTCACCTTTACAGATCCATCTTTACCACAAGGCAGTGGTTTCTTCCTTGATTAACATCGAGAAGAAGGGCTACCTCCTCCGCCAGCTTCGCCATACCAAAGGACTTCTTCTCCACTGTCGCTGCTGTTTTGTTCTTCACCAGATACCTGTTAGCCATTGCTAGAGCTTCTCACCATAGCAGTCATGGAGCATACGTAGCCCTGCCGTACATCACCCCTACAGGCAATCCCTTACTTCATACCGTTGCCCACCTCCCACGACTTGGACGAGGGGTTGGCCTTGTGGGAGACCAGGTTTCTTTAGCATGTATTTAATATGACATGAACTGTGATCTTGGAATAATGGCATAATAACCAGGGAAACAGACTAGAGAGAGACATTTTAACCTGTTTTGACTGTAATAATACTCATGTTCATAAAAAACAAAACATCTTGAAAGACTACAGATGGGAAGTTCATATTCACAGAACATGTTCATTAGTATGATCAGCAGAAACAGTTAGCATTTCAGTCACCTAGGTTCAGCATGTGTCCTGCTGCTTAGTAGGCACCGGGTCATCCATGGACACTGATAACTTGTTCCATGCGTGATGGCATCGACGCGTATAAGGCGCGAATGGCGTCCTGGGGTATAGCCATCCATGCTGCATTCACCTGGTTCCACAGTTCATCTTTGGTGGTTGGAATTGGGTCACAGCGCCGCACCCGTCATTTCACCATATCCCACACATTTCCAATTGGCAACAAGTCCGGTGATCGGGTGGGCTAGGGCAAGAGTCTGACATCCTGTGACAACAAGAAGGCACATGTGGTCGCATATTGTCCTGCTGAAATGTGGCGTCTGGGGTGTCGTGCAGAAAGAGTATGGCTACAGTTCACAGGATGTCATTCACGTAGGTCAAACTGGTCATAGTGCCTGGACACGCACCAACTGCGATTTGTGGTTGTACCCAATAGCATCTGACACCATAAGATCTTGAGTTGGCGCTGTATGTCTTGTGCAAATGCAGTCAATGTGATGCCTCTCCCCACTGTCTGTGGCAAACCAAAATGTGGCCATCATTTTTAAACAAACAGAACCTGGATTCGTCCAAGAACACTATCTGCTGCCATTCCTGTCTGCAGTGACGTTGTTCCATATGCCATTGCAGTCTAGCATGTTTACGCATATTAGTCAAAGGTAGGCGGTAACCTGGCCCATAATAAACACCGACGGACTGTCACTCCCAATAGTGTACGATGTGTTACACTGTTCCACTGTTGCGCCAGAGCCAAGGAGGATGCAGATCTGCCCTGCAATGCCATTTGGATGAGATGTTGATCTTCACGGCGGGGGGTCTGGGTGGTGCAACCAGACCCATCTCGTCGTGTTCACATAGCCACTCATGTTGTATTATATTTGTGCAATTCCACGCATGTAACAACATTTTAACCTTTGCAATAACTGGACTTCTTGATTCACATCATGTTCATTTTTGCATTACTTTAAGATTCAAGATTGACAAGATGCTAATATGCCACGTCACAAGATTCATAAACTTTTTATTCACTAATTTCAATGTGTCCTTACCACATTTCCAACGATTCTATGTGTGACTGAAGATGTCCCATAAGAGGACAAAACATGTATCGCCTATATAGTTTAATGTAGTCTTATTAATAAAGATGATTACAGTATTGTAAAAGTAGAACATTTCTTAGGATTTTCACTAGTTGATAGACACGAGTTGTAAACATAACAATTACATAACAATTCTTTTACTGAAATGAATGTAATATTTTATTCTATTTACCCTGGCGACACTGTATGTTAAGTAACAGTTATCTAAACAATAAATGACACAGATTTTGGAAAGCACTGGCTACAAAATATATTCTTGAAATAGTCTTTGTTGTAGGGCCTCACTGTAGACTGTCATGCATTTTCAAAGAAATGTTCTGAAATGTCATGACGGAACTAAGCATAACATCAAATACGACTGTTCTGTTATTGGTTGTCAGATGGCATTACGTAATGCATGTGTAGCCACTAGAAGTTGTGTCCTTTTCTGGACAATTATGGGCTTTGTATTTTGATATTGCGTTATAACTTCCATAGAATCTAGCCACAGCGCATTCCATACCCCTATGTACTTATTTCTTGCAGTATTCAACAGACAAACTATATATTTAAAAATGCATTAAAATTTCCATGACAGCACATTCTGTAAAATAAAACAGAATAATAAGAAACTCTGTGATGACAGAAAACTTTTACATAATCATGATGTCCCAGTCAATTCTGTGCGTTTTGAGTACTGTATATAATTATGTGCTTGTTAATAGCCAGTGTCATTCGTATGATGTGGGTTATTTTTCAAGTTTTTTTTTTTTTTTTTTTTTTTTTGCTAGTTGCTTTACGTCGCACCGACACAGACAGGTCTTATGGCGACAATGGGACAGGAAAGGGCTAGGAGTGGGAAGGAAGCGGCCGTGGCCTTAATTAAGGTACAGCCCCAGCATTTGCCTGGTGTGAAAACGGGAAACCACGGAAAACCATTTTCAGGGCTGCCGACAGTAGGGTTCGAACCTACTATCTCCCGAATACTGGATACTGGCCACACTTAAGCGACTGCAGCTATCGAGCTTGGTATTTTTCAAGTGAATTGTGGTGACAGTCTGTTATCACATTCGGCCAGGTGTCTGGCGAACTGTAATTTTTATGTACAGTAGAACCTCGATAATTCGAAATCGGTTAATTCAAAATCCCGCCTAATTCGAAGAAGCTCTCGTCCCCGGAAACATGACATACAGTTTTGCATGTTATTTAAATTGTTTAATTCTAAATACGGATAATTCGTAATTCGAAGTACAATGTCGGCCCCATTACCAAAATTCTGACTTTTAATTTGAAACTGCCTTTACATTTTAAAACAATAGTACGTTACAGAGTAATTTCAACTCGAAATTTATCCGCGTCATAATAGAATGTGTGTTCCAGAACGTGGAGGGGTAGCTTTCCGCACATACACTCACTTCGGTGGGTCTATAGTGCGCTTCATGATTGGCAAGTTAAATGAAATCGGAAATCTTTTGGATTCAACCTTTTAAGGAACCCGTAATATCACGCAACAGGCAGTGTGCGGAAAAACAGAATCCGCGAACACTGGCGATGCTGACAGTTGATGAAAAAACGTGGCTCATATAATAAATTCGTAGGCACCGAACAATACTGTCATTGCCGATGAACTGCATTGCTTTATTTTAATGCGAGCCCAAACGGTCTTATGGTTTTAAAGGAGAAAGTGCCAGCCGGGGAATCACAGAAGGGTGGGGGATGGGGGTCATTGTCGTACGTTGCAATGCACATGGAAGCGAGAAACTTTATCCCCTCGTCATAGGAAAGTTCGATAAGCCACAATGTTTTAAGGGTATTGGGCACCTTTCATGCCAGTACAAAGCATCTAAAAATGCAAACAGTGCAGAAATCCATAAAATAATGCATGTGCACAGGGGAACCAGCATAATTTATCCTCATCTTTGGATTGTGTGATTTTTTTCTTTTGTTGCGTGAGGTTATGTTTGTCAGTGATTTATCCAAGTGCATTATTTGAACATTGTAAATGCACCTTGTTGGATACATTTCAGAAATAGTTTTTTTCCATGGCATTTGAAAGCTTTAAACTGTGAATCGAGGTGATTGCATGTATTAATGGGTCTTAGCATACATTGTGAGGCGGCAAATGTTTACATTTCTGAAGTACGAGAGAAGTACCATGGCGGGAAATCGTACAAGGCTAGAGGTGTAAATACAAGGCATCTAAAATGGATACAGTATAGTAATCCAATGAATAAAGCACTTGCACATGGGAGCCAGCATAGATTTCTCCTCGTCTTTGAATCGTGTTTTTTTTTTCTTTCTTTCGTTGAGTGAGGTTATGTTTGCCAGCAAGATATCCAACTGCATTACTTGAATACTGTAAATGCACCTTCTTGGATACATTTTGGAAATAGTTCTTTTCTATGACATTTGAAAGGTATAAACTGTGAATCAAGGTTAACTGCACACAGTAACGGGCCTTAGAATATTTTGCAACGCGGCAAGGGTTGGTACTTCTGAACTGCGAATTGGCGGTTAATTCAAAATCACGTAATTCGAAGTCCGATTTTTGAGTCCCAACGACTTCGAATTAACGAGGTTTTACTGTATTGATTTTTCCTTTCACCCTACTCGATCGAGCATGTGGGAGATCACATGGTATGCTGGCCTATCTCAAGGTTAAACCCAGTGCCTACGAAGCTGTGTGACATGAAACTTTCTTAGAATAAAGTGAACCAATTACGTAATACAAACGCCAACAGCAATTTCTCCAACAACCACACCTCCAAATGCGAGGATATTTAAACTCTGGGTTTTACCTAGAGCTCCTCTTTATTCTTCGATAACTTCTCCGTGAGCCAAGTTAAGTTTCGTGTTTCTGGCCTAGCATGAACACTTTGTAAAATTTCGTTGTCAGTTTCAGCTCAAACTAACTTTGAGTAGAGAGAAGAGGACCACAACCCAGCATAATTACAACACCAGTTCCAGGATGTCAACCATAAATTCAAGAGGACCGATTCATACAACGTGGGATTTGACATCTACTTCAACCATGTGGCACTAAGCATGTAGGTGGCACCAACATCGAAGGGAGAACGTGCCGGACCTCATGAGAGCATAGCAGACCGCCCTGGGAATAAGAGTTCCATAGCAAAATTCCAGTACAATTTTGTAATATTTTCTGTCCATCTATTTAGAAAATTTTATGTTCTTCTCTAAAGTAGTATTTCTATTCAATTTGAGTAATTTTGTAATTTTTTAATACTTAATCTTACCCAGGTACAGGTAGCTTTGAATATGAACAAGTGTGTATTGGGTTCTATTAGATTAGATGTATAGTAGTTTGTCTTTTAAGAATGTTTCTACCTCAGTGCAATTATTAAAAATCATGCTTTAATAATCGTTGTCCTCTTGAATAAATAAGAATGTAAAATGATCATTTCAAATTTTCATGAAACATTGTGGGACAAGTTTTAGGTTGTGTTTCATTCATTGCATTGCCATGTGATAATGCAGATTGCATCACCTTCTTTGAATATTTTATTCAGACGTCGATGGTAGACTTAAAAATCATTGGTAATAATAATAATAATAATAATAATAATAATAATAATAATAATAATAATAATAATAATAATAATAATAATAATAATAATAATAATAATAATAATTTAAAATTGGGTTAAATGAAATTATAATGGTCATGAGTGATAAATAATATTAGAAATGTTCATGTGGAATATGTCCACCTTGGGATCTCTCACATGCTCACTGAGCTAACTGGGAAAAAGGGGGGCAATACCAAATTTCAATTTCAAATTAAGGGCAGAAAAATTACGTGAGGGGGAGAAATTACATGGGTAAATGTGGTGCTGAACCCATTTCATAAACACAAAGTATGTGTGGACAATGGTCCTGACCTCCACCATCCTAAATAAGACTTAAGAGTGAGCTAGTTAAGCACCACAGATCGTGTTGCAGTAAGCTTCCATTTGAGAGTGGTGGGTTTGAACCCCACCGCTGGTTGCCCTCAAGATGGTTTGTATTTATTGAAACTGGGTCACCAAATACCAGCCAAAAGAAGTCTCAATCAATGCACTATTAATTCAGCTCTTTCATATAGGTAAGTTCAACAAATTACAAACAGCAGTCAAATGCATTTTCTAGCCTGAGTCAAGATGAATCATCCTGCCAGAATCTAACTGTGAAAGCAAGATAACACATATTGTACTATTAATGTAAAATTATATACAATGAAGTGCACTCTCTAACATTTACTCCAACACCAAAATTTCATCCAGGCTACAATACTGCTTGTGTTCCAGATCTAAGAGAAATGTGATTATGCAAGGTTTTCTGCAATTTTCACCATTTTGTTACCTAAAATAAAATAAAAAAATAAAAAAAGAAAGAAAGAAAGAAAGAAAGAAAGAAAGAAAGAAAGAAAGAAAGAGACTCTCCTGCAGAAATTATCATACTACCAGTGGCATATACTGAAGGCTACCAAGGCTATTGGTGAAGCCCAAACCTCAAGTGAGAATGATGGAAGTCTAAAGCATATTATAATGTAAGCAAATGGCACATTGTTCCATTTACAAAACTTGAAAGCAGTGAGAAAAAACGTTGCACGTATTTCTGAGAGCAAGACATCGGAGACAGATATTGCGGCCCAGACTCTCATCCCTCTCCTCTCGACTCACCTCGGGCGGCTTGCTGCTTTGTGTACGAATGGTGCGGGGACTGGGGGGATAGGTGTGCTAGGCTTCGGTCTGTCACATCGCCACTGCTAACTATCAACCATGCGTTACTCATCGTACATACTTCCTAACCTCATACTTCTGACTTAATTATATAGATAACAGAGTGCTGCTATTTCACTCCCTTTTACCTCTATCTCCTTACAGGAGGACACTGCAGGGCTGCTGTTGCAGGAGTAATACAGTTTTCTTTTTATAGGTATTTTTGTTTGAAGATCAGAACAATGCACATGCCCGGTGAGGCATGGGGTGAAGGGATTTTCCCCAACGGAGCCAGTGACGTAATTGTTACCTTAACAACCCCACTACTACCCAGGCGAATTTATATTTACCTGAAAGGTAAGTTTTCCTAGAAGCGACTCCAGCGATCATCGCATGTAGGAAAATGATAACATGCAAACTCAGAAGAGGAGTCCTCCGTGATGATCACTGAGCGATTATCGCTGGAGTTGCTTCTAGGAAAACGTACCTTTACTGGCAGCTCCTCGCTCTTGTCAGTTGTAATCCAGCTATTGCTATTGCGTTGTTCTGCGTTCGTTCGTATTCCTTTCTCAGCTGTCACCATTTATCCATTGTTATTGTTCTCATTCTTCATTTCTCTTGTTATTTCTGTGTAGGCCTAACTGTTTTGTAAAGACCGCGTAATGTCTGTCGTACGCAAGAGGGGAAAGACAATTCACAGTGAAGCTAGAGAAGTGATCGGGAATATTATAAACCAATGTTATGAGGAAGCTACACACTTGGTGACAAAGAGTAACTTGAGGGCTGCTAAACACAGCTGTATATCTCATTTTCATTTCTTCCTCAGTACGGTATTTTATGTCATTTACTCAGTCTCAAAATGTTCAATCAATTAACTTTATCATTCATATGTTTGCATAATCTTCAAAGCATTTTTCTGAGCACCATATTGATAACATTTATACGAATAATTTGCACTTATTTATTTGAAGATTATTGATAAAAAATGCAAGCTTTATTATTCTCAGAATTTGTATGTGTTGTAAAGTGATACTTATGAACTATGTTTTAGTACTGGGACAGATATCAAAACACTGAGACATATTATTACATGTAATTCAGAATTCATTATTTTGATATGTTAAGCAGACCCTACACGGTCAGTAATACTGATCAGTAATACTGAGTCAATAATACTGACAGTACGCATCAATATTGTAGCGACCTTACATGGTCATTATTACTGTCAATATTTTGGTCAGTACCAGTGCACTAGCTTACCATTGCGGCATTCTCACTTTACAAATAAAGTCAATAACCGTCACTACGGAATGAGATTTATAACATGCAATTGCGGTATTCTATCAAAATGGATCGTAAAAGACGGGCATTTTGTAGTTATCATATTAGTACGCACGAAATGCAGTTTTAAACGTAAACGATGGGTTAAAGATTGGCTTAGGAAAAGAGAAGAGTATTCTCATATGAAGTGTTGAGGGAAACACAATATACCGAAGCAGAAGATTATCAGAACTATCTCCGAATGCTTGAGGGTACTTTTGCGAAATTACTACGAATGGTAGAGCCTTTTGTAATAAGGCAAAATACAAACATGCGGTGCTGTTTATCGGTGGCAGAGAGATTAGCGGTGACAGTGAGGTATATTGCAACTGGTATAAATTTTGATGATTGGTAGAGCCTTTTGTAATAAGGCAAAATACAAACATGCGGTACTGTTTATCGGTGGCAGAGAGATTAGCGGTGACAGTGAGGTATCTTACAACTGGTATAAATTTTGAAGATTTAAAGTTTTCCGCTATAATGTCACCAGTTTCCATCAGTACAGCAGTTGTGGAAACATGTAAAGTATTGTGTTAAGTATGTTTATTCTGGCAGAGTTTCATATAGCTCGATAAACTTTTGCAATAGGCCTACTTGACGGTTCCACAAGCACCTCTACTTGGCCTTGGTGAGAAACGCATTTGTCGTCCACCGCTGCTCCGTTGACACTGACAGAAATAATGACAAGCGCACTCACACGGTCAGTATAACTGTCAGTATCCCCACCACTCTACAGTACTGACGCTCGCAGATCAGGAAATCCGGATCTGCTTCAGTACTGGCCTTCATTCCATCATTCCAGGCCACACGCGATCAGTATTACTGTCAATATTTTTCGGTACTGACAGTTTTATTGATCGTGTAGGGTCTGCTTTAGATGTAGAAGCTGCGAGGTTTTCCGTAGTGGATATTTTTTGCATATAAATGTGCAGCATTTGGAAATTATATTCTAATTATGGAATAGAAAAAATGTATTAAGAAGAGGAACCATGTTTTTCCATGTACTTTTATCTTTATTATATACAATATGTTCAGTTGTTAGTGGGAAATTTTCTAGTCTTTTGTTTATTTGTGTAAGGTTGATTATTACCATATGCTTGTTTATATGATACTAGTATGTACTGATGAAACTCTTACGTGTGCACATAATATAATAGAAAATAGCACGCTGATTTCAAGTCAGTTGGAATGTACACATAGAAGCAGTGGTGCTCACCTCGTAATACATACCCTTACCCTTACCCATCTACTAATATCACTATCAACTTGAGATTTGATATAATATAAACTTTGAACCTTCATCGTCAACACTGTCACTGTAAGTTTTTCGAGGCAATAATCTGGGTTTTTGTAGCGTACTGAAATAATGCTTGTAAGAGATTTAGCCAGTAATATTGCAGACTTTATTGTAAAATTCAACATTTTTATTTAATAATAATAATAATAATAATAATAATAATAATAATAATAATAATAATAATAATAATAATAATAGCACATCTGTAGAATGGATGACACCAGATATGCAAAAAAACTGCTTGGGATAATTAAATCAAAGAAGGTCAAAATAAGCTGGTTAGAGGAAATAAAGCAAGACTTAAAAGAAATGAATATCACATTAGATATCATCAGGGATCGCAAGGCTTTCGAGAATCTGGCTGCAAAGCACATGTTCACGGAAAAGGCTAAAAGAACAACAGGGAAGCAATGGACGGAAGAGCACAAGAAACAGCACAGCGAGTTCATGAAGAGATTTCGGGAGGAGAAGAAGAATGGAAAACCATCATCAAGCTAACAAGTTCTAACGCGCTCTGTAAACAGGCGTAACGAAGAAATAATAATAATAATAATAATAATAATAATAATAATAATAATAATAATAATAATAATAATAATAATAATAATAATAATGGTGCATGGCATCTGTATAGGCTTCATGGTGACCTAATGAGGATAAAATGAATGACGAAGACGTCATAAACACCCAGTTCCCAAGCCAGGGGAATTAACAGTGTAAGGGAGTTGATTAGGAAAATTGAACCGGGGTCATCGGACCAAAGGCAAGTATTCCTTCCACTTAGCCACAAAGCTGGCTTCTAATTTGCTAAACCTTAGGCTACCATCTCCACTGATCAGGTGTTGAGTATTGACAGTGGCAGAGGCCAGGGCAGTAGGTTGTGCGGCAGCCTTGTCAACACAGCAGGCTTCTCCGTTGGCAATTGCCTGCAGCTCAAAACGCTGAAGGCTTCACGTTCACTAAACCAACCATCGAAAAGGGGTAACCTAAGTCTAGTGATAGCCCACGTCTTGATCCCAGCATGATAAAGATAAAGGGAACCTGAAATATTTGTTCCGAATGAGTAAATTTATAATACCAATATAGTTGGTCCGTTATGGACATTATAAATTTTCCCATATGCCACTGCATACTACTTCTTGAGAGAATATACAAAGGGCACTAAATTATGCATCCATATTAGTAACAGACATTTGCAGCAGATTTGAAGTGATAATCTTCATACTATTCTCCTTATATTTGTGATATACAGTAGTACTATGCTATTCACCCTCTGACCATCAGTAAACCATTAAGAACAGAAGCCAATGAAGGTTAAATTATAACCAGCTGCTTTACATACAAATTTCAGAAGTGTGAGCAAAATTATTAATAATGTTTAATCTAAAGTTGTACGCTGGACACTTTTGCCAAGTTACGCAACATATCGCGTGCCATGTCACCTCAGTGGGAGATCAGCATTCGACAGCCCAGGTCAATGTTTATAAGCTAAATCAGTATTAATTTAAGCAATAAGGAATACATTTAACACACATCCACTTTAAATTATAAAATGACATTCAATTTTGATCTGCTATTGGGAATATATTTTAAAATAATCCTTCAATTCATTCCTGTGGTCACATTAGTATATGCCTGATCCTATTGATATGCCATCCAAAAAAAAAAAAACAATCATCAGGACTGGCCAACTGTTAACAGTCACTGTCTGAATTGTGTTCTTGTTAAAAATCTGAGTGATAATTAATTCTTCCTCCTCAAATTCATCATCATTCTCATTGTCTGGTATTGTGTTAAACTCTGGAGCCTTGTTGAGTAGCTAGTCAACTCTGATCTTATTATTTATGGAAGACAATTTCAGATATGAAGAATATCAATCAAAAGATGGTGGTGTATTTTTTAAAAATTAACTAAACAAAAGAAAAGAAATAGTATTTATGTGATCATGCATGTGATGTATTTTGGGCATAATGTCACACTGTCACAGTTCCTTTCATTGCATTTCAGTGATGTTAAATTGGAGTATAACATCACACCTACTCGTCACGCTAAATGAAGGAATTTTTACAACTTCACAATCACAAAATATTAAAGAAATGGTTCAAGTCAGTGTTATTTCTTGTTGGTGCACTTTGATGGAATGCCTGCTTGAGGGTTAAATATTGGTGAGTAAGAATTGATATATAGGGGTTTGAAAAGAAACACAATATGACTAATATGATTGAAGCAATGGATAGCAAACACTAATGAAAAGAACTTGAGAATCATTGACAGAAGAAACTGGTTATGACAGGCAGCAAGAGCAAATATGAAAAACAGTCTTATGCTTGTAATGGGATTTTAAACAAAGTCCAACATACAAACCTGTAACTGGAGAATAGAAAAATTTGGTTTTACTGGACAGATTTCCCACCCTTCATTTTCAAGAAATATCCTGAGTTCTTCAAGCCGTTCCCTATGATAGTTTCTAAAGTACTGTCCACTTTGTTCCTTCATCAACTTCTGCAATTCCTCTGACTTACTGCCACAGAATTCTTCACCAACTTCTGTTAACCTGTAAATGAAGAACAGACAGAAAGCTTAAAGTAATGATACACATAACATAGAATGTAAGTCGTGGAAAAGAACAAACAAGTGACAAATCAAGTCATCAAAGTTTATCGTCAACTCCTATCTCTGTCACTCAACCCTTTCCATTCTGACCTGCCATTGTGTTTATCCTAATTTGCTCTTATCTTTCTATACATGATACAGTATAATATAAAACAACTAAATGGTATAGAGTTCAACAAATTATGAAACATCTATAATTATCAGCAATATTTTGACAAGCTGTACCACTTGCAGATCCAAAATCCAAGTTCTGGTAATGGCAATGGTCATCTTGAGAGCTTTATATGGAAGCATGATCACATTCACATTCACCCTTATTTTAACCCCAGAGCTCCCTTCCTAAACCCAAGACCAAATTCAAATCACAATAAACTTTAATAGATATCACAAAAGAACATCCATCCATCCGTCCATCCGTCCGTCCATCTGTCCTTTTAACTATTGAGCAAAGAAAGGTTCACCAAGTACATGGAATGAACAGAAAGGAAATAAGCATGTCCGAGAAGTCAGGTAATTTTTTATGAATATATCATTAATTGCAAATGAAAAACACAGCGATGTGGGAAATGGTATAGCAAATGAAAAATTTTATCCATTAATTCCATGTTCAACCTAATAGGCTTTTTCCAAATACTCCTTAACTGGTTTACTGAAGCAAGACCAGACACATCTCAATCCACAAACAGATTTAGGGCTTATTCTTTTCTTTAGAACTCAGTTGCTCAGCTGGGTGCATTGAGGCTAGCCCAGTACGGCCAGGCTGGCCTGCATGAAATGCAGACAACTTACTTACCAAGTGTACATCACAATCATATGAGAGAGCGAACATACTCTGCACAGGACTGAATAGTGATGTCAGACTGAGAAGCTCTTCTTGCATCATTCAATGAAATCTCACCCTTTAAAAATATTCAGGTTTGATTTATTCTGTATTCAATATTAAGACATATTTCCCATATTTATATGTTCAAAGAAAACTGACACATTATAAGTTTTGTGTCACAATGTACAAATATACAGAGTTGAAGCCTGCAAACTGTGATTTACAATTCTTTTCGATGGGATTGGAAAAATTTCCATTATGAAAAGTAAAATTCCTGTTATTCATTTAGTAAAATACAGGGTGTAACTAAATATGTGGGAAAGCTCCAGGGATTTGATAGAGGGCCTGGCAACAAGCAGAACATGTCCTGTAAACATATGGTTTATTTGCTTTCGTTTCTGTGTTACAGACATTGTTTGTGGTGTACATAACACAGATCACTTCACTATGCAGGTTGGTCATTTGTGTAGTGCACACAAGCCACTTGTACACTTCGTCCCTATTCAAGTCAGTGTGCATTTGTTTTGCATTTAAAGCCATGTGATGTCAGTTGCTTAGCAAAGTAAACACTTCCACACAGGTCATAAGCTAGAGTGGAGTGATACGTGTTGTCAGTTGTTATTGAATGCACGTACAGTACAAGTGGAGTTATACTGTTTTCAGTTGTTATTGAGTGTACATACAGTACAAGTGGAGTGATACGAGTTGTCAGTTGTTATTGAGTGCACATACAGTACAAGTGGAGTGATACGTGTTGCGAGTTCTTATTGAGTGCACGTACAGTACATGTGGAGTGATACGTGTTGCAAGTTCTTATTGAGTGCACGTACAGTACAAGTGGAGTGATACGTGCTGGCAGTTGTTATTGAGTGCACGTACAGTACAAGTCGTGATACAATGGGGTACTCAAATCAGTAAATGGCAGACATGCACCCCCTGTATGGACGGGCTCAGTTTAACGCAAATGAAGCATGGCATTTGTATGCAGAACACTCTTTCCTAATACATGTTTACCGAACAACAAGACGTTCCAAAGAATACACGAGCATCTTTGCAAAACAGGCTCGTTTAGCAGACGTGTTGCTGATAATGGACGACCTAGGAGCACAAGAACACCTGACACAGAGGAACGAGTTCTCAACCATATTGAGAAAGATAGCAGGAGCAGCACCAGGGAATTAGCAGCAAGGGTGGATGTGAGTCATATGACAAGTGTGGAGGATTCTACGAGAATAGCTCCTTTATTCGTATCACCTTCAAAGAGTCCAAGGTCTTAGTCCAGCTGACTTTCCACCCGGAGCAGCATTTTGTACCTGGTTACGGTTGATGTGCGTTCAGGAGCAACCTTCCCACTCTGCTATTCTGTTTACCGATGAAGCGAAGTTTACCAGAAATGGAGTGCAGAACTTGCACAATACGCATGTCAGGGCATATGAAAATCCCAGAGAAGTTAAGCAAAACCCAAACCAGACATTAACAGCAGTTCAGTATTAATGTTTGGGCTGGAATAATAGGTGACATATTAATTGGTCTTTTCATTTTACCGGGAACATTGACAGGAGCGTCATACTGCGTCTTTTTAACAAATGATTTACATGGTTTGTTGAAAGATGTTCCACTGGATTTAATTCAGCGCATGTGGTTCATGCACGATGGAGCACCGCCTCATTTTGCTCTTGCTGCCAGAGCAATTTTACATCAGCGATTCCCAAAAAAATGGATAGGGCGTTAGGGCCCGACACCGTGGCCTGCTCGTTCTCCTGATCTCAATCCATTATACTTCTACTTATGGGGTCATTTCAAGGCCACTGTGTATGCCACACCTATTCATAATGTGGAAATGCTGCTTCAGCGAATAGAGCAAGGGTGTCAGCAGATACGACAGACACCTGAAATATGGGAACGAGTGAGACAGTTAATGATGCGGCGTATAGATGCCTGCATTACATCTCGTGGTAGCCATTTTGAGCACCTTCTGTAGAGAACTGTAAGTAGTAAAAAAAGTTTTATCAACACAAATGACCAACCTGCATAGTGAAGTGGTCTGTGTTATGTACACCAAAAACAATGCCTGTAACAAGGAAACAAAAGCAAATAAACCACATGTTTACAGGACATATTCTGCTTGTTGTCGGATCCTCTATCGAATCCCTGGAGCTTTCCCACATATTTAGTTACAGCCTGTATAATATATTTACATACACCAAGTTTAATGCTTGATTTTACACAGTGTTGTGAATTTCTCTGTTCATTGATTTTCTGAAAATAGTATTTAAAACTTATCAGATGTATACGGATAACAGCTAACCTCTAAATAGCGAGCGAGTTTCATCACTAATGACAACACAGATATTTACTATCCAAGTAGAACACTGTATATGCAATAACAAGTAGATATACAGTATGTCTTCAAATAAGTAATCTAACTGATGTTATACCTGGTAAATATGACTGGATTGTTGATGAGTTTGTCAAATCACTTAAACTCAAGAAACAGAAAGCCACAGCTTTCTGCTTTACTCATTATATTACGAACATTTCTAAAGCATACCCCTCTTCAAACACAGGGTGAATAAGAACTACACTGAAAACAAAAAAACAAAAAAAAAAAACACGAATACCGGGCGAGTTGGCCATGCTGTGAGCATCAGGGAGATAGTGAATTCGAATCCCACTGTCGGCAGCCTTGAAGATGGTTTTCTGCGGTTTACCCATTTTCACACCAGGAAAATGCTGGAGTTTTACCTTAATTAAGGCCACAGCCACTTCCTTCCAACTCCTAGGCCTTTCCTATCCCATAGCCACCATAAGACCTATCTGTGTTGGTGAGACGAAAAGCCACTAGCAAAATGCATGAATACTCTTTGTGTTATGTTAAGAACGGTTGTGCAATCTAATGGACACAGAAAAAATTTTCTTTCCGAGAAAATGAGGTTACCGTGTTACTTCCGGGCACAGAATTCAAATTGATGAACTCACCGTATTTGCTATGCCAGAGCACAAGCCGCTGCCGTGCTTCAGGGAAGTGAAAGGAAGGGAGGGGAAGTGGGGTGTATGATGGAGACAGAGATAACGCTCCACGCGTATGCACAAATTTCCTCGTTCAATCCACACAGGATTGGCCTTGCCTCTTACACACAATATCCACAGTTCGCTTAATAAACAGCTGTAACTGCACACACAGTACAAGAACACACTGTAATTAAGACACACTTGTCAGTCAAGGTATGCACCAAATTGTTTCTCTTCTCATCTGCTGGTCGCACTAACATTCTTTATTACTTAATATGCTCGAAGCTGCAATGTTGCTTCTTAAGATTGTGTATTCCTTCACTCACAACATTGTAAATGGAAAGAAATACTGAATGAAGGAAACAATGTGCCCAATGATTTGATTACAGTAGATGTTCAATATGCCTCCTCCTACTTCAAAGCGAAGTTCACAATGGTGTAGTAGTGACCTTTGGACCTTTCAGGATGTGTGGTGTGTTGCAAACAACCTGGAAAGCAGTTTGTATTCTTGGTACAAGTTCATCTTCTCTTTCTACAGGGTTCACATAGTAGTCAATTTGTGCAGAACAAACTGTACACTGCCTACCGGGGCTGGGAAGCGACTATGTGAAACATACGAGAAACTTGCGCATTCCCACCGAGCATTACCTCTGTCTCTCATCAACAGGCAGCGGCTGGCTCTCTGGCATAGCAAGTACATCAAGTTCGTCAATTTGATTTGCGCACCTGGAGGTAACAAAGTAACCTCATTTTCTTGAAAAGAAACATTTTTTCCACCAATCTGACTGCAAATTTGTTTTTAATGTAACACAAAGAACATTCCTGATTCTTTTGACGATATAGTTCTGATGCACCCTGTATAATAGTGAAAATTGTAGTTCATTGCGTAGAGTACAAAAAATAGTTTGAGATACCAATAAACTCTTTGTTGTATCCGGTCAATATACGTGAACAGAACAGAAATAAATAATTTCTAACAATGTAAGTTGTATTGAAAATTACCTGGATTTCTGTCCATTGGAAATTGAAAAACTAAAATAACTCCATTAATCCATTAGTGCTCAGTAGCAGCTTTATTTACCAAGTATTTTAGAAGGTTGTATAAACTGTACATTTAAAATTCTATCTGTAATACAACAATGGACATAAATGTTAGTTAGCAGTCAATTATTTATTTGAACTTTCTTCTTCAGTTGATGTTTATTGTTGTGACCGTATGGTAGAACACTGCAATGTATGTTTTACACTCTACTGTATTCGAGCATGTTTCCCTCGAGCGGCGAGTGCTTAACTACAATGACGAGCGAACTATGCTCGCAAGAAGGACAATTGCAGAAAACAACCGGCAATCAGTTGAATTTGTATTGGGAAGCAATAAAATAATGCCATTACATTCACGTTTGTTCTGATTTGTATTTTATACGTGGTGCCATCTTAGTATTACAAACACCGAATGAATGAAAATTAAACAGGTAATTTTTATCTTGTAAACATTAAAAACAATTATCATTTTAAACAATATATCCTGATAAAATTTAAATAATATATGAATTAGAAATCCAAACAATGAAAAAAAGTAGTAAATTGTGTTCTTTCTGTTTATTTAATTCGATGTCTTATATTTTGTTTGCCATTGTAATTTTTTAAATATATATCTTTATTCTTGTACACTAGACCAAACATAAATTAAATGTCTTAATTAATTAATTAATTAATTAATTAATTATGTCTTGGAGTAAGAAATAACTGATATGGAATAAATGAATATTTTTTAATTTCCTTTACGCCGTATCGACACAGATAGGTCTTATGGCAATGATAGGATAGGGAAGGTCAAGGAGTGGGAAGGAAGCAACTGTGGCATTACTTAAAGTACAGCCCCCAGCATTTGCCTAGCGTGAAAATGGGAAACCACAGAAAATAATCTTCAGGGCTGCCGACAGTGGGCTTTGAACCTACATCTCCCAAATGCAAACTTACAGTTATGTGACCCAAACAGCACAGCCATTCGCTGGGTAAATGCAAAATTAACCTCTGTCTTTTGTTTGAAAAGAAGTACCGGTAATGTAAGAATAATGACCGAGAGCGAGAAACTTAAATAACGATTTAAGTTCATTGAGTTATGGATTCTATTGTTATATTTAAGTTTTTTAGATTCATTTACATTTCAATTATTGTACCAATGAAAATTAAATAAGGACTGTCCTGCTCCATGGCTAAATGGTTAGCATGCTGGCCTTTGGTCACAGAGGTCCCAGGTTCGACTCCCAGCAGGGTAGGGAATTTTAACAACAATTGCTTAATTCTGCTGGCACAGGGGCTGGATGTATGCATCATCTTCATCTTCATCTTCATTTCATCCTCATCACGATGTGCAGGTCGCCTATTGGCGTCAAATCAAAAGACTTGCACCTGGTGAGCCGAACATGTCCTCGGACATACCCGGTTCTAAAAGCCATACACCATTTCATTTCAAAATATGGACTTTTCCCAATGTTTCAAAACTAACTGTAATTCCCTCATTAAATGATGTATTTATATGAAATAAACCGAATATTCTTTTCAGCTGCAAACAAAATCAATTACATGCACCTATTGTGAATCAACAAAATATCACTGACTCTGTCTGGGTGAAGAGTGCTCCTTCTGTCTGACAACAGATATCCAGCAGCACTAAAATTTATCTCACTTGCTGCACTAGGTGCAGGAATAGAATTTTTTTTTGCGCAATTGTTGCAAGTTTGAGGTAAGCAGTACAGCTTTTTTTCCACCATTTAAGTGGATTATCATCATCGATTGCATCTCTGGAAAGATAAAGGTCAATTTCTTATTTGTCTCATTAGTTTCAGTATCGTGCCTATCTGCAAATAATTATTTAATTTTTTGCTAGGTGACTGGAGAGTTTTTATGATGGATGGACCTAAAAGAAGTACAACAAAAATGTGAATATATTATACAGTCTTTCATAAAGAATGAACCAATTTCGAAGGCTTCTTGCGCCGTACTCAAGCCACACAGCGGAACGAGTCGCATATTGTTACAAAGGGCGTGGCCTCACATTTCTATTAGTAGTCAGTAGAGTGCTCCGCACCTTCCTCCCCTCCCCGTCCCCCCTCCTGACTCCATTCAACCTGCACAGCAGTGAGCTCACTCAATTGCCGCCCGAGTCTAACAATGGCAACACCTCAGCACAAAGCATTCTGTGTTGTTGCGTTCACACAGACCAGGTCTGTGGTCACGGTGCAACGCGAGTTCCGTAGGAGATTTAATGATGACACGTACAGGCCCTCTCACAAGAACATCCGACGGTGGTTCCAACATTTCCAGGAAACTGGATGTTTGTGTAAAAGAAAAAGCCCTGGTCGACCGCAAACTGCACGGTCAGAAGAAAATGTGAGGAGAATCCAACAGGCGTTTACTCGGAGCCCCCGGAAATCCATATCTCAAGGTCGCCACCAGCTTCAGGTGAGCAGTACCAGTATCTGGCGTGTCCTGAAAAGATGCCTACACATTAAAACCGTACAGACTTCAGCTGGTTCAGGCACTGAGACATGCTGACAAGGGACAACGGATGGAATTCTGTGCTGCGATGCTGAACATGGAAAATGATGATGAAGACACCTTTTCGTGCCTCACTTTTAGCGATGAAGCAACCTTCCATATCAATGGCTGTGTCAATCGTCACAATGTTCGGATCTGGTGAACCGAACACCCACATGCTACAATCAAGCACGAACGGAATTCTCTCAAGGTAAATGTTTTCTGTGCAGTCAGTAATGTCAGGGTTTATGGATATTCTTCACCACCAACACTGTCACAGGACAAACCTATCTTGCAATGTTCTGGACCTGGCTCTTCCCTTTGCTGCAAACATACTCATGCGACTTTAATTTCCACAAGATGGAGCCCCGCCCCATTGGAGCTTACCAGTGCGAGCATTTCTGAATGAAACAGTGCCTCAACGGTGGATTGGTCGACACACTGCTACGGATCGTGCTCTACTCGCATGGCCTCCCAGACCTCACTCCTTGCGACTTCTTCCTGTGGGGATACGTCAAGGACAAAGTTTATGATCCGCCACTACCCACTACACTGGATGACCTTCAAGAGTGGATAACATATGTGATCAACTCAGTGGGTCATGATATGCTGCAATGCGTTTGGGAGGAATTGTCCTATTGCCTTGATGTGGTCCATGCTGCTGGTGGTGATTATACTGAACACTTGTAGGACTAAACTTGAACATCAGTCAAACACATGTGTCTTAAGTTTAATCTTGTACTACTGAGCATTGGGAAAGTATAGCTTGATGAAATTGGTTCATTCTTTATTAAAGACCCTATTGTAACAAAATAAAGGTATACATGCACATATATGACTTATAGCCATACCATCACTGGGGTGGGAACATCGATGATGATGATGATGATGATGATGCTTGTTGTTTTAAGGGGCCTAACATCTAGGTCATCGGCCCCTGACGGTACGAAATGAAATGACAAAACAAAAGTCTTAAATCATCCACTGACCAAAATAAAAAATGGCATGAAGAATGAATGGATGGACATGAACCCAAAACAATCAGTGGATCCTATCCAAAAACTACCATAAAGAAACAGCATTACCGACAAAGGAACCACTTCTAAAGCACAATCCTGATGATGATGATGATGATGATGATGATGATGATGATGATGCTTGCTGTCCAAAGGGGTCCAAAGTCCAGGTCAACGGCCCCTCATAATAGTACTTATCGCTAGTAAAGTAGAACCATGGTATTTGTCATGTTGGGGTACTAATCTAAAGTAGCGTAGACTGCCGGTGTTCCACGATATGATGGTACTACTCACAAGTATTGGACGTCGTACAGGTAACGAAGACCTATGGTGTTTCTCACATAATGGCGCCACATATAGGCAACGCAAACCGATGGTGTTCCTCACTTAGGTGTACTAATCACGGGTGAGGGTAATCCCGTGGTATTCCTCACATAGTGGGTACTAAGTTCAGGCAATGCAGACCCACGGCGCTGCTCATATAGTGGTACTAATCACAGGCAATGCCCAGACCCGTGGTGTTGCTCACGTGGGTACGACTCACGGGTACTGGAAACCTACAGTGAACCTCTCTCTGCTGCTACTAATCACAAACCTATTTCGTACGTAATATAGTGGTACTACTCACAAGCACATGCAACCCGTGGTGTCCCCCCCCCCCCCGTGATGGTACGAATCAAAAGTAGTTTCATGCTTCTAATTTGATCATCCCTTGGTCGCCCCTCTTAGTAGCCTCTCACGACAGGCAGGGGATACCGTGGGTGTATTTTTTGTCTGCGTCCCCCATCCACAGGGGGTAGAGAGAGAGAAAAAAGAAGAAGAAAGAAGGGATCCATCACTTTGAAAAATGAAGTAACGGACGATGAAAGGCAAGGGCCACGAAGGGCGTGAAAATGAAAGACTCCCTAGGCCTCGGATGCTCTAATACCGTTGGGGTCGGAAAAGAACAAGAGTTGACCAAGGGAGGTCGGACAGGATAGACGAAAGTGAGGAGCCTGGCACAAGTAAGTGGAAGCAATGCCAAGACTCAGCTAAGGGCCCCATGGTCGCCAATCCACACTCCCAAGTTGAGAGCCCTTTGGGCCCCTTGTAGTCGCCCCTTACGACAGGCAGGGGATACCGCGGGTGTATTCTACATGTGCGTCCCCCATCCACAGGGGGTAGTGTGTTTGGTCCACGAGAGGTATTTTATTTCCCTCAAGTCCGCTGGCAAGCCAGTTAGGACCCGGGGGTGGGGATATCAGAGGACATGTGCTTTACAGCACTAAACAAATATTCTCTCTCTTCTTGGGGCAGATTTAGTTTACAAAAAGATGGCCAGAGATAAGTACCTATTTTGTGCACTTCTTCAGGCGATACTTTCTCGTGCAAGTAGTGGAGTGCACATCCTTTAAGTTTACGAATCTTCTATGAAAATAACAACAAATGGAATAAAGACTTGTGCAGAAAAATGTTGATCATAGTAGAGTAATATACTGTACATCTGTTTTCATAGGTGCTGAGTAAAATTTAAAAATACTGCAGGGAATCTATATCCATATCATCTGATAGCCTGGCAAGCATCAACTTTTGCAAAAGAGACAAAGTCTCTCACAGTGCACTGGCACTGCCGGTATCTTCAAACAGTCTATGCACTGGTGTACACGGTATGCACTAACCATGCTTCTTGATAGGTGTGCTATTTACCAACTGACGAGCCCAAATTAGCACACTGGGGCGAAACGCTGGCAACAGGAATGAGTTAGCCTGAAAATTTATAACGTCCAATAACAGACCCTTTATACTGGTATTATAAATTTACTCATTCAGGACAAATAATTCAGATTCTCTAAGGGAATCTACATCCATATAATGTCACAGAAGGTCGTTAGTCTTCAAACTTATCTAAGGCACTTTTTGAGTTTAAGTAAACATGCGGGAGACAGTGGGTTCGAGCCCCACTGTCGGCAACCTTGAAGATGGTTTTCCGTGGTTTCCCGTTTTCACGCCAGGCAAATGCTGGGGTTGTACCTTAAGTAAGGCCATGGCCGCTTCCGTCCCATTCCTAGGCCTCTCCTATGCCATCGTCGCCATAAGACCTATCTGTGTTGGTGCGACGTAAAGCAAATTGTAAAAAAAAAATTTAAGTAACTCATAAATTATATCGTATTGTACAAAAACAAAATTCAACATTATTTTGCAGCAATGATTGTGGTGCGACATTTTCCTAATTTACTCCCAGGTAAAGTTCATCAAAAAGGTGCTTCAATACTGTATTCAAACAATGTGTGATACATGGGTAATGACTGTAAGGTTAAAGAGCCTTCAAGATATTTGATCCTCGATTGGTCATGAAACAGGTGTTCTATGAGCTTGTCGTTGATTTCCTCTCTGATATTTTCTTCTTCTTGTCTGGAAAACAGATGTCGCTAAGACAAGGCTTTTCAGTGTCCATTTAGGATCAACCTAATGAGTAGAGCCCAGATTTCCATGCACTATCAAATATCGAAATACGCATGCATTCATGCACCATCATGTGGCAAAACATGCACAATAAACTGGAAAATATGCACTATCAAAATTCAGTTACTTTTGAAACATTGTACAAAAACTAATTTTTCCAAATTGTCTTGGTTTAACCTCATCTGTTCATCTGTCAGCATAGAAAATGACCTTCCTACATCAAAAGAAGTGATAGCAGCATATACTTACATGAAGACGTATCGGATGAAGTGAGGTCAAATTGTACGTCTTTGCATAGTCTTTTATAAGCTTACTATAATCTATCAGCTTCATTGTCCGTATTGATGAATTAAGAATGCAAGTATGAAGAATGAGATTTCCACCTAACCAATACTTTATTACAAATGTTTGAAGTTATCTACATTGAAACAGAATGCCTATCTAGTAACATAGTACCGAACTTCCTCAAGAGATACAACAATAAACACAGAAACACCATCCAAACACGGAACACACAGAGAAAAACCAACAAAATATGGTTAACAGAAGAAATAAAATTCCTCTATAGGAAAAAACAATTCCTTAACACCAAACTCTATGAAACACACCTAGAAGCATCCCATGTTTTACCGCGAAGTTTTTGGGACAACTTCCAACAAATAACCCAAGACAAAGTAACTAACCTAGCAATCCGAAAACAGCACACATTAGATAAGAAGCTAAATACACTCAAACAGTCACAAATCCTAAACAAACAGGATAATATCACCCCCTTCAAATGCAATAAAGAAAACGAACACACCTTCCACCCACCCATAATGAATTTAACAGACACAAACTTTGATGAAACAGAGACCAATATCTTGAGCAAAGGACCTAAACACAATTGGGAGAACAAATCAACCTTCCATAACCTCACAACCATCATTGCTGAAACCGAAAATGCTCTAAATAAAGTTCCTCACGACTCGCGCGACGAGATCAGAAATTTTTTTTTTTTTTTGCTAGGGGCTTTACGTCGCGCCGACACAGTTAGGTCTTATGGCGACGATAGAGATCAGAATTGAGGTTAAGAAGAAATTGCCGCTATACATTAACAAGATTAACAACAACATCAACTGTAAAAGCAAAACTGATAATATCCAACTCAGGAAACTCAAAGACAAAATCAAGCATAACAATCTATTAATAACAAAGGCAGACAAAGGTAATACCACAGTCATCATCGACAGAAACGAATACATCAATAAAACTAAACAGTGTTTCTCAGACGACACCTTTCAAATTAAACGAAAAGATCCAACTGCCAGTATCCAAAAAAATCTCAAAACATTACTGAAAAACACCCATTTTCTCCTTAACGAACAAGAAACCACGAAGCTGACCATAATGAACCCCAAACTGCCGTCAGCGAAAGCCTACTCCAAAATCCACAAAGACAAAGTACCCATGAGACCGGTCATAAATTACAGATCAAGCCTGACATACAAATTATCATGCTTCATACAAACATTTCTCAAGATACACTACAAATTCTTAGCCAAGAAATCAGTACGAAACTCAATAGAATTCTGCAACATCACCAAAGAACTGAAAATCGAACACTCTAGCACCATATGATATCACTAACATGTACCCCAACATACCCATACAGAAAACGACAAAATTAATAGAATAAAATTTAAGAAATCACAGTAATCTGAAATAGACTAATTCATTAATTTACTTGAATTTGCCCTCAACAATAATTACTTTAGATTCCACGACACTATCTACAAACAACAAGGCCTTCCCATGGGTTCACCAGCTTCAGGAATACTAGCCGAGATCTACATAGACCACTTAGAGCACTCAGAAATTAGCAAAATTGACAATATATCATTCTGGTGCAGATTTGTAGATGATATCTTCGTTGTTATAGACTGCAGGTTTACAAACGAAAACAACATACTCGAACAGCTAAACAAAATAGATCCACACATAAAATTTAGGATGGAAACCGAGAAAAATCACACTCTGAATTATCTTGATTTATCCATCACCAAAACAGAAGACCACTTGACATACAAAATCTATAGAAAACCTACACAAACCTCCAATACCATAAAAATAGATTCCACTCACCCCAATGCACACAAGAAGGCAGCATACTACAGTATGATATACAGAGCTTTCAACATTCCCCTATCCCCAGAAGAATTAAACAAGGAACTAAACCTAATTCACGAAATAGCGGAGCATAACGGATACAGCAGAAACATGATAAACAATATCATTCACAAAATAAAACACCAACCGAAATCCAAATTAAGTAGAAACAACAAACCTAAGAAAGACTACGCACTTTTTACCTTTAACAACACCCACATCCACCCCATAACTAATATTTTCAAAAGACACAATCTAAAAATAGCTTACAGAACCACACGTAATAATGCTTCCATTTTATATAACACTAAATCTGTCAATGAAAACAACAAATACAGCCACTCAGGAATGTACCGCATGAAATGCAACGATTGTGAAGCCAGCTACGTCGGACGTACCGGCAGATGCTTTTCCATTCGCTACAGCGAACATGTCAATGCCACTAAATATAACCGCTTTTCATCCATAGGGCAACATGTCGAAGAACACAAGCATAAGTTCACTAATATCGAGAACGATATGGAAATTTTAAATATGAACCCCACAGGCCCATTGCTAAACATAATGGAAGATTTTTATATCAATATGGACCAATACGCTAATCCCAACCTCAACTTAAATGAAATCACAGATAAAACTAACATGCTCTTCAACACAGCCATTCCCATTCTAAAAGACACATATTTAAAAAGAATCAGCAGACACAAACCCACACAAAACCCAAAAGACACAACCCACTCCACCCCACCCCCTCCAGAAGCTGCCTCCCCCTCCCCACCACCTCTCAATCTGAACACTACGACAGCAACACGACGCACACGCAACAAGGTGCAGCACACTCCCAGCTACACTTGAAGACATATCCAGCCCACACGTAAGTAACACACACTCCTTAGCACACAAACCATTTAGCAGGCACTCTCTATCAGTTATCCAATTCCTACTTCCATTTAGCAGGCACTCTCTATCAGTTATTCTAATTCCACTTCCTTTTTCTTTCTCAGATTTTGAATTTACCTGAGCACAAATGCAAGTGTGAAGAGGGGACTCTATCAACCTTTCTTTAATTTCAAAACTTCATCCATAGCATGACATGCCTTAACAAGGAACCTGGAAATTAGTATTTATCAGCAACATCATACAATAAGAATGAACAAGCTACAGAACCTCAGTCGATTACGCTCCCCGCAAAATTGCGGCCCAACAAAACACCTTGATTGTGTATTCACAACGGTCGGTCTCAGTGCCGACATGCTGCAAAGACGTTTCAACGTAACACCGAAACCTCAGTGATCCTCTATTCTATAGGAACTGTATTTTCAACCTCTGTTATACAATTTTTGGAGTGTGTGGCATTCAAGGGACTCCAGCAAGCCAAAGCCCTTTATTGCACCATATGTATATATGTATATTGTTTGACATAATGTTGACAACAGCACAGGTTTTTGAATGGAACTCCAATGAGTCTAAGCCCCATATTGTACCATATGTATATATCTTAAGTAATATTATATTAGAATAAGGCATTCTTGTTAAATTAGTTTTAGTAATGTTTTACGTACTATCGCTATTAAGCAGGTTCACCAACAACTGATGATGACCTTTTTACAGGTAGAAACTGGTACTGTTTCAATGTAGATAACTTCAAACATTTGTAATAAAGTATTGATTAGGTGGAAATCTCATTCTTCATACTTGCATTTTTTTTATAAGCTTGACGAATTCAAAATCAGGATTTGAACAGATCATTTTGTTCAGCTTATCTCTAGCTGCCGCAGCTACTTTTCCGTGCAATAATTGCAGATGATGTCTTCAATAACTGCCAAAGATTGAAACTGCGATAACAAAGACATGTGACAAGTGAGAGTTCCGGGTAGGAAATTCCAGGATAACAATGGAAGGTTCAGTGCAAAACCAAAGTTTGTAAGCTGCTACCTCAGTAACGCATCTTCACAGAAGTGTGACACAAGTTTTGTTTTGTTCATCTAACATAGAAAAAAAAAGAGCCATAATTTAGGAATGTACAATTTAGAGTTCAATTTATAGCAGTGCATAACTGAGACACCTTATTCCTAGAAATTACAGAGATCGACGTGGGGCCTTCCGGCTTACGTCAATGTTTACTCACGCAACAGATAAGAAAGTGCTTGGTTAATTGGTTTATAGGACCTCTTCCTTATGTACTAACTTTGGTTGTCACATAGGATGCCAGGAATACTCTCTCCGTCTCTCAATAACACTATATAACGTGGAAAAAGGGTCCCAAATTCTGCAAACCAACATTAATAAAAGGCACCCTCATTCATGTTAGCATTATATATGTACCAAAGTCAGAAGAAAAGTAATATTATGCAATATAAATGTCCAGATATTCGCTACTAAATACAAAATCTTCAAAAAATGCCGGCGCTGTACCTTAATTAAGGCCACGGCCGCTTCCTTCCAATTCCTAGGCCTTCCCTATCCCATCGTCGCCATAAGACATATCTGTGTCGGTGCGACGTAAAGAAAAAAAAAACCCTTCAAAATATGCATTATGCATCAATTTTCTCCTGAAAATGCCAAAACATGCAAACATGCAGGGAAAAATTTTTTTTTTGCTAGTTGCTTTACGTCGCACCGACACAGATAGGTCTTATGGCGATGACGGGACAGGAAAGGGCTAGGAGTGGAAAGGAAGCGGCCGTGGCCTTAATTAAGGTACAGCCCCAGCATTTGCCTGGTGTGAAAATGGGAAACCACGGAAAACCATCTTCAGGGCTGCCGACAGTGGGGTTCGAACCTACTGTCTCCCGAATACTGGATACTGGCCGCACTTAAGCGACTGCAGCTATCGAGGTCGGTGCAGGGAAAAACAACGGTTATTTAGAATCATCAAGTCATGAAACGAATATTTGCAAAGTTTGAGAAGTGTAACTAGTTTATTTAAAAACATGCATTTGCATGGAAATCCGGGCTCTACTAATGAGCATTTTCACTCTTATACCAGCGGGCTTTGTTTGTGTTATGCGAGATGGTTTTAGAATGCGGTAGAATATCATCGACATTTACTCTTGCCTACTGTGCAACAATATTTACTAGTTCTTGGGACGTCTCACGAAAGCCATCATCCAATACAACACTGAAGGGACATGAGTCAGAAGTGCAAATTTTTAAATATTTCTGTGTAAGCAATATTTTAACAGCTTGTGGTACAGTACTCTGTGTTCTGTCAACTTGTACTTTACAGACATGTGACTTCAGATGTAGTGTTGTAGCCTTATATGTTAACAATGAAGAACACTGTTTTTTACAAGATATATAGCCTACCTGCTTACCATCCTCATTCATTGCAACTTAATCCCATACATCACTTTTGAAGGCTACTGGCTTCCCTAAACTGTATTTGTGACTTACAAGCACCCCCTCTTTAGTTAGCCATTCCATGTTTATTAAGCAACTACCACTACGAGCTAGCCTTGCTCGTCACAAGTATCACTTGCTCCTAGTTCGCTGGCGGGTGAAAGACCCTCGTCAGTCACTCCATCTAGCAGTGTACTAGCCAACCAACTGATCCCTTGCTCACACTCGAGCGAAACTCGCAATGCAGGGCTCTACCATACGGATTTATTATTTTTAATGTCCAATTCAAGGTATGAACACACTCCCAGAAAAACATACGTAAAATCTATGTTATTTGCACCAAATCAATATGGCTCTGAATATAAGTTTTCAAGAGATTATTAAATGCTTAGGAATTGGTTTCATTTATCCAACGTATTATATGTGGGCACAGGAGTGTTTTAAATCTGAATGGCAACTAAAGTTGACAATGAGCACTAGTGTAAGCATATATCTTTTTTTCTTCTTTACAGGGCTGATGATAATTTAATCTGAGTGGATGATATTATAAATTCCTTTGAGGACATTTATGGCCCAGCAAAAGTAAAATCAGTAGGTACTGTTCTTCCAAATGAAGCTGGTAATGCTGACATTGATAAAGATTCTGATATATCTGACAATACTTAGAATAAATTGGGGAAAATATTCCATCTAATCAGCACCTCTATATATTTATTAAAATTTTATTTTAGACAATACCATCTTCAGTACAACATATGAGAAATTTTAAAGCATAAATTAGCACTTTGAGCGAAGCCTTAAAGTAATATAAACATCATAAATACACATGAAACACTAGTTCAAAAGTCCAATTTATCCATTTAGTGGATGAAAACCTAGCCTTAAGATTACAATTAAAACCAATACATAAGACATGAGAGGTACAATAAAATGAAATAATAAATGAAATGGCGTATGGCTTTTAATGCCGGGAGTGTCTACGGACAAGTTCGGCTCACCAGATGCAGGTCTTTTGATTTGACGCCTGCAGGCAATCCGCGAGTCATGATGAAGATGAAATGATGATGAAGACGACACATACACCCAGCTCCCATACTAGTGGAATTAACCAATTATGGTTAAAATTCCCAACCCTGGTGGGAATCAAACCTGGGACCCCTGTGACCAAAGGCCAGCACACTAACCATTTAGCCATGGAGCCAGACAGAGGTACAATAAATCCATGTTGTTAATGAAAACATAAAATTTAAAACACTAATTTAACAGAGTTGAATGAATCCTGCTTGTACATGGAACCCAGTCTAAAAGTGACATTTAAAATTAACACATAACACATTCAAAGTGCAATAAGTCCTTGTTATATACAAGAAAGTGAAACTTGGAGTGGTATTCACCAATTAGAGGTAGAATTACGTACATAGAAACATTGAGGTTAAAGGATGAAATTGGAGGTGAATGTCTGAAACACTGATATGTACTGTAATACTCTTAAGTGCTGAACTACAGATGCAGTAATTCAACCTATAAAAAAATAAATACTGAAGAGAGGAATCAATAGATCTGGAACAACATGAAAATATATGAACATATCTCCACAAACAAACTGTATCTATAATTGGGCTCTCCCATCATTAATCCCACTTATTCCTGATCTATATCCTCTTACTGTCTCACTGCTTTGGGGGAAGGACCACATTCATAGAGGGTGCTATTCTGAAAAAATCCTTTATTTTTGAAGTGGGAAGTGTAAAGTATGGAGAAAGCTGGATAAACAAGAAAATGGAAAGATGAAAGGCTTATATAGGGGTGGAACTCAAGGAACACAGGACGAACAGTCCTGTTAACATATTTCTGTTGCTATCTCTGACACACTATATCCTTTGTGTGGGTTCTTACCCTGTTTTCCTACTTCCTATTAATGATATTTATTCTTACCTTTCCAGGGGCTGCCTGGCCGAGGTGGTAAAGGTGTGCTCGGTTCACCCGGAAGGACGTGGGTTCAATTCACCGTCAGGAAGTCAAAAAATTTAAGAAACTAGATTTCCACTTCTGGAGATGCATATGTCCCTGAGGGTCACTCAGCCTACACCAAAAGTGAGTACCAGGTTAATTCCTGGGGGAAAATGCGGCCAGGTGTAGAGCTAACCACTCTACCCCAACAAGTGCAAGGTTATGGATAATGGAAGCCTTTACCTTCCACCCATCCCAGGGCCTTCATGGTCTGTACAGAGATGACTTTGCTATTCTTACCTTTCCATTACATATACACAAAACATTAAATAAAACAACCAAAACCGAGCTTGATAGCTGCAGTCGCTTAAGTGCGGCCAGTATCTAGTATTCAGGAGATAGTAGGTTCGAACCCCACTGTCGGTAGCCCTGAAAATGGTTTTCCGTGGTTTCCCATTTTCACACCAGGCAAATGCTGGGGCTGTACCTTAATTAAGGCCACGGCCGCTTCCTTCCCACTCCTAGCCCTTCCCTGTCCCATCGTCGCCATAAGACCTATCTGTGTCGGTGCGACGTAAAAAAAAAAAATTTCAGAAAGTACTAGTACGCAACAGGAGGCAGTAATGTTTATATGTATGTGCAGAACAACAATGTAACTTAAATTTAGCAGCATCCATGGCAGTACATACTGTCTTCAAAATAAAAACATAATTCTGGCTATATGGGTCCCTGATATATTTACAATCATCTATATGTTAATAATTAATAAATGTTACTGGCTTTACATTCCACTAACTACTTTTATAGTTTTGGAGATGCCGAGGTGCCAGAATTTAGACCCAAAGGAGTTCTTTCATGAGCCAGTAAAACTACCAACACGAGACTGGCATATTTGAGAACCTTCCAATACCATCGGACTGAGCCAGGATCGAACTTGCCAAGTTGGGGTCAGAAGGCCAGCACCAGAACTGTCTAAGCCACTCAGCACGGCTTCATCTATATGTTCTCCCAAAAGGTCCTTCTATCTATAATTAAATGTCCTGTCTGCCGAAGCCCCTGTTATAGTCCTCTGAACCAAAATAACCAACCTTGGGCTCAATATCTCATGCAAGTTTTCAATATGTAAAAAAAAAAAAAAAAGCTTCAACACTGTATATCTTACTTATTGAAAGCCATTATACAAAGGTGCAATGTGAGCTCACCTGTGAACCACACGGAGAACCTGCAAGAATTCATCAAATTTGCACCAAGAAGGTTTGGATTCCCTTAGATAAGTATATACCCTCATCTGTACCTCTTGCCATATGCGATCTAAACCACTCATCAATTTCTTCTTTATATATTCCTTGTTACAACTGGCTTCAAAATCCACTGTTTCCTGCAAGTTATCTTTAAAAAAAAAAAGGACAAGTATGAATATTACATAAGTTAGGTAAACTTTTAGAGCACATGAAAGTTATTCTAGACTCAAATGCTCTCTATTATAAAGAACACTCAGTACAATCACAACCGAGTCTATTGAAGTAATGTAGTGAGACAAGAATAATTAAGCTATTCTGAGTGGAATAATAAGGAGAGAGTGAGTTTCATTTCACACATTAAGACTATATTGTCTGTACCATTCAAAATGGCTATCCGAAGTAAAAGAGAAGAGCCTAGAACAAGTTATCTGGAAGTGATGGTCAAGGAGAATGTTCTTTGATAATGAGGATAAATCTGATATCCCTTTGGAGTTGGAAGCGGTCAGATAGTCATTACACCACTACTGTTTATATATTACAATAGGCTTTACATCAAATTTTTGTCAACAGAAGAATACCAAGTGATGATGATGATGATGATGATGATGATGCTTGTTGTTTAAAGGGGCCTAACATCGAAGGTCATTGGCTCCTAAATACCAAGCACCGAGCAAGTGGTTGTGCAGTTTGAGTCACGTAGTTATCAGCTTGCATTCAGGAGATAGTGGGTTCGAATCCCACTGTTTGCAGCCCAGAGGATGGTTTTCTGTGGTTTCCCATTTTCACACCAGGAAAATGCTGGAAGGGTCACTTCTTTCCCACTCCTAGCCCTTTACTATCCCATTGTTGCTGTACGATCTACGCCTGTCTGTGCCATGTAAAGCAGACTGTAAATTTTTAAAAAGAATACCAGGTCTTATATCGATGCCATATTTCTAATACCACATAAGTTGACCGCACCCTACTTTACAGGAGAAGGAAAAAAGTTCCTTTTTATTTACAGAGTACGTACACTTATGTGACATTTTCATAAAATTAAGTTTAATTACTACAAAAGAACATTTTTACAATAGATTATAACAAAAAATCCTCAGCCTTTTCCAGTCATTCAACCGGGTCACAAATGGTATGAATGAAGCCCCCCCATCGAGCGGCGAGGATAGGAAATGTGCCGGCTGCCGAAGCCTGTCACACTTTTACAATAGATTATAACATCCTTCTTTAATACACTGTGAAATATGACCAATATGTTGCAAATACCTCTTATTATAATTAAACTTTAGCAAAATAAATGTCATTTGAATAACAAATATCATTATGGATCAAGTTAAAGTTAATTTTTCAAGCAATCTTTCTGTATGTTGTCTTGACATATAATCTTAACCCTTTTAGTAATGCTCTCTTACATGTAGTATATGTGAAGAATTCCAGGCTTCTTTTCAACAAATAGCAATGTTCCTATAAAAGCATTATAACTTCCTTATTGTTGAAGATTAGTGCTTTACATTTAGCGATCATAGAAGAGAAGTTGCTTTACATGTTTACTATGTTACATACTATGTTACATTAACATTACAACATATAAAAATATTTGTTTTATGATTATCAAAATAAAATGTGAAGATTGAAAATATAGAGAAAGAAACACAAATCAAAATGACACACTAATGAATCTTATTGTCTGCAGCTACATGCTGTTGGTTTACTCTTTGGAAACATTCAATACCTTGAACACTGTAGTTTCTAATTTTAAAAATATTGTAATTCACCATACCCTAGAAGACCAGGTGGAAAGATGATAAGTACTATTGTCAATAAGATGGAAACATTTCAGAATTAATTGAAATCTCCTGTGGGAAGACATAGTAATGAAGAAAGGAATTTACCTTGAATTAGTCGATAAGTATGAAGGTATATTTGGCATTCTTATCATACCGATTTCCATTAATTCTGCCACAAAGGCTTTTATTCCTGTGACAGTATCAGGTTTCCATTGTTTACCTGTTGAATGTGACAATATCTTAAGAGTAAACAGGAAATGATTTGCATAACTGTTTTATTCTTTCACAATTTAATTGAAAATTTGTAATGTAAGAAGTAAGTTGAAATTCTGCATAGGCTCTGAATCAAAGCAAGACACATGTTTAGGACCTGGAGTTTCGTGATACAGTGGGGGAGGTTCAACCCGAATGTCACTTTCAACTTAAACATCACTAAACCCTGTATTATGCATATAGGCAATACTGTCCCTACTGCCAACACCACAGCCTACACTGTCTTCAGTTGCATCACTCTCCGAATCGGTAAAACTGCCATTTTCATTAATCAAAGTACCATGAGGTTTATGGTGCTATTGATAAATCAAACTTCCAGTCTCAGAAATAACACCACCAATATCATTACTACATGACCCTGATATCTCCATCAGATTAAGGCCCCCACAATGCAAATGTAACCGTAATCTTAACGACGTAACATGACCGTAAAATTAACGTAAAATTTGAGGTATTCACAATGGAGGAACGTAACATGAACGTAAAGAGTACACAGCAGCCAATCAAAACACTGCCATGTTATTTAGCATGGAAGTTTTGGGCTATCTCACAGTTTTATATTTTAATACCTCGATGGAATCAAACAACGTGGTAGTGGAATTCATATTACTTCAAACACCTCTTGCTTTGCTCCTGGGAGCTGTGTACCTGAAAAGGCGAACTAAGCAACGGTACAGAAAATGGGTTCATCCCTTGAATCAAAGGTTATCTCAGGGCAATTTCGGTAATCTACTGTAAGAAATGACCCTCATCAGTTCGTTTTCTACATGTGGATGAAACCTGAACTGTTTGACACTATCTTATGATTTGATTCCCCTTTTCTAATAAAAAGAAAAGAAAGGTCTCCTGTGCCCCTAGCTATCACACCCCGATGAGATGTTTGGATCTATTGGTTTTGATGATATCGTTTTCTAGTCCGTCATAATGTTAAGAAATATACAGGGACACTGTTTTATCTATGACAGGGATTGTCTCTCGTCCGTTTGCCAACGCTGCAAGCTAGTCTCCCGCCATTTAATGTCAGATTTCATTGCTACAGGATATTTATTTCCATGTATTATTTTTCAGTACAGCATCTTCGTAATTATGTTTCCTTTTATCATACATACACACACAGATGATTTTGAAAGAGAATTACAAGTGTTTTGTCGAAAGAAGTCATTATATGATGCACAAAATACAATGTTCACATCTGCTCTGATTGGCTGGTTCTGAAAGCTAACATAAAATTAAAAGCAAGAGCTTGGAGTTTGTAATCTCTTAATTTTACGGACTCGCAGTTAAGTTTACGTCGGCGCATTGTGAATGGTTCCATTAGATAACATCTAAGTTAACGTTAATTTTAAGTCTACGTTACGTTACGTTACGTTTGCATTGTGAATGGGGCTTAAGTCTAGTCATCATCAGCACAGAATAGAGCACTCAAGACCTAGGGAATCTTTCATTTTCATGCCTTCATGGCCCTTGCCTTTCTTTGACTGGTACCTTCATTTTTTTAAAGTGTTGGATCCCTTCCATTTTTTCCCTTTGATTAGTGTTAATAGAGCACTTCCTCTTAAATCAATAATCACCACTATCACCACTTCTATTATTATGCTTGTCTAGATCATCATCATTCTCAAATATTTGCCCCAATTTGTCCTCTTGAATTCAAACTTTTTCCTCATATTATGATCTTTCTTTACTTTTAAAAACTCCATTCAAGCTTATTCATCCAACAGTGTCATTCTCACACCATCTCTCCACGGACAGAATGGAACATACCTCTTAGTTGACCAACTCGTCTTCTTACTCGCAAGTCTTCACAGCTCAAAGTTTGCACCACTTTCGTAACACTGCTCTTCTGTTGGAAATCACCCAGAACAAATTGTACTGATTTCCTTTACAGCTTTTGCAGTTCTCAAATCAAGTAATCCTTGTGAGGGTCTCATACACTGTAACTATATTCTAATTGGGCTTTTACCACTGACTTTTAAGCCTACTCCTTTAACTCCTTATTGCAACCATGAATATCTTCACAACCATATGAAGAGATCTGCAACCTTCATTTACAACCTTGTTAATGTGATTACCCCAATGAAGATCTTTCCTTATATTAATACTTAGGTATTTTCAACCCATCAACACAGTAAATACAACTGAGCGGACTTTCACTCTTGGTGAAACAATCCAACTTTTCACCCCGTTTACCAGCCTACCATTATCTGCTGTCCCTCTCACAAGTTTGTTGAGGTCTGTTTGCAGTCGCTCACAATCCTGTAACTTCTTTATTACTCTATAGAGTATAACATCATCCGCTAAAAGCCTTATTAGTGATTCCAGTTTTTTACTCATAATTTTTATATATATAAGAAAATATAAAGGTCGAATAAATACTGCCTTGCAGAAGTAACCCTATCAATAGTTACAGGATCAGATAATGCTTCACCTACCCTAACTGCTAGGCTGAGTTGCTCAGATGGCTAAGATCCTGGCTTTCTGAGGCCAAGATGGCAACATTCAACTGGGCGGTGATCTGTCTCATAGTAGCCCGTTGAGCGCCCAGTATGGTGTTGATGTGATGTCCGTTCGTTAAACACCTGTGGTCTTCTCTTGCGCTGGTTTAGACAGGTGGTAACATTCTCTCTGTGATAATAAAGATCCGCCCTCGACACTGTTGACCTCAGAAGCCCGAATTCATGTGTAAACTCCTCCATGCTATAACCCGTACGCCGATGATCATCTCACGTTCAAAGTCTGTTAACTCGCAACGTGTTGCCTTCTTCACGACACTGGTGTCTGTGACAGATGGCTCGGCTATGCCGCATCTAGCCGTAACACTCAGGGGTTGTGGCGTGATAAGTCAATGTGGGGTGCCAATAAATATTTTATTCATACCAGTGGCAAAAGGAACGAAAACCTTAGCATAGAAAATGAGATGGTCGACCCACAACAACAAAGATCATCAAAAGATAATCATTAAGACACCACAACACTCAAGGTAAACCAAAGTTATTTCACTGGTGGTGACTTGTCGGACCACGGAAAGACTTGCGCCCAATGCCTCGTTGGGTGAAACCGAGTATATCAGATTTTATCCTTCACCAATCAGCAGAGCCAGTGGACGCCACGGCGGGCTACCCGAGAGGGGTGTCCGTGGTAAGTACAATTTTTATTGTTTTAAAAAGAAGAAGGGAATTTTTTTTTTTTTTTTTGCAAGTTGCTTTACGTCGCACCGACACAGATAGGTCTTATGGCGACGATGGGACAGGGAAGGGCTAGGAGTGGGAAGGAAGCGGCCGTGGCCTTAATTAAGGTACAGCCCCAGCATTTGCCTGGTGTGAAAATGGGAAACCACGGAAAACCATTTTCAGGGCTGCCGACAGTGGGGTTCGAACCTACTATCTCCCGAATACTGGATACTGGCCGCAATTAAGCGACTGCAGCTATCGAGCTCGGTGAAGAAGGGAAAAGGAAAAGGTAAAGAATGAGAGAGAACGTACAACTGACCAAATGTAAGAAAAGGAGAATGGTTTTAAAACAAGTTGTATTTTAAACTTCAAATGACTAGAATAAGCAGGGTACAACAAGCAAAGAAGGGGAATTACAAACTTTTGACAAGGGCTCAGCCCGTTTGACAACCAAGACACAATCAAGAATAATAATTATTAAGATTTCTTGGGAGCTATTATTATGACTTTCAAGAAAAGCCCAAGACCAAGGTTCGACAGGGAAAACTAGAATCAACACCTATATAAGTACACAAACATTTTAATTAAGAAACAAAGCCACTAAATCTTTATATAAACAATGATTTAAGGCCACCCTTACAATCTTCATTTTGCACCCAAAGGAGGGCAGGAGAGTTATAGCGCATCGGAGGACAAGAATTTTTAGAACTCAATATCCGAAAGGAAGAAAAGGAAAGAAAAAGGAAGCGGAGTAAGGAGGGATGAAGAAAAAAAAAAAGAATGAAGAGGGGGGGGGGGGGGATCCTTCCAGGCTGCTTAGACGCTATCACGTTGGCAATGTAAACGACCACTCGGGTCAGTAAAAAGTTCAAGGTGTGGCAACACTACTCTCACTTGTCCAAGCACAGTTTATTCTGGCGTATGAGATTGATAAAGGTTCCAGTCTGAAGGACTTAGATAGAATAGAAACCATGAAACCACTAAATAATTTAACATTCAAAGTTCAAATCTTGATATTGACCGCGAAAGATATAAAAGGTTGTAACTTTTTGCTCACCCAGTCTGTTGGTAAATCAATGCAGCAATTCACAAATAAAAGTAGGTAAAACGTCGCAACGGACCAGCCGTTGGCGAACAGTTCCGCTCTCTCCACTCGAGTTGTTTTCCAACTGAATGTCTGACCGCCGAGAGTAAGGAATAGCTTGCTTATATAGGTGGTGAACATATTCGAGAAGTTACTCGATGAAAAATACGTAGGTGTGACGTCACAACGAGGAAGCAGCAGCAGTGCCAGAGAGCAGGGCAGTTAGTGAACAGCTGGGCGAGCAAGCAGATGAATGCGACAGAAGGCAGAAGGTAAGACATAGTAGTGCGGTCGTAACAGGGTACATTTTCTAATGGGACACCCCTTCCCGTGACTTTTAATAATAATAATAATAATAATAATAATGTTATTGGTTTAATGTCCCACTTACTACTTTTACGGTTTTTCGAGACACCGAGGTGCCGGAACTTAGTCCTGTGACTTTTGGCCACTTGGTGTACGTGACTAATAAATAATTTGCGTAAAATTCTTTCACCGCAGAGCCTGGCTGTGCACTGCCTCATAATAGACCTAGAAGGGTGTTTAGATCATTTTTTGTTGTTCTTCACACCAGAATTGCTCACCGAGAGAGTAAATACTACTAATATAATAATAATAATAATAATAATAATAATAATAATAATAATAATAATAATAATAATAATAATAATAATAATAATAATAACACCACAACATGAAAAAATACAAATAAATTTGATTTGGTGATTTTCGAGAAATGTATAGTAATCATATCTAATATAATTATCAGTGTACATGTATAGTCACTCAAAACATAATGAGTGCTTGGTACTGTATGTTCTTTGCACATAATATTATTTATTTATTTATTTATTTATTTATTTATTTATTTATTTATTTATTTATTTATTTATTTATTTATTTATTTATTTTTATTATTATCAAAATATAATTCACCTCCCATGTAGATACAATTTTTGTGGATACCCACAACAAATGTTATATCTACAGGTTCAATTACTGTTGCGGAGAAAAGTGTATCGGCAATGATTTTATACAATACCACATGCTCATTCTTTTCTTGAGCATCTGTACATAATTGTTTTATTCACATGATTTAGACCAAGATAGTGTTCAGTGCTGAAGCAAGCTGGAAGTAAATACTAGTAGATGGTAAGGAGCAGTAGATATTAACATTAAATCAATAAAAGTAATCTTTCACCTGTTATGATACTGATGAGGAAAGTGATGATTTATTCAAAGATATTAATTCAAGCAGAAAAGGTAAAGCATCATTGCTGACATTGAAATCCTACCTGCTGGTGGACGTTCCGAGTCACTGCTACTGTGCCAAGCACTAACTTGTGCATAGTTGCGCATGATGGTCCATAACACCCGGCAGAGATCTATCAGGCATGGAATTAGGCTTTCAGCAGGTATGCACTGAAATCAATCACAAAGCTTGTTGTCATAAAGTATACTTATTTAGTGCAGGGGGGGAATGGAAGAACGTATGGCAGTCGAGCAAGAGGGTGGCCTTTCCCAGTATTTTTCAACATATATGCCAGGAAAATGGTAAGATGGTAACTAAATGTCCTTCAGCATCTTTCCCAAACAAAGCTCCAAATCACTGCAGTTACATACATTAAACAAGGTCCTACTGTGGTTCAGATAATTGAATGTTAGCTTTTGACCAGTGCATGTTGGCCTCAATTCTGGACTAAGAAGGATGGGAGTCTCTGGTTTAATACACTTTCATTTCAGTGCAGTAGTGGTATATAAAATATCCTATTGTCAGTCAGCACGTACCACACTCTTTGAGGCTTACTTGCTGAACCAGCACTTTGGAATAAAGAATTATTAAATTAATACTACAACATACATCACTATAACACAGAATTATATAACCTTCTCATTTAACATAAAACATAAGGTAAATAACTGCATTAAACATAGCTTCTAAACTGTGCATATTAACAGCAAAAGGAAGGGAATTAAAGGGATAACACCAAATTATATCACATGGGTAACATCACAAAATAAGTTACCAGAGCTGTCCCAAAGAGAAGTTCAAAATTTGAAGGAAAGTTAAATTAAGTTTGCAGCTTTATGTGACTCTCTACATCATGACAATGGCCATGTGAACTACAGCTTTATGTGGAATCCAAACTACAGGGATTCAAGTTTAGAAGTCCCAATAACATTTCACATAACAGAGCTATTACAAGGGACACAAATCAGTGTGAGTGTAGTGTCTGTACTGGTGATTTTGTAATTGAGTGAGGCTGGGGTTATGAAGCACCAGCCCTGTGGTATAGGAGTAGTGAGCCTGCACCTTACCTGGAGGTCCCAGGTTTGATTCCCAGTCAGGCTAATATCCCCTGGCCATCTGGCTGGGCAGCCAAATTCTTGCCACACCACGGGCATTAATGGCCTATATGCTACAAGGGGTTTTTGGGTTATGAAGCAAATGGCTGTTGCCTAAGTGTTAGGTACCACTGAAGAGCAAACAATGGAAAAACACGTCTAAGATGGCTGAGAGTGAGAATTTAACCACTTCTCAATATTATTATTTATGAGACTCAAATCTAATGTCTGATGTAGAACAAGCAATGATTTGCTGTAGGAAGCAGGCAATGTTAACATTGAGTGAGTCTCATAAATAATATTTCTCCTTTTTAATTTCTTTTCTGTATATTTATTCATTCTTAACTCTGGCTTTCAATTCCAGATTTACTTCTTTGCCTGAGGTCCTAAGTCAACTTAAAGGCATCACATTGTGAAAAGAAGATCATAACCTTATTTTTCGTTATTATATATATTTTAATGTTATAATTATTCCTACAGCGTTGTCTCTGACTGGTATACAAATGTTTTAGTTATCACATAATTTGTTTAATTTTTATTTGGCTGAAGATGGCCACTAAGTGGCTGAAACTAGTCCCAAGACTTATGTAATATCATTTACTTGATATATTGTATTGAAAAGGTGGACCATCTTGTCAATTTATTCTTATAATTGCACTTCAATATGGAACAAAAATGAAATTTATAGCTTATAAAAAGAAAGAGTTGCTGTTGCGTCAGAATGTCGCATGAATAGATGGACTGAGGATGACTGTACTAGTGTTGGCTGCTGTCAATGTGCCACGGGAGTCAGAGTATCGCCGCGTACAGAACAGAATACTGTGTGTGCTGCCTCCTTGGAGTACTGTGCATGTGTACTTGCGTAGAGTCAGCGACTGAAACAACTACTGTGGGTGTAATTGGAACAGTATTAATGGTTGTTGTTATGAGGAGTATTGTGCTGCTGGTCTGCACCATTGAGCTGTTGCTGTATAGTTGTCAGTGTTTAGTTGTTTACTGTGTTTGACTGTGGGAATTACTGGACATTCTCTGGAGTCGAACAAAGAAAAAGTCATCATGTGTTGTGTGGCCAGTAGCCCTGTGTTCAAACCTAGCTGTCTGCATGCAGCAGCTACTGTGTGGGATGACTGCACTTGGAGGAGAAGCAAAAGTTAAAGGCCTGTCAATCAGGATTACCATCTCCCAGGTAACACCAACAAGCTGGACTCCCCCTTGTGTGAAGAGAACAAAGACTTGTAAACAGACTTGTGAATATACGTATGAAACAAATTAGAGCGATAAAAGAAACAGTATTTTATTTGTAACAATAATAACAACTTTATTGGCAGCATAAACAGCATAAAACCATATTATACTATTTTTGTTCATATCTAAGAAATCATTATATAAGGTACAGGGGAGATATTGGTATTGTAATAACAAACAAAATTAGAAGGAGGATGATGATAAAAAATTGTATATGGATGATAAATGAAGAGATAATTAAGTTTGAGGGCTGAATATGCTTTGGTAAAATTTGATCAGGATATGTTCAGATAATTTTTGAAGAAAGTGTATGGTTAAGAGATGCCAAGATTAAACTTGGAAATAGGGAGCGACACAAGAGAAATAACCATAGGCTCTGCATACCTCCCATATGACTCAACTAATCTGCCCCCATCAGAAGAAGTTGGGAACCTAACTTGCAACGCAAAGAGGAAATGCGAACACCTAGTCCTTGGAGCAGATGCAAATTCACATCACACGGCATGGGGCAGCACGAACTGCAATGAAAGAGGTGAGTCTTTACTAGAGCTTATTACTGGAAATGAGTTGACGATACTAAACCTAGGAAACAAGCCTACATTTATAAATAAAAATCATAGGGAGGTAATAGACATTACACTAAGCACTACGCATATTGCAAATTTAATTAAAGATTGGAAGGTGCTGGAGGAACCATCATTGGCAGACCACCAGCACATCCAATTAGCAATAGATGCGAGACTATGTGGGATTGAGATGTACAGAGACCCAAAAAGAACTAACTGGGACAGATACAGAGAAGTTCTAGGGAAAGCTGTACAAAAAATTCCAATTAACGTGAGAGGGCAGAAGGAATTGGATGAGGCAGTAGAACTATTAGAAGAGGCCATTATAGACTCATTACATGGAAACTATCATCTCAAAGAAAAGAAAAACACCAAAAAAGTAAGGTGGTGGAACAACAAACTAGCCAAATGAAAAAAGAGGTTAGGATGTTGTATAGAATATCACCAAGAAATGGTATGTGGGATGTATATCATAGGAAACTCACTGAGTATAACCTAGAGATCATCATCATCATCATCATCATCATCATCTGCAGTTTCCAACTGTTGGCCAGGTCTGCTTAACCTATAGATTAGGAAAAAAAAAAAAAAAAAAATCTTGGAGACTGTTCTGTGAGAAAGTGGAATTACACTGTACCAGGAACAGCGGTACGGAACTAAGTCCCTGCAATTAAAATTTAAAACTTCGCACTACGTGCCGGCCCAGCAGCAGACGACAGACAGGAACAGCGAGCAACATGCGTGTGTGACGTAGAGCGGGTTGACGTCACAGCCTGCCTCCTCGTGACACAGAGAGAGGCTAGATCAGTATGGAATGTTCCTTGAGATTCTTCGGCTAATAACTTTCCCCACAGTAATAGCTGGATAAAATCAACCACATCATCATGTAGCCCCATATTTTATCTCCATTCCTACAAGGTTTGGTAAAAATCCGGCAAGAGACTACGAAGTTTTTGAGCGGAATTTAAAGGCATATTTTGGCTTGGATCGGGTATAAATAGAAAGTTGCTTCCCTTAGCAGAACAGCGTGTATCGCAGTGGAGTTCGTGTGGCTAGCAGCGAGCGGTCGGCTCGTGGGGACCGCGATGCTACGTGAGTGACAGTCTCAATTCGCCGAATTAAAGACTTAAACTCCACAGTACTGAGTTTGGGCTTTAAATAATTTCAACGATACGTGAGTGATAGTCTCATTTCGCCAAGTTCAGGACTTAAACTCCACATTTGAACTTAAAAATATTTCAGCGAGTTCCAAGTGATAATTTTATTTCACCGAATTTCCGTGATTCACGAACAATAGAATCTAACCTCATTTAAACTTTGATGGTGATTTATTTGGACAGATGTTTCAAACTTACATTTCTTACGAGTGTTTATAGCCCATAATTTATTAAACAATCCAAAAAGTGATAAACTGTGAACAATATTCACCTTGCCAACCAATAGAAATACTTTGCTAATTTTTGTGTGTCGGATTCTAATCTCTTCAGACTGTGACAAGTGATTAATTATTGAATTAATTTCAATCTATGACTGTGTCTTCGGACTTATTGAAGTCGTGATGTTTTCCAAATATCTCGTGTAGACATTGGACTGTGATTAGTTCCAATCCGTGTTTAATCTGTGCAGACCTTGAACTGTGAGCTTATGATAGACTGTGAATTACGTATTCGAACTTTGCTCAAGGTAGACACTGAACTGTGTTGAGAAGTGAACTACATTCATGGTAGACACTAGACTGTGTTTAGGGTGTACATTTACCACAAATTAAACTGTTTATTCATGACTAGTAATGAACTGTGCATTTAAACTGTGAGTTTTCAGTAGACTATTTTTTTAGTGTGATCAAACCACAGACTGTGGAGGAAACATTTTATTTCATTTCATTTCATTTTATTTCAAATTGATGGACCAGATCGGTTCATATGTGAAACATTTTTCTTTTTCCGAGTGACTGAGTTAAGATTGCTCATCAGTTGGTACTTAGCACACCCACCAAGACACATAGCTAGTGCATACCGTGGACGCCACTGCATAGACTACTTGAAGCCACCGGCAGTGCCAATGCACTATGAGGGACTTTGTCTCATTAATAAAAAATGATGCCTGCTTGGCCATCAGATGATATAGATGTTGATTCCCATAGGGAACCTGAAATATTGTCCCGAATGAGTAAATTTAAAATACCAATATAATTTATATTACCACATATAATACTCGTCCATGCCCTGACGGACCTTTTCAGAGCTAGTCTAACTTTAGCGTACGTGCCGAAATCATGGTCTGAAGCTAAAGCAGTATTCATACCTAAACCTGCAAGGGCAAATTATGCCCAAGCCAAAGCATACAGACCATTATATTTAACCTCCTTCATGCTGAAAGTAATGGAGAAAATTCTGGATAAATATATGAGAAGAACGTTGACTCAACGTTACATGAAAATCAGTTCGCATATAGACCTGGCAGATCCACGGAAGTAGCACTCCACCAGTTGGTTTGTAAACTAGAGGAGAGCCTAGAACAGACATCAGGTAGTTGCTCTAGGGAGCTGGTGTTACTTGCTCTGCTCGGGACAGGTGTTTGTCACGTGACAAGAAAGCATCGGACAACAACAACAACAACAACAACAACAACAACAACAACAACAACAACAACAACAACAACAATAATAATAATAATAATAATAATAATAATAATAATAATAATAATAATAATAATTTGCAGCATGAATCATATGATATGAACAGGACACAAATTACGGAGTATAACAGGACAAGAAAATTATTCACTGACAAAGGAAATATACAGCAGTGTGCAATATTTCCTGAATAAATACATTTTCACGATTAACTGAAGCTTTGGGACACGTACATTTACTGAAAGAAAATACAATTTATGTAATTTGTACACATTCTTTGCACTCTCATTAACACAGATTTCAATATTTGTAAGGCATTTATGACTATGACAACAAATTAAACACGCGAACTGAAACATATCACTGGTGTACTCCTCCTTCACAGGACCTTTGGGCTCATTTAGATAATAGTGTGTCAATGTTTGGTACTATCGTTCGCGTACTGGCAAGACACAAAACACGTTTCAAATTTTCATCAGTGAGCCTACTTCTGTGTCTAGATTTACAAATCTTCATTAATGAAAACATACATTCACATAAATAAGTTGATCCAAATATACTTACAATGTGAGCATTAAATGTGTACACTCTATGAAATCTCTCCCGTAGGAAATGAACATAAAATTCAGTCAAATTGTTTGTGTTTGCAAACCTATCTTTCATTTGAGTATTGCACTGTAAGTCGATCAGTTCTAGCAGAAGTTCTGGTCTAACAGTTTGCACATCCACTGCGAAGGGAATACCGAACACCTGCAGATCCTTTTCTAACGCCTGAACATCATGAAACCTACACTCATAGTGACATTAAAACCTCTTTATATACTTCTAATGCTTTTTTTTTAAATGTGATTCCATATTTTATTACATATTACATATTTTGCTGTGTTATTTTCTTGAACTATTAAATACTCTTCTTCTCAAGAAGGTTTGAAACTTTTTGGCGTTGATGGCCTACGCTGTGCTGAAATCTCTTCCATAGTAAACGCAACATTAACCGACTAGAGTTGAACGTCGTGTGGTATGAGGATAAAGACGGAAACACACTAGTGTCACCTCTCATGAGTTCACGCGTATCATGTCGCAATCTAACCTGTCCAGAAAGATGTTGTATACCTTTGCGCCACTGACCTGCAGTACATACTACGACATGCACTTCCCCTACTTCTTCCTCTACTTGCTCGCTAAGCTGCTCTCTTTTCTCGAAAGCAGGGAGCAAACTGTCTCCGAAGGCATTTCGCTCTCAATTGATGATGCCTGGCCTAGAATATAAAGAAATTGCACTGGCGGCATTTCTAGATATAGGAGGAGCCTTCAGCAATACAACCTATGACTCTATGATCAAAGCATTGGAAAAGAACAAGGTGAGTAAAACAGTTGCCAAATGGAAAAAATCCATGTTAGATGGAAGGAATATAAAAGCAACCCTGTTTGAAGGAACAATGACGGTTAGGGCCACCCGAGGCTGTGCTCAGGGAGGAGTTCTTTCTCCTCTGCTGTGGAACCTTGTGGTGAACAAACTCATAGCTATGCTCAACCAACAGGTTTTTATACACAAGGATATGCAGATGACCTAGTGATTGTGGTATGAGGTAAGGTGATGAGTGTTATCCAGGACCTCATGCAAAGATCACTTAACCTTGTGGAGAACTGGTGTCAAGAAGAACAACTAACAGTCAACCCGAACAAGATAACTCTGGTCCCTTTCACAAGGAGGAGGAAATTAGAGGGAAAGAGATCACTGAAGCTCTTTGGGCAAGATGTATATATGGAAGAACAGGCGCTGCACCTAGGTGTAGTGTTAGATAAAAATCTAACCTGGTATCCACATATAAAAAGGAACAAAACCCGGGCCAAGAACTTGCTGTAAGCATGTAAAAGAGCCGTCGGGAAGACGTGGGGCCTAAGACCATCGATGGTAACGTGGATATATACAACGACCATTAGACCGTTGATGGCCTATGCTGCAATCATCTGGTGGCAGAAAGTAAGCCAAGGAAAAGTCAGTAGTAGATTGGCTAGCCTACAGAGAATGGCATGCATAGCCATAACTGGGGCTATAAGAACTACACCGACAGAAGCCTTGAATACTTTACTAGACCTCCCATCACTATGCAATTTCATAAAAGGACAGGCTAGAATGAGTTCATACAGATTGGCACAATCAGAGTGCTGGAATGCATAAAGACACAATCTAGGACACTGTAAAATTAACAGAGTAATAACACAGGAAGTTCTACACATGCCTTCTGATCATATGATACCAAAGTACAACTTTGAAAAACAGTTTGAGACCCAGATAATAAAAAAAGAAGACTGGGATATCAACAAATGGAATACTGAAAAAAAAAGATAATAGTGTGGTAGACTGATGGCTCAAAGACCGGGGATGGCACAGGAGGACGATCAACGGGGGAAGACCTGAGAGATCAATCCAGATGAGCCTGGGGAAACATATTACAGTCTTTTAAGCTATCACAACATGTCTTGAAGAAAATCTGAAAATGAACTACAGGAATAAGAACATTTTCATTTTTACAGACAGCCAAGCAGCCATTTAGGCACTAGAAGCAGTCCGGATAATATCCAGAATTGTCTGGTATTGCCATTCACTTCTCCTGAAGCTCTCAAAGTACAACATTGTCAAAATAATATGGGTACCAGGGCATGCAGGTATAGAAGGAAATGAAAAGGCAGATAAACTGGCCAGGAAAGGGGCAGAAACACATTCTGTACGCCTAGAACCTGTATGCGTGATTTCCTATGGAAAAGCCCGACAATACATAAGAAAATGGGTACAAAAGAAACAAATGAACTGGAAAAATACTCCAGGATGCAGGCTTGCAAAGGAACTGATAAAAGGACTAAACAAGAAGCATACTAAAGAACTGTTGAAACTCAACAGAGAAAATATAAGATGGGTAGTAGGACTGTTGACAGGACACTGCCATCTGAAAAAACACCTACATAGAATTGGAGTAATAAGAGACAATATATGCAGGAAATGCAATGAAGCAGAGGAATCAGATGAATACATACTTTTCGAATGTGAGGCGCTGAGTAGAATCACTCTCCACTCTAGCAGTACCAGGTGAAGAGAGAGAAAAAATCCAAGAAGACCCAATAAGAACAACCTGCAGCTTTGTGAAGGGAGCAGGTATATCTAGGTGGGAATGAAGGAAAAACATGGTAGCAAAAGATCTTAGAGGTTGACGCTAATTAGGAACTAATATTTAGAAGCCCCATAAAGAAAAGAAGAAGATGGTTAAGAGATGATATGATGATGATTATTCTTGTTGTTCAGAGGGGCCTAACATCTAATCAATTGGCCCCTAATGGTATTAGATAAAATACTGTAAAATGTAATGATAATTAAAGTTTTAAAATTTTTCCACCGACTAGAACTTGAACTGGTATGTTTGTTTACCTAGTTGACAACTGAGGGTCCATACGACGCACCTCTGTTGTTACCTGTTGTGCTGTGATGTCTGCAGTGTACTACAAGCATGGATGAAGAATGAATATGAATTTAAAATCATTGGTGGATCTAATTTGCAATGCTTAATTTCCTTACAAAATTATCCAGAAAATTAGATTGAAATTTGAAGTGATATGCACCCCCCCGTGGTGTAGGGGTAGCGTGCCTGCCTCTTGCCCGGAAGCCCTGGGTTCGATTTCCGGCCAGGTCAGCGATTTCTACCTGGATCTGAGGGCTGGTACGAGGTCCACTCAGCCTACGTGATTACAATTGAGGAGCTATCTGACGGTGAGATAGCAGCCCCAGTATAGACAGCCAAGAATAACGGCCGTGAGAATTCGTCATGCTGACCATACGATACCTCGTAATCTGCAGGCCTTTGGGCTGAGCAGCGGTCGCTTGGTAGGTCATGACTTTTCAGGGATGTTGCGCCATGGGGTTTGGGTTTGAACTGATATACCCTACCGCTCAATTTCAATACATCTAATAAGTTGCATCTAATTACCCGTAGATACGGTATAATATCATGGTTATGCTTGAGTAAGCAAAGGAATAGAACAACACTTGTAAACATATCAGGTTTATGCATTTGTTTTCATCTAGATGCAATATTACCCTAAAAGAACATTGTGTACATAAACAATAGATACCTGAGCTGGTATGTTTGTTTACCTAGTTGACGACTGAAGGCCCATTCAACACACCTCTGTTGTTTCCTGTAGTGCTGTGATGTCGCAGTGTACTTCAAGCACTGCTAAGATATATAATATTTGGTTCCTGCATTTCAGTTCCTTAGTGACAGCTGACAACGTGCACATCGTTATTATGGCTCCAAGAATGGAGATATCCATAGAAAAATTAGCTGCAATTGTAGCACTCAGACAAGCAGGTTTATGAATTCACCAAATTGGGAAACAATGTAGCATGTCTATAGGGGCAGTGCAACACACCTTTCACCACCAGACAACAACAGGTAGCAATAAGGACAGACCATGACCAGGAAAACCTAGTAAAACAAAAGAGATGATAAATTCATCAGAATTACTAGTAAGAGAAACAGGTTCGAAACAGTGCCACAAATTTGCACATAATTGGTGGAAATTGACAAGAAACCAATATCTGGTGCAAAAATAAAAAGGAGACTGACTGGAGTTAGCTTGAAATGATGTGTGGCAGCAAGGAAACCCCTTCTGAAGCCCAAAAATAAAAAGAAGAGACTCAAACGGGCTAGAAAACATCATAATTGGACACATGAAGAATGGAAGAAAGTGTTATTCACAGATGAATCAAAATTCAAGATTTTTGGAACCAGAAGGAGGATATTTGTTCGCTGATGTGAAGGAGAATAGTGGCCCAGCAGTGCGTTCTACCTACGGTTAAACACAGTGGGGGTTCTATTACGGTTTGGGGGTGTTTTGTAGGAGATAGAATTGGAGACATTGTGAAAATAGAAGGATGTACGGATCGGAAGCACTACCACCGCATACTTCAAATCATACAATACCATGCAGATTGTGCTTAATACGGAAAGGGTTCACCATTTAACAGGATAATGACCAAAAACATCGGTCGGTGTTCTGTAAGAAGTAAATTGCACCAAAGGAAAAAATGGAAAGTACTAACAGATATGGTCTGGCCATCCCAAAGTACGAAGTGTAATCGCACAGAAATGGTCTGGGATGAAGTGGAGAGACGTATCAGGTAAGTTCATATATCCAGTAAGGAACATCTCTGGAATGTTGTTAAGGATGTGTGGAATCATATAGGCTAAAAATACCTACAAAAACTGATTGACCGCATGCCTCGAGTTTGTCATTAAATCCAAGGGACAATACCCTGAAATACCAGATAACAGCTATGGTGTATTGAAATTAATATTATTACTGAAATTAATGAGCAGTAGGGTATATATCATTCAAATTAAAAGTTAACAAACAAATTAAAATACACAAAGACTAACTAAAACAGAGTCAACAGAATAAAATGTAGTTAACAATAAAATTAAAAACAAATAGAAAATACACTCTTATAAAGGATAAAACAGGCCACTATCCCTCATAAAATGGATGACAAGTTCTGCTGTCTGCTCGTCATCTCGTAGGATGAGGGAGATGGTACTCAGAAGTTTTAGGCTGCGGCGCAGATCGGCCAGGTCCACGTACTCCATAAGGATGTGTACCACGGTAGGGTGAGTGCCGCAAGTACATGTGGGGGGGCTTCTCCTTTCAGTAAGTAGGGCTGTGTTGCTAAAATGTGGCCAATCCGAAGACGACATAATACCACTGCTTCCCTCTGAAAAACCTGAAGGGAAGTCTTCCATACCTTCATAGTTCATTTTATCGTTCTCAGCTTATTTTCAAGAGGGATGGTCTGCCACTCCAACTCCCAATGGCACACAACCAAATAGCTCAGGTGAGAACGAATAACACTGGCTGGAATCTTGTAAGGCAATGGGGGCAATGTGACTGCCTCCTTGGCAGCCCTATCAGCTAACTCGTTTCCTGCTACACGCATATGGCTTGGGAGCCACAAGAACATGATTCCGGTGCTAGCACAGCAACACACAACCAACAGGTCCCAGATCCGCTGCGCGACAGAGTGGCAAGTGAAACATGCATCAACAGATTGTAACGGACTCAAGGAATCAGTACACAGCAGAAAGTGCTGACATTCAGTGGACAGCACATAGTGCAGAGCTTCCAAGGATAGCATAGAGCTCTGCTGTGTACACACTATTATTTATTTATTTATTTATTTATTTATTTATTTATTTATTTATTTATTTATTTATTTATTTATTTATTTATTTATTTATTTATTTATTTATTTATTTATTTATTTTACGCCTTTCTATGTGGCGAAATTAGGGCTCATGGCCCTCTTTTACACTTAACCACAATATATAGTACATAATCACATGATTTGGAAAATTAACATTGTTAACAGTCTCTAGAAACTACCTAAATTAATGGAGTAATATTATAACTTATTATAATTATCATTTTTAATGATTAATATCTACATCACCTAGCTCTAAATCATACTTGCACTCATACACACTAACATTCATAAAAGCTGTTCATGTATTTAAGAGTAAATCTCAACAAGAATGCTTAAATGAGACTACTGAAGTCCTATTATGTATACTGACAGGGAGAGTGTTCCATAGCCTTGCCCCTGACACTTAAGTGGCTGTATACAGATGAATTATTAACCGGTATCATAAGGGTAGAAGTTGATCTGGTATTATGTCCATGGATAGATGAGAGGAAGTTAAAATGTGAGGATAGGTATTCAGGTGTAGATTCATTCAGAAGTCGAAAAATTAGTGTCGCAGTATGTAGATTTCTTAATTGGTAGATTTTCAGCCAGGATAGCTTCTCACAGTAAGGGGGAAATATGTGTCCTAAAGTTCAAAGAAAATATGAATCATATGCAAGAGTTCATTGCCCTTTGAAGTTTCATAGTTTGTTCTACAGTTGCATCAGTTAATATGACATCACAGTAAAAAATTATTGGAAAAATGAGAGTTTGAATAAGTTTTATTTTCAAGCTATGTGGAAAAATGGATTGCTTCATTTTTAGGGGTGGAGAGATGCATATACCTTCTGCAGACACTTGTTATATGATCATTCCAGTTTAATGTGTCATTCATGACAACACCTAGGTTTTTTACAGAGTTCTGAAAAGGTATAGCTTCACCACAGAGTGTGAGAGTAGGCTGTTGTGTGATTTTTAGTGTATTTAAAAGCGTAGATTGTCCTATTATGATTGCTTGTGTTTTCTTCGAGTTAATTAATGGGCAGTTCTATTTTGCATATGAGCTAATTGAATTTAAAGTCTAGTTCATTTGGTGGATTGTTTTGTCAATGTCGGAGACTTTAAAGTGAGAGTATATCTGAAGATCGTCAGCATAAAGGTGACAGTTGCAGTCCCTCGGATGAGAAGAAATGTCATTAATATAGATTAAGAATAAAAGAGGTCCAAGAATAGGCCCTTGGGGAATGCCAGATAGCTTAGTCCTCCATTCTGTAGTCATCATGTTTGATACAACTCGCTGCCGTCTATTTTTGAGGTATGAGCGCAAGAGCTGAATAGCAGAATGAACCATGTGAAGTTTTTGTAACCTGGCTAACAATATGTCAATATTTACAGTGTCAAATGCACTGTTGAAGTCTAGAAGGATAAGTATAGTCAGTTTTTGTTCGTCCATAGCCCGTCTAATGTCATTGGTGAGTTTGATTAGTGTTGTTGCAGTACTGTGTCCTTTCTTAAAACCAGACTGTAAGGGACTAAGTACAGAATGTTTTTCCAAGTATTTAACTATTTGTTTATGCATTATCTTCTCCAGAACCTTAGAAAGTGCTGTGAGAATGCAGACAGGTCGGTAGTCAGATGTACTGCTTGCAGGAGAGTTTTTTTGGGACTGGCACAATGAGTGAATCTTTCCATTTAATAGGGATATTGCCTGAAGTAAGGCAGGTATTAATTAAATGTGTAATAATGGGCAATATTATATCGATTATGTAGGTCACGAATGAAATGGGATTTTTTTTTTTTTTGCTAGTGGCTTTACGTCGCACCGACACAGATAGGTCTTATGGCGACGATGGGATAGGAATTTATTTTTTGCTAGTTGTTTTACTTCGCACCGACACAGATAGGTCTTACGGCGATGATGGGACAGGAAAGGGCTAGGAGTGGAAAGGAAGCGGCCGTGGCCTTAATTAAGGTACAGCCCCAGCATTTGCCTGGTGTGAAAATGGGAAACCATGGAAAACCATTTTCAGGGCTGCCGACAGTGGGGTTCGAACCTACTATCTCCCGAATACTGGATACTGGCCGCACTTAAGCGACTGCAGCTATCGAGCTCGGTGAAATGGGAATTTAATCGGCTCCTGTTGCATGACATTTAATTGACATGATTTCCCTTCTTACTTCATGCTCTGAAACAGTATCAAATTCAAATACAGGCTGGACTGAAGATTGTTGCCTTAATATATTGTTAATGGTGTTTTGTACTGTCAGTGTGTCAGGAGTGAGATGTTCCATGGAGAAATATGTATTTAATTCATCAAGGGACACCTTGGGATCAGTATGCTTCGCAAGTGGTTTGCCAATACCCAGTGACCGAAGTTGTCGCCATGTGGAACCAGTGTTAATATTTTTGTTTAAATGCTGGAAATAATTAAGTTTCTTATTACAAATTACAAGCTTCGAAGAACATGGTGTTGCTCATGTAAGCTAGATGAGTCTGTTTATAGCATCAGAGTAGCGCGTCTCGTTCTTTCATCATAGTTTTAATATCAGTAGTCAGCCACGGACAGGGCGGACATGTTACTCTCACATTACGCTTGGGTGCGTGTTTGTTGAACACATTCATGTAAATGAGAATTAAATATTTCCACTTTCTTGTCAATGTCGCTTGTTATCATTATATCATACTAGGGGCAGAGCTGTGCATCTTGTCTTGCTTTTAAAGTCCCTAAACGTTACATATTTTGGTTGGTACTTAGGCACCTGAAGAGAATGTGTTAAGTATATGAGATCATGTTTAAATATGTCAGGAACAAATACTTGACCGTGGTGAAAGATTTTTGGGGGGTTATTTGGTTGTGACATCATACACAAACCATTAACCCAGCTCAAGGGAGATAGGATCATCTTCCCTACCCTCCACTTGAGTAATTCTTGTCTGGCGCATCCACATTGCGGGGTGGGTATCCTCCTCATCAGTAGGTCGGTGTGAAGGAGAGCTAAGTTCAGGCAGGGACCCAGTCTCACAGAGTATAACGTGGAACCCATGCCCAGGTGAAGACCTTAACAGCATCTTAGGCAGAGGAGACCTTCGGAATGGCGAAGATGGTGTATGAGGCAACCCATCCTCTCTAGGGAAAATTAGAAGAGGAAATCACTGCTTTGTGGAGAAGAGGGATCTTCAAAGGCTAACGGAGTAAACCCCAAAAGAAAATCCTCAGACGCATTAGGCTTAGCAGGTCAGCAGATGAGTAAATTTCTACTTGCTTTCAAGTCTCGGATGGAGTTTAAAAATGGAAATGGAATTGACAAGTTTCTGACTACAGTTGCACAGTATGATTGTAATGCTGATGTTCGTGCAAGTGTTGGATCAGAGAACAAAACCGATTTGGAACAACAAATATTTTAAGAATGAATAGGAAGGAAAATGAATTGATTGACCTAATGGAGAGATGAAAACTTGACATCCTGGGATTAAGTAAAGTACAATGGAAAGGGAAAGGAATGAAGAAACTAAGAAAGGGGTACACCTTGTACTGAATGTGAATGGGTAACAGTAAAGAGAAAAGAAATGGAGTGGGATTTGTAGTGAATCAAATGTTGAAGCAATAGCTGAAGTTGAGTATGTAAATGAAAGGATTTCTTTTTAGCTATTTGCTTTACGTCGCACCGACACAGATAGGTCTTATGGCGATGATGGGACAGGAAAGGTCTAGGAGTGGGACGGAAGCGGCCGTGGCCTTAATTAAGGTACAGCCCCAGCATTTGCCTGGTGTGAAAATGGGAAACCACGGAAAACCATCTTCAGGGCTGCCGACAGTGGGGTTCGAACCTACTATCTCCCGAATACTGGGTACTGGCTGCACTTAAGCGACTGCAGCTATCGAGCTCGGTAAGAAAGGATTATAATAATGCACATACATGTAAACAAGGAACTACTGAAGATATTACAAGTGTATGCTCCACAGACAGGATGTAGCATGGAAGAGAAAGAAGATTTCCTCAATGAACTGGAAACACATATTGTTGGAGATGGGATCATGATAATGGGAGATCTGAATGCTCATGTGGGAACTGATAGAATGGGGTATGAGAATGTTCTGGGCCCACATGGGTATGGCGACAGAAATGAAGATGGGAGAGAAACTGTTGGACCTCTGTATCAGAAATAACCTGATAATAAAGAACACATGGTTTATGAAGATCAGCCAATATAGTTGGGATGGACAGTATGGAAAACTCATCGATTTTATAATGACAGACCGAGAACGGGGAAGATACGTCATGGATACAGAGATAATCTCCAGTGAAAGTATGGAAGGTGATCATAGTTTATTAATTGTGGAATTAAAACAAGTCAAAATCCCTAAAATTGTATTGAAGAAGAAACCAAAGATCAGCATTTGGGAATTGGAGGAGGAGGATAAAAGTATGGCATTCCAAGATTGTATAAAAAGGAAGTTGCCTAACACGGAAATACGAAGTGGAGAAGAAGAGTGGGACAATTTAAGACAAACATTTGTGGAAGCAGCAATTGAGGTATGCGGAAAAACAAAAGAAAAAGTTAAGGGAAAGGAGACACGGTGGTGGACAGACAAATTAAAAAAGGAAATAAAAGAAAGGAATAAGATGAAGAAAGAAATGGACAAGGAAAAGCAAAAAACGTATCAGAGGGATGAGAATAAGATAGAAAGGTTACATGTGGAATACAAAAGACTGAAACTACAAGTAAAGAGAAAAGGAAGAAATGGAGAAATGTTGGGGAGAGTCTACCAACAAAATTGAGCAAGATAGTCGAGGAAATCAGAAACTATTATACAGAGTAATAAAATCGAAAATAATAAATCAAGAAAAAATCAAGGCATTAGATAGAGAAGATGGATCCATAGTACATGACAAAAAGGGTCATCAGAAGGTGATGGCAGAGTATTTTTAAAACTTTATAATGAGGATGACTGCTCGGAGGAAGAAGGTGATAAGGAAATGGAAATAATAAACGGAGAAAAAAAAAGAGAACCCGATAACATAGTTGGAGCTCGAAAGGGCAATTAAAGCAATGACCAAAGGTGAAGCAAGTGGAAAAGATGAATTCAATGCTGATATGATTAAGGCAGCAGGAAGCATTGGACTACAGTGGCTATACAGAGCTCTCAATGCCATATGGAAGGATGAAAAGATACCTGAGGATTGGCAACAATGATGCATTGTACCACTGTTCAAAAAAGGAAATAGGAAGAAGTGTGAAAATTATAGAGGTATAACCCTCTTATCACATGAGCTTGGTATATACTCTCACTGGGAATGTCCAAGGGGTCATGCAGTTCGTGAGTGTGGCTAGATTGAGCTGCATAGCATTCTGAGTGCACTGTATGTCAAATATGGGATCCAACAGGTGCGTTTTTGACAAACTCGAGGTTAGGAGTTTTCAAACTTCAAATTTCTCTGAGAATGATGATGTAATTAAAGGAAACAAATAACTTATTTAAAAATGTCTAATACATTATGAGAATTTATGAAAATGAGTCGTGGCTATGCAGTTCTAAGATGTTGAATAAGCTATCTCCGGTATTACCTTCTTTTTTCCCAACAAAAATTCCATGTGGACCACAAATGTCTATGACGATTTAAATAATATTTATAAGGCAGCCAAAAATCGTACCTACTCTTGTAATCATATATGTGAAAAGAAACTTAAAATGTTTGGGAAACCTTCAGGAATAGAATTTTCTTTGATAACTCAATACATGCTTTTGATTGAATAGCACAATGCAATGAAAAGAAATGGGACCATCTTTGCACATTTCGTCCAGAATGTATAGTTTCTAGAAAAGCAAGGGCTTGTTCTTTGTGGTCATGACAAGAGAGTGAGGAATCTATAAAGAGAGAGAATTATATTCTTTTTTTTTTTGCTAGGGGCTTTACGTCGCACCGACACAGATAGGTCTTATGGCGACGATGGGATGGGAAAGGCTTAGGAGTTGGAAGGAAGCGGCCGTGGCCTTAATTAAGGTACAGCCCCAGCATTTGCCTGGTGTGAAAATGGGAAACCACGGAAAACCATCTTCAGGGCTGCCGATAGTGGGATTCGAACCTACTATCTCCCGGTTGCAAGCTCACAGCCGCGCGCCTCTACGCGCACGGCCAACTCGCCCGGTAATTATATATATATATATTTTTTTGCTATTTGTTTTACGTCGCACCGACACAGATATGTCTTATGGCGACGATGGGATGGGAAAGGCCTAGGAAGTGGAAGGAAGCGGCCGTGGCCTTAATTAAGGTACAGCCCCGGTATTTGCCTGGTGCGAAAATGGGAAACCACGGAAAACCATCTTCAGGGCTGCCGACAGTGGGGCTCGAACCCACTATCTCCCAATTACTGGATACTGGCCGCACTTAAGCGACTGCAGCTATCGAGCTCGGTAATTATATATTTAAATAAGTTTGTAACATATGACATGTCCCTGAAGGAACACCTGGAAAAGTCAACTGTATTTCAAGCAACTTCGGCTGAAATTCAGGACGATTTGATTGCTTTAAAGGGTGCAGTTTATGTCCCGTAAAATAAAGGAAATTTCTAATGCTTCCTTTGTGACAGTGATATTAGGAGAAACTCCTGATGTAAGTAGTAATAAACAACTGTCTACCGTCTCTTGATATATAATCTATATATATATAAAATAAGAGTTTTGTCTGTACATTGCTCAAAATTTGAAAAGAATTGTATTTCTGTATCGATCATGTCCACAGTAACAAGAAAATGCATTTTTTACTTTTCCGTAATTTCTGTCTGTCTATCAGTATGTATGTACATGCATCACGAGAAAACGGCTGAAGAGAATGTAATGACAATCAGAATGTAGTCGGGTGATAAACCGCTACAATCTAGGCTATAAATCATTTTAATCACACTGAGCAAAATGGTAGTTTAGGGGAAGGCCTGAAATTTTATTCTCAAATATTTATGTTATTAGTGGTCGTGTATTAATGAAAATCACTAGACAAAGATGGCAAATAATTCGCTACAATATAGGCTATACACGCTGAGAAAAATGGTAGTTTAGGGAAAGGCCTAAAATTTAATTGTCAAATATTTATATTATTAGTGGTCGTATCTTCATGAAAATTGGTATGCAAAGTCGGGGAATAGGTCCCTTTAATCTAGGCTCTCAATAATGTTATTACACTGAGTGAAATGGTAGTTCAGGGGGAAGGACTGAAATGAAATCTATATATATATAAAATAAGAGTTTTGCCTGTACATTGCTCAAAATTTGAGAAGAATTGTATTTCTGTATCGGTCATGTCCACAGTAACAAGGAAATGCATTTTTTTACTTTTCCGTAATTTCTGTCTGTCTGTCTGTCTGTCTGTATGTATGTATGTATGTATGTACACGCATCACGAGAAAACGGCTGAAGAGAATTTAATAAAAATCGGAATGTAAAGTTGGGTGATGAACTGCTACAATCTAGGCTATAAATTATTTTAATCACACTGAGCGAAATGGTAGTTTAGGGGAAGGCCTGAAGTTTTATTCTCAAATATTTATGTTATTAGTGGTCGTGTCTTAATGAAAATCGCTTGACAAGGATGGGAAATAAGTCGCTACAATATAGGCTATACACGCTGAGAAAAAAAGGTAGTTTAGGGAAAGGCCTAAAATTTAATTGTCAAATATTTATTTTATTAGTGGTCGTATCTTCACGAAAATTGGTATGCAAAGTCGGGGAATAGGTCGCAATAATCTAGGCTATCAATAATGTTAGTCGCACTGAGTGAAATGGTAGTTTAGGGGAAGGCCTGAAATGTAATCTATATATATATATATAAAATAAGAGTTTTGTCTGTACATTGCTCAAAATTTGAAAAGAATTGTATTTTTTACTTTTCCGTAATTTCTGTCTGTCTGTCTGTCTGTCTGTCTGTATGTATGTATGTACGTATGTATGTATGTACACGCATCACGAGAAAACAGCTGAAGAGAATTTAATGAAAATCGGTATGTAATGTCGGGTGATGAACCACTGCAATCTAGGCTACAAATTATTTTATGCACGTTGAGTGAAATGGTAGTTTAGGGGAAGACCTGAAATGTAACTCCCAAATAAGTTATTTATGTTATTAGTGGTCGTATCGATAAATACTACATAATTAACATAACTTTAGTTATGTCGTAAGCTGGTAGTAGTTATGTAAGAAGTTATTAAATTTCCGATCACTTATGTCTTATACATTGTTACCGTACCGCATATAATCAGAGATATTCATGAATTTGGATTTTTGTTACTAAGTCCATATCAGCGCTGAGTCACGAGAAAATGGGTAAACAGAATTTAGTGAAAATCGGTATGTAAATTCTGAGAATAAGGAACTACAGTCTACCATATAAATAATTTTGTAAGACACCCTAATATCAGAGTCGAAAGAAAACTAATGTAAAGGCGTGCAATATAGAAAGCATATAAACTTTATCAACAATAATATTACATTGACCATTGTTTGTTGTGATGTGCTTTTTGTCTTCCGTTTCCTCTCATCCCCGATAGATAGGATTACTGCAGCGTACCGAGGGTTTTTAAATTTGCTTGACGTTGCACCGACACAGGTAGGTCTTATGGCGACGATGGGATAGGAAATGAATAGTGGTGTGAAGGAAGCGGCCTTGGCTTTAAGGTACAGCCTGGTGTGACTGGTATGAAAATGGGAAACCACGGAATACCATCTTCAGGGTTGCCGGCAGTGGGGTTCGAATCCACTATCTCCCGGATGCAAGCTCACAGCTGCGCGCTCCTAACCACACAGGCAACTTGCATGGTCGTACCGACTGTAACAGCCTAACCTGTACATTGGCGGGAAGTAGCTGGGGAGTAAGATAACTTTCTTCTTTAGTATGCCACTCCTCTGGTTCATACATTTTATGATATATCTGGTACGTAACACACTGGTTCATCATAGTATTCGAGCTATTCAATCCCCACTCTGAGGCACTGATTGGAATGAGTAGTGTGCATATTTAACGGAATAATGACAGAGGAGTGTTCAGGGCAGTCTGCGACCTGGTTATTCCAGCTCTGGAATTTAGGACTCTTAGATCGGCACCGTAGTACTGTTCGTTGAAAGTGAGAAAGTGTGCGGTTTTCATTTGATCGAATATTTTATATGATAACATTGCTTTCAATCGCTACATTCCTACTGACGTTTTTGTAATGACCTATGTTGAATTCAGTTAGGAAAACCACCAAGTCAGTCTTTCTGAGAATCCCGTAGCAAAGTATGGGTACATCAGCTAGTATGTAATATGACTGTAATATTGAAGAAAGTTGAAACTGTTTAACAGATATCAGATCTGACAAAGGCAGATGCTCTCTTGAACAATGTTCTCAGCATATTTGAAGATTTATATGTGCTCAGACAAGCTTGTTGCTGAGATGTGATGGAAAAACATTCATGGCAGGGGAGCATGATTGCAATTAAAGCTCTTATTAATTCAGAGAATAAAAGAAACAATCAACGAACATCTCCCAGAAAATCAATTCGGGTTCAGAAAAGGAAGATCAACTTTAATTACAATAGAACTGCTGTTAAATCACATCTGAGAAGCTCTTGAAGGAAGAGAAAAGTTTTACGCCGTATTTATAGACTTCACTAAGGCTTCTGATTTCATAAACCGGAAGAATGTAATAGAGAAACTAGAAGAGACTCTAGGCAAAAACAATATATGGACGATAAGTGTAAGCTCAATGCTCCAATGGAACAAAATAAAAATATCTGACAATCTTTCAGTCTCAGAGCCGATACTCCAAACAAACTGAGTACTGCAGAGAGATCCATTAAGCCCTTTACTATTCATTCTGGCAGTAGAAGAAATAATGCGAATAACCCAAAGAGAGGGCATAGTAGCATACGCATATGCTGACGATATAGTGGTTGGATCAAAAGACATCATTAAACTCCAAAACACTACAGATGACATAAGGAAATGGTGCTCCAAGCACGAGTTCAAGATCAACTTATCTAAGACAGAAATGATGGTCTTTAGACAGGGAGGAAAGGCCCCAGCATTGGCAGAAATCAGCATCAAGAGGACAACAATAAACATCGTAAATGATTTCAAATATCTAGGCATCGCACTGCAAAAAAGCACTAAATGTTTCACTAAGCATCTAACTGAGAAAGCAACGCGGACAACAAGGGCGGTGCATGAGATAGGCTACATTAGAACCCTCAACTTAAAGACAGCAATGATGCTATTTAGAGCTAAAATAATGCCAATACTAATGTATAGGAAAGAAGTTATATGGTCACATCTCACCGAAAAGAACCTATCCATACTAGAAAGGGTAAATCCATTATACATCAAAAGAGCACTAGGACTGTCAAAGACTACACACTCCAGACTCGCCTACCTCCCTGCAAGAGAAACATTCCTTATCAAGGATTTAAGGACACTTTTGACTCTACCCAACACTAGAGCCTCGGAAAACCTTCTATCAACTTTAAAAGCAAAAAGAGAAGAAACACCCCAAGAGTTCTGTGGAGCGGGGGCCATGATAGACCGGACATGGACAACATCCAATTCTGAGATGAGGCACTTGTTTACTAGACTGGCGGTACACGGTTTTCATGTAAGAACACATCATACCATGAGCCAGCTGAGACGTGTGAATACAACTTATGCAGAAAAACATGTGAACATTACCACATAGAACTGTGCAGGGAAAGAACCAAATCAATTAAAGACTATGCAAACCAAGGCGCCAGAGCGCAGACTTGAAATTACTTGTATATTTTTATGTAATTTTCTTCTTTTTGTCTGGCCATTTGGCTGCAATAAAATTATTATTATTATTATTATTATTATTATTATTATTATTATTATTATTATTATTATTATTATTATCATTTTATTAATTATTCAGCCCTATTCATTCGCTGCTACACCCACCAGCTATATCTTGTGCTCTTGCAGTCAGCTAGTTTCATCAATCAATCAATCAATCAATCAATCAATCAATCAATCAATCAATCAATCAATCAATCAATCAATCAATCAATCAATCAATCAATCAATCAATCAATCAATCAACCCTGATCTAAATTTAGATAACTGTATACTGTAACTGGATGTTGAAAAATCCACTTTAGGATGTAAAGGAATTCTTGAATAATTGCAAATAATTTGGAAATTTATTGAACATCTGAAAATGGAAACCTACAACCTGTTTTCCAGTCATTGACCGGGTCAGGGATGGAATGAATGAAACAGATATAGGCTATTAGTACGATGGGGTCGCCACTCCCAAAGTGATTTATTAATGACTGATAAGATGCTCTGAAATGAGAATGGAGAGTGTTGCTGGAATGAAAGATGACACGGAAAACCGGAGTACCCGGAGAAAAACCTGTCTCGCCTCCGCTTTGTCCAGCACAAATCTCACATGGAGTGACCGGAATTTGAACCACGGTATCCAGCGGTGGGAGGCCGACGCGCTGCTGTCTGAGCCATGGAGGCTCCTTTATTGGACATCTACCTTAGTAAATTGTTCCAATCCCTAACTTCTCTTCCTATACACAAATATTTACACCAATTTGTCCTCTTCAATTCCAGATAATTTAAAAGAAGAGTACATTTTAGACGATATGTCATTTATGTTATCTGCATGATCTTGAATCTTTAAACTGCTCTCCTGTGTGCTTAACATTTGTTTGTAGCTCTACTGAAATGGATAGCATCGATGTATTGCTTATATAGCATAAGAGAAAAAATTTTAAAACTATTTAAAATATACACACACTATTTTCAGTGTCTGTTCTCTACATACTACTTAACATTATGTTAGCAATGTAGTACACATATCAGAGAAATTGGTATTCCCATTTTTTTTTTTCTAGTTGCTTTACGTCGCACCGACACAGGTAGGTCTTATAGCGACGATGCAACAGGGAAGGGCTAGGAATGGGAAAGAAGCGGCCGTGGCCTTAATTAAGGTAGAGACCCAGCATTTGCCTGGTGTGAAAATGGTAAACCACGGAAAACCATCTTCAGGGCTGCCGACAGTGGGGTTCGAACCTACTACCTCCCGAATACTGGATACCGGCCGCACTTAAGCGACTGCAGCTATCGAGCTCAGTATTCCCAATTTGAGTTTAGGTAACATTAAGATTTTTAGAATATTAGCCAGATTACATGCCCCAGTCTAAAAAGCAGGCTACACTACTGCTTTTAATCACCTTCTATGACAGGCAGGGATTACCCGTGTAAATATTCAGCCCTCCCATCCATAGGGGGTACAACACATGGGACCAAAGCCACAATCCATTTCCGTGCCTTAGCCGCTCCTTTTGTAGCCAGTTTGTAGCAATTAGAAACAGACATTCTACATTGAAAGATGTTATGATAGGCATTCCACAAGGATCTGTACTTGGCCCATTTCTCTTTCATGTTGCTGTTAATGACTTACCACAAAATGTTGTGTCACAATCAGTTATATCAAATGCGGATGACACAACACTAATTAACATGAATCAGGGCGTATTAAGTCTGCAAGAGATGACACAAGAAGCTTTTAGGACTGCAGTGAAATGGTTTTTATCTAATAAATTACTTGACAACAAGAATAAAACTCAACATCATCTGTTAGGATTGTCCAATGATATAGAAATTTAGTCAGTTAAGCTACTAGGTATTCATGCTGATACCAAATTAAGCTGGGAAGTACATGTCAGTCATGTCTGTAAAAAGATATCACAGGTCTCATATCTTATGTGGAAATTAAGGGAACTGGTAACAGCACACTATTTGAGAATGGCATATTTTGGACTCTTCCAGTCCCATATTTCATATGGGCTGCTTTTGTGGGGACCTCCTTCATCTTATGTTCATAATGTATTGCTAATACAGGAGAAGCTTGTTCGTGTAATGTGTAAAGCTGGTTCTTTTGAGCACTGTTGCCCCATTTGTATAAATATATATTTTATCTCATTATTGTATGTTAAAAATCATCTGAATGAACTTACTATCAGGTAAAACATCCAACAACACAATACTAGAAATAAGGATAATATTTATGTCCCAAGACATAGACTAGTGAAAACAGGTAACTCACATAAAGTAAATAGTATAATATTTTTTAATAAATTACCATTCTCTGCACAGGATGTGTCCATCAATAATTTTAAAAGAAAACGGTATAACTGGATGTTGAAAAATCCATTTTTGATGTAAAGGAATTCTTGGAAATTAAAATTGTTCATATTGACTTTTAATAATAGAAATAGAAATAATACTGTAATGTTGAATGACAAAACCTATTTCATGCAAATGATCAATGGTGAAATAAATATTCTTATTCTTTTAGTCACCTGTTACGACAGCCAGAGGATACCGTGGTTGTATTCTTCATCTGTGTCCACCATCAACAGGGGATGTATGGGTAAGAATGGTAGGGGATAACTATTTCAAGATGTTCATTGTAAACCAACAAAATAGAAATGGCTCTTTTTTTGCCATTGGTTTTACATCACACCGACACAGATAGGTCTTATGGCGGCGATGGGATAGGAAAGGGCTAGGAGTGGGAAGGAAGCAGCTATGGCCTTAATTAAGGTACAGCCCCATGGAAAACAATTTTCAGGGCTGCCGACAGTGGGGTTTGAACTCACTATCTCCTGGATGCAAGCTCACGCCCCTAACCACATGGCCAACTCGCCTGGTAATATGAAATGGTACAGGGTAACTGTTTCAAGACGTTAACTGTAAACCAACAAAAATATGAACAGATGTGGCACTGAAATGAAATGGCGTATGGCTTTTAGTGCCGGGAGTGTCCAAGGACATGTTCAGCTCGCCAGATGCAGGTCTTGATTTGATGCCCGTAGGCAAACTGCGCATCGTGATGAGGATGAAATGATGAAGATGACACATACACCCAGCCCCCGTGCCAGCGAAATTAACCAACGATGGTTAAAAATCCCGACCCTGCCAGAAATCGAACCTGGGACTCCTGTGACCAAAGGCCAGCACGCTAACCATTTAGCCATGGAGCCAGACGGACGTGGCACTGATAATGTATGAATACTACACAAAATGATGAAATCTGATGAAAGAAAATCTCAGTGGTCCTTAGTGTCTTGTCAGGACAAATCAATCAACAATTCATTGAGTGTATGTAGAGGGTTGCTGAAGAACATATTCACCACTGTAAAGAGTACAGAGTTATTGTTCTATGTTTCATGAGTAAAATTATCCCATATATCATAATAAGAAATATACTTACACTGCAGAGCTGTTGGAAGTGCTTTTTATGATTTGATTCCTGCCTTCCGGTTCTAGATAATTCCACATGACCATATACAACATTGAAAGCTGCAGTATGTATGGCTGATGTAAAATGCATTAGAAGATGATCCATGGCTGGCTGAGTTTTTCCAAGTAAACGGTATGCTTCTTGAACCCTACTATAATCAGCATTGTCAAAGTGGTTACACACCTGAAAATAAGGAGAAAATCAGCTTGATCTTTGGTTATTCACCATTTAGCAAAATAAACACTACAGAATCTCAATTAACATATCACCCTGCCAGTGCAAACTATGATACCTGCAAAAATCAGGTTATTGAGAAATATGGGTTTGAAGATTTCTAAAGATTGTAAACAATGCCCGCACAAAACCATGACAATTGCAGATATCATGGTCATGAACTGAAGGCGAATGAATTCTCCTTCAATTTCCCATGTAAAACAGATACGAGTGGCTTTACGTTGCACCGACACAGATAGGTCTTTTGGCGACGATGGGATAGGAAAGGCCTAGGAGTTGGAAGGAAGCAGCCATGGCCTTAATTAAGGGACAGCCCCAGCATTTGCCTGGTGTGAAAATGAGAAACCACGGACAACCATCTTCAGGGCTGCCGACAGTGGGAATCGAACCCACTATCTCCCGGATGCAAGCTCACAGCTGCGCGCACCTAATCGCACGGCCAAGTTGCCCGAAAAAAAAAAAAAGCCAGATGCATTTGCGGATGACACACTTTTGCACTGAATATCTTTAAAAAAAAAACTCCAATGTAAAACCAATTTATTTTACTTCAAAGGCCTAAAGTTACAAATTTAGTAATTTTTGCACTTTTAAATTGAAGATCACATTAAAATACACCAAAAAGTGTGTTTAAAGAAAGAAAGAAAAAATTTGCACTTATTGCGGTTTAGCACTGGTATGGAAAAATCACCAAAAGAGCAAAATCCCCAGACAGTGAAATGAGCCAACTTATATACCTATGCATTTTTCTATGAGAAAGGCAAAGGCTTGCAATGACCTCAGTGCATCAGCTTAAAATAACATATACTGAGACATGTACTTTGAGAGGATTAACTAAAAAAAAAATGAACAACAACAATAACAACAACAACAACAACAATAATAATAATAATAATAATAATAATAATAATAATAATAATAATAATAATAATAATAATAATAATAATAATAATAATAATAATAATCATTGCCCTTGTCCAGCTCTGCCGACTTGGGATGTTTATGGCATCTTTCTCCATCTAACCACAATTACTCCTCTTTAACTGCATTCCATCCAGATTTCTTCTAATTATACTATTCTCCATCATTTTCAACCACCTTAATCTGCATTTCCCTCTTGCACTTCCTACTTCTATCTGGTTTTCCATTGTCTGCTTTGGCATCCTCTTAACATGCCCAAACCACGTATGGTTATCTCTCTCCATTCTATTGTAAAGTTTTTTCCATTCTGATTTTCTTTCTGATGTCCTCATTTCTTACTCTATTCTTTGTTGTCTTTCCTATCATACTTCCTGGAAACTGCATTTCACAGGCGTAGATTTTACACTCCAGTCTTTCTGTCAATGGTCAGGTCTCCACTGCATACGCCAGTATTGGGCAGTAGTACAACTTATATATCCCCTCTTTACACTTCATTGGTACTTCCTTTCTCCACACCATATTTGTCACACTCTGGTACAATGCATTTCCTTCTTGAATCCTTTTACTGATCTCAATGTCCAGCCCTGCATCAGTTCACTGCTCAAGTATTTGAAGCTGTCCCCAATTTCAAGGCAAACTGAAGATTTCTAAAGATTCTAAACAAGAGATTTTATAAACCTGGTGTGGGGGAAGGTAATACCAATGAAGTACCAATGTACTGCATGGTAACATCTATATATATAAAATAACTTGTCCTGATTGACTGACTGATTCATCATCGCCAAGCCAAAAATGCTGGACATAAAGAAATTAAATTTTGTGCATAGATTCATATTAAGATGTAGGTGCTCGCCAAGGGAGGATTTTTGGATATTCCATCGCTAAGGGGGTGAAGAGGGGGGTGAAATTTTAAAATGAGTATCTATATCTCAAAACTTTGGAAGTTTACAGATGTAAAAATTGGTATTTAGAATCTTCTTTATAAATAAGGAAAAACGTATTTTTTTGTTTTTGGAAAATCCGAATAGGAGGGGTGAAAAAGGGGTTGAATGCCTTTAATAAGGATACCAGTACTTATATCTCAGAAAATGATATTACAGACCTGAAAATTGATACTTTTGATCTCTTTTAAAAATAAAGAAACAAGTATTTTTTGTTTTTGGAAAATCCAATTAATGAGAGGGTGAAAAGGGGGGGGGGTTGAATTTTAAAAATGAGTGCATCTATATCTCAAAACTTTTAAAGTTTACAGATGTAAAAATTGATATTTAGAATCTTCATTAAAAATAAAGAAATGTATTTTTTTGTTTTCGGAAAATTCCAATAGGAGGGGTGAACAGGGGAGAAAAAGAGGTTGAAACCTTTATTGAAGATACTTATATCTCAGAAACTGAAGATATTACAGACCTCAAAATTGGTGTTTGGAATCTCCTTTAAAAATAAAGAAACACATATTTTTTGTTTTTGGAAAATCCAATTAATGGGGGGGAGTGAAAAGGGGGTGAATTTTTAAAATGAGTGTATCTATATCTCAAAACTTTTAAAGATTACAGATGTAAAAATTGGTATTTAGAATCTCCTTTAAAAATAAAGAAACATGTATTTTTTTTTTGTTTTCGAAAAATCCTAACAGGAAGGGTGGAAAAGGGTGAAAAAAGGGTTGAATGCCTTTAATGAGGCTACTTATATTTCGGAACCTGAAGGCATTACAGACATGAAAATTGGTATTTGGGATGAACTTTAAAAATAAAGAAACAGGTATTTTTCAGTTTTTGGAAAATCCAAATAATGGGGGGTGAAAAAGGGGGTGAATATTTTAAAATGAGTGTATCTATATCTCAAAACTTTTAAAGTTTATAGATGTAAAAATTGGTATTTAGAATCTCCTTTAAAAATGAAGAAACACATATTTTTTTTGTTTTCGGAAAATCCCAATAGGAAGGGTGGAAAAGGGTGAAAAAGGGGTTGAATGCCTTTAATGAGGCTACTTATATTTCAGAACCTGAAGATATTACAGACTTGAAAATTGGTGTTTAGGATCTCCTTTAAAAATAAAGAAACACGTACTTTTTGTTTTTTGGAAAATCCAATTAATGGCGGTTAAACATGAGTGACAAATTGGGGTGAATTTTTTGAAAGACTGTATCTACAGAATATCTTAGAAACGTAAAATGCTACAGACGTAAAAAGTGGGTATTTGGAATCTCCTGTAAATGTAAAGAAACATAGGTGATTTGTTTTTGGAAACTCCACTTAAGGGGAACTAAAAAGGGGTGAAATTTAAAAATGAGAATTTCTACAGTATAACTCAAAAAACTTAACATGTTACAGAAAATGGTATTTTATATCTCTATTAAAAAAAGGAACATGTATTTATAGATTTCAGAAATACCACTTGGGTGGAAAGGGGGGGGGGGGGGGTAAAAGTGACTGAATATTGTGTGCCGGGCTGAGTGGCTCAGACGGTTAAGGCCCTGGTCTTCTAACCCCAACTTGGCAGGTTCGATCCTGGCTCAGTCCGATGGTATTTGAAGATGCTCAAATACAACAGCCCGGTGTCGGTAGATTTACTGGCACGTAAAAGAACTCCTGCGGGACTAAATTCCGGCACCTCGGCATCTCCGAAGACCTTAAAAAGTAGTTAGTGGGACGTAAAACAAATAACATTATTATTATTATTATGAAAATTGTGTTGAATTCTTTTAATTAGGCTACTGGTATCTCAAAAATGAAGATGTTAAAGACGTGAAATTTGATATTTGGAATCTGCTTTAAAAGTAAAGAAACACGTATTCTTGGAAAATCCAATTAAGGCGGGAAGCGGGGGTTAAAGAATTGAAAAATTGACTTAATTGTATGAGAATACATACATCTAATAAAAACTAAAGTTGTTACAGACGTGAAAATTAGTACTTGGATCTCCTTTAAAAACAAAGAAAACTGCGTTTTTGGGGGGGGGGGAACAATCTTGGGGGGCGGGAGTGAAAAGGAGTTGAATTCCTTTCATGAGGACACATAAATAAAAAACTGAAGTAGTTACAGTCGTGATAATTGGTATTTAGAAGATCCTTTACTATTAAAGAAACAAGTATTTTTTGCCGGAAAATTCACAGGGGGGGGGGGGGGGAGTGTGAAAGGAAGTGAAAAAAGTGAATTAATTTTATGGGGATACATATATCTCAAAACTGAAGGTAATAGATGTGAACATTGGTGTGTGGAATTTCCTTTAAACGTAGAGAAACACGCCTTCTTTTATGGAGGTGGGGGGTAAATAAACTTAACGGCGGTGGGGTGTAAAAGGAAGGGAGACCAATTGATTTTACTGTTCATAATGTACTTATAAGGAGCCTCCGTTGCTCAGGCGGCAGCGTGCCGGCCTCTCACAGCTGGGTTCCGTGGTACAAATCCCAGTCACTCCATGTGACATTCATGCTGGACAAAATGGAGGCGGTTCAGGTTTTTCTGCGGATACTCCAGTTTTCCCTATGATCATTCATTCCAGCAACACTGTCCAATATTTTATTTCATTTGTCATTCATCTATCATTGCCCCAGATGAGTGCTTCGGCAGCCAGCACAATTCCTATTGTCGCCGCTAGGTGGCGGTTTATTCATTCCATTCCTGATCCTGTCGAATGACTGGAAACAGGCTGTAGATTTTCAATGTACTTATTCTGATCATAAACCGATCATTTTTAATCTTTTTTGGGTTCGTTTTCAACAGCCATCTTTTCCTTAGGAGAACGTTCTTAGATTACAGTAGATTCTCCTGGCATGTAAATAAAAATTTAAACACATTTGAAATAAACTATAGGAATGAGATTGACCGTCAAATTGTTCACCTCTATAATAAGGTCAATATTGCACGGAAGTATGTCATTCTTATCGCCAAAATTCCTGTACACTTGCCTACGCGCGACAATGGTGCTGGTCACATTGTCAACAATGACAATGGCAGCAGATGTAATTTACCCATCTTTCTGTGGGGTCCAGAACATCTAATAATAATAATAATAATAATAATAATAATAATAATAATAATAATAATGTTCTGGACCATCATCAAATGTGTGGACCGCGCTGGAAACGGGTCCTGGACGGGTAATGACTAAGAATGCAGTCCGGCCGCAGGTTCAGTACCGCCAAGGCACCCAAGACGACACCACGCCGGATCTCCTGAAGGATTTGATGCATATTAAAAATGCATATAGGAAAAGATGGCAAAGATTTAGGGACCCAACTGACTGGGTGGAATACCTGGACCTAGCCCGGGAAGTACGAAATAGATTGCTGGAAAGAAAGATTGAAAAATGGGAGGAAACTTGCCGTAATCTATTAGAAAACGATTCAGATCGCTAATTTTGGTGGATTCTCGCAGAAAACGAGTCAGATCGCGAATTTCGGCGGATTATATATCTAAAACAATAACCATTCAGTTATAAATTTCAGTATAATACCGTAGCGAAGCACGGGTATCTTGCTAGTTATACACATAAAAAACTATAAAATAAAGCAAAGAAAAGATAAACAAAATACACAAATGCAAGGACAACTAAGGTTAATAAGAACAGGCAGAGAACAACATGTGGAAGGTGCTGGACGACCCTGGCAGGATGGTAACTTGTTAGTGCTTGAACTCTCAAGTAAGACTATCAACATATCCACACAGATGCACACAAGATGCTGTCAGTTGGTACAATATTTTTATTTATGTATATTCACAAATTAATAAACACATAACATTAATCACCGTATCACAAAAGAAAAACACTTCACTTGTAGGATATCAACAAAGCCGCCATCTTTAAACAGTTGACAGCTGACCCCGAATACCACAGAGGTTATACTTTAAAGCACAGTTGAAAACAGATGAGTACTGATCAATTCAACATGGAGACTGCCTGGCTTGGCATGTCAGCCACGTGTTACTAAACAATAACTCTCTTCCAATAACTTCCAAACCACAACTCGTCCAACAACTGTAACTCACTTCACCATCAAGATCATCCCTTTATATATGCTGGCCAGTCTTCCAGAACGATATGCTACAAAAAAAGTAACTTCTTGAATATTCCAGAGTGTCCAATACATAGATTACGATGTATAGAATATTCTCAAACGTTCTAGTGTCTATACCATTCTGGACGTTACACTGGGTTTCACAATTATGGATTACAATTTACATATAAAGGTAAGAATAAATTATGTTAATTTACAGGTATTTACATTAACGGAACTGATATCAATGTCTATGTACAACACATGTTCATGACATAACCTCACATAATATGATCATTCAACTACATAAATAATAATACTAATACTTAATGACATAACCTCACACAAAACGCGATCGTATCACAATGATAATACAAATTCTAACATGATGTAATACTTCACAGCCATCCATATATATATATATACACACACACAAGTAATAATAATAATAATAATAATAATAATAATAATAATAATAATAATAATAATAATAATAATAATAGTTCAAGCTCGATATTTGTGTTAATTACCCATGGGTGAGAGAATATGGTTTTCACGTTATACCTGTTATCGCACTTGCGTCACTATCACGTTCCTTGTATATAGGTTTGTTATTTTAAAAACAAAAAACCAACCTCCTGTGTTAGACATGATACAGGCTTTTGGGCTTATGCCGTGTCAAGAAAATAAGGTGAAATTCTTTACGTTGCGCAGAGAACTGTGCTCTGTGTCTTCAGAATAAAATCTTGACTGTCCACGAGAAAGGCTTCTTGAACAATGAGCTTTTGAAATTTGAGGGATGAAATTAGATTTCTGTATAGAAAAAAATCCTTTCTAAATCATAAATTATATGAGACTCACCTTGCAGCAACAAAGTTAATTTCAAATGCCCAATGGACACTTTATCACCAAGTTGAAAATAAATTATTCTATGAACTAGCCAAGAAACAACAAAACTTGGAGAAAAAATGGAATAAGTTAAAAAACTCCAAGCTTCACAATAACCAGACCAGAACACTAGCAGCGTTATAGATGATTGTAAGCAGTTCCACCCACTTGTCATAAATTTATCCAAAACACCCGTAAGTGAAGACAAACACTCAATCCTAGCCAAAGGACCCAAACACAACTGGCCCAATTTGAACGTATTCAACTTAACTACCACCATGATTACGGAATCTGAACTAGTCATTAGCAAAATGCCAACAGATGCACAAGACGAATTAAGAATCGATATAAATAGGAAATTAAACAACGTTCTTTCCCGTGATAACTTAACCAACCCCTCGAATAATATTATCAATAAGAAAATAATAGCTGAACAAAACCATGTATATGCTCTCAAAAAGAAGATCGAAGACAACGAACTTATCGTGACCAAGGGCGACAGAGGCAACACAACAGTGATTATAGAAAAAAACGAATATATTAGTAAAACAAAAAATTTCTTTTGAAGGCAGCTCCTTATCCATAATCAAAGAAGACCCCACTCAAAAAGTTCAAAGACTCCTCAAACAAACTCTGAAGAACACATCCTTTCTATTTACTGAACAAGAGAAAGCTAAACTCATAAGTATGAACCCAGGTCTCCCTACTGCTAAAGCTCTCCCTAAAATACACAACGCCGGTGTTCCCATTTGCCCAATCATTAATTTTAGACCAAGTCCATTATACAAAACGTCACAATTCATTCAAAGTTTCTTAAGAAAAACCATCAAATTTTTTCTAAAAAGTCTATGAAAAATACATCTGAGCTAAGATAAATTAAACAAGTCCAGTATACATCCTGAGCACTCTATTCATTCCTTCGATATCGTAAATATGTACCCAAGCATACAAGTATAAAAACTAATTTGTATAATTGAAAACAATTTAAACAATAACAGCCACTTAGGTAAATTAGAGATTCAAGATTTCATAACAGTACTAAAACTAGTTGTAAACAATAACTTTTTTACTTTCTCGATGGTGTTATAAACCAACAGGATGATTTGGCAATGGGATCTCTCTCTGAATGGTGTCTTAAGCCTACCTAGTCTTGTCAACTGTTTTTGCTAGGGGGCCTTACGTCGCACCGACACAGATAGGTCTTATGGCGACGATGGGTTAGGAAAGGCCAAGGAGTTGGAAGGAAGCGGCCGTGGCATTAATTAAGGTACAGCCCCAGCATTTGCCTGATGTGAAAATAGGAAACCACGGAAAACCATCTTCAGGCCTGCCGACAGGGGAATTCGAACCCACTATTTCTCAGATGCAAGCTCACAACCACGCGCCTCTAACCGCACGGCCAACTCGGTCTTACCAAGTGTTCCTCTATCTCAATCATGCTTCATAAATCCCCAATTTTTAGTAAAAACTCCCTCCTCAGTAACCCGTTCCCAACTCAAACAGAACAACTTAGGAGTGTTGTTTGACAGTAAATTGTTATTTGTCCCCCATATACAAAAGATAACCTAACGAGCAATGTCACTTCTTGGTCTGTTGTGTAGATTACACAATTAGAAATGGGAAAGGATTTCCACCTATCAATACTTGTTTATTGCACTTATTATGCTACAGGACCAGTTTTGACCCTTTACATAAGGTCATCCTCAGCTGAACCATGCATACATATCTATATGATGAAGCTATGATTAAGATAGTATTGTCAAAGGAATGCCATACGATAATAAACATTAGGTCACATCCAAATGGGGCATGTCGTAACGTGAACTGGCATATATGTCACTATGTACAACAATGCATTGTATGTCTAAAATAGTATGTTTAAGATCTTAAAATTAGTTGATAAAACATATCTCACTTAAAACTAACTTATATATGTGTGTATAAGATGAATACACACCGGGCGAGTTGGCCGTGCGCGTAGAGGCACGCGGCTTTGAGCTTGCATCCGGGAGATATTAGATTCAAATCCCACTATCGACAGCCCTGAAAATGGTTTTCCGTGGTTTCCCATTTTCACACCAGGCAAATGCTGGGGCTGTACCTTAATTAAGGCCACGGCCGCTTCCTTCCAACTCCTAGGCCTTTCCTATCCCATCGTCGCCATAAGACCTATCTGTGTCAGCGCGACGTAAAGCCACTAGCAAAAAAAAAAAAAAAAGATGAATACAATATATGGGAGCACTTCATGCACATGAACGTTCGTGTCTTGCTTGTTGCCTGACTCCCGTGTTCAAGTCTTATTTACAGAGTTGTACACTCAGCTGCTGTGACACACGACAGGAAAACATCTAACAACACACCCAGCTCCACCCCTACCCCCACAACAGCAACTCTCCCTACCCCTCCTTCCCTTCCCCTCACAGCAGCTAGTATGAGCCCAAGAAGAACACGAAGCAGTACACAACAAGCTCGTATATTAAACACATCTCAGTCATACCAACAACAGTAAGTACATATTCAAATTAGCACACACAACCCTTAGACATTCCTACAACATAAATATCACTCACAGTTCAATCTTATCTTCCACAGATAAATATAGCATCACTGCACAGCTACAAATGGGAAAGGAGCCACTACTTTGAACCTAATGTCACTCAAATTTTATGGACATCACAGGACAATATGATCTGATTTAACATAAGGCAACACACACAGCAGAGCTGAACATATTTTAGCCTAATTTTAACTATACGTCTGGCACCTTTTTAAAATTGGAAAGTGTTTTACTCTATGTACATACATGAAGACAAAATCTTTTACTTATACAATTTTACAAGCAAACCATATCATTTAAACTCCAGGAACAGCAGCTGAGTGTACAACTCTGTAAATAAGACTTGAACATGGGAGTCAGGCAACAAGCAAGACACGAACGTTCATGTGCATGAAGTGCTCCCATATATTGTATTCATCTTATACACATATATATAAGTTAGTTTTAAGTGAGATATGTTTTATCAACTAATTTTAAGATCTTAAACATACTATTTTAGACATACAATGCATTGTTGTACATAGTGACATATATGCCAGTTCACGTTACGACATGCCCCATTTGGATGTGACCTAATGTTTATTATCGTATGGCATTCCTTTGACAATACTATCTTAATCATAGCTTCATCATATAGATATGTATGCATGGTTCAGCTGAGGATGACCTTATGTAAAGGGTCAAAACCAGTCCTGTAGCATAATAAGTGCAATAAACAAGTATTGATAGGTGGAAATCCTTTCCTATTTCTAATTGTGTAGTTCGTCAATACGGAAATGAATATTATAGATTACGATGTTGTGTAGATTTTCTGACATCACCGATATCCACGTCTTCAGAGCCTACTATGTATCTTGCATCCTAATGATTATTGAATTCGCTTCTCCCATTTGGTCTACCTCTTCACCCACTAATCTGAATTACATTGACCGTGTGCAGTCATTCTTCTGTGCCATTGTTAGAGCTGGGGTGTCTGTCAAAACTTTATCAGCAATCAGATACTAGATGCATTATAAACCTTTGCCCGTTATCTGCCCGCAGGAAAGTAGCTGCCCTTAGATTCCTATATAGCTCTGTTAACGGTTTATTGTGTTCTCCTGAACCTGCATCATTCTCTTCCCTATATGTCCCAACTTGTAAAGTCAGGATAAATCCACCCCTTCAGATTCCATATTCCCACCTCTCTCTTGTTCAAAGAACTTTATTTATGTGCATTCCAACCCTCCTTAACTCTTTACCTTCTGACAGAAACTTAGATTTTATTTTCTTCATATGCCTCCTGTATCAATTCTTAACTTAGCTCATTTCCTTCGTATTCCTTTTTTCTCTTCTTATTGCTGTTCCCTCTGTGTATGTAATGTAATATTTATTTCTTTTTTCACTGTACTACACTTGTGGAGTAACAACGCCGTGTTTATTACAAGCTAGTCTCCTTTTATTAACAATGCCCCAGACTCAGACTCTACATAAACACATTCATAGACGTTACAATAACTGCAACTAGATAGCGTGCGGTATCCCCTTGAGTCCATCACATCTCCTCCTCACCCTGGTCGATTTCCGGAGGAACGACCAGCTGCACCGGTCGACTGATTCTGAAGCCGTCTGGCTGGCGTAGGATGATTGTTCTGATCTTTCCATCTCTCTCTGAATCCTCCCCACCAAGCCGCCCGTGGCGCGATGCATTTCCATGGGACTCCCTGGTGAGCACAATAGTGATGCATACTGGGGTCTTGGTTTCCAGGACAGTGTCGCCACTGGCTGGTAGTTGTGTGGCTAATTATCTCTGTTGCACGATTGGCAACGAAGGTCTTCCATTTGTTTGGGTCGTTTTTTATCCATCGCAACGTCACTGTAGAGTCGCTCAACAGAGTGGGCCTGTTGAGGTCGAAACCTGTTTCCTCACAAAAATAGCGCAGGAGGCGAGTGCCTATAAGTGCGGCGAGCAACTCTAATCTTGGAAGCGTCATCTTCTTCACTGGTGCTAGTCTGTTTTTGCTGCAAATTATGCGAGCGGGTGTAGTATAGTCCCGTGTTGACGTCACATAAATAACTGCTCCATATGCCCTCTCAGAGGCATCATAGAATACGTGCACATGTGATTCGTCATTTGTTTGCCCCATCCTGATCCATCTGGGGATGTTTATAGATGACAGAAAGTGAAGTTTGCTAATCCATGAATGTCTATCCTTTGCTATATCCGGAGGTAGTAACTCCTCCCAAGTTAAACCTCTAAGCCAAGTGTCCTGAAAGATTAATTTAGCAACAATTCCTACTGGTGCGAAAAGTCCAAGAGGACCGTAGAACTAGGCAGTGGCACGAAGAATGTTTCTCTTGGTTCCTGGTTTGTGAATAAGATCACTAGCAATCTTCTCCTTGTTGGTGAAGAGACAATCTTCAACAGTATTCCAGTCTACTCCCAGCACGAACGTCGCTCTTCTTTCCTCCAGCTTTTCCTTGCATCATAACATCTTTAACGGTTCCGAATTAGTTGCCTACTTGGAGAGTGGAAGTTTAATCTGCTGTAAGAGTGCGGTGAGTTCCTGATATATAGCAATTACCTTTGAGTCATCATTAACACTTGCAGTGAAGTCATCCATACACATAAATTTGTCAACTAGCTCTGATGCAACTCTATATCTGTCCCGATTCAGTGTGGCAGTTTCCCTTATAGTGGCCGTCAGGAGGAATGGACTATGTCAGTCCAAAGGGCAAGCGTTTAAAGCGATAGAATATCAGCTCGTTTGATGTGTCACAGGTCCTGTCCTCCCTCCGCTCGACACGATACCGTAGAAATCTCGTAAGATCTCTATCATCCTCGTGGAGTGTTAATTGTAGGAATGCTTGTTGGCCGTCGCATACAATTGCCTTGGAGTGTTTTCTAAATCTTGACAATGTACCTAGAATTTCTGGTAACAGGTTAGGGCCCATTTCCAGCGCATTATTCAGTGATGGAGAGTCTGTTTCGTGGGAGGATGCGTCAAAGATGACTCTCTATTTTGTGCTACTCGCGTTGGATTTCTTCACAATGAGGTGGGGTAAGAAAAACACATCCCCAGAACAGTTATTGTGAGGAACAGCCTCTACTTGATCTCTCCATATATAATCTAACATGTGTTTAGGGTAAATGGACCTCAGCTCATCATTCCTTTGTAGTCTATTTTCTAAGGATGAGAATCGCCTTTCTGCTGTGGTGAAGTTGGAGGAAAAGAGAACGCCCTCTTTCCTAGACAGCGAGACGACTCTCCTTCCATCTTCCTTACGGTAGGTGTTATGGAAATCTTGGAGAATGGCGTGATCCTTGGGTGACAGTGCTCGCCCTTGATGTTCCTTAATGCCGATGGTTTCCAACTCCCAAAACTGACGTACGCTGTCATCGGAGATTTCATCTACAGAAAATGAAATATGATGGACCATTATCTGGTTGACTGTAACGCCGGATCTGTTTCCGCTAACGACGTATCCAAATATAGTAGGCAGTAGAACAAGAGAATGGGATACTCTCATTGGTTGTTTCATAGTCACAATCTTGCAGTAGTCGTCTGCGCCTATGAGAACTTCTATCGGAAGTTCTCTTTCGTCTTGCAGATCTGCTAGTTTGAGTTTGATGAGTGAAGCCAGGACCGTTATGTCATGTGGTGGCGTCGGTTGTGGTGTATAGGTGTTGTGACTTTCGAAAGCACCAACTGAAATACGAGCATTAGTCGAAAATCCCATCATTTCAAATGAGACGTTCCTTCTTGAAGTTAAAGTCCTAGAAAGTGATTCAAACGTGGTTAACTCCAATGTCTGGCTATGAATAACGTTGAGTTCCAATGAATCTATCAGAGAATGATGAATAAAGCTAGACTGACTACCAGTGTCCAGGACACAACGGGTAAGTTTCAGTTTTCCTGTTGGTCCTTTGATCCACGTGCAAATAGTCTGAAGGTATGTGAAGTTAGAAGCGGTGACTTCTATTCTGCCAACGGAAGAAGGCAGGGTGTCTGCTTTACTGCAGATAGATACGTGATGGAGACCCTTACATTGGTTGCAGGATGCCTTTCCTCGTTTGAAACACTAATCCTTATTGTGACCTTTCCTGAGACACAGGAAACAACGTTTTGCCGCCTTAAGTTTATCAGTTCTAACCTTGGGGTCTTGTATTTGTTGACAGTTTTGGCCCCAGTGCCCTTCATTTTCACAATACACACAAAACGGTGCCGTTTCTCGCTTGCTTCTTCTCGCAGCATTATTTGCTTTTGTGTTCACCTGAAAAGCGGCGGCTGTAGGTATGTGAGGTGCTGCAGGAAAAAGATCTCCCCGTATTTTTTGTGCGTTGATAGTTCCTTCGACCTCTTCATTAAGGAATTCCATTAGTTTCGAGAGATTCCCTTCTTGCGTGTTGTGTCTTTTGGCGTGAATGAGCCAACAGCGACAGATGTCTTCCGGAAAGGCACACAGTAGCTTAGGAGCGAGTATCCTTCTGTATAAGTCCACGTCCTCTCCTAATGCTCTCAAGGCCTGAATTCGCCTGTGACATTTGATGTACGTTTTGTTTAGTATTTCCGGGCTCTCTGAAGCTGCAACCTCAAGATTTTCTAAGAAATCTAGATGTGATTGGATAATTCTATTTTTATCCCCATAGCGTGATATCAGAATCTGCTTAGTTTGTTCGTATGTGTCACTTGTAACGGCTATCCCATCGACTAGCCGCTTTTGTTCCCCTTCCAAGTATCCGCGCAGAAAGACGTGTTTATTTATGGCAGAGACCGATGGATTTCTGTCTACGGATGCCTCAAATTGTTCCCAAAACCGGGACCATTCCTCGATCTTTCCCGTGAAAGATTGTAATTTTATCGTTGGTAACCTGACTTCTGGGACAACGTTGTGAACCGTTGGATTTGTAGAAGATTGGGTGGCGACATTCGTGCTATTTACAACTTGACTCTGCTCAAGAATATGTTTCCCACTTCTAATAGCTCGTTTGCTTTTGTCTGTGTACTCTTCACATGCTATCGTATCTGCATTGTATTCTACGTCATCGAGCAGACTTGAATGAAATTATCTAAGGCCCAAAGCTTCGCGTAAACGTTCACTGAAATGCTCTATTTCGTCAACAGGTGTGGAATGATCGAACGTATTTATTTGATTTATGAAGCGTGTGGCATTTGCTCGATGAGTTATCCGTTTACGTTTTAATTTTGAAAGATGCCCTGCAATTCCAGTCATGTTGATGCTGGATTCTTGCTTGTACGTAATTTAGAGTAGAAATGACAAATCTTCGTATTAGGTTTAGTTACTAGAGAAGTCAACCAGTCAAGATGACCAGCGTGGATTTGTGGTATCAAGTCTTCTCTGTCACAAAATGGCGTCTTCAGAATCAAATGATGGGTTCAAGCTTTCATACAACTAAACGCGTACCTAAACCAATCAACTATTGAGCCAAGCCCTACTTGAATGCCAATAAGTATTATATTTGACTAAGAAAGAGGGTGAAGCTTGTACTTATCCGTTGTGTTGAGGCTAAACATGATTACGTGAGGCTAGTGATTTATCCTTTTCAATAATCCTTAAGGAGTGAACTTAACATCACTGCCTTCTCACAGAAACAACCAAATATGTTTCGGAAGCCAACAGTATTCGTGGTTCGTGTGAACTCTCAATATTCTCCCGGGTTTCGGCACCAAAATTGTGGAGTAACAACACCGTGTTTATTACAAGCTAGTCTCCTTTTATTAACAATCCCCCAGACTCAGACTCTACATAAACACATTCATAGACGTTACAATAACTGTAACTGGATAGCGTGCGGTATCCCCTTGAGTCCGTCACAACGCTGTTTCTTATGTGTGTCATCTGTATTTATCTTACTGTGCCTAGCTGTATGTTCTCTTCGTTTTATTTTCAATCTTTAATTTTCCTCGTTTTTTTCATTTTCCTTTTATGTTTTAGTGTCAACTGTTGTGTCCCTACAGTTATTTTGTTAGTTTTTACATTTCTTCTGCTACTTTTGTCATTAGATTATTTTTCTTCATTGCTCTTTCATTTATTCTTTAAAGTTTGCCTTGTGCTACTCCACTGTAAATATATTTTTCATTGCAAAACTCTGTAATTCGGCATCCCGCTGTTTTGGTTTCCCAAACAAACAAACAAACAAACAAACAAACAAAAACAAACAAACAAACAAACAAACAAATAAATAAATAAATAAATAAATAAATAAATAAATAAATAAATAAATAAATAAATAAATAAATAAATAAATAAATAAACATATTCTGCATTACAATTCAGATTAGTTTTGTATATTTAAAGTTTTTTTTATAACTTCTAAAGACAAGTAAATAAATAATTCTGGGTAATAGCCTAATTCAAGTCACAGAATTCCAAATTTCAGACATCATGTGTGTCATAAAATGTCAATCATGTTGCCAGATGTATTTCTTTTAGTTCTCACTCTCTGGTACCATGAAGCACATTATGCAGTACACATGAAAAAGAAATATTAATGAATAAAAGATTCATTGCTGACTGACGGTAAGCCTGTCCTTGAGAGAGAATTGGGAGTCATTAGGTCAACATGACAAATCTAATCAGAAATACTGTCAAATTTTACAACCAGTATTACTAGCTTCTATATCAGATGGCCACTTTGTAACTAACATAAAATGAACAAAATCAAAGCCAGAAATCACAATTTTTGCCAGAGATGAAACTAGATAGTACACCATTAAGTAACTAGACTGTGTAAGTTGAAGTGGTTCACCTTTTCATACACCAAAACAGTTTTAACTTTTGCCACATCCTTCATTGAGAGTACTATCTAGTTTCATCTAATCTCAACAAATAAAATCTTTGAGATTTGTGGTCAAAAGCACAACATAAGATGACCAGCGGACAAAATACAGTGCAAACATTATGACATTAAGGCTAACGTGAACGAGAGATTATGTCCCAGGCCAAGAGGCATTAGAAGCCATGGCCGTGATATAATTATTATTTCAATCGGCGATCTGAAATAATTATTTTACTACGGCCTCAATATATTGAAATGTCAGGATACTGAAAATAGTTCCCACTTTCATAGTTAAAAGGTAATGAATTTATTGTTGGGTTATCAATAAGCTCGAAATTGAAATCTATCATCAGGTTTCCTAATATTTTAACTGTGTTATTAGCTGTTTACTCAAGAAATACACTGTTTCAGATCTGTAGTCAAAAACTACAGTACAAGAAAAAAATTTCAGAAAAAAATTACACTTCTCACATACTTTTGCCAAAGCTTCATCCAACTGCTGTTCAGCCAAAACCATTGTGTCCTGAAGTTTCCCAGCAAGAGCCACCACACAACTGAAATGCCGATAGGTGGAGGCTGCTTGTTGACATTCCTGCAGTAACGCAATGGCACCATGGTAGTTGCCATCATTCAACAGTTTCTGAAGATGTTTCTCCATTTGCTGCTACAAAAGGAACATACAAAGAGGAAATGAGTCTTTCCTTCGTATGTTTATCTTGAAAATAAACATTATCAGAAGCAATGATCCAACAAATCATACATTTATGTATACAATAATATGTTTAAGAAATAAGTCAGGGCTACCTCTAAGGGCTACTGAACTAATTCAAAAGCAAAGTAGACACACACTATGTATTCCAGGCGCTATGAAAATTGTTTTGACTATCCAGCTAAGTTTTACTAATTTTTCAAATATCAATCAATCAATCAATCAATCAATCAATCAATCAATCAATCAATCAATCAATCAATCACCAAGGACCTGCAGTAAGGGCAGTCACCAACGTGGCAGATCCCCAACCAATTGTTTACCAAGTCTTTTCTTCAATAATTTTAAGGAACTTGGAAATTTAGCAAATATTTCCCTGGGTAAATTATTCCAATCCCCAAACTCCTCTCCCTATAAATTAATATTTCCTCCAATATGTCCTCATGAATTCAAACTTTATTTCAATATTGTGATCCTTCCTCCTCTTAAAACACCGCTCATCCTCATTCATCTACTAATGTCATTCCATGCCATATCTCCACTGACAATCCGGAACAAACCTAATATTGCAAAAAATCGGCTTCATTTCCCGTATCAAATCTTATTTACATTAAATCGATAAAAGAAAACTTCCACCTGTTTGATACTATATATTTGCTTTAAGCAAATTAATTATTAGTAGAACATGTTTCATTCCTTAGGAACATCTTCAGCTACTTAACATTGCTTAGGTGAAATTACATGTTCTACATGTTTCATTCCTTAGGAACATCGTCAGCTACTTAGCATTGCTTAGGTGAAATTACATGTTCTACTAATAATTAATATGCTTAAAGTAAATATATAGTACAAAAACAGGTGGAAGATTACTTTTATAGATTTAACGTAACATACCAAATGGTCGAGCAGCTTGTACCCTTACTCCCATGTCTTCCCAGCCCTAAGTTTGCAATGTTTTTGTACACTACACTCTTTTGACAGAAATCCACCAGATAAATTGTGATGCTTTTCTCTGGAATTTTTCCAGTTCTCGAATCAAGTAATCCTGGTGGGGGCCCCATGAACTGGAACTAAACTTGAACTGTGGTTTTACAAGGGACATAAATGCCCTTTTCTTTCTGTCCTTACTACAACCCCTAAATAAATTCATAAGCATATGAAGAAATCTGTAACCTATATTTACAATCCCGTTTATATGATTTCGCCAATGAAGATATTCCCTTATATTAACACCTTAGTACTTTCAGTGATCGCCATGAGGTACTTTCACTCATCAACACAGTAATTAAAACTGAGAGAATTTTTTCTCTTGGTGGAACTTGCAACAGACTTTTCGTCCTATTTACCATCATACCATTGTCTGCTGTCCATCTCACAACATTGTGAAGGTCTTTTTGCAGTTGCTCACAATCCTGTAAATTAGTCATTACTCTATACAATATAATATCATTCACAAAAAGCCTTATCTTTGATTCTAGTGTTTTACTCATATCAATTATATACTTAAGAAAACAAAGTTCCAATAATACTGCCTTGCAGAACAGCCCTCTTAATCATTACAGGATCAAATAATGCTTTATATAATTCTCAGAGTTCTATTTTCTAGAAATGTAGCCACCCATTAGTCACACATTCATCAGGTTCAATTGTCCTCATTTTTGTCAGTAGTCTCCCATGATCTACCCTTTCAAAAAAATTAGATAGGTCAATAGCAATATGTTCCATTTAACCTCTTAAATCCAAGATATCTGCTATATCTTGTTGGAGTCCTACAAATTGAGACTCACTGGAATAACTTCTCCTAAACCTGAACTGATTTATATCTTTTTTTTTTTCCTAGTTGTTTTACGTCGCACCGACACAGATAGGTCTTACGGCGACGATGGGACAGGAAAGGGCTAGGAGTGGGAAGGAAGCGGCCGTGGCCTTAATTAAAGTACAGCCCCAGCATTTGCCCTGTGTGAAAATGGGAAACCACGGAAAACCATTTTCAGGGCTGCCGACAGTGGGGTTCAAACCTACTATCTCCCGAATACTGGATACTGGCCGCACTTAAGCGACTGCAGCTATCGAGCTCGGTGTGATTTATATCAAACCAGTAACTAATTTCACAAACATGTATAATGTAGGCAGAAAGAATGCTTTCCCACAGGCTGACTGGCCTGTAATTATTAACTTTATGTTTATCACCCTTTTCTTTATAAACAGAGGCTACTATAGCAACTCACCCTTCATTTGGAATAGCCCCTTCACGTGAACAGTAATCAAATAAGTACCTGAGACATGGTACTATATCCTAACCCATTGTCTTTTGTATATTTCCAGAAATATCATCAATTCCAGCTGATTTCTAGCTTTCAACAGTTATATCTTATTGCAAATATCTTTGTTATCATAGGTAAATTTCAGTGCTTTGTCAGTATTAATCACTCCCTTCAACTGGACATTATCCTTATATCCCACAATCCTTACATATTGCTGACTGAATACTTCTGTCTGTCTTCTGTAAATCCTTGCAAATACACTCTCCTTGTTCATTACAGATTCCTGGAATGTCCTTCTTGGAACTGGTTCCTGCCTTGAAGTACCTATACATACCCTTCCACTTTTCACAAAAATTCTAATGACTGCCAATTATGCCTGCCATCATGTTTTCCTTAGCTGACTTCTTTGCTAGATTTAATTTTCTAGTAAGTTCCTTCAATTTCTCTTCACTTCTGCAACCGATCCTAACTATTTATTTTCAACCTGCACCTCCTTCTTAGGCTCTTTATTTCTCTGTTATAATATAGTGGGTTCTTTACCATCCTTACCACCTTTAAAGCTACATACCTGTTTTCACATTCCTCAACAACTGCTTTGAACCCATCCCATAACCTGTTCTGTAAAAATGTGACACAGTTGTCTATTCATCCTGATACTGTTCTGTAGTCCTAATAGTAGACTCTTCTCTCTGGTCTCAAATGGAAAGGACTTACATTTGTGTGCATTTCCATCCAACAGTAAAATTACATAAACACATCTTGTATTTTCTTTAGTAGTTTGGACCTAAAGATTACATGATCTAAAGCCAGTAATACTTTTAAAATATATATATACTGTATGTATGGGCAAAAGCTTTTCAACACCGACCAATCGGGATTTGATGAGGAAATGTATACAATAGGCACCCTGGCAGTTACGGGTACGAAGAGAGTTATAGTATGAGCAACAAACATCAATGCCCTAACGCATCTGTATACAATTATGCCTACTGTTAGTCTGGATGGGAAATTGGCTGGGAAGTTATTTATTGTACTGTGAGAAGTTGGATGTTTTCTGCCTCCAACGATTCTGTCACGTCAGGGACCTAGCAAGGGCAGTAGGGAATGTTTACGACACAGCAAGCAAGCACTATCTGCAGCTACGCCATAAAGGATAGCCAATTTTACAATAAACTGCACAACAGACTGGTTCACATTCAGTTGCACGCCATCACTTTCCATCAGTTCTTATCACCACATTATATCAATATGGTTATCTTTGCATTCTGAAAGAGTGGATACTTAGCTGATCGTCCTGATCAATTTGTAACTCCCAAGGTGATCACCTTTGATCTTTCTTGTGCTAACTTTTGTAATCTCTGTGATGCATCATTTTCCATTCTGTGGTCACGGTACAAGTTAAAGGTTTGTTTTGAACATTTTGTGAACGTCGATGAAATCCATTTTTTGAAGTGAAACACATACATTCCATAGAAGGTTGATCTCTGCACCATCCGGACACTCATTTGCTGTCAACCTCATATACACATGGTGCGTCATTAGTAGGGTGACCAGAAGTCCTCAATTATCTGGACATGTCTTCCTTTTTGAAACCATTGTCCAGGGTGCGGGTGGATATTTTTTAAAACCGAAAATGTCCTTTTTTTAGTGACTCTGCTTATTTTGGGGTAACTGCTTTACCACTTTGTTTTTACAAGTGTTCTTCAGTAAGTGTTAGCATCATCGATATCATATCAATATATTGAAATGTGCTTATGGATTTATAGCAGATCTCATTATTCTATGTATACCCTGTATTGTGATAATAGACACTATTTACCATTACGTGTGTTACATGCTTCTCTCTCAGCCATACAGTGTCAACTCACTATGATGTTAATGTGTGACAGCTGACAGCGTTACAAGGGACAGGAGATAACCAGGATACAAAGGAGTAGTTCCTAGGTGCAGAATTATATTTTCCTTGTTTCTTGACTAGTTTCCACATTCACACTGAGGCAGCACCTCCACATGAACATGCGTTGATGGCTTGATGAATTATTCATGTGTTGGTGGTGTTTCTTCAGATTTTTGCTATTTTTTAATGTCATACTAACACAACAAAGGTGTTCTGTGACACAAGGGGGACCGAATGGGGGACTATTTTACCTCCGGAATATTTTACCTGCGAGGAAACCATCATCAGTACATCATTCACACAGAGAGCTGCATGTCCTCGGGAGTTAGTTACAGCTGTAGTTCCCCGTTGCTTTCAGCCATGAAGCAGTATCAACATAGGTAAGCCCCCTTTCGATGAACCATTCATTGGTCTGGTCCCTCGACAGATACCCATCCGATATGACTGCACCTACGGCTCAGCTACCTGCTTCATTGGGACACGCAAGCCTCCTGACCGTGACAAGGTCACATGGTTCACAGGGGAGGGGGAATTTTATATAAGTTATTGTATATATTTACCAGATATTGTCACAGGAATTTAATCATGGCTGAGAAGCGATATTATGGACGCGAAAATTTTCTCACGGAACTGGAGTGTTTATCAAAGAGACAGGCCAGGAACAACAGAAGGGCAAGTATTCATACTGGTGAAAGAAGAATTTGTAAGCTACGAAAAAGTTAAGGATGACAAACTTGAAATTCTATGTGTAAGACATAGGGCCTGTACTACGACAGCCAGATAAAAGTGCAATTTGCACAATTATCTGGAAGTTTGTTTGAAAACACATACTATGACTTTCGTTTATGTGTAACCTTGGAGAATATTCTCTAGTTTAGCTATGCCAAAGTTGGAGAGAAAGTTAACGCCCTTATCTGGGACTTTGCTCCTATCGGGGATGTTGCTTTAAGAATCATAATGGCTGCACATCATGATGAATCTGCATGATGATATTTAAAAAATTGTTATAATGTAATGAATAAATTTATAAAACATATAACGCTTCCTGTCCAGCTATCACAGAATTTTTTAAGACTTCCAAAGGTAGCAAGTTGTTGCCACTAACTATATAAGATGCATGCAAGCATTACAAGGACAAGCTTACTAGGTAGCCATTCTCGTTATTCGTCAATACTTGATACTGCCATACCATGATTTATTGGTTCAAGTCCCAATAGTCCAATTATTTTTTTACCTTCTAAATGTTACTTGGCAGGGTACTACGGATGATGGTACACAATATTTCCTAATCACTGGAGTTTGTGCCAAAAGCTTGGGATCTATTCCAAATCTCTCTGCAGTGCTCATATGGAGTAAGGGTATACAACATTCTCCATGGTGATTCGTCCATCGAATAAGGATGTTAAGGTTATATTTCTTTGACTTCATAAATTACTATTAAGTATTTAAACTAAAGTGAGATAAATGATTGCCAGTTACTATTCTAACATTGTCTTGGAAAAAATAAACTAACTACTTATTAAATTAGCAACAATAAATTGAATAATAAAATTGATGATACTCCACCGAATAGGGTGGCATCGATTATGAATACAAACTTGAGTTTCACTGTAATGTGCATCCTCGTAATTAGTGTGGTAGGAAGTATTTGAAAAGATTGATAAGATACATAACCTGAATCTTACCCTTTGTGTCCAGGTAACAATTACAGTCTTTTTACTTTCTACAAGAATTTCTGAGTTTTGTTACATATTTAATTCATTACTTAATTCATTTTAAAGTTCTTCATATGTACAGGTTTCAGTCCTAATTCTTTTCTTGACCTGAACTTCCACATTATAGCCTAATAAGAGTCTAATATTGGACTCTAGTAATACAATTTCAAAAGGAATAGAGCTAAACAAATGGAAACACTAGGGAACAGGTATACCACTGCAATAAATTTCACTACATTTTCAGTAACCTTATTGACAATGCTATAAAAATGTTACTACATCTTCCGCATAGCAATACCATAGTTAAAATCCACTGGTAGTACGCAAGAAAATATTTAACTTCTAGTTTGCATAACTGCATCCTATGTACCTGGCTGTTTATCTGACAGTCGTAGTACAGGCCCTTAATCTCTAAAGATAATAAGCAACTTGATCTTTTTAAGGTGTACAGACTTGGCAAGGCTGACAATGATGCAGAATTATTTGATCAGATAATCAGCTATGTGGGGAATGACACAGAAAGGAACCTTATTGTAGCAGGCAATCTGAACTTACCAAATGTTAACTGGGAAGGTAATTTGAACGACAGAAAGCATGACAAACAAATGGTAAATAAGTTAATATGGGAAGGACAGCTGAATCAGAAAGTGGTGGAACCTACCAGAAGGAAATATATTCTACTGTAGACGAGGTGCTGATAAAGCCAGACGACCTCTAGGCTATAGAGAAACTGAAGTGATAGGTGGTACAAGTAATTGTGAAACTATCCTTGTCGTAGTTAAAAATAAATGTGATAGGAATGTCATAAAAGTAGGACTATTAGGCAATACCATATGGTGGAAAAGAGAGGCATGGAGACATTTTTTAAAAGCAATTACGATCAGTGGAAAATGGTAAATAAAAATGTAAACAGCCTATGAGATGGTTTTAAAGCAATTTTTGATGAGTGTGAAAACAGGTATGTACGTTTAAAGGTGGTAAACAATGGTAAGCACCCATTATAATAGGGAAGAGATGAATTAGGAGATGCAGATTAGAAAGAAATAGGTAGAAATGGTTGTGGGAGTACGGAGAGATTGAAGAAGCTTACTAGGAAACTGAATTTAGCAACAAAAGAAAGTCATCTAAGGATAACATCATATCAAACATATTTGGCAGCTATACGAATTTTAGGGAGCAATAGAAGGATATGTACAGATACTTCAAGCCAAAAACAGGTTCCAGGAATGACATTCCAGGGATCATTAATGAACAAGGGATGCATACATGAGAATTTACAGGAGGCAGAAATATCCATTCAGTAACATGTGAAGGTAGTTGGATGTAAGGATAATGTTCAGATAAAGGAGGCGACTAATACTTGTGAATTACTGAAATTTACCTATGATAATAAAGACATTTGCAAAAAGATACAAACATTGAAAGCCAGAAAAGCAGCTGGGAGTGATAAGATTTGTGGAGAAATATTAAAGGCAATGGGTTGGGATACAGTGGCAGATCTGAAATACTTATTTGATACTGTTTGCATGAAGGAGTGATGCCAAATGAATGAAGAGTTGCAATAGTACCCCAGTGTACAAGGGAAAGGGTGATAAAAATAAAGCAGATAATTACAGGCCAGTCAGCTTGACATGTGTTGCTTGTAAGCTCTATGAGATAATTCTTTGTGATTATAGTAGACACATTTGTGAAATTACTAACTAGTTTGATAGAAAGGGTTCAGGTTTAGGAAATGTTCTTCCAGTGAGGTTCAACTTGTAGGATTCCAGCAATATATATATAATTTAGATTCAGGAGGTCAAAGGGACTGCATTGTTACAGACCCATCTGAGGCTTTTGATACAGTAGATCATGGGAGATAACTGACTAAAGTGAGGGCTATTGGACTAGACAAAAGAGTGGTTGAATGGGTGGCTGAATTTCTATAAAACAGTACTTGGGGAATTAGAGTAGGTGAAGTGTTACCTGATCCTGTAATGATTAAGAGGGGGGGCGTGTCCTCAGGAGAGTAATATTTGACTTTTATGTTTTCTTATATTAAGGCATAAATTTTTACAATTTGTTTTAAGTTGCACCAACACAGATAGGTCTTATGTCAATGATGGGACAGGAAAGGCCTAGGAGTGGGAAAGAAATGGACGTGGTCTTAATTAAGATACAGCCCCAACATTTGCACAGTGGGGTTTGAACCCACTATCTCCTGGATGCAAGCCGACAGCTGCGTGCCCCCAAACCCACAGCCAACTCGCCTGGTAAATGATATGAATAAAGAACTGAAATCACAGATAAGGCTAGTTGTGGATGATGTTATACTGTATAGAGTAGTAAATAAGTTACAGGATTGTGAATGACTACAGAAAGACCTGAACAATGTCATAATATGGACAGCGGATAACGGTATGAAACACAGGATGAAAAGTCAGGCTGTATGTATCACCAAGAGGAAAAGTTCTTTGAGTTTTAATTCCTGTGTTAATGGGGTCTTACCAGAGACTTACACACCCTCTTCTTTATGTCCTTATTACGACCCCTATATACACTCATACTACATAGTATGCCATGGGTATGAAGCTGTAACTAGCTAGTGTTAATTTAAGGAATGATCTTCTTTGGGGTAATGACGTTAATGAGGTGTAAAGGAAGGTTACAGATATCTTCACATGGTTATGAGGGTATTCAGGGATCGTAGTAAGGATATAAAGAAGAGGGCGTGTAAGTCTCTGGTAAGATCCCAATTAGGGTCTGCAAATAATCTCAGCCATTGTGGTTGGGGTTAACTCCCAATGAGTAATCAGGGGAACCAGCCCCCTTCAGAGAGTGTACCTGGGTGGCAGACAGGGGGTTCCCTATAAGGATAATCTTCAGATCTAAGGACCAACAGGTAGCCCAATTCCTGGGGGCTTCAAAATACTGGGATACCCTCTCTCCAGGGGACATAAATGTGGAGGGCCCTAACACAGAGTAATATGCCCAACGGAAAAACAGGCGGAAGGGGATTCATTTCCAATGTTATGGTTTCTCAATGGCTGTGGAGGCGTAAGAGGGTAAAGCCAGACCATCTGGCTATAAAGGCACTACTCAACTAATTTGGAGTCTGCAGCAGTCCGTTGCAGTTTTGGAACTTGCTACTGCCTGGTGGATAAGATGACTGAGGAAACGTGTACAAGGGCATGTGTTGGGCCTTCATTATTTTCTAAAATGAGTGGAAATAAATGCGATTTGAACTAAAAGCATCTGAGAAATTGTGTACATTGTAGAGTTTGATCTAGAGGGTATCATCTGGACTGCATTTCAGTAGAGAGTGATAGTGTAAATAGTAATGCGTGGATTTGTAAACAATGTGTGGACGAGGTATCAGACGACATGTTGGATGCTGCAGATGGCGAGTATACAGTATGTGACGAATAGCGATTAGATTGTGTAAATAAAGCAGTGATACTTAAGGTAATGGAAGAGGACTTAAACGCTGCACAAATGGAAATCGTTTGACTGACTGCAATGAATGACGATCTTACACGACAGGTTAGTGAACTTAGTGGGGAGACCGAATTTAAACCTAGGTTAAGTGAGAAAATTATGTGTACGACTCTAGCTACAATGAACTCAAATCCAGTTAAATTTCAAACAGATTCATGGTCCTTAGTGAAACAAACAGTGAACAATTCATTTTAGAGGAGAAGATGACAACTGGGATGACGACAGTGGCGACTTCGACAACAAAAGGATGGAAAACAACGCTACCAAAGGAGCCACAAATTGGAGCGATGAATAAACCCAGATGAGGAAGATCTTGCTGATCGGAGAAAGTCGTGGATGAAAATGTAATAGAATTCTTCATTCCAAATTAGGAACAGGTAATGAAGTACAAAGTATTATTAAACTTAATCCTTTAAGGGAAATTATGAAAAAACATTGAAAGTAAGACAGAAAACTTGGGAGAAAAGATGTGCTGGTGATAATGGGGGAAACAAATTATGTAGGGCCAAATGAAAATGTAATTACTGAGGAATTGGATCATGCTGTAAGTCATTTGCTAAAATTAACACACAAAAACCAATGTAATTTTGAACGCTATACCACACAGACATGATATGCCTAACTTAAATCATGTTATTGAGAGAGCAAATATACGATAGGATTAATCAATGCATCTGAAATTGTAAACAGGTAAAGAATATTGATTAATTTTGAAAGTGAAAGGATACTTAGGGATCATTATTTTTACAAGGCATGGTCTTCAAATGAACAGGCATGGGAAAAATCAGGTGTGTGACAGGTCAGGGAAGTTAATTGAGAATTTGAATATGCCAGTAAGATTATTTTTTTCTTTTTTTGCTAGTTGCTTTACGTCGCACCGACACAGATAGGTCTTAGGGCGACGATGGGACAGGAAAAGCCTAGGAGTGGGAAGGAAGCGGCCGTGGCCTTAATTAAGGTACAGCCCCAGCATTTGCCTGGTGTGAAAATAGGAAACCACGGAAAACCATCTTCAGGGCTGCCGACAGTGGGGTTCGAACCCACTATCTCCCAAATACTGGATACTGGCTGGACTTAAGCGACTGCAGCTATCGAGCTCGGTCCAGTGAGAATTAGACAGAATAATAATCAGTGTACCGGAGGTACACCTGCTCTGTGCATTTAAATTAAGGGCCTTTTAGAAGGCCATCTATAACATGAAAAAAATGGAACTCATTTCTCAAGAAGTTTGAACATTCATCAACAGATGTCTCTACTATCAACTTATGTGCTCCCTCTGATGAGAGGATGAACTATTAATTTTAAGAGAAATTTTGTGAACATTGGTTTCCCACACTGTGTTGTTTGTAGATTGTTTTTGGTGTTCTAGGGTTACCAGCACTTCTAAACCTTCCTGCCAGCTTAAAATTGTAGCCAATAGGAAATTTTGTATGTTTATTTGAGTAACCAATCAGAATATTTTTATTTTTTTTTTACATTTATTTGTCCAATGGAAATTGTGGGTGTGTCAGGGCTTCAGCCCAGAGAAATCTGGAACCTTCCTCTCGGCTATAAGAGCTGGGACCGTTTGGGCCATGTTGTCTTTCGATAGCTCCAGTCCAGCAGTACAGTGTGTTAGTAGAGGTGGCAGGGGAGGGCTTGCCTCGTCCATCTCCGGAAGGTCCACCAGCTCAAGATAATGGCAGCCATATTTTAATCATGTAATAGTTTCAGAAAGTTAACTCGAGGGGAAGGTTTCAAAAAATCTTTCTTAATGTAATCCGGCCATGTAAATTCTACATCTGGTTTAAGATCTTAATTTAACTTAGGGAGTAAAGGGTGGGAACCCTCTTATATTCCCCTTCAACTTTGTCTTGAGGTGACTATGATTTTGTAAAGGTTAAATTTATCTTTTCCTTGTAATTTAAACTTTCTCACCATCTAGTCACCTCCATAGTATAGGCTTAGCCTCTGTAACTTAGGGCCATCAGCCCAAATAGGGTTTTAGGAATTTGTCAAGTGTATTTCAGAGGAGTGCAAGTGTTCACCTCATAACATTTTGATTTTCAGCCAGTAACTTTAACCTTTTCTTTTTTAACTAAGGCCACGTAGAATGGGTACTTGTTACCCCTGTTAAAATTAACTTCCATCATTCATTTCCTTTTAAATGCAACTGTTGAGCAGATAAGACAGTGAATACTGTTTGGTTTTGGTAAAATGTGGATTGTGCCATTAAGAGGCCTGAAATTGTAAAATGTTGAGAATAGGCTCCTAGAGAGTATTGTGTGGAGCAAAGACATTCTTCCTACTGTTGTAAATTTTGGAGCTCAGTCTCCTTGAGGAGTTATTGAAGGGAGCAAGTAGTGCTCTTGCTGAAGTTGTATCGAGGGAGCTTCAAGCTCATGTTGTTATGTTGTCTGCTCTAGACTTGTCATGAGCTCATGAGCTAAACTTTTGTACCTGACTATTTGTTATTGCTTAGTAAAATATAAAAACTGAAAAAAAAGAAAAACCTCGGAAAGAAATATATTCAGAATTTTGAAGTTTTAAATTTAATCTTTTCTATATCCACCCATTCATGCCCGCACCTTCTTTCACCTCTGCGTTCAACAGAATCCCCGGAACAAATGGTAGCAGAGAGTGGTTGAATGAGTCTGGATAAAGCCACTTTGGCTATTCATAGAATTCTAAACCAAACTCAATTTTTTTTTTTTTTCCGTTTCTGGAATTGTCTAAATTTTGACAGTTTTTCATTCACTATGTCTGATCCTAGGGAAGTCCTTGCACCATGGTATCAGCGCAAGGAGGAATTAATTTACAAACTTTTAATTAGGAAGGTCCAGTCTGGTGGCATGGTTGCTATAGTTATGGCTAAACTTAAAGAATCATTAGAGCTTCCCATTTGTATTCCAGTACTTGAGGAGAAGGATACCGATGAGGCTCTGTCCACTATCACCCACAATACCACCGAGCTAGCGTCTGTTTTAAGTTTTTTGAAGTAGGTGAACCTTCCACAAATCAGCTCAAGAGTGTTCTAGCTAGACTGTTCCATTTCTGCAATAGGGCTAGGGACCTACTGTCTCTAACGCTGAAGGACGAGCATGTTAGGGAAGCTAATAACTTAGCTGAACTCCTTTCTGATTTGTCAAACACGGTAAAACAATTGCTGTCAGCAGCCGCTAGTGCTAAGAGCGACTATATTCAAACAGTAAACTTATCTACGGACGAGGACCCTAGTAAAGCTGCTGAGTGTAGGAAATCTGTGGTTCCACAACAAACTTCTGCCCCATCTGAACAAGTGCCTGATGATCTACAACAACTTCCACCTTTCTGTATCCGTATCACAGCTTTTCAACCCCCTCAACCTCCAATGCTGTCCCCTATTGTTTCACCAGGTTTTAGCAGGTTGTCCCACCCCTTAGCCATGTTGCATAAGAGCACCTCAAAATTTTCGGTAAATTCAACTAACAATGTGATTTCCTTTCTAAGGTTTTTAGTAGAGTTCCAGGATCATGCTTTGGTGTTTGCTCTGTCTCATTCTCAAATTCTCCAAATTATTTACCCATACTCTGTGGGCGTCCTCTCAAATAAAATTGTGAAGGCAATAGCTGATAGATATTCTATAGAAGACTTCCATGCCCATCTCTTGGCCAATTTCATACCAACTATAGCTATGTCATCCTTAATACAAAAGTTCTATTTCAGAGTCCAAAGGTTGGACGAGAATTTGGCTGACTTCATCCAAGACAATGTTTTATACGAGGGTATTCGCCTTTCATTACTCAGGTCAAATGGTACAAACCATAGTTGAAGGGATTTCTCCATCGTACAGGTCGTATTTATGTTTCGCTTCTTGACCTCAAACCTTCTCTGAACTTGAGGCTATGGCAGTGTCAGAAGAGGGAGTCAGGTACGCTGATACATTATGAGTCACTAGGGAGCCTCCTCCGTCATCTAACAGTTCTCGGCCACCACCTTGCCGAACCTTCCCTCCACGAAAGTGTTATGCGTGCGGATCGGCAGAACATCTTCGCAATAAGTGTCCCTTTGTAAAACCTGGTGAACTAGGAATGGAGCAGGGCCATCCCAGGGATGTTTTAAGTGCGGATCATTCTCCTATCTGGCCAAAAATTGTATGTCACCTAACAGCACACCTTCCTGTTCTACTTCTAGTGTTGTCTCCACTAACTTAGGTGATAGAAAGTGACTAGTGCAGCTGGCTGAGTCACCAAGTTCAGCTTCACGAGGCTCAGCTCAGGTTAAGTCAGGCACTGAACTAGGTGAGGAAGAAACCCTCTCAAATTTATCTTTTGAAGGCCCAAGGGAATGCCTTAAAATCGCCTCTGAGACCCCAGGATTTGTGCCCTTTCTCAATATTGAGAAAAATAATGAACCCATCACTGCTCTATTAGACTCTGGAAGTGTGAGCTCTATTACTTCTGAGGAATGGTATTCCAAATTTAAAGTTTGTTGTAAATTTCCTGATTATTATTGTTTCTCTTCCGTCAAATGTGTTTCGGCAAATTTTTCAACTGAGAGTGCTGTCATGCAGAAAATTATTTAAAGTTAAAAACTTCATAATGGTCCGTATTGAATTGAGAACAACAATGATTGTCCATATTTTCAATACAAAACAGTTTTATGTTCTCGTTAAAACACAATACTTTTATTTTAGAACCGGTTTCGACACTGGGAGAGTGTCATCATCAGCCTATCTTCCAAATATGGTCAAAGAATACGTGGTACAAAATTTTTTTACATACATATTTTCCCCTTCAAATTTGGCCTACAATAAGTATTTATTGTGTCTGCATGTACGAGGCTATTATTTCATTAGCACAGGTGATATTTTTCCAATCCTGTGTTGTAGAGACGTTCTCATTTGTACAGAACCAGTCCTGCCAGCGAGGGAGCAGAGTATTGATTTTTTTATCGAGCTGTCAGCTGTCCCACTTGACCTACTGAGAGTAGTCAAGGTCGCCCAGATCTGAATTACGCATGTCCAAGTCTTCAAATGAAAGGTACTTTCGAGATTTGTAATGGCCTATCAGGTGCAAGACGACGGCCAATTACGAACCACTGTGGTGACGCCCTCATTGCAAAGTGCTTAAATACCCCAGTTTCAGAAGGAACACACTCCGATTCTCGTACTCTTACTTACGGATTTTTCTCACACTCTTAGTTGCTGCTGCTTTCGCCGAGCTCTGATTTATGATGCAGATACTCCGTCATTGGAATTAAAATATTTTTATTCGGCAGTGCAAATCAACTACGTTCATTAATACCTTAGTCAACGAGTCTGGCAGATTTTCACAGGCAAAGTTACGTGTCATTCATCTTTACAACTCATTGCGCGTGTGTGCAGAATATCTTCTAAAATTGCTTGTTAGTTTCAGTGTTTGAGTGCGTCAAGATGTTTCTACACTTTGAAGAGAAGACCTACCATGACTCTGCATTGAACATCACGGCTACAATGGTGTGTTAAAATGTAGGCGACTTTTGAGATGGGGAGGTAGCGACGGGAGCAGATAATCCACTACATGTAATCCAGAGATTCCAGATCACCGGCAGAGATCCAGTTTCATAATTCATTTAAGTACTATTTTTCTAATGTTTATCTGTTCATCTTTGTAGAAATAATATTTACTCATTCATTAGTGGTAATATTTCTTCTAGTCTTGCAGTAGTCTTGAATATTTTCATCCTTCTTTCACATGGGATATGGTAGTATTGTCGTGTGTGTGAGCGATTATTGGTCTCTATTAGAATAGCTAGAACGTGCATGTGTCTTCTACGATTATTCTAACTGTCCCATTTAATAGTCCAGTGTGATTTAAAAATCATTGTCCTCATCGATAATTAATAATTTAATTTGAAGATTTTTTTTTTTTTCGGAAGTCGTGCGAGGCAGATTTACGGCATGTTTTGTTACGCCAGATTTCTATATAAAAATTTCTTCTTGTATGATTTAAGGCGTTTTAATGTCATCTGGCATATTGTCGAACCCTAGTTTACGCGAATTTGAGATCTAGCACGTCTAATAATAATAATAATAATAATAATAATAATAATAATAATAATAATAATAATAATAATTTCACCTCGGGTTAAATGAATAAGGGTCATGAGTTTAAATATTGCTTGATCTTGGGTGTAAGATGTTAATGTGTGCTCAATTAGGATGAACATGAGCCCGGAATATGGCAGAATCTTGACGGATCATTTACTGTATTTTATTGACTTGAGAATGGATCATTTACGAGGACGATTTGAAAAGCTCTTGGAATCACCGCTAGATGTCAGTGCTAGAGCAACAAGGTTCCCGCGCAATAATCACACATCCTTTGTGAGTGAACACGTGGCGTGTCAGTGCTCTAGCTGCAGGAGTGTGGTAGTGACGACTCTTTGTAGTTGTTCCCGCGTAGTGATTTGTGACAATGGAAAAAACTGAGATTCGAGCAGTGATTAAATACTTTGTAAAGAAAGTTATGAAAGCAAAGGAAATTCATGCCGACTTTCAGAACACACTGGCAGACTCTGCTCCTTCATTTTCAACTGTTGCAAAGTGGACCAGCGAGTTTAAATTTGGTCGGGAGAGCTTGGATGATAATCCGCGTAGTGGACGGCCAAAAAGTGTTACGACCCCAGAATTTATTGCAAAAGTGCATAAAATGGTCATGGAGGATCGTTGACTGAAAGTGCGGGAGATTGCTGAAGCTGTAGGGATGTCTTCTGAACGGGTATATTATATTTTAACCAAAGAATTGGGTATGAAAAAATTATCCGCAAGATGGGTGCCGCGGCTCTTGACATTGGACAATAAAAGCACCAGATCGGAAATGTCCGAACAAGGTCTGGCCCGTTTTCAGTGCAACCAACAAGATTTTTTGCGCTGGTTTGTGACTACAGATGAAACTTGGGTCCACTACTATACCCCAGAGACAAAACAGCAGTCAAAGCAGTGGAAACATGCTGATTCACCATACCAAAGAAAGCAAAGGCAGTGCGTTCGGCCGGAAAGGTCATGGCCTCAGTTTTCTGGGATGCAAAAGGCATTCTGCTGATAGATTATCTTCCTACTGGCCAAACAATTACGGAGCAATACTATGCAAACCTCCTAGACCAACTACAGGAAAAGATACGTGAAACAAGGCCTAGTTTGGCAAGGAAAAAGGTCATCTTTCATCAGGACAACGCTTCGCCGCACACAAGTGTTATTGCCATGGCAAAACTTCATGAACTGGGGTACGAATTGTTGCCACATCCACCTTATTCACCTGATTTGGCACCATCAGACTTTCATCTATTCCATCTATTCCCCAAGCTGAAAATTTTCCTCGGTGGACGGAGATTTTCTACAAGGGAAGAACTGACAGCCAAATTGGAGAGGTATTTTGCAGGCCTGGAGGAATCTCATTTTCGAGATGGGATCAAGGCATTGGAACATCGCTGGACCAAATGCATTAGTCCACAGGGAGACTATGTTGAAAAATAAAAGCAGTTCCACCGAGGTAAGATACTTAATTCTAGTACATTCCGAGAACTTTTCAAACCACCTACGTAAGTTACTGTATTTTATTGACTTGTGGATTCATTTATTGAATTTATTTGAAGAATACGTATGGGATAAGACATAATTTCTTCAAGTGTGAGCACGTGTTAATTGATGGGCATGGAAATGAGTAATAATAATGCCGTGACTCATGAACCATGAAAGCGAATGCTAATATTTGACCTGTACCATGTGCATTTCTGTAGATGACAATTTTTCCAGATATCAACCGCCGATATTATCGTGACCAACGTTGTAAAATTTTATCATCTTTGACCAAGTGATCATCCAGACTTCATGACAATTCTGAGAGACATGAATGGATTTTTCTTTACCGGATACCGTCATCGAGAGAATTCAGTTGCCTAGGATAAAAGTCAAAATATAATATTCAAAGTCTAGAATTCGTTGTAAATAATGTAAATAATTCTTGTGTGCCTTAGTGTGAATGCTGTGCATGTGGTAGTAATTTCGGTGAATTATGATATGTTTTTCTTGACTGTGGTTGTGACCCGGCCACGTGTTCGTTACGTTGGGTCCTGTTTATCAGCATCGTTGTTTGAGTTGATTTAATTTTTGAGAGTTGAACCTTAAGTAAATTTTATTTTGAGATTAAGTTGAGAAAAGTTCAGAATATCATACAGTAATGAATAAGAAAGAATTATGTCAGTGGACAAGATTCACTATTATTGTACAGCTTACAATGCTAAAAATCCTCAGGATGTCAGATGTTAAAGATTGACATCATGTTTTGTTCAATCGAATATTAAAGAAAGTTTCATAGTAATAATTACTATACAAGCACAATTTTGTGAAATTAAGTCAGATAGAGACTTCTTTGAGTAATGTTTCCGATAAAAATTTTGTTTATTTTTCCAATTTAACGGATATCATGTTTAATTCAGTTCTCTAAAGGAGTAGAGTTTTCATTTGAGGAAATGAATGTTAATACAAGCGGATCTGATATTTTAGACACTTAAAACTAGCATGAGACAGACAGCTTTTTGAGACTGAATTATTTTTAACTTGTAAATATTAACGACATTGTGAGAGGAGATCCTCCCATAGAAAGTTTACTTTTTTCCTTGTGTTTCGTTAGAAGTAGGCTAATATCCATCTGTATATTTGCAGAATTATTGACATCAAAGCTATTTGGAGGAATTAAATGCTGTATTCGAATGAACCGGCAGAGGAGAACCAAAAATTTGATTTTCCGTCAAGATTTGTTTAAATTTAATTTGTTATTGTTTAAGTGCTAGTTGATAATTAATGTCAGAAACCTGTTGTTTGATACTTTTGTATTATTGTCGCTAGTCCTTGTCTCTTTCCCTGCCCTAGGCGTCTCCGAAGACCGCAAAAGTAGTTAGTGGGACGTAAAACAAATAACATTATTATTATTACTTTCCCTGCCCTCAAAATAAGCAAACCAGACAACGAACGGTCCACCCGTGAGACTCTCGTTCTCTGGCTGAGTATGCCCGGTAAAAAGGGGACAATATAGATTATAAAACCTTAATGCTATTGACTGAGAAAATAAGACAGAATGATAGAGTTAAAAATATGAGTCTACTGTTACTGACAAGATGAAAACTTGAGAGTCTTATGCGATCTTAAATGAGAATGAACACAAGTATATTGTTAAAACTTTCTTGATCCACTTTGTTTCTGGTAATTGAAACCTTGAAAGACTTGTTAATAGCGACAAGCACAAAATACATGCAGGGTCTTGATTATGGATAAAATCTTTAAAACTTGAACGGACGATCTAATGAGTCCATCTAGGAAGAAGTGTCGTGTATCATTTGAGAGCAATGAAACTATAATTAATGAACTGAGTCTGATTGTACTGAGTTTATGTTGTTCCCTGTTGCAAGAGGAGGAGAACCATGCAGGTGGAGGTCACTAGTTGGAAATGTGATGAATATTTCTCAGTCCACTGCGGATTCTGAAGCATAAAGAAAAGGAAAATGGGCTGATTAGAGATGCAAGGAACGTGTGGAAAGATCTGGAGGGAAAAAAAAAAAGACAATAACGTGTAGTATGGAATTCACCTTGCGCAGCCTGCTGCGGGGCTCGAGCGTGTGTAGGAACTGGGAGCTGGAACGTATATGGATCAAGAGCTTGGCGTGAACAGGGATAAGCAGGAGAGGGGAGATGGTCCTGAGGAAGGGGGGTGAGGGGTAATTGTGTGGGGCGGATCTGGAGGACGATGTGATAGGGGTGTGTAACGTGAGAGTGTTATGTATGATGCAAAATATCAAACTTTTATCTACAATTTTAATGGTTGCGAAAGCTGTAATAAGGAAATCAAAAATTATTTTAGATTTCTCAGTTATGTCATTCAGATTTAGATTAGAGTTGAAGTACTGATCCAGGAGAGTAAAACAGTTGTTGGTGACATCAAGTAAAGAGCCTTTACTTAATGTTTCCAGGATCTCTATATCCTGTTCTATACTGATGCAACTGTGTTTTAAGTTGTTAATGTGCTGACCCACTGCAAAAATCTATTATTTAAATTGTCTTTGGACATAAAGAACTAAACATTAACCGCTCTATCGCCAGATTCAATGGCTTCAACATACTATTTATGGAACGAATAATTAACATATTCAGATATCACCTCAAATCAACTTTACCAAAAGAGAAATCCACTCCTGACGTATACTCAACTTTCACTTTTAATAAAGATGTATATAGCATTGCGAACATTTTTAAAAGAACATAACGCCAAAATTTAATTTCATACCAACAACAGGAATATGGAGGTATTACATAACCCTGCTTCAGTAAATAAATCCAACATTTTTCTAAGATCAGGTGTCTATAGATTCAGCTGCAACAACTGTAATTGTTCTTACATAGGACAAACTGGACGGAATTTCAAAATCAAGTACGAGGAACATGTCAATGCAATAAAACATAAATAGGTTGTCTCCGGTGGGTCAACACATTAACGACTTAAAACACAGTTTCATCAGTATAGAACAGGATATAGAGATCCTGGAAACATTAAGTAAAGGCTCTTTACTTGATGTCACCAAAAACTGTTTTACTCTCCTGGATCAGTACTTCAACTCTAATCTAAATCTGAATGACATAACTGAGAAACCTAAAATAATTTTTGATTTCCTTATTATAGCTTTCGCAAACATTAAAATTGTAGATAAAAGTTTGATATTTTGCATCATACATAACACACACTCACGTTACACACCCCTATCACATCGTCCTCCAGATCCGCCCCACACAATTACCCCTCACCCCCCTTCCTCAGGACCATCTCCCCTCTCCTGCTTATCCCTGATCATGTCAAGCTCTTGATCCACATACGTTCCAGCTCCCAGTTCCTACACACGCTCGAGCCCCACAGCAGGTTGCGCAAAGTGAATTCCATACTACACGTTATTGTCTTTATTTTTTCCCTCCAGATCTTTCCACACGTTCCTTGCATCTCTAATCAGCCCATTTTCCTTTTCTTTATGCTTCAGGATCCGCAGTGGACTGAGAAACATTCATCACATTTCCAACTAGTGACCTCCACCTGTACTGTTCATCTCCTGCAACAGGTAACAACACAAACTCAGTACAATCAGACTCAGTTCATTAATTATAGTTGCACTGCTCTCAAATGCTCTACGACACTTCTTCGCATATGGACTCAAAAGATCGTCCGTCCAAGTTTTAAGGATTTTATCCACAATCAAGACCCTGCATGTATTTTGTGCTTGTCGCTATTAACAAGTCTTTCAAAGGTTTAATTACCAGAAACAAAGTGGATCAACCAAGTTTTAACAATATACATTATGTGCTCAAAAGTATCCGGACACCTCGCTGAACATAATGTACAAGTTTGTGGCGCCCTTCATCGGTAATGCTGGAATTCAATATGGTGTTGGCCCACCTTTAGCCTTGATGACAGCATCCACTCTCGCAGGCATATGTTCAATCAGGTGCTGGAAGGTTGCTTGGGGAATGGCAGCCCATTCTTCATTGAGCACTGCACTGAGGAGAGGTAGCAATGTCGGTCGGTGAGGCATGGCACGAAGTCGGCGTTCCAAAACATCCCAAAGGTGTTCTATAGGATTCAGGTCGGGACTCTGTGCAGGCCAGTCCATGACAGGGATGTTATTGTTGTGTAACCACTCCGCCACAGGCCGTGCATTATGAACAGGTACTCGATCGTGTTGAAAGATGCAATTGCCATCCCCGAAGTACTCTTCAACAGTGGGAAGCAAGAAGGTGCTTAAAACATCAATGTAGGCCTGTGCTGTGATAGTGCCACACCACACAACAAGGGGTGCAAGCCCCCTCCATGAAAAGCACGATCACACCATAACACCACCGCCTCCGAATTTTACTGTTGGCACTACACACGCTGGCAGATGACGTTAACTGGGCATCCGCCATACCCACACCCTGCCAACGGATCATCACATTGTGTACCATGATTCGTCACTCCACACAATATTTTTCCACTGTTCAATCGTCCAATGTTTACGCTTCTTACCACAAGCGAGGCGTCGTTTGGCATTGACCTGCATGATGTGTGGCTTATGGGCAGCCGCTCGACCATGAAATCCAAGTTTTCTCACCTTCCACCAAACTGTCATAGTACTTGCAGTGGATCCTGATGCAGTTTGGATGGTCTGGATAGATGCCAGCCTATTACACTTTACGACTCTCTTCGACTGTCGGCGGTCTCTCTCGGTCAACAGATGAGGTCGGCCTGTGCGCTTTTGTGCTGTACGTGTCCCTTCAAGTTTCCACTTCACTATCACATCAGAAACAGTGGACCTAGGGATGTTTAGTTGTGTGGAAATCTCGCGTACAGATTTCTGACAAGTGACACCCAATCACCTGACAACGTTCAAAGTCTGTGAGTTCAGCGGAGCGCCCCATTCTGCTTTCTCACGATGTCTAATGACTACTGAGGTCACTGCTATGGAGTACCTGCAGTTGGTGGCAGCACAATGCACCTAAAATGAAAAACGTATGTTTTTGGGGGGTGTCCAGATAATTTTGATCACATAGTGTGTGTTTTCATTCTCATTTAAGATCGCATAAGACTCTCAAGATTTCATCTTGTCAGCAACAGTAGACTCATATTTTTAACTCTTATCATTCTGTCTTATTTTCTCGGCCACTAGCATTAAGGTTTTATAACCTACTGTATATGTATGTAACAATTTTTTGTACCACATGTTCTTTACCCTATTTGCAAGATTGGCTGATGATGACACTCGCCCAGTGTCGAAACCGGTCCCAAAAAGAAGTGTACCAGGCGAGTTGGCCGTGCGGTTAAGAGCGCCCAGCTGTGAGCTCGCATCCAGGAGATAGTGGGTTCAAATCCCACTGTCGGCAGCCCTGAAGATGGTTTTCTGTGGTTTCCCCATTTTCACACCAGGCAAATGCTGGGGCTGTACCTTAATTAAGGCCACGGCTGCTTCCTTCCCATTCCTAGGCCTTTCCCGTCCCATCGTCGCCATAAGACCTGTCTGTGTCGGTGCGACGTAAAGCAAAATAGCAAAAAAAGAAAGAAAAAAAGAAAAAGAAAGGAAGTGTTGTGTTTTAACTAGAACATAAAACTGTTTTGTACTGAAAAGGTGGATACCTTAAATTTGTCTTTATCATTGTTATGCAGAAAAGTATATTTAATAAATTGATTCGATAATTAATACATTTTCTGGTGTCCGTTATTTGTAAAGCAAGTAACTAGCACCAAACAAAAAGTTCCCGAATGTATGTACGAGACAGCTGAGCTGCCTTTGCAGCTGGAGTTGATACCCATTTGCCGCAAAACAGCGGAATGAAAGATTGCGATTGTCAACGAATTTGCACAAATGTTAATATTTCTGTTGAATTCCATTCCGCTATAAAAAATATTTTTGGCAGAAAATTCTGTTCTGTTGGATATGATTCGTGTGATCATCATCTCGATCTTCCATTTAATGACAAGTATGTGCTGTGAACATGCAGCATGCCTGCCTGTGTATATTTCTCGCCAGCACTGAAAGCAGTGTGTGAACGTGCATGTTTCTCGAATTTCCTTTATTATTACAGTTTATGAATTTCATATTCTATTGTTCCATATTCACCATATGTATCACACAAAAATTTCCTTAAACACAAATCTAACAATCTATTAAAATGATACATGATTTGGCCCTCATTAGGCCTTCTTCAGCCATAAATAAAAATACCAATGAACAAATAAAATGGTGAAAAAACAAATGATGTAACATAATTGTTTAAATTTCTTGTAAATAAAAGGAAGTTGTTGCACCAACACGGATAGGTCTTATGGCGACGATGGTATAGGAAAGGGCTAGGAGTGAGAAGGAAGCGGCCATGGCCTTAATTAAGGTGCAGTCTGGTGTGAAAATGGAAACCATCGAAAACCATCTTCAGGGCTGCCGACAGTGGGGATCAAGCCCACTATCTCCCGAATGCAAGGTCACAAGTTGTTCATCTTGATGCGAAAAAATCCATTAAGATTGGTAGAAACAGTCTCGTAGAAAAACATGTATGAAGGCACTCATTTTTAGAAACTTGTCACACAGTATATCTTCTTGGATACTGAAGAATATAGAGTTTTGTTTGAAAAAAATTTCTGTGTCCGAAGCAGATAAAATATTCCCTTGGTAATGAAATATTTAAATAACACACTTGGTGGGAAAATGAATGGTCTTCGAATTTCACAGGGAATTATAAGAATGAAAGCCTTGGAAGAAGCGTTGTTGCGCCAGATAACGCGGCAGCAATTTAAAGCAAGTGTAATAAATAATAAATAATGTTATTGGCTTTACGTCCCACTAACTACTTTAAAGTTTTTTGAGACACAGAGATGTCGGAATATAGTTTCGCAGGAGTTCTTTTACGTGCCAGTAAATCTACTGACACGAGGCTGAAATATTTGAGCACCTTCAAATACCACCGGATTGAGCCAGGATCGAACCTAACAAGTTGGGGTCAGAAGGCCAGCGTCTCAACTGTCTGAACAACTCAGCCCGGCAGAAGCAAGTGTAGATGGATTGTAAGGTTCAGTTGGAGGCATGGCCTAAAACTTTGTATAAGAACAACACTATCACAGAGGCTGCCAAGCGATTTTAGTAAAAAGATTGTAGAATATCACTGGCACGTAATTAGTCTTTGTATGCAGCACGATTATTTGCAGTCTGATATAGATGTCGATTCCCATAGGGAAGATGAAATATTTCTCCTGAATGAGTAAATTTATAATACCAATATAATGGTCCGTTATTGGACATTTTTTCCAGGTAACTCATTCATGGATGCCTGCGTTTCGCCCTTGCGTGTTAAGTTGGGCTCATCAGTTGGTACTTAGCACTCCTACCAAGACGCAAGGCTAGTACAGACCGTGGAAGCCATTGCATAGGCTACTTGAAGCCACCAGCAGTGCCAATGCACTATGAAAGACTATGTCTCATTTCCAAAAATTGATGCCTGCCTGGCCATCAGATGATATAGATTATATGAGATAAGATAGATTATATTGGTATTATATTGGTATTATATTGGTATTATATTTGCAGTCTCAAATCGGGAATGCAGACGAAACACCAGTGTACTTTGATATGCCTTCCAACACTACAGTTGATCCAACAGGTTCGAAATTTGGTTAATTAAAACCAGGGCAGTGAAAAATTTTGAATAACATTGATGTTGGCAGTACAGACTGATGAAAGGAAGCTTCCACCATTCGTAATACTGAACAGGAAGAATCTGCCAAAGGAAAAGCTTCCAAGTGGCATTAAATTCAGATATAACAATAAAGGCTGGATTTATGGGGGAGTTGCTGAAAGAAATGTGGAAAAGGTGACAAGGTGTACTCCTGAAACAAGGTCTATGTATGGATGCATTTACAGGGCATTTGACACCAAATGTGAAGGCAGCTGTTTCTGAACTTAATACAGATTTAGTGATCATACAAAGAGGCACTAACTCCCAGCTACAGGTAGTTCATGTCATCATGAACAAACCATTTAAAGACCACCTCTGACGCCTCTACGAGGAATGGTTGCTTGCTGGTGACTGTCCCTTTACTCTTTTGGGTAAGCTGAAGAAATCAGCTGAGGCATTATGTGGCAATGGATCAAGACTGCATGGAACAACAGCTCATCAGGTGTAATTGCCCTTCAATTATGTTAAATTAATTGTACCAGTCACTCTGTTCATAATTTTATTCTTTTCCATTTAATTCTAGTATCAATTGTGCATGGTTTGAAGAAGTGTTGTTTGTCTAACAAGATGGATGGATCAGAAGATGACATTTTTTGGAAAGAAAATTACAAACTTTTAGAGTCAAGTGATGACTAAAAACAAAATTAAGACTGTTTTTCATTATGACATAATTCCTTATACAGTAGGCTATTAGGTTGGCAATGTATTATTAGTATTAGTTTGCACCATTCATACTGGATGCCTAACTGTGTTTCATGTCATAACACTTTAAAATGAGACTCCTACGAGTAATTAAAGCATTTTTTCCCTGAAAATTAAGATCAATTTTAGTAGGTCATCCGACCTATATTCGGGTAAATACAGTATTCGCTGTCTTACATCTCAGTTGTTAGTTTCACAGTAAATGCTCACCAGATATGATTCTATTTGTGCTGTGTTCATTTCCTTAAGATCATGCCATCTATCGTGCATGGGTTACCCAATGTTGCTCATGTAGCAGAATGACATACTTCACTGGACTTTTCAGGAAATTATATATTTTGATTTGAGGAAAATCATTCTGAAAACTTCTCCAGGAGAAAATTGTAGTTAAGTAAGTACTGGTATAAAGAAAACAGTCACCTGATATGTAAATTGTCCATTTTAAACCATCTTCCTTTCTCTGCAATCCAGCAAACTATAATATCTTATGAATTTATAAGAATATTCAGTTAAAATCTCATCCAATGACAATATTCATTTTACTGCCATTTTAGGATAATGAAATGAAATGATAATGAAATGAATCTACTATATCTCAGAATATATGAACAAACTAAGAAGAAATTATTTCAAATATAAATCATCTTCACTTAAAATTCTGTCCACAAAATATTAGTTAATAGGTTTTGCTTTTCATGCATATCTAGACTTTTCTACTTTCCCTACAAATGCTACAGAATACTGCAACTTAATTCAATGCAAAAAGTTAACATGAACATGAAAATTCGTCTTACCAAAGCTTTTATGCTACCAAGATTATGCAGAAGACCTTGAATAACTTGTCGTCTCTTGTAATTAGCTAGAATGCCCAAGCTCGCCGTAGTAAATTGCCGCTTGGCCAAACTGAGATCTCTTCTTCCTTCACGACATATCCTTAATGCATAAGTAAGTTCATTGTGTATCTCCTTAAATCTGAAACAAGAGTAAGGTATCATTTTATATTTAGCAAATATATCTTGAAACAAAACCAGGTCATATCACCAAGAGCAAGGTACAGGAGACTAATACCCGGAAAGTGGCGGTGGGTGTACTAGCCTTTCTTTCCTTAAAGGGCATGTGAACTTTTGGCCATCAAATCCATGTGTCTGCCAGAAATAAGTGCACAATATAAACTATGTTATAGCAACAAACAACAAACTGTCAATTTGTAAATGACAACCTTATAAAATGGAGATTATGCTATTTATGCATCATATAGAGCCATTTGCACATGTTGGTAATGTAGCATAAGCAACAGGCAGTATGTATAGGCGGGAAAAGATTGAAAATTGAAATGAATTGAAATGAACATAACCACCACCACCACGGTTTATTTTAAACATGCCATATTGCACTGGTAAACAAAATTTTACTTTTTGTTTGTGACTCGGTCAACTCTACGTGTAACTGGTTCCTTTTCCCCTAAAATGGAGGAAAATCAATGATATAACAATTCTGATTTGTTTTTATGGTCAGCGTATTGATAGTTAATTTAATGCATTTTCCTTGATTGTTTACCATAATTTTATTCTGTATGATCAATAAATTTTCTCACCAGTTTAGGATGCCAGACGGAGTTCCCCTAAATCAGTAAAGGGCACAGTAGAACCGTTGCAATGTGAAAAATAAATGTTCAAAACATAATTTTTTAAATTGTGTATTTTTGTAAATATTGTTACTTTTTCCATGAAACAAAGACATTTACTGTATGCTATCTCAAAATGCAAATGCAAATGGATGGGTAACATACATTTCAACTGACAACTGACAACCTATTGTAACTAGAGGATATTGGACATTTCAAACAATGGACCACACTTGTCTTTTTCATGACAGTATTCAGTTCTTGTTTATTGACAGATTGACAGATTTTACATCTTTTAGTAAAATTCCACATATATGCACTCAAAGTACAGGATACCAGGGCAAAATGATCATCGTTAATATCTGCTCGATAGGTGGTGCCATCGTGTGGAGAATTCGAATGTAAGTCTTCAGTTGAGGTCACTTCTGTGTTGTGAATTAGATTTGTTCAGCTTAATTTTTGAAAATTTTAGACATGAAAATGTTGTTTTAAGTCATCTTGATCTAAGGTAAGCGATTGTTTTGCATTTTTTGTCCCCCACTGTGTATAACTGAATTTATTCACGAGTATGAAAGTGTCTTGAGCATTGCTTGCTGACTCTTCATTTCATCCACATTAGATGGCATTTAGGTGTCGCATTGTGTTTTCTGCAACAGGAGCAAATGGAGCATAATATTGATGCGACGTAAAGCCAATAGCAAAAAAAAAAAAAAAAAAAAAAAAAAAAAAATTATTATTATTATTATTATTATTACATTAGATTCTCAGAACAGGGCATGACGGCACAGCCCTCAGGCTGCTTTGCCTCTCACCAACATGGACCAGGTTCGATTCCAGTTTAATGCATTTGAGAATTTCACAGTAAATGTCATGTCTGCTGGTTCGAATTGCACGTAAGTAATAGGTATGGTGGCTTAAAATGACCCAATTAACAGTCACGTAAAGCTACAAGCTTCCTTCCACACAGAGTACCAGATACTCGACCTACCAAACTGAGGTAAGGGGCTGTCGAGTTGGGAAAATGAAGAGTTTTACGGACTCATTTCAGGTTTCATTTCCATAAACCCATTGTTTTGTTTCCACGATAAGTTTAACTAAAAGAAGTTTGTGCAGGTACTGCATATCATTCACCTTGACAATCTATCCTTGGTGGAAAGTTCACACCATGCAGTGCTATCACTGGAAACACCAGACATATAAGCAGTGCATGATGCCGAATTGACGCCAACTGTGCCAGTTTCAAAACATTACCTTTGGGACAGGTAGAAATTTCCCCATACAGTCAATTTTTACAATCTGTGCACAGCGAAGGTTGGATTATGTGTCAAATGTGCAAACAATGGATTCATGATCAATGTGCTGGAGATGGAGATGATGATGATGATGATGATGCTTTTATTTTTGATAGGCCTAATTGTAAGCCTAACAGAAAAGGATACCCACTAAACCGTAGGAAGTTAAATGTCTAAAGTGATCCTTCTGTTTTTATTATTTCACGTATTCTTGAAAACATTATTTTAACCTGGATCCACCCAGCGTACCATATATGGCATGGCAAACTACACCGTCTTCTTGAACTCTTATTATTGAAACCACGCGCACTGTATTGTTTACTACGGTATTGTCGTGTTCAGAGAAGTCCCGCCTAACATCTTACGTTGTTTGTTTTAGTATATCGTGCTCACTGGTACGGTATAGCACCATAAAAAGAAGTCTTGCTCCAATGAGTGCAAGTAATGGCTGCACGTTTGAATTAAGTAATTCCTGTTTTTCTTCTATAGTTATTTATATGGACCCTGTTTTGCTATATTTTTCTCTCAGGTGCTTATATGTATGGGGATTAGCTCAGATATGTCTTGGTGATGATTGGTATCCTTTCATTTGAAGTAGAAGTTTGGTGGTACTTATCTGGCACGCTGGGTGGAAGTGCTGTCTTTCTGCCCGGCACAACTAAGCCTATAATTGTTATAGTTCTGATGTTCCTTTACGTTCATTTCATTCTTCTTTATCAACCTAGCAACGCATAATAGTGTACGCTATAAGTTATATGTTTTAATTTAACCATTCTTAATCACACAGAGTAAATTTTTCACATAAATTTGACACTGCATTGCAGTTTTCTTGTTGAAATGTATCTGTTATGCAGTAATTCATCCTGTCTTTTTACGTGTTTCATATTTATGGGTTCATATATGTTTCTAGGAGAATGTAATTATGAGAAGTACTCGACTTGTTGGAAAATGATGAACTTTCCGACGTAGAAAATGTATTCATCGAGCCTCCAGACTAAGTGATCACTTAGTTTCTGAATCAAACAAATATGCCAGCTTTTTGAACTGTCCTTCTCCGAATATTACTCGGCAAGAAATGAAAGTTTTCAATGCAATTTTGATTTTATTTGGGCACAATACTGTTCCTTCAAAGAGATCACACTGGAAGGATGCGTGTGATGTGCACCATCTGTGGTGGCAAGTGCTATGCGGCGAAACAAGTTTCTTGAAATTTGCCGTTTCATTCACTGTGCTGATAACACGAACCCAAATTTCAACAACAAAATGTGGAAGTTAAAACCTCTGATTGTCCTTCTACGTGCTCGTTTCATGGAAAACTTTCGAGCTGAGGAGCACTTGTCATACGATGAGTGTATGGTGCCATATTTCGGGAGGTATTCCTGCAAACAATTTAAAAGAGGAAAATCTATTCCTTTTGGTTTCAAGGTATCGTGTCTAAACACTCGGCATGGATGTCTTGTAGATTTTTAAGTATACCAAGGAAAAAATCCTAATGTGAATGCTGAGTATGAAGCAGAATTTGGGAAGTGCACAGTCCCCCTTGTAACAATGTTGGATAACCTTCGACCGGATCTGAAAAATTTGCTCTTCAAATTATACTTCGACAATTTCTTCACTGGAATGGCATTGCTAGCACATCTTGGTGCACGGGGATATGGTACTACAGGCACACTTTGAGAAAATCGCATTCCTAAGAATTGTAATCTGAAACCTTCCGCTACCATGAAGAAAGAAAAACGGGGTACATATGATTACCTAAAGAACTTGGAGGAAGGTGTTCAGGTTTGCCGTTGGGTGGATAATTCAGTAGTAACCATAGCATCTGCACGATATGGAGTGCACCCTGAAAAACAGGTATCTCGTTATGTGAAGGAAAAAGGACAGGCTAGAGGTGGAAAATTCCGAGTGTCTCAACCATACCTGATTTCTCAGTACAATATGGGTATGGGAGGTACTGATTGTATGGGTCGTAACTTGACAGATGTGCGAGTAGGAATGCGAGGAAAAAAGGGTGGTGGGCAATATCTGCCTAGATCGTCAAAGTAGGAATGCATAATGCATGGCAGCTGAAACACATGTCCCGAGAAGGCATTTCTCACCTTGATTTTCGACGAGCAATTGTCCAGACTTATCTCACGCTACAAAGCTGCTCCCTTGTTCAGCAGATCTCATTGTTTTGAACAGTGCAGGAACTTCGGTACGATAGAATTCATCACTTGCCTTCTACAATTCCAGGAGGGAAGAGAAGAAAATGTGTGTCAGAAAATTGCCTTGCTAGGCCTAGAACCCACTGTACCTAGTGCAATATAGGTTTATGTGTACACTGTTTTACTAATTACCATACACCCATGAAGACTAGACTTTTCACACTCATTCTCTTGATTTGAGAAACTCGAGAAGTACCTGACGACTTGAAGAATGCTACCACATCCATCACTGTCTTCAAAAAAGGTGATCATAGCGTATGTGGGAACTACTGTAGTATATCACTTTTGTCAATTGCAGTTAAAATTCTTGCAAGAATTCTATTAAACCAGCTCCGAGTTATCTCAGAGAGGATTTTGCCTAAATCCCAATGTGGTTTCCGAACCTCCAGAGGCACAACAGATATGATCTGTGCTAGACAACTCCAGGAAAAATGCAGAGAGCAACAGCAGCCTCTGTATTTAGTTTTTTATGATTTGGAAAAAGCCTTTGATTCAGTACCATGACCTGCTATGTGGAAAGTATTGAGACATTTTGGATGTTCTGAACATTATGTGGAATTTTTTTTGCTAGTTGCTTTACTTCGCACCGACTCAGATAGGTCTTATGGCGACGATGGGACAGGGAAGGGCTAGGAGTGGGAAGGAAGCGGCCGTGGCCTTAATTAAGGTACAGCCCCAGCATTTTGCCTGGTGTGAAAATGGGAAACCACGGAAAACCATTTTCAGGGCTGCCGACAGTGGGGTTCGAACCTACTATCTCCCGAATACTGGATACTGGCCGCACTTAAGCGACTGCAGCTATCGAGCTCGGTACATTATGTGGAATTGGTTCAAGCTCTTCATAATGGCATGTCTGGACACGTTCTTCATGGTAACTCAGTATCAGATTTAGTTCCCAATCACTCATAGATTGAAACAAGGCTGTGTGGTTGCTCCTACACTCTTTGCACTGTGCATGGCTGCCATGCTGCATGAATCATCTGCAAACAACTTAGGCATGGAGATTAAAATTCATTTTGATGGAGGCCTTTTCAATCTGGCAAGACTTCGCACACAAAGATGTACTCTGGATACCCGGGTAACAGACCTGCAGTATGCTGATGACATCACATCTACTGCCCTAACACCTGCAGAACTACTACAGTCAACTGCTTTAAAACTGCATGTGATCGCTTTGGTCTTGCCATTAATGCGAAGAAACGAAGGTACTTGCACAACCTGACCCAGGATTAACTCTTCCTGAGTTAAGTATCTCCACCTTAGATATAACACTGGAGCAGGTTGATCACTTTTCATATCTTGGAAGCATCATGTCTAAACGGTGCACCTGCAAACAAGATGTTGATAAAAGAACTGGGGCTGCTCATGCAGCATTCGGACGGTTAATGCACAGAGTCTTCATGAATAACGACCTAAAACGGCAAACAAAACTCATGGTGTACAAAGCTGTTGTCATTTCCAAGCTTCTGCATGGCTGTGAAACTTAGACACTCTATCGCCGTGATATCAAAAAACTTTAGCACTTCCACCAACAAAAAATTAGATACATCTTGAATATTAAGTGGGAGAATTATGTGACCAACACTGCAGTTCATGACAAAGCGCAGCTAAATAGCATTGAGGCAACAATCATTGCTCATCAACTGAGATGGTTAGGCCATGTTCACCGCATGAGTGATACCAGGCTTCCCCACCAAATTCTTTGCTATTTGCTTTACGTTGCACCGACACAGATAGGTGTTATGGCGACAATGGGATCGGAAAGGCTAGGAATGGGAAGGAAATGGCCATGGACTTAAATAAGGTACAGTCCCAGCATTTGCCTGATGTGGAAATGGGAAACCACGGAAAACCATCTTCAGGGCTGCCAAAAGTGGGGTTCGAACCCACTATCTCCCGATTACTGGATACCGGCCGCACTTCAGCAACTGCAGCTATCAGGCTCGATAAGCCAAATTCTTTATGGTGAACTCTGCTCCCATAGTAGACCTCGTGGAGCCCCTCTTAAACGTTTTAAGGACTAGCTGAAACACAGCATGAAGACAACTAGTATACAGTAAATATACAGACATGGGAAGAATGTGCTGTGGACTGTTCACTGTGGCAGAAAACTACATCCACTGCTGTCAATTTGTTCAAAAGAGAATGCCACAGACATCACAAGGCTAAGCGACAAGCAAGAAAACTCCGTCAATTACAACCCCGCCCTCCTGCATCCATTCAGTGTAATTTGTGTGGGCGTATTTTATGCCAAGATTGGTCTGTTCAGTCATTGCAAACACATCCATAAACTGAGTTGAACTGCTCACTTTATGCAGGAAGAAGTTATATAACTCAGATTGAGTTACAGCCGACGATATTCTGTGTTGTATTTGCATTATAAAATTCCAAAAAATTCTCAATAATAGCTAATATGTGCACCTGAACATATACATATAACTGTCTATAATGTACTGTGATGCTCATGCATTATATGCATAAATTTACCTTAGAGGGATCATTTTGCCCTGGTCTCCCTTACTGGTGCATATATAAAAGTAAGGTAGTATTGCAAAATAAGACAGAAAAAAAAAAAAAAAAAAGCAAATCAATTAGATCATTTGAAAGATGTTGAATTGCTGCTTTGGCTTGAAAAGTAAACAGATTTATATGGCTCCAACTTTTGTTTGTATTCCAGTGGGCACTTGCACAGAAGACCCCAAATGTTACCTCCCATCATACTCTTTGACGACAATTCTTGATAGCAGCGCTCCATGTCCAGGATTTCTTGCTGGAACTTTTCTCCTTGTTCCCCTGAGAAATTGCTCATATTGTCCTTAAATATCGCAAGATGAGAATCCGACATGTGCGTTTTGAGAAACATGGGACATCTCCACTTTACCATAATTGTCCACTAGCTGCTTGACCAAGGCCTGAGAGTTGACACAAGTGTAATAAACTGATATAACTTGAAAACAATATTCCTTAACCCATGGGTAAATAATGCCAGTATCGAGCTTGAATTATTATTATTATTATTATTATTATTATTATTATTATTATTATTATTATTATTATTATTATTATTATTATTATTATTATTATTTACGTAGTCGATCACATTATTTGTGAGGTTATGTCATGAATAGATTTCCATGCACTATCAAATCTCAAAATATGCATGCATTCATGCACTATCATATGGCAAAACATGCACAATAAACTGGAAAATATGCACCATCAAAACATTGTACAAAAATTACTGTAATTTATCCAAATTGTCTTGATTTAAGCTCATTTGTTTATCTGTAAGCATATTATTCAACACAGAAAATGATCTTTCTACATCAAAAGAAGTGACAGATGCATACTTAAATGAAGACATTTCGGACAAAGTGAGGTCAAATTGTACGTCTTTTGCATTTTCACCACAATACGTCTTTTATAAGCTTGACGAATTCAAAATCAGGATTTGAACGAATTTGTTCAACCTATCTCTAGCTGCCACAACTACTTCTCAATGCGATGACTGCAGACACATTTGAATGTCCTCAATTGACCTTGTGCACATGGATGTTGCTGCGCTCTGGCGGCAAGTTGCTCGGATAGTTAATGTGACTTGCTCTCATCAGTGACGTGAAGCAACGTGATTATCAGGCTTCGTTTGTTGAAGTACGAAATCAAGTTCGAGATGGAAGAAAGTTCTACAAAGAGTAGAACAAATTGTTCTGTGGTTGGATGCAACTACTCCTATAGAAATTGTCCGGCTGGGACGAAGTTCTTCGTATTAACAAACAACAAGCAACACGTTCATAGAAGGAATGCTTGGACTGAGGCTTTAAAGCAGGACACAAGTGATGGTAATACATGGCATCCTACAAATAAATCACGTGTTTGTAGTCGGCATTTCATAAATGGAACACGGACAAGAGATCAGTCCCAGTTACAGACCGAGGCTCTACATGAAGCCATATTTATCGGATCAGCATCAGCAAGGTGATGGCGCTAGAGTAACTGCGAGATACAAGAGGCAAAAAATGACACATAAAAATGAGAGGAGTGAAGGAAGTGTGATGCAGCATGGATCATTCAGTGACACGAGCACACAGACAGATATTATGACCATATATAGCAGGGGTGGCCACTAACCTTACTTCTGGGAGCCGCAAATTTAGGAGACAAACAATTGGGAGCATGTTTAGAAAATGGTTTATAAAATGAAGACACGTTTTTCATTTTATAACAAATGAAGGAACATTTATTTTCTAAACTACACAGAACATTATTTTTCAGGTACACATCAAGGAATGAGATTTTACTTTTGAGAAGAGCTTTTTTGAGTGTTCATTTTTGCTGTTTGTTTTTTGAAATCTGGCTGATAATTGGTAAGCACAGTTCGCACAAGCTCACTTAAATGTTCATCAGTTCGTTCAGATCGATATGTAGATTTAATGAATTTAATCGTTGAGTACAGTGATTCACACACATAAGTAGTCACACTTTTGGGACACTGTTTTGTTAGTGTGTATTTTTCTTCTGGAACATTCTTCCAAAATTCTATGGTAGAATTGCCACTTCGTTTGAGTCCTTTTAGTTCTTTGTCCTCTTGCAGTTCTTGTAGCTCCAACTCTACAGCTGCTGTATCCTTTGCTATTGGTGATGAAACAGGACTGCATCGCCCACAACATCAACAGAAAAAGGATTTTCCAGGAATGAAAATGAAGGTTTAAGTGATCTCAGATCATTAAATCTGCCACTGATTTCTTCAGCAAGGCCAGACATTTTACTCATGTAATCTTCAGTTTCCACCTGAACGTCAGGAAGGGTTTCAGTAATTTTCTTAAAACATTTGCAGTGAGAAAATTTTTTAGTCTGAAGGCCTTTCCCAAAAAGCTTCAACTTGCTATGAAAGCTAAATACAGTCTGGCCCAATTAAGAAATATCTTTACAAGGAACGCGACTGGCTTCACCTCACGACACTGGCTCACTGACACACTCTCCCGCTCAAAGCACTATCAAATGGAAGGCGCCGGAACTATCTTCACCTCCCATGTCTTACCACTGACCTACACATCCACAACGTCACGTCACACATTTTTTCGGCTGGGTGGCCCTCACCTCTTCTGCGACTCAGCCGGCCCAAGAACAATCAATAGGCAGACGCCTAGTTGGCTGTCGCCTCCCAGCTCCACCATGTATACCTGCCTCATCAAGGGCGTGGACACCACTTTCTCCGAACTCTTTATTTGCCTCGAACTTCGCCAGTCCGGATCCCCCAGTCCACGACGTTCTCCGGCTCGGAAAGGGATCCAATGCTCAACTTTCACAGCAGGTCCTGGCCTTCTTCCACGATCCAGTTGCAACGGCAGACCTCATCAACAATGGCGCGACACGCTACGGCAGATTACATGAAGGAGTCTCTAATCCTGAGCAGAAATGCTTCATTATCCTAACCCCATCTCCACTGTTCCCCACCGCCCCCCACCACCATTACATCCACCACTACTACTACCACCTTCACCACTTCCGCCCAACCTTCCTCGTATACTTCTACCCTTACTATCACGACTAGCCACCCTTCACCTATCATGTCCACACCCACCACCTCGCTACCTGTCACACTACCCAGTCCTCAGCAACCCCCTGCCCACTACACGGATGCCACCACCGCAGCTCAGCCAGCCTCCCAAGAACAAGCAGCCGCCGCATCAGCCCAACAGCAGCTTCCATCTCCGAGCTGTGTCATCCGTGGCATTGACCCTGCCATCACCAAACAGGACATACTGCAGGAACTTCAAATGGCAGGCGTCCCAGCCCGTCGAGCGTTCTGTATCTTCAACACCAACGGCCCGACGTTCATGATCCGCCTACAACTCTCATCTGATGCCGACGTAGACCATCTGATCGCCACCGGCGTCCATCTCCGCTCCCCACACCGTATTGTACGCACCCCTTCTAATAACCCTTTTCATAGCCCCCCCACCTACCCCACCACCGCAAGCCATTTACCTACCCGCTCCACAACCCACCTTCTCCCTACCGCCCATCCCGATATTGGACCTTGTCCGCCTACTCGCCACCTCCGTCACCAATATTGCCACAACCCTCTGTTACCTTATGTCACAACACTACCCTACTACTCCTTACTCCAACTTCATATCGAACCCACCAAGTGCACCAGCTCAATATTTGTAAATATTCTCGTAACTCCATGTAACGTTTATCTTTTTCGGTTTTGCGCGCCCGAGATACGTAAATAAGTTTCCTGTCTCTCTTCCTCTGGTTTTGCAGGGGTTAGTTTGGGCGGGGTGCTTTGTGTGTTTTCCCCGGGGCCCGGCTTGTTGTCGCGATACCTTTGCGCCAGTTCAATATCTTTCCTCCTATTCTGGTATGTACAACACATACACCCCCTTTTTTTTTTTTTTTTTGGTTTTCTTCTACATACCTTTTCTCGTAACTATGGCCAAGGAGCTACTAGTTTAGCTGATGGCCCGCCCACTCCTCATCTGAGGAGTGGGAATGAAATAACCTCTTGATAGGATACGATATGATACTGACCTACAGCGCTAATAATGTTATGCCGCACATCACCGCTACTGACTGCCGCCAGCCGCGAGATGTCGTTAAATTCCATTAATTATATCATTTAATTTTACTCTAAGGTTGGTGTCAAGAGCCGCATAAGACTGACTCAAGAGCCGCATGCGGCTCGCGAGCCTCGTTGTGGCCAGCCCTGATATATAGTGACAAGACTGATGTGAATATTGACACAGGTGTAGAATAATATATTGGAAGTGGAAAGAGTTTGTAGAAGATTTTACTGGTGAATATTTTTAAGTAGTACTTACTGTATGATCTGGAGTGTTGTGCTACAATATTTCATTCCATTCAGGCACCTAAACTGTACAGTGTAAATATTTTGGTAACATACTGTATTTGTAACTAGTTGGTTTCATTTCTATATTTACTGGAACTGTCCAGAAAGTTGTGACATGAATTTTTAAACAGGATGTGTTTGCCTTTGTTAGTTATGTATTCTGGAAAGTATGTTCTGAAAGGAAGGTATATTCTGGAAATGGAAGATTCGCGATCGTGTGTATTCGAGAAAGTATTTAAACATCGTGACCGAAGAAAATGCTGTGATTGGTCAATCTGGGCAAGCTCCTGTGTTCTGATTGGCTACTCCAAGGCCAGGGTTCCCTTTAAAAGGGGCTAGGCAGCATATCGTGAGAGGTCTGAGGTCTTAAGTCTCTGAGCCGTCTTGGTCTTGGCCTGCCGAGCCTGCCGAAGTTTTTGACGTCGTGAACGTCTCCTCAGTACCAGCATGGGTTGCCTAAGGGAAAGTGCTCTTGCTTTCTGTCTGATTTTAAGTCCCATTTAGTTTTCGTTGGTGTATCACAGAAGTTTGCCTTAATCGCCACTCTTTTGATCAGATGTGAAAAGCTAGTTTTGATTTCACTCTAAAACATAATAGTATTTGTGCTTCCTCTTACCTTCAATATTGTATTTGTGGAATTTGAATTGTACTGAGATGTACTTGCTTAACTCTTTGAACTTTTAGGAAGCTCTTGTCAAAGAATATATAACTTATGTATCTCTAAGAACATGTATCTGCATCGGTATTTTCCACATTGACTGAAACTGTTCGTAATTTATTTATTTTGTAAAGTCCATTATGTAAATAATATTTTGAAAATCAAAGATCAATGTTAATTTTTCCGAACCGCAACCTAGACATATCCATGCCCCTGGTAGGTTCCCAGTTACGTCCCACGTTCCTTGTTTGTTATCGTCAAGTTGCCCTCGCTGATATTTACTTCTGCTGTTTTCGCCACAGTTCATTACATGATTACAGTGTGTATAGTGTTTAAGTTCCTTGTAATTTGATTTACTTTCCTCCCTTTATCTGTGTTTGTGTAACCGCTGAAGTACTGGTTACAAATACATTGTTTTCTTCGAGAAACAATTGCGAAGAAGTCCAGACAAATCTGCCTATTCCCCGTATGAACAAACAAACAATGACTGACACTTGTTTAAAACAAGACTGTAGTGTTAATGTAGACCTTGTGGATAAGACACATTATTTTTGTGGATACCAGTCAGTGAAAGAAAAAGAACATCAAGTTGTTAAAATGGTGGGTGTAAAGCTGGCAGTGTTTCGTATCTTGTTATCGCTGTTACCATCTGTCCATCATAATTGTACTCTTGAAAAGGAAAGTATGTTACTTCTCCTGTTAACGAAGTGCAAACTGGGTATTAGTTTTGCTGCTCTACGCGTTTTGTTTAACTGTCACAGGACTACAGCTTCTGCTGCCTTTAAATTTGCACTCTATCATATTTTTGAGAAAACAAAGGAATGGATTTTCTGGCCACAACGATCTACTATTTAATGTACTATGCCAAATTCCTTTAAACGTCATTTTGAAAATTGCACGTGTATTTCAGATTGTAGTGACATTTCCTGTGAAAGACCTCAAAGTGTTCGTCAAAGAATATAAATGTTCTCTCATTATAAAAATGCATTCACCGTAAAATTTCTGGTTGCCATTATTCCGTCAGGTTATATTTCTTTTCTTTCTAAATGTTATGGTGGAAGAGCGACTGATAGCTACATTACCGTACATTCCAGTATACCAAATCATATTCAATCAGGAGACCTTGTTATGTGTGATAAAGAGTTCCCACAGATTAAAAAAAGAAAAGTGCATTGAAAACAAGAACACAGTAATAGTAATGGCACCGTTTGCATTTAATCCACAGTTTTCAGCTGAGAAAGTAGAAAAAAAACGATATAGCATGTCAGAATTCATGTTGAAAGAGCCATACATAGAATGAAGGCTTATAAAATACTGAGTAACTGAGTTACCATGGATTTGGTACCTCATTTAGACAAGATTGTTCATCTCATAGGTGTCTTAGTGAACTTCAGTCCTCTGATCATTAAAGTAGACGACTAGTATCTTTTATGTAGGAATTAAACTTACACATGATTACATAATTATTGAATTGTACATTATTACATCAATTTAGTTCACTGTTCTTTTAATGTTTTTACTTCTAACTCGAGTAGAAATTATATCTTGTTTGAAATGTCTGAATAGTGGTAAAATCTATGCATGAGAATGGTAACAATGTAACACTATGTATAAAGCTTGAAAATTAGCGGAAGATAATGTTCGAAATGAAACCTCTCTACTGTGGGAATAATATTTGAAAGGTATTCTTCATTTCTGGAGACACCCACTTTCACACTTTTCTTTGGAGAATATACAAACAAGTCACAGGAGTTGAGGTTCAAAATATACAATGATGTCTGTACCTGGGTGTAATATACATGAGTCTCCTTTAACTTGATATCATTATCAATGTCAATATACAAATATGGAACATTACACATGTTGTCATCAATCATGGGCTTTTCCCGACACGAGTAAGGGCACTTAATCTCCAAAAGAGAGAGACAGTCCTGACCCTAGCACTATCCCATCCGGACTACAGCAGAGCCAGGGTTGCTCTCCTTCTATTACCAAACCCAGCTGTAACACGCAACATTGGGACGATAAACAGAACTCCTGAAGTGCCCTCTGCTCATTATCTCTGCCGTATCTCACTGCAGGACTGTTTATGTCTTTAGAAATAACGAGCTGAATTGCCAGTTTATTAACCTCCACTCTGCACTGTCATGATCTTGTGTACACTCTGGCTGGCAGATATGCATAATTTTCCTTGATGGAACCACGCAGGATTTGTAGACTGAGCGCTAGTCTCAATCACAATAGCATACATCTGCGATTTTGTGACTTTTACGTCGTCATAATAAAAATTCAGGACGTCACTTGGCAATGTGCACTCATAATTTTTTGGCACTAATGATATCTTGCCACTTGGCAAGTAATTTACTCCATAGCATCTAAACAGTTTATTAATGTTTTGAAGGTCTAATTGCTGAAGACACTGAAGTAAAAGTCTACAGCATCATCCACGGTAGCTACGACAATGGAATTGGAGACAATATTAAAGTCCAAATATTCATCATTAAATCCAAAATCTTCCAAATATGCATTATGCATGAATTTTCTCCTAAAAGGGCCAAAACATGCAAACATGCACGGAAAAAGGATGGTTATTTGGAATTGTTAAGCCATAAAACGAATATCTGCAAAGTTTGAGAAGTGTAACTGGCTTATTTAAAAAAATGCATTTGCATGGAAATCCGGGCTCTAGTCATGACACGTGCTGTATATATATTTATATGAGTTTAGTTAACGTAAGAACCTGTAATTAATAGTATATAATTTATTATTACCTGTACTGTATATCATCATCATCATCTGTTTACCCTCCAGGTTCGGTTTTTCCCTCGGACTTAGCGAGGGATCCCACCTCTACCGCCTCAAGGGCAGTGTCCTGGAGCTTCAGACTATTGGTCGGGGGATAAAACTGGGGAGTATGACCAGTACCTCGCCCAGGCGGCCTCACCTGCTATGCTGAACAGGGGCCTTGTGGAGGGATGGGAAGATTGGAAGGGATAGGTAAGGAAGAGGGAAGGAAGCGGCCGTGGCCTTAAGTGAGGTACCATCCCGGCATTCGCCTGGAGGAGAAGTGGGAAACCACAGAAAACCACTTCGAGGATGGCTGAGGTGGGAATCGAACCCACCTCTACTCAGTTGACCTCCCGAGGCTGAGTGGACCCCGTTCCAGCCCTCGTACCACTTTTCAAATTTCGTGGCAGAGCCGGGAATCGAACCCGGGCCTCCGGGGGTGGCAGCTAATCACGCTAACCACTGCACCACAGAGGCGGACTGTACTGTATATACAATGTATAATTCACAGTAACATTGTGCAACACACTGTAACATCCAGAATAACGTATCTTTGACACTACATGGTTTTAGAATGTTCTTTACATTATAACTATGTTATTAGGCACTTTAGACTTTACTAGAAGATATGTTGTGACATATCCTTCTACAAGCCTGGCCAGGCAAGCTATATAAAGAGACAGTCTTGATGGTAGAGTGGAGTAATTGTTTAACAGGCGTTGTTTTTGTGAACACGTGTTATGTGTATGCCGACATGCTAATGTGGCAGTCGTAATCTTCTGATGTTTCCGTAGTAGTGTTTTGTTTGTGACAGCAGCTGATTAGGTAATGTATGTTTAACTTTTAACTAATTGTAAATAAAATCCATGTACACAAGTGACAGCATTTTGTGTGCATCCTTGTGAATACATCATTGGTGACCGTGAGAAGGACGTAAGAGTTCACGAGTAAATACAAGTGTAAGTGCGAAATAGATCAAAATACAAGTGATACTAGAAAATGTGTCCATACAACAGCTCAAAGACGAACTCGCCAAGATAAATCTTCCGACGAACAGCAAGAAAAAAATCACTGCAGACGCGGTTACAAGAAGATCTCTTAGAAAAAGGCGAAGATCACGAAAAGATTTTCATCGAGGTCGACGAAGATCTGGAGTAGTCAGAAGAAGAGGTAAATATAACAAAAATGTGTTCTAACCTAATGACTGTGATGCAGGCACTCAATGACCAGAATGACAAACTTTCAGATAAAATTTCAGATGTCAATTCCACCCTAACAGAAAAGATTTCAGACCAAATTTCGAAAGTAAACAAAAAAAATTCTCAAGCTAATACAGTTTTAACCGGACAAGTACCACAAGTGTACACGCAGGATTACAAAATAGAACAATGCCTAGAATCGAAAATTTCAACTCTAGATGCTAAAATTTCTTCCCACATTAGTGACGTCATCAATCATTTAACTCAACAGATATTAGTCATCAGGTAAAAACTGGGACAGGTTGAACAGATTCATAGTAGGGTGAGCCAGCTGTAAGGGGACATAGCAAACCTCAAGGAGATGGAAATCCAGGTTTCCAGCATAAAGCAACAGGTTGAGGGGAGAATTTCTGTCGTTGAGGGAAACTTTGGGAGCCGTATATCTGCTGTTGAAGGAAGGTTAGAAAACCGGTTTTCAACCATCAAGGGAGATTTGCAGAATATAAGACAAAGCACCCTCCACTAGGTAGAAGATAATTACCTCAAACAGGACGCATCGCTACATCTCTAACCCCCTCAAACCTAACCGGCAGTACAGGACACCTAGATCTGAAGGTGATTATAGAGACCCTTCCGGAATTCCATGGGCGACTGGAAGAGAACCCGACTAGCTTCATCGAGGGACCGGTCTGTCTATTAAGAAGGACTAATCTACCACAGGACATCTTCGTGTAACTCATCACACCACAATTAAAGGGGCAAGCCGCTACTTGGTGGAATAATTTTTTTTTTTTGCTAGTGGCTTTACGTCGCACCGACACAGATAGGTCTTATGGCGACGATGGGATAGGAAAGGCCTAGCAGTTGGAAGGAAGCGGCCATGGCCTTAATAAAGGTACAGCCTGGTGCGAAAATGGGAAACCACGGAAAACTATCTTCAGGGCTGCCGACAGTGGGATTCGAACCCACTATCTCCCGGATGCAAGCTCACAGCTGTGCGTCGCTAACCGCACGGCCAACTTGCCCAGTAAGCTTAAATTTAAACTGGATGGACTTCAAGAGGAAATTCCTCGCTACGTTTAATTCCGAAGGGATGAAGTGCTCCGTGAAAAGGAAGCTACTGACTGAGGCACAACCCACTGGCATGAGAGCTAGCACCTTTGTCCTACAGAAGTACCAGCTCTTCAAGCATCTGCACTCAGAAGGAGGCGAGAACGAGTTCTTAACAGAAATCACAGAGCTACACCACGATAAGATTAGACCAGTAGTGAAAGTAGCACAGCCAAGATCCTTTGATGATCTACATAGAATCATCGGCCAACTGGAAGAGGAAAACAAGAGCAAAACTACAGAAGACCTGCTCGGTTAGGAATGGGACACCTGGATTAACGGGGGATGGGACCGAGAACAGGAAGGTGCCTCAAGACCTGACAGACGGGCAGCCCTGGACAAGCAGGAGAGAGATTGGTCAGATTGTGGGCAGAACAGACCAATATCACCCAGCGATCATCTTGAGTATAGGCAATGAGAGCTTCTCAGCCATACTCGACAGCCAAGCAAGTCACTCGATTGTCAATGGGACTGCTGTCAGATTACTACAGCCTATGAAGCCTCACCATCTCAGAAGGGTAGTGGGAGCAGCGGACGGGGTAACTTATTCCATCCAAGGACAGACTAACCTAACCATTAAATGCATGGACCCGCCTATTGTAATTGACGTTGCAGTGATTCAGAACCTAATACCTGACATCACATTAGGTCATGACTTTCTGGTGGAATACAAGGTGATCCTAGACTATGCAGCTCATGAAATCTTGTTGGGAAAAGACATGTCTGAGGGTCACCTGGCATGATGGAAATCACCGGACTCGCAAGGATGCAGAAGTCGACGTAGACCTGGGAGATATCCAGTTAATGCATCTTCGACCGAGTGAAGAAGAGGAGCTGAGACGCACCTTAAAAAGGACTTTCCAGAAGTCATCGCCAATAAAATACGATGGACTACCACTGTAATGCACACCACTGAATGCAGCACTTCCTCACCCATCAAGCAACGTCCATATCCAATCAACCCGGATAAGCACAACTTCGTCATCCAGAAGATTGAAGAGCTGGAAGGGCAAGGTCTAATAGAACCCTCTACATCCTGTTGGGCTTCACCTATTGTCCTATCGAAAAATAAGAATTGGGAGTAGCGACTGTGTGTGGACTTCCGCAAGTTGAAAGAGAAGACCGTTAGTGACGCCTACCCCATGCCTGACCTGAAAGACTTGCTGGAACAAGTAAGTGTGTCTAGGATTTTCAGCACGCTGAATCTCAACTTCGGATACTGGCAAGTGGACGTCGAGGAACTTTCTAGACCACTGACCACCTTCATGACACCGCGAGAATTGTACCAGCTTACAGTAATGCCTTTTGGATTGAAGAAGCTCCTGCCACCTTCATGCCACTCATGGATAAGATATTGTCAGAATATGTTGGAGATTTCTGCCAAGTGTATGTCGACGACATTTTAATTTACAGCAAGAATTTTCAAGAACACCTTGTACATCTGAAGAAAGTACTGGAACAACTTAAGATTCATGGACTGACTTGCCAACTGAAGAAGTGCCACTTCGCCCAGTCCCGCGCAGAATATCTTGGCCATATCCTAAAATCTGAAGGCTTAGAAAGGCAACCAGAAAAGAATCGAGCTATCGAAGAAGCTGATCGCTCGCAGAACATGTGACAAGTACGTTAGTTCCTTGGCTTGTGAGGATAGTATAGTAGCTTCGTGCCACACTTTGAAGAGAAGGCAATACCACTTACTGATCTACTCCATAACAACCGCCCATTCTAAAGGACCAGCAAGGGAGAGGCAACATTCCAAGACAGTAAGACTGCGATATGCAACGCTCCCTGTCTAGCCCATCCCAACCCTGAAAAGAAGATGTGCCTGCAGACAGACGCCAGCGACTCCGGCCTAGGAGCAGTGTTATTCCAGGAGAGGAGTGACGGCGGAAGGGACATCATCGAGTATGCCAGCAGAAAGCTATCTCCCACCAAACAACGCTACTGCATTGCCGAGAAGGAAGCCTTAGCCGCGGTGTGGGCCATGGGCAAATTCAGAGGCTACATGGAGGGAAGGAAGTTCCAGATCTACACCGATAATACAGCTCTCAAATGGTTGAAATCGGTCCCTGGCTCAAAATCTGAATTGAAGCGATGGGCTCTCGATGTGTGTCACATCCCAGGATGGACAAACATAGGGGCAAACAGTTTATCTAGGCACCCGGCGATGAAACCTGAAGTTAGGAGCACCAATGTCGAGGAGTTTGCACAAAATCACCAGTGCGAACAAATGAACCTGTCCTTATGATCATCAAGGAAAATGGCAAGAGCAAGACAAGCCCTGTAGGACCATGATGCAGTGGATTAGGAGACAGAACACCGATAGTCTACTTGTCCCAGGGGAATTCAAGATGTGCTACAAGGACTTCCGGGTAGACGGAGGACTCTTAATGTACAGGTTGCACCTCTCCGACACGCCTACAGCACATTATCGAGAAATTCCATGGCAGCACTGAAACTGGACATCCAGGAGGGATTCTTCTCGGTCAACATGCGGAAAGATATCCTGGACATTGTGAAGGGGTGCTACATCTGTGCCTGCACCAAGGCGAGCAACAGGAAGGCAGATTACAGCCCTTGCGAGGTCATAGCCCTGGACTTGATGGGTCCTTACCCTAAAACACACCATGGGGTAAAACAGGACTCCGAGTAATCACCGACATCTTCACAAGATGGCATGAGGCCTTTCCGATACCAAAAGCCACGATGGGACGCATCACCAGCCTTCTACAAGATGAGATATTTGGCCGCTACGGTTATCCACGGGGTATGCTGTCAGACAACGGGAGTCGGTTCACGTGAAAGAAAACATGTTCTCTTTCATTTTCAAATTGTGTTTACAGAACAACAGTCAACAAGTATTACCAATTGACTCTGACATTCCCTTTGACTTTGAATGTCGGTGAAAGAGCCCACTAGTGCACATAGCGTGAAAACTATACCAAAGATAATTGTTTGCATTCATTGTAATCGCTGGAGTGCATAAATATCGATAACAGAAATAATAATAATGCACACTTAATCGCTCGTAATAACAGATGCATCAATAATAGGGTTCTTGCTGTAACCAAAGGATAACAGTTTAATACAGGAATTTTCAAGGGACAGAAAAAATCTGTCACTACAACGGAGTTCTCGCTATATGCCGTAATCACTATAGTGGACTTTTACTGTATTTCTTCTCTTCTAATATTCCAATTACTTTGTGCATTCATACCTGCCAACTTATCAAAACCAAAAATCAGGAGATTTTGATAAGAAAATCAGGAAAAATAAGGAGAAATCCAACTGGTCAAAACTGCTTATTCTACATGTCTTGCACAATACAGGAGTACCATGGTATATATTATAACACTTATTGTCTCAAAACCTGACTGATGCTATATGAGGCTACAAGGCTAAAAATTACACATCTCTATTCCCTCACTGGAAGTACGTGAGTGAGATGATCGGTCTTTGATGAGCCTTCCGAAAACTCATGCTTCACACATGTGAATCAGTCAAACACTTAGATGCCATTACTTAGCAAATGCATGGATTAATATACTGCAGCCCACATGATTATGCGAAGTGCAATGCTATTCTTATCAAGTAATAAATTAAAATTTGCCAGAACTGTCTCCGACTGGCTCCTAACATCACTATCTCTGAAATTCTGTCACTAAATTACTAAAAAAGACTCCAAATCTAGCGACTAGTTTCTAGAATCTACTAAACTGATGTAAACGAACACGAATATAGTACGCAAGAACGAGAGATCGACAATTTTTTTTTTTTGCTAGGGGCTTTACGTCGCACCGACACAGATAGGTCTTATGGCGACGATGGGATAGGAAAGGCCTAGGAGTTGGAAGGAAGCGGCCGTGGCCTTAATTAAGGTACAGCCCCAGCATTTGCCTGGTGTGAAAATGGGAAACCACGGAAAACCATCTTCAGGGCTGCCGATAGTGGGATTCGAACCTACTATCTCCCGGATGCAAGCTCACAGCCGCGCGCCTCTACGCGCACGGCCAACTCACCCGGTAGGTCGACAATTGATAGATGCGTTATGATATACAGGTTTCAATAAACATCGCACATTCCTGTGCATTTCTCGTATTAATAAAAGTCTATATTTCATTTGCAAGCAGCCAATGAGCGAAGGACTTCTGGCCACTGGCGTACAAAACTGAAATGGCGGGATTTGGAAACAAATGTTTGAAGTTCACCAAACAATAAGCTAAAATTGGGAGAAATAATAGAATAATCGGGAGACGGAAAAAACTGTCGAAAATCAGGAGTCTCACTTAAATCAGGAAAGTTGGCAGGGATGTGCATTGAATTTTTGAACATTCTGTAGGAATGATTTCAGATGGAGGACACTAACCAATATGAAATGACAAGAACTGATACTCAATGTCAAGCAAGATGCACAGCCTGTCAACAATGTTCCAACCAGAACCTAAACAAGGGGGATGCCCCAGGATTGTCATTGCTTCATTTTACAGGTTTGAAACTACACCAAGGATTGAGTCATAATACAGATTTACATTTATCTCATGGATATAGCACAGCTACACATGTAACAAAAGATCATACCTCTCAAATTCTTTACTGCAGGCACTCTCCTTTTGTTCTATAAGCCTCAATACTTGTTTAGACACGACAGAATGTTGGAGCGTCAATACATCCAAATCTTTCTTGATACTCAAACAATCAAATGCTTCAGATCGTTTCTGAAACAAAAAACAGAAATAATAACATAAAGAAAATAATTTTAACAAATCCTCCCCCTTTTACTGCAAAGGAATTCACAGAACAAACAAATACAACATCATATACATCAAATGCCTCGCTTACAGCACATGAGGAATTGAGTGGATGCTCGCAAAAATGAGTTAATCATCATTTAGGTAAAGCTGAGAAAAAAAACTTTTGTGTTTGGGTAAAAATAAAAATGTTAGCAAAATAAAATGATTTTCTGTATTTATTCTTGTTATAGAACTTAACATAATTTTGATTACTAACTTTCAAATATTACACGGGATATATCCAACTGAAACATTAGGGCCTACATTACTGATAATCTAAAACATTAAACAATGGTTCCTCTGTCGTAACAGGTGAATTATTTTTGTCAATTCCCTATAAAACTGGTGGTATCAGGAAGGAACATATTCTAAGAGTTCTAACAAATCCTTTAACTTGGCTGCAGTTATGGGTCTTTTGCCATTATACTTACTTGGCAGCACAATGTTGGCAAGAGATGGTCTGCCTACTTTTGTTTTTCTTGAAATATCCACTGCACCATATTCTTCGATGCACCCATAGGGATATTTAAAGAAATACTTAAAAGGTACATCCTTCTTTTTATCATTATCATAGATCATTTTACTTAGTAAAACTTTTTGTTTACTGTCAGATACCATTCTTTTAGTGATTTTTTCTAACGATGGATCAGTACTTATAAACATATCACTCGTCATTTTCATTACATGGAATGGCTTTTTAACTCTCGCCCCTTTTTACCAAGTCCACCCATTCAGAAACAGCAAGTTCTTTTTTCTATTACACCGAAGTCCCGGTCACAAGGGAGGTAGGTATGGCCAGAAACTAAGTACTTCTGCTCTATTATGTAAAACTTTCCGCACTGCACTAGATTATGACCAATAACTCAGAAGATTTACCGCATGTTTTTATTTCGAACAAAACAAAATAAAAGCATTTCTCTTAGCCCATTTTTGTAACTAATTATTCATGATTTCAGAATCAAAATCCTCTCCTTACTTAAATAAGCCTCTCCGATATTAACCCATTTCATAGAAGATAGTTCATACCTTCCTCCACAGATGGCACAACATATCTCAATTTCTGTAAAAATGATGGTTAGCCTATTTTTGTGAGCACCCACTCAATTTCACCTGTCTATATGTGATCAATATGGACATTAAAAATTCCATCACAAGCGAAACAAGCTTCATCTGTTTCAAGTACATTTGACAAGAAATTAGTATTGCACTTGTATTGTTATTGAACAGAACTGCAACATGCAGATAAAATCTGTTCTGTTTAAATGTTGTACCCTTTGATAGCATCAATGATACAAAATTTCTCTGAGTGCATGATGCATGACCAAGTTGAAATGCCAGGTTCTGTGCTTCATTTCTTACATTCTCCAAAAATCTGTAATAAATTAGTCCAGAAAAGTTTCTTCGCACTGTATATTTACTTCTGTAATGTTGCCCATAGCCTTCATATCGAAGAACTTGACTGAGCTTCACATTCTTTGGTGAACTTTAAAGAATATCCTATTTAGAAGCTTTAATTAATTAATGCTATTTGCTTTACGTCGCACTGACACAGATATGTCTTACAGCGACGATGGGATAGGAAAGGCCCAGGAATTGGAAGGAAACGGCCATGGCCTCAATTAAGGTACAGCCCCGGCATTTGCCTGGTGTGAAAATGGGAAACCATCTTCAGGGCTGCTGACAGTGGGGCTCGAACCCACTATCTCCCGATTACTGATTACTGGCCACACTTAAGCGACAGCAGCTATCGAGCTCGGTTTTTAGAAGCTTTGTAGAAGAAAATGTTAGTGATAAAGCTTCCTTGTCAGGTTTACCAATTGATTTGTTTCTACATTATAATAAATGATTATAATAAGTATATGGCCTCAGCTACCATGTGCAAGCAATTAGTTCTGATGCCATTTAGCCTCCCTGAGTCTCAATTTTGACGTCCTGGCTTACCGTGCCAGATGTTGGAGGAAAGATCTCTCTTGGGTCATCCATGGCTGAGTTTTTAATTTTATGGGGTAAAAATCAAATGAGTCACCAGTGATCTTTCACTTGTCGACATCATAAAACATGGAATACTGAATAGACATGTTTTCCGTCCTTAAAAAATCCAACTACCTCAACCAGGTTGGAATCTACGTGATCCTGGGATCCTGAGGCTGATACACTACCAATGATTCACAGAGGAAGCTATTACAGTATATAAGGTGAATATCTTCCAATGTGCCGGGCTGAGTTGCTTACCCCAACTTGGCACCTTTGAATCTGGCTCAGTCTGGTGGTATTTGAAGGTGCTAAAATACATCAGCCTCATACTGGTAGATTTACTGGCACATAACAGAACTCCTGGAGACAAAACTGTGAAAATAGTTAGTAGGACATAAAGCAAAATATTATTATTATTATTATTATTATTATTATTATTATTATTATTATTATTATTATTATTATTATTATTATTATTATTTTCCAATTCTGTAAAATTGTCAACTTGTTCATTTTGAAGAAATATCCATCATATTAAAAAATCTGCTAGAGCAGCAGGCAGGGCATACTTCACAAGCATTCTAAAAAAGGAGAGTTTAGAGCTAATATTCTCTTCAGAATCACTGCACCAAATTTCTAGACAAATCATAAATACAAGTGAAAATGTACCAAACTGAGTAATAAGAAGAAACTCCTAAACAAATTACACAATTATTTGCACAGCATTATTTGTCATGTACAGGGGCAACATCCTAACTACCTGTATGTTGTTGTTTTGGTCATCAGTCCATACAGTGGTATAATGCAGCTCTCCATATCCTGAGCTAACGTTTTCATTTCTATAAAATTACTACATCCTATATCTATTCTAATTTGCTTGTCGTATTCATACCTTGGCCTAATCCTACTATTCTTACCACCTACATTTCCTTCAAAAACCAACTAAACAAGTGCTGGGTGTCTCAAGATGCACCTCATCATTTTATCTCTTCTTCTGGTCAAATGTAGCCTAATCATTCTCCTCTTAACAATTTTATTCAGTATCTCTTCATTCGTGATTCGATCTAGCAATCTCACCTTTAGTATTCTTCTTTAACACCACATTTCTCTCTCTCTCTCTCTCTCTCTCTCATTCTCCTCAACCTGATGGTTGGTGGGTAGCATGACTGTCCTCGTCCAACGACCTTCTATCCTGAGCCAGCTGCTTGATTAGTTGATATGGACGCCGCCCTTTAATGCCATCGAGGAACCCTGCTCTTGGTCGTCCTCTTCTAGTCTTTCCTTCCAGTTTCCCTTCAAGCAGTGTGGCGCACCATGATGAATGCGGAGTAAATGACCTATCCAACTACATCTTCTTTTTGCGATCATCTTCTCTAAACTGATGGTTTCTTCAGCTCTCTTGAGAACTTCTTCATTTGTTAGGCTGTGAGTCCAGGGAATTCGTAACATTCGACACCAGCACCACATTTCAAATGCATTTCTAAAGCTTCTATTCTTTCTGAGCTAGATATTTTCGATGTTTCACTTCCATACAATGCCATGCACTGGACAAAAGTATTAAAAAACATCTAATTCCTATATTGTTCGAATTCAAATTCCTTTTCTTAAGAAAGGTGTTCCTTGCTTGTGCTAATTTATATTTTATGTCCTCCTTACTTTTGCCATTGTTAGTTATTCTACCAACCAAGTAATAATACTCATCTACTTCCTTTAAGTCTTCATTTCCTAATCTACTATTTCCTGCATCACCTGACTTTGTTTGACTGCACTCCATTACTTTTGTTTTGGATTTATTTCTTTTCTTCTTGTACTCCTCCAAGGCTGTGTCCATAACATTCAGCAATTTCCCCAGATTTTCTGCAGACACATAAAATTACAATATCATTGGAAAATCTCAGTGTTTTGATGTCCTCCCCTTGGATTGTGATTCTGTTTCCAAATTCCTCTTTGATTTTCTTTACTGCCTGTTCTATATAAACACTGAAAAGGAGAGGCAAAAAACTGCAGCCCTCCCACACTCCTTTCTAGATTGCTCCTTGATTCTTATCACTGCAGATTGATTTTTGTACAGACTGTAGATAATTATTCTTTCTCGGTATCTGACCCCGATCATCTTTAGATTCTCAAATTGTTCGGTCCAATCAACATTGATTTATAAATTTCATTTTTGTTCCGTATTGATAGCCACCAAATATCATAAAAAGAAAGAAAGGTTCCACCTAATCAATACTTATTTATTATTACATGTATGATGGAATATCACATGTATAATAGGACCGGTTTCGACCTCTTACAAAATCATCCTCAGCTACATTAGAATCCTATGTTTGCATTTTGTATTATGCCTCATTCCTAAAAGCTTTATAACATATTCTGAAATTTAACATTATGTTGATTACACTTTTGTTAAGAGTTCCAATGTTACAATATAGCTAAAATTATGACAAGTTAAATACTCTTATTACATAATATAATGACCCAATATACACATGTAATTATAATAAAATGGATTCGTCTTTTCTTTCTAATGCATAATGTATGAATAATTTACCATAGGCTTTGCCTATTCAGTTAAAACAAGTTCCATTCTTATAAATGTTTAGTCATATATGAGGCGATCTTTGTTGATATTTGTGAATATTACAGTAGTAAATTAGCAGTAAAATATGCCAGTCAAGTGTAAGTATGCTAATGGCTCAATAAAATATATTACTTATCTACATTAAAATATTAGCTAACATGGTTGAACGTGCTCAAATGCTCTTTTGAAAGTTTAAAACAGTTGATAACAATAATCTTGCGTTGTTTTGCGTCACGTATTACATTGAAATAATGTGAAATTTACCCATTATACAAACATATAAACACATTAAAGTATTTAAAACATTGCAAGGTATGCTTAGACGCAAATGTCTGTTTGTAGTTTAAATTAACAAGTGATAGCACATTCTTATGTTGTTTTAAAAACGACTGATGAACAGGCGAGTTAAAAGTCTGAATTTGCATAAGCCTTAGCCGATACACTTTGTGGTAAAACTCAACCACTTTATCTTTCTAATTTTGTTTTTGTGACTTGAACCTGGCTTGTTTGATTTGGCTGATGTTCTGGAAATTGTTCAATTTGAATGACAAGGTCGTAATTGTTGGTGGCTTTTTCCTTTTTTATGATGTTGGTGTTAATAAATGTTGTTGTGGAGTGGTTGAGATGTATACGTACGTATACGCGACAGACAGCCAAGCAGCATACATCTCAACCACTTATCCTCCTTAATTCAATCCTCTAACATGTGAACTATCGATAAGGTCATGTCGAAACAGACTATGCAATTTCATTGAGAGGATGAGGAGACCAAAAAATAGCTATGTAAAAAATGTAGCTGCCAATTCGAAATGGAAGGTGTAGAAATCTTGATTCAAAATCTGTGTGGAGTTGCAGTTGTACTGGAAAGAGAGACAACAAACTGCCAGATTACCGTGTGGCAAGTTCACTTTAATGTTAGGGAAAGTATGTGAAATCTAAATGATGTGTGTTAATTGCATGTTAAAAACAAATATTTTTGGCTCCAAGCACAACAAATATTCACTTTATAAGGCCACATTGTTCTTCACAGTTTTCCTTACTTGTTTGAAGGCAATACTTTGCAGGCAGTTCAAATTTGGGAAGTTTCTCTGTTGTGTAGCTGGTTGCGAACCATGAATTTTTAATCATGTCCTTGAACCGTGGGCAAGAAAACTGAAAATGAATGAGGGATTGCCTTTTCAATATGCTGTTTCTCTGATAAATATCAAACCGGAAGTCTTCACAAGCCAGCATAATGTCTGTTAAATTGCGAGAAACTTATCCAAGGGCCGTATTTTCTCTGTAGCGCTGTCAGGAATCTAGAAAATTTCTATACATTTGCCAGGAGGAATGTCTTCAAGGCAGCATTTATTACTATAAGTAGTTCAGGCATCTAACAGTAGCAAACAGTTGTCTTCCGCAAACGGGAAGAAGGCTTCTTTAAATCTGTACTTAAATTACTTTTTTTTCACATTTTCACCAATTTTGTGGCTGTTACAATTATATTTTTGGCAAGAAACATTTCTTTGAACACTCTTGGACCAAGAGTTCCAGTTGCCTCCTGTGTTACAATGAATAATTTTGGGAAAAGAGTACCGGCCATACTAACAGTAGGCATAATTGTTTACGAATGGGTGAACACACTAACTGATTGAGCAACTACCTCTGTATGTTTCCCACCAACAAATGATACAGTACTTTTTGCTTTCAGTGATGCACGAAACCACTCTGATATTTATTGTATATTAAAGAATGGGTGTAATCTAAAACTCGCTCTGCAGCTGCTTCCAAAAATTTATTTGTGATTTAATCCTCTTCACTCTTCTTCTTGCAGATGTGCACGGGATACAAATTTTGTGATTTTTACACTTTTGATTCAGTACTTTTTCTTGAAGCAACTCAACCAACCAATAGATGCGCTGAAATTACTCTGTACCACTGAAATCTCTCTTGAAATGTCCAAGGCCCACAATCACAGGTCTTTATTGCAAACATTCTGCTTCAACCTTCTTGCTTCTGCAAAGCAAGAAAATAACTTTTTATACATGAATTTCCTGTGTTCAAAGGCACTTACTGATGTAGAACCTAATTGTTTCTTCCATATGTACAGTTGTCGTAGTGATGTCACCATACAATTTTTGCTAACAGTAGTTAATGAAAGCCACTTCTCACCCCCTTTATTTAACCATAAATGTAACTTATAGCTTTCTTCTTGTACGCAACATCTCCAGTGTGTTTCATTTTCTCTGTGGACAGGAAGAATATCTTGAACTGGTAGATGTGTCAGGTGACTGTGGTATCGCTTCATTGGACTGACAGGAATCAGACTCGGGGCTCAAACTCAGATCCGTAACATCTCTCGTACCTGGCAATGGTGTGCTGTCTTCTTTTTCACATGATGCAGGTGGGGTGTTGCTGTTTTGACTGTCACTTTTGCTATTACTATTTCTCTCAAGACAACACTCTGAATAATAATAATAATAATAATAATAATAATAATAATAATAATAATAATAATAATAATAATAATAATAATGGTTTTTATTACTTTTACAGTTTTCAGAGATGCAAGGGTGCACGAATTTAATGATGATGATGATTAAGCTTGTTTAAAGGGACCTAACATATAGGTCATCGGCCCCTAACGGTACGAAATGAGACAAAATGGTATGACAATTTAAAAATCCATAATCCTCCACTGACCAGAATTTGAAAACAAGAGGACGAAGAATGAATGGATGGATATGAAGTTAAAACAATCAGTGGATCCGACCTGCAATGCCCCACATTCCCAGAAACTTAGCGTTAAACTATAGTATTACTGACCAAGGGACAGTTTCTAAAGCACAATAGAGACTCAATGATGCTTGTAGTCGAAATGGGTCCAAAATCCAGGTCATCGGCCCCTCATAGTGGTACTTATCACTAGGAAAATAGAACCACGCTATGTATCATGTTGCAGTACTAATCAGAAGTAGCATAGACTTGCGGTATTCCTCACAGTATGGTACTATGCACAGGTAATGAAATTCGCACATGTAACACAGACCTATGGTGTTTCACACACTGCGACGCTACTTACAGGCAACGCAAACCGATACAGGCAACACAAACCTATGGCGTTCCTCACATAAGTGGACTAAACATGGGGACCCACACTATCCCATTGTGTTCCTCACAGCATAGGCAAGGCAGAACCATGGTGCCGCTAATCCCATGGTGTTGCTCATATAGGGGTACGAATCACAGGTACTGTAAAAACCGACAATGCACTCTATTGCTACTAATCACAAACCTATTGTGTACCTAACACAGGGGTACTACGCGCAAGTACAAGCAACCCATGGTGTTCCCCGCGCGGTGGTACTAATTACAAGTAGTATCATGGTTCTAATTTTATCATCCCTTGGTCGCCCCTTTTAGTCGCCTCTTACTACAGGCAGGGGATACCGTGGGTGTATTCTTCGTCTGCATCCCCCACCCACGCGAGGTGTGCAGGAATTTAGTCCCACAGGAGTTCTTTAACGTGCCAGTAAATCTGAGGACATGAGGTTGACGTATTTGAGCACCTTCAAATGCCACTGGACTGAGCCAGAATTGAACCTGCCAAGTTGGGGTAAGAAGGCCAGCACCTCAACCATCTGAGGCACTCAGCCCGGTTCACAACTCTGAGACAATGCTGGCACACATGGGATGATTTTCAATTAGTTCGATCACATCTCACTTTTTTCCAAAGTTAGGGTAATGGAACAATATATATCAAACATCAAACATTTCACACATATCACTGCAAAATAAGGATATCGACAAGTTTACATAACATCTGAGATTTCTAAGTTCACCCCTCCAAACTAACTTTATGTCAATCAATAGGTCAAAGTTGATCCCATTTTGGTGAACGCTGGAAAGTCTCAGAACTTTGGTGTTGGTAGAATATTGATGAGATCATTGTATTGTTTCTATAGTGCAGTGTCCCTGTGATTATCTCTTTTTGCCAGTAAAATAGTGTCATCAGAATGTATCCTTTAGATAATAGGATGTATTAACATACATACATGTTTATTAATTATTTGTATTGTGAGTTTTCACGCATCTTCATGTTTATTTCTAAAACAAAATACCATTCTATATTTGACTCCCATTCTATAAGAGTTATCGAAAGGTTATTCAATAAATGATGTTCGTTCAATACAACAACCCCTAATATCGAACACCACTGAAATTAATGGGCTGTTTATGACTAATTTGTAGTATTGTTTTCTTTAACGCTGAAGTCCTAAATTCTGTGGTCGTGACTGCTGAGACATTATCTGTAACTTGACCTATCTAAGGCACTTGATACGGTAGATCATGGAAGACTACTGGCAAAAAATGAGTGCTACTGGACTAGAAAAAAAAGTGACTGAATGGGTGACTATATTTCTGGAAAATAGAACTCAGATAATTAGAGTAGGCAAAGCTTTATCTGACCCTGTAATAATTAAGAGGGGAATTCTTCAAGGCAGTATTATTGGACCTTTATGTTTTCGTATATATATCAATGATATTTGTAAAGAAGTGGAATCAGAGATAAGGCTGTTTGCAGATGATGTTATTCGGTACAGAGTAATAAATAAGTTACAAGATTGTGAGCAGCTGCAGGGTGACCTCGATAGTGTTGTGAGATGGACGGTGTGCAATGGTATGATGATAAACGGGGTTAAAAGTCAGGTTGTGAGTTTCACAAATAGGAAAAGTCCTCTCAGTTTTAATTACTGCGTTGATGGAGTGAAAGTTCCTTTTGGGGATCATTGTAAGTAGCTAGGTGTTAAGAAAAGACCTTAATTGGGGTAATCACATAAATATGATTGTTAACAAAGGGTACAGATCTCTGCACATGGTTATGAGGGTATTTAGGGGTTGTAATAAGGATGTAAAGGAGAGGGCATATAAGCCTCTGGTAAGGTCCCAAATAGAGTATGGTTCCAGTGTATGGGACCCTCATCAGGATTACTTGATTCATGAACTGGAAAAAACTCAAAAGAAAAGCAGCTTGATTTGTTCTGGGTGATTTCCGAAAAAGAGTAGCGTTACAAAAATGTTGCAAAGTTTGGGCTGGGATAATTTGGGAGAAAGTAGACGAGCTGCTCGATTAAGTGGTATGTTCTGAGCTGTCAGTGGAGAGATGGCGTGGGAGGACATCAGTAGACGAATAAGTTTGAGTGGTGTCTTTAAAAGTAGGAAAGATCACAATATGAAGATAAAGTTGGAATTCAAGAGGACAAATTGGGGCAAATATTTGCTTATAGGAAGGGGAGTTAGGGATTGGAATAACTTGCCAAGGAGATAGTTCAATAATTTTCCAATTTCTTTGCGGTCATTTAAGAAAAGGCTAGGAAAACAACAGATAGGGAATCTGCCACCTGGGCGACTGCCCTAAATGCAGATCAGTAGTGATTGATTGATTGACTGATTGAGAGGGCCTCATCAGGTATGGTAAGATTTCTTTTACGTTGTCTTGTGTCTGTTTGATGCCATATGTTGTGCTAATCACTTTATTTCACAATCCTGTGAATTTTCAGGGTTCTCATCGTGAGCAAATAAACTGGTGGCGACAAGAGTGGGGTGTGCGGGGGCAGTTGCCCCCCAATTTTTGGAAAATGTAAGTTTTTATTACATTTTAGCCATTTAAAACTAGAAATCATAAAAATTAGATCCCAAACCTTCCATTTAGTGCCACAATTTCTTTAATTCTTTACTCTACCAGCCCTATAACCCTTGATACCGTATAGTTCACATAATCCGTAAAATGTTTGCCCCTGCCCCCTTTCATCTCTATCTCCCAATCGCCGCTACAGGGTAAATATTGTGCAATAAACAGAGTAGGGGATTAAAAGCAGAAAATGATTGTTTTTCCAGTTCTTGCTTATTTTCCTTAACTAGTGCTCAGATCTTGACAATGGTCAAAATAAAGATGCTCAACAGGGGAAATGTCCCAAAAGCCAAAGTGAAAATTGTTGAAAAAATGAAACTTTCAGTATTCGTTATCTGCTTTGTCTGAAGCTGTTCAACAGGTTAAGTCTGGTATGATGTCCCAGAGGCAAGCATCTAAAACATACCAGGTCCCTCTTTAACAACCTTAAATGACAAACTATCTGGACGTCGGAAGATTCAGACTACCCTTGAGTCCAAGACAAGAAGAGGGCATTAGTGAATGGGTAATCAATGTGGACAAGAGGGGATTTCCATTGAAGAAAAAGAATTTCCTTGACACTGTTCAGCAAACTGTGCAGTCATCAGGAAGGAGCACACAGATTAAGCATGGAATACCTGGTAAAACCTGGTTCAAGTGTTTTATGGGACAGCACCCTTTCCTGTCTCAGAAGAAGGCTGAAACCATTGGGGCTGCTGTCTCGGAAGAGAGAATACGTGGTTGGTATGCTGGACTGTTGTGCTACCTGGAATCTGAAGATGTAAGATCAATTATGGAAGACCCAAACAGGATTTTCAATGCAGAGGAGACAAATTTTCTGTTCCATAAGGTTTCAGGAAAGTATCTTGGAGTCAGAGGGGAACAGCATCAAATTACGGTAACCTCTAACAGAAAGAAGACATAACAGAGCTTGGAAATTTCTGTCCCAATGGGTGTTGTGCTCAAACAATGATCGTCTACAGTAACATACGACTTCAGCAACGTATCAAAGATAGTGTACCTGAGCCATGGATCTATGAGAAAACTGAAAGTGGCTGGAAGAAGGCCTCAAAGTTTTTTAACTACCTTTAACACTTTAGGTCATGGCTAGAGGTGGAGAAAATCACACTTCCTGTTACAGTATTCTCTTTCTTGATGGACACAGGAGTCATTTATACCTTTAAGTCAGTGAATATTATCATGACCATGGAATAATATTGTACTGTCCTTTCCCTAATGCCATCCATCTTCTGCAACCAGCAGATGTGGGGGTATTTGCAACTCTAAAGAGAGCAAGGGGAAATGCTCTTCAAGACGAGAAAGTACAAACTCTCGATGCATCAGTAACCAAGGTAAATTTTGTACCCATGTTAAAGAAAGTTTGGGATGATGCTGTTAGGCCAGATATTCTAAAAAGCGCCTTTCGTAAATGTGGTCTCTATCCACTAGATCCAAACGCTTTGGACTACACAAAATGTGTTGCAGATATTTTGAAGTACCCAGTGGGAAGGCAACAGCAAAAGAGTGACGAAGGCAGCCCTTCATTTTCTTCCACTTCCAATCAGAAGTTACGGTTTGTGCTTGATGACCTGGAAGAATTTTTGTCTCCTCGTATTCTCAATAAGTTCAATGACAAACTAAGATGTGATGGGGAAAAGCAGAACCAGATTTGTACGCTTATTGGAAAAGTGTTACAATTTGGCACAATGCAACATGTGAAACAATATTGGCTAATCAAAATGAAACGATGACAGACAGTTCATCAGAAGAAGATAAGGGCAGAGATGATTTCACGTGGAATGATGAACGTTTAGAAGTGTATGTTCCTTCTCCGAAGAAGGACTTTCCTGGTGCCATCATTTTGAAGAGTGGGGTAAAAGTTCACAAGCTGAAATTATTGAATGAGAATGAAATTGCTTCGAAAGTTGCTTGCCCACCCACCTTTAGTAACAGCGAGGATTCTTTCAAAGATTTTCTCATAGTTCCTCAAGTACCAGTAAAACCTCATCAGTTTAGATTAGGAAACACATACGCGATATTTTCAAAGAAGTACCAGGAAGAACTGAAGAGAAAGAAAAGAATTACAGAAGACTAAAGACATGTTCCGCTCTCTGTGAAAAGACAGAGATAAGTAATTGATTTTTGTGTTTCTCACAATATTTTAATATGTATTAATATTGCCTCCTCTACTTTTGTGATTAATATTTAAGAATCATTTTATTTTGTTCATGTTATTACAACCATAATGTCTAGAGGTGAAGTGATTTATAATAAATATTTCTGTTTGGTATTTAAAATCTTGCCGTTCGATATATAAAAATCATGTTCGATAATTATTTTTTTAATGCTATTTGCTTTACGTCGCACCGACACAGATAGGTCTTATGGCGACGATGGGATAGGAAAGGGAAGGAAGCGGCCGTGGCCTTTATTAAGGTACAGCCCCAGCATTTGCCTGGTGTGAAAATGGGAAACCACAGAAAACCATCTTCAGGGCTGATGACAGTGAGATGCGAACACACTATCTCCTGGATGCAAGCTCATAGCTGCGCGCCCCTAACCGCACAGCAAACTCGCCCGGTGTTCGATAATTAAGACCTCACTAATAGATATATAATGCAGACCGATATATGGAGGAATACAACTGCTGCATTTAAGGGCACCTTGAACCTACAAATTACACATTACAAAAGTCTGAACAAGCTAGTTGCAACCATTGGAAGTTCTGTTAAGGTTTTATAATTCCTTCAGAGGTCTGTTCGTCACTGGCAAAAAATACTGATCAATAATTCATAGATATAACCTTAAGCATTCGATACAGAGTGTCACAACCCTATTCCACGGAAAGAAGAGAAACTTTTCTTCCATGCAAATAACATAATGCATACTCTAGAAAATAAGCCGGATTCATGGCTACTCTCTCAATGGAACATGTGTTAACTGCCTGGCACAGAACGCTCACAGTAATGTGCTTGCCTCGGCCAGTCACCAGGGCTGTCCATGTTCAAATTTCATTGTCGGTTTCGATATTATTGTATTGATAGTTCCATTGTGAATGTAACTTAAAAGCTATTCAGTCTATCGAACACACAGGTTAATTATGAATACGTTCTACGAAAGCCATTCATGTAAACGTGGCTTAAATTATACAAGTAAAATTAAAGAAAAACTAACCACCCCATTAAAAAAACCTCATTAGACTATCCCAAAATAAAAACCAAACCCCATGGCACTACAGCCCTTGAACAACCTCGGCCTACCAAGCGACCGCTGTTCAGCCTGAAGGCCCGCAGATTGCAAGGTGTCGTGTGGTCAGCACGACAAATCCTCTTGGCGGTTATTCTTGGGTTTCTAGACCAAGGCCGCTATCTCACCGTCAGATAGCTCCTCAATTATAATCACGTAGGCTGAGTGGACCTCGAATCAGCCATCAGGTCCACGCAAAAATCCCTGACATGTCCAGGAATCGAACCCGGGACCTCCAGGTAAGAGGCAGACACGCTACCCCTACACCACGGAGCCGGCATCTCAAAATAAACCAATAAAATAAATTGATGGTAATAAAAAATAATAATATGAAAGACATTCACATAAACGTAAATTACATGATCATTAATATATGCTCATCAAGAACTCTTGCATAGTTTACATGAAGAACTGAAGTATGTGTAATAATAATAATAATAATAATAATAATAATAATAATAATAATAATAATAACAACAACAACAAACAAAAAATACCGAGCTCGATAGCTACAGTCACTTAAGTGTAGCCAGTGTCCAGTATTCGGGAGATAGTAGTTTCGAACCCCACTGTCGGCAGCCCTGAAAATGGTTTTCCGTGGTTTCCCATTTTCACACCACGCAAATGTTGGGGCTGTAGCTTAATTAAGGCCACGGCCGCTTCCTTCCCACTCCTAGTCCTTCCCTGTCCCATCGTCGCCATAAGACCTATCTGTATCGGTGCGACGTAAAGCAACTAGCAAAAAAAAACCAACAACAACAAGAATAAAAATAATAAACAACATGTCAATGACGTGACAAGGAGAGGGGCATGACGTGGCAGGGAAAGGGACGCGACGTCGAGCAAGTGAGTCGACAGACTACAACTTTTGGACCCACGCCAATAACAGAGGAACAGTTATCCAAACACCTCGCAGTTAATGATAGAGTGGAAACAAAGCAGGGCATTATTAAGGTAAGTTCTAGAATTATTCTACAGCATTACCCTCTCTCCCTTAGCCTACCATTGCATTCCAGTCACCTTTTAAATATTGTATTATTAAATCTATGTCTTCATATACCCTTTTCATTTCTTCACTGTCCTCTGGCTAGTAGGCATATTGCACTATTGCAGTGAGCATTGGCTTGGTGTCTATCTTGTAAAAAATAATCCATTCATCATACAGGTCACAGTAGCTTACCCCTTGCCCTATTTTTTTATTCATTATTAAACAAACCGGTGTATTTTCCCTGTTTGATTTTGTGTTGATAATTCTGTAGTCGCCTGACCAAAAATCCTGCTCTTCCTGCCAACATACTTCACTTATACCAACTATGACTAACTTTAATCTATTTCCCTTTTCTGATTCTCAGAGAATTAGAGTAGGCGAAGCTTTATCTGACCCTGTAATAATTAAGAGGGGAATTCCTCAAGGCAGTATTATTGGACTTTTATGTTTCCTTATATATATAAATGATATGAGTAAAGGAGTGGAATCAAAGGTAAGGCTGTTTGCAGATGGTGTTATTCTGTACAGAGTAATAAATAAGTTACAAGATCGTGAGCAACTGCAACATGACCTCGATAATGTTGTGAGATGGACAGCAGGCAATGGTATGTTGATAAATGGGGTTAGAAGTCAGGTTGTGAGTTTAACAAATGGGAAAAGTCCTCTCAGTTTTAATTACTGCGTTGATGGGGTGAAAGTTCCTTTTGGGGATCATTGTAAGTATCTAGGTGTTAATATAAGGAAAGATCTTCATTGGGGTAATCACATAAATGGGATTGTAAATAAAGGATACAGATCTCTGCACATGGTTATGAGGGAGTTTAGGGGTTGTAGTAAGGATGTAAAGGAGAGGGCATATAAGTCTCTGGTAAGACCCCAACTAGAGTATGGTTCCAATGTATGGGACCCTCACCAGGATTACTTGATTCAAGAACTGAAAAAAATCCAATGAAAAGCAGCTTGATTTGTTCTGGATGACTTCCGACAAAAGAGTAGCGTTACAAAAATGTTGCAAAGTTTGGGCTGGGAAGAACTGTGAGAAGGAAGATGAGCGGCTCGACTAAGTGGTATATGTTCCGAGCTGCCAGCGGAGAGATGGCGTGGAATGACATTAGTAGACGAATAGGTTTGAGTGGTGTCTTTAAAAGTAGGAAAGATCACAATATGAAGGTAAAGTTGGAATTCAAGAGGACAAATTGTGGCAAATATTCATTTATAGGAAGGAGACTTAGGGGTTGGAATAACTTACCAGATGTTCAATAAATTTCCAATCTCATTGAAATCATTTAAGAAAAGGCTAGGAAAACAACAGATAGGGAATCTGCCACCTGGGCGACTGCCCTAAATGCATATCAGTATTGACTGATTGATTCTCTAACCCACTACGATTCAAACTCGTACTATTGACACTCCGATTCACAGAATTTTAGTAGTCATCTTGCTGTTGACTGCTACCTCTTGTGTAGTCCCCACCAGGAGATCCAAATGGGGGACTATTTCACCTCCAGAATATTTTATCCAGGAGGAAGCCATCATCAGTACAGCATTCATTCATAGAGAGAAAGTTGCTTGACCTCGGGAGTTAGGTACAGCTGTAGTTTTTCGTTGCTTTCAGCCATGTAGCAATATCAACATAGGTAAGGCATGTTAAATATTATTACAAGACTATCAGCCAATCATCCAGACTGCCGCACTTGCAACTTCTGAAAGGTTACTACGGCCCTTTCGATGAACCATTCCTTAGTCCGGTCTCTCACCGAGCTCGATAGCTGCATTCGCTAAAGTGCGGCCAGTATCCAGTAATCGGGAGATAGTGGGTTCGAGCCCCACTGTCAGCAGCCCTGAAGATGGTTTTCCGTGGTTTCACATTTTCACACCAGGCAAATGCCGGGGCTGTACCTTAATTAAGGCCACGGCCGCTTCCTTCCACTTCCTAGGCCTTTACTCTCCCATCGTCGCCATAAGACATATCTGTGTCGGTGCGACTTAAAACAAGATAGAAAAAAAAAAAGTCTGGTCTCTCAACACATACTCATATGGTACAGTTGCGCCTATGGCTCGGCTATCTGCCTCACTGGGATGCACAAGCCTCCCCACTGTCACAAGGTCACTTGGTGCACAGGGGAGGTATCCTAACTATAGGAAGTATATTATCTCCTACATATTTACAGCAGCTCTTCTGAACAACAGCGGTAACCATTAGATAATCTTCCACACACCAAAGAACAAGTTAAACAATTTCTCTGTGGTTATAACATAAAATTACAACCAGTTCCATTATCCAATATGTACCAAAATTTGAGTATTTACATCCAAGTCTGTAGTTCTATTCACATATCAATCAATAAATACTGACCTGCATTTAGGGCAGTCACCCATGTGGCAGATTCCCTATCTGTTGTTTTCCTAGACTTTTCTTAAATGATTTCAAAGAAATTGGAAATTTATTGAACATCTCCCTTGGTAAGTTATTCCAATGCCTAACTCCCCTTCCTATAAATGAATATTTGCACCAATTTTTCCTCTTGAATTCCACCTTTATCTTCATATTGTGATCTTCCCTACTTTTAAAGACGCCACTCAAACTTATTCTTCTACTAATGTCATTCCACGCCATCTCTCCGCTGACAGCTTGGAACATACCACTTAGTAAAGCAGCTCGTCTTCTTTCTCCCAATTCTTCTCAGCCCAAACTTTGCAACATTTTTGTAACGCTATTCTTTTGTCTGAAATCACCCAGAACAAATTGAGCTGCTTTTCTTTGGATTTTTTCCAGTTCTCGAATCAGGTAATCCTGGTGAGGGTCCCATACACTGGAACCATACTCTAGTTGGGGTTTTACCAGAGACTTATATGCCCTCTCCTTTACATTGTTACTACAACCCCTAAACACCCTCATAACCATGTGCAGAGATCTGTACCCTTTATTTACAATCCCATTTATGTGATTACCCCAATGAAGATCTTTCCTTATATTAACACCTAGATACTTACAATGATCCCCAAAAGGAACTTTCACCCCAACAACGCAGTAATTAAAACTGAGGGTACTTTTCCTATTTGTGAAACTCACAATCTGACTTTTAACACCATTTATCAACATACCATGCTAAATTATCAAGAATGGCTAGGCACTGGAATATGTACATACTGAGGAGACAATAACACAATAAGAGAAAGAGAAAAAACAAATGCTGAATTTCATTAACCAAAGGTAACTTATTTACAGAGTCTGCCATGAGATCTCTCTTCAGCCTTCATATCTGCCATCCGAGCTGGCCTCAGTGATGCAGTCTATTTGGCACTGACATTTTGCTCCCAATATTCACTGTCTGACAAAAAAATTGAAGCACCCAAGAGGAGAAGGAAACAAAGTGAAACTTCACATGTTGAGAGGGTATGTGATGTTATTTCAGTGATTATGAAATTGTGTCAAATTTACAAAGGAGTTGGCAATACGAGCCCACTTATCAGTATGCACTGCACCCCCCCTCTGGCCTGGATGCATGTACTGATTCGGTTGGGAAGGTGTCAAAGCCACTGTATCCTCTCCTGAGGCAAGCTAGCCCACAACTGTTGTAATTAGTGCTTGATATCCTGGATACTAGCATTGGAAAAAGAGTTGACATCCGAGCTGGTCCCACACTTGTTTTATCGGGGACAAACCTGGGGATCTTGCTGGCCAACATCATGCTGACAGTTCACAGAGACATATGCCATGTGTAGACGGACATTGCCCTGTTGAAAATTGGCACCACGATACTCTCGCATGAGAGGTAACACATGAGGATGCAGGATGTCTGTGACGTACCGCTGTGTCGTCAGAGTTCCCTCAATCACTACTAGCCATGACCTGAAGTCATTCCTGATGGCTCCCCACACCATGATGCCAGGGTTAACACCGCTGTGCCTCTCCAATATATTGGAGGAATGGAACCTCTCCATGGGTCGCCACTATATTCGCAGACGTTGGTCATCCGGGGTAATGCAGAAATGCGATTCATCGCTGAATACAATGCAACATCATTCAGCAGCAGTCCATGCTTCCTAGTCATGGCACCACTCCAAACATAGCATTTGTGTTGTGATGTTCACGGCAATCTCCTAGTCAATGATATAGATGTTGATTCCCATAGGGAATCTGAGATATTTGTTCCGAATAAGTAAATTTATAATACCAATATAAATGGTCCGTTACTGAACATTATAAATTTTCCAGCTAACTCATTTCTGGTTGCCAGCGTTTCGCCCTCGTGTGCTAGGTTGGGCTCATCAGTTGGTACCTAGCACACCTACCAAGATGCTGGTTACTGCATACCGTGGAGGCCACTGCGTAGGCAGACAGCACTAGACATGCGTCTTGGTGGGTATGCTATTTACCAACAGATTAGCCCGACTTAGCACACTGGGGCGAAACGCTGGCAACCAGGAATGAGTTAGCTGGAAAATTTATAATGTCCAATAACGGACCATTTATATTGGTATTATAAATTTGCTCATTCGGGACAAATATTTCAGGTTCCTTATGTGAAACAACATCTATATCATCTGATGGCCAGACAGGCATCAATTTTTGGAAATGAGACAAAGTCTCTCATAGTGCATTGGCACTGCCGGTGGCTCAATATAGCCTATGCAGTGGCCTCCATGGTATGCACTAGCCATGCATCTTGGTGGGTGTGCTATTTACCAACTGATGAGCCCGACTTAGCACACTGGGGCGAAACGCTGGCAACCAGGAATGAGTTAGCTGGAAAATTTATAATGTCCCATAACGGACCATTTATATTGGTATTATAAATTTACAATAATTGAAATTTCTAAATATCAATTATAAATTTACTCATTCAGGACAAATATTTCAGGTTCCCTATGAGAATCAACATCTATATCAGTTGGAAATAGAACTGAAGGATACGAAATGGTGGTTGGTAAATGTGGGGAAGGTATGGAACCTAACAGGAATGGGAAGCATTTGCTGGACTTCTGTGCTAGTATGAGATTAGCACTGACGAATACATTCTTCTTCACTAAACATGAGAGGGTAGGGGCACCAGATCCATAATAGACTAACTTACATAATAACCGACTTTGAATTCAGGAAATCTGTTAGGAATGTGCGGGCTTTGCAGGGATTTTTCGATGATACCAACTTACTATCTGATCTAAAGTGAACTACTGTCGGTGCAGAAAGTATGTGCGGTCGAGTTTAAATGTTAATAAAATTTGATCCAGTCCACCAATCTAAAATATAATCACACCATCATAAAGATTGTTTTATTCTGCGTTCTTTCGTGGTATATGCATATTTTTATTATGTTTGTGAAAGTTATAATATGCGGAATGCAAAACGTACCTATTTTCTTGCCCATTTTTTCTAAACAACAACTTTGTCGTACCATTACATGAAAACGGAGGCCGAGTATTCAAGTGGATCAATTTTCTATTGGAGTAATTCACAGGTCTATTCACTCTTTCTGGCAAAATTGTTTCCAACTATTAAAAAATTGAAAAAATTGAAAAATTATCCCGGACTCACCAATTATGTCATGTACAAAGCTTCATCAACTGATAAAGGGCATGGGTTTTAGGTTAAATTTTTTTATAAAAAAGCCTGTTCTTATGGAATCAGTGTATGTTGCTGCTACACGGCATGCATTTTTAAGAAAAATACGATGACTCAGAGAAAGTGGGTACAGAGTGTATTACACAGATGAGACTTGGTGCGGTCAAAATCACAGGTTAAATATGCTTGGCAAGAAAACGTAATAGAAGCGCTGAATTGTAATTCCTCAAACTACGACTACTATCATGGTCATTTACAGGTAGTGAGGACGGCTTTTTGGAAGGGGCGGAACTCTGCTTTGTAGGAAAGAAAGGGACTGGAGACTATCACAAGGAGATGTATTCTTGGCAGTTTGAGGAATGGTTTTGCAAGATTTTAATGAAACTCCCACCCAAGTCAGCTATTGTGATTTATCAGGCACCTTACCATATAATGCTTGATCCGGAAACAAAAAACCCGACAATGGCTTGGCTGAAGACTAACATTATTTCCTGGAAAGAGAAAAGGAACATTTCTCTGCCTCCCGATGCCTCTAACTTCAATATATTTACAAAAGCTGCCCTAACTGATCACGCCAACCCTTATTTTGGAATTCCACAAAAGAGATTTGATCAAATTATGAAATAATTGCACCAAGATGTTGAACTGGTGTGGTTGCCTGTCGCGATTGTAAGTTAAATGCCATATAACTCATTCGCCCTAACGTGAAAAATAAAATAGCAAGTGTTAATATGGCAAATGCACAAGAAAAAGGGAACCGTGAAAATATAATCAGAGATCTATGTGAGGAAATTTTCCATTCTGTGACACCTGAACTTTGGAAAAAGTGTGTAATGCACATACAGAAAATTGAGAATTATTATTGGGAGAAAATACGTTAATGATACAGCCTCTAATTATGATCTTGAGGACTCGGGTTCCAAAAGTGACGATTATAATTTCCACTTCAGTCATTATATAGGCCCTAACAGATGTAGATGAATAAATGACTTATGCAAACAGATGCTAACATTGTAAATAGTAACCATTATACAGTACTGTATATACATTGTACATAACATTCTAAATCTACAAAATATGAAAAAATCCATAAAAATAAAATAAAAACCTTTTTAAAACTCCCGTTGAGGGTCCAAACTCCTCATGTGAAAAGTTGATGGAAATGTAAAAACTGTAAATATGCAACAAGTCAATTAGAAACTTTCGCTAATGTAGCACGCAAGCGCCAGAATATAAGTGAACACATTCAGGTTTGCGTGAACTGGCCTTATCTGTTAGTTGTACTACCCCTGGCGAAAGCAAGTTGATTTCACGCCGGAGCGCCTATCGCTCGCTTTCAAATAAAAATCTGTATAAAATACAGAAATCACTGTACGTTTTTGGTATACAACGAATTGAAACAAAAACTTCAGACCTTTTTGATGAGCTCAATCTCGATTTCGGAAGACCATCCAGTATCAAACGGACAGCCTTTTACAAAAACAACAACTTTTTTGTGTAAAGTGATTAAACTTCAGAAATATATTTATAATAGTGCATTCCATAATCCACCTAAATTTCATGAAAATCGGACAGTGCGTTTTCATGTAATGGTTCTACAAAGTTGTTTATTTACAAAGAACGGGCAAGAAAATTGGTACTTTTAGCATTCCGCCTAATATAACATTCACAAGAAACATAATAAAAACATGCAAATACCACCAAAGAACGCAGAATAAAATAATCTTTACGATGGTGTGATTATATTTCAGATTGGTGGACTGGTTTAAATTTTATTAGCGTTTAACCTCGACCGCACATACTTTCTTACCAACAGTATCTCAAGGCCTAGGATAGAGAACGTGAAATCTGTCTGTAGATGAATAAGGGTAGAAAATCTCCAGACGAGAAAATTTGACAGAAGTACATGGATATGATTAGTGAGAAGTTCCAAACAATGGACAGTAAGCAGGTTCAGGATACAGAAAGAGAATGGGTAACATACAGGGATGCTGTAGTAGAAACAGCAAGGGAATGCCTAGGAACAACGTGTGTAAAGATGGGAAAAGTTAACATCTTGATGGAAAGTGAGAGCAGCTTTTAACCCCTCAGCGCGGTGGATTTAAATGTCCGTTTGTCTGTGTGCTGCGGAAGGAGTTCTGTGCGCGGTGTTTAAACTTTCTCAGATTCGTGCAAGGCTCTATTCAAAGCAACACAACTTTGGTACTATTTTACGGATTTCAGTCATACTGGAATTTACTTTTTAGGTAGGACATAATTGGATAAATTTTGAAAAGTTGGAGAATCCCTGATATTTATCAACAGCTTCAATGTTGTTGAAATGGATGAAATTACTAATTGATTTAAATCTATCCAATGAAATAACAGACCCAAAAATTGGCGTAGACAAAATAGCTTTCAGAAAATAAACTTTGTAGCATACGCTTTTGTTTTATACCCATTAGTATATAAAGAGCAATCACAATGTATATCTCATCCTTCGTGACTGGTTTCCAATTCCGCATTCTGGACCAAAGTGGTAACAAGCCATAGGATAGGATTCTTTGCTCGGCATATAAATTTGTTTCACATACTATTAGTTCCACTAACTCTTGTCCGTAAAGAACATCTTGAAAACCTTCACATCATCGCATTCCCCAACTGCTTCATTCTGAGGTCCTGGGTTCCATATAATCTGTTCTATTTGACCCACATAATTAAACACGTTTTCCCATCGAAATGTATTAGCCGTGACATGCTCATTACCATTCTGCGCACTATCACTCGTATCTGATTCCGAACTGAGGACTTCGCGTACAGCGATGTCATCCACATCACTCAAATCACCATCTAATTCTAACAAACGTTCGTCAGAACCACACAAATGTTCTAAAACGTCCTCTATTTCAACGCTCGTTAACCACACTTGTGTGTAGAAGTCATACTCACAACCAACAGAACACAAGACAGCATGTGATAAGGAAAAAGGACAAGAAAAAAGTCTCAAGAGAGCACTGGATAGACAAAATTTATGATTATGTTGACAGCCAGGTTCTTCCCCGAGAGAAAATGAAGATATAATGCAAGAAGTGTACACAGTAGTCGCCAGATAGCAGACAAAAACAGTGCTTTCCCCTGGTGGCAGAGATAAATATTCCTTGAAATATCACTAAAGTTCAGTGACAAAACACTATCGAAATAGGGATCAAGGTATATCGCTCAAAAGCTCAAACTTTCTGCTTCAAGGACAAACGAGTTAAAACACAAACAGCTTTGATCGTAACCGCTAGATCACAGTAGAGTACATGCGAGTACCGTGCGTGCAGTGCCCGTCACTCCACCACGTGCGATGTTCACCGCATGACGAGTAGTGCTCGGCACTCCGCGCTGACAGATTAAATGTAAAATGAAGGCGTATCAGAAATGGCTCCAAAGAAGGACTGAAGCAGGCAGGGAATTGCACACAGATGAAAGAAACAAAATGAAACATATAGTTGTTGAATCCAAAAAGAAGTCATAGGAAGATTTTGGTAATAACCTGGAAAGGCTAGGTCACGCAGCACGGAAACCTTTCTGGACATTAATACAGAATACTACGAAGGGAGGGAAAAAAGAAATGAATAGTGTTTCGGATAATTCAGGTGAACTGATAATAGATACCGAGGAATCACTGGACAGGTGGAAGGAATATTTTGAAAATCTTCTCAACGTAAAAAGAAATCTTCCTGGTAACATTCAAACAATGGAGTTCATGGGGACGAACAATGATGTTGATGAAATTACATTTGATTAAGTGGAAAGGGTAGTAAATAAACTCCATTGTTATAAACGAGCAGGAATAGATGAAATTAGACCTGAAATGGTGAAATATAGTGGAAAGGCAGCGATAAAATGGCTTCATAGAGTAATAAGATTAGCATGGACTGTTAGTAAGACACCTTCTGATTGGACAAAAGCAGTATTTGCACCTATCTATAAGCAAGGGAACACGAAGGATTGTAGCAACTATCGAGGTATCTCACTGATCAGTATACCAGACAATGTGTTCACTAGGATCTTGGAAGGGAGGGTGCGAGCAGTTGTTGAGAGAAAGTTACATGAAGACCAGTGTGGTTTCAGACCACAGGATCAGATTTTCAGTATGTGCCAGGTAAATGAAAAAGGTTATGGGAGGAATAAATAGCTATGCTCATGTTTCGTGGATCTAGAGAAAGCATATGACAGTGTACTGAGGGAAAAGATGTCCGCCGTACTGGGGGACTATGGGATTAAGGCTAGATTAATAAAATCCATGTTGACAATTGGGCTGCGGTGACAATTGATGGTAGAATGAGTTCCTGGTTCAAGGTACTTGCATGGGATTAGACAAGGATGCAATATTTCACCTTTGTTGTTAACAGTTTATGTGGATCATCTGCTGAAAGGTATAAAGCGGCAGGGAGGGATTCAGGTAGATGGAAGTGTAGTAAGCAGTGTGGTCTATTCTGATGACTTGGTGTTAATGGCAGATTGTGCCAGAAGCATCCAGTCTGATATCCTGGAACTTGAAAGTAGGTGCACGGAGTTTGGTATGAAAATTAGCCTTTCTAAGACTAAACTGATGTCAGTAGGTAAGAAAACCAAGAGAGCAATGTCAAGATTGCGGATACAAAGCTGGAACAAGTAGATAATTTCAAGTACTTAGGATGTATGTTCTCCCAGGATGGTAGTATAGTAAGTGAAATTGAATCAAGGTGCAGTAAAGCCAATGCAGTGAGTTTGCAGTTGCGATCAACAGTATTCTGTAAGTAGGAAGTCACCTCCCAGACAAAACTATTTTTACATCAGTCTGTTTTTAGACCAACTTTGCTTTAAGGGAGTGAATGTTGGGAGGACTAAGGATATCAATCAATCAATCAATCAATCAATCAATCAATCGATCAATCAATCAATCAATCAATCAATCAATCAATCAATCAATCAATCAATCCTGATCTGCATTTAGGGCAGTCGCCCAGGTGGAAGATTCCCTATCTGTTGTTTTCCTAGCCTTTTCTTAAATGATCGCAAAGAAATTGGAAAATTATTGAACATTTCCCTTGGTAAGTTATTCCAATCCCTAACTCCCCTTCCTATAAACGAATATTTGCCCCAATTTGTCCTCTTGAATTCCAACTTTGTCTTCATATTGTGATCTTTCCTACTTTTAAAGACACCACTCAAACTTATTCGTCTACTGATGTCCTCTCACGCCATCTCTCCTCTGACAGCTCGGAACATACCATTTAATCGAGCAGCTCATCTCCTTTCTCCCAAATTATTCCAGCCCAAACTTTGCAACATTTTTGTAACGCTACTCTTTTGTCGCAAATCACCCAGAACAAATCGAGCTGCTTTTCTTTGGATTTTTTCCAGTTCTTGAATCAAGTAATCATATGTTAGAAGCAACGGACTGAAAGTAGAGAGAATGATTGCTTGGTACAAACAGATGGTAACAATGGCAGAAGGGTACTTGAAATGAGGAGATAAAGGAAAATTTAGGAATTAATTCGATGGATGAAGCTCTATGCATAAACCGTCTTCGGTGGTGAGGGACATGTGAAGCAAATGGAGGAGTATAGGTCACCTAGGAGAATAATGAACTCTATTATGGAGTAGAAGTAGATGAAGACAGCGATGGTTAGACTCAGATTTTAATGATTTAAAGATAAGAGGTTATAGAACTAAACAAGGCCCCAGAACTAGTTAAAAATAGAGGATTTTGGCAGCATTTAATAAATTCACAGAGGCTTGCAGACTGAACACTGAAAGGCATAACAGTCTATAATGAAGATGTATGTACAACGCCAACCAAAAGTTTCCGGACAAAACATATGTACCCGCACGAATATGATTAATGATTGTTTAATGAGATAATATATTACTGTAACCAGGAGTCGAAGATTTTTGGGTAACGGCGACAAGTTTGTGTTCGATGTTCAGCATCGGAAAAAATGCATCCTAATGTGTAACACCTACAGTGAAACATGGAGGGGCTCTGTGATGGTTTGGGGTTGTTGAGTTGGCAGACTGCAGAGTTTTCAAGTTAAACTAGACAGAAATGATTACCATTTCATCCTATCTCGTTATGCTCTTCTGTCTAGACAGCAACGTGGGTTTGTCCTCCAACAAAACAATGACCCAGGTACATGTCTCTCTATTGCATGAATTATCTTCAAAACAAACAAAACTCTGGGGAATTGTTTTTGATGGAATGCCCCCCCACACCAGACTTAAATCCAATTGAGCTGCTGTGGGAGGAGTTGGATCAGCAAGCAGGCTGTAGGACTCTTGCAGAATGACTGGCAAAATATACCTGTATCAGTGTTAGAAAAACTTGTTCTGAGAATGTCAAGAATAGTTAAAAGTGTACTTGCAGCAAAGCAGGGTTTCTTTGATGAGAAGACTGTTTGATGCATTCTGGGGATCTGTGAGAGTAAATGTGTACATATTGTCTATTTCTTGCTCAGATGTAATGTAAAGACATGGTTTTATTGTAAAGTATTACTTTTAGATTATATATTTGTCAATCCCTTGCATAAGTATGTTGTTTGCTTTTAATCTCAATCCATTCTTTAACAGTTCAATGCTTGTCCGGAAACATTTGGCCAGAAGTGTATGTATGTCTTTGGTGCTTCATACTTATACCTAAAGCTCTAACAAAAATACCTAGATATGAAATGTATGCATACAAAATGTGTTGGTACATTACCAGGAAAATTAATCATCAATCACCACTGATCTACATTTAGGGCAGTTGCCCAGGTGGCAGATTCCCTTATTGTTGTTTACCTAATCTTTTCTTAAATAATTGCAAAGAATTTGGAAATTCATTGAACATCTTCCTTGGTATATTATTATAATCCTTAACCCCTCACCCTATAAACGAATATTTGCCCCAAATTGTCCTCTCAAATTTCAACTCTTTTAAATTATGATCTTTCCTTATTTGTCTACTAATGCCATTCAACGCCATCTATCCAATGACAGCTCAGAACATACCACTTGGTCGAGCAGCTCATCGCCTTTGTTCCAAATCTTCCCAGCCCAAACTTTGCAACATCATCTTTAACGCTACTATTTTGCCAGAAATCATCCAGAACAAATCAAGCTGCACTTCTTTGGATTATCTCCAGTTCTCGAATCAGTAATACTGGGGAGCGTCCCATACACTGGAACCATACTCCAGTCTTACCAGAGACTTAAATGCCCTCTCCCTTAAATCCTTACTACAACTCCTAAATACACTTACAACCATGTGCAGATATCTGTACCCTTTATTTACAACCCCGTTTATGTGATTACCTCAATGAAGATCTTGCCTTATATAAACAACTAGGTACTTACAGTGATCCCCATAAGGAAATATTGCCCCATCAATGCAGTAATTAAAAATGGGAGGACTTTTCCTATTAGTGAAACACACAACCTGGCTTTTAAGCCACTTTATCATCATACCATTGCCTGCCGTCCATCTCACAACATTGTTGAGGTCTTTTTGCAGTTGCTCACAATCTTGTATCTTATTTATTATTCTATACGGCACGCCAGAGTAAAGTGTAGCTTCCACCGAAGTCTCAGTCAACATCCATGGCTTTGACAATATGTAAGTTGCTGGAGTATGGGTAGTGCTGAGTAATGACATTCAGAGCATGACTAGTGCATCTGAGTGTTATAAAAGGTGCTGCTCATAGGGTCAGTCGTGCTGCAATAGTACTTTCTGCCCCAGTGAGGAAAGCAATGGCAAACTACCTCACTCCTCATCTTGCCTAGTATGCCTCATTTTGGTGCTGCCATTGGTTTTTGGGGTTTCCTTATAACCGCATAACCTTTGGTGGTGCTATTTGAGGATCCAACCAGCCTCTGGGCTGATGACCTAACGGACAGACACAGCATAACATTATCTGCAAAAAGCCGTATCTCTGATTTCAGGTCTTTACCCATACATCATAAAAGGTCCAATAATACTGCCTTGAGGAATTCCTCTCTTAATGATTACAGGATCGGATAATGCTTCATCTACTCTGATTCTCTCAGTTCTGTTTTCCAGAAATATAACCACCCATTCAGTCATTCTTCTGTCCAGTCTAATTGTACTCATTTTTGCCAGTAGTCTCTCATGATCTACCCTGTCAAATGCCTTAGATAGGTCAATGCGATACAGACCTTTTGACCTCCTGAATCTAAAATATCTGCTATATCTTGCCAGAGTCCTATGAGTTGAGCTTCAGTGGAATAACCTTTTCTAAATCCGAACTGCCTTATATTGAACCAGTTATTAATTTTGTAAACATGCCTAATATAATCAGAAATAATGCTTTCTCTAAGCTTACATGCAACACATGTCAAACTGACTGGCCAGTAATTTTCGGCTTTATGTTCATCACCCTTTCCTTTATACACAGGGACTACTATAGCAACTCTGCATTCATCTCCTATAGCGCCTTCATGCAAATAATCATCAAGTAAGTACTGCAGATATGGTACTGTATCCCAACCCATTGTCTTTAGTCTAACCCCAGAAATCTTATCAATTCCACATGCTTTTCAAGTTTTCAACATTTGTATTTTATTGTAAATGCCTTTGTTATTGTAGGTAATTTTTTTTTCTAGAGGTTTTACGTAGCACCAACACAGATAGGTCTTATGGCGATGATGGGATAGGAAAGGCCTAGAAGTTGGATGGAAGCAGCCTGGTGTGAAAATGGGAAACCACGGAAAACCATCTTCAGGGCTGCCAACAGTGGGATTCGAACCCACCAGCTGCAAACTCTCAGCCGCGCGCCCCTGACCGCACGGTCAAGTCGCCTGGTAGGTAAATTTTAATACTTTGTTAGTATTATTCACCTCTATCTGGACATTATCCTTGTAGGCAACAATCTTCACATCCTGTTGACTGAATACTTCTGCCTTCTGTAGATCCTCGGATACACAGTCCTTTTGTTCATTAATGTTTGCTGGAATGTCCTGCTTGGGGCCTGTTGCTGCCTTTAAGTACAATACATACCCTTCCCTTTTTCACTAAAATTTGTGAGACTGCGAATTATGCTTGCCATCATGCTATCCTTAGCTGATTTCTTCGCTAGATTCAATTTCCTATGTCGCATATTAAAAAAAAGCTCCTTCAATTTCTCCTTACTTCCACAACTATTTCTAACTCTATTCTTTCCAACCTGCACCTCCTTTTTAGTCTATTTACTTTTCTATTATAATACAGCAGGTTTTTACCATTCCTTTACACCTTTAAAGGTACCTGTTTTAACATTTCTCAACAACTGCTTTAATCCCATCCCAAAGTCTGTTTACATTTTTATTTATCGTTTTCTACTGATCATAATTACTTTTTAAAAAATCCCTAATGCCCGTCTTATCAGCCATATGGTACTGCCCAAGAGACCTACTTTTACGACCTTCCTTTCTATCGCTTTATTTTTAAGTACGACAGAAGCAGCTTCGTGATCACTAATACCATCTATTACTTCAGTTTCTCTGTAGAGGTCATCTGGTGTTACCAGCACCATGTACAGTTGGTTCCATCACTCAGCTGTTCTTCCCAGATTATCTTATTTGTCATTTGTTGGTCATGCTTCCTGTTGTTTGCATTACCTTCCCAATTGATATCTGGTAAATTGAGATCACCTGCTATAATCACGTTCCTTTCCATATTGTTTCCCAAATAGCTTACCAAATCATTTCTAATCAGCATCTGTGTCACCCTTTGCACGTCTGTACACTAAAAAACATCAAGTTGCCTATTATCTTCAGAGATGAGCCTTAAACCTAGAATTTCATGTCTATCATCTTTATTTTTTTTTGTAGCTTACAAATTCTTCTTTCACCAGAATGTGTATTCCCACTCTTACCAATCCTATCTGTCTCTAAAATAAACATTCCAGTTTTGTGATATATATATATATATATATATATCTGTTAAATTACTTAATTCTATTCCTTTCTTCTACTTCTACAGTTTGACACTAACATTTTTATGTCATCCCTTGACTTCCAGATTCCTGCAACCTTATCACCACTCCCTAAGTCCACCCCGTTTCCCTGAATGTACCTCCCTTAAGATTATCTAGATATGTAAAATTTTCAAACAACCAACTAAAAAAATACTGAGATTTTAAACATTAGTACTTGATGAAGGATTTAGCTTTTAATCTAAATGACTGTTAATGTAATAAGAGATACACGAAGGTGGTGGGCAAGTTTCCCAGTCAGCAAGAAAATTTCCTTACTTTCTATATCACACATGTCCTAAGACTATCAAAATTTTATCAGACAGCACAGAAAAGTAAATGCACTGTGAAATAACTGTTTACCAATAGAACTTACCTTCAGTTCAAGCTCACACATGTCAAGACCATCAGAGTTAAAATAAACAGAATCAATGCTGTTCATAACTTCCTCCTCACCAAAGGACTCTGAATCCAGTTTCGATGATCCATGTCGTCTGATCTCTGATACAACAAAGTGAGATGTATCTGGGTTCATCTCAAAGGTCTCATCACTTGGACTATTTGCAGGACTCTTCCAGCTCTGGGCCTTCAAGCAAAGGGAAAAACAAGTTCACATTGTATTTTGATGAGGATCATTATCATCATCATCGTGGAGTCTTAATATAAAATTCTTTGTCTCTAGATATTTTTCTTGAAAGTGAATAACAGTATCCCCCCCAACCATTTTTTTAATTTTTTCAAATGAGAGAATGTAGTATTAATATAATCTGTGCACATCAATGATAAAATTTTGTCTAGAAAAGAATTCCTTTACCTGCCTATTGTAATAAACATCCTAAATTGCCTCGACTGAGGCCAAAATTCAAATCCATAATCACCGGCTTTAAATATTACCACTTCAAGTAGGCTATTTCCTTATTTCACCTTATTTTAAAACAGTTGTACGACTGCACAGTTCTATTTAAAATACAGTGAGTTTCTCTCATCGGCCAGCAGGCGTGCGGTGCCTGCTAGTAACTAATCACTCCACGCTCTGCGACATAGCAACAAGCACAGCACTTCCCTAACTTTGTCCGCGTACAATTTTTTTTTTTTTTTTTTTTTTTTTTTTTTTTTTTTTTTTTTTTGCTTACTCTCTCCTCATTAAGCACACATTTTTTACCCTTTGCTTCCAGAAGCCATTCCTCTCAATTTGTTTACGAGTTTCTACACGGTATCTGTATGTGGAGGCATACACCAGGAAATTGGGAAATTGTGTTACAAATCATCCAACAACTTCCCTGCAAGACTGTTAACACATAACTATCGAACATAAATACCCTTTCCTGTACTCTGTACACCTGTGGAAGCATTATGAGAATCTTTTTGCTAGCGGCTTTACGTCGCACCGACACAGATAGGTCTTATGGCGACGATGGGATAGGAAAGGCCTAGGAGTTGGAAGGAAGCGGCCGTGGCCTTAATTTAGGTACAGCCCCAGCATTTGCCTGGTGTGAAAATGGGAAACCACGGAAAACCATCTTCAGGGCTGCCGATAGTGGGATTCGAGCCTACTATCTCCCGGATGCAAGCTCACAGCCGCGCGCCTCTACGCGCACGGCCATCTCGCCCGGTATTATGAGAATCATACCCCAAACTAAAACTTCATAACTCAAGAAATGTTAGAGCAAGAGGTCGACACTTGTTAAACATTCTAAGCATGGAGCACAGAAAGTGGGAGAACTGCTGTGCTTGTTGCTATGCCATGCAGGGGAGAGAGATGAGTCAATGGCAGGACCCGTGTGCTCATTGGCCGACCGGTGAGAGAAACTCCCTGTAGAAAACTTTTTAAAAAGTTGCGCTGTAATAGTCTGTGATCAGTGGGTTGGCTAGGATCAGTCAAATTTCATAAACCATTTGAAGCAATATCTGAATAACCTAAAAAGTGATCCTATACGACAACAGTCAATAAACACAATTACATCTCAAATACAGTTAGTTCTATACTTCCCTTAATTTTTCAGGATTTCTAGGTGAGTTGACAATGTTTCAATGACCTTTGGAGAAAACAAATATTTCAACAATTTGTAGTTATATATATTAATTTTTCAAAATCTCAAACAAGATCCTTCTTGTTCAAAACTGGTCAAAATTTTACTATTGTTCTGAATAAATAATAAGAGAGGTGTCTCTGCGAACACATGAGCATTGTACTTCCAATATTCAGAACAATTCAAAATTCCTATTACACGCTTCTAAGGATTGTTGAATAAGAACCCATGTCTGGAAACACAGTGCCTCCATGCTACCAGAAAAACTATGTCAAATATAGCTTTTCTCTCTCTCTCCAGTCACTTGTATAGGAAGAAAGCCAAGTTAATGGCCAGCAGAGTGTGCATATTATACTACGATTACCTGATGTTGTGTGTGTTCTCTTCTGTTTACTGGCCAGATGACCTAGATCTCAGGCCCCTTTAAACAACAAGCATCTTCTGTTTACCATCTGACTTACAACTCTGAAATTAATTTGCTGTTCATATGCTGAGGAATTCAGCACAGTATAGCAAAGTCTGCTCAAGACCTGTATGAAGAGCGTTTACAGCATCAAGTGTCTCCATTACATACCATTCTTGCACATTCAACAGGACCAACTATGATGGTCCTAGGACGTGCTGCATTCCCCAAGTAGAACAAGACGTACATGATCGACCAGAGGGACACCCCGCTAATGAGTACTCGAGCAATTGCATGTACCTTACATATATCTCGAAGTACCCTCTGGCATGTTCTGCATGAGCAGCAACTACTGTATACCCTTTCTACCCCCAGTAAGTACATACAATGGGCCTGGTTAATTTAACGCCACACATAGACTTCTGTAATGTTGAACTTACACTGATGCAACTGCTCAAGCTTACAGGATGAATTCTTATAAGCTATAAATTTCACTTTCGTTCCATATTGAAGTACAATTATACGAATAAATTTAGAAGCGTGACCACCTTTTCAACACAGTATATCAAGTACACAATATTACATAAGTCTTGGGACTAGTTTCAGCCACTTAGTGACTGAAAATTAAGGTTATGATCTTCTTGTTATCATACTGACATATTGTGACAAGAAGATCATAACCTTAATTTTTGTTGTTATATATATTTTAGTGTTATAATTATTCCTACAACATTGTCTTTGTCTGGTATACATATGTTTTAGTTATCCCATAATTTGTTTAATTTTTATTTAGCTGAAGATGGCCTCTTGTAAATTTATTCTTATTATAATGATGAATTGTTCTCACTGATGAAGCACAATTCACTATAGAAGCTACTTTCAACTGTTGAAATAGCCATATTTAGGTTGATGAAAGCCTTGGGCCACACATTTCCATAGATTTTAGCAAGAGTTGGAAATAGTAGAGAGGCAGGTAGCATCGATATGTGTTTGTTTTGCCATACGTTCTTCCACCTGGACTAAAGAGTCCCAAGTATCTTACCTTCCTGTAAGAAGCACATTTTGCACTTGCCATCAAACAGGAGATCAACCAAACATTCAGGGAATGTGGGATAGGTTGAGGTACATCAATTGCTTGACCACCATGATCGCCAGATCAACACTCCTTGACTTTTCCTCTGAAAACATACAGAAACCGACACACGTGACTCTCGAAGAGTGAGACGAGGATGCATAAGTTCTGGTTGCGGCACACACTAATATTTTTGAGCAAGTGTATTAGAACATGTTTCACACATTAGAATTAGTGGTTGCTACATCACGCCGCTCTTGTAGTGCAGACAAAGCAGGAAACTGAAAACCTTGTTTCGATTTACTTTTCTTTGTAGCAGGGAAGCAATGTATTTTTTCTGGATGTGGGTTCCTATTCAGAACAATCTGCATCCCCTAGAAGTATGCAATAGGAATTTGATATCATCCTCGAATAGCAAGCCCAATATATATATCTTTTGCTAGTGGTTTAACATCACACTAACACATCAAAGGCTTTTGGTGACGCAAGGATGGGAACGATTAGGAAGGAAGCAGTTATGGCCTTAAAATAAGGTACAGCACCAGCATTTGCCTGGTGTGGGAAACTACGTAAAATCATCTTCAAATGATATAGATGTTGATTCCCATAGGGAACCTGACATATTTGTCCCGAATGAGTAAATTTATAATACCAATATATCATCTGATGGCCACGCAGGCATCAATTTTTGGTAATGACACAAAGTCTCTCATAGTGCATTGGCACTGCCGGTGGCTCAAAATAGCCTACGCAGTGGCCTCCATGGTATGCACTAACCATACGTCTTGGTGGGTGTGCTATTTACCAACTGAGGAGCCCAACTTAGCACACTGGGGTAAAACGCTGGCAACTGGGAATGAGTTAACTGGAAAATTTACAATGTCCATTAACGGACCATTTATATTGGTATTAATCATCTTCAAGGCTGCCGATGGTGGGATTCTAACCCACCATCTCCCGACTGCAAGCTCACACCTACGCGACCCTAACTGCATGGCCAACTCGGTCGGTAAGCCCAATATAATACTGTATACTGTTTAACAAGAAATTTTCGAGTTACTAGATGACAACTGTACATTACTGTTGTGTGCTTATTTAATACGGAAAGGAACAATTGCTGCTATTATACACTAAGTGGCCAAATGTCATGGGAAAACACTGAATGTGATGTTAATAATGAGTTGTGCCTTCACGAGCCCTCAAAACGGCAGCAATATGGCGAGGCATCCGCTCTAAAAGGTGTTGGAATCGTTCTGAAGGGATCTGGACCCACACATCTTGCAATGCTACCCACAATTGGTCTTGTTTAGTTGGTGCGGGCTTCATGGGGCGTACACCAGCATCGACAAAATCCTATAAATGCTCGAATAGATTAAGGTTGAGGGATCTGGAGGGCAATCCGTGGTCGTAACGTCATTAGATTGCGCCTCCAACCACCTGCGTGCCACCATATTGCAGTGATATGGCACACTGTCCTGTTGAAACATGGCATCTCCATCAGGGTATTCTAGAGCCAGAAAGGGATGCAGATGATTTAAAAGATTGTCCACATAACATGCACCTATCAGCACTCCCTGCTGCAACTAGACAATGGGGCCTAATTGTGACCTTGAGAATGCCACCCACATCAGAACTGAGCCACCTCCCGCCTGGACACAACCTTGTTGACACGCAAGATCCACAGCTTCATGGTGCATACGCCACACTCTCACACGCCCATCAGCTCGATACAACTTTGTACAACTGAAACCGGGGATTCATCGGACCATACCACATGCCGCCACTGTTCCATGGCCCACTGTCGGTGTTCGAATGCCCATGCACGTCGTTGAGCTCTGTATCGAGGTGTCAGCAAAGGGACACCAGTTGGTCATTAGCTAGTGAAGCCTATGCGATGCAGTTGCCTCCTTACAGTCCTGGTAGAATTGGGCTCATGACTCCTAACATTCAACTGGGCAGTGATCTGACTCACAGTAGCCCGTTCAGCACCCAGTATGGTTCTGCGGAGGCAACGTGATGTCCGTTCGTTAAACAACTGTGGTCTTCCCGTGCGGCGGTTTATGCAGGTGGTAACATTCTCTCTGCGATATTGAAGATCCAGCCTTGACACTGTTGACCTCAGAAACCCGAATTTGTGTGTAATCTCTGCAATGCTATAACTCATGTGCCATGTACCGATGATCATCCAACATTCAAAGATGGTTAATTGCGACGTGTTGCCATCTTCACGACGTTGGTGTCTGTGACACACTGCTCAGCTACGCCGCAGCTAGCTGCAATGCTCAGGGGTCATACATGGCACATTTTCTAATGGGACACTCCTTCCCGTGACTTTTGGCCACTCAGTGTATATCTTTATCCACTTCCCCTTACTCACATAAATGAGATGACAACACCATCACGTTGTTGCCAGGATAGTGAGATTACGATCTGCTTCTGGAGAAGTAATTCATCCTATTCAGCGGTTGTATCAGCTGGAGGTTTCAACCCTAGTGACTGATGGACTGGACACCCATTCACCTCCACCTTGTGGACAACCTGAGGTACCGAGACAATGTCATCGAAGAACCAACGATCACTAAAAGTAGAAGAGTGAAAGTGCCAGCAAAACTTTTATTTTTTCAGTTATGATACCTTATCAAAGGTGAGGAAGATGTGATGAGCTTGGTAACTAACTTATATGTCTGTCTTTTCTCTATGATGAAGAAAACAGATGTCATGCTGCTGAAGACTGTAGGCAGTATTATTTCCTAAATAAATTGAGTGAAGCAAAGCCTGTAACAGGGTGTCTGTAATTTATAATTACTGCAAAGATCATCAACCAGGTAGGTTGAGAGTGTTTCCCAAACAAACTGTGAACTAGTGTGACTGTTAGTGGGCAAGTACTAGAAGCGAAATAAATGTTAGTCATACACTACCAATTGTGTGTATTTATCACCCCATCATGTTACAATAATAATAAAAATAATAAAAATAATATTAATAATAATAATTTTGTGTGACTATTTCTAGCCGAGTGCAGCCCTTGTAAGGCAGACCCTCCGATGAGGGTGGGCGGCATCTGCCACATGTAGGTAACTGCGTGTTATTGTGCTGGAGGATAATGTTACGTGTGGTGTGTGAGTTGCAGGAATGTTGGGGACAGCACAAACACCCAGCCCCCAGGCCACTGGAATTAACCAATGAAGGTTTAAATCCCCAACCCGGCCGGGAATCGAACCCTGGACCCTCTGAACCGAAGGCCAGTACGCTAACCATTCAGCCAACGAGTCGGACACAATAATAATAATAATTTTGTGCGGCTATGACACCTGGATGCAGTCTTTGAAAGGCAGATCCTTTGATGAGATTTGGTGGCATCTGCACTGTATAGAAAATGGATTTTTATTGTGGTGGAGGATACCGTTGTTGTGTGGTATATGAATCATAGGGACATTGGAAACAGCACAAACACTCATTCCTTGAACCACCTGAATTAACCGTTTATGATTAAAAGTCTCACAATCCAGCAGGGAATCACACCCAGGGTCACAAGGCCCAAAACCCAAGACACTGACCACTCAACCATGGAGCCTAATCATTATACGCTGTTGTATAGTTATACAGAGAATGTCACTACTAGTGGATGTTGATCAGCTAATGATTTCAGCTTGCAACATGCACATAAATAGATCAGATTTTTAGAAAGCAAAGGAAAGTTTGGGAGGGGACCATCTACCCTCTAAATCCTTCTTTAAGAAGGGAAAGTGTTGTACTGTTCCAACGGGATAACTGATCACCATGCTACCAATATTACTCAAGATACTCTTCAAAATGTTAAAAAGAAAAAATAATCCCTGATCAGCATGATTTTCAAACTTCTTCCCTAATGGACATATCTACTGTACGGAACATAAGACAATGTTTTATACTTGTTCGGTCAAGGCTGAAGGCTGACTATAACCATAACAGACTTGCATTAACACGTGAAAAACACATGAAATAATGATTTTTGCTTTACGTCCCACCAATGACTTTCTTACGGTTTTCGGAGACACAGCGGTACCAGAATTTAGTCCCACAGGACTTCTTTTACGTGCCATTAAATCTACTGACATGAGGCTGACGTATTTGAACACCTTCAAATACCATCGCTAAACCAGGATCGAACCTGCAAAGTGAAAAGAAACCATGTCTTTTGTAGCTTCATTTAAGTGGCTTGGGATAATGAAATTGACAGACTTGTGCACTTAAAGCGTTGGAAATCTTACCAGATGTAGTTGTGGTATCTAATTTTTCTTTTTACAATTTGTTTTACATCACGCCGACACAGATAGATAGGTCTTATGGTGACAATGGGATGGAGGAGGCCTAGGAGTGGGAAGGAAGCAGTCGTGGCCTTAATTAAGGTACAGCCCCAGCATTTGCCTGGCGTGAAAATGGGAAACCACAGAAAACCATGTTCAGGGCTGCTGACAGTGGGATTCAAACTCACTATCTCCCGAATGCACGCTCACAGCTGCACGCCCCTAACCACACGACCAACTCGCCCGGTGTGGTATCTGTAAAGATGTACAGTAGAGTCTCACTCATCCGACCTTCGCTTATCCGACACTCCGTGTTATCCGACACTGGTAGACTTAATTTGAACTTTTGGTGGAGACTAAATTCAGGCACACCCGCTGTGGAGGGTGCGACCATGGGACAAGCACTGGCCTGACCGCTGGCGGTAGGACAGGTTTTTTTTCTCAAGGACAGATGCAGTGAATCTTCAGTCATTGTTCATTGTAGTATTGGTTGGGTGCGGATGTTGTAGTTTTCATATCCTCTGTGAGTATAGCAAGTAAATGGAAGAAAGTGATTGTTTCTATGGAAGACAAGTTGAGTGCATTAAAGAGACTGGACAAAGGGGAAATGAGGCTTCAGATTATGGATGTTGGATGTGTTACAGTGGGAGACTGGAAAAAACTGAGGGAAGAAATTTAAAAGGGGTGCTCTACCAGAGCAGAGAAAAATGAAAAATGTGAGTACGAAAAAGTAAGTGAAGCACTATTTCTTTGGTTATCTCAACACCGGGAGAAGGAGCTGCCAATATCTGGCCCCATTCTGCAGGAAAAGGCTGTGTATTTCCAGAAGGAGTTTAATGAATGGGATCCTAATTTTCCTGCCAGTGCTGGGTGGCTTGATCGGTGGAAGAAACGGTACGGCATTAGGCAGTTTAATACCTGTGGAGAAAAGTTTCTTTTCGTAAGACATCTGGAACGTACTGCATGTACTGTACAATTCAATAAACAGAGTACCGTAAAACATGTCATTGTTTTAGTACTAGAGTATAGCCTTCCTGTTTGTCTCAGTTCATTTTCAAAGTTATTCTGTATTATCCGACATTTTCGGTGATCCGACGTACTCCAGGTCCCGTTTAGGTCGGATAATCGAGACTCTACTGTATTTGAAATTAACTGAGGCTATGATTGTGAACAAAGGAGTCATGATCTATATGTCATGCACAATTGTGGCAATCACCTAGAGCTGAAGGTGGGAACCATAGGCTCCTTCTACAGTGGTGATGAATGGGGTTTTAACTCACTTCTTTTCTGATTTGTGTTACCTGAGGCTGATTCTTCTATGTTCCTGTCCCTAAAACCAGTATTAAATTTGTGCCAGAGTGACAAAACAAGCAAGATGGTAGTTATATGCAACTGCTGATTAAGTGGTCATAGCCGAGGAACCTCCAGTTTTATGAGGAATCTGAATAGTGAACCATAGAGATGTGATTTTTCATATAAGATATAAGAAGTCCTCCATACATCAGCTGGGATTCAAACTGTGGTGATTTGGATGAGAAGCCAGTGACAATGTCACTCAGCTATAACACTCCTGACAGAGTAACACAACTGGGAAACCCACATCAACTGGACAGGAAACTACTGTGCCAATCCCAAACAACAGCTTGAAAAAGTATCTTCACAGAGGAACTGAGGAAGTTGCGACGATTATGCCTAAGTTACAGACATAGAACCCCAGTATCCACTCCACAGTGTAAATGACACTATAGTGAAAGGTAAATGATGCAAATCTCACCTCATATTACTTTTGAGAAGGTGCATTCATTATGAATGCCAGGGACCCACTAACCCACCCATGGAAATATACTGTACTATATTTACTTTTAAATAGGAGATTATAAAGAGTGATGGTTCATGTTTGTGGGTTACTGTAGTCACGTCCTAGTTCGTGAACCATGAGCAACGGCTGAGTGGCCTAGTAAGTGGTCCTGAGAGTCGGGATACCAGTTGCTATGGAACGGGAGTGGGCATCTCGGACATATTCTGAGTCATGGCCCTCCTTGTGCTCAGGCGGCTACGACTATACAATTCACCGGTAGTCCATAACCCCTTAGAGGAGAGATCCTCGCTTGGACTATGTGCAAGTAGGGTAGCATCCTGCTTCATGAATTTACCGAGCTCAGAATATTTTAAGCAAGCCTCGGACCTATGGGAGTAATGGAGTCCCACTCCCATTTGACAGATGAGGGACTCCTTGGAAACAACTTGGCGAACGAAATGGAATTCGATGGGGAGCTATCAATATTAATGGGGCTTATGGAAGAAAGAAAGTAGAACTGGCTGAGTCAGCAAAGAGGATGCATTTGGATGTGCTAGGAGTAAGTGATATTCGGGTAAGGGGAGATAACGAGGAAGAGATAGGAGATTATAAAGTGTACTTGACGGGTGTCAGAAAGGGAAGGGCAGAGTCTGGAGTAGGGCTCTTTATCACGAATACCATTGCGCGCAACATAGCGAATGATGTAGGTAGATTTGTCACTAGAAGGAATTAGGACTAGAATTGTCTCCGTGTATTCACCGTGTGAGGGTGCAGATGAGGATGAAGTTGACAAGTTTTATAAAGCATTGAGCAGTATCGTGGTCAGGGTCAACAGCAAGGATCGAATAGTGCTAACGGGCGATTTCAATGCGAGAGTTGGGAATAGAACTGAAGGATACGAAAGGGTGATTGGTAAATGTGGGGAAGATCTGGAAGCTAATGGGAATAGGAAGCGTTTGCTGGACTTCTGTGCTAGTATGGGGTTAGCTGTTATGAATGCATTCTTCATGCATAAGGCTATTCACCGCTACACATGGGAGGCTAGGGGTACCAGATCCATAATAGACTATACCTTAACAGACTTCGAATTCAGGAAATCTGTTAGGAATGTACGAGTTTTTTGCGGATTTTTCGATGATACAGACCACTATCTGATCTATAGTGAACTAAGTATCTCTAGGCCTTGGGTAGAGAAAGTGAAATCAGTCTGCAAACAAATAAGGGTAGAAAATCTCCAGGACGAGGAAATTAGACAGAAATACATGGATATGATTAGTGAGAAGTTTCAAACAGTAGACAGTAAGCAGGTTCAGGATATAGAAAGTGAATGGGTGGCATACAGGGATGCTGTAGTAGAAACAGCAAGGGAATGCCTAGGAACAACTGTGTGTAAAGATGGGAAAAGGCGAACATCTTGGTGGAATGATGAAGTGAGAGCAGCTTGTAATCGTAAAAAGAAGGCTTATCAGAAATGGCTCCAAACAAGGGCCGAGGCAGACAGGGATTTGTACTTAGATTAAAGAAACAGAGCGAAACAAATAGTTGTTGAATCCAAAAAGAAGTCATGGGAAGATTTTGGTAACAACTTGGAAAGGCTAGGTCAAGCAGCAGGGAAACCTTTCTGGACAGTAATAAAGAATCTTAGGAAGGGAGGGAAAAAGGAAATGAACAGTGTTTTGAGTAATTCAGGTGAACTCATTCATAATAGATCCCAGGGAATCAATGGAGAGGTGGAGGGAATACTTTGATCATCTTCTAAATGTAAAAGGAAATCATCCTGGTGGTGTTGCGAACAGCCAAGCTCATGGGGAGGAGGAAAATGATGTTGGTGAAATTATGCTTGAGGAAGTGGAAAGGATGGTAAATAAACTCCATTGTCATAAAGCAGCAGGAATAGATGATATTAGACCTGAAATGGTTAAGTATAGTGGGAAGGCAGTGATGAAATGGCTTCACAGAGTAGTAAAATTAGCATGGAGTGTTGGCAAGGTACCTTCAGATTGGACAAAAGCAGTAATTGCACCTATCTATGAGCAAGGGAACAGGAAGGATTGCAACAACTATTGAGGTATCTCATTGATTAGTATATCAGGCAAAGTATTCACTGGCATCTTGTAAGGGAGGGTGCGATCAGTCGTTGAGAGGAAGTTGGATGAAACCCAGTGAGGTTTCAGACCACAGAGAGGCTGTCAGGATCCGATTTTCAGTATGCGCCAGGTAACTGAAAAATGCTACGAAAGGAATAGGCAGTTGTGTTCATGTTTCGTAGATCTAGAGAAAGCATATGACAGGGTACCGAGGGAAAAGATGTTCGCCATACTGGGGGACTATGGAATTAAAGGTAGATTATTAAAATCAAAGGTATTTATGTTGACAATTGGGCTTCAGTGAGAATTGATGATAGAATGAGTTCTTGGTTTAGGGTACTTACAGCGGTTAGACAAGGCTGTAATCTTTCACCTTTGCTGTTCGTAGTTTACATGGATCATCTGCTGAAAGGTATAAAATGGCAGGGAGGGATTCAGTTAGGTGGAAATGTAATAAGCAGTCTGGCCTATGCTGACGACTTGGTCTTAATGGCAGATTGTGCCGAAAGCCTGCAGTGTAATATCTTGGAACTTGAAAATAGGTGCAATGAGTATGGTATGAAAATTAGCCTCTTGAAGACTAAATTGATGTCAGTAGGTAAGAAATTCAACAGAATTGAATGTCAGATTGGTGATACAAAGCTAGAACAGGTCGATAATTTCAAGTATTTAGGTTGTGTGTTCTCCCAGGATGGTAATATAGTAAGTGAGATTGAATCAAGGTGTTGTAAAGCTAATGCAGTGAGCTCGCAGTTGCGATCAACAGTATTCTGTAAGAAGGAAGTCAGCTCCCAGACGAAACTATCTTTACAACGGTCTGTTTTCAGACCAACTTTGCTTTACGGGAGCGAAAGCTGGGTGGACTCAGGATATCTTATTCATAAGTTAGAAGTAACAGACACGAAAGTAGCAAGAATGATTGCTGGTACAAACAGGTGGGAACAATGGCAGGATTGTACTCGGAATGAGGAGATAAAGGCTAATTTAGGAATGAACTCGATGGATGAAGCTGTATGCATAAACCGGCTTCGGTGGTGGGGTCATGTGAGGCGAATGGAGGAGGATAGGTTACCTAGGAGAATAATGGACTATGGAGGGTAACAGAAGTAGAGGTAGACCAAGACGACGATGGTTAGACTCGGTATCTAACGATTTAAAGATAGGAGGTATAGAACTAAAAGAGGCCACAACACTAGTTGCAAATCGAGGATTGTAGCGACGTTTAGTAAATTCACAGAGGCTTACAGACTGAACGCTGAAAGGCATAACAGTCTATAATGATAATGTATGTATATATTATAAAGTGTACTTGAAGGGTGTTAAAAGGGGAAGGGCAGGGTGTGGGGGTAGAACTGTTCATTAGGAATACCACTGCACACAACATAGTTTCTGTTAGGCATGTACGGTAAATGCATGAATGACGTGGAAAGATTTGGCAGTTGGAGGTATTAGGACGAGAATTGTCTCAGTGTATTCACCATATGAGGGTGCAGATGAGGAAGTTGACAAGTTTTATGAAGCATTGAGTGACATTGTAGTCAGGGTCAACAGCAAGGATAGGATAGCGCTAATAGGTAATTTCAATGCAGGAGTTGGAAATAGAACTGAAGGATATGGGAAGGTAGCACATAGGGACCCTCTTCGGAGGCAGCCCTGTCCAGGGAGTGGCGCCCCTGCCTATGTGAGTCCCAGAGCACACTGACCCAGTGTGTAGCATCTGGTAAGGGCCCCAGCTCAGGGTTACGAGCGAAAACTCAACGGAATCTACAGCAGAGAAGATGGACTTTGGAACGATGGAGATTGCGGAAGAGGTAGCCCAGTACTTGGGGAATAGTATGAGTACACTACTCATTAGCAGCATTTGTTTCCCATGTTGGGGCGGCTGCAAGGGCAGCCCAAATAAATGCTGGCAGTAGCTCTAAAATGCCTTTGGGAGTGGCGACCCTATCGTAACAATAGCTTAAAATGTGTGGCGGTAATCATCAGCCTCGGAAAAGGTTATGGTGTACCCTGATAAAAGAGACGCGCAGTTCTGGTGCTAAGGGAGGAGTGAAAAGCGGGCAACCAGCAATTAATAATATGAAGGTGAGAATAATAAATGTTGTGACCCTGACAGGAAAATCAGAAGTTGATTCCTTTTATGGAGGAGAAGAATGATGTTGTAATGATGGGACTGAGCGCAGTCAAGTGGAAGGAAAAGGGAGTGAGCAGAATGAGTAGAGGGTACACTCTACACAGGAGTGGAGGAGGTGAGGCAACGAATGGAGTAGGAGTGACTGTTAACAAAATTCTGGATGAAAATGTGTATAGGGTAGACTACGTTAGTGATAGAATAATCAGAGTGCGATTGAGGATGGACGAAGGAATTAAAGATTTCTTTCAAGTTTATCTGCCCCAAACTGGAAATGGTGAGAAAAATATATAGGAATTCTTGGAGACACTCGAGAACGTAAACACAGATGTGAAAGTGATAGTCAAGGGAGACCTCAATGCGCAGGCTGGAAATGACAGAATTGGTAAAGAAGAAGTCATTAGTCCATTTGGCTATGGAGAAGGAAAACGTGAGGGAGATGAGTCGAATGATTTTTGTGAGGGAAATGGAATAATTGTGGCTAACACTTAGTTTAGTTTACTAAAGATCACTAGGCCTAGTGGGGTGAAAGGAGGACAAAAATAGTTATTGATTTTTTTTTTTTGATTGAGAAAATAAATCATAAACAGTTAATGGATGTAATAGCACCATCAGGGGAGGCATTTGATGGAGACCACAGAGTAACAGTAGCAAAATTGAAAATAGGTAAAAATTATTACAGTAGGTCTAAACAAAATAAAAGAGAAGGAAATAAAAATATGGACATTAAAAGATAAAGGAACTCAGCAGAAATTTCAGAAGGAATTAAAACTGCACATCCCTATATCACAAATAGAAAGTGTAGAAGAAGAATGGACCAAGTTTCAAAACATGTTTGTAAGCTGTGCAGAGATGATTTGTGGCAGAACTTCAGCGAGAGTGAAGGAAACGGAGACACTTTGGTGGAATGAAAAGGTGGAGGAGACTGTTAAACAAAAGAAGAAAGCATAGCAAGAATAGCATAGATACGAAAGAAGGAAGTAAGATTAAGCATAAGGAAATTGAAAGTAAGTGTAAAAAAGTGGGGTAAATGAGGAAAAGAAAAAAATGTTGGGAGAGATTCACACAAGAGTTGGAAAAGGATGTAAATGCTGGAAAAAGGATGTTGTGTGGATTGATTAAAAAAATAAGAGAAAATACAAAAACTGCACAAAACAAGTGAAGGAAGAGAGTGGAAATGTAATGACAGACCCAGGGGAGATAAAGAATAAGTGGAAAGATTATTTCAATAAACTGCTGAATGTGAGAAATTATGTACAAGAAAGTGTAGTGGTAAATGTGGATGATCCAGGAAATGGCTGTTAAACAGAAAAAGCAGCAGGGATGGATGAAATGTGTGTGAAAATGACAAAGGTAGCAGGACCTATGGATCTACATTGGTTATTTAGGCTGCTAAGGTGTATATGGAGGAAAAAGCAAGTATCTGACAATTGGTGTAAAGGTGTAATAATACCAGTATTTAAGAAAGGTGACAGGAAGGTATGTGACAATTATTGAGGAATTACACTGTTGTCAAAAGTAGCCAAAATATTGGAGAGAGTAATAGAAAGGAGGATGAGATGAAGGGTGAAAAAAAAATTAAAAGAAGAACAGTATGGATTTTGACAGGGCAGATCAACAATAGACCTTATATTTACCATGAGATTTTTCTACTAGTGGCTTTACGTCGCACCGACACAGATAGGTCTTATGATGATGGTGGGATAGGAAAGGCCTAGTAGTTGGAAAGAAGCGGCCGTGGCCTTAATTAAGGTACAGCCCCAGCATTTGTCTGGTGTGAAAATGGGAAAAAACGGAAAACCATCTTCAGGGCTGCCGACAGTGGGATTCGAACCCACTATCTCCCGGATGCAAGCTCACAACCGTGCGCCCCTAACCGTACGGCCAATTCGCCCGGTATCATGAGATTACTGATGGATGATGATCAGGTTTGTTGTTTAAAGGGGCCTAACATCTAGATCATCGGCTCCTAATGGTACAAAATGAGACGAAATTTAATAATGACAATTTAGAAGTCCAAAATCATCCACCGACCAGAATTCCAAACATTATGACGAAGAATGAATGGATATGAATCTAAAACAATCCGTGGATCTGATCCATAATGCTCCACATCCCCCGAAACTAGCATTAAACAATAATACTACTGACCAAGGGACTGCTTCTGAAGCACAATCCTGAATCGATGGTGCTTGTAGTCTTAAGGGGTTTAAAATCCAGGTCATAGACCCCTAATAATGGTACTTATCGCTAGGAAAGTAGAACCATAGTATTTGTCATGTTGCGGTACTAGTCAAAAGTATTACAAACTATCATATTAGCCTTGATCATTTCTCATGGGAAACTAAGAAATGTTTGTCTATTGGGGGAGGATGGTGATGGTGAGAAGGGGGGGGGGGATGCTTAAAAAGTGATTAATAACTTGTTCTTAACTAAAATATTGTTAAAACATTCTCTTCTTCCAATAAGAAGATAAAAATGTCTTTTAAGTCTCTCTTTTAGCTGCTGCTCAGAAGCGTATTTGAAAAACACTCATTCTAAGAATCTACCTTTGGCAATAAGAAAAGCAAGTTAATCAGCTTTTTCCACAAGCCTTCAAGCACAAATATGAATGAGACTTAAAAAGAAGATTTTAACTCCTCGATTGGAAGCTGACATATGTTTTTGTTAATATTTTAGTTAAGAATAAGTTTTAATTATACATTAATAACATCTTAAGTAGTTAGTTGGTGAAAAGATAATCACTGTTTCTCAAACACGCTTCCAAGCAGAAGCTAAAACAGAGACTTAAAAGACGTTTTTACCTTCTTATTGGAAGAAGAGAATTTTTAACAATATTTTAGTTAAGGACAAGTTATTGATCACTTTTTAAGCATTCCTCCCCCACCTCCCCCCCCCCCTCCCTTCTCACCATCACCATCCTCCACCAATAGACAAAAATTTATAAGTTTTCCATGAGAAATTATCAAGGCTAATACGAGAACATATATTGTGCATATTTTTACCTTATTTACACCTAAGCTTATGTAAATATAGCTGATTGATTATGACTGCAAAGCAGTCTAAACATGTACTATAGATGATTTTATAAAATTGCCAAAGGCAAATAAAAGTATCGATTAGGTGGCTAAATATTTCTGTGATTGTTAGCTAGTCAAAAGTAGCGTAGACTCGCGGTATTCCACACATTATGGTACTACTCACAGGTAATGTTATGCGCACATGTAACACAGACCTACGGTGTTTCTCACATTGCGGCACCATTTACAGGCAACGCAAACCTATGGTGTTCCTCACATAGGTGTACTAATTACAGGGACTTGTACTATCCCGTGGTGTTCCTTACATAGTGGGTACTAATCATACGCAAGGCAGACCCATGGTGTTGCTCATCGAGTGGTACTAATCACAAGAACTGTAAAACTCACCCTGATTCACACACTGTCGCTACTATTCACAAACCTATTGTGCACCTAAGATAGTGGTACTACGCGCAAGTAAAAGCGACCCATGGTGGTACTAATTACAAGTAGTCCCATGGTTCTAATTCAATTATCCCTTGGTCCCCTTTTTTAGTCGCCTCTTACGATAGGCAGAGGATACCGTGGGTGTATTCTTCGCCTGTGTCCCCCACCCACAGGGGGATGTGTGTTTGGTCCGCGAGAGCTATTTAATTTCACTCAAGTCCACCAACAAGCCGGTTAGGACACCCCTATCGGCCACCTGGAACGCGCCACACGGGAGTATCACCTCTCCCCCTGCTACGCCAGCATAGTAGGTTTGTGGATTACTGATGGAAAAACAGTGGAAATATGGAAAAGATATGGTGATGGTATTCCTTGATCTAGTGAAAGCAATGTCTGCCGCCTCTCGTTTCCGAGAATAGTATTCCTTGATCTGGTGAAAGCATACAATAGTGTTAATAAAGGAAAGATTTGGAAAACCCTGAAAAGAAAAGGATGTGGAAGGCAATCAAGGGAACTAGTGAAAGCAATGTATAAGAATTGTTCCAGTTGTGTCAGACTTCAGTGGGGAAAACAGATTGGTTTAGAAACCAAACTGGACTAAAACAGGGAATTGTATTGTCTCCACTTATGTTTATAGTGGTTATGGATGAAATTCTAAAGGAAACAAAGGCAAGATATGGAGATGATATGAAAATATTGTTGTTTGCAGATGACATAGTGATTTTTTAAATATTTTTTTTAGAAGTTGCTTTACGTCGCACCGACACAGATAGGCGATGATGGGATAGGAAGGCGCTAGGAGTGAGAAGGAAACAGCCATGGCCTTAGTTAAGGTACAGCCCCACCATTTGCCTGGTGTGAAAACGGGAAACCACAGAAAACCATCTTCAGGGCTGCCAACAGTGGGGTTCGAACCCACTATCTCCCGAATACTGAATACCGGCCGCACTTAAGCGACTGCAGCTATCGAGCTCGGTGCCACATAGTGATCTGGGGAGTCAACAATACAGAGGTGAAAATAAATTATGGACGTGGTGAACTAAATATATCTACTATAGGCCTAGGACGGAGAACTTGAAATCTGTCTGTAGAAAAACTTTCCCTTTCAGGCTATAAATGGTAATATTGAGATATATGGCTATTCACCACTACATATGGGAGGGTAGGAGCACCACATCCATAAAAGACTATATTGGGAAATAAGGCTATTCACAACTACATATGGGAGGGTAGGGGCACCACATCCATAATAGACAATACCTTAGCCGACTTTGAATTCAGGAAATCTGTTAAGAATGTGCAGGTTTTCCAGGGAATTTTACAGACCATTATCTGATCGTAGTGAACTAAGTATCTCTAGGCCTAGGACAGAGAACTTGAAATCTGTCTGTAGACGAATAACGGTAGAAAAACTCCAGGGCAAGGAAATTAGACAGAAGTACATAGGTATGATTTGTGAAGTTTCAAACAAGGGATAGTAAGCAGGTTCAGGATATAGGAAGAGAATGGGGGGCATACTGGGATGCTGTAGCAGAAATAAGCAAGGGAATTGCCTAGGATAATAAGATAAATTTGTCCGGGAGCTGATTTCCTTCTTCAGAATACTGTTGGATCGCAACTGCAAGCTCACTCCATTAGCTTTACTTCACTTTGATTCAATCTCATTTACTATACACAAGAACCTCGTTTATCCGGCCCTTATTAATCTGGATCTCCGGTTTATCCGGATCGAAAATAATAAAAATTATTTTTACTTCTACAGTATTTCTTTTACGGCATCTTTTTCGGCCACGGTCTATGAAAGGTACCATCCCAGCGTTCGCCTGGAATTGAGAATGGAAAACCGTGTAAAACCATTCCCAGGACGGCCGAGGTGCGATTCGAACCCACGCTCTTCTGAATGCAATGCACTATTAATTCACTAATGGTGAATTTGAAAATGAAACCGGCGCACCATGAGAAGAAACAATGACTCATGGAGAGGCAACAGTGCAGCTGGACAAACTGATGGCCTATTTAGAATCCTTGACTGAAACCATACCGGCAAAACTGTTGTTAGTAAAACGTCAGGTGTAGGGGGCAACACATCCGCCTGTCACCCGGCTGCCCCGGGTTTGATTCCTGGCCGGGTCAGGGTTTTTAATTGTAATGATTAATATCCCTGGACTGGGGACTGGGTGTTTGTGCCATCTTAATCTTCCTTTCCTCACACACAACATTCCACAGTACCACCATTCCAATTACACGCAGGTTCATACTATATGGTGCCAGTAGAGGCAAAAGATCCACATGGGTCGACGCCCCGAACACATAACATTAAAATATTTTTAAAAATCTTTACATAGGTCTGTTTTCAGACCAACTTTGGTTTACGAGAGTGAAAGCTGGGTAGACTACGGATATTTTACGGTATTCATTAAGTTAGAAGTAACAGGCATTAACGTAATGAGAATGATAGCTGGTACAAACAGGTGGGAACAATGACAGGAGGGTACTCAGAATGAGATAAAGGATAAGTTAGGAATGAACCGATGGATGAGCAGTTCGCATAAACTGGCTTCAGGGACGGGGTCATGTAAGACAAATGGAGGAGGATAGGTTACCTAGGAGAAAAGTGAAATCTATTATGGAGGGTAAGAAATGTAGAAGAGGGAGACCAAGACGTCAATGGTTAAACCCTGTTTCTAACGATTAAAAGATAAGAGATATAGAATTAAACGAGGCCACAGAACTAGTTACAAATAGAGGATTGTGGCAGTGGTTAGTAAATTCACAGAGGCTTGCAGACTGAACACTGAAAGGCATGTAATGAGGATGTATGTATGTACTTTTAAACTATCATAAATTGCTGATGTTTTTCATACCTCCCGTGGCTGCCAATGGGTAAAATTAATGGAATAGGACATCACACTCAGAATTCAACATAAATTTCACTATCAACTACTGTACATTAAACACTCATGAACAATGTTTCTGCTGTTAGGCCAATGGTGGGACATGAAACAATGCCAATGCTCCGCAGTGGCACACTTCGTTCAAGAGGCTCTATGCTATGCATCCCTGATGTGTCTGATTCCTTGGCTGTATGGTCAATGTAGTCGCATTCGGTTCAGAGGACCCCGGGTTCGATTCCCAGCTGGGTCGGAGATTTGAACCTTAAACGTTCATTTTCACAAGCTTGGGGAATAGGTGTTTGTACAGTCACTGACATTCCTCCATCTATTACAAGTGAAGAAGTGATTCCTGCATCTCTCACACCACACACAACACTGTCCTCCACTACAATAACACGCAGTTCTCATACACGGCAGATGGCACCCACCATCGTTGGAGGGTCTGCATTACAAGGGCTACACCAGGCTAGGAACAGCCACACAAAATTATCTCAGATGCGTTAGACCAATGGTTATTGTCACTAGCCAGGATTTGTCCCGACAAAGAATGGGTGCTTCAGTAAGTGAGGACAGCTGGCAACAATTTGTATGAAGAACCTAAGCCATTAGCAACAGAAGGCAACTGGGATGCGATGACCTGTGCGGGCTACAGTGGAGAATCTAGCAACTAGCCAGCGGAGCAGATACTCGAGTTCTACTGTTAAATAAAACTACATCTTGCTAAATGTAGTCACTCATTACTTAGGTGAATAAAGGTATGTAAGTACTGTAAGAGATGTGTTTTTTTTTTTTTCTTTTCTTTTCTTTTTTTCTTGGTTCAGATTCTAAAATCAAGATATATTAACCTTTGTACAAAATAGGTTATTACAGCTAGGTTACAGTTGTCCACACTCATTCAAAGTGTTATTACCAGAGGAGTAAATCAGCAGATTCTACAAATGTCCACGAAATAATTAATATAGCTCACCAAGTCTAGTTTGGGCAATAAAAGCTTGAACTGAACACTGAAGGAACTCATTGGTTCTTGAACACATCACATCTGCAATAGACTGTTTCATTGTTTTATAGAAATTCCAACATTTTTATTCCTATTCTCTACAACATATCCACCCCTGAATTACTACTCATTCAGCCTTCAGTGTATTAAGTTCATTTATCGTAAGTAATGTTTAAGGGCAACCTGATGCTATTCCTCGATAGTTGCAGTATTTTTGCATCTGTCTCTTGGTACAGGACTGAACAAAATGTAGCTTCCGCTGAAGTCCCAGTCTCTTTTACGGCTGAGACATTATAGAAGCTGTTGAGGTATGGATGGTAATGAGTAATGACATTTGGAGCATGGATGCATTATGGTGCCCCCACTCGTTGTTGCGGTTTTCCCATAACCACATAACCCTTGGTGGTGTTGTTTGAGGATCTAACCAGCCCCAGGGCTGAAGACTTAACAGAGAGAATGTTAAAGGAGTATACAGCATGCAAATAAATCCACATGTAGCTAGGTAATTGAAGCTCTGGAACCAATGATTGTTGACTGAAAAATATCTTGAATGTATAAGCCAAATCATATCAAATACAGTATGCCTAAATGTCACAACAATAACAACAGACCTCAGCAAGTTATTTTGGAAAATTCAACGATAATAATGCAGGGAAAAGTCATATTCCATATTCCTCACAAAGAGGAGAGTGGAAAAGAGGATTAGTTCCCTACAGATCATGAATAATGTCTATACTAACCTGTTTATTGATAAAGTTGCGAAACAACCGATCCATCATACCTCTATTTCACTTCATTCCACTTACTTTTCACCAGCCTAAATTTGCTACCGACCCGACACCACTGCTCACCACCTGAATAAATCAACTACAGTACATACACTGAATAAATCCCATGTTCATGTCGAGACTTCACACAACAGGAAAATAACAGGGCAAAAAATATTGGCATATGGCTTGACGTAGGATACACCGGGCTACTCATGTGGGAATATCACATTACTAATAAACGTGTCCCAACAAAGAATTATTATTGACACTATCAGCTGTTGGCAGAACCCCAATTGACAAGTTACACCCATTTTCCGTAAAATTCAAGAATCGATCTTAACGCCATTTTTTCGCACATTCGTGCCTTCAATTGTTTCCTTCTACTTCTTCTTCTTCTTTCTTCTTCTTGTTAGTTTTGGGGGGGGGGGCCCGTTCTGTTCTGTTCTGTTCGTGAAGTTAATATGGGCTCGTTATTTCACCCAGACACAATACTGTATTATATTTGTACTAGTTCTACACGCGCACACAGTATTTAATGAAATAGTACACCAATGCAGTTTACAATGTTTTCTGAGTACGAATTACTTGAAGATTGAGGGAAGTAGACCATGCAGCGGACTCACAAAATGGGTGCAAAGCACTTGAAGTAGTTCAGGAAAAGACGTATCACCTAGACAACTGAGAGTGAGGAAATACGTATACAAGACTAGGAGATATAGGAAAAGCACAGGGACACAAGGTATACTAATCTTCACGCTAGAGTGGCCGTCTCAGCAAAGAGGATAGAATAGAATAGAGATGAAACTCAATGATAAATTTCGGTTCCAAGCCACTTGGCGCTAGTAGTTGTAGTCTCTTTTCCGAGATAGCGCCACAGTGTGCATTCTGGTGCAATACCATAGTATTACTATCAACAGATAGCGCGGAGATTTTAACATCCGGCGCAGTGACGCACATCCGGGTATGCTTACGGCTCCTCCTCCCTCCTTTCCCTGCCCCTCGCCACCCCCCCCCCCCCGCCAAAAACTGTGATAATAATGCAGTCCTACTACTTCCATGCCCAATACATTGTAATTCATATATTTTTATTTCCAAGTACAGTACTTACTACGTTGTAAATAATGATCTGATACCCCTAGTTCGTATGGCATACTATGTTACTGAGAACATAACCACACACCTCAAAGCAGCTTCAACTTCAAATGAATGATTGACACATTAACACAAAGCTGATATTATAACAAATAAGAAATCCCTTCGAAAGCAAGACAACAGCACACCATATGCAAGACAATGGGGTATCACATCAATATCCAAGTACCACATGAAAATAAAAATAACAATTAAATGCACTGAGACAGGAAATATATAGAACTACATTAATAGAACCATTCAGCTTTCAGCCCTGATGTGTACTCAAACAGGAAATACAGGATTTCAGGAGGACTGGCGAAGATATATTTCAAATAAACAAGCACAAGGAACTAAGATTTACATCACAAGCACATGAGCACTTGGAATTCAAACAACACAAATACTGTAGCATCATGGAAACTATCGATTAAAATCGATATAAGTTCGAACAAGGTTAATCGATTGGGTAAAGTCGAATTCGATGCAATTCAGCAATATTATCTCCACAATGCTTGACGTTTTATGACTAATTAATTTGTGAGAAGTGCCCACTGATTGAGGTTAGACTTGAAATACTTTAAATACTTCACTTCGAGACAAACTGCCTTTAATTATTAACAACGCTCATTTCATGCTTACTTGCGTGCCATCTACAGAACGTGTATATAACTATTTACACGTTATGAATGACCTCCAGCGCCATCTAGAAAAAGAGACTGAAACTACCTGAAGCTAGCTACAGATTGGAACCAAAAGCCCTATTAGAGTTTCACCCCCCTGCGTCTCAGCGACTTCTACAAAACATACACACCGGGCCAACCTATAAGGGATAAGCAGGAGAGGGCAGTGGAACGACGGAGGGGTGGATATATGTGAGAGTGTAGGACTTTGGACAGATGGAAAGAAATATCTGAGCAACGTATACGGGGGATGTAGAGAGCGCAAAGTGTCAGTGAAATCGTAAACAAAGGATGAAGACGGGCGACAGTGTGTTGATATGAACATCAATGAAAATGTACACGCGATCGGTGGAGGGGGAGATGTGAATAAACGGTAGCTATGTGTCTTGGTTGAAGAGGAGGCGTTAGGGAGGGCGGGAGGCAAATGACAATATGATGAAATATGTAAGTAGTGTCAATGTATTGTGGGAAAGTGGGGTTAGAGTTGTAAATTAGAGTGATCTAAGAACTGATTTAAGATACGTATGATTGTGGGAGAGAGCTTGTATACGAGACATGCAATTGACGAGGGGAGTGGATAATTGTATTGTATTAAGCTGGAGTACAGGCATCGGCGAGGAGAGTTGTACAATGGGCATTGAAAAAAGAGATGATTGATATCAGCATCTACAGATCCACAATGACATAGGGGATGTGGTTGTAAGCGAAATCGAAATTTATATAGAGGTGTAAGGGAATGATTAAAGCGAAGACGTATGATATTGATGATATGACGACGAGTGTAGGTGGCGTGTTGATACCAGAAAGTAGTAGGTAGTATGGGTTGGAGACTATGATAGAATTTGCCCTTCTGACATGCAGATGTTGTCCATGTGTTTTGCCATATTTGTCGTTGTTGTGATTTAAGGAGAGATATGAAATCTGTGGCTGGAACAGAAAATGTAGCTGGGGTTGTAGATAAGAGGGAAGCCTCTTTCGCTAAGCTATCGCCTCGTTCATTGCCTGGTATGTTCTTATGTGCAGGTATCCAAATGAGGGTTATTTGGACACCTAACTGGTGTAAATTGAAGAGGATGTGTTTGACATTATAAACATACCAGCTCAGCGTAAACTTGTTAGATTTTAGTGTTTGGAGCACGGAGAGAGAGTCAGTGAATATATTAGCAGATTGTATGGATGAATGTTTGATGTACAGTAATGTTTGTCGTATGGCAAGGAGTTCAGCCGAAAAAATAGAAAAGTGGGACGATAAGTGAAACAATTCAGCATACCGAGTCCGTTCGTAATAAAAAGCAGCGCCGACACCACAAGAATTTTTGGATCCATCAGTATAAAAATTGGGACAGGCATTAGTGGATGAAATGCGAACTTTTTTAGAATGTAGAGGAAAAAATGAAAGCCGGTAAGGTAGCATAGCAAAAGAAGATTCTTTAGAATGAATAATAGTAGGAGTATATTGAATCACGTCGTATGCCACAGAATAGTATGGTAGCACATGACTACGAATGACATGACATAAAATTGTTAGTGCTGAACTGTAGAAGTATTGTAAAGAAAGGAATAGAATTAATTTAATAGATATATATTTACCAGATATTGTAATAGGAGTTGAATCATGGCTGAAATGATATAATGGATGCAGAAATTTTCTCACGGCACTGGAGTGTGTATGGTAGAGATAGGATAGGAAAGGTGGGAGGGGGAGTTTTCATTCTGGTGAAAGAAAAATTTGTAAGCTACGAAAAAGTTAAAGATGAGACACATGAAATTCTAGGTGTAAGGCTCATTTCTAAAGATAATAGGCAACTTGATATATTTGGAGTGTACAGAACGGGAAAGGGTAGCACTGATGCGGATTCGGAATATTTGATAGGATAGTCAGCTATGTGGGAAACGACATGGAAAGAAATGTGATTGTAGCGGGAGATCTGAATTTACCAGATGTAAATTGGGAAGGAAATGCGAACGACAGGAAGCATGACAAACAAATGGCAAATAAGTTAATATGGGAAGGACAGCTGATTCAGAAAGTGATGGAACCAACCAGAGGGAAAAATATCCTGGATGTGGTGCTGATAAAACCAGATGAGCTCTATAGGGAAACTGAAGTAATAGGTGGTATTAGTGATCATGAGCTGTTTTTGTGGTAGTTAAAAATAAATGCGATAGAAAGGAAGGTCTTAAAAGTAGGACTGTTAGGCAGTACCATATGGCTGATAAAGCAGGCATGAGGCAGTTTCTAAAAAGTAACTATGATCGGTGGAAAACGGTAAATAAAAATGTAAACAGACTCTGGGATGGGTTTAAAGAAATTGTTGAGGAATGCAAAAACAGGTTTGTACCTTTAAGGGTGGTAAGGAATGGTAAAGACCCACCTTATTATAATAGAGAAATAAAGAGACTAAGAAGGAGGTGCAGACTGGAAAGAAATAGAGTTAGAAATGGCTGTGGAAGTAAGGAGAAATTGAAGGAACTTACTAGAAAATTGAATCTAGCAAAGAAGGCAGCTAAGGATAACATGATGGCAAGCATAATTGGCAGTCATACAAATTTTAGTGAAAAATGGAAGGGTATATATAGGTATTTTAAGGCAGAAACAGGTTCCAAGAAGGACATTCCAGGAATAATTAATGAACAAGGGGAGTGTGTATGTGAGGATCTTCAAAAGGCAGAAGTATTCAGTCAGCAGTATGTAAAGATTGTTGGTTACAAGGATAATGTCGAGATAGAGGAAGAGACTAAGGCCAAAGAAGTAATAAAATTTACATATGATAACAATGACATTTACAATAAGATACAAAAGTTGAAAACTAGAAAAGCGGCTGGAACTGATCAGATTTCTGGGGATATACTAAAGACAATGGGTTGGAATGTAGTACCATATCTATTTGATTATTGTTTGGTCGAAGGAGCTATACCAGATGAATGGAGAGTTGCTATAGTAGCCACTGTGTATAAAGGAAAGGGTGATAGACATAAAGCTGAAAATTACAGGCCAGTAAGTTTGACATGCATTGTATGTAAGCTTTGGGAAGGCATTCTTTCTGATTATATTAGACATGTTTGTGAAATTAATAACTGGTTCGATAGAAGGCAATTCGGTTTTAGGAAAGGTTATTCCACTGAAGCTCAACTTGTAGGATTCCAGCAAGATATAGCAGATATCTTGGATTCTGGAGGTCAAATGGACTGTATCGCGATTGACATGTCTAAAGCATTTGATAGGGTAGATCATCGGAGACTACTGGCGAAAATGAGTGCAATTGGACTAGACAAAAGAGTGACTGAATGGGTTGCTATATTTCTAGAAAATAGATCTCAGAGAGTTAGAGTAGGTGAAGCTTTGTCTGACCCTGTAATAGTTGAGAGGGGAGTTCCTCAGGGCAGTGTTATCGGACCTTTATGTTTTCTTATATATATAAATGATATGAGTAAAGGAGTGGAATCGGAGGTAAGGCTTTTTGCGGATGATGTTATTCTCTATAGAGTGATAAATAAGTTACAAGATTGTGAGCAACTGCAACGTGACCTCGAAAATGTTGTGAGATGGACAGCAGGCAATGGTATGTTGATAAACGGGGCTAAAAGTCAGGTTGTGAGTTTCACAAATAGGAAAAGTCCTCTCAGTTTTAATTACTGCGTTGATGGGGTGAAAGTTCCTTTTGGGGATCATTGTAAGTATCTAGGTGTTAATATAAGGAAAGATCTTCACTGGGGTAATCACATAAATGAGATTGTAAATAAAGGGTACCGATCTCTACACATGGTTATGAGGGTGTTTAGGGGTAGTAGTAAGGATGTAAAGGAGAGTGCATATAAGTCTCTGGTAAGACCCCAACTAGAGTATGGTTCCAGTGGATAGGACCCTCACCAGGATTACCTGATTCAAGAACTGGAAAAAATCCAAAGAAAAGCAGCTCGATTTGTTCTGGGTGATTTCCGACAAAAGAGTAGCGTTACAAAAATGTTGCAAAGTTTGGGTTGGGAAGAATTGAGAGTAAGAAGAAGAGCTGCTCGACTAAGTGGTATGTTCCGAGCTGTCAGCGGAGAGATGGCGTGGAATGACATTAGTAGACGAATAGGTTTGAATGGCGTTTATAAAAGTAGGAAAGATCACGATATGAAGATAAAGTTGGAATTCAAGAGGACAAACTGGGGCAAATATTCATTTATAGGAAGGGGAGTTAGGGATTGGAATAACTTACCAAGGGAGATGTTCAATAAATTTCCAATTTCTTTGAAATAATTTCGGAAAAGGGTAGGAAAGCAACAGATAGGGAATCTGCCACCTGGGCGACTGCCCTAAATGCAGATCAGTATTGATTGATTGATTGAATAGTAGATTTAAAAGGGGAGACAGACTCAAATGGCCAAATTAAGGCAGGGGCTCGGCAAGGATGTGTGATAGGTGTTGAGAATGATTGAGCGAGTAATTGTATTTTGGGTAGAAGGTTATTGGAGAGCACTAGAAGTCGTTTGAGGAGATACTTAGATGCTAGAAATCTGCGTCGAAGGAGAAGAGGAGGGTCACCAGTTTCAACTAATAAGGCATTAGTAGGTGTGGTAGACAACGCACCAAAACAAACTCGTAGTGCTTGATTTTGAATTGTGTTGAGGGACTGAAGGGCAGATGGTGATGCAAGATCAATTATATGTGTACAGTAGTCGAAACGAGCACGAATGGTGGAGCAGTAGACTAATTTTGCTGTAAGAGGATCAGCTCCCCAGGAACGACGTGTAATGGCTTTTAGGAGGTTAATATACGTGGCAGTACAGTTGCGTAGGTGTTGTATATGTTGGGAAAATTGTAATTTACGGTCAAGGATAATGGGGGGGTTCTTCTTCACCTTCTCTTTCTACAGCTAGTTGAATGGGCTCTTCTGTATTCACCCAGTCCCAATATGTTGAAAAATTAAACAATTCTCAACACGAGTAACCATAATAGACGATGGTATATAATAAAAATAAGTGAAATGCGCACAAATGTGCAAAGAGTTTAAGAGTTAATTGTCTTTACTGTATTCGTTGATTGATCTTGTTCTTTTTTGCACTTAAGTATGTGGTACCGGTCACACACTTCCTCACATAGAGAGCACACACACTCGTCGTTCACCTCATGGAATCGCTTAGTCGCATATGGCTTAAGGAGGAAGCCATGGACTACCCTCCTTGTAACTCCACGTCGCTGTTCGTAGTTCGCTTCTGTCCATTTTCGATCCAGTATAGCGTCGGTGACTTAGAATTCGAGCTCGATTTGGGCTCGTTTCATTCTTCCCTCTTCAGTTATCTTTGAGCTTTGTCTTGTGAATGGCAGAACTAGATTGATTCTTAGATCCTCGATATAGAATGGTTCTTTACAAAGTTTGTACACTAACCTGGGGCCTATTCCACAAAAGTATGGTCTTGTACATTACAAGTAAATTATCTAGTAACTAATACAAATACCAGAGTTTCTGTACCACAAAATAATTTTTTACAGTTGTACTGTACTACTCCATACTTACAAATTACCAGTGAATTTTTATAGCTATGTTCCACAAAAGTACTAGTACTTGTAATTTACTAGTGAATTAGGAACTATTCTCTATCAGTGAAAGAACAATAATATATAAATGCACTAGTGCTATTTAAATATACTTATTTCAGATACATTTGGATAAATATGTGGTCTAGCAGAAGTGATAGTGATGGTAATGAAAATGAAAACTACCGTCTGTATAGGGAAAGAATAAACTTCCAGTTTAACACTATTTGAATACAATGAGAGTTTTAGGTTAAGCACAATACAAGTGGAAGAACTTTTGATGGATATTTATCATAGGTTGAAACATCCTACGAACAGAAATAAATCTCTCTCTGCTAAACAACAGTTAGGCCTACTAACAACAGTGCTTTGGCTAGGAAATTGTCAAATCAAAACAAATCAAATCAAAATCTCTTTATTTGCTAATGAGGTGTCTACCTCGGTGGCAAATGGTACACTAAAATACATTATTGTCAAGCATTAAATATTAAATTAACAAGAGAAGAAAATTTTCCTATAATACAATATTATACAATTTACGCTAACAATGTTTTCTATTAAACACACAGCTCATCCTTAATACATTTATATTGTTTACAAAATTCTACTTATAATATCTCCTGTACTACTTACAAATATAGTCAACTGATATACAGTATGTGGAATTACTTCAAATTATACTATACAACTGGTATAAGATTAATATTTACATTGCATTTATTTATTCATTTATTTATTCATTTATTTATTTATTTATTTATTTATTTATTTATTTATTTATTTATTTATTTATTTATTTATTTTACCCGTTCTGGAACCTAAGTAGCATAACGACCTGCTGCGTCTTAACCAGAGCCCCTTTTGCCACCACTTTTCAGAGTTCCTGAAGGGCCTTCACAGCTACCGTAGCGGTCCCAGGGCCCTCGAAGTCCCCACTGTACTTCGCCCCTACAGGCAGCCCCTACTTTGGCTGTCCAAAGTCCTTAGACCAGGGGATGGAATTAATTTATTCACACACATGTTTTTATTTGCAATAACCTGCACTGATCGAATGCCCTCTAACACTTCATTTATTTTCTCTGTTGCTGTTTATTCTCTTCTTGAATATCTGTACAGATTTTGGAAAAGGATCAAACACTACCCCTGGTAAACTGTTCCACTCCTTCACACCCTTCCCAATGAATGAAAATTTACCCCAATCGCTTCTGCTAAAATTCCTTCTAATTTTATATTTGTGGTCAGTCCTGCCGATATAATTATTTTCCAACTGAAGCCTCTCACGGATATCTCCCCATGCTTCTTCTCCTGTATAGGCTCTATATAATCATATAAGTCTAGTTTTCTCCCTTCTCTTACTCAAGGTTTCCCACCCAAGTTCCTTTAACATTTCTGATACACTACTCTTTATCCTGAAATCCCCTGTTACAAATCTTGCAGCTTTCCTCTGCACACTATTTATTTCTTTTATTAGGTATTCTTGGTGAGGATCCCAAACACTGTGGTCAGTACCATGGTATTGCACTTGCACATATGCATGGGATGGCAAAATCTTCGGTCTGTAGGTCAATACATTCTGTGGTTGCTGCAATAAATGATATAAAATTTCCTCAAATTGGTCCCTGACCTGAAAATACTGAACAAACATGTTCCAAGAAGGACATTCCTGGAATCATTAATTCCAAGTACGGTAATTCCAATCATTAATCCAAATTTTCCGCTCAGAAGCTCCATGAGCTTTTCCAAATAAAATATTTCCATCTAACCCCTTATTTTGTCTTGTTTTCTCAGACTATCGCTGAATGCACCGAAATGAATATCTTTCCTTCTTTCTGTTTCCTTTAAAATGAATAAATTCCTTTCCTTGACACCATTTTAACAATTCATGCAGAGTGTGCAATTTTGTAACAATTAAGTTTGGCGGCCGAATGTCGTTATTAGCGGCATCCGATTCCAAATGACAGACCAAGGTGGGTATGTCAGACTATCGTGGAACATATGCGAGGATCGCGGAAGAACAGAATGGGTGATAATAACGGAGTAATTTCCTATCATCAAAGAAATAAACTGAAAAATAACTTTGTAGCATTGAGAAATTCACAGAAATATTAGAATTCTTTGAATCTTTGCTACATAACTTAACTTAAAATACGATATTAAGATTAATGCGGCAAGCATAACCTAATTCAACGAATGGAATATGAAGATAAACAGCTGATTCATGCTATGACGTAGTATGTTTATTGATATGTTGTCACTTGTAAAACTTGTAACAATTCACTAGTAATATACAAGAGACTATCAATCTTTTGTTGAACAGAAATGTACAACTCCATACATTACAAGAACCGACACTAGTAACTTGTAATGTACAAGACCATAATTGTGGAATAGCTCCCTGGACTTTGTGTTCTTAGGCACGCCTAATACTCGCTTTAGAAATATGGCTTTTAGTTTCTCTAGAGCCCTAAGGTCAGCCACAGATAACTTTTCCCAAATAATTTCAATGCCATAAGTGGCAATTGGGCTTAATGCAGCATGAAATAACTCTAGTGCTGTTTCTAAAGAAGTTTTTTGGAGGTATTTAATTCTATATATCGCTTTGATGGCTGCTGTTGTCCTTTCCTTTATATGCATGTTGTAGGAGTTGATTGTCGTTTGTAAGATTATTCCAAGGTATTTGAAGGAATTCGTTATGTTTAGGTCTCTGTTCTGAAATTTAATTTTGTCCTTTGTTGCAGCACTTCCTCCTTTTTCTGAAGATCATCATTACTGTCTTAGATTCGTTTATGTGCAGATCATTTTCCTCTGCCCATGTTTCCAGCTTGTTCACTGCTTCCTGAAGGTGTTCCAAGTTAGATGACCCAATTACCATATTGTCAGCGTATATGGGTTGTGATACTGTTTCACTGAATTCTACTATTTTCGATACGTCTGCAGTTGCGATATTGAATAGTATTGGACTAATTGGGTCACCCTGCATACTCTATTGGTCTGGTAAATATCTTGGGAAAGAGAGATGCCATCACTTATGTTAACTATGTTGTATTCTAGGATGTTCTTCAGAAGGACTGTAATGCTGTGTGTTTCTCCAATCATTTGTGCTAGTTTCTCAATCACTACTTTTCTGTTTAGGGTGTCGAAGGCTTTTGTGTAGTCGATGAATACTGCGTAGTATTTTCCGTTTGGAAATCTTAAGGCCTGTTCTATTTAACTTATTAGGTTCGTTACTGCCTGCAGTGTCGAGCGATGTTTTCTGAAGCCATAGTGACGTTCAGGGAGAAGATGGTCCGTTTCCCTCACTAATCGGTCCGTGATTATTCTCATAAAGATTTTGAAAGCATTGTCTTCTAGGGCGTTGCCTCTAAATGAGATTGGGTACATGTTGTCTCCTTTTCCTTTATAGATTACTTTTATCATTCAGGTATTATGCCCTGTCTAGACACGCGTTAAATAACTCAGTCCACAGTTCTAGGAGTACGCCTTCGGTTGCCTTGATAAGTTCATTGTAGATCCCATCAGGACCAGCAGCTTTCCTGCTTTTGGTTTTTGATATGGCTTGTTTCACCTCATGAGTCGTTATTGGGATTGGGTGCAACTATGGTTGACTTCTTGTTCGTGTTGATACACGTGAGAGACGGAGGAATCCAAGGATGCATAACATGCAAAGAGTTGACAATACTGGGTCGCAATAAAGCTTTCCTGATTCAAATAGGCTTTCAGGAAGAGGAGAAAGCTTATGAAACGTCCTTCTGGCCAAAAGACGTCACAGTGCAAAGATATCGATTTCGCCCCTCACAACATCACGGGGACTTGATCAACAGAGGATAATAAAATGGGTACCAACCAAAAGCTGACCGTCCTACTGTGGAACATCGAAGGATTGAAAAGCGTAGCAAAGATCTCTACTAGTCAATTACTTTTCACAAGTGATATAGTTATCCTGACAGAAACCTTTCTAACTGAACCCATGGACGTTCCGGGCCACTACGGAGTGCACGCTCTGGCAACCCAAAAGCAGGAAGGGCGACCATCAGGGGGTGTCTCGTGTCTTTATAACAAAAAATGGCCAAGTAACGAAAACACACACAGAGGACAACATGGTTATTGTCTTCACAACAAATATCACAATCGTAGGAAATTACATACAGCCAAAATCATCAACGGAGTCAATTGCCCGAGCAGTCTCTCTAATCGAGTCTGAAGAAAATGTTATAATTGCTGGGGATCTAAACTGCAGGCTAGACAAGCCAGACCATAAAAGCGAGTTAATCTTCAATCTAATGACAGAAGAGAATTTCATACTGGTAAACAGCAAAGACCTTCTAACATACTTTGCGCACAACGCTGCAAGTGCCATACATCTAGTGTTTATCAAGGGAAGATCACTAAGCTCTATATCACAAGGTGGACTCTGGTCGTCGGCCAACACACCGCTCAGGAAGCACATTCCCATTAAGACATACATTGAAACCAAATCAACAGTGAAGGAAACACAAAATACCAACACGGCACCCACACTGGCGAGAAAAATAACTGAAAGCAGGACGGAGAATTTACGGAAGGGTGAGGAGAAAGCGATGCACCACCTTAAAACCAACAACCTCGACCTGGCCGTGAAAACCGTAGAAGACAGCATTAGGTCAGTCACTGTCCCCTATAAGAAAAGACATGCGAAGCCATGGTTTGACAGGGTATGCTATAAACTAAGACGTATAACACTGCAAGCCCTCCATAAAGCGGGATATAGCGGAGAAACAGAGGACATTAAAGAATACTCAATGAAACGAAAAAAGTACAAGCTCACTCTAAAAGATAAAAAACGACATCATCAGGAACAAAAAGCAGAACAATTGGTCGAAAAAGCGAACAGAGACCCGTACGTTGTCTTAAAACGGAACAAAGTCCCGCACACCACGGCACTACAAATGGACGTGTGGGAAAACCATTTCAATAACATCCTCAATCTGAAGTGCACCACTCAACCGCAAGTGTAGACGATGGTATATAGAAGCACAGTACAAAAAATGTTCGTATTTGTCAATATTTTATTATTAATTAAGATACCTTTTCTATGTGTAATTAATATTATATATATATAACTATTGTAACTGACCAAAATTTCTTACTAAAATTATCAACTAATATAAAATTAATCTTAAATATGGCCTTTATTCAAAAATTTTGAAATTTCAGGTAATTTCAAAATTGATGCTCATTTATATCAACTACATCCATTTTAATCTTTGTTCTGCACCTCAAATTTTCCAAAAATTATGGACAACCAAAAATGCAAAAAATGCGCACTTTTATAAAACTACCCCAATTATAACACTAATTACTACCCTGCACGTCTCCTTATCATTCGTACATAAATTTTTTTACAATGAAGTGCCTGATAAAAAGGATTACTGTGATAGAGTAAATCATGTAATTATTTACCTTCATTATATCTAATAGATTTAAACTATTTCCTAAAGTATCAAAAACGTTCGTGCTTCGTGAACGTCCTGCGCAAAGATATCTAACAGGTACCTCATTAGTATGTAACACTGAAGCTGCTGTGCGTAATTGACTACGACCCAATAATCTCTAATCATAGTAAGAAACAACACATAGACAGACGGGTAAATAAACATAGGAAAAAACACAGGAACACAATTGTCTAATCTTCACGCCGAAGTGATCCATCTTGGCGACTTACTACCAGACGAACAGTCCCGGATCAACAATTGAGAAGAAGGGGTAGACATGTGACAACAAAAATTAAATGAGGTCATTTTGGGGATGGGAGAACACCAATTGGAGGTAATACATTGAAGGGTGTATCAAGGAATATATTAATATACTTGAAGAGTGTGTTATTAATGTCAGCTTCATAACAGTAACCCGTATTCTATGATGTTTGGACTTGTTAACAAAAGAAGTACGCACATAAACATTGAGAGTAGGTCTAACAAGTCGTAATGCAAATAGAGGCACAGTAGCAGCAGTACTACAGTGAGAAAGAACCTATAGTCGGAGGCAAGCCAAGTGGCTTGCAGTATTTTGATGTACAGTGCTGATACTTGTAGTAAGATTTACAAATCATGCTATTTATTTCACAGACCCCAGCATTCCATATTAGAATTCTCGTTGTCCAATTGGCCAATTATAGGTGCGATATTGGGCATATCCTTACTTAAGTGTGTAAGTTGTAACAAGATCGACTGAACGGAATTTGGGACCTGTCCCTTTTGTGTATTGGGTGAAACTGGCACAACGGTTTGTTGTGCCGTTTGCAGGGTATGACTCGTCTAGACGTAGATGGATAGAAGCTGAGCAGGGGAAAGGGGACCTTGCTGATTCTGAATCGGTACTTGCCTGGGTAGATGATGTGACTGAAGAAGGTTCAATGTCCGATTCTATCATACCTTGGGGTTGGTTTAGGTGGCAAATCCATAACAATAACTTGAGTAAACTTCCGCTTCCTCGGAGCTTCAACGGGAATTGTAGATGTATGTACAGAATGGGGAGGGAAATTCTGAAGCGTATCATTTGGAGCAATCTGCGTGGTATAAAAACGGGAAACAGCCTCAGAAAATGAGATATTCTCTAAACACATTAATTTCTTAATGTCTACTTGTCGCTTATATACCGCGCACTCGGTAGAACCCGTGACATGATTGAGGTTGCAATGTAAACATTGTAACACATTAGACATGCAGTCAGCTGTGGCGTGGTTCAAGGCACAGTTCCGACATCGAAATGAGAAAGACTGGCAATTAAGTATAGTGTGGCCATATCTTTGGCATTTAGAACAAATAATCGGATAAAACATGAAGGGAGTAATCTCTAATATCACTTGGAAGATAGAGACATATTTTGGAAGGTGTTTACCACAAACAAACCAATTTTCACTAATCCCGTAGGTACGTATACTACTTTGCCATCTTATAGGATCTTGCGATTTAGTCGCTGTACCGAGTGTACCTTTATTTCATATTTGATGAGAGCTAGTATGTCTGCTTCAGCAAGATCTTTATCTACACCTCTAATGGTCCTAATACGAAAGATGTCTAAATGCGGCCTGAATGATTGTAGCTTATATGATGCAAGAAAAATGCTTTGCAAAAATGTATTGGCATGCATACCAGATTGAAATGTAAGCTGTATTCTGTTTATACGTTTGGGTTTAATAGATTTTACTGGAAATTTACTTTCATACATGCGTCTACCTAGTGCCATTGGGTGCATGTTACCAATGTTATTAGGACTTTTGCAGAGACAAATACGATATACGGACCTGGATGGTTAATTGGGTAGGTATATGAGTCACACTTGGTGTTAGTGTTATTGGAAGGTGAATAATTACAGTTACGAGGGGTGGTATTATTCAACACATAGGTCTTCAGAAGGCTATTTGACGAAAGTAGATCCGTATTCACTTCGTCCCGTCCTACATTTGAATTAGATGCAGGATCAAGGTCCTCGTCGCCACCACTTTCACTATTCATACTGTCACACAACGATGAACTCTACGAATCGGCAAGAACCAGGTAGAAATTTCGAGAAACTTCACGATATACCTCAACCGCACGCGCGAAACTACCTCTCTGCTCGAAGGAGCAAACGAGACTGCAATTCTTTCCTGATAAAAAGCAGAGAATCCCATACCTCTAAAAATGTGACGCCGTAAAACCAAGATAGAATGCTGTAAAGGTCAAACTCTAGAAGCCATTCTGATTACAATGTATATCCAACCCTTGTTCCGTTTATCTGCGGGGTCGAATGTAAAGCGAGATGAATTTTTGTAGCGAGTTTTTACGACTGGATGCCCTTCCTGACATGAACCTCTTCAGGCGGGTTAATGAGATGAAATGAATGGCCTGATACATGATAGGAAGGTAGAGGGTGAAACCAATGCCACCTCGAGCGTTTGGAGATAGCCCTGTTCTTGCATCGAACTGAAACAAATAGCTTAATATGATTATAGTAGAAACTCTCCTCACTTAATACCCAGAACAGCGGCGACAAGGCGCAGTGCTGCCATCTAGCGACTCGAAGAGAAAACTAACCCAACGCGTTATTAAAACACTGCGCATGTCGACTTCGAACCCAACGAAATACAGATTTTAAGGCATTTGCGTCGTTCTTGAAACACAATATAGGGAAGGAAAACGCTGGATGTTGATCTGAAAGAACTAGTGATAAGAATAAAACAAATGTATTATCAAATTAAAACATTAGATCGTCATGTTATGACCAGGGCCTACAGTCTCCAAGAGCAAATCACACATGCAATATCTTTTTCAGCCTGGTATTTTTACTGGCAAGATTTTTCTGAGTTGATTCGTTGGTTCTATTCACATGTACTTCTATACGTACTTTGAAAAACTTGGTAGACATTAATTTTATACAGCAGTTACATATGCCTTTACTACATTCATTCAGTGACAAAACCCTCTTACTTAATGTTCCTCTAATTCAATGTGTGCTTTCTGATAAAAAAATTACCTTCAAATGTTCTTGATATTTAGCACCTAACCGGGCGAGTTAGCCGTGCGGTTAGGAGCGCACGGCTTTGAGTTTGCATTCGGGAGATGGCGGGCTCGAACCCCACTGTCGGCAGCACTAATTATGGTTTATCACACCAGACAAATGCTGGGGTTGTACCTTAATTAAGACCACGGCCGGTTCCTATCCACTCCTAGGCCTTTCCAATTACATTGTCGCTATAAGACCTATCTGTGTCGGTGCAACGTAAAGCAAATTGTAAAAATAAAAAAATAGCACCTAACTTCCCCTCCCCCACAAATATATGGAAAAATCATTTTAGAATGATCATACTTCTTCTTTTCTATGTGCAAATTCCCCATGCTATAATCATTATATATCGCTATACTCAGCACGGGGAAACTTGCTACATGTTCAATGACATAATGGTCTGCACTTTCCTTTGGTCCTCAGAATTTCGTCTAAATCTACCCTTCTGCTTTTCACAGCCCACTGAGCACACCCAAATATCGATTAAATGTGTAGGTTTAATAATAACAATGTTTTAACGAAAGTATGTTATCATGAATAGAAAAAATACAGGCACGTATACATCAATAACAGGTAAACCCACAGTTTATTCACAACACTTTTTTGTTAGGAAATCTGCAAAATGACTTACGATCACTTTGTCTTTTTTAATTAAACACCCATACATAGCACAACTAACTACTCTTCCTGCAATTTCCAAAATAGTAAGCACAAAACAATCTGAAGTATACACGAGACACTTCTAACATACACAGCTGACAGCAGTAGCAAGTGTAGTTTTCTCCTCGAACCCTTAGATAGCACGCAGAAGCGGTGTCGCCAGTTTCTCGCAGGAGTACCCACTATTATCATATTAAGCTATTGTATTTGACTGAAAGGCACATTCGTGAACTTCCTCCTCTTCTTCCTTAGGTGCCACATCCCTTTCCCCAGTCCCATACGAAGCGGAGTGGACAGGACGGCTGCGATCGCCGCGACATCTTGCGTTGAATATTTTTCTTCTGCTGTCTAATGGCGGAAAGGGGCGTGTCTTTGAACATGAAATTCTAGGTATAAGGCTCATCTCTAAAGATAATAGGCAACTTAATTGTTTTTGGAGTATACAGACCTGGAAAGTGTGGCGCAGATGCTGATTCGGAGATATTCGATAAGATAATCAGCTATGTGGGAAACGATATGGGAGGGAACGTGGCTGTAGCGGGTGACCGCAAATTACCTATGTGAATTGGGAAGGTAATGCGGATGACAGGAAGCATTGCCAACAAATGGCAAACAATTTAATCTGGGAAGGACAGCTGAATCAGGAAGTGATGAAACCAACTAGAGGAAAGAATATTCTGAACGTGGTGCTGGAAAGACCTGACGAGCTCTATAGAGAAACCGAAGTAATTGATGATATTGTTGATACGAAGCTGCTTCTGCCGTACTTAAAGTTAAAGTGAGAGAAAGGAATGTCGTAAAATTAGGACCATTTGGCAGAACCATATGGCTTATAAGACAGGCATAGGGTAGTTTAAAAAACTAATAATGATTGGTGGAAAACAGTAAATAAAAAGAAAACAGACTGTGGGGTGGGTTTAAAGCAATTGTTGTGGAATGTTATAACAGGTATGAACCTTTAAAGGTGGTAAGGAATAATAAAGACCCGCTATATTATTACAGGGAAGTAAAGAGGCTAAAAAGGAGGTTGGAAAGAAATAGCGATATAAATGGTTGTGGAAGTAAGGAGGGATTGAAGAATCACCACTGCCTGACCAAAAAGTTTAAGCACGCAGAAGGAGTGGTTGAAAGTGAATGAAACTGCACATGCTGAAAGACCATGTGCCTTTATTGAACTTATTACAATGTGGGATGAAAGAGACAATGCCGTTGGCAGTTACAGGTAGAATGTTGGCACCGAGTTATTATGATGTCGCAATGCACGCACTAATGCGATTCGGAATGGTGTCAAACAGCATTTGGATCCTTTCCTCAGGGAAGTTCGTCCACAGTTGTTGCAGGTGGCTATCCAGATCCCGCAGGTTGGTACTGGGACGGAGTCCCCTTCCAATGTCATCCCACACGTGTTCAATGGAGAGGTCTGGGAGGACCTCAGCATGCTCTAGGCAGTCCACAGCACGCGTGCTGTATGTGGGTGTGCGTTATCTTGTTGGAACACTGCCCCAGGGTGCTGTTACATTGGGGTTAGGACGTGAGGAAGCACGATGTCTGTGACGTATCTGCCGAAACACTATTAGAGGTGACCTGAACGCATTTCCTATGGCTCCCCACACCATGATGATAGGAATTACGCCTGTGTGTCTTTCCAGAATACCTGCAGGAGAATGCTTGGCGCACCACACTTCGGTCCCACCTCGGGGTGGTGTTTCTTGGTCGACCCGAAACTTCACGAAGTGATTGTGTGTCCTCATGTACACATTGAGTCCAACAGCGGGCCACTGTGACATCTGAAAGGCCCACATGCCTGGCAATTGCACGAAACGACCAACCAGCGTCATTAAGTCCCACAATGCGGTCTCTGTTAAATGCTGTCAGATAATGGATAGGCTCTCTAACGCGTATGAGAGGCACTGCGGGTTCTTCGTATTTTACGGAATTCAGGAGTGACTGGTAACAACGTATCAACAACAGGACGGTGCCATAACGCATGCACACTGGTGGGCCTTCTACACATTACAGATCCTTGTAAATCTAATCATTTACTCACACACCAATGGTATGCATGTATAGCGAAATGGGATAATACTGGCCACTCCTGGGTGATTAGGAAATTAAATCTAGCGACCAAAGCATCGAAGAATAACACGATGGCAAGAATAATATGCATTCATACGAATTTTAGTGAAAATGGAAGGTTAAGTATAGGTAAATTAAGGCAGAATTATGTTCCAGGACGGACATTCAAGGAATCATTAATTAACAAGAGAAGTGTGTATACGAGGATCTACAGAAGGCAAGAAGTATTCAGTTAGCAGTATGTTAAGACTGTTGGTTATAAGGATAATGTCCAAAATATGCATATGACTTTTTGACTTTTTGTGAGAAAATTGATATCCTGTGTCATGAAATGATGAACTTTTGGTCAAAAGTAACGAAATAGGCCTTAATTGTTTATAGATTTTATAAAATCCACCCCAATATGAAATTTATGAAATCGTAATTCAGTCAAGTATACAAGATACACTGACTGACAGTGACAATGCAACACCAAGGAGGAGTGGTTCGAAAGGGATGAAGGTTGGGGAAAAAACGGAGACGGCACGGATGAATAATTGATGTTTATTTCAAACCGATATGCAGGTTACACAATGCGCACGGCATCGACTCAGTAGGATGTAGGACCACCGCGAGCGGCGATGCACGCAGAAACACGTCGAGGTACAGAGTCAATAAGAGTGCGGATGGTGTCCTGAGGGATGGTTCTCCATTCTCTGTCAACCATTTGCCACAGTTGGTCGTCCGTACGAGGCTGGGGCAGAGTTTGCAAACGACGTCCAATGAGATCCCACACGTGTTCGATTGGTGAGAGATCCGGAGAGTACGCTGGCCACGGAAGCATCTGTACACCTCTTAGAGCCTGTTGGGAGATGCGAGCAGTGTGTGGGCGGGCATTATCCTGCTGAAACAGAGCATTGGGCAGCCCCTGAAGATACGGGAGTGTCACCGGCCGCAGCACATGCTGCACGTAGCGGTGGGCATTTAACGTGCCTTGAATACGCACTAGAGGTGACGTGGAATCATACGCAATAGCGCCCCAAACCATGATGCCGCGTTGTCTAGCGGTAGGGCGCTCCACAGTTACTGCCGGATTTGACCTTTCTCCACGCCGACGCCACACTCGTCTGCGGTGACTATCACTGACAGAACAGAAGCGTGACTCATCGGAGAACTCGACGTTCCGCCATTCCCTCATCCAAGTCGCTCTAGCCCGGCACCATGCCAGGCGTGCACGTCTATGCTGTGGAATCAATGGTAGTCTTCTGAGCGGACGCCGGGAGTGCAGGCCTCCTTCAACCAATCGACGGGAAATTGTTCTGGTCGATATTGGAACAGCCAGGGTGTCTTGCACACGCTGAAGAATGGCGGTTGACGTGGCGTGCGGGGCTGCCACCGCTTGGCGGCGGATGCGCCGATCCTCGCGTGCTGACGTCACTCGGGCTGCGCCTGGACCCCTCGCACGTGCCACATGTCCCTGCGCCAACCATCTTCGCCACAGGCGCTGCACCGTGGACACATCCCTATGGGTATCGGCTGCGATTTGACGAAGCGACCAACCTGCCCTTCTCAGCCCGATCACCATACCCCTCGTAAAGTCGTCTTTCTGCTGGAAATGCCCCCGTTGAAAACGGCCTGGCATTCTTAGCTATACACGTGTCCTGTGGCACACGACAACACGTTCTACAATGACTGTCGGCTGAGAAATCACGGTACGAAGTGGGCCATTCGCCAACGCCGTGTCCCATTTATCGTTCGCTACGTGCGCAGCACAGCGGCGCATTTCACATCATGAGCAAACCTCAGTGACGTCAGTCTACCCTGCAATTGGCATAAAGTTCTGACCACTCCTTCTTGGTGTTTCATTTGCTCTGTCAGTCAGTGTACATCCCTGTTACTTTCGTGAGCCTTGTCAAATTTTTTCACACACCTTAAATTGTTGGAACTTAATAGGGTATTCTGGATGTTTGTAAAACTCTCTGGAGTCATCTAGGACAGTATTTATCCTACTATAATTTAATATACTTGTCCGGAAATTTCTAAGCAATCACTAATTTTAAATGCAAGTAACTTGTGCCTCTCTGAATAATTATGTAATATGGTAAATCACTTGAATAACTAAAGAAACCTTTTTATTTCGTAACGTACGGAGTGAGAGATGGAATTCCTGAGCACCAATAGTGGCCGAGTTCAGCAAACTCGGTACTTACACTAGCCTGCGAATTTGAACCTTCTGATCATTGAATAAAATTCAAATAGTGATCCTTTACGTTTCAGTCATGCTGAATCCGGAACTGATGTCAGTTTTCCTTTATCACATTATGTTTCATGGTAAAGTCGAAATGAATATATAAGACACTCATGTATATACCGAGTTAATGCGCTCTATTATCACATGTAAGAAATATTGTTTTCTTGTTATTTTTATTCATCTGTATATGCTTATATGACACTGTTATATTTATTACCATAACAATTGGATTCATGGAGATAAATGGTCCGAAATTTATAATTCATAAGACCGGCAACATATTGTAGAATTGCCAGTCTACAATTGGAATTCTATATATTGTATTGTATTTTATTTCGTCCAACTAATCAGTGATATGGGACACGTCAATAATCATAGTTACAGTAATAAAGGATAAAACAGTAGTATACATGCCATGATAAATAAAGAGAAATGTACAATGTGGTAAAGAGGCACAGATTAAAAAAGTGTTACATAAGTTAATTTTCAAGAGCTAAGTATTCTTCAATAGAATAAAAACAATGCTTAGAAACAAATTTGAATAATTCTTTCTTAAATTTTGAACATGGTTTTATCGGCTTAATATAGTCTGGTAATTTATTAAATAAATGTACTCCTGCATAACTCAAACTTGACTTATATAGCTTAGTTTTGTGTGGTTCTATGTGCAGACTGTGTCTATTTCTAGTGTTATACCTATGTAAATCAGATTTTATGGAACGAACGTACTTAGCCAGCATGTGGAGCACGGGTTTACGCAATGCGTGTACGGTCCAGGCTTGAAATCCGTACAGAGAGAGAGGTTTTCGAAATTAACTTTTTAATAATTGAACTGTTTGTTTATTCATAAAAGAATACAGGTTGCATATCACCTTTAATACAGCCGGAGTCGGAAAAATGGAGTGAATGTCCTTCGTGTAGTTGCAGGCGATGTCCCTCGCTGCTGGTACTCATCCCACACACAATAGGTCAGCTCTCTGCACCATGGAACAACGTGAATTCCCACCACGACTAGAAGTTCTGGAAGTTCTGACGGATCGCAGACGGTCTAGGAGTCTAATTTCCAGAGTTCACTCGCTCAATACGGCTATGTACACTCGACTGATTATTGGTGCAGTTTGAAACTAAGTAGAGTAGATTGAATGGTTCTCGTGAACGGAGTAATGAAACGTGGTTATACCGTGTGATCTTTACTGTTTGTTTTCTTTTGCTAAAGGTGGATATGGATTTCGATTATATTTGATCACGTCTAAACGTTTGTAGACTGTCTCATTATTATTATTTTCATGATCAAATGTTATTGTGTGTAACGAAGAGATTACATAATGGTACCAGAGCCTTTGGTTGCTGAAGAAGGGAAGTTGATGGTGATTATAACCTAAAATTTATTTAGAGTATCATCTCGTAGTGCTGTTTTTTCAACATGTCTCGTGCTATCCCTGCCCTTTCTATTTGAGGAAGGAGGAATAAGTTTACGAACTTCGTATTCGTAAATTGAATTCGACAGGAAGGGTTAGAGGTGACGCGAGATTGTTTAAACGATCGCTTAAAATACCAATATCCGTCCCCGAGTTATCAACAGACGAAGTGTGCGCATCATTGACAATCGTTAGAGGTAAAATTATTGAACTTAATGATATTATCTTGTCTTTTTGTTCCTCTGAACCGCCTAATGCTTAATTAAAAGGTGTGAAAGTCCAAGTGCAACATTACGTAGACAGGATTCGCGAACTGTTAGCTCTTAATTTATCTGCAAACGAGCAACAGGAGTGTGAATTTTTGTTATCCCAGTTTTCTGGCATTTTCGGTAAAATAGTGGGCTTGCTAGAAGTCAATGCGTCGCCCAGCTCCAGTTCTGTATTTAATGTGTCTGCTCCATCTGAAACTTGTGACAGTCACTCTCTCTGTATCAACTGCTTCACAAATTAGTACAGTGGTAACTTGTGATAATATTCCCCTGCAATCTCCTCCTGCTATATTTACAAATGCTTCCTGCCCGTAAGTAATGCCAGTGATAGTTCTTTTACACAAGTTGGTATATATATCATTCCTATGGGAACTGTTAATTCAACTGTGTCTTTGTCTCAACCTTCTATTGCATCCCAAGCTGTTTCTCTTCCAATAATACAATCATATCCCCACTTCCAAATGTCACCTTATCAAATGCTTCGATGGTTCCTCAAATGTGCGAAAATGTTTCGCAGATGCGAATATCTGCGCCGGTTTCGTTGCAATCTAACTGCAGTCCTAACCTCACTTTCAGTACTCCCACTTTTCCCATGGGCGTTTGAACCAAGAATACTATACAACTATGAGTCTTTCCCAGAACCAATATAGTCCTTCTCAGGTACCTTCTACCCCTGCTGTTGCTCAAAATTTTTCTAATTTACCTCACCCATTAATTGCTATATTTAAGGGTGTATCAAATTTCACCGCTAATTCAATTGATGAAATCATTGGATTTCTACGTTTCTTGGTTGAATTTAAAGATCGGAGTTTTATATACACTTTAACTAGTGATACTTTCTTCCAAGTCCTATATCCATAAGTATCTGGAGCTCTTTCTGAGCACATTATAAGAGCCATTTCTGAAAAGTGGACAGTTGACCAATTTCATGCGCATGTGCTGGCTTTCTTTATTCCTTTGTCTTCTTTGGTGCAGAAGTATTATTTCCGTGTGCAGCACTTGAATGAAACATTGTCTGAATATATTCAGGACATTAAGTTCAATGCTAGGATTTTTATGCTCAACTATTCCGAGTCTCAAATTGTTGCTAACATTGTTGAGGGCCTTGCACCTTATTATCCGACTATCTTTCTCTGTCACCGCGACCAGCTACCTTCGCTCAGTTGGAAGCTATCAGTGTTTCTTCCGAAGGCATTAGGTATGCCGACCAGCTACGCGTTGCGTTGGAACCTCTTCCTTTGAGCATGTCTTCTCAGGTCACCAGTACTGGCTCTACTTCTTCCAAGCCACGTAATTCACATGCATGCTATAGTTGTGGATCCACTGATCATTTCAAGCGGAATTATCCTAAGACTGGGCCCTTAGGCAATTCAAAACCCGCAATGGGTTGTCTACTTGAAAATTTCCAGAGGAATTGTTCTAAGACTGAGCCCTTAGGCAATTCAAATCTTAATGTGGGTAGAGTTTCTTCCACAAATAATCCTTGCAGATACTGTCGGTCGAATAGGCATTTTTCTAGACAGTGTCCTCGCAATTCTTCCGAGCCTGGGCGTTCTGGTAATGGCAGTTCCAAATGACTAACCGCCAATTATGGTGCCAAACCTTAGTGTAGCTTCATGTTTCGTCTGTTATCGCTGTCAGTTAGATGATGATTTACACGATCCTGTAGTTAATGATAAACCTCTGTCTGACCCTAGTGTTAATTTACCACAATCTTGTGGTATTTCCCCTTGTAAATTACCTTACATATGCCTAGAGGTGAACAATGAACCTGTCTATGCTTTGGTTGATAATGGAAGTTGCCTCACCTTGTTGAGTGAAAACTGGTATAACTCTACGAAATCTGTTTTTACGTACCCTTCCTTAAAACCTGTGTCTTTAACCTGCCATACGGCTAACTCTAATATCTTGAATGTGATGGGATGTCTGAAAGTCAAAATTAGAATCCGTAATTTCACGTGGAAAATGCCCGTGCTAGTGGCGAAAGATTTATCCTGTGTTTTTATTTTGGGTGCAAATGTTATTGACAGCACTGGTATGATATTGGACATTCAGTACAATGAGTTCCAATTTAAAATTTCCGTTAGGATCTTTCCATTGTGTAATCGTTCCCCTATTCTTCCATATCATGTCAATGCTGTCTCTGAAGACACAAGTGAACCCAAAGCTTTTGACTTGAATCATTTGCTTGATGAAGAGGCCAACCAACTTAGGAATCTGTGATAAATTTCCTGATGTGTTTACAGATAAGTTAGGCGTAACCAATGTTTTGGAATAAAAATGGAAGTAACTGACAATGTACCAGTTCGTTCTCCCCCGTATCGGTTGTCGCCTCCCAAGATGAAAGCCCGTAAGGCTACCATCGACCAAATGCTTGCTGATGGTGTAATACGTCCCTCTCAAACTGCGTACTCTTCTCTCCTATTTCTGGTCCCTAAACCACAGGGTGGCTATCGGCTTGTGATTGATAATCGGATGCTAAATAAGAGAGTTGGCTTCAATCTGTTCCTCTTCCGGATTTACACTCTTGTTTCTCTTGGTTCGCTAATGCCAAAATTTTTACCACCTTTGATTTGAATCAGGCATATTATCAGATACTTCTTGCTGAAGAATCCAAGCACCTCACCGCTGTTGCCACTGATTGGAACCTCTATGAATTTGAACGCGTGCCGCTTGCCTTTGCCACAGGCGCTGCGGTCCTTACTCGGCTGCTAGATAATGTTTTGTCAGACATTAAATTCTAATTTGTCTATAATTATTTGGACGATTTCGTAATTTCAGTGAAACCTTTGAAGAGCACCTTGTTCATCTCAATGAATTCCTTGAAAGACTACGTAAAGCAGGACTAACCCTTAAGGCTAGCAAAGTTACTTTCGCGCAGCCCCAGATGTACTTAGGGCATATTGTGTCTGAGAAAGGAGTCGCTATTGACCAATCTCGTACTGCAGCAATTCAAAATTTTCCAAGCCCTAAATATGTCAAGGCTGTAGCTAGGTTCGTTGATATGGTCAATTTCTTCCATAAATTCATCCATAATTTCGCTGAAAGAGCAGCCCCATTAAACGTCTTGAGGAGAAAAGATGCTAAATTTGAGTGGGGTGATGCTCAACTTGAAGCTTTCTATGATCTGAAAGCGGCCTTGTGCAACTCTCCTGTGCTGGTGATGCCAGATTTTTCTAAACGTTTCATTCTTCAAACCGAAGCCTCATCTACAGGTCTATCTGGTGTTCTCCTTTAGGAATTTGGAGATGGACGTCGTCCAATTTCTTATGCTTCCCGTAGTCTAAATCCTGGTGAAGGCAACTATTCAATCTATGAATTAGGAGCCTTAGCTGTTGTTTTCTCTTTGGAAAAATTTAGAATGAATCTTGAACATATACCTTTTGATCTTGAAACGGATAATCAGGCGATGGGTTGGGTACTGGCCAAACCAAGAAGAACTGTTCGTCTTGCGCGTTGGGCAGTACGCATCTCAGCTTTTCAGTTTGAAGCTCGTCACATTCGTGGTACCGAAAATGTTGTTGGTGACAGTCTCAGTAGGATGCTCTATCCTGGCATTTCTCTGATCCTCAATCAGAGCCTGGATATCCCTCTCCTGAAGAAGTTGCGGCATTTGTTAATGTAGTTTTGACCAATTCCTTTTCAAAGATATTGGTAAACATCAGGAAGACGATCCTGAATTGAAGGGTATTATTGACAGGATTAAGTCTGGTGAACATGTCAAACCATATTTCATTAAGAATGGTGTTCTGTGTTGCCCTGCTCGTGGTCGCAGAGACCCCAAAATTGCTGTTCCAGCTAATTTAGTTCCCGCTCTTTTCTAATATTTCCATGAATCTCTTGTCGTTGGTGTGTTCAAAACTAGAGAGAATAATTCGTAAACATTTCCTTTGGAAATCCATGGATGGTGAAATCCGCACCATGGTCAAATCGTGTAAAACATGTAAAATTAGTAAACCTGCTTTAATACTCGCCTAGGTCTGTTGTTATCTGAGCAGGCTTCTCGCCCGATGGAGGGATTGTTTATAGATTTCATTGGTCCTTCTCCGAGATCATGGACTGTCCATCGTTTCATATTTGTTTTGATGCTCTCATGCGTTTTACATGGCTGTTCGCAACTCGTATGGCTAATGCTAACACTACTATTTCTTGCTTGAAACAGATCTTTGCTTCATTTGCACCCTTTCAATTTCTGGTGAGTTATAATTCTAGAGCTTTTACATCTATGAAATTCCGTAATTTCTGTTTTGACCTATCTATTTTTGTGACAATAATTTACGATACCTTCATTTGTTGAACATACGTATTTGTGTATGGGGACCTTATCTGCAATTCTCGGCCATTGTTTGCATTGCCGTTGATTTGTGTGCCGGAACTGTGGCTATTTAAACAGCTTATTTTGCCCATTGTTACGTCGGTTGCTTCGAAATTCTGATTGGCTCAATAAGCAAATTTTTGATTTGAGCGTGCGCAGTGTCGATCTTCAACTGAGGGACTCGCGGCTTGACTGGACTGAACGCCAGTCTGTTCCCGGCAGCTCGCCATGATGGATGCGTTTGGAGGAGTTGTGTACAAAATGCGATTAAAAGTTGTTGGAATGGAGTTTGATAAACCAGGCTAATATCATCGTTAATTAAGGCTTGTCTCATATTTACAGTTTTTTAAATATTAGTGTGACCGAACTATCTCAAGGAGGGTTCTTCATTACAAAATGGGCTAGAACGTAAGCTATTGGATTACAGTATATTAAATTGGACACCCAAAAATGTAAGTACAAGTATCTTCTTAATTGTTTCGAAACTGTTCAGCTGCCGGATTATTTGGAGAAGAACATGTGTATCGAGCTATCTGCGACAACTATTATATTAGAAGAAATCTTTTGGCAACGCTGTTAATATTACTTCGTCTCTACTCCGCTACTGTAGTTGAAATTAGGCCTATAGTTTATGGACATGGCGACCACCGTTTATTCATTAAATTAAGCTGGAATTTCTTCTTCATCGGACATTTTAATGATATAAATTGTATCTGCTAAATATTAAAATGTAACTTAACGTGATTTTGGTAATGTTCTATAACCAAATTATTACAATGGAGTAATTCTGGAACATGGTATATGTGCGGGTGAGAGACCTATTATTCCATTACTTTAGTTTAACTGAGATTATCGTTGTGCTGCCTTTTTCTGTTTCTAAAAGTTATTATTATTATTATTATTATTATTATTATTATTATTATTATTATTATTATTATTCCTTCGTTATGCCCATTCATAGAGCGCGTTTGAACTTGTTAGTTGGTTTGATGGTTTGTGCCTTCTTATCCTCCCAAAATCTCTTCATGAATGCACTGTGTTGCATCTTGCGTTCTGTCGACCACTTCCTACCAGTTGTCTTTTTTGGTTTCTCCCTAAATTTATGATTAGCTACTTTGGTTCTAAAAGCTCCACGATTTTCCTTGATGTCGTCTGTAATATTTATTTCTTGGAGGTCCGCCTTAGTTTCTTCTAGCCATTTTATTTTGACCTTCTTTGAGTTGATTACTTTGAATAATCTTTTAGTTAGTCTGTCGCTGTTCATTCTGTAGATATGGCCATAGAAATTAAGGCGCCTTTTCCGTACAGCATCAGTAAACCTGTCGGTGAAGGAGTAGAGGTCCGCTGTTTTCCTCTTAATCCACATTCCATTTTCTCTCGTAGGACCATAAATTTTCCTGAGAATTTTCCGCTCCTGCTTTTCAATTTCTGTAATTTTAGAGTGACCACCTAAGCATATGGTTTCTGAGGCATATAAAGCTTCGGGCAATACAACTGTCTTGTAGTGTCGTAATTTTGCATTACGCGATATGACTCTTTTGTTGTAGTAATTCCACGTCAGTCTGTATGCCTTATGTAGTTTGGTGTTTCTTTCTACATTGGCACAACTGTATAATCCTGATGGTAGTATAATTTCTCCAAGGTATTTGAAGGAGGGCACCTGTGAAATTGTGCCGTTTTCCATCTCTAGCGGAGTTCTTTTGCTATTTTGACGTAGATTTTCCATGTACTTGGTTTTCTCGTAGGATATCTGGAGGCCTGCCTTTGATGCTATATTGTGTTGTCTCTGTATGGCATACCTTGTTTCATCCTTGGTCTTAGTAATGATTGCGAGATCATCAGCAAATGCTAAACATTTCACATTGACCTTGCTTCCCAAATTTCCGATGTTCACACCCTTGATATCCTTTTCCCACTCTCTAATAACTTTGTCTAGAACTAAGTTAAACAGAATAGGGGAGATGCTGTCACCTTGACGAACGCCCGTACATATTTCAAAAGGCTCAGAGATTTCTCCAAGGAATTTCACTTTAGAGGTCGTACTTGTGAGGGTCTGCTGGATAAGTGCTCTGGTCTTCTTGTCCACTCTGAGTTCTTCTAGGGTATCAAATACTGTCTGTCTGTCCACAGAGTCATACGCCTTCTTAAAATCCACAAAGGTGACGATCGTGCTGGCACTTCGGCGAATCCTTAATATCGTCTTCAAGTTCCATATTTGTTCTGCACATGATCGACCTTTCCTGAAACCCGCTTGGTACTCGCCAATCAGATGATCTGTCTGTTTTTCTAACCGGTTCAAGGGAGCTTTGGAAAGGATTTTGTATGCGATTGGCAGTATAGATATGCCTCTATAGTTGTTTGGATCTGCCTTGTCACCTTTCTTGTGCAATGGGTGTATTAATGCACACTTCCAATCCTGTGGAATCATTTCCGTTTCCCATATTTCTACTAGGATTGCATGAATTTTGCTTACAAGATCATCTCCAAGTTTACACATCTCCGCAGTGATGCCGTCCTCTCCAGGAGCTTTATTATTTTTAAGCGATCGTATGATCTCTGCTGTTTCCTGTATTGTCGGTGGCTGTGAATCGGGGTTGGGCATGGGCTTTTCAAAGTTCAGTCTTTCCTTTGGAGGATCACAATTGAGGAGGTCTCGGAAGTAGTCAGCTAGAATAGTGCAGTTCTCTTTGGTGTTCGTTTCTAATGTTCCATTTGCTCGACGGAAACATAAAGATGGTGGTTGATAGCTAGATAAATTCTCACGGAAGGTCTTGTAGAAATTCCTGGAGTTGTTTCTAAGGAAATCTTGTTCGATTTCCATGAGTCTATTTTTGTCATAGGCTCGTTTCTCCCTGCGGATTATTTTTGAGGAGATTTTCTGAACTTTTAGGAAGGTCTCCCATCTCTTAGTTGTTTGATGTCCATTCCACTGATTCCATGCTTTCATCCGTTCATCAATGGCTTTATCACAGGTCGTGTTCCACCACCTATGTTTGCGTTTCCTTGGAGGCTGCCCTAATTTCATGGCTGATGTCTGAAGTGTTTTACGAAGGCCTGGCCAGTCCTTGGGGTCCTGCTCTCGTATGTCTCGTAGAAAGGTCGTGGCGTTCTGTCGAAGACATTCTGGATCAACTCTTAGAGATCTTTTGTGTTTAGGTCTGCATCTGTTGGGTTGGAATCTCACTTTGATTTGTGTTAGGTAGTGGTCCGAGTCGACAAATCCCTTCCGTACTCTAACATTTTGGATCTCACACATATTCTTTCTGGAGATTGCGACGTGATCGATCTGGAATTCGCCCAATAACGGGTTTGGTGATTTCCACGTTTTCTTCTTATGTGGGGGTCTCGCAAAATGCGTAGACATTAGTTTTAAGACAAATGTTTTACAGAAGTCTATAAGACGTTCTCCATTCTTGTTCGTTCTCCAATGTGCCGAGTGATGACCAACAATCCATTTGTGTTTCCTCTCTCTGCCAACCTGTGCATTAAAATCACCTACTAAGATTTTCACGTGGTGCTTTGGAATCTTGCTAGTGGTTTCTTCTAAGAGTTCCCAGAAGGCTTCCACTTTCCCTGGGTTTTTCTTATTGTCAGTGTTTGTGGGAGCGTGGGCATTGACCAAGGAGTAAGCTTTATTGCCAGATTTCACAGTAAGTACTGAGATTCTTTCAGATGGGGATGTAAAGTCAAGTACAGAACTGATGATAGTTTTTCGTACCGCAAAAGCTGTTCCAAGTTGTGTTAAGTTCCCATGGATTCTTATGGCAGATTTACCCTTAAATATCCTGTACTCTTCAGAGTCAAAATGGTTTTCATCCTGGTAGCGCGTTTCCTGGAGTGCTATGATTTGAATATCGAACTTATCCAGGGTGTCCGTTAGCTGTTTAAGCTTGCCTGTTTTCAGTAGGGTGTTGACATTAATTGTACCTAAGAAGGTCTTTTTCTTGGGACGAAGAGATTTTGAGAAGCTCCGACTCTTCTCTGCATGATGCTCCCGATCCCCCAGAATCCGATGATCGGGAGAAACTAGACTAGGTGTGTCCAGAGCCTGGGGTAGTTGCTGTGATAACGTGTTATCCATCATGCCAATGTTGCAAGTTGAAGATACATGCAGGGGGTGATCATACTGGTATGATCACAAGGTTACAACTCGATGGTTAAGATCGAGAGGTGCCTCTTGGTGTCTTCCGGCTAAATTATCGTTTACGATTACTTAGGAGTCCGTGGTTAGAACTTCGGTTGTAAGCCGAAGAGCCAGTTCTTCCGCTCTCTCAGCCGTTGGGAAATATCCTCTTCCGCCGTCGAGACCGTTGACTGCAGTCCTTTTTGCCTCAGTTGATCCGCGGGTGCTTATTTGGCTTGGCCTTATTCACACCTGTCCTGCATATCTACAGGAGCATCCCCTATCAGCCATATGGGACGCGCCGTGTCGGGGTTGAGGCCCCCCACCCCAGTGTCTTCCGAGGAGTTATGTCTAGCGCTTACTCAATTCGGTGCCAGACCCCCACGAAAGCTGGCTGGGCACAGTATTATTATTATTATTCTTATTATTATTATTATTAATTTTGTTGGTGGATTTCCTTCTACTTTTCTTGGTTCATATTTGTGGCATCCGATGGACTGTTGACAATGTTTTGAAAGACGTTATGTACTAGTATTGTTTCCGTAATAGCTCATTGTTTAATTTCTTAATGGGATGGTTTATTTCCGGTCTTATTCGGCAATTACCCTATTCCAGAGCCTCCTAAAATTAAAATTTAACGACGGCATTTAAATCCTTTATTAATATTTTTGTTGGAAGAAATGTTAAATTTAAAAGACTATACATATTGTAATATTCTGGTTATAATAAACTGGAATTTGTTCCCCATTTCTTGATGATACTTTGCCCTCCTCAGATTATTCGCGTCCGTTTTCTTTCCTTCTTCTTTCATTATTGCGTGCCGTGTTTTTATCATATCTCCGGTACGCTAATTTTGTGTGGGCTTTGCCTATTGTCTCTTTAAGTCGGATGCTGGCTTCGGTTTTGGGAAGCTGTATGCTTTGTGTGTACCATTGTTTGTTTTAGGTGGAATTTTAAGTGTTTCCTTTCGTAATTTGTAGTTTATTTGAGACATATTTTTATTCGGGTTCGGGCGATTTTCTCTTGTGTCCTTTCGATTATTTACGTGTGGAATTTTTTTTGGGTCTGCTATCGTTGCCTTAAATATTGAGTGTGTTTCCGTGTTTCGGGGTGATTGGAATCCTTGTGTACTGGTTCCGGAAGCAAATTCCAGTTTATTGTGATTAATTGTAGTATACTTACTCGCAAAGAAAAGCTGGCCAGTTATGTAATTAATATTTAATGCACGGATCCGTTTTAACATTTGTCATGCATTGATTCTAAGGCAAGCTGTAGCTTGTAATCTGAGTGTGTTTTCACGATTTTAATTATCCTAAAAATAGACATTTCTCTCCTAATTTAATGAGTTGAATTATTACAATTTTTATCTTTCTTCTATTTACTTATTTATTACTACGTAAAAATTATTTTACGTTGTTATCCGAGTGCGCACTCATAGTATATTTTGCTTTAATAATTGATTTTATGTATAATTTAAAGACATTATTTACAAATTTATTATTTGTTCTACAGTTTTCATTCCTAAAATCTGTTTAAATTTTTCCTAATTTTAAGTAAAGTTCAAGTTATTTAAACATTAATCATGCTTTCATTTAGAAATCTTGACCTGGCAACCCCTGAAGTAGTTAGTTCGATCCTGTCCTTTTCCTTATGTTCTGTGCCCTCCACGCCGGTTTTGTTAATACTGCTCCTGCTCGATGGTAACTGTTTTGCTTCTTGTGCTCATTTGGTTATATTTATGGGGTTTTATTATCATTCCTGTTTTTATCTTTGACGGGTTGCAATTTTTCATGTAACTACTACCCCTTATTATCCCAGGCCTAATTATGCTGAAAGGGTCAATCGGAACCTAAGATCTGCTCTTATTGCCTATCATTCATCTGACCACTCGAAGTGGGATTCATCACTTAATAGGCTATCATTTGCTTTCAACACTGCCGTTCATGAAAGTCATAAGCAAACTCCTGCTTCATTGATGCTCTCGATCAACCCTAATTCTCCACTTTCTAATCTGTGGTCCATTAACCATCTTCTGCCTGATGTCGCTAATCCAGAAACGATCCGTGTTGCCTGGCACCGTGCGCGTAAACATTTGAAGGTTTATTACGCTAAAGTTCAATGTAACTACAATCACGGACGAAGACCGCACAATCTGTCTGTGGGTAACCAGGTCTATGTAAAGACTCATCCCATTAGGAGTGCTGCGGAGCATGTGACCAGTAAGTTATCTCCCATATTTCAAGATCCCTGCACGATATTGAAATATTTAACCCCTGTGTCATTGTTAGTCAGCGATCCCGGAAGAAAGAGGATCAGATGTGTGCATTAATATGAAGTAATAATCCCCTAGTTACGAGATGATACTTTAGAAACTATTTAAGACATTTGAGTAATTATAAGGAATTAGTTGTAAGCAAAATGTTAATAGTATGCTGGCCAGCAAACCCGTTTTCGATCTGTAGTTAATAATTTAATTACGAGTTGTCTTATTTGTAATGCGAATGATCACGTATGATCATGTTATGTATAACTTAGTATGTATTTTGGGTAGAATTAAGATCTTCATAACTAGGAATTGTGTTAAAAATTTTCTGGATTCAGGGTAAAGTCCGGTAGAATTTTCTTTAGTTTTTCACGATTAAAAAAATTAATGTTGGAATTATTTACAGTGCTTGCCTCAGGGGCTAAAGTATTCCGAAGTATGTGGGGGGATCTCAGAATGGAGGTCTTAGAGACACCAGTTGGGTGTCTCGAAGCTCTTGTCCACCAGGGTGGCGTTAGATTATGGGGCTGCAATCCCCGTTTCTACTTGTCGTGCCTAGGGGAGAGGTACATGATGATGTCTTGGGCTCTGCAGTTCTACACGGCAACCCAGTGACAAGGTGTCCAGGTGACAATTTTTTCCTACCTGACAACCAGACGTGCCTAGTTGAGGGGCACCTCCTACGTTTTGGTGGCTATCTTCCCATACCAGATATACAAATAATGACTGCATATTTACTAGACAATACCTGATGTGCCTATTTGTGGGGCACATCATCATATGTGTTGGACATGTCAACCGACACCTCTAAGACGCCAGAATTAATTTCACATGACTTAGCACGTGAGGCGAGTCGCATCATGTTTGTTAAGAGGCAGTTCCATTTTTCCTTTGGTTTTCTTAAATTGTGTTAAAATGTAAAATGTCCTATTCCCTTTTGGTTGTAAATATAAATCGTAAATTTCCCCCTCGGGGCTATCTCTAGTAAATCTGCATCCTCTTAACATACTCTCTTTTAGGACGAGCTCCTTTTTCAGAAGAGATTTTGGTAAGGTCGCCTTCTAAAGGGCACTGTACTAAGATGTCTATTATCTTCTGTTTTTTCTTCCTTTATTGTTATCGTGTAATGTTAATCTTGCTGTGCAACGCTATAGGTTGTTAAATTTACTAGCTAATTCGGTAAGTTACTTAATACTTGCGCCGTGAAATTTGCACCTTCAAGGTGATGTTCCTTTTTCAAATAATGTAAATTAGCCTCATTGAAATTGGTGCGCTCAGTGCAATCTTTGTTATAAGTATTCTGCAAGTTTCGTTTGCAATGTTATTTTATCATTTTTCCAAATTATGTTATTTCTACGATCAGCCATTATTATTATTATCATTTTTGCTATTTCCTAGTGGAATATTATTTTTGTCACCTTTGCAAGTGACGTTATTTCCACCCAACTTATTAATATAGTAAATTGTATTTGAAATAAAATCACCATTAATTTCGCTTCATCAGCACTGCCAATAATAATTGTTCACCGTCTGGGTATGGACCTACCGCTTCCCACTTCCTTCCTTCCTTCCTTCCTTCCTTCCTTCCTTCCTTTCCTTAGTCGTCATGTTTATCAACCTGATCGTTACTTTTTGTTTTCTTGTGCTAAATGTGCATATGGATTTCGATTACGTTTGATCGCGTCTAAACATATTTAGTCTGTCTCATTATTATTATTATTATTATTATTAGTATTAATTTCATGATCAAATGTTATTGTGTGTAATGAAGAGGTTACACATAATATCAGCTCAAAATGTTTATCAAATTATTCGTCCTCAATTAATTATGTTCATTGAAATGAGTGTTTAATGTTCGATTTATGTATTTTTAACCATAACAAATCTATTTCCTGATACTTGAGAAGGAGGAGGCCAGTTATTGTCATTCAAGTATTTGAATTTCGTCTGCCCTGATATTTTGCAAGTCACGTGGATGTTAGATGCCCAATTGATGTTGTACATTTCGGATGATCAAGAAACGTTAGAAAGGCCAAGATTTCAGGCCTTGTATATTACACAATTGTGTATAAATAATAGTGTCATATTCCAAGGAATTAAAATCGTCGTATCGTAAAAGTGATTTCATTCACGTACCGGAGTAGAGGCTGCATTGTGTAGGTAAGGGTAGATCGTGAACATATAGGCTACGTAGCTAATGTAAATGAGTAGTAGGGCAATGCATGTTCTAAAACACCGTGTCAGCAACAGAGGTATTTGTACCCCGGCAAGGTCATTGACCCTTAACATACATACATACATACATACATACTATCCCCGCGGATGTTGCATAAGAGAACAAGCCTAACATCATTGACGCCGTCCTGGAGGGGTCCAAGTTCACTTTTACCGCCAGAAGCCCTTCCCGATACGGTTTTTGCGTAGGAGAGCAAGCATAGCCTCACAGTCGCCATCTTGGACGGGCATGACCCCAATTTTACGGCCAGATGCCCTTCCGACGTCATATTTTGCATAAGAGAGAAAGCCCAACCTCACAGTCACCATCGTGGAGGGTTCTACCCTCACTTTTAAGATCAGATGCCCTTCCGGACGCAACAGTTGCCATCTTGGAGGGGACTAACCTCACTTCTATGGTCAGATACCTTTCCCGACGCCAAGAACGCAGTCTTACGGTCAGATGCTCTTTCCGACACCAACATGGAGTGGTCTAATATTGCAAGACCTAGTTTTATAGCCTGATGCCCTTCCCGACGCCATACTGCTCGATGCCCTTCCCGACGCCATCTTTTTTGCCTCGTGTGAAAATGGGAAACCATGGAATGCCATCTTACCAGATGAAGTTACCGACGCCATCTTCCAGGGTCCTAACCTTACTGCTCTTCCGACGCATTCTCGCGGGACCTACCCTTACAGGGCCTGGTTTTACAGCCAGATGCCCTTCCCGACGCCATTGCACCTGTGCCATCGTGAGGTCTGCGCAGGGCTTCTCGTCTCTATCCGACAGATAGATGCCCCTCCTTCTCTTGGTCTTGTCCAGTTATACGGGCAGATGCCCTTTCCGACTTCATTCTGGAAGTGCCAGTTTGACGGACAGCAACCGGATGCCCTTCTTGACTCATGGAAGGTAATGTGATGAAATAGATGACATGAATATGATAGTAGGAAAGGAGAGGATTAAGAAAACTCGGCAGTAACATATACCCCCTCTCCTGTCTAATAGCATCGTAAGGATTGCATAAGGCTTCACGTCTCCATCAGACATACAAATAACTATGAGCAGCGCTATATGCCCCACTCGCTGCAGAGAGGATTTTTTGAAATTTAGTTTATGTTTCCCCTGTTACACTGAATGCCTTGGAAGGCGCTCGCTTTTACGTCGCGAAAACTGTGCACGTTCAATCCTGTTTTGAGCTGTGTGGGTAGAGGGAGGGGGGAGGGACCTGGCATGTATTTGTGCGTTAAGAGCGAGATGGCTACAGTCCAGACAAATTTTTGAATGCATTCGACCTATATATATATTTGGTGTTTAGAACGTTCATTGTCAGTAGTAGAGCAATGTATGTTTTAAACCATGACGTCAGCATTTTTGTACTAAGTACCCGAGGTCATTGACCCCTAATAGTATACCTACGCGAGTACTGACCCAGAGGTTATTGACACCTAGAAGCAGGGCTATGCCGATTCGTGGATTTTACATAAGAGAGCGAGCCTAACCTCACAGACGCCATCATGGAGGGACCTAGTTGAATTTTAAGGCTAGTTGCCCTTCCCGAAGTGTATTTTTTAAGAGAGCAAGCCTACCTCACAATCGCCAGCTTGGAGGGTATAACATCAGTTTTACGTGCAGATGCCCTACCCGACGTGGAGAGTCGCCAGCTTGGAGGGACCTAACCTCAGGTTTACGGGCAGATGCCCTTCCCGACGTGAGCAGTCATCATCGTAGACTGGCCTAACACCACAAGGCAGAGTTTTACGGATAGATGCCCTTCCCAACGTGGACATTCGCCACCTTGGAGGGGAAACCTCACCTTAACGACTAAATGCCCTTCGCGACGTCAACAGGCGCCACCTTGAATGGGTCTTATCTCACTTTAATGGCTAGACGCCCTTACCGACTACATCTTGAGTAGTAGGGCAATTCCAATTCTCGCGATGTCATCTTAAGTAGTTGGGCAATGTGGATTCCCGTAAGAGAACAAGCCTAACCTTATGGAGGGGCCTAACCTCAGTTTTACGGATAGATGCCCTTCCCGACGCCACCTTGTGTAGTAGGGCAAAGGAGATTAGTGGATTTTGCCGACACAATCTTGAGTAGTAGGGCAATGGGAATTCGCATAAGAGAGCACACCTAACCACATGGAGGAGCCTAGCTACACACGGAATTGTTTTCCGGTCAGATGTCCTTCCCGATGCAATTTTGGAGAGGCCTAACTACACAGGGCACAGTTTTGCGGTCAGATGACCTTCCCGCCGCCATTTTGATCCTCACACCAGCGGGAGCACATATCACCTAACCTCGTTTTATGACCAGATGCCTTTTCCGACGTCATCTCGAAGGGACCTCTCTGCACAGGACCTAGTTTTATGAACATATGCCCCTCCTGACGCCATCTTCTCGGGGCCTAACTGCACCGGGCACAGTTTCACTGTCAGATGGCCTTCCCGTCGCCATGTTGATCCTCCCAAGATAGGGGGCAGGAGGTCTGCTCAGATGCACCTGTGTTATCGTGTGGTCTGCTTATGGCTTTACATCTCCATCCAACAGAGTAACGTGACGTCACAGTCATATCCTTGCGTACGAGAGCAAGCCTAACCATACAGAGACACCATTCTGAAGGGGCCTATCCTTTCAGACACTATCTCGGTGGGGTATGTCTACACATGCGTAACTATGACGACGTAATCTTATGCTTAAGACTTTACACCTCCATCCGAGACAGGCTGTCTCCGACGGGACTGAGCACGTGCCATACTATGATTATTCTGGTTTAACATGCAGTGATGTCGTCGAAATGGTTATGCATGTTTGGACTTGTTCGTTGTCATGGTCAATCTCTAGTATACTCAAGCCCTTACAGATGATATATGTGAGAATTTTTCGTTAGTCTCTGAGATATTGTGATAGAGAATAGAGCGCTTTATTCCATCATGACAAGAACATTAATAGTTGATGTACAAGGCTTCAAAGTAAATGGCAAAATATTTTTATTCAAAGAGGTGGCTGTGTTGGATTGCACTGTGTTGTGGGCGCCAGAACTCGCCAGTTTAGTATTTAGCCCACTTTTCCCTTCCTGTTTGCAAACAGATGAGGACAAAGAGCAGACACAGTGGATTGAAAAAAATTAGGTCTGCAGTGGGAAGAAAACGGAGAACCTTATCGCTTTCTATCATTGATTATGAACGCTCATTTTTCAAGTGCAGATCTTGTTTTTAAAGGGTTGTGACAAGAAGGAATGGTTGCGTGGGTACCTACCATCAACGTGTGAAATTATCAACATGCATGAATTAGGATATATATCTTTTAAAACTCTTTACAAGGAGCATAGTGGAGAAACAATAAAACAGCCTCTACGACATATGTGCATACTCTTTGATTGGTTGTGTTGCAGTGCGTGCCAGAAGGTGAACAGCATATGTAAATTGTAGAGTCGATATGACGTCAGTGCGAAAGAAACATTTAGAGTAAAGACATAATGTCATTTCTATCTGATACTAGTGTAACGCAGTTGAAAAGGCAATCGTAAATTTTTATGAATGCAAAAAGAAACAAAAGACTTTTATTGAGGATCAGTTGAATGCATTACCAAAGGCATTTTGGTTAATGAAACTGCGCATGCTGTAAAGAAGATCTGGGATTGGGTGCGTCGTGAGCGGACTCAAATCCTGTCTTGTCAAAGCTTCAAACGTATAGTTTACATCATGAACAAGTTAGTTTAGCTAGCAGACCTTCAGTGAGACAGTGTCGTACATGTCAACTCATTAAACTGTATCACGGACCTAAAACTGACGAGTTGACTTCGCTTATAAACACTTATCATGGCTGCGAAAAGAGTAAACAATTTTTCTCAGAAAAAGGTGAAGAAGCGTGCTGGGAGAAAGGTGAGGAAGCATGCTGGGCATGGACTCATCAATAAGGTGATTGATCTTCTTCCCTTTGAACTTCATCTTCCTAGTTACCAGTACTGCGACCCTGGAACACGGCTTCACGTTCGCTTGGAACGTGGTGATCTTGGTATTAATATGTTAGATCCTGCCTGCAATGAGCATTACATTGCTTATCGTCAAAACAATTCAGAACTAAGACGTGTAGCTGATCAAAATCTGCTTCGTAAAGCTATGCAGCGAGTGTCGTCACCTAGTGCTTCACTTGCTGAGAAGATAGCAGCACTTGCCGTTGCCGGTGCAATGAACGTAAAACTGTTACTAGGTAGTGACATTAAACAGCGATGACAGAAAACTAATCAATGAAAGAAAGGAGAAAATAGATTTACTTGACAAAAGAAAATGCATATATCCTAAAATTAATTTTAAAATATATTGCATGTCTTGTTTAATTTTTAATATTAATCCTACCCTACAACATATCCTAAATTATCTAGTTGTAATAATGTTGACTTGCATGTTTAATCTTGTCTTATGACTAGAGACGGGAATTTGCCTATTTGCCTATTTTATCCCCATTTCACTACGGATGGAAGAGTAGTCTTCTGCCAAGATTCCTGCAAGGAGGTAAGTTCGTTTGTTCCTTTTATCCTTTCTTGTGACTGAACTTCGATCGCATTTCACTGTAGCATTTATAGGCCTATTAAATTACGTATTGTGGAAGGTTGTTTTCTTGCAATGCTGCATTAGTCGTGAACTTATATTGCTAAAATTTTAATAATAATTTAATTACTGAACGAGAAGTTAGAACGCCGGTGGTGTCTTGTCAGAGAATGGATGAACATTAAAAATCGGTATTTTGAACTCTGATTCATTTCCTGTGAAAATAGAGATTTACAACTGAAATATCTTATTTATTTATTTCGTTCTTTCTTAATCTGTTTTCCCTCCCGGGTAGGTTTTCCCTCGGACTCAGCGAAATACCCACCTCTACTGTCTCAAGGGCAGTGTCCTGGAGAGTGAGACTTTGGGTGGGTGATAAAACTGGGGAGGAGGACTAGTACCTCACCCAGACGGCCTCACCTTCTATGCTGAACAAGGGCCCCGTGAAGGCATGGGAAGATTGGAAGGGACAGGCAAAAAGAGAGGGAAGGGAGTGGCCGCGTCCTTAAGTTATCGTAGGTAACATCCCTGCATTTCTCTGGAGGAGAAATGAGAAACCACGGAAAACGACTTCGAGGATGGCTGAGGTGGGAATCGAACCCACCTCTACTCAATTGACCTCCCAAGGCTGAGTGGACACCGTTCCAGCCCTCGTGCCACTTTTCAAATTTCAAAATTCGTGGCAGTGCAGGGAATAGAACCCGGGCCTCCGTAGGAGGCGGCTAATCACGCTAACTACAACACTACCGAAGCGGACTATAACTGAAATTTAATTTTTAAAAAATCGTGAGTAACTGACACCAGCGCTATGTGTAGGCTCTAGTGAACTCTATCACGCTTCCGCTAAGATTTCGCTAAATATAGGTTGAAGATCGAATGTGGTGCCGCTAGGACGATGTCACAGAGGCTAGACATACATGATAACACGGTTTGGGGGACGTCACAGCGTGTTTTACAAGGCTGCAGAAACTTACAAGGTCAAGCCAGTGAAAAGACCGTAGGTCTGGATTGGTGAGCTCCGGTTATTAACTGTTGTGCTGGGGGAGCAACCAAAGAGAGTCTGGGGTGCGTAAGCTCTAGCATCCCATCTAGAGTCTTGCTAAATTGTGACAAAAATTAAGGTTATGGGCGCATGAAACGACACTTTCAAATCACGCGGTTTTCTAATTTTCAATGTGGGTGGCAGCCTTGTGGGGACACATCATGCACGATCTATTGCAGGCAACAGAAAACATTCTTCAAATATTCCTCTCGACAGCTGACACAGCTGACCCAGCTGACCAAAACCGGCGAATAGCAACGTATAAAATGTTCAAAAATCTGAGATTTGTGGTACCTCCGTTTTAATTCTTCTATATAAGTAAGAATACTGCTAGCGGCAGCTTAGTGAGTCCCTGGCAAGCAAATAGGAAGGATCTCTCCTCTACGCTACTCAGGTATCGTTTCACATCATTTTTATTATTTTTTCATCCGGTGAACTCGACAGGAAACTGCCAGATTATAACTGAAAATTTTTGAGGACATATTTCCATGTGAATTACGAATTCTCTTGTTCCTACTATAAAGTTTTGTACTTCTAGAAACATCACCTCTAATAGTCTTTTCAATTTTTGTGAAACAAATGCATGATTATACTAAGCATTATTGCCAATTAGCCAATCTGTAGAAACTTGAGATATAAAAACATTGTAATTTAAGTCAATTTTATTACTTTTCAGATCAAATGTGAAAAGATACCATATGGATCTTGGCCTCTCAAATGCTCCAAATCTCACGCGTCCAAACTGAGGCGCATCGGTCCCACTCGGCTCGAACCAGCGCAACATTTCGGGGCGACTCGGCTAAGCTTGGCTCAACTCGGCTAGGATTTGGAGCGCTACAGAACAAGTGAGGAAGAGTGAGACAGGCGCAGCGAGCGAGACAGGCGTGGGGAAATAGAGAGACAGCGCTACTGCTCCAAATCGAGGAGTGAGGGTCTGCACTCTGGTCAACCAAGCGAAGTAGTCTTTTGCATTGTGCACAGCGCAATGCACTGGTGCATGCACCCTGAGAAGCCCTCATATTGGTCAACATAGAAATACTGTGATGCATCTGACACGAGTACAGAAAGCTGTGTCATCGGAGCTTTTCTACCAGTCCACTGTGAACAGCGACCAACAACAATTTTCTATAGACCTGTGCACTGCAATGGCGGGAGCTAATATCCGCCTGGATAAACTGGGGGGTGGGATCTTAAAAATTTCAACAAGCTGCCGGGAACAATCACCGAGTTGGAGAAGAGTGGCTTTCCCGTGTTGGTGTCATTTTGGGGTTGTGGAAGAATTCAGAAGTAGTTTTGACCTAACCTCTGGGAAGGTAGCTGCTGTTAGAAAAAGTTCCATAAGAGTCCTGCATCAGATTCCATGATGGAAAGCGACGGTAAAAATAGTCATGGTGCTACGAGGTGTGGTAGATGAAGCAGTTGAACTAAAACCAGATGACGTGGCTTCATTGAAGTGTTATCCAATCACTTCCTGTGATGTTGCGAGATCTTTCTCTCAGTACAAAACAGTCTACCCGACATGAGAACAAGATTGTTACTGGAAAACATTGAAACTCTGCTTGTTGTAAATTCCTCTTATAGTAACTGAGTGTGTTATTAAATTATAAGTATTTTTCATGCCTATTTTACATGTTAGTGCCTATTTACATGCCTATTTTGGCTAATTTACGAGCCTATATGCTTGCCTATTTTAATTGTTTTAGTACGTATAATTCTCGTCTCTACTTATGACGTAGAAGAAAGGATAGGTAGAGACTTATGAACAAAAACACAAGATTTAAGGTACATCCTCTTTATTAATCCATGAATTGAATTTGTTATTAAAACCAAGCCATTTGACATACAGTTTATTTCCACGTCGAATAACTCATTCGATTAAATAGTGATTAGGATTTTTTTCTGCAGTTCTGCGATGTAGAATCCTCCTTCAATAAGCTGTCCTCTGAGATCGCGAAGTAAATATGTAACTGGATTGGTAAGCGTAACACTCGTGATTTGTACATTTCAGTGCTCCAGTTAGGGGTGTATCCTTTTGCAAAGATACACTTGTGTTTGCTGATGCGAACGAAATCACCTTCTTTAAGGCGATGGCGCGCGGATCAGCCGTTTTGATTACAAGAAGAACAGAATCTAGGCGTGATGTATTCCTTGTAACAAGACGTGGCTTTTTCCCGATAGTTCGGTGTGGTGTATCGTTGTAGGTACACACGTGTCTAGGTAGCAGATCAATCCAACGATATGAACCTTGTTCTGCAAAGTCTCGCAATATCATTGTTTTGAGTGTACGATTAAAGCGTTCTACAACACTTGCCTTGAGATTGCTGAACGTAGGGTAGTGATGAATGCCAAGTAACTTGAGGTAAGAAGAGGAATCCTTGTTGTTAAACTATTTACCTTGATCGGTTTGAAGAAGCCTCGGGCAGCGTTTCGGTGGTTCAACGATATGTTCAAATGCGTATTTTTACATAATCTGCTGTCTTAGAACGCACGGGTTATGCAAAAGCAAACTTCCAGTGCACATCGATGACAGTAAGTAGACACTTAAAAACCTTATTTCAAGAGGCATATAGAATAATTTCTACTAAGTCTGCTTGCCAGAGATCATCTTTTACACGTGTAATAAAGCGTCTGCGACAGTAGGTGCGATGTGCTGGTTTATGTAACTCGTGTGCAATGCTTATCTTTACAGGTGAGGTCTTGTCTTGACGAGCCATTACTGAATAATACCCGCATATCGTAATTTCCTCCCTATTTCTAGAATTTCTGATTCGTGACCTGTGTGACTAGCATCTTGCGATGTTCTTAGAAATTGTAATAATGCGACGAGTAAGTTAGGGTCATTCCAGTATCTTACGTCTACATACGCAACAAAGGCTTGTAGATAACACTAAGTACATGTGCAGATGCCACGAACCTGCTACGCAGACGTAGCAGGGGGAGAGGTGATACTCCCACGTGGCGCGTCCCAGGTGGCGGATAGGGGGTGGGGTCCTAACCGGTTTGCCGGCGGGCTTGAAGGAAATAAAATACCTCTAACGGACCAAACACACTACCCCTGCGGGTGGGGGCTGCAAATGTAGAATACACCCGCGGTATCCCCTGCCTGTCGTAAGAGGCGACTACAAGGGGCGACCAAGGGATGATTGAATTAGAACCATGAAACTACTCTTGATTCGTACCATCATGCGGGGAACACCATGGGTTGCATGTACTTGCGAGTAGTATCACTAACTTGGTACGAAATAAGTTTGTGATTAGTTGCAGTAAAAAGCCTGGCCTGGTGGATGCCAGTACCCGTGCGTTGTACCCATGTGGGCAACACCGCGTGTCTGGGCGTAGCCTGTGAGTTGTACCACTATATGAGCGACACCGTGGGTCTGCGTTGCCTGTGATTGGTACCCACTATGTGAGGAACACCACGGGGCCCTTGGGACCGGCACCCGTGACTAGTACAACTAGGTGAGGAAACTCATCGGTTTGCGTAGGCTGTGAGTGGTGCCATTGTGTGCGAAACACCATAGGTCTCCGTTACCTGTACGAAGTACAATACTTGTGAGTAGTACCATCTTGTGTGGGAACACCGTGAGTATTCGCTACTTTTGATTAGTACCCCAAAATGACAAATACCATGGTTCTACTTTATTCGCGACATGTACCATTCTGTGGGCCTTAGTCGTGGATTTTGCACCCCTATAGACATCAAGCATCATTGTGCTTTATAAGTGGTCCCTTGGTCAGTAATACTATTATTCACGACCTTTCTTGTCTGATCCACTGTTTTTGTTTGTTTGTTTTTGGTTTTTTGTAGGGTTCATGTCCATCCATTCATTCATTCTTCATGATATTTTTTATTTTATTTTGGTCAGTGGATGAATCTGAATTTTTGTTATTTCATTTCGTATCGTTAGGGGCCGATGACGTCGATGATAGGCCCCTTTAAACAACAAGCATCATCATCATCATCAACATGTGCAGATGGTTGATGTAACGGAAACAGCATAGAAATAAACTCTTAGCTGCATTTACAGCATCTGTCCTCTTGTAATTACGACGTGTTGCGTCAAGTAGCTGAAAGTATTGCTTTCTATTTTTTAAGATCTTGTAAAATTATATCCTTGTCAGGTATTCCTGAGAAAAAAAGATCAAAAAGTCCTTTAGTAGGTATATAAGTATCACCTTTTATGATAAGTTTGTTGCTATTAACCTTTACCTTTGCATTACCTATCCAGAAACAGTAGTCTTAATAGCGAATACCGTAGTTCATGTCACTTTGACCTGTAAAGAGTTTTTCTATATAAGGAGCAAAGAGAGATAACAGGTATTTCGAATAAAAGTCCTAAACTGATTACGATACAATGGCGTAATCATAACCTCTGACAAAGGTGTTCATGTAGTAGGTTTTCCAGCAATAACATCTGTAGTTAAAAACTTAACACGCTTACATTGTTAAGTATCGTTAAGTTCTTCTTCCTCAGCTTCTTGTTCATCCCTATCCTGCTTCTCTTTTTTCTTTGTGCTTTTCTTCTTTATGCTTTTCTTGTTCATGCTCCTCTGTAGTATATGATGATTTCATAGAAACAAAACTTGTAGCAGACTGCGGCAATGAAGTAGAATTAACAATTACTTTCTGTGGTGTACCCAGTTGCGTTTTCAAAAATAAATCAGTGTCTGCTTGAATACTTTAAGCTCTTTAAATTTCCGTCGAAAATTGTTTCGAGCACGGATTACATGTTTTGTAATCTCTTTGCTGGTTGTTAACATGATGGTTAAGTGGTGACTGTAACTCTGTTTTAATGCATATAAAATGATCAAAACCCATGCGATATCGTCCACACTGATTATTACTTTCTTTATCAATAACTAAAAAGCCGTAACGATGTGATGACCAAAATGTAGCACACATACGTTTAAAGTCATTGAATGTCATGTCAGTGTTAACATGAACATCATACACATGCCGCATGTTGCGCTCATCTTGCCGAGAAAGCACAATAATATTTGCGTTGTCGTGTATCAACTGCTTAGGCACACGAGAATAGGTTTGACATAAATATATGCAATCTACATATTTATGTCACCCCATATAAATGTATGCACGAATAACGTTTTGCTGTTCTGTTGCGATATCGTCAAATCATAAGAGAATTGGGATGCACATCATCCGGTGATGGTACTTGCTCATGTGAATTAAATTCAAAATAATTTATTCTATCTTTAACCTGATCGTGCATTACAATTTGTAGAATAATATATAGCGGATGATAGAGGGAATTTGCGAAAACGTAAATATTCTCGAAGCGTATACCATTTAAAGATGTAATGTGCGTGAGTGAAAGATTTGTCTTCCTACATTCCGATGGGCCAGATATAATCCATCGAATAGTAAAAGGAAACGACGTTCCATGGCATCTTTTTGTAGTTCTACTTAAACTAGGTAAGAGATGTAGCACAATGTCACAAATGGGTAGTGTGTCCGGCTGCATTATAATTTTCATGGCAACTGAATAACAAAGTAGGCAATAGTAATATATCTATCAAACGAAACAACAGGTAACAGACAGTTCATAATTTGCTCTTCATGAGTAAAGTCGTGTACAGAATGGTGAAACAACGATATCCAAACGATATGAAGAAGAAAGCTAAACCTGTTGGATGGAAAGATGTTGTTAAGGCTACACGAAAAGCTATTCGTGGGGATTACAATCCGCGTGTTGCTATTACTAAGGCACTATGCGCAGCAAGAGCGAGAATTTCTCCAAAGTACAGAGCAATGTTTTGTAAACGTGCACATATTATTTCTGTACCAAAGCGAGGAATATTTCTTCCTGAGCTGTTTGCTGGACTAGCAGCTTTAGGTTCTTTGCTGGGTTTTGCTAGCGCTGTAGCAAGAAATGTTAAGGCAGTAGAAGGAGCGAAGCAACAGTTGAAAGAGAGTGAACGTCATAACAAAACTATGGAGGCAATTGCATTACGAGGCAAAGGTGTACACATGTAGCTTCCACCACACACAAAAAGGGCTTGGAATCGACATTATCTCCAAAAAGCGTCTACTGAATGCACTGCTACATCGAGCTCTAAACCACGAAGAAGTTTTTACATTTGCTAAACAACTTGGAATTCATTCTTTTCGAGGTGTGTATATGCGCCATCAACTAACAGCGTGCTCACATGAACGTGAGAGTGCTGTAATTAATATAGACGACAGCCGCGGACCTGGAACTCAATACGTTGACTACGTAAAACGTAAATCTAAAGCATGGTATTTTGATAGTTATGGAGACTTACCTCTTCCATTTGAGCTCATACATTATTTCGGAAGCAATGCAGACATCGTTTACAATAAAAACCGTGTGCAGAAATTCAGTACACACATATGCGGACGATTATGTCTTATATCAAACCCAGACAGTAGACAAAAAACATTAGTGTGCACGTGATGACTAACGGTGAAAGAATGTTCGCTGTAGGCGGAGAAGGACCTGAATCAACCGTCTACTTTAATCCACCGATCGAACTCTTGGACTTCTGTCATTTGAAACCTACAATAAAAACAAGTTCTATTACGATGAGTATATGCTAACGTTACCATCAGGCAGTTATTCAGTAGACGATATTCATGACTACATTGAAAGTATGTTAAATGAACAGTTTAGAGAGGAGAGTTTTAATAATCATTATTACAAGTTCCCAATTACTGTAAGCAACATCACACATAAATGTGTTATTGAGTCATCATTTAAGATTGACTTCAAATCACTACCTGATTCGATTGGACCGTTGCTTGGATTTTCACCAAGGGAGCTAATACCGAACGCACGTTACGAGTCTGGTCGACATATAACACTCTACGATGATTATCATATGAACATTACTTATAATTATATTATTACAGACTTGAATAGTAATCAACAACATTTGCACGTCTGGCACGACTTTATTATTACAGAGGAATGTGAGAAACCATCAGTAGTTCTTTATCATCCTGTGTCCGTAAAACACATTAGTAACATCACTCTTAGGCTTGTAAATAAACATAATCAGCTTATTAATTTAGATCGGCACACCTACGTAGCTTACAAACTTCATCTTAAACCAGCATAAACAGATCTGTAAAACACGATGTACATTCCGAAGACATGCTACATGTTTGCGAAGACTCATCGAGTAAACAGATAACCGTAAGCAAATACTCCAAGATTTAGGTTAGACGCTACTACAACAAAATGGAAGTAATGCTAGACATTATGAACACAATAGGAACTCATGAAAATGTAGTACGAAGTGAGCTTCATTCTTGTCAACCTTTAACGTTTGGATTGAATAACAATGATGAAATTCGCTTTATCATTAATCAGCAAGATGTATACACCTTATCGCACGAAAGCTATCTCTATATTGAAGGACGACTAGATAAGTCAGATGGACGTGGACCAAGCACATCACAACTATACAACCATGCTCATACTTTTCTCTTTTCTGAAGCGCGATATGAAGTAAATAGTGTGAAAATAGATAGAACGAAGTATGTTGCTATTACAATTGCAATGAAACTCTACCCTCCTTTTTGTGATGAAAGTAATCTCTTACGGATGGCAGGCTGGTGTCCAAAAGTTACTAACAACTGGATGATTAATGAGGACGGAACTCTTACAGGTATGTTATCATTGAAACATATTTTTGGCTTCGCAGGAGACTTTGGACGTAATATAATCAATGCAAAACAAGAGCTAATTCCTATCCGTGACTGAAGTTATTACAATTCTCTTAAAGCAGCAGAAACACCAGTAGACTCGAAAATTACACTTCATCGTATATTGTGGAGGATTCCACATGTAACATTATATGATCGATAAAAACTTCGATTGCTCCAGATTGTAGAAAATGATACACCATTACCTATACGTTTTCGAAGTTGGGAGCTGCATGAATATCCTGTATTACCACCTACAAACAAGTATACCGTAAAGTGGGGTAACTTCGGCCACTGACGAATAGCAACACTTATTTTCTCCTGCCTTCTATACTGGAAAAGATGAACCAATTGCAACAACTAAAATGCACACACAATAGACTGCTCTATCAACACTCGGTAGTCCAAATAACATTGGCGGGCTCATTGTTGAGTCAATCGATTTTTTTCTCAGCCCCAACTATTGTCTTGTCTGGTAACAGCAGAAAACAAACTGTTCTCTAGCCCCAGCATTCGATTCTCCATTCCAGTGGTTTATGGGGTCAAAATGTAAGTTTGTCTGGTAATTGATCAACACAATTTTATACATTTTAATCAAATAGGATTTTCAGGGAATAGTTTTGTGATAAAAGTTGTCCTCTTCCGGGGTAACTTCGGCCATGCCAAGAACGTACAGGAAAACATTATGCGGCCGCGGATATTGTAATTACCATCCTGTTTACTTCGAGAACGCTTTAGAAGAGATTAATAAAGGCACAATAACAATAAACGGGGAAGTTTATCCCGACAGGGAGGGGAAAGACAGTTTCCATTTTCAATGATACATAGACGGATATCAGTTGACATGGACGATACACATTTAAGAACTTGACGCTGGCCCAGATATTTTCTAATTTAGAAGACAGCGTATTATGAGAACAGTCTACAAGATTGCTTCTTTTCCGACCGCCTTTTCTCTCCATATAATTGGGCTTTATGAGTTCCGTACCTTTTATTTATTACATTTTGTACCATTACAAATATTTACGCAATGCAACGTGTAATTTGTAATATCATACAAATGCTTGTATGCTTGGGCTAAATAAAATAGTTTCTTCTTTTGGGAAAAAGTGAATTTGATCACTATACCTACATCTTTTTCAGCATAAATCGTTTTAATTTGTTTGTGATTGTTGATACGGGGCGTTTTGCGGGTTTAAAAAAAATATTCACGGTGGCCGAAGTAACACTACATCGAAGAAAACTTCGTTTCTTGAGCTATTTCTATGGCGGCCGATGTTACCCCAAAACACGGGGTAACTCCGGCCACTCTTTCGATAATCATTATTCATTACTGAATTACGATGAGAATTATGTTCATATTTAAAAATGAAGAACAAACATGGCAGAATTTATATTATATTTTTCAGAAAATTAGAGGGAATATTTCACATTTTATTTTTAACAATATACGAAAAAGTGGCCGAAGTTTCCCCATTTTACGGTAGCTGTTTTACTGAAAGGCGTTTGTATATTATTTTTGGATTTCAAACCCATCGTAAATTCAACCATGAAAAAGTTAGCTCACAGTCTGATCATTGTATATTAAGAAATATTAGACTATATCTCAACGGAATTACGTATCCATACGAAAACATCGACATTAATTTTGAGAAAAATAAATGTAGGTTGCTATACGACATATTTTGCAAATTCCAATCACCGTATTGTCAGAAAGATCGTCCGCTATTTTTACCTGAAGAATTTAAGTATAAGGCACCGATTGTAGTAGTTCTAGACTGCTCTTATCACGAAAAATCTATAAAAGAATCTCCTGTCGATATTCGTTTAGAATTTTAAACATCAGAAAACATTCCTGCTACACAACAGCCTATTGTATTATTCTTATGAGTGATGTTACTTACTATCCGCTAACGAATATCGTTACAAGACTAAAATCAAGGATAGTCCTATATCATGAACGTTAGTGTGTGCTTATACATCGTACACTGTGGAACAGAAAGAAGGAAAAGACTACACGGTTAGAGACAACCGTCTTGATAACAAACAAAACTGTGAATATGCATGCTGTTCGCATGCTAATACGCAACATCTTATTTATCTCACACAAGTAAGTGAGGCTATTAAATGTTCTATAAACATAGAACATCATATCAGATGCCAAATATCTGGTTCAATATTTACCACCAGAATTTTTATCTAGATATGCTGTTCCTTTCGTAGATGCTTTTTACGACATCATCCTTCTCCATAGTAAGATGTCAATCGATGTAGCTTTATGCAGACCCTGTCAACGTCATTACAAAAATCGAGGTAAAGGGGTTCGGATGATTGGGATGGACCTAATCCGAAATTGAAAACTGTACACAGTGTATGAACTTTTTCCCTTCATTACAGTACCTACGTGATAGTAATTCAGAAAGGAACAAAACACATGAATAACAAGATAATAACTGCATTAGAGTCTTTGTAAAGCATAACATACATACAGTATGTACCCATTCTATTCGTGCGGGCTGTTTGATTTACTACTTCAACGCACTGCCAGAAAATGATAAACTGAAAAGGATTTTATTCACTCAACATACATTCAACAAGGCCTTCAGAAAACAAATATCTACTGTATCTGTCTGCAATCGTGTTATCCAAACATACAGCTTCTAATAAAGAAAAGGGCGCCCATAATCTTGTATCATTCCTATTCGTACAAGCAAACTGAAAACTTTAAATAAACAAAAAAATAAATGATTTCTGGAATATGTTAGTATTTAGTGGAATGTCCCCTAGACTTTTTAATTGCCTGACATCGTCGCCGCATAGAATACACTATTTTCTTGCGCATGTTTGGGCTGATTTTCTGCCATTCCTGAAGAATCGCATTTTTAAGTTCCTCCTTCGTACACACACGTTCCCTACGGATATTCCTCTTCAACGTAGCCCAAAGATGTTCGATGGGATTTCAATCCAGAGACTGGGAAGGTCTTCTAAGCTGCTTAGGAATGTTCCAGATCAACCATGTCTTTTTAATATCAGCAGTGTGTTTTGGGTCAATAATATGCTGGAATATATAAACAGGTGGCATCCCCATATTTTCGGCACTCTGCTTCACGTTTGTCCACGGGATCACATTATATCCCTCCTTGTTCATTATTCCGTCGATGAAATATATGTTACGCACAGCTCTGGCTGACATACAGCCCCAAAGCATTACAGACCCACCACCGTATTTTCCAGTCGGAGTGTATTCGCCACATCATTGTCCGTACCAATTTTTCTCCATATTCTGTGGATGCTATGTGACTCAAGAAACGTTTATTTTTGTCTCATCATACCAGATAACATAATTTCAGAATTCTTTCTCCTCGTTTATATGCTCCTTAGCGTATGTCAGCATAAGCCGTCTGTTTTTTATACTTACATATGGCCTTTTCCGAGGGATTCCTCCATAGTACCCATGCAGATACAGGATGCGAAGGATGGTGGAGTTGTTGATCACCTTTCCAGTTCATTCCTCGGTGAGTTGCCTCAATACTGATGCACCTAATTTGGAATCTGACTTTATAAAGCCGAACAACAAGCCGTTCTTTCCTTTCAGTTAAACACTTCCTCTTGGGTTTCCTTGGCGTGTTCTTAATAGTGCCTTTGTATTTAAATGTATCAACCACATATTGCACCATAGAATGTGTTCTATTGACCAGCTGTTCGATCTTTCGTAATGAAAGTTCTTTAAGTGCCAGTTTAAGTATACTGTTCTTGAGCTCCGTACTTAAATCTGCACTCCTACCGATGTCCACCACAAATACACTAGGAAGGAGACTATCGCACTTGACCAGTCGTATGCCGTCACTGAGACTTTACCGTGCATCGCAACCAAACGGAGAGCATCATCCTGTCCATGTGTACGAATAGAACTGATACACCCGTTTGTCGATGCCGGCACATTAATATCAAATCTTCTTGCCTGTACGTAAATAAGTATGGTTTTCACTAACGAATTGTCACTGACAAACCATGTTTTTACTCCTAATGTACGTTTTATTTCACTTTTTCAATGGTTAATGTGAATATACGAGACTTGATAAGAAATTGAAGCCTGTACGAATAACAGACACACATACTGTAGTATAATATATTTAAAAAATAATTTCATAAACAAAAAAGGTTTTGTTTAATTTGAATGTTGCAGGGGGCATTACAGTTTTGGAAGCATGCTACCTCTTTGCAGTAAGCTGTTAAGGAGTAAAATAACCTTGTCGGCAGCATAACCAAGGTTGTTGTATAACCGGTAGTAGTTCGTTTAATTTTGAAAATAATTATACAATAACTATTTAATTAAATTCAAAATGTTCTACTTATTGCATTCCCATAGCCTCCTCACAACTATCGAAGATATTCACACACATATCATCTATAAAGGCTTGAGTATACTAGAGAGTGACCTTGATAACGAACAATCTAAACATGCATAACCATGTCGACGTCATCGCTGCACGTTAAAAACAGAATAATCTTAATATGGCACGTGCTCAGTCGCGTAGGAAGCAGTCTGTCTCGGATAGAGGCGTAAAGCCTTAAGCATAAGATCACGTCGTCATAGTTATGCATGTTTAGACTTGTACGTCACTGTCGGATGGAGACATAAAGCCATGAGCTGACTTCTTTTAACGTCACTCACACTGTAACGTCTCGTTATTTTTCCGTCGGATGGAGACGTAAAGCCATTAGCAGAGTAAAACTGGGCCAGACCCCACTAAGATAGTGTCTGAAAGGATAGGCCGCTTCAATATGGTGTCTGTGTGTGGTTAGGCTTGCTTTCGTACGCAAGGATATGACTGTGACGTGACGTTACGTGTCTGTCGGATGGAGACGTAAGCCATGAGCAGACCACACGATAACACACAGGTGCACCTGAGCTGACCTCTTGCCCCCCTCTTGTGGTAGGATAAGCATGGCGACGGGAAGGTCATCTGACCGTAAAACTGTGCCCTGTGTTGTTAGGCTCATCCAAGATGGCGTCGGGAGGAGCATATGTCCGTAAAACTAGGCCCTGTGTAGTTAGGCGCCTCCAAGATGTCGGGAAGGGCATCTCGCCATAAAACTAGGTTAGATCATATGTGCCCCCCCTCTGGTGTGAGTACTAAAATGGCAACGGGGAGGTCATCTCACCGTCAAACTGTGCCCTGTGCACTTAGGCCCCTCCAAATCGACATCGGGTAGGGCATCCGACTGTAAAATTAGGCCATGTGTAATTAGGCTCCACCATGTGGTTAGGTGTGCTCGCTTATGCGAATTCCCATTGCCCTACTACTCAAGATGGTGTCGGCAAAATCCGCGAATCCCCATTGCCCTACTACACAAGATGGCGTCGGGAAGGGCATCTATCTATAAAAGTGAGTTAGGCCCATCCATGAGGTTAGGCTTGCTCTCTTATGCGAATCCACATTGCCCTACTACTCAAGATGGTGTCGGGAAGAGCATCTAGTCATAAGAGTGAGGTAGGGCTCCTCCATGAGACAACACAAGGCTCAGACACAACACACACTCTTGGATACTATTAACTATAGTTGCATCCATGTTACTACGTACTTCTAACGAAGTTGGGTAATGCTCAAAATAAAAGTTTGAGATTTTTATTTTTAAAAGTTAAAGACATATACTGTCATATGCACACAGAAGAATTCATGAAGCCTAGTATACCCAGATGTGAATATTTGAATCAAATCACCAAATTATAAACCGCTAAATATGCATGTCATTTGAATCTCTGCACTTAATGACCTGTCAGATCACTGATACTCTTTCCATATTGTGAGCATATAAATATTAAAAATAATGTTGATGGTTTTTACGTCACAATAACTACTCTTATGGTTTTAGGAGACAAAGGTGACAGAAGTTGGTACTGCAGGGGTTCTTTTACATGCTGGTTATTCTTCCAACATGAGGCTGATGTATTTCTGTAGCTTCAAATACTACCGTCCTGAGCCAGAATCGAATTACCAACTTGGGTTAGAGAGGCATCACCATCTGAGCCTCTCAGCCTAGCTACATTTTTTAAATTAAAACACTAGATGCATATTAAGATTTGATAGGAGTGAGATCAGTAGGGGGGGTAAACTGCATTAAATATTTTCCTAAAATGCACGACTTTGCCCAGCAATATAGATAGGGTTTCTATTCATCCCTCTTAATTTTTACAGGGACGGATAAAGCTTCACCTACTCTAATTCTCTGAGTTCTATTTTCTAGAAACAGAACCACCCGTTCAGTCACTCTTTTGTCAAGTCCAATTGCACATATTTTTGCCAGTAGTCTCCCATGATCCACCCTATCAAATCCTTTAGACAAGTCAATCGCAATACAGTCCAACTGACCTCCTGAATCCAGGATATCTGCTACATCTTGCTGGAATCCTACAAGTTGGGCTTCAGTGGAATAACCTTTCCTAAACCCAAACTGCCTTCTGTCAAACCAATTATTAATTTTGTAAACATGCCTTATATAATCAGAAAGAATGCTTTCCCAAAGCTTACATACAATGCATGTCAAACTGACTGGCCTGTAATTTTCAGCTTTATCTCTATCACCCTTTCCATTATACACAGGGGCTACTATAGCACTTCTCCATTCATTTGGTATAGCTCCTTCAACCAAACAATAATCAAATAAGTATTTCAGATATGGTACTATATCCTAACCCACTGCCTTTAGTGTATCCCCAGAAATCTTATCAATTCCAGCTGCTTTTCTAGTTTTCAAATTTTGTATCTTACTGTAAATGTCATTGTTATCATAGGTAAATTTTAATACTTCTTTAGTATTACTCACATCCCCTATCTGGACATTATCCTTGTAACAAAAAATCTCTACATACTGCTGACTGAATAATTCTGCCTTTTGAAGATCCTCGCATACACACTCCCCTTGTTCATTAATGATTCCTGGAATGCCCTTCTTTGAACCTGTTTCTGCCTTAAAATACCTATACATACTCTTCCATTTTTCACTAAAATTTGTATGACCACCAATTATGCTTGCCATCATGTTATCCTTAGCTCACTTCTTTGCTAGATTCAATTTCCTAGTAATAATAATAATAATAATATTATTTGTTTTACGTCCCACTAACTGCTCTTTTACGGTTTTCGGAGACGCCGAGGTGCCGGAATTTAGTCCCGCGGGAGTTCTTTTACGTGCCAGTAAATATACCGACACGAGGCTGACGTATTTGAGCACCTTCAAATACCACCGGACTGAGCCAGGATCGAACCTGCCAAGTTGGGGTCAGAAGGGCAGCGCCTTAACCGTCTGAGCCACTCAGCCCGGCAATTTCCTAGTAAGTTCCTTCAATTTCTCCTTACTTCCACAACCATTTCTAACTCTATTTCTTCTTAGTCTCTTTACTTCTCTGTTATAATATAGTGGATCCTTACCACCTTTAAAGGAACAAACCTATTTTCACATTCCTCAACAATTGCTTTAAACCAAATACAGTAGAGACAATACACGACACTTACGGATTTCGCCTTGCTAACATGGGAGACAATTCGACGGTGGCGCTCCTAGTGACTTGACCTGAACAAATCGCGCTAAATTCAAATATCAATGGAAGTGTATATACGGAAATGGATAAATAAATTACGTCTAGAAAGAAAGTGGTATTGAGATATTAACTTTGAAGTTGCTATAGCAATTCTGGATAAATTAATGAAGAATTATTTAAAAGGTTATTATTTAAAGACTGAAATTAGACATATAAACAAGGTGTGAAATGGACTGTTGTGAAATGGCTTGATCTTTCCTTTATGCATTACTTTTTTTAGCTTTATCATATCTGCCTGAAATCTTACGGTTGGATTTGTCTTTTTCCTCATTTAAAAACATTGTATCATCACTTTAAGACATTTGTCAATAAAAATATCGGCACATTCCTTACACATATTATGCAATGAATTAACATTTAATAGCTGGACAATTTTCCTCTTAACATGAAGCCTACTAACAGAAAGAAAATCTATAAAATCCCGACTTTAATCTGAGAAGAGGGATAAAAGAAAGAAAAGTTTGAAAATGTTGTCGATAGTGATGCTTTGAGGAATATTAACGTGCAATTAGAGTAAAAATATAACATATAGCTGTATAGTCGAGGATTTTTAAAGTCGCGGGCCTGGAAATGATCTGAACAGATCTTATAATTTTTATATAAACGTAACGTCCCTTCTTTCTTGTACACTTTATCCAAATCGCTTCTGTGACATTTCAAAACCCACAGATCACACCTACAACAACACATCGGTATTGAAGGTTAACTGCTGCACTATACAATAAAATATGCATATTATATTTTAAGCCCGTTAAAACATGGGTCGAGCAGGTCAGAAGATTATGAAGTACTATAAAAATCTCTGTCACTGGAAGAATATATATGCAAACACAATATTACTTACATGTTCTTGTCACGAGGGAACCTGAAGAACGACCGCGCATTTTTCTCTACTTCGTAATTACTGTAGCCAAACACAGCACATACCTTTCCCCTCATGTTGAGAGGAGATATGAAGGAATGATACACGCTACTATTTAATTATGTCAATTCACTGAGAACGCATAAATAACACCGAAAACTTCACACAAAAATGCACGTGCTCTTATGACAGAATCAGTACCGTACAGGTCTATCCGCTAGAGTGAGCTCCAATAGCTATCCCTCGATATCTCGCTCAGTGTCGTGTATTGTCTCTACTGTATTTGTTTAAACCCATCCCAGAGTCTGTTTACATTTTTATTTACCATTTTCCAGCGATCATAGTTACTTTTTAAAAACTGCCTCATGCCTGTTTTATCAGGCATATGGTACTGCCTAATAGTCCTAATTTTAATACCTTCCTTTCTTTCACACTTATTTTTAACTACGACAAAAGCAGCTTCGTGATCACTAATACCATCTATTACTTCGGTTTCTCTACAGAGCTCATCTGCTTTTATCAGCACCACATCCAAAATATTTTTCCCACTTGTTGGCTCCATCACTTTCTGAATCAGGTGCCCTTCCCATATTAACTTATTTGCCGTTTGTTGGTCATGCTTTGCATTATCTTCCTAATTGACATTTGGTGAATTGAGATCACCTGCTACTATCACATTCCTTTCCATATAATTTCCAACATAGCTGATTATCTTATCAAATAATTCTGAATCAGCGTCAGCGCTACCCTCTCCCGATCTGTACACTCCAAAGGCATCAAGTTGCCTATTATCTTTAGAGAAGAGCCTTACACCCAGAATTTCATGTTTTTTATCCTTAACTTTTTCGTAGCTTACAAATTATTCTTTCACCAGAATTAATACTCCCCCCTCCTACCATTCATATCCTATCTCTACAATACACACTCCAGTTCCGTGAGAATATCTCTGCATCCATTATATCATTTCTCAGCCATGATTCAACTCCTATTACAATATCTGGTAAGTATATATCTATTAAATTACTTAATTAGATTCCTTTGTTTACAATGCTTCTATAGTTGAGCACTAACATTTTTATGTCGTCCCTACTTGATTTCCACTTCCCTGTTCGCTTAACACAGCTCCCTAGGCCACCCCATTTCCCTGAATGTACCTGCCTATAAACCTTCTAAACAAGTTTCCTAACTTATATGTACCACTGCGATTTAAGTGAAGGCCATCTGGGCGCAGATCCCTGTCTCCTACCCTGCATTAAATATTTTCAAAATTTCATTATTATTATTATTATTATTATTATTATTATTTGGTAAAACTTTAAAGACTGAGGAAGAAAGTAATTAAATCTATAGAATACTGGATACACATTAGTTTCATTTACACATGTTTTTCTTTTAATTTTTTGTTTTACATGTCCCAGATTTTGACCATTTTAATAACACTAAATATATATGTAATACATGAGTTTAGAAATAAGAAAATGCATAAGCATCATCTAGAGATTTCCTTGAATATGCAAGAAAAAAGAAATTTCCCATCATTTATGATGGTTACAGAAAGGTGCCCCAGTTAATTTTTATGAGTAGGCTTATAGAGATGGCATAACAACATAGATTTAAGGTTGTTGCTTTGTGGATGTTGTAGTACAATGAGGTAAGATTATCCCAGAATTATAAGATAACGGGCAAAAGAACTTGCTAGAACAGATAAGGAGATGTACCCAGTATAAAAGAAGATGGGATATTAACTTATGGTTGTGGCCTGAATGTACCATATGCATGTTCAAGGATAGATTTCTCTAACATTCCCTGCCAAGAGATTGGAAATATAGTAGAACACAATGAATCCTTCTCCAAACTTGAATTCCAACAGAAATGAGAGAAAGGCTTCTTGTACAACAGCTTTAAGATTTATTTCAAGACTGCTGATTATTCTGATTATTATTTATTATGATTATGATTATGACTATTATTATTATTATTATTATTATTATTATTATTATTATTATTATTATTATAATATTTAAGTGAGATGTCACCTCTTTCCAACAGACAACTTATCTATGCATTTTCTCATGTTATTCATGAAGGATTTACAATCATGTCAGAACATAGCTCTATCAAAAGCAATACAATATACTTTTGGAATATGACGACATATAGTGAATTTAGATTGATTAGATGATAATCTTCAAGGAAATTAAATACATTAGGCCACACCACCATATGAATATTAAATTATTTATTTATTAAAAAATGTCTTCTGAATTACATTTAAAAATGTGCTGCGTAAATCTCTTTTAAACTTGCTATACCACTCGATCACAGCAATTCTTCTCTTCACTTTCTCTTCCCGTGTAAGGCGAGCCTCGCGTAGAAGTATCTGAGGTAAGTCATGCCAATCCTTTACATAAATCAATGGTGCATTATAATACTTTAATAGTCGCAGAGGAGATGTTGAAGACGCATCACAGTTTCCAGGAGTGATAACATCCTCAACCACTGGTACACTTCCCAATGACATGGCTTCATAGATTCTGTAGCACTCACTATTTTTTCCAACAGGACTCAAAGTAAGATCAGAATTCAATAACGACTTCATGTAAGTATTCAGAGATTCTGTAGTTTCTGCTGGAGGCCATCTACAACAAGAAATTGCAGATATAACCTGATTAAAACTAAAACTGCAGGCAGGACAATAACAAATTAGTATGCTGCATATACATATAATAAACATGTGTGTGAAAAAATGGTTAACAACTGGAAACCAAATGAAAACAGGCTGTGATGTGAAAAGAAATGTATAAGACAATATATGCCCAAATATTATCAACATAAAGTGTAAAGCACAAAAATGACTGTGCACAGGAAACAGTCAAATTAAGGGAATGTACAGTGTCTTATCTTCCCCAAGGTTAAATTTGTTTTTACAACTGGCTTTACGTCACACCGACACACATAGGTCTTTTGGCGACAATGGACAGGAAAGTGCCTGGTGTGAAAGTGGGAAACCCCAGAAAACATACTTAAGGGCTACCGACAATGGAATATGAGCCCACTATCTCTTGAATTCAAGCTCACAACTGTATGCCCCTAACCGCAGGGCCAACTCGCTCATAGCATATTACATAAGTGTGTCAATCACGCAATCAAACACCAATGACCTACAATTAGGGCAGTCACTTAGGTGGCAGATTTCCTATCTGTTGTTTACCTAGTCATTTCTTAAATAATTGCAAAGAATTTGGAAATTTATTGAACCCCTTGGTAAATTATTCCATCCCTAACTCCCCTCCTTATAAACAAATATTTGCCCCAATTTGACTTCTTGAATTCCCAACTTTATCTTCACATTGTAATCTTTCCTACTTTTAAAAACACAACTCAAACCTGTTCATCTATTGATGTAATTCCATGCCATCTCACCACTGACAGTTCAGGACACACCACTTAGACGGGTGGCTCGTTTCCTTTCTCCGAAGTCTTCCCTGCCCAAACTTTGCATCATTTTCGTAACGCTACTATTTTGTTGCAAATCACCCAATCCTGATCAGGGCCCCATACACTAGTTGGAGTCTTACCAGAGAATTATACAACCTGGGACAATAAAGTTCGGTGAATGAAGCCAGAACGTTCGATCCGGCAACAATGGTGAGAGACAATGCTGCATCTGCGTAGCAGCAGGTTTTAACCACCTGCTCCCAACGTTGTTCAATTGAGCATCGTGTGTGTGTGTGTGTGTGTGCGTGCGTGCGTGGAAGACCTGTTTGACACAATGCGTGTTTAGTGCGTTGGTTCTGAATTGCGAACTGGAACATAAACGAACAAAAGATCAATGTACAGTTTTGTTTTAAGCTTGGCAAGACACCGAAAGAAACATATGCGATGTTGGTACGCGTTTATGAAGACCAAGCACTGTCCTTGAAGTGTGTGTACGAGTGGTTCGCTCATTTTCGAGGAGGCCAGGAAAGCGTTTCTGACAACCCCCGTAGTGGAAGACCGGCAACCGCTGTCAGCGACGAAAACATTGAGAAGTTGAGGACATTAATCACGAACAACTGGCGATTAACTGTGTGCATGATCGTGGATGAACTGCAGATTAACCGTGAATCCGTGCAACAAATCGTTACCCAGAAGTTAGGGAAGAGGAAAACGTGTTCTCGTCTTGTGCCACATCACTTGACGGACGATCAGAAGCAGGCACGTTTAGAGGCTTCACAGGATTTCGTTGAAACGGAGGATGCGACACCAAATTTCTTGAACTGTACTGTCACTGAGGATGAAACCTGGTGTCTCAGGTACGACCCTGAAACGAAACGGCAAAGCATGGAATGGCGTTCTCAGGGATCCCCTCATCGGAAAAAGGTCAGAGCCGAAAAGTCACGCATCAAAACGATGCTCATCACCTTTGAAAGGAAAGAGATTTGACGATATTCCTGACATCCAACGAAACGTGACGAGGCTTTTGAACACCATCCCAACGGAAGCCTTCTTGCAAAATTTCCAGTACATGTATTGCCGATCTCAGCAGTGCATAGTTATGGGAGGGGACTATTTCAAAGGACAGTAAGGTAACTGTCGTGCATTGTTCATCTGTGTTGATAGTACAGGACTATTCACCAAACTTTATTGTCACAGGTTGTATATGCCCTCACCTTTATATCATTACAACAATGCCTAAATACCTCATTACCATGTGCAGAGATCTGTACCCTTTATTTACAATCCCATTTATGTGATTACCCCAATGAAGATCTTTCCTTATATTAACACCTAGGGACTTACAGTGATCTCCATTAGAAATGTTCTCCCATCAATGCAGTAATTATAACTTGGAGGACTTTTCCTATTAGTGAAACTCACAACCTGACTTTTAAACCCGTTTATCATCATACAATTTCATGCTGCCCATCTCACAACATTGTCAAGGTCTTTTTGCAGTTGCTCACAATCTTGTAACATATTTATTACTCTATCTATATATCAGGTTGATTCACCAGTTCCTTGTAGTTTAGTTTTATGCATCCTGTCATGTTTACTACAATTCTGAATTATATCAGTCCCTCTCCCCAAAACATTGGTAATATAACAAGATGTGTGGTTACGGGCTTAAAGCCAGAAGGAATCATGAGTGCCACAATTAACTCGTTGTGAGTAAACCAAATGAACATGTAAAGCGAGCACAGATGCGAAGAATACGTACCTTATAACAGGAGATGCACACACAGATCACGAACAGGTATAGTATATGCTGGAAACTGCGCACTACATGTCAAGCCTCGTAGTAGCTCACAAGGCAGAGACGCGGTGGGAGATGTGGTAGGGGACGGTGATCGAAGGTTTGAATCCCACACAAATTTTTTAAAATTATTTATTTTGCTGCCAATTGCCTGGGATGTGGTAAAGTTGCATACGTGATAACTTCCACAGACTGATTAGTATATTTATTATTTACTTAATCTGTTTACCTACAAGGGGTGGTTTTTCCCTTGGACTCGGTGACGGATTCCACCTCCTCCACCGCAAGGGCAGTGTCCTTGAGCGTGAGAAATTTGGTCGGGGATACAACTGGGGAGAAGGACCAGTATCTTGCCCAGGGTGCCTCATCTGCTACAGTAAGCACAGGCCTTGTAGGGGATGGGAAGTTTGGAAGGAACAGGCAAGAAAGTCTGAGGGAAGCAACATGACTATATCCCAGGCAATTGGGGGGAAAATAAAAAATACTTGCGTGTGATTTGAATCTTCAACCACCGTCCACTACCACAACTCCCATCGTGCTTCTGCCAAGTGAGCTATTGCAAGGGTTGACATGAAACACGCAGTTTTCAGCATATACAATATCTGTTCCTGGCCTGTGTGCCCACTTCCTGTTGTAATGATACATTTTTTTTTTTTTTTTTTTTTGCTATTTGCTTTACATCGCACCGACACAAATAGGTCTTATGGCGACAATGGGACAGGAAAGGCCTAGGAATGGGAAGGAAGCGGCCATGGCCTTAATTAAGGTACAGCCCCAGCATTTACTTGGTGTGAAAATAGGAAACCACGGAAAACCGATATGAGTATAGACGATATATCTTGCACCTTACATGCCCACTGTGCCAGCTCATGACACATGGTGTACTTCATAGCTGCAGACGTCAAATGTAGAATGTGGTCATAACAATGCAAGTTGACTGTGTAGATACAGAAGCGACAGAGATATGAATAATTTTTTGGGTATGTAAGGTGAACTCATTGTACACCAAGAATTTATGAAAGGAATATTTAGTAAACATGATGAATGTAAAAAAAGACAGGGTATTAGAATTCAGTGAGTTGGGAACAAAGATAGAACTGGAATCACAATAATCAAGCAATTGGACAGAACAGCAGATTCAATCTGGCTAGTAATTGTTAAACATAGCACCAGAGTAAAAGGTAAACCCTGAATGAAAATTAAAAGAAGCTGAAATCACAGCAAAATTCAAGTAAGGGTATAGGAAGGCTTTTTAAAACCATCAAGGATTACTACTTTGATTTGTATATGAATGTGTCTGGAGGCATCAGGGAGAGGAGACTGCAATCTCTGGTAGACAATAAAATTTAAAACAAGACATGTAATTTAAGATTTAAGACCACAAATGGGTAGCTAGGCTCAGATTTTCAATATGAACAAAACAATTAAGAAATGCTTCAAGAGGAGCAGACAGCTGTGTTTATATTTTATAGACCTAGAGAAGTCATATGAAAAGACTACCACTTGAGAAGATTTCTGCATAGAGGGATTATGATTTAAAAGCAGGTTAATACAGGCGATTAAAAAAAAAATCATACTGATAATCAGATTACAGAAAGATTCAATGGTAGAATGAGTTTTAGGTTCAGAGTATTAACAGGAGTAAGACAAGGCTATAAACATTCACCCATTTTGTTCATGCCTAGATAAATCACTGCTGGCCCCGTGGTGTAAGGGTAGTGTGCCTGCCTCTTACCCAGAGGCCCCGGGTTTGATTCCTGGCCAGGTCAGGGATTTTTACCTGGATCTGAGGGCTGGTTCGAGGTCCACTCAGCCCGCATGATTAGAACTGAGGAGCTATCTGATGGTGAAATAGCGACCCCAATCTAGAAAGCCACGAATAATGGATGAGTGGATTTATTTTACCAACCACACAACTGTAGGCCTTCGGGCTAAACAGCGGACGCTTGGTAGACCATGGCCCTTCAGGGCTGTTACGCCATGGGGTTTGGTTTGTTTCGTTTTGTTCAGATAAATCACTGAAAATCATAAAATGGTGGAGTGAGATTCAATTAGGATGAAATCTTGCTTCCAGTTTTGCTTCTACAGATGTAACAGCATACCTGTTGAAAACTTACTCTAATATAAAGAGAAGTCAACATGGAATGAAAATCCTCATTTTCAAGGGTGAAGTGATTATGTTAAGGAAGAGATTCAAACAGAATAAATGTCACACAGGAATCAAAGTTGGAGCAGGTGGACCAGAAAATGTTCCCATAAATAGTGAGAGAAATCAAATCAAGGAGTAGGAAAGCTATAATGTTACTGGTTTTACATCCCAATAACTACTTTAACAGTTTTTGGAGACACCAATGTGGCAGAATTTTGTCTCGCATGGGTTCTTTTTTGTGTATAAATCTACTGATATTCTTCAAATATCAGAATACTGAGCCAGGATTGAGCCTGCATACATAAGCTCAGAAAGAAAATACTGTACTGTCTGAGCTACTCAGCCTGGTGGGAAAGCTAATAGAGTTAAGTTCACAATTGCAATCAACGGTGCAAGTTTTGTGAGAAGGAAGAGAGTTCTTACATCAAATTATATGTACACAGTGTGAAATTCAAACTGGCCTTACTTAAAGGGACCAGGGGAATCATATATTATTCATAAGTAGGATATAACAGTGATGAAGGTAGCAACACCAGTTCCAATTGTAAATGGGGCCGATGACCTTAGACCCCTTTAAACAACAAGCATCATCATCATCATCATCTAATTGTATACTGTTGGGAGAAATAGCAAGAAGGTATTCACAATGAGAAGACAAAGGCTGAGAAGGGAATTTTAGGATGAAAGTGGTGTATACATGGTCTGACAGAAACAGATTTTAAAGTGAAAATATTTAATTACGAATATATAATTGAAGACTACAGTTCCTGGAATGTTTTAAATGCACTGTTGTATTTGGCTATGAAAGTTAGTCATTACTTGTCCTAATACCTTGCGCTGTATCATATCCATTTCCTCACTGATGTGTTTACTTCTATATTGCTGATTTGTCAGCTCTGGTTGTAAACGTTACTGTTCAGATAGCCCCAATGGCAAAAGACAGGGGCTGTAAGGTCTCATGAGAGTGGTGGCTCTGGAATATCTCTGACATGGCAGTCACTCAGGAATCTAATTCAGCAAAATTATCCTGCTAATTTTTGCCACTTTGTTGAATTCAGAGATTTTTATGTTCCTCAGTATCACACACATTTGACAAGAGAAATGTTACAAACATGTACCTGCAGCACTCAGAATTCATAGTAACAAATATTATTTTTTTGCTAGAGGCTTTACGTCGCACCAACACAGATAGGTCTTATGGCGACGATGGGATAGGAAAGGCCTAGGAGTTGGAAGGAAGCGGCCGTGGCCTTAATTAAGGTACGGCCCCAGCATTTGCCTGGTGTGAAAATGCCATCTTCAGGGCGGCCAATAGTGGGATTCGAACCTACTATCTCCCGGATGCAAGCTCACAGCCGCGCGCCTCTACGCGCACGGCCAACTTGCCCGGTAACAAATATTCTAGATTCATTCTCAAAGAGATACAGTCTGATTACTTTGATACCCAATACAACATACCCAGTGTTACTTGGGGATAATAAGGATGCTGATAAAGTTTGCAGAGATTCACAGCAGCCCAATAACTGAAATTCTACTGAAATGGAAGTGAGCTTTTTTTTTTATTTTTTTTATTTTTTACGTCGCACCGAGACAGATAGGTCTTATGGTGACGATGGGACAGGAAAAGCCTAGGAATGGGAAGAAAGCGGCCATGGACTTAATTAATGTACAGCCCCAGCATTTGCCTGGTGTGAAAATGGGAAACCACAGGAAACCATTTTCAGGGCTGCCGACAGTGGGGTTCAAACCCACTATCTCCCAAATGCGAGCTCACAGCTGCGCGCTCCTAACCTCACGGCCAACTAGCCCGGTGAAGTGAGCTTCATCACATATCAAAAGATTCTTCATCAGGCCTGATGGTCATTAATTAATTGCATTACCTGGTAACAGAATTTCAAGCATATTAACTTATCTTCACTGGTGGGAGATGTGTTGCATAAAGAGTGTTTTATGGGATAAAATTCAAGATATTCACGTATAATACTCAATACACTTCTGCCTAATATTTGCCATACAATACACATTTATTTGCCAATTATATGAACTCCACTGTACAAATCCCGCACCTGCAGTACATTTTCATGCATCAGGTCTACACTGAACATGGTCAGCCTGTGTTACAATACAATACTTTTCTCCCTTAAAACCAGGGTTGCAGTGGTAACAGAAATAGGTTTCAGACTCACTCGTGAAATGATAAAGATGAATGAGTGTGTAACAGCTTACTTAGGACGTAAAGCCCCCCCCCCCCCCCCCCAAATCCTCTTTCTTACTGTAACAAAATAAAGTCATAAAAACCCACCCACGAGGCACAATCCCCCCTCCTTCATTTTTCACATCCTTTTACTCATAAGTTTATAATTCCCAATTACGGACCATTTATATTGGAATTATAAATTTGCTCATTCATGACAAATATTTCAGGTTCACTATAGGCCGGTCAAAATCGACAAATTAACAAAATATGATGTATCTCTGATTTTTTTAGTATGTTGTTTGGACCCATTAGGGCTATGTACATCCAAGTTTGCAACTCTCAAAAAGTTGTGGAAAACATTTTACACACGAAAAACCGCAAAATTTTTGGACTTGTTTCAGATTCTGTTGTATATCTCCCAATCCACGCATTTTTCATTGAAGCTACTCCATATGTTTTTACGAGCATTAAATTTGTGACAAATTAAGCCCAACCGGAGCTCTGTAGGTCAATTGGTTACCGAATTACGGCACTTTGAAAATAGGCCAGTTTTTCAAAAAATTGAAAATTTTAGTTTTAGACCTTCTTTAGACCAAAATTGCGTCGAAACCATTGATCCTACGAGGAGAACTTGTAGAATATAATTTGTAGGCAATTTAATTAGCTTTAAATTAAGTGCAGAGCGGGGTCTGTAGGCCTCATAGTTCTCTCAAAATCTCAAAAAACCCATATAAGGTAAAATCGCATTTTCCTAGAAATGTTCCATAACCTTTTCTATCTTTTGTTTTTTGGTTTGGTAATGAAAAAGAAGGCATGTAATCATTTACAAAAACGGTGAAATGTATTTAATATAAACATAAGTAATCAAAAGTACAGTAAATCAATCAATCAATCAATCAATCAATCAATCAATCAATCAATCAATCAATCAATCAATCAATCGAATTAGACACATAGTCAAACTCGTTGCCTTGTTTTTGATGGCCCCGAGCCATCACTTTCGTTGCTCTCTTCAACAGGTAGGTCTTCGACCCCTATAGGTAGGTACTCCAGTATTGATGGATCGTCAGGGTTGTCTTGAGGCTCGTCATCGTCATCCTCTTCAGTGATATGGGCAGCATTCTGGCACGTTTCCCCAGAGCAGATAGCACACATCACAGAACATCTGAGCCCTGCTTTCAGGCAAGTGCAGCCACCTCTGCACCCCTTCTTGCATTTGCAAGAGAGGAGTTTTAGAGCTCTGAGGGGGCAGGAGCTTGCCGACTGGTAATGGGGATGAATCCAGCCGAGGTCAATTCCCAACCCCAGTCGGTGGCCTCTTTCTCCACTCCCAACCACTTTTGCACCTGGTGGTATGTGTGGTAGTGGTGATACGATGCAGCCACTATGGTTGGGGGCAAATGGGCCAGATTTGCTTTGGCGTTGGCTGCTGTCTTCACAAAAGTACGGAAGCATACATCGTTGAGGGTGTCTGTCCTTTCGTCTCCTCTATATGGGGCAATTACGCACTTGTCACTGGCTGCTATGACTTGTTGATGTATGGCATCTGTCTGGAGGAAAACTCTTGCTTGGTCCACTAAGGGCTTGATTTTGTCTGAAGTGGCCCCATATTTTCATCTTCCCCTGCCAGAAGAGGGCAGAGGTGGTGTCGCACCCAGTAAATGCGTGAATGAAAAGTTCAAATCCAGGTGGTAGCTCCACTTCCTCTTGGTTGAATCAGCTGGTGGAGAATTGGACGCAACCCGCCTCACCTCTGCCACTCCTCTGGAAGTATACGTTTGTTTTAGTGGATCATAGACTGCAGTGGAGCATGAGCAAATCAACATCCTCTCCAAAGATCATGACGTGGTCATTGGAGGTACTTTTTTGCAGAGCAGTCACGACGATATCGCGGTCTGAGTCTTCTTTTGATATTTTTGTCTCAATCCCCTCGAGAACAAAAGCAGAACAGAGATGCTTAATGAGACAAACCTTGTTTTTGTCATTCAAGAGCATGTTCTCTTGGGGGACTGTGATGATGGTCGATGCGTCAAACACAATTTCCGCTGATGCTGCAGAATACCGTCGTGATCGCTCTGCAAATTTGGTGCTCTTTTGGGCGCCATCCTCAGGATGGCCGTCAAAGGCTACACACATTTCTCCCAAAGTGGTTAAATATGTAGCTTGCTGTGATGGCCGTACCAAATCATTCCGATGCCCCACGACTGTATTGCCGAGGTATCCTCCATCGACGACAGCAAATGTTTTTGTCTGCACACTGATGTTCTCTGTGGCTTGGGGGAAGGCAGCGTCGAAAGCTGATTTTATGCCTTTATGCATCCCTTCGTTGGAAAATAGGGCCATTGGATATGGAGCGAGCTCGTATGTGAAGTGGGCCTTCAACTGTAGGTCTGACTGTTTCATGATAAACACACGCTGGGAGAGGTGGTAGGCGTTCCCAAAGAGAGGACTTTTTCTTTCCTAGAGAAGCTGACATTCCTAAAAGTTTTTCCAATAATTCGGTTCACCACTTTTAGTCCTTCTTCTCAGGCAGTGTGGCAATTTATGTGGGGGCTACCTACAGTGCCACTGCTGATGGATACGAGTTTATCTATTGATGGGAATGATGGATGCTTATTGGACCAGGCTTTCAGTTTTTTCACGTCAGAGGTATCTCGTGCAATTTGCGTAGGTCACATATCGACATAATGTTCACTTGTTGTGGAGGAAATATCCCAATACCCTTCTACCTCTTCACATATATTCAGCATATATACCATCCCGCCCGTCCAACAAGAGAGCACACTTGTAGAGATACCTCTGCCATGGCTTTGGCCACCCTGGCTCTTCACTGAAAGCATCAATACCTGTTCAATTGTCAAGTCAGTCCAAGGACCTGACCAAAATTTGTCGGATCTGTGGATGGTGAAGAATCCTTTCGTGAACAATTGATATTCTGTTGGGTCCATCCAGACTTGCAGAGTGCTCATATCTTGTAAATATAAACAAGCACCAAGGAACACCTGCCTACGCACAACAAAGAACCGCTACAATCCTCAAGGGCAAGGGCTCTTGTCACTCTACCATTTTTTGCACACATTAGCTTGTTGACTAATAATATTAGTACCTACCTACAATTTATGCTATCCCTACTACACGGGGCCGGCTACCAGTATGGTAGTAAAGCAAGTGAAATTGAATCAAGATGTTGAAAACTTAGTGAAATCAGTGGTGTTCTGTAAGAAGGAAGTGAACTCTCAGATGAGAATATCTTAACATTGGTCTGTTTTGAGACTGACTTTGCTGTGTGGGAGTGAAAGCTAGATGGACTCAGGATATCATATACTTAAGTTGGAAGTAGTAGGCAAGAAAGTACTGGGAATGATTACTGGTACAAACATGTGGGAAAAATGGCACGATGATACTTGGAATGAGGAGATAAAGCCCGAGTTATGAATGAACTCAACCGGATGAGGCTATGTGTATAAACCAGCTTCCGTGGTGGAGTCATGCGAGGCAAATAGTGGAGGATAGGTTATCTACGAAAATAACGGACTCAGCCAAGGAGGGTAAGAGAAGCAGAGGAAGACTAAGGCAATGAAATGATGGCTTTTAGTGCCAGGAGTGTCCGAGGACATGTTTGGCTCGCCAGGTGCAGGTCTTTTGATTTGACTCCCGTAGGCGACCTGTGCGTCATGATGAGGATGAAATGATGATGAAGACGACACAAACACCCAGCCCCCGTTCCAGAGAAATTAATCAATGATGGTTAAAATTCCTTACTCTGCTGGGAATCTAACCCGGGGCCCCTGTGACCAAAGGCTAACACGCTAACCATTTAGCCATGGAGCAGGACACTAAGGCAATGATGGCTAGACTCAGGTTTTAATGACCTAAGGATGGAACTAAAGGAGGTCTCAGAGCTAGCTGTAAATAAAATATTACAGAGGCATTTGGTTAATTCACAGAGGCTTTCAGACTGAAAGCTGAAAGACATAATAGTCTATAATGAAGATGTATGTAAATACTGCATTTGTCCTTAAACATTTTTATTTAAATTAGTTTTTGTAATTCTGGCTCTGGATAGGGATGATGCCATGTATGAAATGAGAAAGTTAGTGGATCCTTATAGACAATGGTGATTAGCGGTCAATATAGATAAAATATTATATCTTGTTATGGAAGGTGAGCAAGGAGAGGATTTGAATTTTAAGTTCGGCCAGGTGAAAAATGTGGATGTGTTTAAATACTTGAGTTCACTAATGGACATGACTGGCCAATGTGATGTGGATATATCTCACAGGTTGAGTCAAGCAAGGGTAGCCATTAGATCTTTAAATGGGATCTTTTGGAATCGGCACATTTACAGATGAACAAAGAAAGTGGTGCTGCGTGTTGTGGTTGAAATCGTCCTGAATATGGCTTGGAGTGTTGGACACTCAATGAGAGATAAAGTGGGAAGATTGAGGCTGTGGAAATGGATGTGTTTCGGTGGAGCATGAAAGTTACCCATATGGATCGGCTGAGAAATGAATATGTAAGAATAGCGATGGATAAGGAAGAACCAGTTATGGATAGGATTGATGCTAGAGCACTGAGATGGTATGGACATGTCCGACGGATGGAGGAACAACGATGGCACAGTGTTTGCTCAACTGTCTCCACCCGGAGATGATGTCAAGGGTGACCAACGGCAACTGGAGGGGAACAATAGGTAAAGTTATGGAAAGAGAGATCTCTCCGAAGGAGACTGGGAGGATAGGAATATGTGGCATCCGAGAACAGGCAACTGCTTTTAAAGTGGAAATGTTTGTAAAAAATAAATGTAAGTAATTTTTGTTTCTTTTCCTTCAGCATTTGTCCTGCACAGTGGCGGGTTCCTCTAAATAGATTTGATGTCTCCATTTAGTTCTGCCCTGGGCCATGTCTGTGTGGAGACTGGCATGCTTCAGATCTTTGTGAGAAGTACAGGCCAATTGTTGTTTAGGTCATCCCTTTAGTCCCCTGCTGATCACTTCTGAAGTACAACCCATCTTCCCAATACTATCTGCTCTTGTCCTTAGTGTTATGCCCTAACCACTGAAGACGGCTCTCAACATTTTATTCTGAATCAGTGCAGCACCAAATCTTTCCGTGATTATTTTACTGGAGATGTGATCCAGTCTAGTAATGCCTCTGCATTTGAGTCTCCATGATGTCTAGTTGACATTCTGCTGCAGTTGTAGTTGGCCAACATTCACAACCATACAGTGCAACAGTTTGGATAATAAATTTTGATTTGAGATGATCTTTCATCCTCTGGTTGTTGTTCGCCATTTCATCTAGACTGTGTTTCTCCTTGCTTTGACCTCTCCAACAAGTTGGCCATTGTCAGTGACAGTCAAAATAAAAAATCTAGAGACTGTTACATATAGGGGCCAGATTTTTGAAAATACATATTTCTTGGCTTTCTTGGATTTATTACATATTCTAAAGATAACATCATATTTCAGCATTTACATATGAAATGAAGTATAATTTAAAACATCCCAAACAAAATTGGTTTCGCCTGTGTGTTGGACATCCTTTGTACGCAACTTTCTGAGTAACAGGTAACAATATTTCATGCAAGCAGGCTGCCTGGCTATTTCAAGAAAGGGATGGGATGGGACATTCCTTCCACCATCTGGGCAGAGTGTAGCCAGGGGTTAGTTTTGTGAGGAGTTTCTTAAGTTAATGTGTTACTTTATACTTAGTATGCATATCCTTTACTCAAAATGCCCCAAGAGAAGAGCAGCATAAAGTAATAATTAAATCCGTGGGTGACAGGTAATAGTGATTATTCAACTCATGGTGTTGTCTTCTATTGTCAAGTATGCCCGAAGGAAATGAAATGTGAAAAGAAATTTCAACTTGTACGACATGCAAAAATGACTGCACATATTACAGCAAAGGAGGGAAAGAAGAACAATACACAACTACTACTTACGCATGTAGAAATGAAGCCTCCACTTAATACATTTTCAGCTCATATTTATAAGGCTTTAGTATACAGCAATATTCCTTAGAATAAATTAAACAATCCAGTTCTACAATCATTCCTGAAGAAATAACGTGTAAACCAAAATATCCGAGGACTAAAGCAGATTCAAATTATTAGTCAGTACCTGAGTGGAATCAAGGTGTCTTTGATAGATGAACGTTTAGAACCGTCGGTGCCAGTGTATAAATTTTGTCCCAGCACTGCAGTTGCTGTAGAAAGGTCATTCACAGCCTATAAACTTACCTTGACACACTATAGACATAATTTGTCCCCAGAAAAAATTGAGAAACCTGCACTTATCTATTGTAATGCATCTTTCTGCAGTGAATGATACAGGTATAAAGTGAATGAATAAAACTGGCCTACACTTAAGTGCATATTTTTCAATTTTTAATGCCAATTTTCTACATTTGTAGTGCATAACTGTACACATATTTTAATAGTTTTCAATGCATAAAGATCTTGTCCCTAATTCTCACACTAAGATTTTGTGAATCATGGTCTATTATGAAAATATGACCACCTGCTCGAATTAACTTCAATCAATCAATACTGATCTGCATTTAGGGCAGTCCCCAGGTGGCAGATTCCCTATCTGTTGCTTTCCTAGCCTTTTCCTAAATGATTTCAAAGAAATTGGAAATTTATTGAACATCTCCCTTGGTAAGTTATTCCAATCCCTAACTCCCCTTCCTATAAATGAATATTTGCCCCAGTTTGTCCTCTTGAATTCCAACTTTATCTTCATATTGTGATCTTTCCTACTTTTATAAACGCCATTTAAACTTATTCGTCTACTAATGTCATTCCACGCCATCTCTCCGCTGACAGCTCGGAACATACCACTTACATGTAATAAATATCATTTTTGGTCCGTATTGATGATATTTGATTGAAATAATAACAATAAGTTATTTATTAGACCACCTAATCAATACAAAATAACTTATTGTTATTATTTCAATCACATACCACTTAGTCGAGCAGCTCTTCTTCTTTCTCTCAGTTCTTCCCAACCCAAACATTGCAACATTTTTGTAACGCTACTTTTTTGTCGGAAATCACTCAGAACAAATCGAGCTGCTTTTCTTTGGATTTTTTCCAGTTCTTGAATCAGGTAATCCTGGTGAGGGTCCCATACACTGGAACCATACTCTAGTTGGGGTCTTACCAGAGACTTATATGCACTCTCCTTTACATCCTTACTACAACCCCTAAACACCCTCATAACCATGTGCAGAGATCGGTACCCTTTATTTACAATCCCACTTATGTGATTACCCCAATGAAGATCTTTCCTTATATTAACACCTAGATACTTACAATGATCCCCAAAAGGAACTTTCACCCCATTAACGCAGTAATTAAAACTGAGAGGACTTTTCCTATTTGTGAAACTCACAACAAGACTTTTAACCCCATTTATCAGAATGCCACTGTAGGCCTGTGTTATCAAAGTTGTAGTGACAAAGGCTCTATCATTCACTGACTGTGAAGTGGAGTCAGCGAGTACAGTAAGGGATGGTTGCTAAGTAGAGCTAGTGCCTAGAAGATCCAATTTTACATCAGTAATTGTAATTCACAGAGTGCACATAAGAACCAGTGGGTATTTCAGCCTATCCAAATAATTTTGGAAGGCTCTTATATCGTACAGGCAAGTAAGATATTTTAATTTTACTTTTTCATTTTTTTCTGTAGGAGGTTACTGTAGTCATAACCCAGTTCGTGAACCATGGGCAATGGCTGAGTGGCCTAGTAAGTGGTCCTGAGAGTTGGGATACCAGTTGCTATGGAATGGGAGTGGGCTTCTTGGACATATTCTGAGTCATGGCCCTCCTTGTGCTCAGGCGGCTAGGACTATAAAATCCACCGTGGTCCCTAACCTGTTGGAGGAGAGATCCTCACTTAGACTATGTGTAAGTAGGATAGCATCCTGCTTCATCAATTTACTGGGCTGAGAACATGTTAGCAAGCCTCGGACCTAAGGGAATAAAGGAGTCCCAATCTCATTTCACAGGCAAGGGACTCCTTGGAAACAAGTTGGCGAACGAAATAGAATTCAATGGGGAGTTATGAATATTAATGAGGCTTATGGAAGAAAGAAAGTAGAACTGGCTAAGTCAGCAAAGAGAATGCATCTGGATGTACTAGCAGTAAGTGATATTCGGGTAAGGGGGGATAACGAGGAAGAGAGAGGAGATTATAAAGTGTACTTGATGGGTGTTAAAAAGGGAAGGGCAGAGTATGGGGCAGGACTGTTTATCAGGAATACTATTGCACGCACCATAGTTTCTGTTAGGCACGTAAATGAGTGAATGCTGTGGGTAGATTTGGCAGTGGGAAGAATTAGGACGAGAATTGTCTCAGTGTATTCACCATGTGAGGGTGCAGATGAGGATGAAGTTGACAAGTTTTATGAAGCATTGAGCGACATTGTAGTCAGGGTCAACAGCAAGGATAGGATAAAGTTAATGGGCGATTTCAATGTGAGAGTTGGAAATAGAACTGATGGATACGAAAGGGTGATTGGTAAATGTGGGGATGATATAGAAGCTAATGGGAATGGGAAGCGTTTGTTGGACTTCTATGCTAGTATGGGTTTAGCAGTTACGAATACATTCTTCAAGCATAAGGCTATTCACCGCTACACATGGGATGCTAGGGGTACCAGATCCATAATACGCTACATCTTAACCAACTTCGAATTCAGGAAGTCTTAAGAATGTACAGGTTTTTTCTGGGGATTTTTCGATATCTGATCTGTAGTAAATTAAGTGTCTCTAGGTCTAAGATAAGGAAAGTGAAATATGTCCGCAAACGAATAAGGGTAGAAAATCTCCAGGACGAGGAAATTCGACAGAAGTACATGGATATGATTAGTGAGAAGTTTTGAAACAGTGGACAATAAGCAGGTTCAGGGTACAGAAAGAGAATGGGTGGCATACAGGGATGCTGTAGTAGGAACAGCAAGGAAATGCCTAGGAATGACTGTAGGTAAAGATGGGATAAAGCGAACATCTTGGTGGAATGATGAAGTGAGAGCAGCTTGTAACCATAAAAAGAAGGCTTATCAGAAATGGCTCAAAACAGGGGCCTATCCAGACAGGGTATTGGACGGAGATGAAAGAAACAGAGCGAAACAAATAGTTGTTGAATCCAAAAAGCTATTTTTTGCTATTTGTTTTACATCGCACCGACACAGATAGGTCTTATAGCAACGATGGGATAGGAAAGGCCTAGGAATAGGAAGGAAGCATCCGGGCCCTTAATTAAGGTACAGCCCCAGCATTTGCCTCGTGAGAAAATGGGGAAACCACGGAAAAGACCATCTTCAGGGCTGCCGACAGTGGGGTTCGAATCCACTATCCCCCGAATACTGGATACTGGCTGTACTTAAGCGACTGCAGCTAGCGAGCTCGGTTTGAATCCAAAAAGAAGTCGTAGGAAGATTTTGGTAATAACCTGGAAAGGCTAGGTCAAGCAGTAGGGAAACCCTTCTGGACAGTAATAAAAAAAATCTTGGAAGGGGGGGGTAAAAGGAAATGAACACTGTTTTGGGTAATTCAGGTGAACTCATAATAGATCCCAGGGAATCACTGTACAGGTGGAGGGAATATTTTGAAAATCTTTCCAATGTAAAAGGAAATGTCCTGGTGGTGTTGCAAACAACCAAGCTCATGGGGAAGAAGAAGACAATGTTTGTGAAATTACTCTTGAGAAAGTGCAAAGGATGGTAAATAAACTCCACTGTCATAAAGCTGCTAGAATAGATGAAATTAGACCTGAAATGGTGAAGTATATTGGGAAGCCGGAGGATGAAATGTCTTCCTAGAGTAGTAAGATTAGCATGGAGTGTTGGTAAGGTACCTTCAGATTGGACAATAGCAGTGATTGCACCTATCTATAAGCAAGGGAACAGGAAGGATTACATCAACTATCGAGGTATCTCATTGATTAGTATACCAGGCAAAGTATTCACTGGCATCTTGGGAGGGAGGGTGTGATCAGTGGTTGAGAGGAAATTGGATGAAAACCAATGTGGTTTCAGACCACAGAGGGGCTGTCACGATCAGATTTTCAGTATGCGCCAGGTAATTGAAAAATGTTACGAGAGGAATAGACAGTTGTGTTTATGGTTCGTAGATCTAGAGAAAGCATATGACAGGGTACTGAGGGAAAAGATGTTCTGTGCCGGGCTGAGTGGTTCAGACGGTTGAGGCGCTGGCCTTCTGACCCCACTTTGGGAGGTTTGATCCTGGCTCAGTCTGGTGGTATTTGAAGATGCTCAAATATGTCAGCCTCACATTGGTAATTTACTGGCACGTAAAAGAACTCCTGCGGGACTAAATTCTGGCACCTCGGAGTCTCCAAAAACCATAAGAGTAGTTAGTGGGACGTAAAGTAAATAACATTATTATTATTAAAGATGTTTGCCATACTGGGGGACTATGGAATTAAGGGTAGATTATTAAAATCAATCAAAGGCATTTATGTTGACAATTGGACTGCAGTGAGAATTGATGGTAGAATGAGTTCTTGGTTCAGGATACTTACAGGGGTTAGACAAAGCTGTAATGTTTCACCTTTTCTGTTCTTAGTTTCCATGGATCATCTTCTGAAAGGTATAAAGTGGCAGGCAGGGATTCAGTTAGGTGGAAATGTAGTAAGCAGTCTGGCCTATGCTGACGACTGTCTTAATGGCAGATTGCGCCAAAAGCCTGCAGTCTAATATCTTGGAACTTGAAAATAGGTGCAATGAGTACCTATGGTATGAAAATTAGCCTCTCGAAGACTTGAAGTATCCACAATGATGCACACAAAATGCTGTCAACTTGCATCCACGGATTTATATACAATTATTTTCAAATTAAATACACATAACCTACATCAATGCCTTTGCTGGCGAGATGTAGTGTTACAGTGCACTATGTCTTCTAGTATGGGCTATATCAAATTTGTTACTTTCATTGACCTGTCTCAGTCTCATCCTTGGCTTTGACAATATGAAAGTGACTGAGGTATGAGTGATGCTAGTGATGCTATTCAGCCAGTCCCTGCTATGAATGGTGTGAAAATATCGCTCATAGGGTTGGTTGGTGCATGCATTTCAGTGGGCTTGGCAGACTGATATGTAATAGCAAGGCTGGCTTGGTCAGGAAAGCAACGGGAGACTACCTCACTCCTCATTTCCTTAGTACGCCTCTTCAGTGACGCCTAGGCTATTTATGACAGCTGTTGGCGGAGCTTCAGATGATCAAACCAGCCTTCGGGCTGACTACCCAACATACACAACCTACATCACTGCCATCACAACAAAAGACTTCAATCCGAAAACATCAACAATCCACCATTTCGAACAAGGCCTATCACCAAGTAAATGGAGACTGCAACCACTGCATGTCAACTACCACCTTTAATAAACCAATTCACATACTTTAAACACTCGTTAGCATGAGACACGTTGATCAGAACAACTCCTGTTAAACCATGACTTTTACTAAACAATAACTCTCTCCACCATCAAGACCACCTCCTTATATATGTGCCTGGTCAGGCTTCTAGAAAGATATGTTATAAAATGCGTTCTCATAAATTCTGCTTAATACATAGATATAATGTACAGAACATTCTACCATCATCTAGTGTCAAATATACGTTATTCTGGATGTTACAGTGTGTTTAAAAATACTGTAGTGGATTACACATCATATGTACAGGCAATAATAAATTATATACATGTTCTTACATTAACTGAACTCATATAAATGTCTATATACAGTACGTTTCATGACATAACCTCACAAACAATGCAATCATCCGACTACGTAAATAATAATACTAAATGGATGTAAACACTTCATAGCCATACATTACAAGTCAATAATAATAATAATAATAATAATAATAAAATTTCGAGCTCGATACTTGCATTATTTACCCATGGGTGAGAGAATATTGTTTTCAAGTTATATCAGTCTATTACACCTGCGTCAATATCTCCCCTAAAACTTGAAACAATTCCCACAGTCTACCACAACCATCGACTTTGTCTTGGTCACAGATTGTATCTTCTTTCTTCCCCGACGTTGCTGGATATGGTCTCATCCTCTTGACCGGATTGTGCCGTGTCGGGGTTGCCTCGCTGTCAGCCTCTTCCTCGATAACAGTCGATGCGTTCGCCTCATGACCAGACTAAGCTGTGTCATCAGCAGCCTCCCCTCCAGGTGGATCCAAGGTAGTACAAGGCTTACTCTGTATGCGCAGCGGTTGGGTGACTCGCCGCAACTCCGATGCATGGACCTTGACAGGAGGGTTGGTCTTTGGTAAGTAGACCCCATGGCCCAGCTGCTTATCCACCTCGACAGGACCAAACCACTTAGGTGCGAGACCTATGTGAAACCCTCCAATCTTATTACTGACTGAGTGGTTACGTCACAGTACTTGTTGGCCTGGTAGGAAGATCTGGGTCTCTTCGACATCTTGAGCCTTGGCCTGGGTAAGGGATTTCTTCTCGACCAAAGCTTGCTTCTCCTTGATGTCCTGCTGCTGCTGCCACTCTGCCAGGAAAACAGCTGCATCATCATGACCAGAAGTGGGTGGTGGACGAATCTCCCAATACCCACTATCATATAGCTGTCGACCAAAGAACAGCTCCGCTGGGGAATAACCGGTGATATGGTTGATGTGTCGTCGCAGGGCAAAGAGTGACTGTGGTATCCGACGGTCCCACAGTCGATGTTCTTTGTCTATTAGGTGGACCCGTCGCATTATTTTCAGCTCCTGGTTCCAACGTTCCGCTGGATTGGCCCTTCGGTTGTAGATAGGGGTGGTCCAGTGCTCCAAATCCCATTTTGTCATGAATACCACATCTTGTAGAAGGCTGGTGATGCGTCCCGTCATGGCTTCTGGTATCAGAAAGGCCTCAATCCATCTTGTGAAGAGGTCGGTGATTACTAGGAGTCCTGTTTTACCCTGTGGTGTTCTGGGGTAAGGACCCATCAAGTCCAGGGCTATGACCTCCCAAGGGCATTGCGGCCGTCTTACTCGCTGACTGGAATCTGCCTTCCTGTCGCTCGCCTTGGTGCAGGCACAGATGTAGCACCTCTTCACATAGTCCAGGATGTCTTTCCGCATCTTGACCCAGAAGAAACTTCGTCGAATAGACTGTATGTCTCTTCGCCTCCTGGATGCCCGGCTTCAGTGCTGTCATGGAACTTCTCGAGGATGTCCGTCGTGTGCTGTTTTGGTATCACCACTACTGCAGGCATGTCAGAGAGGTGAGATCTGTACATTAAGAGTCCTCTGTCAACTCGGAAGTTCTTGTAGCACATTTTGAATTCCCTCGGGACGAGTCGACTATCAGTGTTCTGTCTCCTAATCCAATGTGTCATGGTCCTACAGGGCTTGTCTTGTTCCTGCCACTGTTTGATTACTCCCAGATCAAGCTCCTTCTTGATGTTCATAAGGAGAGGTTCCTTAGGCTCATTCTGATGTTTTCGTGGGAACTCCCCCTCGACAATGGTGCTCCTAGCTTCAGGTTCCATCGCTGGGTGCCTAGATAAGCTGCTTGGTCCTATGTTCGTCGGTCCTGGGACATAACACACATTGAAATCAAATTCTGTGATTAACAGCGCCCAACGCATCAGTTTAGATTTTGAGCCAGAGACCGAGTTCAACCATTTGAGAATGGTGTTATTGGTGTAGAGCTGGAATTTCCTTCCCTCCAAGTAGCCTCTGAATTTGCCCATGGCCCACACCACGGCTAAGGCTTCCTTCGCAGCAGTGCAGTAGCGTTGTTCACTGGGAGATAGCATTCTGCTGGCATACTCGGTGATGTCCCGTCCGTCGTTACTCCTCTTTTGGAATAACACTACTCCTAAGCCGGAGTCACTGGCGTCCGTATGCACGCATATTTTCCGTTGAGGGTCGGGATGGGCTAGACCCGGAACACTGCATAACGCAGCCTTAATGTCTTGGAATGCTGCTTCTTCCTTGCTGGTCCACTGAAATGGGCGGTTGTAATGGAGTAGATCAGTGAGTGGTATTGCCTTCTCTTCAAAGTATGGCATGAAGCTGCTGTACCATCCACAAAAGCCAAGGAACTGACATACTTGTCACTTGGTCCGTGGGTGTTTAGCTTCTTTGATAGCTTGATTCTTCTCCGGTTGCCTTTCTAAGCCTTCAGATGTTAGGACATGGCCAAGATATTCTATGCAGGACTGGGCGAAGTGGCACTTCTCAAGTTGGTAAGTCAGTCCATGAATCTTCAGTCATTCCAGTACTTTCCTCAGATGGACAAGGTGTTCTTGAAAATTCCTGCTGTGAATTAAAATGTCGAGATACACTTGACAAAAATCTCCAACATATCCTGATAATACCTTATCCATGAGTCGCACGAAGGTGGCAGGAGCATTCTTCAATCCAAAAGGCATTACTGTAAACTGGTACAATCCTTTTGGTGTAATAAAGGAGGTCAGTGGTCTAGAACTTTCCTCGACCTCCACTTGCCAGTATCCACGGTTGAGATCCAGTGTGCTGAAAATCCTAGACCCACTTACTTGTTTCAGTGAGTCTATCAGGTCAGGCACGGGGTAGCCATCACTAACAGTCTTCTCTTTCAACCTGCGGAAGTCCACACACAGTCGATACTCCCCATTCTTCTTTTTCGGTAGGACGATAGGTGAAGCCCAACAGGATATAGCGGGTTCGAGGAGACCTCACCCTTCCATCTCTTGAATCTTCTGAATGACGATGTTGCACTTATCCGGTTTGATTGGATATGGACATTGCTTGATGGCTGAGGAAGCGCTGCATTCAATGGTGTGCATTACCCTGGTAGTTCATCCTATTTTTTTTGTGAAGACTTTCGGAAAGTCCTTTCAGGTGCCTCTCAGCTCCTCTTCTTCACTGGGTCGAACATGCGTTACCAGACGTCTGTCTTTTCCCAAAAAGACTTCATGAGCTGCATAGTCTAGGATCACCTTGTATTCTACCAGAAAGTCATGACCTAATATGATGTCAGGTATCAGGTTCTGAATCACTGCAACATCAATTAAAACAGGCGGGTTCATGCATTTAACGGTTAGGTTAGTCTGTTCTCTAATGGAATAGGTTACCCCATCTGCTACTCCCACTACCCTTCCGAGATGGTGAGACTTCATAGGCGGTAGTAATCTGGTGTCAGTCCCGTTGAAAAACAAATGGCTTGCTTGGTTGTCGAGTATGGCTGAAAAATTCTCGTTGCCTATCTTTAAGATGATAGCCTGGCGGGGTTGGTCTGTTCTACTCGCAATCTGATCTATCCCTCTCCTACTTGACCAGGGTCACTTGTCTATCGTGTTTTGAGGCGCATTCCTGTTCCCGGTCCCATCCCCCCCTCAATCCAGAATGGGCCGCACCTAGTTTTCCGACGTCAAGGCTGGGCACTTGTTCTTTAGGTGTCCCGCTCTTCCACACTGGTTGCACTTCCTAACTGCACTGGTCTCTTCCGTAGCTTTGCTCTTGTGTTCGTCCTCCATCTGGGTGATGATTCTGCGTAGATCATCAAAGGATCTCTGTTGTGATACTTTCACTAGGGGTGGAATCTTATCGTGGAGTAGCTCTGTGATGTCTGGCAGGAGCCGATGACCTTCGATGTTAGGCCCCTTTAAACAACAAGCATCATCATCATCATCATCATCATCATCATCATCATCATCATGTGATGTCTGGTAAGATCTCATTTTCGCTTCCATCTGGGTGCAGACGTTTGAAGAGTTGGTACTTCTGTAGGACGAATGCGCTAGCTCTTGTGCCTCAGTCAATAGCTTCCTTTTCATGGAACTCTTCACCCCTTTGGAATTAAACATAGCGAGGAATTCCCTCTTGAAGTCCGTCCAGGTTAAATTCAAACCCTTCAAGTTATTCCACCAAGTAGCGGCTTGCCCCTTTAATCGCGGTGTGATGATTTGCACGAAGATGTCCTCTGGTAGATTAGTCCTTCCCAACAGACTGACCGATCCCTCGATGAAGCTAGTCGGGTTCTCTTCCAGTCGCCCGTGGAATTCCGGAAGGCTCTCTATAATCACCTTCGGGTCTAGGTGTGCTGTATTGCTGGTTAGGTTTGAGGGGGTTAGAGGTGTGGTGATGCGTCAATCTATCTTCTACTGCATGAAGGATACTCTCCCTTATACTCTGCACGTCTCCCTTGATGGTCGAAAACCGGTTTTCTAACCTTCCTTCAACAGCAGAAATATAGCTGCGAAAATTTCCCTCCACAGCACAGACACGGCTTTCAAAATTTCCCTCAATGGTAGAAATCCCCTCCTGAACCTGTTGCTTTATGCTGGAAACCTGGATTTCCACCTCCTCCTTGAGGTTCGAGATATCCCCGTCCAGCTGGCTTACTCTACTATCGACCTGGTCAACCTGTCCCAGTTCTGACCTGGTGTCCGATATCTGCTGCGTTAATCGATAGGTGACATCGCTAATTTGTGATGAAATTTTGTCATTTACGGTTGAATTTTCGATTCTAGGCCTTGTTCAACTTTGTAAACCTGCGTGTACACTTGTGATATTTGTCCGGTTAAAACAGAGTTAGCTTGAGCAATTTTGTCATTTACTTTCAAAATTTAGTCTGCAATCTGTTCTGTTAGGGCAGAATTAACGTCTGAAATTTTGTCTGAAAGTTTGTCATTTACTTTCAGAATGCTGTCTTAAGGTGGAATTGAGTGTCTGTATCATGTTCGTTAACTTAGAAGACATTTTTATTATATTTATCTCTTCTTCTGTCTCCGAGTACGATGAAAAACTTTTCGGGATCTTCTCCTTTTTTGACGAGATCTTCCCATAACCGTGTCTGCAGCAATTTCTTCTTCCCGTTCGTCAGGAGATTTCTCTTGGTAAGTTCATCTTTGAGTTGTTTCACCGACATATTTTCTAGTAACACTTGCATTTTGATCTATTTTGCACTACACTCTTATTCGCTCATAAATTCTTACGGCCTTATCACGGTCGCCAGTTGAAGTATCCACAATGACACATACAAAATGCTGTTGACTTGCATACATGGATTTATTCACAATTATTTACAAGTTAAATACACATAACCTAAATCACTGCCGTCACTGCAAAACACTCCACTCCGAAAACATCAACAAACCACCATTTCTAACAACAGCCTATCACAAAGTACATGGAGACTGCAACCACTGCATGTCAACTACCAACTTTACTAAACCAATTCACATACTTTAAACACTCGTCACCATGACGCAAGTCTGATCAGAACAACTCCTGTTAAACCATGACTCTTACTAAATAACTTTCTGCACCATCAAGACCACCTCCTTATGTATGTGCCTGGCCAGGATTCTAGAAATATATGCTACAAAATGCCTTCTCATAAATTCTAGAGTGCTTAATACATAGATATAGGCCTAATGTACAGAATATTCTACCATCATCTAGTGTCAAAGATACGTCATTCAGGATGTTACAGTGTGATTCACAATACTGTAGTGGACTACACATTATATATACAGGTAATAATAAATTATATACAGGTTCTTACATTAACTGAACTCATATAAATGTCTATATACAGTACATGTTTCTTGACATAACCTCACAAACAATGCGATCATCCGACTACGTATATACGAATACTAAATGGATGTAAACACTTCATAGCCATACATTACAAGTAGTAGTAGTAATAATAATAATAATAATAATAATAATAATAATAATAATAATAATAATAATAATAATAATTTGAGCTTGATACTTGCATTATTTACCCATGGGTCAGAGAATATTTTTTTTCAAGTTATATCAGTCTATTACACCTGCGCCAGAGTCCGCCTCCGTAGCGTAATGGTTAGTGTTATTAGCTGCCGTCCTCGGGGACCCGGGTTCGATTCCCGGTACTGCCAGGAATTTAAGAATGGCAGGAGGGCTGGTATGTGGTTGAAATGGTACATGCAGCTCACCTCCAATGGGGCTGTGCCTGAAAAGAGCTGCACCACCTCAGGATGAGGACACGAGTTTACTTTTACCTGCGCCGGACTAAATTGATGTCACATAGGTAAGAAATTCAACAGAACTGAATGTCAGATTGGTGATACAAAGCTGGAACAGGTAGATAATTTTAAGTATTTAGGTTGTGTGTTCTCCGAGGATGGTACCATAGTGAGATTGAATCAAGGTGTAGTAAAGCTAATTCAGTGAGCTTGCATTTGCCATCAACAGTGTTCTGTAAGAAGGAAGTCAGCTCCCAGACGAAACTATCTTTACATCGGTCTGTTTTCAGACCAACTTTGCTTACAGGAGCGAAAGCTGGGTGGACTCAGGATATCTTATTTATGTGTTAGAAGTAACAGACATGAAAGTAGTGACAATGACTGCTGGTACAAACAGGTTGGAACAATGGCAGGAGGGTACTCAGAATGAGGAGATTAGGGATAATTTAGGAATTAATTCGATGTATGAAGCTGTTTGCATAAACCGTCTTTGGTGGTGAGGGACATGTGAAGCAAATAGAGGAGTATAGGTCATCTAGGAGAATAATGAACTCTATTATTGATGGTAAGAGGAGTAGAAGTAGATGAAGACAATGATGGTTAGACTCAGTTTCTAATGATTTAAAGATAAGAGGTATAGAACTAAATGAAGCCACAGCACTAGTTGCAAACAGAGGATTGTGGCAACGTTCAGTAAATTCACAGAGGCTTGCAGACTGAACGCTGAAAGGCATAACAGTCTATAATGAAAATGGGATAGGGAAGGGCTAGATGTGGGATGGAAGCAACCGTGACTTTAAATAAGGTACAGCAGCAGGTAAGTCAAGGGAGAACCGTCAAAATGGGACAGAAGCAATATCAGACCCCACTATATCTCTTTCAGGCATTCAAAAGCAGTACTGGCAGCAACATCTTGTTTCGTTCTGCACCATTTGTAAGCTATCACAAGGGAAGCTGCAATCTCTCTCCTCCTATGTTGATTCTCATTAAAAGCATGTCATTAGTAGCTTTGTATGTAGTGGCTAAAAAGCTAGAATGCATCCACAATAGACCTAATATATTTAAGGACTAGCTCAACAGATCTCTAATCACAGATAAAAGTTGTGTACATATATGAGGCCTGCTGAGAAGATAACCAAACTTTAAAAATGTATATGGCACTGTATAGTGGTATCTTCTGTAAATACTGGAATTAGCCATTTGCCATGCATTTCTGAAACAATTAGTTATTGCTCAGCATCTTTTAGTTTGTGAATATGAGGAGTTTGTGTTGTGGCTGTCGAAATATCTGAATATTACGAGCTAAGTATCAACATTTGCTTCCACTTCAAACATTTATAGAGACACACAGTGGTGTAGAAATAATTTGCCAAGGGCGATGAAAACACAACAGGTCAGAATGAATGTGAAAGTGTTGATGATTGTCTTTTTTAACATCAATGATGTTGCACAACGAGAATTCCTACCTAGGGTCAAATGCTGAATTGCTCACATTATCTCCTAGTTTTGAGAAATTTGAGAGAAAATGTCAGAAGAAAAAGACAAGACTTATGGAGAAACAGCTCTTGGAGTCTCTAACATGACAATGTGCCACCTCGTGCATCGCTGCTGATTCATGAACTTTTGACAACCACAACGACAATTGTGCTTACCCTCCATTCTACTAATCTGACCTAGCCCTGGCAGATTTTTTCTATTCCCCAAACTGAAATTCACTCTGAAAGGGCAATGATTTCAGGCATATAAAGAGATCAAACTTTAAATTGCAGGCAGAAGAGGAAATTACTTCAAGGGAAACAACTAGGCTAGGCTGTAGGTAAACTCCTAAAGATATCTTTCTGAAGTTTGGCTAATTTTTTTTTTTTTTTTTTACAGGACTCATACAGTAGTGATCCTCAGTTCAGGAGCTTTCCACATTTTTGAAAGACAATGGATTCACTATTACAGTGTGGAGTACTATCTTTTTGACTTGTCACCACTGGTGGAACTATAGAGATAAATTACAACACACAAGTGCCTTACTGACAGCTTATGCTTTCCAGGAAGTGGCTCCCAAGGGCCATGGCTATAAGATAATGTGCTGTTCCTTTGTCACCAACTGAAAACATCTAGGTTTAGCTATAATGTCAGCTGTTAACCTGCAGAATTAGAGCACCATTTACAGTAGCTGTGGGGAGATCTGCAACAAGAGTAGTTATGACATCTATATGATCCATGTACTTAGCCTACTTACACTCTATCATTTAATTTTTGAAATCCATTTCATCTCCTTCTGTATACTTAACACATTGTTAAAGTTTTACAAGAACAACTAGTCATCTAATATTGTACATTATTGCAAGCATGCTAGAAATAGAGAAATTCTCTCGAACAGTTCACTTATTTCATCTTGCAGTTACCGGGCGAGTTGGCCGTGTGGTTAGATTTGTGCAGCTATGAGCTTGCAGCCGGAAGATAGTGGGTTTGATTCCCACTGTCGGCAGCCCTGAAGATGGTTTTCCATGGTTTCCTATTTTCACACCAAGCAAATGCTGGAGCTGTACCTTACTTAAGGCCACGGCCGCTTCCTTCCCACTCCTAGGCTTTCCCTATCCCATCGTCGCCATAAGACCTATCTGTGACAGTGCGACATAAAGCAAAAAAAAAAAAAGCACCTTGGAGTTAACACAATGACCACAAAGGTGTAATAAATACTTACACTTTGCGTCCGTTAATAATACATTTATCATGGTATGCTGAAGCCTTAACAATGTCTAGAAGTGTCAGTCGAGATGAGTTTACGTATATCGTTCCTAGAAAGTTGCACAGATATGAACGAGCTGATGTTACATCTACATGTTGTGGATTAATGACTGGAAATCCACGATATCTGAAAGAAAAAGAAAAGAGACAGAACTACTTGAAAACATATCCAGAGCAGCTGCAATGATCCTTATATATCAAATATGCAAAGTGTAACACAAACTTACACGGCAACTCCAAGAGGCCACTGAAAAAATTCTACATTGTCAACCAAGCGTGAGTCATAAACAACAAATACAACATCAATTCTTCCACCACGTGATTTCATATAAGTCAGGATCCAATCGTTATTACATTCTTCATTTCCAAGAAGAACTACAGCCAGTTTCTGCAGATATTTGTACGTAGGCAAATAATTTAACCACAGTGTTGCTGCATCTATCTTTTCTTGGGAACGTCCATTAAGCACTAAAACTAAATGCTTAACATCATTGGGAACAGTGGATGGGATAATCCCAGGTCCTGTTCGAAATGTGAACACAATGTTGTCAATAGTCAAATTACCATGCTGCACTAGTCCTCCTTGAACTTTTTCAAGTCTACCATTAATAATATGTGACCATAAGTACAATCCAATAGCAGCCTTTCCCCATATTTCAACTTGATGATAGGCACTGAAATATTTCATTCGTCCTCCACTCTCTTCATTAAGAGTTTCAGTTTGTAAAGAAGGTCCTTTCATTTTGTCTTTATTTGAAACTTCTGAATAACTGGAGGAGTGTATCTCCTTCTGAAAACAGGCTGCAAGGAGTTTGAGAAAAATAAAAATGTACATCAGAAAACAGATGGAAGTAAAATAAAGTAAATTAAATTAAACTAAACAGCTTGATGTGATTAAAAAATGAAACAAATTAACAATATGAGATATTGCAGACAGATAAATAGATAGACTATAAAGAAAATAATATAATGGTATACTGTTAATTCCTAGTATTTTGACTAGCCTACAAAGGTTATCTACAATCTCTATATCTGGTTATTTCTCTCTTAACTCTACCAGTCGTGGACTTCTTTCTATACAATAAAATTAAGCAAATGGACCTGCAATGGGGCTATGGAGTACTAAAATATGAAATGAGGAGGGGGAACGAATCATGGACCAGGAGCAATCATGATGCCATGTAGTACTATTCTTTCAATAATAATAAACTAATACTTTTAGCATTGGTAGCACGTAGGGACCCTCTTCAGAGGCAGCCCTACCCAGGGAGAGGCGCCCCTGCCTATGCGAGTCCCAGAGCACACTGATCCGGTGTGTAACATCTGGTAAGGGTCCCAGCTCAGGGTTATGAGTGAAGACCTCAACAGTATCTGCGGCGGAGAAGGTGGACTTCAGTACGGTGGAGATGGCGGAAGAGGCATCCCTGGACTCAGGGATAAATAAGAGTACAACCTAAAGAGGCCAATGGCTTTGGGCAGATGAGGCTCTTTAGGAGGCGCGATGGTCCCTCAGTATAGGAAATGCTACTGAAACACCATTACTCAACGGTTTACTCGGCGGAGAAGATGGGCTTCAGTACGGCGAGTGAAGCGGAAAATGCCAAGCGGACTGGCTATGAGGTGCCACTCGTTTTTTTTCGAGTCAGCGGCAGTCTGTTGCAGTTTCGGCGTTCGACACCACGTCTCATGCATACGTGCCATGGTGAACGATTCCGAAATCATAGTTTATGAGTCACTTCCTGGTAAGCTGTGATCCACCTGAAACAAATCCACGCCAGTGCGCCTTTCTTCAGCTGTCACTTTTCACTCCAAGTCCAACGGCAATGGGATAAGGACGGTGGAGGTAGGTTCTCGGGTGAAGCTGGAAGCCTTCAGTTTGGACCTGCACGTTGGCAGCAGGTGTGTGATGGTCGTCTTTCTAAGATTTTTTTTTTTTTGCTAGTGGCTTTACGTCGCACCAACACAGGTAGGTCTTATGGCGACGATTTTCTAAGAATTGTGACTACCTGGGAATTTGGTCCTGCACTTGTGTTTGGGCAGGCCTATTTAGGATCATCGCTGGGGGAAGGCCCTAGAAAATGTGGGCCAAACATCGGAAGTCACACTTTTGTAAGGCTGGGTGACTGCACCCAGTGGGTCACCCCATATGCGGTCGAAACAATCAAGGAAATCCATTTATAATTGCAACATGGAATGTCTGAACTCTGGTTGACACGAAAGAGAGTGACAGACCTGAAAGGAGAACAGCTCCTGTTGCCCACAAGCTTTCTACATTGAATATTGATGTAGCTGCCTTGACTGAAACAAGATTATCCAGTGAAGGCAAAGTTACTGAATCCCATTTAGGATATACCATCCTCTGGAAGGGCAAGGAGAATGGACAGCGTCGTATTCATGATGTTGGATTTGCCGTGAAGACAAATATAGTTGCTAATCACCAACTTGTCCCAACTGCAGTTAGTGAAAGACTTATTACTCTCCGTATACCACTCTCCGGAGACAGTTTTACATGACTCTCATCTCTGCTTATGCTCCAACATAGGATGCTGATGAAGATGCTAAACACCAGTTCTATAACTTGCTTTCCACAACCATCTCAAACATACCAACTAGAGATAAGCTCTTCCTACTAGGTGACTTCAATGCTTGAGTTGGGAAGGATAATCTGCTATGGGAAAATGTAATGGACAAACAATGACTTGGTAGTTTCAATGACAATGGATTGCTGCTTCTCAGTCTATGTACCGAACATGAACTTTATGTAACTAATATGCAGATTCGCCTACCCAATCGCTTCAAGACCACATGGATGCACCCTCGCTCTAAGCATTGGCACATCCTTGATTACATCATCACTCGACAGTGTGATAGGAAGGATGTCCTTATCACCAGGACAGCTAGAAATGTTGAAGATTGCTGGACGGATCATAAGTTGCTATTCTCTTGTGTTAGAATTCGTCTTCACCATAAACCAGGCAGAAGTTTGATACTTCTGAACTTTGAGATGGACCCACTGCCATGAATTTCCACAACATAATCGCCAACATGCTGGCAAGTGCTCCAGTCAACACAAAGAATGTTGAGCAGGAATGAGCTACACTGCAGAAAGTAATCACATAATCAGCTCAGAAAACCACTGGTTTTAAGAAAACTGTAAGACAAGTATGGTTTGATGACAACAACAAGGAGATTTTGTGTGTCAGCACTGCTATACGAGAAGCCCATCTATCCCTTCTTCAAGATCCATCTTCAGACACAAAGAAAGCGCACTTTCTTGAACTCAAGTAAATGTCAGGGGCAAATAACAGAGATAAAGAAGAACTAGTCACAGCAGAAAGCTCAGGAACTGCAAAGGTTGTCTGATGCCCGAGACCTGCATAACTTCTATGCAGGAATAAAGGAGTTATATGGCCCAACTCGCTCCACCTCCGGGACACTGAAAGCTGCTGATAATGCTACCACTATTACTGATAGTCAATAAATCCTAGAACTTTGGAACGAACATTTCTCCACTCTTCTCAATCGCAGCTCAAATGCTGCTGAAGACTTTCTTGATGATGTGCCTCTACATCCCCAACAACCATGGATGGCTCTTTCACCAACATTCAAGGAATTCAATGCTGCTCTCAGTAAACTGAAACCTGGCAAGGCTCCTGGCCTAGAAAACATTCCTCTGGAACTGATTCAAAGTGGAGATTACCTATTCGTAATCTTATCCTCGTAATATAGGAAATCTGCAAAGTACCTAGTGACGTTAAAAATGCCACTATCGTTACTCTTTTCAATAAAGGTGATCGTAGTTTTTGTGGCAACTATTGTGGTAGGCCTATACCATTGCTATCTATAGCAGATAAAATTCTTGCTGGAATTTTGCTCAATCACCTGCAGATTATTTCGGAGAGGATCCTACACGAGTCACAGTGTGGTTTTTGAACATCCAGAGGCACAACAGATATGATCTTCTGTGCAAGGCATCTCCAGGAAAATGCAGAGAGAAACAAACTCCTTTATACCTAGTGATCAATGATCTTGAAAAGGCTTTCGACTCAGTCCCGAGACCAGCCATGTGGACAGTACTGAAACACTTTGGCTGTCCACAGCATTTTGTTGATCTACTCAAGGCTCTTTATGATAACACGTCTGGGCAAGTCGTTCATGAAAATATTATCTCTGATCCATTTCCAATCACTCATGGATTGAAATAAGGATGTGAGCTTGCTCCAACACTCTTCGCTCTTTACCTAGCTGCCATACTAAATGGAACATCTACAGACACCCAAGGTGTAAAGGTCAGATATCGCTTCGATGGGGAACTGTTCATACTGACTAGCTTTCGCTCCCAAAAGCTTACTAAGATTTCCTCCATTATGGAATTGCAGTATGCAGATGATGCTGCCGCATCTGCTCTCACACCTGAGGAGCTGCAACAGTCTGTCAGTTGTTTCAAGAGGGCTTGCAATTGTTTTCGTCTCTCCATTAATATTCAGAGAATCAAAGTATTCTCACAGCTTGCAATATCTCCACTGTGGATACTCCACTGGAGCAGGTCGACCACTTTTTATATCTAGGAAGTATCCTCTCAACAAATGCTAACTGCTCACAAGATGTTGATAGGAGAATTGGTGCTGCCCACTCAGCATTTGGATGTTTACTCCGTCATGTCTTTATGAATAAGGACCTTACAATGTATACGGTACCAAGATCATGGTTTACCATGCTGTTGTCATATCAACACTGCTTTATGGTTGTGAAACGTGAACCCTCTACCGTCAGGATATCGAAAATCTAGAGCGCTTCCATCCGCAAAAACATGGATTCAACTTGAACATCAAGTCAAGGGTCAACAACCTTGAGAAAGCACATGCTATAAGCACTGAGGCTACCATCATTGGCCATCGTCTCAGATGGATAGGGCACGTTTATCGCACGAGTGAAACCATGCTTCCAGCACAAGACCTCACTGAGCCCCTTTGAGGCATTTCAAGGATCAGCTAAAGCATACTATGAAGAGGGCTGGAATTAACACTCAATCCTGGTATACACCTGCTAAGAATCGTACACTTTGGCGCCACACTGTTTCTACGTCCGTTTCGGTGTATGAAGAGGAACGACGGTGACGTGAAGAGGATAAATGACAAGCACGGAAGCTACGTCAAGTTCAGTTCCGCCCTCCCCCAACCATTTCATGTGATCTGTGTGGACATATGTTTCATGCCAAGATTGTGCTACTAAGTCATATGAAACATGTTCACAAAGCTTTGCGAGTGTGAAAATGTAAACTGCTGAAGAATATGTTTACTCGGATACTAGTAGCAGCCGCCGAATACTTTTAGTATCATTGCAAGGCAAGTAAAGTAAGCAAAGAGATGACAAATACATAGGGTGAGTGTACTAGTGAATGATCAGAACCAGTGAATGACCAGATATAACATTACACATTTTTAATAAATGCCACAAGGCTTCTATCTAACCACAGAGCATATGTGCAGTTAACTCATGTTTCATTTTCTTCTAGCTTAAAAATTGATGTATGGTAACTTAAAATATATGGTACTGATATTGCCAACTTATAAAATGTAATTTATACCTATGCTAGTACTGTCCCTCATATACATTCCAAATCCTGTAAAATATTTTTAAAATATGCAATTAAAAAATGAAGTCCTCATAACTTGATTTTACTACTGACCATTTACTGTTGCAATAGTAGTCTACAAATAGAAGGAAGTGGTTGTTTATTAATGTTCAAACAAACAGGAAGTGTGCTACTATATTTCTTGTATCTGCTATTGTATTTTGGGGTAAGTTACTAAACCAAGCAATTTAAGACCCCATTCTTCAGACATAAAATGAGGAAAATTTTGTATTCTTAGATCATTAAATTCAATGATTAATTGTAAACGTGAAATTTTAAGGTCATAAACAATCATTTAACCAGAGCACTTACCCTAAGTTGAAGAGGAATGAAGTGAGGGAAAGTTTCAAGGAATATGCTGCGCAAGGACTAACAAAACAGGGAGGAAGAATGTTAAAAGATAAACAGTGGATAGTCCTCAGACCACTAAGATTAATAACGAAAACTTACAGGGTTAAGGTAATATCACGTAGAAATCTATGGATAACTTAAAAGGTGTTCAACCTGACTGATGATCAGAGAAGTGCATGAAAGCAAAAAGTGAAGAAGGCATAAAGTACAGTCGACTAAAGAGCAAAGTAGACAAAAGGTGCAAGGCAGTAAAAGAATGGCTGAAAGAGAAAAGATGTTGAAGGAAAGATAGAAGCTACATAAAAGAAAATCAAAGATACTTCTAGAGAAAGGATATTATGCAGGTGAATGAATAGGTAAGATCCCAAATGGAAAACCACAAACAAGATAACGTAAAAGAAAGCAAAGTTGCTGTTTGATATGACTAGTCTATTGATACTGTGATCCTAGACATAAGACCTCAAGTTTTATGTTAAATCCAAACCTCGGGGACATAACACTCTTTTTAAAACCAAAACGTATAGGCCAGGATTCAAAAAGAAGTCACCCGTGCAAGAACCCAGTAACAATGTCACTCAGCTATAAATGTACCTCAAAATAATGTAGATGGCATATCACAAATAGAGTTACTGAACCAAGTTTGCAACATTTGAGAAGAAGAGGAGATTGACGGACAGAACAGAACTTGAGACATTCACTTGGTTATAGAGAAAAACTTGGCAAGTAAGTTAAGAATGGTAGGGGTTAGCTAAACCATAAATACGATAAATAGGTGTAGAGATGAAGAGCTCTGCATGGACAACTGCATCAAATCAGCCTGTAAACGAAGGAATAAAGTTAGAATATTATTATTATTATTATTATTATTATTATAAATGTAAATTCTTGAAACAAGCGTTCAACACCAAGAAAAAATTGTAATGTTGTGTACCCTGTTCGGAACAAATCGAACTTGGCGCGGCTCGGACGATGTCACAGATATCAGTCGGGCAACACAGTGAGGCATTTACGTTATAATAACACGAAGGGTATGATAGGCACGACAATAACATTAAAATGAACAACTGAGCGCAGAAGTGGCTGAGAATTTAAATATTAGGGCTTGACGACTAAAATCATTATTAATCAATATATTGAACATCACTACGCACAAACACATACACTCATATATGCACTCTTTTTCCCTTGAGGCGTAAAATCATACCATTTCCTTCATGACAATAGAGGTTATAAACCGCCAAAACTGTAAGACACACGTACACTACGCAGAAAGAGCAAAGTAACGTTTTACAAGACACTTTCATTTCATACCGAAGAAAGCTATTTACAGTCAGTTTACTACTCTATCTGATTAACACCCTCCGTAAATCCTTAATTTGGACTACATATTACCCCACACCGCCTGACACTGAACGTCATATACAATACACTTGTTTATATCGTGTCAGGAAGAAAAAAAAAAAAAAGTAAACAACATCGAGATTGCGATAAACTTAAACGAGAGAAAATATATAGGACAAAGAAGTCATACAAACGACCTCATTGAGTTGATGGTTACTGTCACATAATAAACCAAGACGATAATATTATGATCATGAGACTGTGGGTATTGGTACCCAAACATAACGTCAAATACTTGCTGAAACGTCTTTCTTTTGAAGCATAGGATTACTTGCGTCTGAACGATGGCTTTTTCTACGTTCATGTTGGTAATCTGTAATGCTGTTTTGTTAATAAAAAAAACTATTGCGTTTCCATGGAAACCAGAGGAAACAAACATGATTTACTGTGTGTGACAAGAAGATCGTGAACGTTATAAGGAAACGTTCTGTAATTTATTAATGCGAAAATGTCAAACGGGGAGACTGCTCTTTCGAAAAGCACAACTGTGGCGTTTAGCACATCCTCCTACTCTGGTTTCGATGAAGCAGACTATATTACTGATGGGTATGTTTTATGAAGCAATATTTTACTCAGAACTATCCAGATCAGTTCTTGTTATATCATCCTTACCTCTGTTACAACACGTACTTAGTAATTTTTTCATTTCCTGCATTTGTCAGAATTGAGCAAGCGTTTCCAAGATCTATCTAACAGGGGAAAGAAATATTCGCATGTATGCAGGGTAACCAGATGATGAAATCCCTTTAAAAGATACAATGATGGAAAAAGGAGGGCACTTCACAAAACTGTAAGATACACGTCCACGTGTCACATTATTGTTTGCTCGAAAATTTTGCTTTAAAAAGCCTTTTTCGATGCGGTTTATCTGACAAAATAAGTTCATATTAATTATACTCAGTATAAACACTACTAATGTACTCATTATGAGAATTGTATATGAAAAATTCATAGAATTATCTCAGTACTTGTATGTTAGTAAAAAAAAAAAAGCTTAGAATCATTAGAGGAATTTACCATGTCGTTGTCTGACTTTCAAACTGTAGGACAATGATTGTTCTTGTGTTTCAATTAATCATACATTTTGATTGATGACATTTGTTTACAGTTGTTATGTATCACATTTGTTCTAGCACACACCGAGCGGTTAGGGGCGCGCAGCTGTGAGCTTGCATTCGGGAGATAGTGGGTTCTAACTCCACTGTCGGCAGCTCTGAAGATGGTTTTCCGTGGTTTCCCATTTTCACACCATTTAAATGCTGGGGTTGCACTTCTCACTCCTAGCCCTTTCCTATCCCATCGTCACCATAAGACTTATGTCTCGCTATGACGTAAAGCCGATTATTGTAAAAATGTTCTAGCACAAGACACTATTTCTGCGATACCAGAATCATTGTTGTTGAGGTTAAAAGCACGATCACTTGATCGATGGATTTGATGATGGATCTAGGGCAGGGAGTACAAAATACCCGGGAGATGCCTTGGAGCTCTAAGATTGAAGCCCAATACATAGGGGACGTGGTCATATATAGCCGCCAGAATGCGTATTGTATTTTGACAGTTAAATCCATCACAACTCAGTGAAGTGAATGCGGTGAACGCAGATTGTACTTATGTGAATTTTCAGACGTGAATACTGTACGACACTAAAACATAAAATACATATTATTATTACGTTGGTGCTGTAGCTATTGCAATGTCGTCGTGCTTGCGTACCGTTGCACGAATCGGAAAACCAAAAATATTCCTGGAATAACATTTCACAGGAAAGATTTAAGCTATGTCATATAATAAAGTACCGTACAGTATATTACCTCCATTGTTATTGTGCTAGTATTTTGGGAGTCCCAAAAGCACCGTCCACATTTCGTAAGAATTTTTAAGTTAGACTTACCTAGGTACCGGTACTTATCACCTCTATAATATACGTTCCCCTGTAGGTAGGCGCGGTTTAAAAAGACCCACTGTATCCCCTGCCTGTCGTAAAAAAAGCGACTAAAAGGTACCCAAAGGGCTCTTAACTCGGGAGGGTGGGTTAGCGATCACGGGGCACTCAACCGAGTCCTGCATGGCTTCGACTTGTGTCACGCTCTTCACTTTAATCTGTCTTATTCAACTTCCCATCGTCAACTCTCGTTCCTTCCCAACGGTATTACGTGTGGAGGCCTAGGGAGTCTCATTTTCACGTACTTTATGGCCCTTGTCTTTCTTTGGCCAATATCTTCATTTTTCGTATTTTCCCCCTGATTCGTATAAATATCGGATGGTTTCCCAGTTGTCCTTCCTCTTAAAATAATGATCGCTACTACTACCCTACTCTAAAAATCAATCAATCAATGAACCAATCAATCAATACTGATATGCATTTAGGGCAGTCGCCCAGGAGGCAGATTCCCTATCTGTTGTTTTCCTAGCCTTTTCTTAAATAATTTCAATGCCATTGGAAATTTATTGAACATCTCTCTTGGTAAGTTACTCCAATCCCCCCCTTCCTGTAAATGAATATTTGCACCAATTTGTCCTCTCTTGTGTTCCAACTTTATCTTCATATTGTGATCTTCCCTACTTTTAAAGACGCCACTCAAACTTATTCGTCTACTAATGTCATTCCATGCCATTTCTCCACTGTCGGCTCGGAACATACCACTCAGTCGAGCAGCTCGTCTCCTTTCTCCCAGTTCTTCCCAGCCCAAACTTTGCAATATTTTTGTAACGCCACTCTTTTATCGGAAATCACCCAGAACAAATCAAGCTGTTTTTTTTTCTTTGGATCTTTTCCAGTTCTTGAATCAAGTAATCCTGACGAGGGTCCCATACACTGGAACCATACTCTAGTTGGGGTCTTACCAGAGACTTATAAGCCCTCTCCTTTATATCCTTACTACAACTCCTAAACACCCTCATAACCATGTTCAGAGTCCGACTCGTTGGCTGAACGGTCAGCGTACTGGCCTTCGGTTCAGAGGGCCCCGGGTTCGATTCCCGGACGGGTCGGTGGTTTTAACCTTAATTGGTGAATTCCAATGGCACGGGGGCTGGGTGTATGTGGTGTCTTCATCATCATTTCTTCCTCATCACGATGCGCAGGTCGCCTACTGTCGTCATATCCCGGCACTAAAAGCCATACGACATTTCATTTCACCATGTTCAGAGATCTGTATCCTTCATTTACAATCCCATTTATGTGATTACCCCAATGAAGATCTTTCCTTATATTAACACCCAGATACTTACAATGATCCCCAAAAGGAAATGCAGCAATTGAAACTCGGAGGACTTTTCCTATTTGTGAAATTCACAACCTGACTTTTAACCCCGTTTATCATCATACCATTGCCTACTGTCCATCTCACAACATTATCGAGGTCAATTTGCAGTTGCTCACAATCTTGTAACTTACTTATTACTCTACAGAGAATAACATCATCTGCAAAAAGCCTTACCTCTGATTCCACTCCTTTACTCATATAATTTATATATATAAGAGAACATAAAGGTCCAATAATACTGCCTTGAGGAATTCCCCTCTTAATTATTACAGGGTCAGATAAATCTTCGCCAACTCTAATTCTCTGAAATCTATTTTTTAGAAATATAGCAACCCATTCAGTCACTCTTTTGTCTAGTCCAATTGCACTCATTTTTGCCAGTAGTCTCCCATGATTCATCCTATCAAATGCTTTAGACAGGTCAATCGCGATACAGTCTATTTGACCTCCAGAATCCAAAATATCTGCTATATCTTGCTGGAATGCTACAAGTTGAGCTTCAGTGGAATAACCTTTCCTAAAACCGAATTGCCTTCTATCGAACCAGTTATTAATTTCGCAAACATATCTAATGTAATCAGGAAGAATGCCTTCCCAAAGCTTACATGCAACGCATGTCAAACTTACTAGCCTGTAATTTTCAGCTTTATGTTTATCACCCTTTCTTTTATATACAGGGGCTACTATAGCAAATCACTATTCATTTGGTATAGCTCCTTCTAGCAAACAATAATCAAATAAGTACCTCAGATATAGTACTATATCTCCACTCCTTGTCTTTAGTATTTCCCCAGAAATTTTATCAATTCCAGTCGCTTTTCTAGTTTTCAACTATATCTTATTGTAAATATTATTGTTATCGTATGTAAATTTTAATTCTTCTTTAGCATTAGTCACCTCCTCTATCTGGACATTTTCCTTGTAACCAACAATCTTTACATACTGCTGACTGAATACTTCTGCCTTTTGAAGATCCTCACATACACAATCTCCTTGTTCATTAATTATTCCTGGAATGTCCTTCTTTGAACCTGTTTCTGCCTTAAAATACATATACATACTCTTCCATTTTTCACTAAAATTTGTATGACCACCAATTATCCTTGCCATCATGTTATCCTTATTGCTAGATTCGATTTCCTAGTAAGTTCCTTCAATTTTTTCTTACTTCCACAACCATTTCTAACTCTATTTCTTCTTAGTCTCTTTACTTCTCCGTTATAATATAGTGTATCCTTAACATTCCTTACCACCTTTAAAGGAACAAACCTATTTTCACATTCCTCAACAATTGCTTTAAACCCATCCCAGAGTCTGTTTACATTTTTATTTACCATTTTCCAGCGATAATAGTTACTTTTTTTAAAACTGCCTCATACCTGTTTTATCAGCCATATGGTACTGCCTAATAGTCCTAATTTTAATACCTTCCTTTCTTTCACATTTATTTTTAACTACGACAAAAACAGCTTCGTGATCACTAATACCATCTATTACTTCGGTTTCTCTATAGAGCTCATCTGGTTTTATCAGCACCACATCCAAAATATGTTTCCCTCTTGTTGGCTCCATCACTTTCTGAATCAGGTGCCCTTCCCATATTAACTTATTTGCCATTTGTTGGTCATGATTTCTGTCGTTCGCATTTCCTTCCCAATTGACATTTGGTAAATTGAGATCACCCGCTACAATCACGTTCCTTTCCATGTCGTTTCCACATAGCTGATTATCTTACCAAATAATTCTGAATCCGTGTCAGCACTACACTTTCCCGGTCTGTATAATCCAAAGACATTAAGTTGCCTATTATCTTTAGAAATGAGCCTTACACATAGAATGTCATGTTTCTCATATTTAACTGTTTCGTAGCTTACAAATTCTTCTTTCACGAGGATGAATACTCCCCCTCCTACTATTCCTATCCTATCTCTACGATACACACTCCAGTTCCGTGAGAAAATTTCTGCATCCATTATATCATTTCTCAGCCATGATTCAACTCCTATTACAATATCTAGTAAATGTATATCATTTCAGTTACTTAATTCTATTCCTTTCTTTACAATACTTCTACAGTTCAACACTAACATTTTTATGTCATCCCTACTGGACTTCCAGATCTCTGTACCCTCATCACTGCTCCCTAGACAACACCGTTTCCCTGAATGTACCTTCCTATTACCCTTCTAAACGAATTTCCTAACTTATATGTACCACTGCGATTTAAGTGAAGGCCATCTGAGCGCAGATCCCTATCTCCTACCCACCCATTAGCATCTAGAAATTTCACTCCCAGTTTCCCACATACCCACTCCATAGTCTTATTTAAATATCCAATCACCCTGCAGTCAGTATCCTTCCTACACAGTATTCCACTGATAACAATCTCCGCTTTCTTAAACTTCGCCCATGCTGCATTAACCAGATCCCACACATCCCCAAATATGTTGGTACCAACGTGAAAAACTACCACCTTCTCCTTCCCCTCCTCCTTCTCTTCTACTTTCCTCAGCATCTGCCTCAACCTAATTCCTGGATAACGCTCTACCCCTGTTCCCTTTCCTCCACACACTTTCCCCACGTGTCTAACGATGTAATCCCCCATGACGAGAGCCTCAACTTTTTCCACCTCCTTTGATTCTCTCCCCTCCTGGTCAGCCCCATCTTTCCTGATAGCTGCAGAAGCTACTTCCTCCTCCCTTTTCTCCCTCCTATGACCCTGTTCCATCTGTCTGTTCCTATCCTCTACTCTACATTTTCCTTTCCTACCTTTTCCCTTCCTCCTACTTCCACACATCTCAGCAACAGTTCACTGTCCCTCATCTTCCCTCTTTTGTTTTACCTGGAGTGGCTCGTACCGATTTCTTACAGACACCTGTCCTGAGTTCTGAATCTCCTTCCCCTTAGAACATTAGCCCACCTGTCGTCTACAGTTTCCCACTTTCCTTCTCCTCTCTCTTGTACACCTACTGTAACATGTAGATTGTTTGAGGGAGTCCTACGTTCCTTCCTGTCTTCTGTGAGAATCCTAATTATCTCCCTCAAACTCTCTAACTCCTCCCTCATACCCCTCAATGCCTCGCCACACCCACAGTTCGTACACTTGCACTCTTTACCATTGTTTACGGAAAAAATGAAAAGAAAAGGAAAAATAAAATAACTTGATTTGTGCAAAAAAATATTGTCTAGGATAGTACTCAGAGATCACACGGCAATTAAGTAATTAATATAGTACTACACCACAATACCACTTAGTCATATTCTATGTTTATCCTACAACACCCTAACAGATAAAAACTACTGTTAGTTACTGAATGCCGAAAAGAATACACAAAAATTACACAATTCTATACTGCAGTTAAGCCTCTCCTAATTACAACAACAGAATTTTAGTAAGAGAGTTTCTACAGATACCTCTACTATACTACACAATAATTGTTACTATAATAAAATAAGCACGCCTATTTCTAATAAGATATTACTCGTATACTACTGTACGGTACACTACAATAATTTTAAACTACGTTCAGACGTATCCTAATTACAATACCGGTACCGTATGTCACTACTAAGCACAAACAGAAATTGAAACTGCAAGTTTGATATTTGCACGAACTACTGTTCTCTACCAACAAAGCTAAATGCTTAGGCAGATTATTATTAGTACTATGCTCTAATAGATGCACACACAAAGATACACACGAATATAGCAGGTAAAATAATGTACTATCTAAATATACCGTATCTGTACTACAATTCTAAACTGAAATGTGGTTATATGAATTTGACCGCTGGTGGATTATTATTATTTTCCCTACTATGCGGGACGGAGTATGTAAGTGTCCTTAAATGCCGAAAAATAATACAATAATTTCTGTCAAAACTAATCCGGTGGCTTGAACTGCAATATTATTACGATAGACCGTATAGGAATTTAATTATTAACTTTTAATCGATGTATGAACGAAGGTGCAGAGTACAGTACAACGTATGCCGGGACCTTAGGCTACAAATTATAGGTATAAAATAATCGGCTGATTTTGTATTTGTTTACACAACTATCATGTGCATGTAGCCCATACTCTTTGATCTCGTCGGAATGTACGTTATCAATAATCGTCAACAATCAAAAAAATGTTAAGTACCGTATTTATCCAGTGAAATTACCGTGTAATCTCTTTAACTTTTTTAAAATCGAAGTTTACAGGCGTATCGTGTTTTTTAATTTAGTAAATTATTTCCTTCGCGATAGTTTGAACGGATATCTACACGAAATACCGAAGAAGTAGCGGCGGAAGTTACGGTACTATTCCTTACGATAAGCTGCCTTTGTAAGTATTATACCAACTTGACTTGACTTACTTGACTTAATTCCTGTTGTTCCTTATGGAACATAGGGCATCAACAAAGCATCTCCATCTGATCCTGTTGCCAGCCAACCTCTTCACCTCTCTCCAGGTCTTGCCTTCTTCCATTGCCTCCATGTGTACAGATCTTCGCCACGATTGTTTGGGCCTTCCTCTCCTCTTTTTACCCTGCGGGTTCCAAACCAGTGTCTCTCTCTCAATAGCTTCATTCCCTTTCCTCAACGTATGCCCTATCCTTTTCCGCCTCTTTATCTGTTTGGCCATCTCGGTTTCACCCGTCCTTCTCCATAGTTCATGATTGGAGATTACTTCCGGCCAGTAGATGTTTAGAATTTTCGTTAAACAGCAGTTGACAAAGGTCTGCAACTTGGAGGTAATCACTTTAGTCACTTTCCAGGTCTCTGACCCATATTGTAGAACATCTATATCATCTGATGGCCAAGCAGGCATCAATCTTTGGTAATGAGACAAAGTCTGTCATAGTGCATTGGCACTGCTGGTGGCTACAATTAGCCTACGCAGTGGCCTCCACGGTATGCACTAGCCATGCGTCTTGGTGGGTGTGCTAGGTACCAACTGATGAGCCCAGCCTAGCACATGGGGGCGAAACGCTGGCAACCAGGAATGAGTTAGCTGGAAAATTTATAATGCCCAATAATGGACCATTTATATTGGTATTATAAATTTACTCATTCGGAACAATTGTTTCAGGTTCCCTATGGGAATCAACATCTATATCATCTGATGGCCAAGCAGGCATCAATCTTTGGTAATGAGACAAAGTCTGTCATAGTGCATTGGCACTTCCGGTGGCTACAATTAGCCTACGCAGTGGCCTCCACGGTATGCACTAGCCATGCGTCTTGGTGGGTGTGCTAGGTACCAACTGATGAGCCCAGCCTAGCACATGGGGCGAAACGCTGGCAACCAGGAATGAGTTAGCTGGAAAATTTATAATGCCCAATAATGGACCATTTATATTGGTATTATAAATTTACTCATTCGGAACAATTGTTTCAGGTTCCCTATGGGAATCAACATCTATATCATCTGATGGCCAAGCAGGCATCAATCTTTGGTAATGAGACAAAGTCTGTCATAGTGCATTGGCACTTCCGGTGGCTACAATTAACCTACGCAGTGGCCTCCACGGTATACACTAGCCATGCGTCTTGGTGGGTGTGCTAGGTACCAACTGATGAGCCCAGCCTAGCACATGGGGCGAAACGCTGGCAACCAGGAATGAGTTAGCTGGAAAATTTATAATGTCCACTAATGGACCATTTATATTGGTATTATAAATTTACTCATTCGGAACAATTGTTTCAGGTTCCCTTTGGGAATCAACATCTATATTGTAGAACAGCCTTGACATTACTTCGGAAAATGCGAAGTTTGGTCCTGATAGATATTTTGTTATTCTTCCATACCGGATAGAGCCGAACAAAGGCACTATTTGCTTTTTGTATACGTTGAGAAACATCCTGTACTGCTCCACCACCTTTGGTGACTACACTGCCCAATTAGGTGAAACTATCCACATCCTCTATAGGTTCAACACTGAAGACAAATGTGTCTAGTTTTTTGGTGTTCATCCTTAGGGCCTTGGTCTTCTTTGAGTTGATCGTTAGTCCCACCTTTTTTTCCTTTTACCAAGTTTTCAATCTTTGATTGCATTTCACCATGTGCCTCAGACAGGAGACACACATCATCAGCGAAGTCTAGGTCTTCTAACTTATTAGCCAATCCCTACTGCATACCAGGTTTCTCACTTCTCGTTACATTCCGCATTATCGCATCAATCACCACCAGGAACATGGTTGGCGAGAGGATACAACCTTGACGTACTCCTGAACGTACAGATATAGGCTCAGACACACGGCCCTCATGAATGAATCTGCGGCCCGGTTTCTTCAACGAATGTTAAGTGTTAACTCTGCTGTTAAGGAGACTTAACACATAATTCAACAAAATGGTCGTCTCATCAAGGATTGTTAACTCTAACAAATTGTTAATACTTGTGTTAAATTAACCTGGCAGCAGCCCTGTGTTAAACCTCTTAACAACTGCAAAAATTTCAAAATGGAGGCATGTAGAAGGCGTAAGTTTGAAGCTTTACTGCTGTATGAAGACTTTTATAAACTGAAGAAGGCAAAGTACGAGCCATACTAAGAAATAACTACTTTCTAGTGTTGTCAGAACATATATTTCTAATTACCAAAGCCATAATGAACAAATACTAGACGACATTGAAAATAGGTTGGTTTCCAACAGTGAGGACAAATATCATGGAGCAGGATCCGCTTCGGACCTCATGGAGGTGTTAAGAACACTAAAATGCAAACACATTTTACTCAAACTTGTCATGTCTGCAACCTATGAATTTATGAATCTCCCGATTGTAATGCAACACCTATATACTTGAAAAGATGCATGCTCGACAAGTGAGCCAGTGGTCGAGTGGTTATCGTGCTTGTCTGCGAGCAGCACGAGTTGAGTACGAGTCACGCCATAGACATACATTTTTATACATATTAAATTATTATTTCAGGGAATGTGAAGGTAAAATGCGAATAAATAGAATAATCAAATTGCACTGGAACTTTATTTTCTACCTCAAATTAATGTATATATATTGTACCGGGAACGCCGCTACGAGAGAAGTCTGAAGTATATTTGTTGAACTTCGCGCGAGGTGGAAGGTAGGCAGCCCGCCGAACGCAGTGACGTACCAGGCGAGTGACGTGACCGCCGTAAGCCAGCTATACGCGACCATATATGGTAATGTTCCAGCTTACCCTCAAAAGTACATTTTGCGCTACTTTATCGCTATTTCGACACTGCCATCTTAAGAACCATTACAATGGACGTAATCTGTCAAGATTTCAAGAAAATCCACCGAGTATTATAGGAGTTATAAGGGTAGATAATACCCGGGTTCTAGACACTTCCACGCGAACGGGTATAAAAGGAGGACCACCCGACCTACGAATTCAGTATCTGTCACTCCGCCGTCTCTGTGACACGGGTGACAGGAGGAGTATTGTGTGTGTCGAACTTCTAGTTGACATTCTTCGAAATCCAAGTATTGGAACTTCGGTATTTTCTGTAAGTGTTGTGTCGGGACTTTATCATATTCTTGAAGTGCCTGATTGGGACTTTGTTATTTTCTGCGAGCATCGTGTTGGAACTTTGTCATATTGACACATTGGAACTTTGTTATTTTTCGTGTGTCGTGATTGGACTTTGATATTTTCTTAAAGTGCCATATAGGAACTTCGTTATTTTTCCGATGCGTCTCACTGGAACTTAGTTATTTTCGCCAAGTGTCGCGGTAAGACTTTATTATTTTCTTAAGGTGACATACTGGAACATTGTCATCGGAGCTTTATTTTCTTCGAGTGTCGTGTTGGGACTTTAATATTTTGACACATCGGAACTTTATTTTCTTCGAGTGTCGTGACTTTAATATTTTGACACATCGGAACTTTATTTTCTTCGAGTGTCGTGTTGGGACTTGAATATATTTGACACATTGGGACTTAGTTATTCGACGACGATTGAAAGGACTTTGAATTTTCACGAGTGTTGTGTACCACATGGAACTTACGTTTCGAACTTATTCGAACTTTTATTTTGTGAATCAATTTCTGGAACATTGAAATTTTCTGAGCGTGTAGGATGAACTTGTGCCCTACCAACATAAACTTTCGTGTGAACGATGTGACTTGTTTTCCCAAGTGCCTCATTGAATTTACGTCTTGTAAAGACTGTGAAACTAGGGGACGTTCAACATTACGTTTAATTGTGAAATACGCAATACTTTCCAAGTGCTGCACTGGGACTTGTGTTTTGATTCTTATCCTCATTAAAGACTGTGACAATTCAGAATACGCATGTCGCGTTCCCAGAAAGCCTAGAACTTTCCAGTAGTTTGAGTGAATCCATAATTTATGAAGTCAGACTTTTTCTTTCAAATATCATTTTCTTTAATGGCTATTCACTTCGCCTATTGACAGAACAAGACAGTTTCCGAGTGCTATTTATTCAGTTCATTGCCAATGTGTTTTAAATCTTCAGAAACTATGCACTAAGAACTGTGGTGACTATAATCCTCTAGAACCTTCCAATTTACAGTAAGCTTGCATTATGAACTTGCATTTCTACCGGTACAAAGTCAAAATCATCTTGTCCTTCGAGTGATTATTCCAGAACGTTTTGATTTAATATCTAGAGTGCAGTAACCATAATTAAGAGGTCATATCTGTCCAGACAGTGCCATGAATGTGTGGAGTGCCGTGCAGAAAACTCAAGTGTGAATTACGTCTCAAATCGAACACAGGAACGTGTGTCAATCTTCGAGACATTCCAGAACGTCGAGACATTCCAGAACATCGAGACATTCCAGAACCTCGAGACATTCCAGAACTCCTCATCCGAGCAGGTGTGGTCCCTGCCCAGGCGATGTCCGGCGCCATCCCAGGACTCGGAGGTACCAACCAGCCACGACACTTCCATGCTGCTGTACGAAGGTGATATGAACTTGCTTTTGATGATCAATAAACTCAATTTATCAAAAGAATATCTAAAATTGATAACTATAACCCTCTTTGTACCAACTCCAATGATAAAGCCACTCCCTAGGATAAGATCCATGCTCGTTAATTTAATATCAAGCGCCTTAAAGATATGAACACTTGTTACGGGTACAATATAGATCCAGCAGTAACTGTGAGAACGTTTAGGCCTATATTAATTTCAGGTAGAAAATAAACTCTACTGCAATTTTTATCTTGACGTCTCTCACATATTCATTTAATCGTCTTCTTCTTCTTCTTTATCATCATCTGTTTTTCCTCCAGGGTCAGTTTTCCCTCGGACTCAGCGAGGGATACCACCTCTACGGCCTTAAGGGCAATGTCCTGGAACTTCAGACCCTGGGTCGGGGATACAACTGGGAGGATGACCAGTACCTCGTCCAGGCGGCCTCACCTGCTATGCTGAACAGGGGCCTTGCTGGGGTATGGGAAGATTGGAAGGGATAGACAAGGATGAGGAAAGGAAGCGGCCGTGGCCTTAAGTTAGGAGGAGAAGTGTGAAACCGCGGAAAACCACTTCCAGGATGGCTGAGGTGGGAATCTAACCCACCTCTAATCAGTTGACCTCCCGAGGCTGAGTGGACCCCGCGGACCTGACAAGTTTAAGTAAAATTTGTTCGCCTTTTAGTGTCCTACCACCTCCACTTTGTCCGAAGCGGATTCTGTGTAATGACACCTGACCTCTTTTATTCGAAAACGAAAGTGTGTTGACTTAAACCCTTATACACGAGTTGCCGTTGAGTGTCTCCCCACAGGTACATTGAAGTTCGGTGAAATCGGTTGACCGCAGGGTCTGGCCTCTGCTTGTTAGATATTATGCTTGAGACACTTTTCGTGTAATTGTAGGCTACTATGTTCACGAGTGCAAGAAAAAGTGTGTAGAATCCTGCAAAGAATCCCTGCTGCCACTGCAGCATTAACAAGGCATTACATTATTTTTCCCGCAATAAAATAATGCCAGAAAACCATGCAAAACACATCAATGATTACATTTTCCCGGTGATAAGAATATAAAAATAGGCTATATCGAATGATGTGATATAACAGTCCGTTCTTTCATTTTTTAAAGCACATTCGCATAATTTTAAATTAAAATTAAATGAAATAAAAACTCGCATTCATCATAACGCTTCTGTTCCCCTTACTTAACATGTTTACGTCTTACCGGTCTCCGCTAACCATAACCTATAATAATCTCAACCATGTGTCTGTGTGACAAAATACTATTTCAACACAGCACTATAGCTCTTTATATAAAGAAACAAAAGACGCTCACTGCCAAACACGTTCAGAAATCTCACTGAAATGTGCTAATTTGTCTTTAACAATTGTTTGTTAACAAATGTTGGAAATGTGTTCGTGATATAGGGCAGTTTAAAACAAAGTGTTAAATTAATAACAAATGTTAGTTAACATTTGTTATGTAAAATTTAACATACAGTTGAAGAAACCGGGCCTGCATGTATAATCACGGTATGTTTCCTGAATGAGGTTGGTAATTTGTGATGGCACTCCATACCGCTTCACTTCCTTCCACATAACTTCTCTGTTGATCGAATCAAAAACTTTTTCGAGGTCGATGAACACTGCATAGAGGCGAGGTGACCACTCAGCATACTGCTCCAAAAATTATCCTCAAGATGTTTATTTGGTCTACACACGAGCGATTCGATCGAAAGCCTGCCTGTTCCCGTCGGAACCTCAAGTTGATATACTCCTTAATTCTGTTCAACAGAACCCTGGTGAAGACTTTGCTATGGAGTGAATGAAGCGAAATGCCCCTCCAGTTGTTACAGTTTGACGTATCGCCCTTCTTTGGCAACTTCACCAGCAACCCACATTTCCAATCTGTCGGCATTTCTCCATTAACCCATATCTTCTCAAATAGCGGCTGCAACATATTGGCAGTGGTATCCATATCAACCTTCATGACCTCTGCTGGAATATTGTCAACACCTGCTGCCTTACCAATATGCAACTCTCTCAATGCCCGCTTGATTTCCTCCACTATTGGAATGCAGACTTTAATCCTTGGGTCAGGCTGGGTTTCTACCTATTCTTATTCTTCTTCACCTTCTCCTGCGTCTACGTGCTCCTCCAAGGTGTGGTTTAACACCGCTGAGAAATGTTCCTGCCATCGCTTCAGTTGATCCTCGGAGTTTGTTAGGAGGACGCCATCTTTGTTTCTGACTGGACGGTTTTTCTGCATCTGCATCCTTGCCAGAACTCTGGTGATGGTATAGAGTTCTCTAAGATTTCCCTTTCTGGCTGCCTCATCTGCTTGTTGAGATAGGTCATCTATTCATTTCCTTTGATTTCTCCTCACACTTCTCTTTACTTCACCGAGCTCGATAGCTGCAGTCGCTTAAGTGCGGCCAGTATCCAGTAATCGGGAGATAGTGGGTTCGAGCCCCACTGTCGGCAGCCCTGAAGATGGTTTTCCGTGGTTTCCCATTTTCACACCAGGCAAATGCCGGGGCTGTACCTTAATTAAGGCCACGGCCGCTTCCTTCCACTTCCTAGGCCTTTCCTCTCCCCTCGTCGCCATAAGACATATCTGTGTCGGTGCGACGTAAAGCAAATAGCAAACAAATCTCTTTACTTCCTTATCCTTCGCAGCAATGCTGCCTTCCTTGCTCGTGTCTAACATGCATTCATTACTTCCTTTATCTCTTCCCTTTGACTGATAATATCCCGTGTCTGGTGAGGCATCCAGTCTTTTTTCCTCCTGTCCTTAAAACCCAGGATATTTTCACTTACTTCCGTAAATACAGATCTAGTATTCACCCATTTTTCCTCAATAGTTTCATCCTCCACCTCAGTGAGTGCTTGGAATCGATTCTTTAGTTCTATCCTGAAGGCTTCTTTCACATTTCTGTCATCCCTTAGCTTCCCAATATCATATCGCTTCCTTATCTGCTCTATCCTTCTCTGTTGTGCCTGGATCTTCATTCTAAAGTTAGCCACAACAAGATGGTGATCACTACCAATGTCCGCACCTCTCTTGTTTTTCACATCCAACAATGAATTCCTCCACCTTCGTCCAATAGCCACATGATCTATCTGGTTTTCTGTAGTTATGATCCGGTGATACCCATATCACCTCTTGACAGTCTTTATGTGGAAATATAGTACCACCAATAACCAAATCGTGGCTTGCACAGAAGTCCACAAACAGCTGTCCATTCTCATTTCGTTCTTCTAAACCATGCCTTCCCATAAGATGTTCAAGTCCTTCGTTGTCCTGTCCCACTTTTGCATTCAAATCTCCTCCAACTAGGAAGATATCCTTCCTTTTCTGTTTCTTAACCGTTCTATTAAGATGTCCATAGAACGCCTGTTTGTCTTCCTCCTCCGCCGACTCCGTAGGTGCATAGCATATTATCAACACAGTGTTTCTAATAGTGGTCATAAAACGTGCCACTATTATCCTTTCCGTCACTGGGTACCATTCCATAAGGCTCCTCTTGGCCTCCTTATCCATTAATATACCCACACCTCCATAACTCGCTCCGTCACCCTCTGGTCTTCCAGAGTGTACAAGTGTAGCTCCATCGTGGGTTGCCAGTTCTCCAAACTCACTCCATCTTACCTCACTCAAATCTAGGATGTTCAGACCATAACTCCTCATACATGCCACTGCCTGTCGTAGCCTTCCACTTTCTCGCAGAGTCCGCACATTCCATAGCCCAATTTTCGTTAGCCTTTTCAAGCCAAAGGTCGTCATCCATGGATCAGTCCGGTTTCTCATTGTTGATGTTTCTGTAATAAGTCAATTTAAGGTTGAGAGAGTTAGTGGCCCACAGCACCCGAGCTTGGTGGGGGGGGGGGCTGCCACCTACGCCTCCAAGCCTGCTGTTTTCTGTTGGGGTAGTCTCCCTTAGCCTTTGAAGATCCCTCTTCACCACAAGGCAGTGGTTTTCTTCTTCATTTTACGCCAAGAGGAAGTGTTGCCTCCTCCGCCAACTTTGCCGTACCAAAGATCTCCTTCTCCGCCTCAGTTGCCGTTAAGGACTTCACCAGGGCCCCGTTAGCCGTTACTTTTCAGGGTTCCTGTAAGGCCTTCATAGCTACCGTAGCGGTCCTGGGGCACACAAGGTACCCGCTGTACTTCACCCTTACAGGCTATCCCCTACTTCGTACCGTTGCCCGTCCCCCACGACGAGGGCGAGGGGTTGGACTTATGGGGGACATTATACCAACGAACCTGAGGATATTTACAAATATTTTTAAAGTTTATTATTACCTAATGTATTTCCTAAACCTAAATTCGAAACAAGGCACACCTAGCTAGCCTACTTAACCTAGAAAACGTAATTTGCTGAAGACCAACTGAATTACTTGTTATAAAATTAAAATAAATATCACTACTCCCAATTTCTACCAACAAGCACTAAACACCACTATATAAATAGCATTAAATGAATCACAAACACACAAAATTAAGCTATTTCAATAGGTTTTAACTACTTTATCACTACAATAATGCAAGAGCTCTCTCAACAGCCAACTGTTCACAAGCGCATCCAACAATGGCATCTCTATTGTAGTAAATTGTAGTAAACAACGTTGTTAAGCCCAGTTTGGTGATTTATTGAGCTCTCAAGCATTCAGATTGCGTTGTGTCCTTATTAATAGCATATTCCTTGTCATTGCCGATATCTGGTGAATATTTACATCTCCTATTTTCAGGATACTCAACTTATTACCAGAAGCGCCGATTGCGCGACTTCCCCCCACACTTTTGGGAGAAAAAATACGCTTTTATCCGGTTTTAGCCAGCTGAAACTGGGAATTATAGGAATTATTTAAACAACAAATTTGTACAAGTCCTGTTATCTTATCAGCTAAATCTTTCATGTATTTTCTTTAATTATTAAAAAAAGTAATGAGGTAGCTGGAGTATTGATTGGTCGGTCGGTCGGTTGGCAAGTGGCGTTTGATGCAGAAAACAGTTTTATGGTGTAACCCAAAAACCCTCCAAAAATAAAAATATTTACAAACATATGCGGTTTTCAAGGGACCCTCCACTGAGTTTTCCATACTGAACAAACACGCAACCTACCTCAACACATATACACATTCTTCATACAAAAGTAAATAAACACACAATAACATCTGAAATTGCAAATCATGCACGAACTCAGAAACACTTGGTGTGAGCGCACAAAAACAGAACTTCTCAATGTTACCAAAGTTATTGAAATAAAACCAGCAACGTCTTAATGCAAAATTACATTTTATGTTGTTACGTTGAAATTTATAATCAAGACATTTTGTAATTAAAGGAAATCAAAGTATCATGTCCTTATTTTGACAACAAATTTTTTTTATAGTTCTTCGATTTACAAATGTGGCTATGGAATAGGCAAGTTATCAGTATTAAAAGACCCGGCGGAAACAGCTGATGGTTTCCTCTACTGTATTTTGTTTTCCCATTTGCTATGAGCGATCCCTTCTTAAATACTATTGTTGAGACAAGAGGGTTCCACCTGCCACGTTCTCATTTCGGTCGAAATCCAATTGTGACCGTGCTGCCCCTCTGTGGTCGAACGAATCACTGTGAAGACCATCTGCAATACTCAGACCTTAATGCTAGATAAAAATGGCCGCCGCATCGGTTTGACGTACTGTATTATCGCAGCATTTTGTTTAAGATCTGTAAGTGCTGTGTTTCCCAGAATGGTGTACAAATTTAATCAAAGCGTGTTTTCTACAATGACAATAATGAAATACTGAATACTTTCTGGAAATAAAACAAAATTTAACTAAATATGGAACTTCGACGTGCATAACCTAGAATACAAGTGCGATGTTTTTGCGCTAATTATGTTAACTGCATTATTATACTGCTTACATTTTTTGATAAATACACAGAGAATACTGGGTGGGCCTATTCATAAAATTAAAAAACAAGTAATTATATACACAAGGGGCCTATCTGATAGATGAACGAAAGAGGTGTTAGTTGCTGAGTTTCGACTGCTTACGCGTTCTCTCTTTCTCACCAAGTTCATGATCAGAGACACTGCCCTTTCTCTTCCCCGCAAGCTTTTTGGCTAATTCTAGTGAGGTGGTGTTCTCATTTATCGCTTTAGTGAAATTGTTAATGAAAATATTGCTTAAAACTTTCACAGTTTTTTTACAAGCACTTTCGCAGGCACACCACATCTGCACAGTTTATCCAGGTGTTTGATGTTCAGTTCAAAAATCTGAATCCCTAATGTTGTAACTGCATCTTGCCGATTACTTAATTTTGTAAATACAGGTTCATATGCACAGCTTATCAAAATTTGATATGTTGCATAGAAATTTGAACACAAGATAATCAAGAAAGGCGAGAGACCTTTCAGTTCCCCTCGACTTAGTTCTGAGAAGCATGAAAAAAGGTCCCTATCACATACCACCTGCATTTCATCATTGGACTGTAACATCACCCGACACTCATCACAATTTCCATGTTTATTTAATTTCTCAAAAACTATCTTGCTAGTGTAACTTGCAATACATATACGAATTTTCTGCGTTTCAGGAGAGATTTGAACATGCGATATTTCATTTATTGAAGGTTCCATATATTCTAGATTATCAGGTACACTTCCTTTACTACCTTTTTGAACTGTCTTAGTAAAATCGCTAAAGTTCAGTTCTCCATATTTAGCAGACTTGATCTTCAACGCACTTAACACTTTCAGTTTCTCTTCAGATTCCAGAACCTGTTCCATAGACACATCAAGGCTACAGCCTCTTAATCGTCTGTAGGCACCACACCTTGCTTCAAAATAGTCTGTTTGTAATTTAGCAGTCAGAATGTGGCCCAATTATATGTAACAAACAGATATTTGCATATTTCGACCAGTGAACTAAATGTATTGGTCATAGCAATGTGTGTGTGTGTCATTACTCAGTTTTCCTTGTATACCGGTACCAGTATCTGATAAGTGCCAGATATCTAAGTATGTCTTTAAATTTTGAAGAAACACAAGTTTTGAATCATTAGCCCCGCACATTTGAGTAGCGTCAACATTTTTAATGTAGTTCCCTTTCGCAGGGTGCTTTACATGGCAAATTGTCCACCACTTCGTGAATAGTGTAAAAAATAGGATAGTGCCATCATTAATGTCAACACCTTGTTTCTTCCCTGTTTCAAGGGCGACTATATTCTTAGAATTAAAAATATTGACAGCTAACGAGATATTTTGACGCTCTATAGAAGTAGGATATAAAGCTTTGCTTTACAACATAGGTGCAAGTTTCAACAACATACTCTTTTCTGGAGGAAATAAAACTTTCAGATCAGAAAATCTAGTTTGAACTGGTGTATATTCACACTTAGTGGTCTTGCCATCCTCAGTATTTGAAATACTATCGAATACAGGGAAAACTTTTCCACATTGGGCATAATAAATATTTCCTTACATTTGTTCAACTAATTGTTACGAATACATTTAAGAATGTGCACATTGTCGAACAGAAGAAAAATTGGCTTTGAAGGGCTAGCTGGATTTGGTATGCAGCCTTTGAGACTACCACCACACAAGAGTTCAAATATCTTTCTATTTACATTGTTGTTGTCAGAAATTAAACTAACAATATGAAAGCTAAGTTCATTCATTACATTCAGTACTTTTATTGTAAGGTTATATAATGTGTCAGCTTGCAGACCTTTTACAGGAAAAAGACCAATTACGTCATGTTTTGAGAATGCAAAGATGAAGACATGAAAAATTGCATATACACCTTTGTCTGCCAAACACAATACCATTCCTCGCTTATATGCTACTTTAGAATTAAGATACATTTCATGTAACACAACTGATACCACTTTATCATTATTCTTAAGAAATTTACATTTCTCTTTCAAAAGTGCTTATGTGAAGCTCCTACGCCTGGCCTAATGGGGCCAATTTTACCTAAGAATTGTATAAGGTAAACATGATGTGGCAAATTAAAAACATTTGTCTGACTTATGGACTGATATGCACCAGGAAATGAGTAGCACATTGTTGCAGCACTAATCAGGAGTTCTTGGGGGAATATCTGACATATTTCATTAGAGAGAGCTCCAACTGTTCGAGAGAGATTTTTATTTTAATACATTTTTCTGTATCAAAACTACTTAAATATATAGCCTGTTTAAGAAGTTTATTAGCAACATATCCTTTCATCAGTTTCAATTCGTTCATCATTAAAACTCTGAAGATGACTCACAAGATAGTCGAATTTTGACCATCTATTTCACTTTAGATCATCTTGGCCTTCTGACTCTAGTATCCACTGGAAGTTTTCTGGAGGCACTTACATAGTTTTGTAAAACGCTTTAACATTCAAACAACTGGTAGGTAACCTTAAAACTTGCTGTAAGTGATGGAATTTCGATAGATCGTTCATATTTTAATAAAAAGAACACAGTCTTCACTGACTTATGAAATGAACGGTTTTGTGTCTTTTTTTATAACTTCACTCCTAAAGTCATCAAAACTAGAAATCTTATCTTGTTCATACCAGTTGCTGAAATCTTGTTCATCTCTAATTAACAGGCGTTCTGAATGAGCCGCTTGGTCTTTCCTATCTTTAGGGGCCTTAACAGTGTGGTAGGAGAGTTGATTGGGAATAATATTGGGGTAGGCATCATCTCTGAGTTTCGGCTTCTTCCGGGAAACAATCAATAGTTCACCTCCAACTACAGGAAAAACGTCCTCTCTAATTATAAATGTATCTCCAAAATGTATAATACACACTAGTGAATTATCTGTCACTACAAAATTACCACGATGTATACATTTGATCCATGTCTCTCGTAGCACTTTATCCTTAGGGAATCTAAATGCTGAAGTGTCTGTAGCAGCGTAAATGGATTTGCATTCAGGCACACAGCACGAAGGACCCATTCTAATATGTCATACCACACTTGTTTTAAAACGTAGATAAACTAAATTTAAGCACAGAACTGTAATAACCAGACTTAATGCAGCTCGAGGCAAGAACTACACTAGTGTTTCGCACATGTTTACAACCAATCGTGGCGCCATTTTGACTAGTATCGATAGTTGTGTTAGGGTCTGTGTATTGTGGATGGTCTTGTCTTGATGGTTGTTTCCACAGCACATCGGAAAAATTGGGCACGCATGCGCAAAAGGCAGAGTTCCAGCTTTCTGACAAAAAGCTTAGACATTCTCGCTGAGCTGTGATCTGCACAGCACCTGGCGTGGAGCGCACGACTAGTTACCTGGTTGTGAGGGGAGCTGAATACTGTCTTATTCTTCGGCTGACGTCTTTTCCAATGCCCTGTATTTGATTGTAGATAATATTTTTAAAGTAATTTATTTTTCAAATAGACAATGTGCTGCAGCGCTTCAGCACATAAGGTACGGCCGCCCCTGCTTTTGACCTCAAATTGGCAGGTTCAATCCTAGCTCAGTCCGGTGGTATTTGAAGGTGCTCAAATACGTCAGCCTCCTGTCGATAGATTTAATTCTGTGGAACAATATTCCGGCACCTCGGCGTCTCTGAAAACCGTCAAGAATTAGTTAGTGGAATGTAAAGGCAATAACGTTATTATTATTATTATTATTATTATTATTATTATTATTATTATTATTATTATTATTATTATTATTATTATTATTATTATTATTATTATTATTTTACCAAGGTTATGAGCACTGATGTACGATTCATCCGCTTTCCACACGCATTCGTCAGTCTGGCAGTCTATTTAGTGTTTGTTAGTTTCTTAGTATGTAGTCAAATACTAAATTATTTTTAATTGTACCTATATTCACGTCGTACTTCTCTTTAATTCTAATACAGTGTGTTCCTTTGGTGAAAGTTTTATTGCATAGTACGGTATTCAGTCAAAATGTCTAAAAGCTGTTATTACGCACTTAAGTTGGTAAACTGTCAACTTTTACCTCTCTGCCGAAATTCGCTCAGAGGACATTAAAACTTACCATTTTATAGTTTTTTTTAAAGTTTTTACACCCGACCCGCTGACGGCTGTATCCCGCAAACCCGTGTAATTTTTGTTGTCTGTACATTTTTACGACCCACCCGCCACTTCTAATTCCCAATCGCCGCTACTGTATACTACCGATAGTCAACTAGCGAGAGAGTGGATTTGAGCCTGGGAAACGCTTCTGTAGAGCTTAGTAATAAATCGAAAATTGGTATGTTGGCCAGAATTTTTTTACAGTTAATCGCCATTTAATTTTATAAACAATTATACATAATTATGCGATTCGAAGTTTCCTTATCCCGAGAGATTGTACATATCAACAACGTAAGAACTGCCATGTTTTGCAAAAGTGTACATTGGGCGGGCGGGCAAGGCCGTTGGCTTCAAGCGATAGTCACAGAGAGAATTGTAGTGAGCAGCTCCCTTCGACATACATTGCTTACATTTAAGCACCTAGCAGTCAAGCTAATTTTCGCATAATCATGTAACATGAAATATCGGTTCTGAAACATATTATTTTAATATGCTGGCATAGGTTATAAGTTTGTAGCTTATGCAGGAGCGAAATTAAACAGAACACCTAGTGCCATAAGAAATACATTGGTTACATTTAAGCCTCTAGCAGTCGAACAAATTATCGGATACACATGTAACTTGAAATTTCGGTTCGGAAATATACTATTTGAATCTGTTGGCATGGGTTATAAGCATGTAGCTCATGCGGAAAGTGAAATAAACAGTTCGTGTAGCGCTATACGGAATACATTGCTTGCATTTAAGCCCCTAGCAGTCGAACAAATTATCGCATAAACATGTAACATGAAATGTCGGTTCGGAAACATATTATTTCAGTCTGATGGCATAGGTTGTAAGCTTGTAGCTCATGCAGGAGCCTTCTATCGCGGAGCTAAAATCTGTTACATTTGTACAACGTAGATTTTGGCATGGTATGGGCTCTTACCTACTGACGATGTTCCCATTTACATTACAATCAAGAAATGGGACGGGCGCCTTCGGGAATCTGAAAGCTTGCTATCAATGCAGGGCCACCACGCTAAGCATAGATTTCCAGAGGTTACTGTCGAATTAATCCGCGAGTTTTTCAAGCGGAGCCCCCGTAATTCAATGCGACAAGCAAGTAGGCAGTTACATTTACCTCGTTCGACAATACATGATGTCGTCCATAATGGGTTCCGCCTACGGGCGTAGAAAGTGCGGCTTCGTCGCAAAATCAAACCTCAGGTCCTGTCGCGACGGAAGGCATTCGCGGAGACTATTCTGACAAAAATGGATGTGAATGAGGCATTCTTCGATTCGGTTCTGTTTATCGCACGAGGCTACATTCCGTACTTCCAACACGGTAAACAAGCACAATTGCTGCATATTGGGAACTGACCACCCCCCCCCCTGCACGTGGTGATAGAGTACGAACGGGACTCTCCGAAAGTGAATGCGTAATGTGAATATTTTAAGGACAGGGTTGTAGGCCCATTCTTCTTCGCGGATCCTACAGTTAATGGAACACGTTACGTAGATATGTTGGAGCTGAATGTTGTGCCACAACTTCCTCGTGACGTGATCTTTCAGAAAGATGGTGTACTATTTCATTGTGCGGTACTTGTGAGGGACATCTTTAATCGTGAGTTCCCAGATCGCTGGATTGGGAGTGGTAATCCATCAATAGCTTATCCCTGGGCCTCTCAAAGGCCCAAAATCTCACGCGTGCAAACTGAGGCGCAGAGTTCCTGTGCACAGTGCGTCGGTCCCACTCGGCTTGGCTCGGACCAACGCTTCGCATCTGGGCTACTCGGCTAGGCTCGGCTCAACTCGGCTGGGACCAGCGCTTCTTCTCTGGCCTACTCGGCTAAGCTCGGCTCAACTCGACTCGGCTTTGGAGCGCTACGGAGCAAGTGAGGAAGAGGGAGGCAGGCGGAGCGAACGATACAGGCGTGGGGAAAGAGAGAGAGACTGCGCTACTGCTCCAAATCGCAGAGTGGGGGTCTAACTCTGGTCAACCAAGTGAAGTCATCTTTTGCACCGGCACAGTGCAATGCACTGTTGCATGCACCCTGAGAGGCCTGCCACTTAGCCCCCTAGAAGCCCCGACATTACGCCACTTTAATTTTTCTGTGGGGATTTGTCGAGAATCAATTGTACCAGACGCCAGTTCGTAATCATCAGATCTGCGCCATGGCATTCGTGCAGCATTCGCAAATGTTACGCCTTCAATACTGCAGGACACTTGGGGAGAAGTGGAATACAGGTTAGATGTCTGTCGCACTACTAATGGCGCGCATATCGAGGTGTATTAGGTGTATAAAACACATGTTGGGTTATCCTGTTTGTAGAAACAAACCGCCAATATATACCTCAACTAGTTCTCAAGTTATTAAATTTTATATTATTATACCTTTAACCCGGACACCCCGTACACTACACTTTTAATGTTCTGGGACGGAACAAGCAAGTTTTACAGCTTCCAGTGCATTCGAGTAACCTCGTGTCCATTCGGGCTGGTTGCCACCTGTAAGAATCTCAGTCCACGCCTCAAGCATTGCCAGACAGAAGCAAGAGAAAGAACCCAAAGCAAAAACATAATTCAATTTTGTATAGCGATGAGTACGCAAATTATACCTTATTTCGTTTTTGAAACATGCAAAATTAAATATATTGCCAGTTGGAAGCAACGTGTTCCGCCTGCGTCATGGAGGAACCGCCACTGTTTAACGTGCATTAGAATTTAGAATTTATCAGCTCTCGTATTCTCCGGCGGGTAGAAATCTGCAGCTTGCTGGCCAAGGCCTCAGAGTCACCTTAGCCGCGGTTAACTGGATGACCCTGTATTAGTGTTCATGACAGGCACTGCTCTAACCCATTGAAGTATTGTGAGCTCTTCCCCTGATTTACATTCCCTTTTGACTCTAAATAGACTTGTTCCATTTCTGATCGTGTACGGAAAATTGCCTTATATCCACTGCCACTTCCACTTTCCCAGTCGTAATATATTATTTCGAAGAATTGTTTAGTTACAGTATCAAACATTCGTACTTTAAGAATAATCCTGATAAGCAGTTTATATGAACGTTTCGCACTGTCAGCCACAACCTATCCATTTTTTTGTCGAATCATTGTTTTCGGAGAGTTTGCTGCTAGGGAATAATTTCGAATATTGACTAAGTATTCTTTATTTATTAATTTTCCTCCAGATCTACGGTATTTACTACCATTATTGACCCGTTAATGGAGAAAACTAATAATACCTAACCTAGACAAGCTCTTATACATACAAACACACACACAAATAAATTCTCATAAAATACTCGGCATCTGCTGACAAATGGCCCGCGGACACCTCCCTCCCGGAGAACCGATAGCCATGTTAGTACAGCAATTAAGTAAACAAATGACAAAAAGGCAAAATTAAAATGGCAAAATTAGATCAAATAAGGCAAACAAAAATGTAATGCGCAACTGATAAAGGTAACATTAAATTGGCAAAATTTAAATGGCAAATTTAAACTGAAATAAGGCAAACTAAAATCAAATGAGCAACTGAAGCTGATCTACTGAACAGCCAGTGATAATAGTGGTCTTCTCTCGCAGCGACCACCGCCCGGCAAGACCGGAGACCGCAAGGTTGCTCGCAGTAACAGGATGGGACCACCAGGCAATGCTCACCGCGTGCATGAATCTGGTGCTGTCCAGACTTACAGTGCTTGCCAGGACTCGCGAAGAAGTTCACGCGACTATGGGTATTATGGACTAATGGGATATTTGAAATAGCTCCTCCCTGCAGTGCAAACCGCTGATTGGAGGTTGGTGCTAACCAGTTAAGTTGGAAAAGTTACGCACCTCCTGGGGTTATGCAACAGAAACCATGTCCCAGATTTGTTTGCCTGAGTAAGCCAGTCTGGCAATACAGTGTCCCTCCTAGCGAACCCTGGCAAGATCAAGTTTACCGCTGAGTGCGCTGACTTTTCTTTTTACACAGGGCAGTCCTCTACCATTTAAATTACTTACTGTCTTCACTACACTTACTCAGTCTGAGCTGTCCTATCTATTTTACCATACATGCACTGTACTACTTAGGGCTCCAGCTTCATACTCAATTGCGCAATAAGAAAGCAATCCAACGTTTCCAAAACTTCAACTAAATACTCTGCGAAACAATATTACTCAAAATTAACCCCCACACTGAAGATTAAATTTACTATACAGACATATACCAACTTAACTATAAACATACCTCCGAGACCCACTTCACCATTACGTTCACTCTACAAACATCTACCACTATGTGCCATCAACACCATCTCATTCACCACCTCCCTCTAACCATAAACATACCACCATTGAATCCAATAAACAAACACATCCACCCTGTACCAACAACCCCACCTCATTCTCAACCTCTTTCTTTCCATTACCATGTAATATTTCGCAATCGTATATACACAGGACACTAGACATTTCACATTCACTTACCTCTACACTTTTCTCCACCCACATCTACCTAATACCACACTTACCGTAACAGTCCTATTACACCACCCCCAAACTCTACATTAAATTACAATTAAACGACTTCTTCACTCTTAGCTTACCGGTACTTACAAATAATGAACATTCAAGACACTGGACATTTCACATACAATTACCTCTTACCAGACATATACCCTTCAAAATCACGATCAAATCTCTATTCACTCTAATACCGTCCTCGTATATCCATTGTAACTGCTATAAAAATTGACCACTCATATTGCAACCAAATACAGCTTGCTGATTTCAACTTACTACAAATTAATTACACCTTACACAACTAACATAAAGACACCACTCTCACTCCTTTTGTTGCCACCCTGCCTTCTGCGACTATTATGTTACTTCCTTCTAAATTGATTAGCTTATTTGAGTTTTGTTACAATTCTCTTCATTTCTCCTTATTCCCCACATATCCCTTAAGATTCTACTCCTCCCTCCGTTCATATACAGCTCTAATCTCTTCATGGTTGCCTCTGACCATTCCTTTTTTCTTTGTGCCTCCGTTTCTTCACTGCATCCACTCTGCTGACTTTCCTTGTCTCTAGCTGTGTCCATATCTGTATCCCTAGACCTTCCTTTTCTCGCCCCATTATCCACTACTCCTTCCTTATCACTGTTTATGAACACGCTTTCACTTATCACCTCTCCTTGCCGTTCTTCGCTCAGCTTACTGCTTCTCTTGGTATTTTCCTTACTGCCTTCCTCGTCTTCTCCAATATTACTGTCTATAACTTGTCTATCTTCCCCACTAATCACTATACTCCTCTCCTTACTTCTTCTTTGTTTATCTTCTCTTCTAGGTCCGTCAATTTATTCACGGTCCAAATTCTACTCCAGCTGCAGTTTGTCACTACTAGTTCCTGTCACCTGATAATTGCTCTCAATCCTTGGTGTCTAGCTCCTATCATATGTTTCTTGAGAATTTTTGCATTCCTGATCTCTGCGCTCCCCACGTCCGTCTTAATCCATATTTTCTCTCTCTGGATGTTGCCCGCATTTCCAATCACAATATCGGCCATCAACGTGGAAAGCAGTTCAACTTTAATGGGCCTGTTACCTCTAACTGTCAGTATCTCTGCACATCGTCTATGTCAACTTCGCTAAAACTGATTTTCATTTTCCCCTGAATTAAGTCCACCACTTTATAAATTGTGAGCACCTTGTCCTCCCTCTTCTTCTCAGGCACACCATATATAAATAGGCAATTATTCCTGTGATTTTGAATACTGGCCTTTTCTCGCTTTTGCTTTGAGTTTCAGCGTTTCCTCTTCTAATCGTCCTATTTTCTCCCTTAATGCTGCAACTTCTTCGTCATTTTTCCTCACTTGGGATGTTGTGTCGTCTTCCCTTTCTCGGAACTATTTCTTTATTTTGTCGAACTCCCTCGTTTGCTCTTGTATCGTATTTTTGAGTTGCTCGAAGGGGCAGACTTCTTCAACCACCTGTTTTACTACCCTTGTGATTGCTTCCAAGTCTTTCCAACTCATGTTTCTACTGGAAGTCGTACCGGGGTTCAGTTCAACTCCCCCAATCCATAGCAATACTATAATCACCGCCGCTGTCAGTATCAACTCTCATTTCATTCCCATTTCCATCTACACCCTCATGGTTTCACTTCTTCTTTCTTCTTTCTTCCCTGCCATCTTCCTATGTTCGCCCTGTATTGCTCCACACCAATCATTATCTATAAATTCTTCACTTCTTTCCTGCACTTTACTCCTGCGCTTCCCTCTCGCTCTACTGGGACCCACCACTCAACACGTCCACGCTCGTCAGGGGCTTAGGCTTTACTGAGTATTGATTAAGTATCACGCACTATATTCCGAATTTTCGTTCTTAATTTATAACTGCCATAGCGTGCTACCGTAATGCATTCTCATGAAAGAGCTGGATATTGGTACTCGTAATAATGACCTGATTAATATTTGCACTGTATTACTGTTTTCAATTAATAATGAATCTTATTCTCTTGGAATTTAGCAAACGAAATCTTTCTTCCTAAATTATGCACGGTAGGACATATGCTATAACAAAATATTTCTGTGTATTGGTAAACTCAAACTGTGTTACATTTATTTTTTTACAATTTGCTTTACGTCGCAACGACACAGATAAGTCTTATGGAGACGATGGGATAGGAAAGGCCTAGGAGTGGGAAGGAAGCGAGCGTGGCCTTAATTAAAGTACAGACCCAGCATTTGCTTGGTGTGAAATTGGGAAACCAGGGAAAACCATCTCCAGGGCTGCTGACAGTGGGGTTCAAACCCACTATATCCCGGATACAAGCTCACAGCTACGTGGCCCTAACCGCATGGCCAACTCGCCCGGTGTGTTACATTTATCATTTCATGTAGAAAAATTATTTCATATTTCTTTGTCAGCTTCGATATTTCAGACGAAGTGAATTTTGAGTAGTAGAAGGCATATATTGAGAACTTTCCACAAAGTGTTACTAAAATACCGGCATCTACTGTATAGCAACAGTGACATGTTACAAATATCTTTTTTCAGATTACGGACCACGTTCTGGGCCACAAGTGGGCTATATCCACAACAGTTTATAATATCTTTCTCGAAAAATAGTTCTATAAGTTCCGTTGAGATACGAAGCTATTTTGGTGAGTATGCTTATATAGGTAAGCCTCACGAGATTGCTTTTAATTTTATCAGTCATATATTTTTCTTGTAACATATTTCTCATCAATATGGGGAGGGTTGTGGGGTGTTACGACAGTGGAACATGTGTATTTTTTATATTTCTGTGTGCATGTTTGTTTGCTATTCTGCTATTGTTCTTTAATATAGACGACGGAATTGTCGTTGATTTTATTCTACTCTTCATGTTGTTCAGATGTAATACTACATCTTAATGCAGCTGGGTCAGCTTGTCTCTGTTGAATCCCATTTCCAGTAGCGGCGATTAGGAATTAGAAGTGGGGTGCGGGGACAAACATTGATAGACGACAAAATGTACCCAGGTTTGAGGTACATAGTGGCGGGGAGGGGGATAAAACAAACATGAGAAAAATAAAGCTACAAAATGGTATTTTTATTGCTCTCTGAGGGAATTTTGAGGTGTAAAGGTTCACAGTCTAACAACTTAAGTGCGCTAATATTTCGTAATAGTTTCTTGAGATTTTTATTCAATGCTATACAATAAATCTTTCAATTTTTTGCAATTTGCTGTACGTCGCACCGACACAGATAGGTGTTATGGTGACGATGGAATAGGAAAGGCCTAGAAGTGGGAAGGAAGCGGCCGTGGCCTTAATTAAGGTACAGCCCCAGCATTTGCCTGTAGTATAAATGGGATACCATGGAAAATCATCTTCAGGCCTGCCGACAGTGGGGCTCGAACCCACTATCTCCTGGATGCAAGATCACAGCTGTGAGCCCCTAACCGCACGGCCAACTCGCCCGGTATAATTCTTTTGCCTAAGGAACAAATATTACACATGTATTACAATTAAATAGAAGTACGGCTTGATAATACAATTTAGAATAATTTAGTATTTGACTATGCAATAACAAAGAAACAGACACTAGGTACAATTGCACTGACATATTAAGTAAGTGAGGCTACCAAACTGATGAATGTGCACGGTAAGCGGATGTCCTGTGTCCTAGACCTTGGCGAAAACATACCCCTGTTACCTTTCCTCACAGCACATGCTACTCGCCTCGGCGCGAGTCCCTACTACTTGCTGTTGCGCTCTACGAATCAGTTAGTCGCGACGAACGACATTTTGTGCACTTTTCCGCTAAGTATCTTTACTAATAATTTAATAAGGAAAAATTACCTGATAAAACATCAGGGCTTGTAAAAAATGCCTTTTAAAAACCATTCTTGTCCGCCTCTGTGGTGGAGTGGTTAATGTGATTAGCTGCCACCCCCGGAGGGTTACTCATAGTCATAGATGTTACTCATAGTCTTAAAAAGTGGAAGTATAGGCAATGCACATCTCTTCTCCGTAGGAATCTCTCGGAAACCTCTTAGGATTTGTCTGTCACGGGGCTTAAAACGTTTACACAAGTGTCTTATTTCTGTTTTCCCGTAAGTTTTCTGGCCAATTGTACACTCTCACATTTGTAGAAGTTCACAGCATCAATATGAGTCCCTTTATATCTTACTCCGTTTTAGAGAGCTATATGGTTGCTAATCTTACTACCTGCATTTCATTTAGCTTACTACTGAGCATAGAAGCCACAACGCACTCCTTTTACATATCACAGCCCTCTTCTTCTTCTTTTCTCTCTTCCTGTTCTAGCTGGAGCTATTACAATACTACTCACAATAACTGTGCTTTCGCTTCCGAGTCTTTGCTGTAGTATGGTCCACGCTTTTGCATTTCTTTTCAAAATAAATTGTAGAATAAATTGCGACGTCATGTGTTTGCAAGTCAACACTAACTTCTACTAACTTATGAACTGCATCCCACATGAATGCCAAGTATAATACAAAGTTAACATTAATAATGCATTTAAGGGGTCCTCTATGCATGATTTGTTAGGTTTTGTCTCTTTCGGGATGATCTTTGAAACGATAGAAATGGGCCATTAAAACTTCAAAATTTTTCGAGACAGCTCTGAACCGGGAAACAAGCCACCGTGTATCCAAAATCGTCCCAAACTTTAACATTACAGTTTCAAGTTCTTCTGCATGAGCTTTTAATTCCCTGGCATTTGTTGATGACTGATGGTAAACTGTGTACAGCTTGTCATGGAAAGATTTGAAGTGGTTTACATTTGAGGGGAAATATTTACACACCATCAGCCATGGAAAGCTCTAGCCTGTGACTGGCACAGTGCCAGAAAAATACATTTGGAATATGTTGCTTAATGTAATTACACCCTTCTTTTCTCGTAGCATTACTACAGCCACATCAATTGCCACTGCAAGACGATTCTGTTTCAAAAACTCATCATTGCATCCCAGCGTTCTCAAGTATGTCATCACTGAATTAAATATGCCTTCACCAGTGAAATCTTGTTATTCAATAATGCCCAAAAATGTTTGGCTCATTCATATTTCCAAGAGCTGTTCTCAGGTATTTTATCAGTGATGAAAGCTGACTCACTGTGGTACTTATTTTATAAGGACGGCGATTTTACTTTCCCCACTCACTATCACTTTTTCTATCTTTTTCCCATATCTATTACAATATGGGAAGCAGTATTTATACATGCGTTAGTTAAATGAAGAATGCGCCTCATATCTATACCATTCAACTCCTGCAAGTCTATTTCAGTTTCAAAATAGTGGAAGGCTTCATTCTTTTTAAATAATTTATATGTTGTTTTCAAAACGTTGGCAGTTGCTCCCTTTTCTTTTTCAAAAGCCTTAGTGCATGCAGTTTCCAAAGTGTTCAGTTTTGCGGGTTTTTTTTCATATTTTAACTACAGCCTGATGAGCTGATCTTTCTGTATGTACAAAGACACTGCCGGAAAAAAGATAGTACACCTGAAAAGATGACATCAATTTTGATCCGCTGACGGCAGATGCCACCTGGGTGTAGTAGATGTACTGATGATGGTTTCAACGTCGTCCACCAACAGATAGTGTAGTGACATAGCTACCAGGAGGCCATCTTCGTGTACCCTTTAATAGGGAATGTTTACAGCCATAAGGCTCAGTGTGCTGTAAATGTGTGAAGCAAACAGGCGCCATGCCACGGAGACGCACTCGTGCTTCCTACAGCCAACTGAGCGAGCTTGACAGGGGTCAAATTGTGGCCTTCCGAGTGGCGGGATGGTCCTTTCGGAGAATTGCCACACAAGTTGGGCGTGCTACGTCAGCTGTGCAACGCTGCTGGATTCAATGGTCACGTGAACATTCTCACACCCTCAGACGAGGTTCTGGACGTCCATGCAGCACAGACGTCCGCCATGATCGTCGTATTGTAAGGGCAGCAGTGGCGGATCGTACAGCTACCACAGCACAGATAAGAGGATCTGTGAGCCCAGAAGTATCAACACGAATTGTTTCCTACCGGTTACTAGCAGTGGGACTACGGGCACGCACACCTCTAGCCCGTCTTCCACTCACGTCACAGCATCGACGTGCACGGCTCGACTGGTGCCGTCAGAGGATCCCTTAGAATATGGAATGGCGGGCCGTGGTCTTCAGCAATGAAAGCAGATTCTGCCTGCACGCAAGTGATGGTCGTTCGCGCGTATGACGTAGACCTGGTTAACGCTGTCCCGTACAGTGCATTCGTCCAAGACACACTGGCCCCACCCCAGGCCTTATGGCCTGGGGTGCGATAAGCTACAACTCTCGTTCACCTTTGGTGTTTGTGGAGGGAACACTGACTAGCGCTCGGTACGTGCAAAATGTTGTATGACCCGTTGTTTTGCCATTCTTGCAACAGGAAGGTTGTGTTGTTCTAACAGGATAATGCTCGCCCATGCACTGCGCGTGAAACTCAACGTGCTCTGCAAGATGTGCAGCAACTTCCCTGGTTAGCTTGATCTCCGGGCTTGTCTCCCATCGAGCACGTGTGGGATATGATGGGACGGCAACTGACACGTGTGACTCGTCAACCCACAACTCTTGCAGAACTACGTGAATAGGTCGATCAGGCGTGGAATAATGTATCCCAAGAAAGTATTCGCCACCTGTATGATCGAATGGATGCCAGAATCAGCGCCTGCATTGCCGCCCGTGGAGGATACACCACGTACTAATATGGATGTTTCAGCATGGATCGACATCTGGTACCTCAGTACATCTTGAGCTATTAATCTCCAAATGTAATCATTTCATGTAATCCATATGCACTGTTTCAACAATAAACCTTCAGTGAATTGGAAAACTCTTAAGATGGTGTACTGATTTTTCCGGCAGTGTATTTTGCTACGGAGAGAAAGCATTTGCTGAGATTTATTTTCAGTTTGACCAGTTGCACAAATAGAAACTGAAACGCACTACTGTGAGATGTTAATCCCTCGTGACGTGCTATCAGTTCTTAAATCACCCTAGTTTTTCGCTACCAGCCACTCATACTTATTGCATAATTCCTGCTTTATGTCCAAATCCCAAAATTTTTAAATTTCCTTAGTCCCACCGTAAAACGCGGTTGTTAATCCATTGTTGTGATTTCCTACTTTATCACTACACGACACTGTTGGCGTTTCCTTGTCATTGTCTTCACTTGTGCCATTCCCTTTTACCCTTCACCTTTTAGAGTACCTGAGGAGATGTAAAATAACACATTATATTCTTCTTCTTGAAAACTAACCACACACCCAAGCATAAAATAATATCACTGGCTACCAAACACCACGTGCGTATAGAAGTACTATTAAGGAATGCAGGAATTCTTTTTCAACTATTGTTCTACATAATTGCTTCGACCATCATATCGCTTCTGTTCAGGAATTCAGCTTCCCAACACTACTTAACGCCGTCTTTAAAGCTACGTCGTTATCAAATTTAAATTCTACTCACGAAAGGCACAGTGCTTTTCAACACCAACGCCAAACACAGAACAACAAACTCCACAGCCAGAGCCCAATTAGACTACAGCCAGCGATCGTAATTGTATTGACTGTACAGCCAACACACAGCACTAGAATCACTATTTTATATAGGCTTAATAGCGTACAACTACTTAGACTAATAACTTGGTAGTTATTGCAAAATACAGAAATGTACCTATGATTTCTCATATCCAGTCTCCAAATGTTTAAGGGATATGTGCACCCCCGCGATCTCCCTGAGAAAAGCCCTGCACTTCTATAACGCCTCCATTTGAAAATCTGACCTATAATAACTTGTCCGATACGATCTGAAACTCTCTTCTTAATATAAAGTTGCAGTTACATAAATGCACTAGGCATTTTGATTGACAAAGTAATTTCCTTTGCCCCTCAGTTTGGTTTATTAATGCCATTTGAATCTAATTGGTTGCAAAAATTATTCTTCCCGTGTTGGAAATTCCCTATTATAAACGGTAATTTCATACTGCAGAAGTATAAAATGCAGAACTTTTACTGCTATTAGCAGGAAATTGTACTGCATAGCAGCAGAATCGATTGGATGCACAACACCCGTTAAATTTCTCGTTGGGTGCTTTAGCCCCTGGGTACCCAGGTGGTCGGCGCCTATGCTTCAGCCCACCAAGAGTTATATTCCAATAGCTACATAATCTGGCTCATCCTGGCATTAACATCTCAGTGGAACTGGTTCGATGACGCTTCCTTAGGCCTTCTCTAAACAAGATATGAAGTAGTGGACTGAATCTTTATTCCTCATCAACGAACCAAAGGCTGAAGGCACACAGCTAGTTCTGTTGTCAGCGATGGTTAAATAGACAGATGGCTGCTTCTCCCACAGCCATATGGACATCATCGGACCACTACCTTCCTCTCAAGGCTACACATATCTTTTGACAAAATTGGACAGTCTTTTACGCTGGCCAGAAGCTGTGGCACTCGCAGACATCACTGCAGAAACATTTGCTAGCACACTTATTTTTTCGTAGATTTCACATTTTGGAATAACAAACGACCTGTTGGCTCATCTTATCAACATATTGGACATACAATACATCAAAACTACTGCATACCTCTCTGTATCGAAATGTAAGGATTGAGCGATGTCATCACCACCTCAAAGAAGCCTTCAAAACTGGACACACAGAGGACTGGGTAAATGAGTTGCCTACGGTTTTAACAGGCCTTCATTCTTATGGTACCCCGAATTGCAGTGCAACAGCTGGAAAAATGAGTTATGATACTTCCGTTAGGTTGCTAGCCGATTTCCTCGACACTACACTATTGGAATGTGGCATACCATCTTTCATCTTTAGTCTCGTCCAGCTCCATGGCTAAATGGTTGGCGTGCTGGCCTTTGGTCACAGGGGTCACGAGTTCAATTCCCGGCAGGTTAGGGAATTTTAACCATAATTGTTTAATTCCTCCCGCACAAGGCTAGGTGCATATGTCATCTTTATCATCATTCCATCCTCATCACCACGCGCAGGTCCCCTAAGGGCGTCAAATCAAAAGACCTGCACCTGGTGAGCCGATCACATCCTCGAATACTCCAGGCATTAAAAACCATACGCCATTTCATTTTTTCGATCTCAAAGAGCGTATGACATTCCTTCAACCAGTGCATGCTCAGCACAACTCTGAAAAGTTAGTCTTCATTTACCCAGTACTTATTACCGCACATGTCGTCTATCGACAAGATAGTGCTACGAAGCTTTTCCATCCAGTATACAATGGATCATACCTGGTACTATGCCGTTCCGACAGGAAATTCACCATCTCCATCGACAGAGTCAAGTCGGCTTTCTTACCGAGTGATATGGGCAATGACAAGGCAACTCACCTGAGGTCCTACCACCAACTCCTTCAGTCACGCCTTCCTCACAGTGTAATATAGCAGTTCCAAAAACTACAAGCTCTGGGCGTGCAGTGCACTTTCGTAAAATAAATTCTATTGATGTTGATGTTGTCACTGGAGAAGGAGAATGTGGGCGTAATGTGTACTGCCACAGGGACATTCATACGTCTATAAATTCTTCACCAAATCAACAGTGCAGATCACTTTATTTTGAAACATTTTCTTTTCAGAATAAAAGTTTCCGTTACTAGATGCCGTCGCTTGCTTGATTCTATGACGAATTTGTGTATATTATGTGTGTACCCCTTTTACGTTTTTTAGAATTTGCTTTAAGTCGCACCGACACAGTTAGGTTTTATGGTTATAATCCCTTTTGCTACGTTCAATTAAATCGTTACTTCTTTGTTATGTACTAGAAAAATCAGCTCTAATGCCCTACCCATGAAAATAGAAATTTTATGCACCCATTATAGGCTGTAAACTTTGCATACAAATTTTCAGGAGACCATGTCCATGTGTCAAATCGGCAGAGTGCTTGGGGGAACTCAGTATGCCTAACATTTTACGGTAACGGCAATCTAAGCTGCGAATCTCGAAAGGAAACGATGTTAGAGTGTGGACAATGGTGTTCCCTTGTATTGAAGACCAAGCCAGACGGCGTCCTGTTCAGTCACAGTGAACGTATTTGCCAGAGAGGATGATTATTTTTGAAACCCTTATAAGTAGCACGAGCGGTGCGTGGGATGGCAGAGTCCTGTTGGAATAGCGCACTTGCCTGTTATGTGAATAGCAGAAGAATGGATTTGATGATGTTTTGCTTGTACCACGCGCTGTTCAGTATTCCCTAAACAAACACTCACTGGAGGGGAATGGACAATGTAGAATATGGCTCACAATCTGACGATTCCAGGTGTTATCCCTGTGTGTCACTGCCTTAAACCCTGCAGAAATTATCACACAAGTGCCGATACTGAACTACCTTAATAAGTACCGAATTCTTGTATCATAGAATACAGTTATTTGCCATTCGTCTGCCCAGATTTGCGACACTAGCAGGGTTGGTCAGCAAGGCGGTGAGCCGTGGGTATTCATAGCAACATCCATTATATTTGACTTTCTTCAAGAAAGTAATGCTAGATAGTCGAAACATAAATCCAGGTGTAACACTACTTTTTGTCTTACGGTCTCCAAACGGTCCACTATGGCCGCTGACAACTGATGACTGCCTTATCTGCTGAATTACGTTGTCACTTCAGCTAGAGTTAGAATACTTTAACAACGAATATAAGATGCAGACTGCCAAATCGACGGCTCCAAGTACTGACATTGTAAATCCAAGGATACCCAAAATAAGTTACGATTATCACCAAAACCTTTACTTCAGTATTTTTCACCTGAATAATATTCGCATCTACTGTGTCCAAAAACTTCAGGAATAACAGGTCTTAACGTCATCTCCTAGGAGAATGATAGCACAAATAACATTTTATCTGTAGTAGTGATGTTTGAACAGGGGAAAAGTTATTTGTAGTCGGCGAAATATAACTTTAGCGCCTTCCAAGCTTTCATCCAAGGGCTTTTATGCTATCACACTCTTATCGTCCTTAGCGATTAATTAATTAATTAATTAATTAATTAATTTATTTATTTATTTATTCATTCATTCATTCATTCATTCATTCATTCATTCATTCATTCATTCATTCATTCATTCATCCATTCATTCATTCTTGATCAAAATCCACAAATATTAACTCCCAACCTGTATGAAATTGGTTAAGAATATCATGAAAGAGCGAATTTAATGCACAAAATAAGACAAAATTCCATTAATGGTGTTATTTTCCATATTCTTACAGTGAAGCTGATATCCTTGGAAAGAAGCATTTCTGAAGAACCGGAAGCTTTCCTATTTGTTGGAGAAAAGGGTGAGATTTGTCTTCTCTTATTGATTTATTCCAGTAACTTCAACAATTCAACCAGTGGTCGAATGAATTGGGTAATTAGAAATAGGCCTAATAACTTTTGGGGTGCTACAATTTTAACTGCTCGGTTGTATGTATCTGATATGAATATTCATATGACACAGGTAACTTACAGTAGCAAAAATAATTGTTTCTCTTACTTGAGAGAGGCTGTGGGGTTATAACATCCAGATTACCTATTGAGAAGACAATGGTACACATAGTTTATTGTTTTGCTTTTATAAATCTGATAGTTAAAGGGAATCATCACTGTCAGTATACAGGTGAGTTCTTTATGAAGGATAACTTCATTACTAATAGCAGGATATATTATCTCAGTATCTTTTCTCGGACATGAATGACGTTTCCATACTAGTAAACAGCCTATCTGCTGGGTCGAGTGCCTCAAATGGCAGAAGCTGTCTTTTTGAACCTACAGTGGTTGATTCGATTCCGGCTTAATCTGGTGGCATCTGGAGGTGCATAAATACCCCAGTATCACGTCGTTAGGCTTACTGCGTAAGAAAATTTATGTGTCCGCCTCAGAAAACTTAACACCAATAATATTATTATTATCACCGTACTCAATATTACGACGTCTCTTAACGCGTCTATCGTCATGACTTAAACATCACCGTGCATAGTTGAACTTCTGCCAGAAACACGCAGTACGGCAGTTTACGGATTGACGACCAGTGGTGTTTAGCCGCTAATCACTCCCACTCACAACTTGTGGTGGTGATTAAAGTAACCACCATGGTGCGGCATTACGTCCATATATTTCTGCGACCGTGTGAGCTTCCATTTCCGGTGCAGCTCGACAGCCCCATTTTCCATACTGATAATGCCCGGTCTCTGACAGTACATGCATCTTCGTGACGTTTGAATGCTTAGGCTGTTATGGATGTTAAGTTCGATTCCCAGTCTGGTCAGGGATTTTAACTCTTAATTTTCTCCAGTTCGAAGGTCCAGTGTTTTGAAATAAACGCACGCTTTTAATGCACAGTCATTTAGTAAGTATGATAATCAGCAGTCCAAAAGGAAGAGCCCCGGGTTTAATTCCCAGTGAGGTGTAGGGCGAATGTTCTTCGACTCTGAACACAAAGTTTTAATCTCTAAGTTATGTAATCGTTACTATAGGCAACTAAACGTCCCTAGGGTTCAAGAATAAAAGCTCGAAAATTTAAAATAAAAATTGAGTTTCCAGTCACTGCTGATGACCGTGCAGTTTTTCTAAACGCCTGCCCCTTAGCTAGGCCGTTTTCAAACTCAAAAAATGGATCGATGTTTGTACCGTATTCAGAATGAGATAACGTCTTCACTAAGAGCTCAGGGCTAAATGCGAAATAATCAACTTTGTATTTCCTGTCTAAGCAAATACGGTACTTCCAAAGTTAAGGGGCGTGCTCGTAGGGTTAATTATTTTGCTGAGAAGACAATATCGCACCTATCGTGCTTCACTCAGCCTTACCGCCTGTAAATGGTTTTATAAAGTGTACCATGTTAATATCTCTTATGAGATTCACTTGCATGTATACTGTGTAGCTAGTAGCTTAAGATAGTTCATGAGTCAAACATCCATAGCCCTCATAAACTTGTAGTGTGGACATTTTTTTCTGTTCTGAAAACAAAGTTTTAATTTCTTGAGAAATATAAAGAATAGCGTAAGCTACTATAAGTCTATAGAATTCAAATCTATAAGCTCGGAAAAAATTAAAAATAGAAATTTTTGACAGCTGTCGTCTTGACGGACCCTAACCTCACTTTGAAGGACAATAGAGCGTCGCTAACCTCACTGCTGCCATCTTGACGGCGGTAAACCTCAAGGCTGCCACCTTATGCATGTTATAGTGCGGAATTTAAAATCCAACAACAGAACATTGCTAACCTCACTCTTGCCATCTTGATGAGCTTAAACCTTACTGTTGCTACCTTGGTAATACGCTTTTGTGTTAGTTTACTGTTAATCGCTAAGCTGTTCATATCATCGAAGTAGAGAGTAACAAATGTTAAGCAGACTTAATGAAGAATCTGTTGGCAGAAGATGAAAGTCCGTCATGGAAAAACCTATTTTTAAGTATATTTGCGAAGAGTGTGGAAAAGCATTTTCCCGAAGCTATCACAAGAGACGTCATGAGATATCATGTAGGACAATTTTTCAATGCAAACATTGTAGAAGAGAGTTCAAGAACGCATACAGCGCTCAACGTCATGAAGCCGCGTGTAATGTAGCTTCATCGGGAACAAAATACAAAGAGCTGACCCATATTCAAGCGAACACTGATTTATGTTTAAAAAGTACACCTCTGCGAGAGATTTTTAATTCTCCCTTGTTGTCTAGGCCTGCTACAAGTTCTGTTACTAAGCACAAACTTCAAGATAAAGAGAGGTAAGATCATGATTATGATAATAAGGATAATGATGTTGATCAAAACAGTAGTAAAGGGAAAGTAGGAGAAGAAGAAAATCTTAATGTTTCATTGCCATTACAGCTTGATGATTTTACTTCATTTCCTAAGCTTACTACACGTTCTGTCGCAGTGCAAACATCTCAAGAAGAGATGCAATGTAAAGAAGACGGAAATTTCAACGCTTCATCGCAATCGAAACAATTTAAGTTTGTACCTAGTAACGCTAGTGCTGAAGCACGTATTACATCCAAACAAGTCCATACACATCAACTGTCTGCATATAGACTCAAAGTTCACAACAAGCCTCTGTTACCCTATGTAGATATAAGATACTGTAAAGACCCCAACGTACTCGTAAAACGTTTAAAACTGCTAAGAGCCTATCATGATGCTGGTTACACACAGTACAAAGAAGATATTTTTGAAATAGGGCATGAATTACGTCGTGCAGGTATTATTAAGTAAGCGCTTGCACTCACCTAAGTCATCCACCTGTAGTATATAGTCGATCGAGTAGCTATATTCGTATAGATTATTTCCCAACATTCTCCCTTCCTTAGGGTGTTAACTCCGCCTCTAGTTGTAGAGCCGGTCTCAAACCCGGATAAAGAGAGGAGAGGCACCCTAGCCCTTTAGCCCATTAGCCCTTTTGCCCATTAGCCCTTTAGCCTATTAGCCCTACAAGGAATGTGCGGTAATCTAATCTTCTTAGAACAAAGCTATCCCCTGGCATGTTCTAAACACATGTTTATCGAGTACAGTGTTCTATTTTAGTCTTGATCAGTTATTTAGTGTTCTAAACACTTCAATCAATGTTCCGATCACATGATAAAGTTAACGGCATAGAGTGCAGTGTTCGATTCTAGTCTTGTTATGTTTCTTTTGTGATTTGCAAGTCTAAACATGCATAATGACGTCATCACTGCAGCACGTGCTTACTCTAGCTATCCCGATGCAGGTTTAAACTTGTTCGATAGAGATATGCCTTGACATAAGAGGAGGCCTTAACAGCTTATGTTAGCCGCTATTTTTAAATACAGCTGCAGTTAAGAAAAAGCACGTAGAATTTTTCAAATTACCCGCCACCACATTTCAAAGGTATGAGGTTTAGTGCTGTAAAGATACCTGCACGATGCAAAGCTAGCTTTCTTCATCAGAGCAGCCACCATCTTGCGTGAGCACCTCTAGGCCGTATCATAAGGAGCTGTGTATAGTCACCGTCTTATCACTGCTACCTTGCGCAAGCACCCCTAGGGAGTCTCATAAGAGCAGCAGCCATCTTGTGCAAGCGCTCTTAAGCTGTCTCATAAGAAGCTATGTATAGCCGGCATCTTGTAGAATTAGATAGCTGCCAATGCCAAAGGGCCTAAGTAGGAATCGAACCGTCGATCTCATCATTAGACTATGTATTTCTTATGCTATCATGTTCCTGACACTGCAAACCTAGGTATTAGGTAGAAAAATTTTGTCCGTTTTGCTCTACGATGCACCGTTTTCGAGATATTTAACATTTTGCATTTAAGCCCCAAATTTAATGAATCGAACCTGCACGGCACGTTATACTCTCTACCATAGCTAGACCTGATCATGTTACGAAGACTTGCTTCAATGCAAGCTAAAACAGAGCGAATGCCAAAGGGCCTAAGTAGGAACCGAACCGTTGATCTCATCATTAGACTATGTTTTTCTTATGCTATCATGTTCCTCATACTGCGAACCGAGGTATTGGGCAGAAAAATGTTGTCCGTTTTGCTCGACGATGCACCGTTTTCGAGATATTTAACATTTTGCATTTAAGCCCCAAATTTAATGAATCGAACTAGCATGACATGTTAGCCTCTAAGCTAGCTTTCTTCATAAGAGCAGCAGCCATCGTGCGCAAGCACCCTTAAGGCGTCTCATAAGGAGTCGTGTATAGCCGCTATCTTGCGTCCGCCATCTTGCGCAAGCATCCTTAAGTGGTCTCTAGCAATCTTGTGCAAGGACCCTTAAGCCGCCTCATAAGAGCAACCGCCACATTGCGCAAGCATCCCTAGGGCGTCTCATAAGGAGCCTTGTATAACCGCCATCTTGCGCAAGCATCCCAAAGCGTCTCATAAGAACCTATGTATAGCGGCCATCTTGCATAAGCACCTTTAAGGAGTCATGTATAGCCACCATCTTGTGCAATTAGCGTCGAGAGATGGCTGCTGTAGAATTTTTCTTTTTAAATTATCCGCCACCATATTTCAAAGGTATGTACCTAAAGAGTGTAGCACTGATGTTTGCGATGTCAGATGGCGGATGACAGCTGACAAAAAGCGCGTGAGTTTGTTTACTAAACAAGAGCACGTGGAATTTTTCAATTTGCAGCCACCACATTTCAAAGGTATCTAGCTAAAGATAGCAGCACGGTGCTATCTTGATTAAAGATGGCGGATGACAGCTAACAGAACTTTTCAAATTTCCCGCTGCTACATGTCATAAAGAGGGCAGCACCGTGCTCTGTGGATTAAAGATGGCGGATGACAGCTGACGAAATTGCCCGCATGATAGCAGCACAGTGCTCTATTGATTAAAGATGGCGGATGACAGCTGTAAAAAAAAGCACGTGGCTTTGTTTCCAAACAAGTGCACATAGAATTCGCCGCCACCACATTTCAAAGGTATCTAGCTAAAGAGTGCAGCACTGAGGTTTGTGATGCAAGATGGCGGATGACAGCTGTCAGAAAAAAAGCACGTGAATTTGTAAAGCACTTGGAATTTGCCACCGCCACAAAGAGGGCAGCATGGTGCTCTCTTGATTAATGATGGCTGCTGTCACGTGGAATTGCCTGCCACCACATTTCAAAGGTATCTAGCTAAATAGGGCGGCACGGTGCTCTCTGGATTAAAGATGGCTGCTGTCAAAAAGCATTTTTCAAATTATCCGCCACCACATTTTAGCTAAAGAGGGCAGCACTGTGCTCTATGGATTAAAGATGGCGGATGACAGCTGTCAAAAAAGCACGTGGATTTGTTTACCGATTCAAATCTCGCGCTAGTGAGGTTAAGTTGGTAGCACTAAGGTTTAGGCCCGTTAAGATAACAGTACTGCGGATGACAGATGACAAATTTGCAGCTACTGCGATAAAGAGGGCAGCACGGTGCTCTATGGTTTAAAGATGGCGGATGACAGCTGTTGAAAAGCACGTGGATTTGTTTACCGATTCAAATCTCACGCTAGTGACGTTAAGTTGGTAGCACTAAGGTTAGACCCGTCAAGATGGCAGTACTGAGGTTAGCGATACGTTGGTGTCTGTCAAAAAGCACGTGGCTGTCAATAAAAGCACGTGGATTTGTTTACCGATTCAGATCTCGCGCTAGTGAGGTTAAGTTGGTAGCACTAAGGTATAGGCCCGCCAAGATGGCAGCACTGCGGATGACAGGTGACGAATTTGCAGCTACTGCGATAAAGAGGGCAGCACGGTGCTCTGTAGTTTAAAGATGGCGGATGACAGCTGTCAAAAAGCGCGTGGATTTGTTTACAAATTCAAATTTCGCGCTAGTTAGGTTAAGTTGGCAGCACTAAGGTTTAGGCCCGTCAAGATGGCAGCACTGAGGTTAGCGATTCGTTGCCTGTCAAAAAGCATGTGGCTGTCAAAAAGCACGTGGCTTTGTTTACCGATTCAAATCCCGCGCTAGTTAGGTTAAGTTGGTACCACTGAGGTTTAGGCCTGCCAAGATGGCAGCACTGCGGATGACAGGTGACGAATTTGCAGCTACTGCGATAAAGAGGGCAGCACGGTGCTCTGTAGTTTAAAGATGACGGATGACAGCTGTCAAAAAGCACGTGGATTTGTTTACAAATTCAAATCTCGCGCTAGTTAGGTTAAGTTGGTACCACTGAGGTTTAGGCCCGTCAAGATGGCAGTACTGACGTTAGCGATGCGTTGTTGTCTGTCAAAAAGCACGTGGCTGTCAAAAAGCACGTGGCTTTGTTTACCGACTCAAATCCCGCGCTAGTTAGGTTAAGTTGGTACCACTGAGGTTTAGGCCCATCAAGATGGCAGCAGTGAGGTTAGCGATGCGTTGTCGTCGATGGCAGCTGTCAAAAAGCACGTGGCTTTGTTTACAAATTAAAATCTCGCGCCAAAATTCAAATTTCCCGCGGGAGGTGGAGGCTTCTCCCGAGAGCGAGAGGTGGAGGTGGCGGCCGAACTGTCCTATTTACACTACTGTGAAAGAAATAGATATATGAGAATTAGGATTACATATTTACATATTTAATAAATTTATTTCTTTCTTCTCAGTTCTCTGGTAAACGAACTTGTCACGCCGTTCATCTTTTCGTATTTCTGTTACGTCAGTAGTCATATTGTAGTAGATCTTTAAAAACAAGACAATAACTGTTTTATAGAATATTCGTTAATTTTTCCCACATTTTAGCTGTTGGAACAGAGTGAAATTGTGCATTTTGGAAATATTCTCTCGAGTTTTCTAGTAATTTTAAATAACCTTATATTGGATTAAAATCCTTTTCCTGTTGGATATTTTCGTTCGTATACTTATAAATTATTGCTTCCAACCTAGTTATTCCATTCTCTTTAGCTAATTTAGAAGAAAATGTTTGTTTTAATATTTTATCTGGGCAACTTATAAAATCTATATATGGTTTCCTAGTTGTTTATTAACTCTAGGACTTGTTAAATTGCAAATCTATTTATTGTAGATTTTAACTCTAGAAAAAAATTTATCCAAATTAAACAAGAGAATAAAATGTAATGTTATATACTTCTTTATATTTTCCTTACATACGAAAATTAAAATTATTTGTTAAATATTCGCACATTTCTTCTTGTTAAAATACCTGCGAAATTTTGTGTTATACAAAGTCTAAGAGATAATAGCTTTCTTTTTAAAGTTCTTCTAATATATTTGGCAATTCTGTTAAAATTGTATTTATTTTTACATCGGCCAATTCTACTTTAAATGGAAAAGCGACATGATTCTTGTATGTTTTATTTATAATATCTGTATCTCTTTTAAAATCTGTTTAACGCCATTAATTGTTTGTGTATTGGAATTTAATAAATGTGGTATTTTTGCTTTAACGCTATGTCTTGCTAAATTGAAGTTAGAGAACTTACTTCTTAGATAACTAATAAAGGAACCACATGCCTCTATTCTTACGAGAAGTTTTCCGTGTTTTAATTCTCCTTGGTTGTTACTTTCGCGATGTGTAGAATCTGTAATTTTAACAACCATAATAATATAGCAAAAACGTTATGTAATTGTTTAAATTCTTGTAATTTTTGTTCTCCGCTTGTGTAATTAAGATCTCCAATATTTGTAATAAGATTCGAGTTATTTAAATTTTCTGTAAGTAGCCTTAATCCAAATCTTTCGTTGGTTAGTTTTGTTTTATTGCATAATATCTCTGTAATAGAGTATTTATTTGTTGCAGTAGAATTCTGTTTTCAACTTCCATTTATTACGGGGAAAATGTAGTTGCAATACTGTTAGAAATTTTCATTAACTTATATTTGTTAGAACATTTTAAGAAACCTGCAAGAATAGAGGTAGCTGAAATTGCGCAGTTGAAAGTAAACTAAGGTGCTTTATTAACTATATGAAAAGCAAGTGCATAAAATTGATTTTATTAATGACTAGCAAGTTGCCCGTACTTCGCTACGGTATTATACTGAAATTTAGAATTGAATGCTTATCTTTTTGTATATAACCCGCCGATATTTGCTATCTGACTCGTTTTCTGAGAGATTCCGCCAAAATTCGCGATCGTTTTCTGAGATTATGACGGCAACGTTCCTCCCATTTTCAATCTTTTTTTCCAGCAATCGATTTCGTACTTCCCGACCTCGGTCCAGGTATTCCACCCGGTTAGTTGGGTCTTCAAATCTTTGCCATCTTTTCCTATAAGCATTTTTAATGTGGATCAAATCCTTGAGGACATCTGGGGTGGTATCGTCCTGGGTGCCTTGGCGGTACTGAACCCGCGGCTGGACTGCATTCGTAGTCATTACCCCTCCAGGACCCGTTTCCAGCGCGGTCCGCACATTTTGACGACGGTCCAGAACATTATTATTATTATTATTATTATTATTATTATTATTATTATTATTATTATTATTATTATTAATATTATTATTATTATTCTGGACCCCACAGCAAGTTACATGACCGCTACTTGGCGGTAAATTGCATCTGCTGCAATTGTCATTGATGACAGTATGACCAGCATCATTGTAGCACGTAGGCATGTGCTCAGGATTTCTGGCGATACGAATGACATACTTCCGTGCATTATTGACCATATTATAGAGGTTAGCAATTGCACGGTCAATCTGATTCCTATCGTTTATTTCATATGTGTTTAAATTTTTATTTATATGCCAGGAGAATCTACTGCAGTCTAAGAAGTTTCTCCAAAGAAAAAGATGGCTCTTGAAAACGAACCAAGGAAAGATTAAAAATGATCGGTTTATGATCAGAATAAGTACATTGAAAATCCACAGCCTGTTTACAGTCATTCAGCCGGATCAGGAATGGAATGAATAAGCCCCCAGCTAGCGGTGAGGATAGGAATTGTGCCGGCTGCCGAAGCCTGTCGCACTCCTCTGGGGCAATGATTGATGAATGGCAAATGAAATGATATTGGAGAGTGTTACTGAAATGAATGATGACGGGGAAACCCGGAGTATCCGGAGAAAAACCTGTCCCGCCTCCGCTTTGTACTGCACAAATATCACATGGAGTGACCGGGATTTGAACCACGGAACCCGGCGGTGAGACGCCGGCGCGCTGCTGCCCGAGCCACGGAGGCTCCTTATAAGTACATTATGAACAGTAAAATCAATTGTTCTCACTTCCTTTACACTCCACCTAGGTTAAGTTGATTTCGAACACCCCCCCGCCCCAAAAAACAAGGCGTGTTTCTTTATGTTTAAAGGAGATTCCAAATACCAATGTTCACGTGTGTTACCTTCAGTTTTGAGATATAAGTATTCCCATAAAAATTATTCACTTTTTCACTTACTTCAGTTTTTGAGATATGTGTCCTCATTAAACGAATTCAACTCCTTTTCACACCCGCCCCCAAAGATGATTCCCCCCACAAAACGCGTCGTTTTATTTTTAAAGAAAATATAAATACCAATTTTCACGTCTGTAACAACTTTAGTATTAGATGTAAGTATCCTCATACAATTAATTCAATTAATTTTTCAATTTTTTCACCTCTCGCCTCCCTTCATTGGATTCTCGGAGAATACCTGTTTCTTTCCTTTAACAGCAGATTCCAAATACCAGTTTTTACATCTGAAACATTTTACGTTTCTGAGATATACTGTAGATATAGTGTTTCTAAAAATTCACCCCAGTTTGTCACTCCTGTTTAACCCCCATTAATTAGATTTTCCAAAAACAAAAAAAAAATGTTTCTGTATTTTTAAAGGAGATCCCATATACTAATTACTAGGTCTGTAATATCTTCAGTTATAGAAATATAAGTATTCTCATTAAAGACATTCAACACCTTATTCAGAGTTTTCACCCCTCAAATTGCGATTTACAGAAAACAAAAAAATACGTGTTCTCTTATTTTTAAAGGAGATTCTAAATATCAACTTTTACATCTGCAAACTTTTAAAATTTTGAAATATAGATGCACATTTTTTTTAAATACACCCCTCTTTCACCCCCACTATTTGTATTTTCCAAAAACAAAAAATACATGTTTCTTTATTTTTAAAGGAGATCCCTAATACCGATTTTCAGGTCTGTAACATCATCAGTTTCTGAGATATAAGGATCCTTATTAAATGCATTCAACACTTTTCACCCCTTTTCAACCCTCCTATTGGGATTTTCCGGGGAAAAATACGTGTTTCTTTATTTTTAAAGGCGATTCTAAGTACCAATTTTTACATCTGTGAACTTTTAAAGTTTTGAGATATAGACAAACTCATTTTAAAAATTCACCCCCCTTTCAACCCTCCACTATTTGGATTTTCCAAAAACAAAAAGTACATGTTTCTTTATGTTTAAAGGAGATCCCAAATACCTTTTTGAGGTCTGTATATATTCAGTTTCTGAGATATAAGTAGCCTCATTAAAAGTTTTCAACCGATTTCTCACTCCTTTTCACCCTTCCTTTCGAGATTTTCCGAAAACAAAAAATACGTTTTCTCTCTTTTAAAGGAGATTGTAAATACCAATTTCTACGTCTGTAAACTTTTAAAGTTTCGAGATATAGATACAATCATTTTAAAATTTACCACCCCTTTACACCCCCTATTATTTGGATTTACCAAATCAAAAAATATGTATTTCTTTATTTTTTAAGGAGGCCCCAAATTTAAATTTTCATGGCTGTAACATCTTCAGTTTTTGAGATATAAGTCTCCTCATAAAAGGTGTTCATACCCTACCACCCCCATTTCACCCCCCTCCCTGATGGGATTATCCGAAGAAAAAAATACGCGTTTCTTTATTTTTAGAGGGGATTCCAAATACCATTTTTTATTACTCTAAACGTTTAAGTTTTTGAGATATAGATATTCTCATTTTAAAAATTAACCCCCCTTTTCACCCCCTTAGCGACGGAATATCCAAAAATCCTCCCTTAGCGAGCACCTACATGTTAATATGAATGTATTCCCGAAATATGATTTCTTTATGTCCAGTAGTTTCGGCTAGGCGATGATGAATCAGTCAGTCAGTCAGTCAGTCAGTCAGTCAGTCAGTCAGTCAGTCAGTCAGTCAGTCAGTCAGTCAGTCAGTCAGTCAGTCAGTCAGTCAGGACAAGTTATTTTATATATTGTACCAGGAAACGATCAGGGATCTGGGCATGAGAATCTTCACGTAGGGGTGGACGGCTCTAATTGAGTAGGTACAGAGAGGCATATGCAGAGCAAAATAATAGCTGGGCTTTAAACTCAATTTATTCACCACCATGTATTTATGGGCAATGTTTCCTACTGTATTATTCCTGCTCCTTTTCACGAAATATTTTTTTCGTTGGCAAATTATTTAAACATTAAATCAAGTTATTTTACGAAATTTTCGTAATGCAAAAATGATATCTGCAAAAGATTGCCTTTATCTTGATGTTTTGAAAATAATTTGTTTTTACGTAGGTCACCATAAATTAATTGAAATGAATGTCTTTCGCCAGAAGATCAAGTTCAAAATTCCAAATACTGAATTGTTTCCCTACAGTCCTTTTAAATAATAAATTTCACTTGTTTCCTACAGTCTTTTTAAATAATAATATCTATTCCTTCACTTTAAAATAAATACTCTTTCACTTTCAAAGTTTGTGATGTTCTCCCTAAAAGTTTTTATACGTACGAAAAATTTAACTCTTCGAAAATAACGCAAAGTAGAATTTAGTAAGAGTCTAGTTTCCAATTAGCGTTGTAATAATTGTTCGTAAAGCTGCTAAACGAAGTCCGTGATTTTACTATTCCACTTAGCAAGAAGAAAGTTAGTTTTTGTGGAATTTTATGCACTTGTTTTAAAAGTGGTTTAAAATGCACTTCATATCACCTGTTTTTACTGGAACTCAGGACTGTAATGTAGACAGCTGCTGGTCAGCGAACAGCAAGTTGTTAACATAGGCAGCCGATGTCGTGAAGTCATCACCATAGCATCACACTTCATATCCCATGTTGATACCGCAGTTCCATTCCCTCGTTGACACGTCCCACGTCGATTCGAGACTCAGCTTGTGTAGCGGCAGGCATATCATGATTGCGAGAAATAGGCACCTGTCACGATTTCACGCGTCACTGTGTAGTGTTAGCGAACACGTGAAAGTTCAACTGACTATGACTGCTTAGTAGTGTCCTATTCAAATAACTCGTATTTGCACTTCATAAACGTATGCACGGTATTTTATAATGCGCACTTGTTCACTGTTCTTAACACTGGCAGTAAATTTATGAAAGCTCCTTTATCGGAAGAACTGTTCAGAGGATAAACGCAGTTCCAATATAATCATTGGTATGACACAAGAAGGAAAGTTCTATATACAACAGTAGAAGTGTTTTAAACTCATGAATGTTTGTACGTTCAAATAGTTGGATTGTTACGAAGAAGAGATCGTCTAATGCGGCACTGTCTTGTTCACCCGCGACGAATGTTTTGATGCTGTTTAGAGTTAATCACACTTTAATTAAATACCAGCCTTTAAGCACTTTTATGGCGTTATTGGTTTTAACAGACTAAGTATTTAAGTATTTCACTGGACAATTGCGTTAATATGCACACGCTTTTAAATTACAAATGCTTCATGTTAAAACTAAATCTGGTGCGAGTACACGTTCTGCACAATCGCTTTCAACTGAGTTGAAGTTCAAAGGCATTATTCCACAGCTTAAGTTATTGTCACATATTCTCGAAATAGTCCTAGTATTTCGTGAAAACTAAGTCCTTATTTTAAATTTTCGAAAATTTGTAGGTCCAAATGTAGCACTTTGAATACAAGTCTTTTGACGACAATTACGGCAGAGTTCTTACCGACGAACCTCACTCGTGGGGGCTATGTTCGTACCTCGGCGTAGTCACTTGCGTACAACATCGTGTTGTTCCTTCGGCTGCGAGTTATGAACTGACTTTTGCTAGGCGAATCCCTGTCCTTTTATACCATTCTGCCGAGGCAGGATTGATCTCTTATGAGGTGGAAATACTCGTAGATCCGTGGGACGATTCACTTGAAATTTGGTTGTGTTTGCTTCCAAATGATGGGCTACAAAATTACATATTCCATTATTTGATAGCTTATCCGGGTCAAGATATCATAAAAAAGTTCCATTCCTTTCCATGCAATCACGCGCTCTACACGTGATCGGTGCGTCACAGCAATGTCACTTCCTTGCGTGAAGCTCGTGACGTAGTTACTCGCTCTCTCATCGACAGTTCCAGCTGTGACTTTGTTTACTTCGCAGTACCTCACGCTGAAATAAATTATGTTCCAGAACGCTGGCGGTTCCTGGTACAATATATAGGTAAAGTTGACAGCGATAGGAATGGTGATAGCAACTAATCTTCTTTTTAAGTAAATTTCGGGGCTTGTTAGTCCTATTTTGCTGTAAATGTGTACGTTTGGTTTATTTTCCACTTTTCTATAAAATCACTTATGGTAATATTTCAAAAAAGGCAATTTTTTGAGACTGCCGAGAGTGTAATTTCGGAAACTGGAAAAATGCCTCAACGTACCCACTTACTACTGGCGCCTGTCCTGAATTTTGATCGTAAATAGAGACTTTAGCCTGCAATGTCCTTCCCCGTAAAACATTAGGCAACCTGTCTTCTACAATTCCCACTTCCCTTCTCATCCCTATTTCTGGCCCTGGAGTACCCTGGTGGAAATACCATATTTCAACAGGACAATGTGCCCTATCACCGCTGTATGGTGGCACGGAGGTGTTTGGAGCATTGCGCCAGTGGATTTACGAATATGAGTTTGCCCTCCAAATCCCTCGATCTTAATTCAGTCGAGCATTTATGGATGTTGTCAATGCTGGTGTACGCTCCATGATAACCGCACCAACTACACAAGACAAATTGTGGGTAGCAGTGCAAGATGCGTGGGTCCAGATCCCTCCAGAACGATCTCAAAGCCTTCTAGAGTCGATGCTTCGCCATATTGCTGCCAATTTGAGGGCTCGCGGAGGAGCAAATCGTTAATAACATCTTATTCAGTGTCTTCCCATAAAACATGAAATGGCGTATGGCTTTTAGTGCCGGGAGTGTCCGAGGACAAGTTCGGCTCGCCAGTTGTAGGTCTTTTGAATTGACACCCGTAGGCGACCTGCGCGCGTGATGAGGATGAATTGATGATGAAAACAACACATACACCCAGCCCCCGTGTCAGTGAAATTAACCAATGATGGTTAAAATTCCCGACCCTGGCGGGAATCGAACCCGGGACCCCTGTGACCAAAGGCCAGCACCCATTTAGCCATGGAGCCGGGCTGTTCTCACCAATTTTGGCCACGGAGTGTAAAGGAGCTTCGTGTTCATTGTGTATCATTATTATAAGTGCGAGCTATACGGTCAAGCCGTGCCGTTCCTTAAAGAACTTCTTGCTCTGCGAGGGTCATTACAAGTGGGACCTGTACTACCGCACCGAGGACCGAGCTAGAATTTCTAGACATGCATATTTCTAAGAGAACGTCTGGCTTTGCGTGGGTGTCACTATACTATTTTAATACCGAGAGCGTTCGCAATTAGAACAACGGTGATTGATCAAAACTTAAATAACAAATTCTAAGGAATAGAGTCACAAGAATTATAGTCCTCTGTAATACACAACGTGGGGTCGAAGGGGTAGTATGTGGCCCTGTAGGTTCATTTCTTGCTGGTGGAATTGTACTAATAAAACAAAGGAAATGCATTTTATTCCTAGCTAGTCCGATACATGCACTTCCACGCCGTGTCCATGGGCAACGAGTACACTGCGTGTACATGGCTAAGTCAAGTAAGGGCGAAAAAACGAGTTCCCGACGCGACAAAATGGGGACCCACCAGCTAAGGGAAACAACCCTGATGTAAAACATTGGCCCTCCAGGATTGGTGGGGGTTAGCGTTCGGCTGAAAACCCAATCTGTAAAACTCTCGTTACAAAATTTGAAAAAGAAATAGACTGCCTAACCTTTTTACGATGACCTCGCAAACGTGTAAAGGACTCGAGAACTGGTTTGTGGAATGTTTTAACTCTTTACTAAGCTGGAAACCTACGAAAGTTGCTCGGTCAGCTGGATGACTATCGGCTAGATTTTACTGCTATTCAAGAAGTGAGATGGATTGGTGAAGGAGTGATACAGAGACAGGATTCCATGGTATTCTATAGTTGCCGCACAAAGGACCACGTGCTTGGTGCTGGTTTTATTGTCAATAAGTAGATTAAACATGTTATCATGGATTTTCGGGCAAAATCACATAGATTGTGCAGGCTAAGAATTACAGGGAAGTTCTTCAATTACAGACTTAACTGTGCACTTGCTCCAACTGAAGAGAAGAGCGACGAAGATAAAGATTCATTTTACGATGTATTAGATGACATTTTTAATGAGTGCCCAAGAGCAGACTGTAAAATAATCTTTGGGGATTTGAATGCGAAGATACGAAAGGAAGACGAATACAGAACTTGTATTGGAAAATACAGCTTGCACGATATTTCTAATGATAATGGAATCAGGCCTGTACATTTTGCATCCTCGAGAAATATGGTAGTGGGAAGTACAACTTTTAATCACAAGGACGTACATAAAATAGCATGGAAGTCTCCAGATAGAAGTACTTTTAACCAAACCGACCACCTCCTAATAGATGCAAGGCACTTCTCTAACTTGATAGATGTTGAAGTTATAGGGGGGCCAATGCAAGAAAGTTCAACAATGCTCGGCTGAAGGAGCCCGAAAATGCTTTGAGATACGCTAACTTGCTTAACGAGGCCCTTTATTTATACAACTTTTTATTGATAAAATATTTTCTTACAAGTTTTATAGTTGGTAGGTTTAATTAGTCCATGTCTCCTGGTCTACAGTAAGTCCTGTCCACTCCCACTACCTTGGTGGTTCTTGTTAGTCAGTTCTTAAACATTCTTACATTGCTATGACAATAATTGATTACCATTAACGACCTGGTCTTGAGTAAAAATAATGAATAGTTCTTGTGCCTAATCCTTCGGCACTGTGGTACCATTGGTACACGTACAGAATACAACACCAGTAATAACATAGATGATATTAATAAAAACTTTCAAATAATGTCTTAGTAAAAATATGCAGATTGAAAAATTAAAAGGTCTCTTTATGCCTTGGTAACTTGGCACTATTGAAATTTTGTTAGGAAGCATTACTATATAACCGTTAGGATGAAAATAATGAAAATAAAATAAATACAAATAGTGAAAATAAAAATAAATAAAAATAGCAGCACACTCTTTTTGGCTTTACCGAGCTGGAACGGTAACATAAGCTTCGGAGAATTACAAAGGACAGATTAAAAACAAACATGTTTCTTAATTATTCATATTGTTTTCGGTATAGAAGTCTTCCAGTACTGAGTACAATGACGGACTATAATCCCCAATATGTTTAGCTTTTGGTGACGATAAAACTTGACCAATACCATTTTGAATATCTGAACACAAACTATGGTGTCGAGAGTTCCAAGTTCCATGAGTTTTTAACACTGCATGCACGTACACTGCAATCGCTAACACGAGCACAAATGTAAAATGAGCTGAAGTTGTCCCAAAGGTGGGGCGAACAATCCATTCCGGTGGTACTTCAAAATGTCGGGATCGAGCAGCCCGATTCATGATGTACGTCACATATCGCCAAGTTTGCGTAACACGGGTACAATCATGCAGACGGTGGAGGATAGTGTCTTCTCCTCTGCGACACACGGTATATAGTGAACTTTCTGCCATAGGAATGTTATACAGTTTACTATTTGTCGGCACAATGTCATGAACAACTATATACCACTTTGCTTGACGTTCAAGAGGAAGAACCCGATGCGTAATATTCCTCCAGATGCGATTCCAGTTGCAGACCGGAATAGACTGCTGAATCCTGGGAGATACATATTGGCTACGCTGCAGAAACATATAGATGATTTTCAAGGTCATGTTATTGTTCATAAAAGTTTGTGGTAGATAGCTCATTTCATATTTCAAATATCGTGCATGAGGGGCGAATTTATCCACATAATGGAAAGGGGGAGGTTTAGGCATCTGCTGTAAACTGCACCACTATTGGAGAAAATTTTGAGAATACGGATGACCTTCACAAATAAGGAATTTTATGTATCGATTGAGGAATAAGGCTCTCACATGATTCTGGATATTTTTTATTCCTAATCCACCAGTAGATCTTGACAGAGTTAAAGTATCACAATTCACTCTGAGGATTGAACCTTGCCGTATGTACCATCCTACAGCAGACATTATCTTAATACCGGATACCCTGGGCAGAGGTAGGATTTGACCCATGTATCCCAGTTTACTGATTATGTATGTATTGATATACCGAATTCTCTGCATTAATGATAGATTCCTGTATTTTTCTCGCTGTAACAGTCCGCGTATCACATTCACAGCTTTGCCCGAGTTATATTGCATCATTTGGTGAATACTGTTAAAACAACTAAGTGCTAAGATTTTTACCTCTTTCTGAACCGTTGGCCAGTTTAACAAAGGTTTATCGCGTATATGGCTTTCTCCTAATTTTAACAAACACAATTTATTAACGTTTAGCTTTGCACCAGATATGTTGCAGTAGTCACTGATAGTTTTTTCGAAGATCTTGTGGGTTTGTTCTGCGGTCCGCAATGTTGGTGATATCATCAGCAAAGGCAAGGATTTCCATCATATCTCTGTCGCGTAAACATGGTAAATTACTCAATAGTGGCTCAAGAGAGCACAAATAATAATATCGATAACGGATATCCGTGTTGTACTCCTGTTTTTATGTTAATTGCCTTAGTAAAAAACATTAAATTGGACTTTCGTAGATCCTCCCTGAAGAGCATGTTGTAGGATATCAATAAAGCGGCTGTCTAGTCCCATTGCACGTAGAATAGCAATTAAATAGGTATGATTCACTCTGTCAAACGCGTGATCGAAATCTAATGATATTAGTTGTTTACACTGCCTTCTTACCCTACGATCACTGATAATGTCTCTCATTGCACATACTGAGTGTATAATGCGCCTACCGGGAGCTCCACACGATTGGTGTGCACCTGAAGCATCGGACATAAGGAAGGTCATTCGCTGTTTAAGACATCGAATGTGTAACTTATAATCAAAGTTCAGCAGAGTAATTGGTCTGTAATCATTTATACTTTTAGGATTAGGATTTTTGGTACCAGTACAATCAATCCCTCTTTTAGGCGACTTATATTTGTTCTTGAATATAACACATCAGTTAAGTCTATCGTAAGGTCTTCCTTGATAACTGGCCAAAATGTCAGGTAGAATTCTCGTCCAAGGCCATCTAATCCAGAGGATTTGTTAGGCAGACTGCGCTGAATGGCTTCATAAATGTCTTTCTCCCGCAATTCTTCAATAAGATAGTCTTGTTGCACATCTGTCAGTCTTCAACGAACAGAATCAAAAAAGGCGCTTTTGCTGTCAAGAAGAACAACATTCGTTTGTTCATACAATTGTGTAAAGTAATATTCAATTGTGTTCTTAATGATATTTACATCCCCTGAAGTCTACTCACTTGACGATGCCAGTTTCGAAATATATTTTTGTTTGCCTCGTTTACTCTCACGAATGAGATGGTTCAATGATGACATTTCGTCAGTATTATTTCGATGATCTCGTGCTCGTGTTTTAAGTCCCTCATTCATTTCTCTGTATGTTCTGAGGAGAAGTGCTCTTGTTTTTTTGTACGGAGATATGTTGATGGGTTCGTGGGATCTTCCCTATACAGCTGACGTAATCCTTGTAAAAGAATTCGGAATTTTTATTTATCTGTCGAGTATACTGAGCACTAAACCGTTTCATGTATTTGATTACATTGGGCTTTGCATAAGACAACCACCACTCAAGTCCTGTTGTATAACGTGAAGTATGTTTCCTCCATAGTTGCCACAGCGCAGAGAACTGTTCCTTCAATTCTTCACTGTTGAGAATATTCGTATTGAGTTTCCATACACCCCTTCCCCGAGCCACACCCAGCTCTGATTGCTTTATTTTACTTGTATATGCTGCATGGTCCGAAAATTCGACGGGGCACACATCAGCATTCCCAGCGTGCTCTTGCAGACTTTGACTGACATATATTCGGTCTAATTTCGATGCTCCTGTAGCGCAAAATATGTATAGCCTGGGTCGGATGATGCTTATAATTCCGAGGTGTCTATCACTTTGAGCCCTTTCACTAGAGTTGCTAAGGCTATACAGTTCTAAAAACTCCCGCTCTGATCTCTGGCATTGATAACTGCATTAAAATCTCCGCCAATAAACATGCGATCTCTGTGATTTTTAATTAGATGTATGATATCACTGGTATAGGAGTCATTTCGTTCGGCTCTCGCCTGAGAACCAGAAGGTGCATAAATATTTACAATTAGAAGTCCTTTTATGGTGAAACTGATACCACGGGAACTGGGAAGAAAAACGGGAGTTGTATGGGGAATTGTATCTTTTATATATATAGCTGTACCTCGTTTGGTCTCGTTGATATTTACTATTCTTCCATACCCAAATATATTAATTAAATCATCTGTAGCAATCTCCTGTAAAAATGCTATATCAACATCTTGGTCACGAATTATTTTCATAAGAAACTGCTGCTTGCTGGCTATCTGTATACAGTTAATGTTTAAGGTCATTATAGTGTACGTCAATAGCACGACGAATGGAACATTCATCATGATACCAAACTGAACTGTCTACCCCTTGGACTTGATAGACATTGCCATACTACCGTCTCTCACCTATCCTCCCTCCTTGTCTTCGAGGATCCTTTGGGCTGATATAAGGTTGTACTGACTTATGGACGCCATCTTTGGTGGACTGGGTAGTTTTTAGCTTTTTAACGTTTTTCTCTGCCAGAACAATCTGACTGAAGGGAATTTCGCTAATGTCGTTAAGCAGTGTATGAGGCGAGGTTTCAAGGTCATCTGACCACAGCTGTTTAGGAGTCTCACTATGACTTGTCAAATTTTTGGTGGTGTTAATATCATCAGTATCTAGTTCCATATCTTCCTTCGGAGGACTGCTAGTGTTGGGGTAACTAGAACTATTTAACTTGTCAGCAAACAAAATAGTTACGTTAAAGTCTGTATTTGCGAAATCTGAATTAATAAGTTCGTTTCCTGTCGTAAGTTCAGTGACATTTGTTTTATGGTGGGATGAGAGTTCTTCAACTTGAATGTGATCCGTAGATTGTTCCATTCCTACAGTTCCGACGTGTGCTGGTTGTGGATCTATTTCTGGTACGTTCACATCGACTGAGTTGCCTTGGCCATGTGTTACAAGGTTATTCGAAAGGGGATGTATCTCCGCTTGCGTTGTGATAACCTGAACTTCGTTTAGTGTATCTTGTTTATGACCCGGGCTGGTCTGTTCTTGTGACTCATGACCGATAACCTGTTGTGATTCCAGCTTGTCGCTCCTGCCTGTATTTACAACTGTGTCGCTCGCTAGAGATGGGACATTAGAGTTCCCTGCAACTACTTGACTCATAAGCCTAGGTCCTGTTTCACCTGTCGAAGTTGATCCTCGCTTTGCCGGGCATTCTTGTCGGAGATGGTCACTACCACTACAATAATAGCATGTTTTTGGTTGTCCTTCATAAATTATCTCAGCTCTATATCCGTCATTTGTCACTGTTGTCGGGATGGCACTTTGTAATTCGATACGCATAGCTCTAATCCCACCAAATACATTAAATATGTATGTAGAAGGCCATTTTTCATTACGTATTTCCCTAACTTTCCCATATTTACTCAAATAAGTTGCTACACGTTCATTGGCCATTTCAATAGGAAGATTCATTATCTGTACTAGTTTCGTTTCCACATCAGCACATATTATAATTACTTCCGAAAATGAACCATTGAATTTCTTTACGTGAGATTTTCCTGCTGTTGAAGTCAGAATGCGTTCCATCAGAAGTTTGCTGGTTAATTTTATGTACACTGCTGTTTCCAAATTGTTCAATTGTATTGCTTCCACTTGATCAACATTTAATTTTAAAACTGTTTCAATCCACTCATAAATCTCTGCCGGTCCGGGTTTGTTTAGTTTATCAGGAAATGCACATTTTACCGTATTTTTCCTAATACTGAAACTTGCCATTTTCTTTCACTTTGTACTAATACCACTCAAAACACTCTACTTCACAACACACAACAGAACAGCGCGTTCGATGTTTACGCTTGCGCGTCTCATAGCGAACTGGCCCTGGCCGATTTGCCAAATAGTGAGAGTATTGATGAAATCTGGAAGAATCTTAAAGACGCACTATTAAAAACTGCAACTGAAGTTTTAGGAAGGGAATAGAAAGTTTGGCACAACAGTTGGTTTGATGAAGATTTTGCACGAAGAATACAAGGGATGAAACAGAGGAACCACACCCAAAAATGTGTGGAAGAGCATAGAACTTCCAGAAGAAGAGAAAGGCGATTGCACAAGAAGAAAAAGAGAAAGTATGAGAGGAAAGAATTGGGAAGAAATGGAACGGTTGAAAGGGATGAATGATGTAAGAGCTTTCTCTTAGAAGTCAAATAAAGTCGTAAGGATTTCCAGTCTAGAACAGTTTGTGTAACGATATATATGGCATAATATTGGGGAAGTGAGGAAGCATTACTAGAAAGATGGACCCAATATTTTGATGAATTGTTGAATGAAAGTCCAGCTGATGACCAAGAAACCTCACCTCCTGCAAATACAAAACACCTGAAATAGTAGTACCGATACCTACTATTGAGGAAGTTGAGCTTGCCATTAAGAAGTTAAAGAATAACAAAGCCCCTGGAATGGATTGAATACAATCAAAGCTTGTGAAAAATATTAAAAAAGAATTTGTTAAATACTTTCACAAAATACCGGCCAAGATATGGGTAGCTGAAACAATCCCTGATGAATGGAATGTAGGTATCATCGGCCCGTTACATGGAAAGGTGATATCATGATGTGTTCGAACTATAGAGGTATCTGCCTATTATCCATTTCATATAAAATACTCTCCAATATTCTCTTTAGCAGATTGGTGCCTTACGGTTGGTGACTATCAATGCTGAATTCGCCCAGGAAGATCTACTATTGATCAGACCTTCACAACCCGCACGATACTTGAAAAATATAAATAATTTAGAATTGGTACACGCCATCTCTTTCTCGACTTCATAGAAGTAATCTCTATGTAGCAATGGGAGAGTTTGAGATCCCTAAGAAATTGATCGCCTACTCGCATTCAAATTAATATCCAAAATAAATTAACAAGTGCTGTAAGGACCAAGAACGGAGTTAGGCAATGAGATTCATTATCATGCCTTTTGTTCAATATAGTTTTGTGAAAGTTGTTAGAGATGTGAGTATGAACGCAAGTGGAGCCATCTTACATAAATGAAATAAAATTTTGGCAAATGCAGATGATATTGATTTAATCGCAAGAACACCAAGAACATTGAGAGAAGCTTTCACAAGCCTAGAAAAAGCAGCAAGAAAGATGAATTTACAGATTAATGAATAAAAAACTAACCAAGGAGGACTACCCAAATATATTTACATTCATAGAAACTGGCTCGTATTAGTTTGATGTTGTGCGTAGCTTACCTACCTTGGATCAGAAGTTAATTCCAAGAACAATGTTCGTCCTGAAATCCAAAAACGTATACTGTCTGCTAACAAGTGCTACCATGGCTTCAAAAAATATCTGACGTCTAAGCTGATGTTCAGGAAAACTAAAGTCCTAATGTATTAAGTTTTAGTAAAGCCTGTATTAGCATATGGTGCTGAGATCTGAACACTTTCAAAATCCGCTGAAAGACAGCTCGGTATATTGAACGATTTCGAGGCTAATTTTTGGGCCACTGGAAGAAAACCGTGTCTAGAGAAGGAAGTATAATCGTAAATTGTGTAATTTGTATAACGAACCAGACATTGTTAACTGCATAAAAATCAGAAGGTTGGAGTGGACAGGACATGTGCTGCATGGTAATGACAGAATGATAAATAAGATATTTAATGCAGTGCCAGAAGGGATCAGGAAGTTTGGAAGACCAAAGTTAAGGCGGGGAGAAGGGGTGAGAGAGGGTGTAAAAATAATTGGAACGAAGAAATTGAGGAGCTCTGTACTTAACAGGAAGGAATGGGGAAACCTTCTTCAGAAGGCCAAGGCCCACAAAGGGCTGCTGCGCCAGTGATGATGATGATGATGATGATGATGAATAGACAACGGGACTCAGAGCTTCGTCGTACACCATACGTCATACGCGTCATACACTTCGAAATTTGCAAGGCATATGAGCCCTTACCTTGTCAGAATAAGCTACCAGGCAGAATGTGCGCCCGATTTGGTAAAGCATTTTGACACTCATTGCCCTATATTCCCCAAGGAAGCCAACAAATTATATAGGATGGGAAGGATCCAAAAGATACAGGAGCCAACGCTCATCCTACAAAATTGGCCAAAAGAAGTTAACTGCAAAGAACAGAAAATAGGCCAAGCACAAGTAGGAAGGGATGCTAACAACCTCGAGCTATCCCATGCCATTAGCATACCAACACCTTATGGGGCAGAAGGCCCAATGTCACAGAAGATAAGCCATCGAATGCTGTGACTAAGCTTGGAGGAATTAACGGCAGAAGCTGCAAGAATATCTTACATTTTTGGAAACTTAGTCTCAAGAATCAATGTGAAAAAAGGAAACGACGGTCCACACTTGTACTTCCTTTTGTAAATTTCACTCATTTGGGTGGCTTCATTCGCAGATTGAAAACCTGGACAACCTACATTATGGAATATTCCTACATTAAAACACGGTAGGTATGGCACGACCCTAAAGTTTGCTTGCTACGGAGAACGCTATTATCTTTCCGTCGAAGCTAGATGACTACATTTCATATGATTAAAATTAAGAAGCCACATACCTTAAGTGTTGCTCCAGTACGCCGGTTACCTTAGAAAGGTGTGACCCTCATTTGACGATGCATCAATCAACATAGTCCCTGGGAGTCGATGGCTGCCTATTTATAATGGCGAACTGGGCAATGATTGGTTGATTCAAATTCATAAGTTCAGTAGGGGCAACTTTTGAACTAAAGAATGAAAAAGGGAGTGCCAACCCCTCACCATCATAATTCTCATTAAAAATGACAGTAAATATAAAGTTCAAGTAGCAGGTACTTGGTGGCACCCATAACCAAAGAGGTGTATCTACTGGCAGGTTTCAGAACAACATAATAACAAAACGTTCAGCCTGTCTCTACAATACTTCATAATATCTAGATGTTTAGTGTGTTGCCTAAATGTGGGGAGAGGCCCCCTTCCTGAAGAACCTATTATTATTATTATTATTATTATTATTATTATTATTATTATTATTATTATTATTATTATTATTATTATTATTATTATTATTATTATTATTATTATTATTATTATCCCTCGCTGGTCACACTACCTTAAATGAAACTCAAAGGTCACACTGCGGTCTGATGAACCCCAATATTTTAATGAATTCTAAATAAAAAATTACAACATATTGCAAAATAGAACGCATGGATAGATTCAGAGACTAATTAAGAATGTTCTTAGCGATTTGTGTCATTGTTTTATAATATGAAATCGATACTACAATAAAAATAATTGTAACACTGAAATAATCTTATGTCTAACGAAGAATACTGAAAACATTCTAATTTTTTGCAGTTTTCCTCAGTAATAAACAATTTATTTGTATGCACTTTGCTAACAATCACCACTGGTCTAGTAAAAGTAGCAGTGTGCGTACTTAGGTTATTACATAATGTTACAGGGGTGTTCCAACTTGAGCGTTTATTCACTACAATCAATGCACAACACTGCCCGATGATCATCGCATATCTCTCGTCGGCAAGACGAGCACATGAATTTTGTTTTCCGATCTTTTACCCGTGGTAAGAAGGAGCGCCTCTGCTTACGAGCTACTTCGTCACGTGGTGGAATTTTGGGATTCATCTTCAAAATATCACTGATTGACAACCGAAGTGACCTGCTGAGTGTGGGTACATCGAGACGTCCTTTTAGGAAAGATTAAATCAGTCCCGAAGCCAGATTCTTAATTCGTAATCATCTATCAAAAGTTCCCGTGCTTGTTAGGGTGTTTTTACATGTCTTGGAGGTCTCCTGCTCCTAGGAAAATGAGTGACAATGTGTCTTGCAACAACTCTTCTTTGTCTACCTGGTTCATCTGCACTTCACAAATAGCCATTCTTGCCCTTCCAGACAGAGGTACTTCTTATTCTCGCTAGTACTTCTTCATCCTCTACCACACTCATTTCACTCTCCGAACTCAATTGCACAACTGCAAAATCATCATGAGCATCAGAATAGTCTGTTCCAAAATCACTCACATTTTCATCGTTATCTTCTAAAAGCACCTTACTGATATCTGCATCTGACCAAAGAGCCACACCTTGAAACGAAGACGCCACCTTCAATATTCAGTTTTACTAATCTTGAACAACACTCGTTAGAAATACACTGACTGACAGAGCAAATGCAACACCAAGAAGGAGTGGTTCGAAAGGGATGAAAGTTGGGGAAAAAACAGAGACGGCACGGACGAATAATTGATGTTTATTTCAAACCGATATGCAGGTTACACAATGCGCATGGCATCGACTCAGTAGGATGTAGGACCACCGCGAGCGGCGATGCACGCAGAATCACATCGAGGTACAGAGTCAATAAGAGTGCGGATGGTGTCCTGAGGGATGGTTCTCCATTCTCTGTCAACCATTTGCCACAGTTGGTCGTCCGTACGAGGCTGGGGCAGAGTTTGCAAACGGCGTCCAATGAGATCCCACACGTGTTCGATTGGTGAGAGATCCGGAGAGTACGCTGGCCACGGAAGCATCTGTACACCTCGTAGAGCCTGTTGGGAGATGCGAGCAGTGTGTGGGCGGGCATTATCCTGCTGAAACAGAGCATTGGGCAGCCCCTGAAGGTACGGGAGTGCCACCGGCCGCAGCACATGCTGCACGTAGCGGTGGGCATTTAACGTGCCTTGAATACGCACTAAAGGTGACGTGGAATCATACGCAATAGCGCCTCTAACCATGATGCCGCGTTGTCTAGCGGTAGGGCGCTCCACAGTTACTGCCGGATTTGACCTTTCTCCACGCCGACGCCACACTCGTCTGCGCTGACTATCACTGACAGAACAGAAGCGTGACTCATCGGAGAACACGACGTTCCGCCATTCCCTCATCCAAGTCGCTCTAGCCCGGCACCATGCCAGGCGTGCACGTCTATGCTGTGGAGTCAATGGTAGTCTTCTGATCGGGCGCCGGGAGTGCAGGCCTCCTTCAACCAATCGACGGGAAGTTGTTCTGGTCGATATTGGAACAGCCAGGGTGTCTTGCACATGCTGAAGAATGGCGGTCGACGTGGCGTGCGGGGCTGCCACCGCTTGGCGGCGGATGCGCCGATCCTCGCGTGCTGACGTCACTCGGGCTGCGCCTGGACCCCTCGCACGTGCCACATGTCCCTGCGCCAACCATCTTCGCCACAGGCGCTGCACCGTGGACACATCCCTATGGGTATCGGCTGCGATTTGACGAAGCGACCAACCTGCCCTTCTCAGCCCGATCACCATACCCCTCGTAAAGTCGTCTGTCTGCTGGAAATGCCTCCGTTGACGGCGGCCTGGCATTCTTAGCTATACGCGTGTCCTGTGGCACACGACAACACGTTCTACAATGACTGTCGGCTGAGAAATCACGGTACGAAGTGGGCCATTCGCCAACCCCGTGTCCCATTTATCGTTCGCTACGTGCGCAGCACAGCGGCGCATTTCACATCATGAGCATACCTCAGTGACGTCAGTCTACCCTGCAATTGGCATAAAGTTCTGACCACTCCTTCTTGGTGTTGCATTTGCTCTGTCAGTCAGTGTATTTCGCTCCATTCTAGTAACGAAAACAGACAGCAAAACAGGAATAAATCGAGTAAATTTCCAACTCGCATAATATATAAACTCAACCACAAAAGTCACACTGGGGTCCGACCAACCCCACGCTTGATTCAACCACCTACTAACCGGAACGCAGTTAAACAATGAAGCTGCTGGTTTGGCCTCGGCTCCACAGTGGTGCCAACTTAATTTACGTAGAATGGCAAGGCCATAATTCCCGTGCTATCCAATTCGTTATGAAAACAAAGATCGCCAGGGTCTGAGGGATCCCTGTGTGTTATTATTATTATTATTATTATTATTATTATTATTATTATTATTATTATTATTATTATTATTATTATAAGACGTTACATAGATAGACCAAAGCTATTTCTGTGGATCAGTGGAAAATACTAGCTGACCAGGTTCATACACAGTACATTTCCAACTTCAGCTCTTACAGTTTTACACCCATATATCCTCGCCTGATTCAATAAATCATGCTGAATATTTCGTAGACTTCTCAGCTTCGATTCTTACAGTTTTACATCCAGATGCCCTCCCCAGCTTCGATAAATAATGCTGAACAGTAGGTAGCCTTTCTGGCTTCGATTCTTACAATGTTACTCTCAGATATCCTTTCCAGCTTCGATTTTTGCAGTTTTTCTCCTGTGAAGGCCGTTATGGCAGTTAGTCCATTATTAAGGTAATACAATACACAAGAACCTCGTTTATCTGGCTCCGGTTAATCCGGATCTCCAGTTTATCCGGATCGAAAAATATAAAAATTTATTTTTACTTGTACAGTATTTTTTTAAGGCGTCGACTCTTCTTGAATGTCTTTTCCGTCAAGGATCTTTAAGGACAGGAATTCGAACTAATTCAGCCACGGTCTATCAAAGGCACCGTCCAGGCATTCCCCTGGAATTGAGAGTGGGAAACCGTGGAAAACCATTCCCAGGACGGCCGAGGGGGATTAAAACCCACGCTCTTCTGAATGCAACCCACTATTAATATACTGATGGTGAATTTGAAAATGAAACCGGCGCTCCATCAGAAGAAACAAAGACTGATGGAGAGGCAACAATGCAGCTGGACAAACTGATGGCCTATTTAGAATCCTTGACTGAAACCACACCGGCAGAACAGTTGTTAGTAGAAACGTTTCGTTATCGTGCTGCAAGCAAACGCTATGCAAACGTTAAACAGAAAAACCTACAGAATATTTTAGTGCATAAAGCAGAGTCTTAAATGTACGAAAAGTGTTCTTATATTTGTTTGTGCAATTAGAAAAAGGTATTACTGTACAACTTGTGTTAATAGATTATAATATAATATGTACTGCATTTATATTTTAGTTTTTCGTATTATCCGGATTTTCGATATTCCGGATCAGTTCCGGTCCCACTTAATCCGGATAAACGAGGTTCTTGTGTTTTTTTAAAATAAATGCAGTATCATTAAAGTATGCCCTCTTTTTTACACGTGTAAACTGAACACATACATGCATTAATACATACATACATACATACATACATACATTACAAAATATTTCCACCTACCACAATAAATTACAATCAATGTCATGTTATGTTAAACTTCCAACCTTTTACACACCACATGAAAGTCCGCTAGATGGAGCCATCTAATATTCCACCTATATACCATGCATGTATAGGGAGGGTTGTCATGATTAACATGTCAAAGATACAGTAACTTCAGTGTTTTTAATCTTAAGAACCATTCTTGTAAAGTAGACGAAAAACACTGAGTGAGAACAAGTAAGCCATACGGGAATATTTTCAATGTTTTTTGATGTGACTGTTATTACATTGCAATAAAATTGAGGGTGTCTACATGACATTGTATCGCTGGTTTACATGTGTAGGCTGTGGGGAAACGTTCATCTCACAACAATTTAACCCGCTTTTCTTTTCAATCAAAGCAACAAATATAACATTCGCAAACTTGTCAGCATATAGAGCACTGTTTATAATATGTGTTTCAGTGCGAGTTCTATTATTTTAAATCCTGTTAGAAATAAACACAGAATGCTTCTGAAAAAAATGTTCATAATTTATATTTACAGTAGTCTTGTATAATGTGTGTGTGTGTGTGTGCAGGAGAGATAAATTATTGCGAATTGCTCCCATAGGAATGGATGACGTCCCCCGCACCCACTGTCCTTTCACTGGAATTGTCAATTTCAATGTGTTCCTGTTCATTTAGAAAAAATATCTTTATCGTACACGTAGGTACTTTTGAACATGCAACCTACCAGGGGCCTTGAGTTGAAGAGGACTATTATTCTACAGTGTTAATGTGACGAGATCCTCATGCAGTTGCTTCGGTTTCCTGCCTCTCATATGAGACAGCTCCTCAGTTGGTCTCGCGAGACTGACTGAATCACATTCCACCCCTCAGCCTCGGAATGGCCGGTAATCGAACCCCTGATCTTGGGTAAAACGCAGGCGTGCTACCTGATCACTATGGGGAGGCCTATGACAGATACAACCACTGTTTTCTCTTGGTCATGCGTAATCAAGATCATGTACAACTATTAAATAAACTAGCTTAATGAAAGAAGGATAGATTGTTTTCTTATTTCACGCTGTTAATCCTACATTTTTTCATATGATAGATAGCTTCAACACGTTGCTTCATCCGACATGAACTCATTCTTACAACTCGCCCTCAGTTCTCCTTGGTGTCTTATCCGTATTATAGCATAGAATGAACGAATTTTTCTTCCTTTAAAGCCCCCTGATATTTGTTCTCATTTAGTAATGAAGATTCGATACCCGATTATATTATATTAGTTAATGTTTGTATAATTTCTGATAGTTCGACCATTCTATGTGTCTGCATAATATTCTGCAGCGTATGATGGTATATTTTCTATATAAGGGCGAATAAAATATTAGTGTACTGTTATCCGCTTAACTTAAAGTAGCGTTTGACATGAAACATTTCTTACTCATTCCCATTACCTTATTCTATCCTTACAAATTTCTTAAAAATATTGAAAACCGGATATTAATTCTGAGATAATTCAGTGATGTTTCGTCACAGTTGTGTCTGAGTAAGCAAGAAGTGCGGATTAGCTGAGTTGAGCGCGGAGGAATGTGCAAAACTTTGGCACAATACAGGGCAGCGATAGGGAGCTGGCACTGTGGAGTGGAAAGTAGAAAGCAGAGAAGAGTGGAGATAAATGGTGAGAAAGAGGGGATGTTGGCAGCTCTACTGGTGGCTGCGGTGATGGTTGTGGTGTTGATAATAGGGGGAGTTGAAATTAATCCGAGTCCCGGTCCAGTGGGTTCCATTGGATGGGATGAATTTGAAGCGTTAAAAGAGATTATAAGAGAGGAGTGTCAGACGGAGAAAATAAGATAAATGTTTTGAGAGCTATCTAAGGAGTTTATGGACCTAGAGCTGTGGATTAAGGAAGACTTGAGGAAAATAAATGAGATGGGGCGCAATAAAGATGAGCTGAAAATATTGAAGCATAAGGTAAGAAGTTAAGAGCAAGATCTGAGGGAGGCGAAGTGATTAGTAGTGAGGGGTGATCAAGAAATTATGAGGAAAAATATTCTCATTTATGGTGTGCAACAAGAGGAAAAAGGGAATAAAGAGGAACTAGTGTACAAAGCGGTGGATGTGGTGCAGAATATAATGAAGATTAAGTTCAGTGAAGTTGTTATAGACGATGTGCATCGGGTCGGGAATGGAAGGAGGTCCATTTGAATGAAATTACTATCAACATTGATGGCGGATTTGTGATAAGGAATGCTAGTAATTTAAAATGAGAGAAAGTGTGGATAAGAAGTGAGATGGACAGTGAAGACATTGAGGAGAACAAAATCCTTAGCATGCATTTAAGGGAGGCAAGGAAACAAGGCCTTAAAGCATATATTAGAGGGCAACAGTTGGTGGTCGGTGATGGACGATGGTCGCGTACATCTACTGTGTGTCGTTTAAAGGAAATGGATAAAGAACATCAACATCAGCAGAATGCGACCCTGATGGCAAGGGGAGAAGTGAGGAAGGTCACGAAAAGAAGAAGTAGCGATGACGTAGAGGAGAGTGATATTACGGAAGTGAGCGAAGTCCACCGCACACCAAGATCGGGAAGTGGAGAACTGATGAATATGGAGCACGTGGAGCCAGGGATCGCAAGATCGGAGGGCAGCTAGTGGACGACGCAGACAAGAGGAGTTGAGGAGAGAGGAGGAAGAAGGCGTGAATCAATGGAGAGGGGAAGAAGCTTAAATTTAAAGGACCTTTGGAGTAAGGAAAATAAGGGGCTAGGGAAGGAAGAGGGCAAAGAGAGTGTGGAATTGGTAAAGAAGGTGGTGAACGCAGGTGAAATTGGGGAAGTGAGAGTAATTAGAGGTAAGACCACAAATACAATAGCGGGTAGTAAAAATATAAGAGGAAGCAGAGAAGAGGAAGAGAAGGGTAAGAGATAACTCTTCTGGGAAGTGGGTTTTGTAAATATTGAAGAAGTGTCTAGTAAGCTGGGCAATGATGAAAAGGCAGAGTTGGTAGAGGGTTTTGAAAATGTTGCTTTTTGGGAACATGTCTAGCAGCAGGGAGAACCTTAGTATGGAATGGTTTTGTAGCAAGCAATACAGCTAAAATAAAATAGGGGATGACGGAAACAAGTCCAGAAGGAAGAGCGATATGAGTTAAGGAAGAGTTAAACAAGTTAATAGAAGAAATTTCAAATGAGATGGGTGACGTTGTGTGGATAAGGTTTAAAAATAAGAGTGGGTTAGGTTAAAAATGTGTGTCTGACGTTTCTGTATATTCATCCAGTAGGATCGCCATATGCAAATCGTAACTTATTTGAGGAGTTAATAGAAGATATAAGTATGATTAGAGAAATATATGAAGAAGATGGAATGATTTTAATGGGGGACTGGAATTCGAGGATAGTTACTTTCAGCCCGTCATATAATAAGGAGGGGAGGGATGGAGCGACGATAAAGAGAGGGATTGTTACGGTAATAAACGGTTGGGTTTCTGTGTGGCAGAAAATTTGTATATTTTGAATGGATGGTGAAGAGGGGATGAAAAGGGGAAGGTGACGTACATATCGACCTTAGGAGAGAGGGTAATTGACTTGGTGATTAGTTCGGGAGACATGAGGGATAGAATATATAAGATATAGTAGTAGATTGGGCAGATTTATACTACGCGCCAGTGTATATTACTTTGAGGAGGATGGAGAGGAGAAGAAGAGCACGGAGGGAGGGAAGAGGGAGGGGCGCGAGTCAAGTTAAATTTAAAAGGTCGGACGGGACAAAAGAAAAATTAAGTAATCATTAGACGAAAACTTCCAAAACATAAGGAGTGGGATTGAAGTAGCGTTGGGGGTAATAATGTGGATATGGCCTTAGAATTATTAGGAAAACCGATCAAGAGTGTAGCAGGTGTGGTAAGAGGTAGAGCAAGAAAGGAGGGAAGGATTGGTTCAATAAGGAAGGGAGATGAGAAGCAAGGCGATGAAGGATTTAGAGGTGTATAGAAATGTGGGGATGGAGAAGGGCGAGGAGTTTTGTAGGCTACGAAAGAAGTACAAGGACATGTTAGTAGAAAGGAAGATGTTATGGCGGAAGGAACATGCGGATGAAATAAATAGGGACTGTAAAAGTAATCAAAGTGATAAGGTGTGGGAGAAAATAAACAGAATATAAAGAGGTTTGAGGAGGCAGGGAGAGGGCAATATTAATTATGAAAGATGGTTCCAATATTTCCGGAGATTATTAGGGGGTGGGACATATTGAATAGGGTGTGGCTGAGGAGAGATATGGGGTGGGAGACAGAGCTGTATAGTGCGGAATTCAATGAAAAGATAACGGAAGTTGAGTTTTAAGTAGTGGTTGGAAAATTGAAAGTTGGGTCTGTATGGGGATTAAATGGCGTTTTATCGGTGTTTTGGAGAGAGGAAGTAAAAAATAAGAATGTTTGGGGGAGTTTGGTGAAGCTATGCAAGAAAATATTTGATTGTGCTAAATTCCCGCATGAATGGCGAAAGGAATAATATACCCCATATATAAACATAAAAGAGATAGGAATAATCCAAGTAACTACAGGGGTATAACATTATTATTCGCTGACTAAGGTACATACTGGCGCTTTAGCGATGAGGTTGAAAAATTTTGTGGAGGAGTTTTCCATACTCTCGATGTACTAGGGTGGATTCAGGAAAGGAAGAAGGACTATGGAAAATGTCATGATGGTGAGTACGATATTAGATAAATTTGTAAATTCAAAAGGAGGTGCAGTGTATCTAGCTGCGGTAGACTTTGAGAAGTCCGTCGACACAGTGAGCAGGGGGGGCATTGTTCGAGAAATTAGGCCGGATAGACGTTTCCAAAAAGATGAGAAAAGGTGCTTCAGGCAATATATGAGCAGGTGTACTGTAGTGTTAGAATTGAAGAAGGGTTAGTAAATAAATTCACTGAGTAAAAAATAGGGTTGAAACAAGGTTGCAAACTATCTCCCATATTATATTTGTTATTCATTAACGATACATCAAAATGACATGGCGGGAGAAAATAGGCTTGTCCTGAGTTATGGGATCAAGAGATTCCGCGCCTGATTTTTGCGGATGATGTCCTCTAGTTGGTACTGACAGCCGGAGACCTGCAGAAAATTGTCAATGAGATGGTGGAGTATGCCAGTAATTGGTCGATGAAAATCAATAGTATTTGTAGTAAGAGAAAGATGATGGCGTGTACAAATATAGGAGAAGAAAGGCTAAGAGGGAATGGGCAATAAAATATGAAATAATTGAGCCATCGGACACCTTAGAGTATCTGAAGTAGGAAATGGAAATGGTCCGACCAAATTAAAAAATCTCAGTGGAAAGGATTAGCTACACATTCGGTAACAAGGACAATAAAAAATAAGTTCCCGAACATTGAGTACATGATACAGAGAATTGTTTTCCGAACGGTAGTTAAAAGCGGAGTTTTATATGTGGTAGAGATATGGGGCTAGAGTGGGAGAGTGAAGTATTGAATCAGGAAGTTAGTAAATTTAGTAAAATTTTAATTGGTCTCCCATACTGTGTGACCAGTGCGGTAGCATGATTAATGTGCAATGAATGCATACATGTAGATATCTTAAAGAGTGTGATAAGTAATTGGTTCAGATTGAAAATAGAGGAGGGAGGTCAACTCCTGCAGATAGCATACCAGCATCAGATTAAAAGCAGGGATGGAGAATATTGGGTAGATAAGGTGAACGGTAATTTGGAGGAGCTGGGTTTGGGACATTACTGGGAGAGAGACTGAGTAACGAATAAAGGAGCAAACTGGAAGAATATTGTAAGAAGAGTGAAAGATATTCAAAAGAAAGACCTGGAGGCTGAATACACGAGTAGAGCGTCCCGCAGGATATTTACTAGAATAAGCCAAGAGATTAATATGCAGATAGGGAACGTTAACGGAACGGCAAGAAGAGGTCGGATATGGTAGTTTTGGTGTATGTACATGAATAAAGGGTGGTCACTGAAGAAGGACAATACGATATGTACGTTGTGTGGTGACAAACGAGACGATTTTCACTGTAAGCTTTTAAGGGAACTCTAGTTATTAGAAGAAAATTCATGTATGAGAGTCAGTTTGCTACCTTAAAGCAGGAAGGTAATGATCATAAAATCATTGGGTGGGTTTTTTAAAGGATGGAAGAACACGACTAATATAAGTACATTTTTAGATGTAGTGTGGAAGACCTGTGTAAAGCGAGTAAAATGAACGTTGAGATAAGAGTTGTGAGTAGGTAGAAAAAAGCAGCTTCATCTGTGTATACTGTAGTGTGTTAAAGTAAAGACATAATAATAATAATTCACGAGTGAGTGTCAATAATGTGTTAGAAAACTCCACTTACTAAAAATAAAGTGCTGAAGTGTCTAAGGAACTGTAAAGTATTAGAATACTACAGTTACTATGAGTGAGTGTCGAGAAGATTTGTTAAATGATAAGAAGTAGATTTTAGATGTAGTGAGAAAGGACTATGTGTGTTAACTGGCTGCCTTAACAGAAAGACAATGCGTTAAATGTAAATGTTAGGTGTGATTTAACTCAGTGAAAGAAAAGACGTTTGGAGTGTGCTCCCCTAGCTAACGGAATCCAAGCTGGGGAACTCAGAGGGTGTGTCTTCATGGGTGATAATAGACAGCTGAGTTACCTATCTGAAAGATTTTAGAAGGATTGTAGATACAAAAGGACGAAGGCTGGGTTCGACGTAAACCGGCTCGTAGTGGATATCCGTAAGCCTGGAGAGGGCCAAGTTAGCTGGGAGTGTTGCGATAGGAGCTCACCTCAAATAATAATTTTTTATGATAGCCTCCTTTGATACTGGATACCGCAGAGAGGAAATAAGAGGAGAGACAAGAGTGATTGTTGCATGGGAGAATGGCGGCTTATAAGATACCTTCTTTGCTTTTTCTCTGTTTTTTAATATTTTCTCCAGCGAAATGATCTAACTGGGAGAATTCTGTATGGATCAGGAGAAAATAAAGATACTATACTACAGTGATGTTTCGTAATTTAATGCAAGAGTTTTCTCTTCTCCGTCACGGATGTCTGATCTTTTCCTGGAGACATTGTAAACACATAACAGTAGTTGTAACACACGGTGATGAGTTCCACCGGCAAATGTATCATCAGTGAGTTTTTGTTAATGCAAGTTCTGCTCTGTGATTTCCATGTCATGATTTGTATTAACATTATTTTTCCTTACTTCACAGAGCTGGAACTGACGGACAACCAACATCAAAGGGAATCCCTCCACGATGGCACTATGGAAGCTCGACACTTGAAATTTACTATAAAGTCTGGTTATGACCACATATGTGCTGTTTACAAAATAGAAATTAAGAACGATGAAAATACTGTGTACTCAGCTGCCAGTGTCACCGAGTATGATGCTCCAAGTAGAGATGAACGAAGTTTCTCTGTCCCTTCGAAAATCCTGGAGGATCAATCCGCTTCACTGACGAGGGCAGACGTTGCACCACCATTACAAGGGCATACGCCATTTATGCGCTCTAATGTGGGCAAGGTTGTATCGAAACTTTCTCCGCCCCAAGAAGAACTACAACTACAATCAAACATGAAGTCTCAGTCAGGAAAATTTATGGATCTAAAGGAAATAACTTCCTCCGATGAAGAATTTTAATGAGACACCGGTATCGCATGATTATGCTGGTATTTGAATTTTATTAATTCTATTGTAGCTTGAAACTATTAGCATTAAATTACCGTGCAATGCTGCAATTGTTTCCGATTTACGCCCGTTGAATCCGAGCACATCTGCTTATTCATTTTTATTGCGATTTACTTCATATTTTGCACACTCTTGTACTATCGTGATTGTCTGGACGCTTTCTATGGTAAAATATATGGCCATGATTAGAAAGGGCGATAGTCGAAATATATTTTACCTTTGTCGATACTAAAGTGCTTTACAGGAGAATCGTTAACATTTTCATGAAAAAGTGTATCGTAACGTATACGAGGGCTAAAGTATACGAATAAGAAAACTTCCTTGAAGCATATGCTAGTAATAATATTATAGTTATATGGCAGGCCACTGGCCGTCTGTGCTGCATTTTCTACAGTGTATAGTTTTCACGCACGAAGAGCGATGCACATTTCAATCTTATTAAAATTTCAGTAAACTTTTATATGACAAATGGATATAAAGGAAGCTGAAAATGTACATGTTCAAATTCTTTTAATTCAGAAAGTCATTTAAGACCTTATTTTTATCTGCTTCATAAGAAAGAAATACGGAATTTAATCGTATCCTCTTGCTTTTCAAATGTAACTCCCTTCAAATACTAATATTAATTAATTGGTGTTAATTTCATTCCAAGTGGACCTTGAAATGTCAAATGCTCACTATTAAAGTCCCCGTAGTGTATATTTATGAGTGTGAACTATCATATATAATATCTATATCTCGTAAAATAATCTTATGTGCACTATTTTATTTCTCACTGTCGGGTTTTATATTTCACATTTCCAAAAATATAATAAATACTCAGAAGTAATGAAGATATGCTTTTATAGACACATTGTGTATAATTTTACATTTTGCTGGGTACATTCGTTAAACTAGAGAGCTGAAGTTAGTATAAATCAGCTAAATCTCTTTCTCTCCTTTATAACCTGTTTTTGAGAGTTGTTTGAAATCGCTACAGGTACTGACTTCGTTTACAATTTTCCTTCTCTTTGTACGTTAGTGTGTAGAATCGTGCCCATAGTCATAAACGCCAAATATATTTTGAAATGATGTTTGAAGTGACGGTAAAGAATGTGCACAAATCCCATAAATTGTATATTTTTCAATAAATGCTGATGTTACAAAAGACTAGTTACTTAATCGTGAACATTTATTTATTCAGGACATATTTCACATTGTTGTGTTTTGTGCCTTGTTGATGAATAATATCCTTTCCCTGTTATGTTCTATAATCTGTGCCGCGTTCGTTCCACATGATGCATGCTTCAAATTATTGCAGTTGTTCTTGTTGTGTATATGGTAATATGTCCGTGCGGTTACTGCAAGTACCTCCACCTATCCGCTGCTCTCTTATGTAAACTCTGTAGATTATTATGGAACCCTGAATATTACCACGAATTACGAAATTTGTTAATTCGCCTTCATAAGAGGAAGACTCCCAAAATATATTTTAACGGACCTTTTGTTAGCACGTTGCCGCAAACAGGACACCATAGCAATACTTCTAGATGGTCAAGGAGCGTACGACAATGTCGATATCAACATTCTACTGCGTAAACTACAGACAATAAATATCCCAATACCCTTCATTTATATAATAAAAAACCTACTAACCAATCGTAAATTAAATTTGAAAATTTATCGAGTTAAATCCAACACACGTTATGCGAATGTTGGACTGCCACAAGGGGATACACTAGGTGGAATATTATTCACAAAATGTACATGTCAATTGGAGAAAAATAGAAAATACTTATATACTAATATTACAATTTACAGATGACATGCTTATGTACTCAACAAAAAATAATGTTGATCTTTGTCGTCAGTCAATAAATCAAGCTTTCACACATATAAATATATGATGAGAAAACGTGGAGTATACATAAAACCCTCTAGAAGCGCAGACATAATCTTCACAAAAAGAAAATATGACAAATCCCCAATCGCTTTTGAGAATGAACACATTGCCATTCAATTCAATACCATATATATCGGAATCCATATAGACAATCTGTAACCATTAAGCTGATTACGTAAAGAAATGTTAATAATAATAATAACAATAATAATAATAATAAGAGTAATAATAATAATAAGAATAAATTAATGAACGCAGTAAAATAAACCTAAGGTTCTACCGAAGCGGTGTACTATAAAACGTAAACAACAAGTTGGGAAACATGACAACTGCAAAATGGATGTGGAAAGCGGTATGGACCCTACGAGGTAAATAGATCGTATCAGTTGTGAAGGAAAAAGGTAGAGGGTAATTACCCTTAATTTCATTTATTTTAAGTAAACAAAACAAATCTCATCATAGAAAGAACTAAACCAACTCATTTATAAGATAAATGTAAATGGTAACTGGGCCTGCAGATATGCGCAATATATCAAGAAAAATTTGAAACTCCACTTAAGTGTACAATAATACATGATTTAAATGAGGGCTAATGCCAATCTACATAATGTAGGAAAAAATAAAATAAAATAAAATAAAATCCTAGCACAGAGGCACAGAAAACTTGCACCAGTACCTAAAACGCTTCCAGTAATGAGCATAGATTTTTGGTGTATGCGTTAGGAGTTGCAGAACTACGGGATGCATACCCGGGGAAAAGTTAAATTACATTATAGTTAGATTAAGATTTAGATAGATATTTATTTCAATAATTAATTCCAACGAGCCAAAGGCTCATACAGAGGAATTGTACAACGAACAGTATATTCAATGGCGGATCTACAAACTCTGATACTTAAAGAGGTGACTTAAACAGTAAAAGTAGAGGCATCAATACAGAAAGAAAAATAAAATACCATGCTATAGTTCCTTAATTATACTAAGATACTAAACTATTTAGTACTACAAGTGAGTAACAATGCATCAGGATGATTGATAAAGCGGGGTGGGTGGTTGTTTTAAACACTAACAATTTATAATTGATCTATTATGTATTTATTCCATAGATTTCCTTTGCCTATCCGTTGAAAGTTATTAAAGTAGGGGAAATTTTTACATCAGCAGGAAGTTTGTTGTATGTTTGAATTGCTGACAATTTACAACAGTTCTTCCCATATTTTTAAGAGTGGATGTGATACAAGGCTAAATCATCTGCATGTCTAGGTTGATACCTGTGGTTGCCTGAATTGGTTGTTAAAGCAATGTTGTGAAATATTATGTTTCTTTTTATTCTATACATTAGTATGACAGAATTAAGCACTGTAATTATGCTGAGAGGTACAATTTTTGTCTGAGTGTACAGGTATTTCACTGGGGTGTATAATGGAAATTCTAATAGGTCCCTTAATGCCCTGTTTTGTATTACCATTAGTTCATTCAAGGAAGACTATACAATGTGACCAAATTACACATAAGTACTACAAGTAGCTATGTACTAGTGAATAATAAATTTGTAGGAGGATGTGTTCAGGTAATAAATATCAAAGTCTTTTTAGTAACCCAGCAACTGGGGCGATTTTCTTAGTTATATATTCAACATGACCATTCCAGGTCAGGTCCTCATCAATAATTAATCCAAGATATTTCAATATATTTACTTTTCTATTTCCGTATCTTTATGAGTAATTTTTCACTGTTTGAGTGAAGGATTTTCTGTTTTGAAATAATTATGTTTTTAGTTTTCTGCAGATTCATTGTCAATTTGTTACACTGGTACCAGTGTAAGAGTGTGAGAATGTCCTGCTGCATGTTTTCTAAAACTTTTGCCCGTATAGAAGACATTGGTGTCATCAGCGTATGTGATATAGCCATTTATATTGCCTGAAGAAATATCATTTATATAAATGAGAAATCAAATAGGACCTAGTATGGAACCTTGTGGGAGACCATGGGTTACATAACTGGCAGAGCTCGAGTAATTATTCACGGTAACAAGTTGCTTTCGTCCTGTTAAGTAATTTCGAAACAATTCAGGGCATGGCCACGAATTCCATGCTTTTCCAATTTTCTTAAAAGAATACTATGATCAGCAGTATCAAAAGCTTTGGTAAGATCAATAAACAAGCCTGCTTCAATGTTGTTGTTGTTGTTGTCTACGGTGGATTTAACATCATAATGAGACCTCTCCCTGAAATCATGTTGCCCCTTATAGAAGAAATTATTTTTGTTTAGAAAAGCCAAAAGTCTTTTCTTCACAACTGTTTCCATAATTTTGGAAACAATTTATAAAATTGAGATTGCCCTATAATCATTTGGATTTAGTCTATTCCCTCCCTTAAACACAGGGATCACTTTAGCTATCTTTAGTTTATTGGGTATTATAACGGTAGTCAGGGACTCATTAATGGTGTATACGAGTAATCCGATTATAGGGTCCTTTCTTTTCTATAGTGAGGTAGTAATGTCATCTATTCCGCAGCTATTCGTACTTTTAAGGTTAGATATGATGTACTTTACTTCTGCTGCATCGGTTGGGTACAGGTAAAGGGACTTAAGACTAGTAAACGCACTGAAAGACACAGGAATACTTAGATCTAGGTTTTGGCAATGTTTATAAAAAGGAGTTGAATGAGTTACACAGAACCTGTTTATCAGTTATTACTTTGCCTTCATTTTCAAGCGTGGTACACGATACATTCGTTACTTTTTATTATGAATAATTTCGTACATTAATTTCTGTTTTGGATTGTTATTATGAGATTTGAAAAGGTTTGAGTAGTAGTCATGTTTGAGTCTTCTTTTCAAATTAGTTACTGTATTTCTACATCTGCAGTATTCTTGTCTCAGAAGCGTGTTATTCTTGTGAATAGGATGTTTCAGTTTTGCATGCAAGCAGTCTCGTCTCTTTATAAGTGTAAGAATATCATTAGTAACCAAAGGAATTTTCATAGGTTTATTTATGCCCTTTAATATTGTATTGTGTTTGTTAGGACAGTTCGTATAATTGTCCTTTTGTTGTATTTGGTTAATGAATGAATCATACAATATATATGTGGCAACTGTTCGCATAATATGTATCTGTATTGTGTACACCGGTGTTCATATAGGTATTGCTCGATTAATTCTCCTTTCACCTACTAGGTATTGCGGAAATATTAGAGTGAGGAGATGTTAGGTGGTTGTTTTGGTTTGGCCACAGCATGTCGAAAACTATAATATTATGGTCACTTAAGTCATTATTCATATTTGATACTGTAGAATATAATTCAGAATTATTCACTGATATGAAGTCAAGTAAGGTGCTAGCAGAGTCGCTTATTCGAGTTGGATATGTTCTATTGCACTGCGCAAAACCATACCAAGATAGAAGATTGAGAACCTTACCTTTTAATTGGTCACTGGACGAAACAGCAATATTGACATCACCTAGGAACAAACACAGCTTGTTGGGCCTATTAGGCTGACTGAGAAATTGTTCAAGAGAACTCAGGAAAAGAGCGGCAGTATTCCGGTTAGAATTGTATCCGGCAATAATGTTAATGTGATTGCAACCGTTCCTTTCGAAATGATATCTGTAAATCTTAATCCACAATAAGTTATGATTAAACTCACATTTTGATATAAAGTTTGCTTTCCAACTATGCGATACGTAAATACCCACTCCACCTCTCCTTCTACCATCTCTGTAAGCAAATACACAATCTTAATTCTTTACAATATAGACTTTAGCTTCATTGCTACTTATCCAAACTTCAGACCCAACCATAATATCCACTTCACCAATGAGGAATAACAACAACTCAATATCGTCAAGCTTAATTCTGATACTTCTGGTGTTAAGATACAAAATCCTAACCTCACTAAGTAAATTAACTGAATTTGAACTATGACACGAGTTCACGGTAATATCCAAGGGTTTCTGCTGAATGAAATAGTCCAAACAGTGGAATTTGACTTCATAGCAACCTAGAGGAAGTTTTGGGTATCCTGTTATAAGATTATTTACAGTAGGCCTATCACTAGACATTTCGAGGTTGAGCAATGTGCCTGGGCAGCATAGACTTGGTAATATCTTCCCCTTGAAGGCATTTAATATCCTCGGTGTTCTGAATGCGGATTGATCGGTGATTCTCCGATTTCCTTACGTATATTTTGCAGTCTTGAGTCCACACAAATTTATAACCATGTCCCTTCAGGTCCCTCGCCAGTTTATGTAGGTATTTATTGGTAGGTGTCAGGTGCTCATTTATGTAGACATTTCCAGGGGCAGCCTGAATGCCTACCTCACTCGACTTGACGTTTTTCATCTTCTTGCACGAAATAAATTCTTCTTTCTTGAGACGGGTATAAAATTTCACAAGGAGAGGTAGTGGGAATTCAGGCTTTCTGGAGGATAGTCTATGACATGCATCAATATCACAATCGAGTGGTTTACCAAGGCATTTCACTATTGAAAGTGGATTTTTATTCTGTACTTGAGGCAGGCCGTGGATTTCCAGATTATTTCTTCGAACCTATTGTTGCAATTCTTGGTTTTCTGTCTTTAGTTTTACCACCTCTGCTTGTGTTATTTCACGTTCTTTCTAAAGATCATTTACCTTGCATTTTAACATTGCGATTTCAGACATCGCCATCTTGAAGTCTTCTGTAATGTACGAAGAGTGTCTTTTACCTCGTCGAACGAGTCCGCATAAAATGACACTGCCTTTTGAATCTCGCCCTGCTCCGTTTCTATTGCCTCAAGTTTTGAAAGCCTTTTACGAATACCTCTAATCACCTGATCAATATCACTAACGTTAGACACACACTCAGTCTCATTACTAAGACATGCCGTATCGTCACACCTACCACAGTACCATTTTTTCGCCTTATCAATAAGTTTCCTGAAATCTTTCTTACTGATTTTTACACACACTCTATGATGCCTTCTACGACACTTTCCGTCACATATTATGTAGTCATCTTCTGATTTTATGTTAGCGTTGCACAAGCCACACACACATACACACGACTGAATTTGACCCGCCACCTTGTTAAGATTAAAGTAAAAGGGAATTGCCTCCGAAACAAAATGTAAGTTACATGAGCTTAGCTCAAAAGTTAAGTAATTTTTACAATTTTGGTGGTGAATGTTAATCACGAGGATACACTCCTGCGCAAGAAAAGAAATAATTCCATTTAAATGAAGTTAATTTCCGAAATAAAAGAAGAAGTAATGCTTACCCCGAGGCAGGAATCCCATGACGGGACCGATGCAGGACCACGTCCCCTCTCTAGGATAGTCAAAAATCAAAGACGCAGAGACAACCTCGCTCCCACGGAAGGAGCGGGTAAGATCGAGAATCAAGAAGTTGTGCAACCACCAAATGAACCAATCAGGAAACGAGACTTTATCCCCGACTTTCACATTTACCAATTAGATTTGATCCTATTTTCACCAATCAGAAGTCTCTTCTTTCTTGCTGATCTAGAAAAGTATTTTACGCAACAGGAAATACGCCTCTATAATGGCACGTGCAGGTACGCGCTGTTTTACAATATTGATACACGCAAATATTAAAATTCACAAATAAAATATAATTTTGATACAACACAAAAAAAATCCCAAACCAGAATTCTTCAAAGTTCAAAGTCCAAATCAGATAATATCTTATATAACACCAAAAAATTACCATAAATTAAGAAATTTCCATCGATTCCCCACTGCTGTCTTAATCCTGCCACATCCTCAACCTCACAAACTCGAGCTATGCTCGAAACTGACAAACATTTAATATTAATAGGAGGATTGGCCACACGTCACACAATTTTGATGCCATATTCCGTCAACTCCGATCCCAGTACTGGACCTTTGCGACCAATTAGTGTAGTGCAGCATCCAGACATGCACCGCAGTATGTCCACCAGATGGATCAAAATTTTGCAACAACTGCAACGCAAACAGATACGCAGCAGAAAAATGCAACACATCAGACGAGGCCAGCGTCCAACAATTCTGAAGGTTTGGATGAAGAATTGAATATAAAAGATATTCAATGGCGTTTTTATTTTATTTTATTCCAATAATGAAATTATCACCACCTAACCGGTGGCTCAGCAAATGCTCCATTGAGAGGTTCCCTCCCACACTTGGGATACCAGTAAACCGAGGGCCAGCACTATTTTATTAATTTAGGAGTGGATAAAATGTAAAACATGAACATCTACAGGAGATTATCCCAGAGTCTGAAAAGTTACACTTAAAATTTCTTAAGTCGTGACCATAACACAAAATCTTACATAACCTGATATTTAAAGAAGGAAATTCATTTATCTAGAAACATATGCCAAAGGGGAATGGTACAAACGCATTACAATTCACAAAATTCCCTTTACACACAATTTACTTCCAAACGACTTGAACACAGCAGGTATGACAGATCAGCACAGAAGAGAAAATATCCTTCAGGTAAATCAAATTATGCAAACTAGACCTTCATTACCAACTGAAGAATTACACACCTGAAAACTTACAATTTCAGGATAAATAAATATACTAGACCATATCCTCATTAAACATTCAAAATTAACTGGTAGTTTCCAACCTAAGTTGCATTCTTACTTTTCAGAAAAGGAAAACAAATGGGAGGTAAAATCTTAACTGTTGAAAGCGAATCCAAACTAGGGTGAAAATTACGTTTTGTTACGTTACTTTACAACGTCGCTCGCATGACCTTTCCAAGGACAAGTCACAGAATTGAGGTTAGTGAGTCACTATCCACTTTATCACGCCATCATGCACACTACTTTTAAAATTTAGTATCAATAAAAATCAATCAAGTAGCGCGTGTCACCACACCAAACAAAAAATTGCAACTTAAGCCTGAATACCGAATAAAATATCACATTAAGTTAACAGTCAAGAGGCGTATCCAAACGAAAATAAAATAGTACAGGAGTGCAGATAAGAAAATCCGACTCTATGATACAAAAAATAAAAGGCAAAAATAACACCTTTAAATCAGGAAATATCAGATTACAGCATGACACACCACGATCACCATAAATACCTCTCCTCCAACATACAAACCTACAAGGACACAGTAAATTCACACAACACCCCACCGAGGTGACGCCAAGTCAAGAAGAACCAACAGAAGAAAAAAGAAGGAAACAATCTTCAACACTACTGGGCTTCATCACACTACACGAGACTACCCTAGGATCAGTATCGTACTACCAGGAGGGCGATAAACCCTCAGCACCTCAAGTCCTAAGTCTCAATTCACTTGCCTTCCCAAGGCACACAAGACAAACACAAATGACATCACCACATTTACCTATTTACAAAATATGTGTGGACAAATATGACAAGGCACGGTACCGAATTTAGAAACTTTTACTCAGCCTAAAAGACCCCATGATCTAGCAAACTGAGTAACTTAATTTAGAAGACACAACGTTTCTGAAACTGATCAAAATAAACACCATGAAAATTAAAATAAAGACAGAATATTTAAAGATTATTAATTAAAGATCTAATACTGAACCGTAACACCTGCAAATTTACCTCAAAATTTTGCGATGAATTTAGAATAATTATGAAGAACAAATCTTAATGACCTGCTATGTAAATGAAAAAGAGCTGAGTGTAAGTATAAAGAAGCCAGACTTTTGAAGAAAATCCTCCTAGCACATAATTCACAATAATAAATGGACAATATCCTACATCTGACCATATAATACCAAGGAAAGTGATTGCAAAAGAATCTCATATTAGATGAAGGCCAGACTTCAATACATGTCATGAGCACAGGTGCACATCCATAACCCGTCAAAATTGCCATAACGGTTTCAGAATTACCTTGGCTAATAATATGGTGAGCATCGTTTGACCCTATGACACGGTCCAAGTCCTCATAGAAGCATTTCCTACCAAAGATAGGAGTACATGGGATAAAATAAGAATAAACGACAAGGCAATTGAAAATTGCACGATTGAAAAGCTCAACAGGTGATCTAGGAAATCTTCCGAACAGATTAAGTGATCCCATAATCTCATATCTGGTTTAACAATTTAGCAACTGGCTAGGCACGACCTAAGTAATCCCATACTTACTCATAATCGAAGCAAGGTACAGTAGCAGAGCGATATACAATAACACACATGTAATGTTACAAGGTTGACGACCAGAAATTTAGACATAACACTGAGCCAAATTCGACATTACAGAAAAAGATAAATGAACACATACCGGTACGAACAATAATGCCAAATAAAATTAACTTACGCAGCAGGAGACTAGAATCAAAATAGGAAATTCGCAAAATAATTTACCGAAAAACCAGATTCGCAAAACAGCACAAATATTCGAAGAAGTCGTCGAATGAATTTCGAAGATTAAACTACAATTTGTTATTCAAAATTTACCAAAATAGATTTTTGAAAAATCCAGTGAAACTCCACGCTGATGACTTATTAACACGTACATGATAACCGATACGACGTTCAGATTTAAAATTACGTAGTCTGTATAAAGAACAAGAAGAATACGACACGGGATAATTTTTAAGATGGAATAGTGCGCGCAAACCCTAAGAATGTCAAGGACTCAACTGTCTTCAATAGATACGTACATCAGATGTTAGAAAGATATAAGCGTGAAGTCACACGGGAAGGTAAACGACTTAGCATGATTCAATGATACAGTGGACATAGCCTAAAGCAACAGGTGATTACACAGACGGTACAATCGAAACACACGGATCGAGAAAACTCTAAATGAATACACACATATTAAAATTTATCACAGAATACATTCCGAACACGGCACACGCGTTGTGATGATATAGCTTTAAAATATTCATTCGGTTAACAGAAAGCTCACCACAGGAAAAACTTTATAACATAATAGGTGACTCCGTCGGGATGTGAACATTGAGCGCGAACAACCATCACGAAAGAACACGACTAAACAGGGATTAGGAATGCACACACAGTAATTACATCTTTTAAAAGGAAATTAACATTAACTAAATTTGACTCTTTGAAGTTACAGCAATGTGACAGAAACAGCTTGTGGAATCATGAAAAATAGAAGAAAAATATACAAGATTAGAATTGAAGGTGAATTTTACAATCTTACCGAATTTTTCAGGTTATCTCGGGCCAATCACCATCTACTAATCCTTCGTTTTCAACACACACTCCTGTTACCAATGCAACTGTTAAACTGATAACGTAAATGAAATGTTAATAATAATAATAATAATAATAATAATAATAATAATAATAATAATAATAATAATAATAAATTTATGGACACAGTAAAATACAGTAAAATAAACTTAAGATTCCACCCAACCGATGCACTATAAAACATAAAAAACAGGTTTGAAAACATGACAATTACAAAATGGTTGTGGAAAGCGGCTTGGACCCTACGAGGTAAATGGAACAACCGTTGTGAAGGAAAATAGGTGCAGGGTAATTACCCTTGATTTCATTTATTTGAAGTAAACAAAACAAAACTCATCATAGAAGAACTAAACAAACACATTTATAAGATAAATTACGTGTTAACGTCACCTGCAGTTATGTACAATATATCAAGGAAAATTTGAAGCTCCACTCAAGTATACAATAATACATGATGATTTAAATGAGAGCTAATCCCATTCTACACAATGCAGGAAAAAATAAAATAAAATTCTAGCACAGAAGCACAAAAAACTTGCATCAGTACGTAAAATGCTTCCAGTAATGAGCATAGATTCTAGGTGCATGTGTCAAGAGTTGCAGAACTACGGGAGGCATACTCGGGGAAAAGTTAAATTACATGTTAGTTACAAGGTTAAAAAGAAAAGGGTATTGCCTCCGAAAAAATGTAAGTTACATGATTTTAACTCAAAAGTTAAGTTATTTTGACAGTTTTAGTGGTGAATGTGAACCTCGAGGTTATACTCCTGCGCAAGAAAAAAAATGCATTTGAATGAAGTTAATGTCCGAAATAAAAGAAGAAGTAATGCTTACGCCAAGACAGGAATCCCATGACGGGACCGATGAACGACAACGTCCGCTCTATAGGATGGTCAAAAATCAAAGACGCAGAGACTACCTCGCTCCCACGGAAGGAGCGGATTAGATTGAGACAGGAAATGATTCAACCACCAAAAGAACCAATCAGCAAAGAGAGTTTATACCCGACTCTCACATTCACCAATTACATTTGATCTTATTTTCACCAATCAGAATTCTCTTCTTTCTTCCTGAACCAGAGAGGTATTTTACGCAACAGGAAAATCGCCTCTAAAACGGCACGTGTATGTACACGCTGCTTCACAATTTTGATACACGCAAACATTAAAATTCACAAATAAATGATAATTTTGATGTAACACAACATTTTTGTTCCAAAACAGAATTCTGAAAGTCCAAACTAGATAATATCTTATACAACACCAGAAAACATGTTTACAACAATAAATTAAGAAATTTCCATCGGTTCCCCACTGCTGTCTTAATCCTGCCACACAATCAATTAAATTCGAAAACACATTTCACCCAGCTGAAATATAAAATTGAGTATCATACAAAATTCACACAAAAACAAAATTTTAGGACACCATTAAAATGCTCAAGTCTTTAACTCGGAGGAATGTGGGTTCAGATCCAGCCACATTGCTAGCACTATACAAAAACACAATAAGAGCAAGTATGGATTATGTGTGTCATTTCTTCGATATAGCACCCGTAAAACTTAATAAAAATAGACGCGTTGCAATAAACTTTATTAAGAATAATTTTGGGAGCCTTAAATCAACGCTCAAAATTGCATTATTAGTTGAAACAGCAGAGCTACCAATCTTTTTACGAAGAGAATACCTATCGTCCAAATACCTTTCCAAAAAGTTATACCTGTCACAACATCCCATACTAACAAAACCACAATTTTGAAGTGATTTTTAGCTAAGGCAGAAATTAAAATCGAGCAACATGTCCAAGGCGTCCATGCCCAGAAGCAAGGGGAGGACGTGCTCCCTATTTCTCAGGGAAAGGGAAAATGTTACGTAGTGAGTTGTTTTTCTTTCAAGAAAATGATTTACAGGTCGGTATTTCGTAGAAGTGGTAGGGGATACTGTGGGTCACATTCTACCGTGGAATACCAGTCGCCATTCATCTTCCAAAAGATAAAAATTATTACAGACCGCCAGGTCTAGGCCCCCTACAAACTTTCCTATGGGCGCCCATGAATATGTCTGCACTCCTAAAAGATTTTATCACGCTCAACCCATTCAGAAATAACGTCATACAAACAAGGTTTCTACCGGCATACTCCTATTAATACAACAAAACAACACACCAACCTCCTATAATTATTATAACCGTCGACGATTAAACACCCGAAATTTGGAAAAACAATCCTAGCACATTTAGTAAAGTTCTCTAAGTATACCTCAATCACAACAAACAATATATCAATTGCTTCACAGATGGCTCAAAAACACCTGAGGGGTAGGGGCTGCTTTGTTAGATAGCAAATTATAACATAATGCAGAAATTCTTTCTACCAGTTGATGATTCCAATTTCATTGCAGAAATATCCTCCATCCACCAAGCACCTTTATATATAAAACAATAAGAAGTTTCAAATGCAGTCATATACACTGATTCATTAAGTGTCTTACAAAACCTACAATCTCCAGCCGGAACTAACTCTTGGTTTATCTGGAACATTCATAAATGATTACATAACCTAGCACTAAACAACCATAATATTTGTATAATACTGTTTTTGATACCGGGCCACTGTAATATAATTAGTAATATTAAGGTAGATACTTTAACAAAAGGAGCAGCCAAAGGTAAAGAACAAAAGTATCAGATGGCCATTCCTCACACGGACTGTTTACACAGCTCCAAAGAGCACATAACACAAAACTGGTCTTCTGTTTTGAAAGACTCATCAAGAAGGAGGGTAAAACGTACTCTCCAATACAACCAGAACTTCAGAGAGCCCATTGGTTCTTATCAGGCATATACTCAAGGAGACACATCATTACTATAATCAGATTATGATTCAGTCACGCCCTAACACCTGAATAACTATTGGCACCATGAATTACATGTTGCTCCAATGTCCTAACTACTCAAATCAAAGTAATATTTTTTTCCAAAAAATCATCGGCAATAACATTCAACTGCCGACAAATGTCGCTTGCCTCTTCTACCCTCCTACAAAGATTTCAGTTAAAATACTAATTGATTTGCTTGATTAATGTAGCATTACGGTATATTTTCATAAATGAACATAATACTCTACACCTCGTAAAATAATTAATAAATAACACACGACCAAAACATACTCAAGCTTGTTCAAATAATCTTTATAAGAATGTAAACAGTAGAGAATACTAAATGAGTTGAATATAGATGAAACACAATGTTAAATTAAGGAACAAACCTGATGAAACCACACAAACATTAAAATACATTATTAGACTATTAAATATACTGGAATCACCCCTCAGGAAGCCGGCCATACAACCGGAATCCTAACATCATAATCTAATCACACCTTCACAGATATACAAGGCTGTCAAAATAACAAAAAAGAAGATTTGTTTACTGGGTAAAGAGCCATAGCAAATCCCAATAAACGACCAGTAGAAGATGAAGAAGAAGAAGTCGTGATGACGTCTGGTATCTACCGTACGCTACTTACAGCAGCGTCACTAAACAGAGAACAAGAGAAGTTATAGGAACTTGTCATAATTTTGTTAGTTTTATGTCGCTCCAACTAAACTTACGACTATTTGACGTCACTCCAATATTGCTATAGATTTTAAGAGACTGCTAGGGGTTGTAGTAAGGATGTAAAGGAGAGGGCATATAAGTCTCTGGTAAGACCCCAACTAGAGTATGGTTCCAGTGCATGGGACCCTCACCAGGATTACCTGATTCAAGAACTGGAAAAAATCCAAAGAAAAGCAGCCCGATTTGTTCTGGGTGATTTCCGACAAAAGAGTAGCGTTAAAAAAATGTTGCAAAGTTTGGGCTGGGTAGAATTGAGAGAAAGAAGGAGAGCACTCGAATAAGCGGTATGTTCCGAGCTGTCAGCGGAGAGTAGTATAATTGGATGGTTCGGGCGCCACCGCCACCGCAGGCTCCCAGAGGCCACCTCCACCACCACCACAGCCAGAGGCCTCCCAGAGGTCTCCTCCACCACCCGCGAGAAATTTGAATTTGTAAACAAAGCCACGTGCTTTTTGACAGCTATCATCGACAACAACGCATCGCTAACCTCAGTACTGCCATCTTGACGGGCCTAAACCTCAGTGGTACCAACTTAACCTAACTAGCGCGAGATAAACAAATCCACGTGTTTTTTGACAGCCACGTGCTTTTTGACAGAAAACAACGCGTCGATAACCTCAGTACTGCCATCTTGACGGGCCTAAACCTCAGTAGTACCAACTTAACCTAACTAGCGCGAGATAAACAAATCCACGTGTTTTTTTGACAGCCACGTGCTTTTTGACAGCTGTCATCCGCCATCTTTAAACCACAAAGCACTGTGCTGCCCTCTTTATCGCAGTAGCTGCAAATTCGTCACCTGTCATCGGCAGTGCTGCCATCTTGGCGGGCCTAAACCTTAGTGCTACCAACTTAACCTCACTAGCGTGAGATAAACAAATCCACATGCAGCTGACATCCACCATCTTTAATCTATAGAGCACAGTGCTGCCCTCTTTAGCTACTTACTTTCGAAATGTAGTGGCGGATAATTTGAAAAGTGCTTTTTGACAGCAAACATCTTGCATCGCAAACCTCAGTGCTGTCCTCTTTAGCTAGATACCTTTGAAATGTGGTGGTAGATAATTCCACGTGACAGCAGCCATCTTTGAGCACAGTGCTGCCCTCTTTGTGGTGGCGGAAAATTCCACGTACTCTACAAACTCACGTGCTTTTTTCTGACAGCTGTCATCTGCCATCTTGCATCACAAACCTCAGTGCTGCACTCTTTAGCTAGATACCTTTGAAATGTGGTGGCGGCAATTTGAAAAATTCTACATTCTCTTGTTTGGAAACAAACCTATGCGCTGTCATCCACCATCTTTAAACCACAGAACACCGTGCTGCCCTCTTGCGTCAGCTGTCATCCGCCATCTTTAAACTACAGAGCACCGTGCCGCACTCTTGCGTCAGCTGTCATCCGCCATCATTAAACTACAGAGCACCGTACCGCATTATTGCGGGCAATTCCGTCAGATGTCATCCGCCATCTTTAATCAAGAGAGCGCAGTGCCGCACTCTATGGGGTGGTGACAAATTCCACATTCGCCATCTTTAATCTACAGAGCGCCGCGCTGCACTCTGTGGTGGCGGACAATTTGAAAAGCTACCAAGAGAGCATCGTGCTGGTATCTTTATTCTTTGACATGTGGTGGCGGATAATTTGAAAAATGCTTTTTGACAGCAGCCATCTTCAATCAACAGAGCACCGTGCTGTGCACTCTTTGTGGTAGCGGTAGACAATTTAAAAGAACATGTCAAGGAATACCTTTGTTCTAAGAAGATATTACAAGAGAAATGATTAAGAATATAATCGAACACGGTACTCGATACAACATATGATTAGAACATCGATTGATGTGTTTACAACATATCTGGTGTATACCTTTGTTCTAAGAGAAAAAGTAAGACTAAAATTTTGAACAGATTACGTAAGATAGCAACTCTTATAACTTCCTTTACTTTGGTAATTCATAGCTTTATCGAACATACAACGCAATCTTATGCATAAGGCAGTGCACATATCGCGTACCTGCATGTTTATACTTGAACACATACTGCTGTTCATAGTTCGAAGTTGTAGGACACTGCATTGCAAGACTAGAATCAAACACTTTTGAGGAAAAAAATTCTGTTCTCGACATACTTACCGAACTAGATGATACTATACTTACGAATCTACTCAACACCTTCTTTCTTGCTTTTCTTCTATGAGTAATAAACAAAAACTCTATCTTGCAAATAAGGAGCGGGAGGAAGGTAATACCTAATCTATAGATATAAAGTAGCTTGTCCTGACTGACTGACTGACTGACTGACTGACTGACTGACTGACTGACTGACTGACTGACTGACTGATTCATCATCGCCGAGCCAAAACTACTGGACATAAAGAAATGAAATTTTGGAGATATATTCATATTAAGATGTAGGTGCTCGCTAAGAGAGGATTTTTGGATATTCCGTCGGTAAGGGGGTGGAAAGGGGGGTGAAATTTTAAAATGAGTGTGTCTATATCTCTAAACTTTAAAAGTTTACAGATGTGAAAATTGGTATTTAGAATCTTCTTTAAAAATAAGGAAACACGTATTTTTTTGTTTTGAGACAATCCCAATAGGAGGGGCACAAAAGGGTGAAAAATGGGTTGAATGCCTTTAATCGGGATACCGGTACTTATATCTCAGAAAATGAAGATATTACAGACATGAAAATTGGTACTTTTGATCTCTTTTAAAAATAAAGAAACACGTATTTTTTGTTTGGGGAAATAGAATTAATGGGAGGGTGAAAAGGGGGTGAATTTTTAAAATGGGTGCATCTATATCTCAAAACTCTTAAAGTTTACAGATGTAAAAATTGGTACTTAGAATCTTCATTAAAAACAAAGAAACACATATTTTTTTGTTTTCGGAAAATCCCAATAGGAGGGGTGAAAAGGGGTGAAAACGTGGTTGAATGACTTTCATGAGGATACTTATATCTCAGAAACTGAAGGTATTACAGACCTGAAAATTGGTGTTTAGGATCTCCTTTAAAAATAAAGAAATACATATTTTTTGTTTTTGGAAAATCCAATTAATGGGGGGTGTGAAAAGGGGGTGCATTTTTAAAATGAGTCTATATATATCTCAAACCTTTTAAAGTTTAAAGATGTAAAAATTGGCATTTAGAATCTCCTTTAAAGATAAAGAAACACGTATTTTTTTGTTTTCGGAAAATCCCAATTGGAAGGGTGAAAAAGCGGTTGAATACCTTTAATGAGGCTACTTATATTTCAGAACCTGAAGATATTACATACCTGAAAATTGGTATTTGGGATTTACTTTAAAAATAAAGAAACAGGTATTTGTTTGATTTTGGAAAATCCAAATAATGGAGGGTGAAAAGGGGGGTGAATTTTTAAAATGAGTGTGTCTACATCTTAAAACTTTAAAAGTTTACAGATGTAAAAGAATGGTATTTAGAATCTTCTTTAAAAATACAAGAACACGTATTTTTTGCTTTCTTTAAATCCCAATAGGAGGGGTGTAAATGGGTGAATAATGGGATGAATGCCTTTAATGAGGATACATATATCTCAGAAACTGAAAATATTACGGAACTGAAAATTTGTATATGGGAGCTCCTTTAAAAATAAGGAAACACGTATTTTTTTGTTTTTGGAAAATCCAATTAATGGGGGTTAAACAGGAGTGACAAACTGGGGTGAATTTTTTGAAAGACTATATCTACAGAGTATCTGAGAAACGTAAAATGTTATAGACGTAAAAAGTGGGTATTTGGAATCTCCTGTAAATGTAAAGAAAGATAGGTGATTTGTTTTCGGAAACTCCACGTAAGGGGAAATAAAAAGGGGTGAAATTTTAAAAAGCGAATTTCTACAGTATATCTCAAAAACTTAACATATTACAGAAGTGAAAGTGGTATTTTTATCTCTATTAAAAATAAAGAAACGTGTATTTTCAGCTTTCGGAAATACCACTTGGGTGGAAGTGGGGGGGTAAAAGTGACTGAAAATGGTGTTGAATTCTTTTAATTAGGCTACTGATATCTCAAAAATGAAGATATTACAGACGTGAAATCTGCTTTGGAATCTGCTTTAAAGGTAAAGAAACACGTATTCTCGGAAAATCCAATGAAGGGGGGATGGGGGGGTGAAAGAATTGAAAAATTAATTGAATTAATTGTATGAGAATACATACATCTAATAGAAACTAAAGTTGTTACGGACGTGAAAATTGGTATTTGAATCTCCTTAAACAAAGAAAAACGCGTTCGGGGGGCGGGAGTGAAAAGGAGTTGAATTCCTTTCATGAAGACACATAAATCAAAAACTGAAGAAGTTAGAGTCGTGATAATTACTATTTAGAAGATCCTTTACTTCCTAAGGAAACAAGTATATTTTGCCGGAAAATACACTTACGGGGAGGGGGGGGGAGGGGAGTGTGAAAGGAAGTGAAAATAAAGTGAATTATTTTTATGGGGATACTTATATCTCAAAACTGAATGTAACAGATGTGAACATTGGTGTTTGGAATATCTTTTAAACATAAAGAAACACGCCTTCTATTTTTTGGGGGGGGGGGTGTAAATAAACTTAACGGCGGTGGGGTGTAAAAGGAGGTGAGATCAATTGAATTTACTGTTCATAATGTACTTAAGGAGCCTCCGTTGCTCAGGCGGCAGCGCGCCGGCCTCTCGCAGCTGGGTTCCGTGGTTAAAATCCCGGTCACTCCATGTGACATTCGTGCTGGACAAAACGGAGGCGGGACAGGTTTTTCTCCGGATACTTCGATTTTCTCTCTCGTCATTCATTCCAGCAACACTGTCCAATATTTCATTTCATTTGTCATTCAACGATCATTGCCCCAGAGGTGTGCTTCGGCAGCCGGCACAATTCCTATTGTCGCTGCTAGATGGGGCTTTATTCATTCCATTCCTGACCCTGTCGAATGACTGGAAACAGGCTATATAGTTTCGATGTACTTATTCTGATCATAAACCGATCATTTTTAATCTTTCCTGGGCTGGTTTTCAACAGCCATCTTTTCCTTTCGAGAACGTTCTTAGATTACAGTAGATCCTCCTGGCATGTAAATAAAAATTTAAACACATTTGAAATAAACGATAGGAATGAGATGGACCGTCAAATTGTTCACCTCTATAATAAGGTCAACAATGCACGGAAGTATGTCATTGGTATCGCCAGAAATCCCGCACACTTGCCTACGCGCGACGATGGTGCTGGTCACATTGTAACAATGACACTGGCAGCAGATGGAATTTACCGCCAAGTAGCGATCTTGCAGCTTGCTGTGGGGTTCAGAACATCTTTTAATAATAATAATAATAATAATAATAATAATAATAATAATAATAATAATAATAATAATAATAATAATAATAATAATAATAATAATAATGTTCTGGACCGTTGTCAAATGTGCGGACCCCCCTGGAAAATGGTCCTGGACGGGTAATGACTAAGAATGCAGTCCGGCCGCGGGTTCAGTACCGCCAAGGCACCTAAGACGACACCACGTCGGATCTCCTGAAGGATTTGATCCATATTAAAAACGCTTATAGGGAAAGATGGCAAAGATTTAGGGACCCAACTGACGGGGTGGAATATCTGGACCTAGCCCGGGAAGTACGAAATCGATTGCTGGAAAGAAAGATTGAAAAATGTGAGGAAACATACCGTAATCTATTAGAAAACGAGTCAGATCGCGAATTTTGACGGATTCTCGCAGAAAACGAGTCAGATCGCGAATTTCGGCGGATTATATATCTAAAATAATTAGCGTTCATTTATAAATTTCAGTATAATACCGTAGCGAAGCACGGGTATCTTGCTAGTCTAAAATAAAAGAATATGCTAATTCTACATTATTTATTTACATCTTGTATGTACAAGTTTTATCTCGAATCGTTTTACCGTAGTGATGTTTGCGTACTTCTCCCTTCTCAACACAATTCTTGTATGTACAAGTTTAAACTTGAATTATTTGCTGTTCTATACTCTCAGCGTACTTCTTATTATCTTTATACAATATGTACAGTGAATTGTGATGTAAGACAGCTTAACGTATATATTTTACAAAGTACACACCTCTAGCATAATGTTTACACACACACACACACACACACACACACACATGCATCTGCTTTATGTAAAGTAGTACCGATCAGTACTACTATGCCCCCAGGCTAGAGTGTTGGTAGAATTTGGAATGACAAACCGTTTGCAATCAACATTATTAAGGGCTACCTTACTAATTAAATGAGTGTACAACTGGTGCTTCTTGCTTCTAACGACAGACATTTGCTTATGCAAAATATGTGGATTACTTTTAATGCAATTGTTATAGCTTTCAAAACTTAGCTGATTCTGAACTACATTCTTTTTAATCCCCTTCAATCTCTTTATTTGTAGTTCATTTAAGAGTTTTATGCAATATGACTTGGATTTAGTACCTACAAATGAATCGATAATATTCCCAGCACATTCATCTTTCATTTTACCTAGAACCTTTTTGTTCACTAGCGGTAGATGATATTGATTATTTGCAGGATAGTTACTTGTATCAAACCTACCCAAGTCTGGCTTTATATCATTGTAATAGTCATCAGTTTTGATTTGATAAATAAACGAATCGGTATCTGTGTAGAGCAATTGCGCATTATGCGCGTACTTCTTCATCATATAATCGTAATGGAATTCATACATGAGTGTTTTAGCCAATTCAAGTACTGCAAAGCCGACGTAGGTAGGTTTGTCATACTTAACATTAACACGATTCATCTGTATAATAACTAAATTCTCATGTATGATGGTGCAGCTGTGGAAATTTGGTTTACTTATTAAATAGTTAGCACCATACCTTTTCTTAATATTTTCCCAGTTTGTAATCAATTTTACATCAACGCGTTTGTCAACATTTTCCATAGTCTTACCAAACACGCTGCTATTCATGAGCTTGTAGAAATCTTTTTCAAACTCGTTAACCGCATTCGTTCTTAAATTATTGTTCAGATCGATATATGGCTTTAGCCACGGTGACTGATTAAATTGTAGTACGCGATGAATTTTGGATAACTTCAAACCATGCTGCAAACACTGTTTTAAATTTCGGTAATGAATGATATACTTAGATTTATCACACAAATTAGCAATTAGCATTTTCATCGTTGATGCGATGTACGGGGACTTCAAATTTTCAGGGCAGAACGGTAAGTCATTATGAGAAGTGTGTAACACTTTAGGATACTGTAAGTCAACTTCGAGGAAATAGCCTTTATCAGCTTCATCGCCTAGGGCGTGCAGCTGTAAAGCATCAATTTCGCACTGCGTTAGCCAGCGGAAACCACTCACCGGTAGATGCTGACTCATCGCCCACCCATACTGATTATTAGCATCGAGATAAACGGTATACTGAGATTCCTGACTAGAATCGAAACTCGGCATGTACTTATTATTTGCCTTGGAATACCGCCCGCTGCACTGACTTAGACCGCCTCGAATAGATGATTTTATAAAGTGCACCATATCAATATCAGTTAGCAGTTCCAAATTCACCTGCGTGTATTTTAACATCGCATCCCAACTTAACCCAGGCGCAGTAAAATCTGACATGGGTCAAGGCTGTAGGTTTTCTTACAAACACAGCGAAAATTTTCAAAAACATCAGCTAACAAAAGTACATCCGTCTTTAAATATAAATCAGAGTATTCACCTAGCGTTTGAATGTGGAACTGCTCCCAGATATGTTGTGCATGTAAATAGTCATCATCACTAATATCCGCTGAATTCAGCGAGCTGTAAAAGGATTGTTTCGATGGTAAGGCACGTTCTTCGAGGCGTTCTAAGCAGTCAAGATATTCATAACAAAAACACCTTTACGCCGAAGTAAATTAAACTGCGCTTCTTCAGGAAAAACGCGTCGAATTTCCGTAAATTGTTCTGGCTGTAAATGACTAGAAAGTTTATTGAGGCTACTCGCTATAAAGCGAAACGAGTCAAGGAATCTCAGTTTTATAGAATGCTCCGCATCTACTTTTACAGACTTTGCAAACGCAATGTACCGCTCTTTATTCTGAGGGATTATATCTACTTTTTCATCTGAAGCTCCAAATTGTGAAATGAGGAAATGAGAGTCGTGACCAGATAAGTTATGAAAAATTACAGGGATAAATTTAGGAACTCTATATTTAAGATTACAGCTATAATGAGCGGCACATCTGTAGAAACCAGTTAAATGATCATGATAAAAAACTTTAGGGTCATTTTCGGAAAATTCCCCATCACAAATGCTACACTTTGTAGCACGTTCATGATTATTTAACTGAATTTCGGTGAGTGGTTTCATAGGAATATTACTATTTAGAATACGACCAAGACGAACTGCATCACTTTCAAGTCTTTCTAAAAATACTTTAGCAGCATCATGTCCTCGATACAGCTCTAACTTGTTAAGCGTACTATCATAACTACACTTGATGTAATACGCGAAGCTATACGGGACATGCATGTGCGTAGTATTAGTGAAAGAGTTGTCAGGATTAGGTGAGCATGTGTTGCATGGCGTGAGGATGGCTTCAAAGTCGGCATAAATCACGAACGGTACCCACATCTGCTTGTGAAAATTTGTAAATTTTAAAACATTATTGCCCGTAGTAGGTATCTCTGTACGTACATGATTGCAGTCATTCTTGGAATGCTTCGTTAACTGATCTTCAGTTCTAAAATACTGCAAGCATCCATCACATAGCCACTTTTTGTTACACCTGTTTGACAACTGACTACCAACAAGTCTACTCAGATTTTTAATCAAGCAAAAGTGGCTATTTTCACTGTTTTCAATATAGAGTAAGTTAACATGAGTACTCTTCTTATGACATGTATAATACAGAGGACCTACTACAGACTTTTTCTCTACACCATACACATTAATGCTAATGTTATTTAGTTCCTCAAAGCGCTTAATATCCTTTATCTGCACAGGAAATTCTATACTATCGAAATTTAGCTGCGTTGAATAGTGTGGATACGATGATGTTCTATTCGCTACATTCCGTTTCACAGGATTTAAAGCCGACATCACCGCCCATGCAAAACATGCCTCGTCATTGTTTTGGATGTTTACAACAGCTTCTTTTCGCTGAATCCATGTCGGCAGCTCGATGTACGATGAACCTCGCATGGGATTGTACTTATTGATGTTAACTTCTAGATACATTATTTCAACTAAAGCCCACCCTGATTCCTTTTCCTGAAATTCCTCGCTCTTAGTTGAAATAATGTTAGAGACATCCATAAGTACATCACCAAAATTAGTCGACTGACTTATGACAAAATTCTTCGTATTAAATGATTTAATGTCCGTTATTTCCGATTCATCCGTGCTTTTAATGTACAAGGCGAAATGTTCAAAATTAATTTTAAATAAATTATGATTAGACAAAGATTTAGCAAGAAGCTGTTGTACATCCGGTTGAACACAATTTAAAAAGTTTGAAGTGCTCTGAAACTTTTTGACTGGTGCGAATTCTGTAATTAGCAATCCTACTTTTAAATGCTGTATTAATTTCCTCGATGTTTGCGTTACTACCACTTCTACACGCATTATTTTTATGTGCATTACTCCGCAAGTGTCCCTGAAAATGCGAAGATGGTACATCGGTGTTACAGTGCTCGCAGTGAATTGTTTGAAGTTCATTTTTCCTAGGTATTTTACTACTAGTACTTTCTACAGCTACATCAGTAGCTGCACGCTTTTTCCCTACTACCTGAGGGCAAGTAGATATTTGATGTACCTCTGCTAAGTGAGCCTGATATTGCTCTACATTAGAGAAGTACAGCCTGCAAACATCACATAAAGCGGATGTTATGCTAGGGTGTTTTGATTTAACATGACGCGTGAGGGTACCTACCCTCGTAAACGTCGCCTCACACTGCTCGCAGGAGAACGTATCAGACGCCTCACGATGTTTCGATTTTACATGACGCGTAAGGGCATCTCGTCTTGTAAAAGTTACATCGCACTGCGAGCAGGGAAACATATGAAAAGAGAACAACCAATAGAGATTAGCCTAAAGTTGCGATGTTCAACCTATAGAGGTCGGAAATGGTTGTGAGTTTGAAATTATACGATTAACCTCTTCTATAGCATGCGGATTAAAGAAAATAACTATTTATTAATAGACTAAAGTTACGATGTTCAGAAGAAACCAAGTTTCAGCCTGTTGAGGTCAGACATAGCTATGTGTGTGTTTGAAATTATAAAATTAACCTCGTCTATAGCATGAGGATTGAAGAGAACGACTATTTATCAATAGACTAAAGTTACGATGTTTTAGAAGAAACCAAGTTTTACCCTGTTGAGGTCAGACATAGCTATGTGTGTTTGAAATTATAAAATTAACCTCGTCTATAGCATGAGGATTGAAGAGAACGACTATTTATCAATAGACTAAAGTTACGATGTGTTAGAAGAAACCAAGTTTCAGCCTGTTGAGGTCAGACATAGCTATGTGTGTGTTTGAAATTATAAAATTAACCTCGTCTTTAGCATGAGGATTGAAGAGAACGACTATTTATCAATAGACTAAAGTTACGATGTTTTAGAAGAAACCAAGTTTCAGCCTGTTGAGGTCAGACATTGCTATGTGTGTGTTTGAAATTATAAAATTAACCTCGTCTATAGCATGAGGATTGAAGAGAACGACTATTTATCAATAGACTAAAGTTACGATGTTTTAGAAGAAACCAAGTTTCAGCCTGTTGAGGTCAGACATAGCTATGTGTGTGTTTGAAATTATAAAATTAACCTCGTCTATAGCATGAGGATTGAAGAGAACGACTATTTATCAATAGACTAAAGTAACGATGTTTTAGAAAAAACCAAGTTTCAGCCTGTTGAGGTCAGACATAGCTATGTGTGTGTGTTTGAAATTATAAAATTAACCTCGTCTATAGCATGAGGATTGAAGAGAACGACTATTTATCAATAGACTAAAGTTACGATGTTTTAGAAGAAACCAAGTTTCAGCCTGTTGAGGTCAGACATAGCTATGTGTGTGTTTGAAATTATAAAATTAACCTCGTCTATAGCATGAGGATTGAAGAGAACGACTATTTTTCAATAGACTAAAGTTACGATGTTTTAGAAGAAACCAAGTTTCAGCCTGTTGAGGTCAGACATAGCTATGTGTGTGTTTGAAATTATAAAATTAACCTCGTCTATAGCATGAGGATTGAAGAGAACGACTATTTATCAATAGACTAAAGTAACGATGTTTTAGAAAAAACCAAGTTTCAGCCTGTTGAGGTCAGACATAGCTATGTGTGTGTGTTTGAAATTATAAAATTAACCTCGTCTATAGCATGAGGATTGAAGAGAACGACTATTTATCAATAGACTAAAGTTACGATGTTTTAGAAGAAACCAAGTTTCAGCCTGTTGAGGACAGACATAGCTATGTGTGTGTTTGAAATTATAAAATTAACCTCGTCTATAGCATGAGGATTGAAGAGAACGACTATTTTTCAATAGACTAAAGTTACGATGTTTTAGAAGAAACCAAGTTTCAGCCTGTTGAGGTCAGATATAGCTATGTGTGTGTTTGAAATTATAAAATTAACCTCGTCTATAGCATGACGATTGAAGAGAACGACTATTTATCAATAGACTAAAGTTACGATGTGTTAGAAGAAACCACGTTTCAGCCTGTTGAGGTCAGACAGCTATGTGTGTGTTTGAAATTATCAAATTAACCTCGTCTATAGCATGAAGATTGCAGAGAACGACTATTTATCAATAGACTAAAGTTACGATGTTTTAGAAGAAACCAAGTTTCAGCCTGTTGAGGTCAGACATAGTTATGTGTGTGTTTGAAATTATAAAATTAACCTCGTCTATAGCATGAGGATTGAAGAGAACGACTATTTATCAATAGACTAAAGTTACGATGTTTTAGAAGAAACCAAGTTTCAGCCTGTTGAGGTCGGGCATAGCTATGTGTGTGTTTGAAATTATAAAATTAACCTCGTCTATAGCATGGGGATTGCAGAGAACGACTATTTATCAATAGACTAAAGTTACGATGTTTTAGAAGAAACCAAGTTTCAGCCTGATGAGGTCAGACATAGCTATGTGTGTGTGTTTGAAATTATAAAATTAACCTCGTCTTTAGCATGAGGATTGAAGAGAACGACTATTTATCAATAGACTAAAGTTACGATGTTTTAGAAGAAACCACGTTTCAGCCTGTTGAGGTCAGACATTGCTATGTGTGTGTTTGAAATTATAAAATTAACCTCGTCTATAGCATGAGGATTGAAGAGAACGACTATTTATCAATAGACTAAAGTTACGATGTTTTAGAAGAAACCACGTTTCAGCCTGTTGAGGTCAGACATAGCTATGTGTGTGTTTGAAATTATAAAATTAACCTCGTCGATAGCATGAGGATTGAAGAGAACGACTATTTATCAATAGACAAAAGTTACGATGTTTTAGAAAAAACCACGTTTCAGCCTGTTGAGGTCAGACATAGCTATGTGTGTGTGTTTGAAATTATAAAATTAACCTAGTCTATAGCATGAGGATTGAAGAGAACGACTATTTATCAATAGACTAAAGTTACGATGTTTTAGAAGAAACCAAGTTTCAGCCTGTTGAGGACAGACATAGCTATGTGTGTGTTCGAAATTATAAAATTAACCTCGTCCATAGCATGAGGATTGAAGAGAACGACTATTTATCAATAGACTAAAGGTACGATGTTTTAGAAGAAACCAAGTTTCAGCCTGTTGAGGTCAGACATAGCTATGTGTGTTTTTGAAATTATAAAATTAACCTCGTCTATAGCATGAGGATTGAAGAGAACGACTATTTATCAATAGACTAAAGTTACGATGTTTTAGAAGAAACCAAGTTTCAGCCTGTTGAGGTCAGACATAGCTATGTGTGTGTTTGAAATTATAAAATTAACCTCGTCTATAGCATGAGGATTGAAGAGAACGACTATTTATCAATAGACTAAAGTTATGATGTTTTAGAAGAAACCAAGTTTCAGCCTGATGAGGTCAGACATAGCTATGTGTGTGTGTTTGAAATTATAAAATTAACCTCGTCTTTAGCATGAGGATTGAAGAGAACGACTATTTATCAATAGACTTAAAGTTACGATGTTTTAGAAGAAACCAAGTTTCAGCCTGTTGAGGTCAGACATTGCTATGTGTGTGTTTGAAATTATAAAATTAACCTCGTCTATAGCATGAGGATTGAAGAGAACGATTATTTATCAATAGACTAAAGTTACGATGTTTTAGAAGAAACCATGTTTCAGCCTGTTGAGGTCAGACATAGCTATGTGTGTGTTTGAAATTATAAAATTAACCTCGTCCATAGCATGGGGATTGAAGAGAACGACTATTTATCAATAGACTAAAGTTACGATGTTTTAGAAGAAACCAATTTTCAGCCTGTTGAGGACAGACATAGCTATGTGTGTGTTTGAAATTATAAAATTAACCTCGTCTATAGCATGAGGATTGAAGAGAACGACTATTTGTCAATAGACTAAAGGTACGATGTTTTAGAAGAAACCAAGTTTCAGCCTGTTGAGGTCAGACATAGCTATGTGTGTGTGTTTGAAATTATAAAATTAACCTCGTCTATAGCATGAGGATTGAAGAGAACGAATATTTATCAATAGAGTAAAGTTACGATGTCTTAGAAGAAACCAAGTTTCAGCCTGTTGAGGTCAGACATAGCTATGTGTGTGCTTGAAATTATAAAATTAACCTAGTCTATAGCATGAAGATTGAAGAGAACGACTATTTATCAATAGACTTAAAGTTACGATGTTTTAGAAGAAACCAAGTTTCAGCCTGTTGAGGTCAGACATTGCTATGTGTGTGTTTGAAATTATAAAATTAACCTCGTCTATAGCATGAGGATTGAAGAGAACGATTATTTATCAATAGACTAAAGTTACGATGTTTTAGAAGAAACCATGTTTCAGCCTGTTGAGGTCAGACATAGCTATGTGTGTGTTTGAAATTATAAAATTAACCTCGTCAATAGCATGAGGATTGAAGAGAACGACTATTTATCAATAGACTAAAGTTACGATGTTTTAGAAAAAACCAAGTTTCAGCCTGTTGAGGTCAGACATAGCTATGCGTGTGTGTTTGAAATTATAAAATTAACCTCGTCTATAGCATGAGGATTGAAGAGAAGGACTATTTATCAATAGACTAAAGTTACGATGTTTTAGAAGAAACCAAGTTTCAGCCTGTTGAGGTCAGACAGCTATGTGTGTGTTTGAAATTATAAAATTAACCTCGTCTATAGCATGAGGATTGAAGAGAACGACTATTTATCAATAGACTAAAGTTACGATGTTTTAGAAGAAACCAAGTTTCAGCCTGTTGAGGTCAGACATTGCTATGTGTGTGTTTGAAATTATAAAATTAACCTCGTCTATAGCATGAGGATTGAAGAGAACAACTATTTATCAATAGACTAAAGTTACGATGTTTTAGAAGAAACCAAGTTTCAGCTTGTTGAAGTCAGACATAGCTATGTGTGTGTTTGAAATTATAAAATTAACCTCGTCCATAGCATGGGGATTGAAGAGAACGACTATTTATCAATAGACTAAAGTTACGATGTTTTAGAAGAAACCAATTTTCAGCCTGTTGAGGACAGACATAGCTATGTGTGTGTTTGAAATTATAAAATTAACCTCGTCTATAGCATGAGGATTGAAGAGAACGACTATTTGTCAATAGACTAAAGGTACGATGTTTTAGAAGAAACCAAGTTTCAGCCTGTTGAGGTCAGACATAGCTATGTGTGTGTGTTTGAAATTATAAAATTAACCTCGTCTATAGCATGAGGATTGAAGAGAACGAATATTTATCAATAGAGTAAAGTTACGATGTCTTAGAAGAAACCAAGTTTCAGCCTGTTGAGGTCAGACATAGCTATGTGTGTGCTTGAAATTATAAAATTAACCTAGTCTATAGCATGAAGATTGAAGAGAACGACTATTTATCAATAGACTAAAGTTACGATGTTTTAGAAGAAACCAAGTTTCAGCCTGTTGAGGTCAGACATAGTTATGTGTGTGTTTGAAATTATAAAATTAACCTCGTCTATAGCATGAGGATTGAAGAGAACGACTATTTGTCAATAGACTAAAGGTACGATGTTTTAGAAGAAACCAAGTTTCAGCCTGTTGAGGTCAGACATAGCTATGTGTGTGTGTTTGAAATTATAAAATTAACCTCGTCTATAGCATGAGGATTGAAGAGAACGACTATTTATCAATAGAGTAAAGTTACGATGTCTTAGAAGAAACCAAGTTTCAGCCTGTTGAGGTCAGACATAGCTATGTGTGTGCTTGAAATTATAAAATTAACCTCGTCTATAGCATGAAGATTGAAGAGAACGACTATTTATCAATAGACTAAAGTTACGATGTTTTAGAAGAAACCAAGTTTCAGCCTGTTGAGGTCAGACATAGCTATGTGTGTGTGTTTGAAATTATAAAATTAACCTCGTCTATAGCATGAGGATTGAAGGGAACGACTATTTATCAATAGACTAAAGTTACGATGTTTTAAAAGAAACCAAGTTTCAGCCTGTTGAGGACAGACATAGCTATGTGTGTGTTTGAAATTATAAAATTAACCTCGTCTATAGCATGAGGATTGAAGAGAACGACTATTTATCAATAGACTAAAGTTATGATGTTTTAGAAGAAACCAAGTTTCAGCCTGTTGAGGTCAGCCATAGCTACGTGTGTGTTTTTGAAATTATAAAATTAACCTCGTCGATAGCATGAGGATTGAAGAGAACGACTATTTATCAATAGACTAAAGTTACGATGTTTTAGAAGAAACCAAGTTTCAGCCTGTTGAGGTCAGACATAGCTATGTGTGTGTTTGAAATTATAAAATTAACCTCGTCTATAGCATGAGGATTGAAGAGAACGACTATTTATCAATAGACTAAAGTTACGATGTTTTAGAAGAAACCAAGTTTTAGCCTGTTGAGGTCAGACATAGCTATGTGTGTTTGAAATTATAAAATTAACCTCGTCTATACCATGAGGATTGAAGAGAACAACTATCAATGTTTAGCTTAAAGTTACAATGTTTTAGAAGAAACCAAGTTTCAGCCTGTTGAGGTCAGACATACCTTAAAATCTTCGCGCTGCAGACTGTTACTCGGATGAATAAAATGCGTACTTTCAAGCCTGTAACTCGAATGATAATATTCTTGTCGTACCTAAAAAGAAGAAACATATATGAATGTAGGGTAGGGTACATCAGCTAGGCTAGCTATCTTTACAACTCAAAGTTCGAAAACATACCTTAAAAATGCACGTGCTGCAGACTGTTACTCGGATGAATAAAATGCGTACTTTCAAGCCTGTAACTCGAATGATAATATTCTAGTTGTACCTAAAAGAAAAGAACAAACATATATGAATGTAGTGTAGGGTACATCAGCTAACCTAGCTATCTTTACAACTCAAAGTTCGAAAACATACCTTAAAAATGCATGTGCTGCAGACTGTTACTCGGATGAATAAAATGCGTACTTTCAAGCCTGTAACTCGAATGATAATATTCTAGTTGTACCTAAAAAGAAAAGAACAAACATATATGAATGTAGATGTCTATTACCTAGCGTAGAAGTTGCTTTGCAAGCAGTAACTAACAGTTCTGGCTTACCTTAAGATAAAGGCTGAAGAATAATATTCACAGCAGACAGCACTTAGACGGGAGATGTGTACGTAATAATCGCATACAGAGAACTGTGAGCGCTTCACGCAGACTGCAGTGAGTAAATATGCTCCTTGTTACCAAGCGGATATCAAGAATTGCAGACGTTTGCGGTACAGTCGGAACGAAATGTTTATGCAACAAGAGCTCTCCTGAGGGTCTTACGCTGAGTTCCGCAGGCTGACATATTTAAGCCGGGATCGAACCTGCTGCTGATGCCGAGGTGTCAGAATTTAAGAGTTCTGCAGCGGATCGAGCCTTGGAAAGTTAGCGCGCGATTGCAATGTTTAGGGGAAAAACTAAGTTTCAACATATAGAGATCAGTCATAGTTGTAAGTTTGAAATTATAAGATTGACCTCTTCTATAGCATGAGGATTGAAGAGAACAACTATTTATCAATAGAGTAAAGTTGCAATGTTCGGAAGAAACCAAGTTTCGACCTACAGAGGTCAGACATTGCCATGAGTTTTACTAAGCTAAGCCTACATCCATAGTACCCCCTACCTGTTAGCAACAACACGAAACGCTGAGGTACCGAAATATACAAGTTCTACAAGCAGACGTATTTGTACTATGATTAAACGGGAAGGTTTGAGCTCAGCTGGAGAAGCTGCTAATAATTTTAATGTGAACTGTACTCGTGTAGCGGACTTTGTACTCTGCTGAGGCAAACGCATTCCAGGTAGGAGCTGGCTAGCCGGATGCAGCTTGCGTGCGCGCGCGTGTGTGTAGGCATGCTTCAAAAACACATCCCAAATATTTTTTCTCGTTCTAGTCTGCTTATTCTAAATCCGGTGCTAGTACATAGCTACTCGTAAGGCATAACACCTGAAATGCACTAGGAAGCAGCTAGCCGCTGCTCTCCTCCTGTTTTTACATGAGATTTTAAATTGTAAGAACCTATTTTACGGCCAGATGCCCTTCCTGACGCGAGAATCTGTTTTACAGTCGGTTGCCCTTCCCGACGCTGAAAGACTAGGATTTAGCCAGTTACCCTTCCTGATGTAACAAGACTAGGATTTATTTTTTTCAGACTGCACTTGGCTAGAAATAGCTACACGAAATTATTATATAGAAAGAGAATTACGAGCTCCTACAGTTTGGTTTAGTGTGCTTGCTTCTCACCCAGTAGTCTCGGGTTCGATTCTCTTGGGATTAAAAATATGCTTTACAGCCGAGTGCCCCCTCCTGACGCAAGAGTTTAAATCGCAAGAATCTGTTTTACGGCCGATAGCCCTTCCTGACGCTGAAAGACCAGGATTTAGCCAGTTACCCTTCCTGATACAACAACTCTAGCATTTATTTTTTTAGACTGCACTTGGCTAGAAATAGCCACACGAAATTATTCTATAGAAAGAGAATTGCTGGCTCCTACGGTTTGGTTTAGTGTGCTTGCCTCTCACCCGGCAGTCTCGGGTTCGATTCTCTTGGGATTAAAAATATGTTTTACAGCCGAGTGCCCCCTGCTGACGCAAGAATTTAAATCGCAAGAATCTGTGTCAAAAAAGCATGTTGATTTGTTTCCAAACAAGAGCACGTAGAATTTGCCGCCACCACATTTCAAACTAAAGATTGCAGCACTGTTCTCTCTAGATTAGAGATGGCGGATGATAGCTGTCAGAAAAGCATATAGGTTTATAAAGCACGTGGAATTTACCACCACCACATTTCAAAGGTAAGTAGCTAAAGAGGGCAGCACGTTGATTAAAGATGGCGGATGACAGCTGTCAAAAAAGCATGTTGATTTGTTTGCAAACAAGAGCACGTGGAATTTGCCGCCACCACATTTCAAACTAAAGATTGCAGCACTGTTCTCTCTAGATTAAAGATGGCGGATGACAGCTGTCAGAAAAGCATATAGGTTTGTAAAGCACGTGGAATTTACCGCCACTAAAGAGGACAGCACTGCGCTCTATAGATTAAAAATAGCTGGTGACAGCTGTCAAAAAATTCACGTGGCTTTGTTTATCTCACGCTAGTGAGGTTAAGTTGGTAGCACTAAGGTTTAGGCCCGTTAAGATGGCCGCACTGCGGATGACAGGTGACGAATTTGCAGCTACTGCCCACATGCCAAAGAATAAAGATACCAGCACGATGCTCTATTGGCAGCTTTGCAAATTGTCCGCCACCACAGAGTGCAGCACGGCGCTCTGTAGATTAAAGATGGCGAATGTAGAATTTGTCACCACCACATAGAGTGCGGCACAGCGCTCTCTTGATTAAAGATGGCGGATGACAGCTGACGGAATTGCCCGCAAGAGTGCGGTACGGTGCTCTGTAGTTTAATGATGGGCGGATGACAGCTGACGCAAGAGTGCGGCACGGTGCTCTGTAGTTTAAAGATGGCGGATGACGGCTGACGCAAGAGGGCAGCACGGTGTTCTGTGGTTTAAAGATGGTGGATGACAGCGCATAGGTTTGTTTCCAAACAAGAGATGTAGAATTTTTCAAATTGCCACCACCACATTTCAAAGGTATCTAGCTAAAAGGTGCAGCACTGAGGTTTGCATTTTTCAAATTATCCGCCACCACATGTCAAAGAATAAAGATACCAGCACGATGCTCTCTTGACAGCTTTTCAAATTGTCCGCCACCACAGAGTGCAGCGCGGCACTCTGTAGATTAAAGATGGCGAATGTGGAATTTGTCACCACCACATAGAGTGCGGCACTGCGCTCTCTTGATTAAAGATGGCGGATGACAGCTGACGGAATTGCCCGCAAGAGTGCGGTACGGTGCTCTGTAGTTTAATGATGGCGGATGACAGCTGACGCAAGAGTGCGGCACGGTGCTCTGTAGTTTAAAGATGGAGGATGACAGCTGACGCAAGAGGGCAGCACGGTGTACTGTGGTTTAAAGATGGTGGATGACAGCGCATAGGTTTGTTTCCAAACAAGAGAATGTAGAATTTTTCAAATTGCCGCCACCACATTTCAACGGTATCTAGCTAAAGAGTGCAGCACTGAGGTTTGTGATGCAAGATGGCGGATGACAGCTGTCAGAAAAAAGCACGTGAGTTTGTAGAGTACGTGGAATTTTCCGCCACCACAAAGAGGGCAGCACTGTGCTCAAAGATGGCTGCTGTCACGTGGAATTGTCTACCACCACATTTCAAAGGTATCTAGCTAAAGAGGGCAGCACTGAGGTTTGCGATGCAAGATGGCTGCTGTCAAAAAGCATTTTTCAAATTATCCGCCACCACATTTCAAAGGTAAGTAGCTAAAGAGGGCAGCACTGTGCTCTATAGATTAAAGATGGCGGATGTCAGCTGCACGTGGATTTGTTTATCTCACGCTGGTGAGGTTAAGTTGGTAGCACTAAGGTTTAGGCCCGCCAAGATGGCAGCACTGCGGATGACAGGTGACGAATTTGCAGCTACTGCGATAAAGAGGGCAGCACAGTGCTCTGTGGTTTAAAGATGGCGGATGACAGCTGTCAAAAAAGCACGTGGCTGTCAAAAAACACGTGGATTTGTTTATCTCGCGCTAGTTAGGTTAAGTTGGTACTACTGAGGTTTAGGCCCGTCAAGATGGCAGTACTGAGGTTAGCGATGCGTTGTTGTCTGTCAAAAAGCACGTGGCTGTCAAAAAACACGTGGATTTGTTTATCTCGCGCTAGGTAGGTTAAGTTGGTACCACTGAGGTTTAGGCCCGTCAAGATGGCAGTACTGAGGTTAGCGATGCGTTGTTGTCGATGATAGCTGTCAAAAAGCACGTGGCTTTGTTTACAAATTCAAGTTTCCCGCGGGTGGTGGAGGAGACCTCTGGGAGGCCTCTGGTTGTGGTGGTGGTGGAGGAGGCCTCTGGGAGGCCTCTGGCTGTGGTGGTGGTGGAGGTGGCCTCTGGGAGCCTGCGGTGGCGGTGGCGCCCGAACCATCCAATTATACTACTGCGGAGAGATGACGTGGAATGATATTTATTACGGGGTTACCCGTGGACCAGCAGAGGTGAAAGAAGGTGCCGGGATGAATGGGTCTAACTACAAAGTCAAAGTTAATTTAAAATTATAACAAAATGTTATATTTTTCTAAAAATAACAAAACTTTAACAACTTTTCACTTAGTGAAATAAGAATGACATAGCAAATTAGAAACAAGACTTAGAAAGATCCAGGATTTCCGAATTTGAACATTCTTGGGCTACAAGCCCCTAGTTTTACAATTTTTGTGTTCCCAGCTCTATTTTACAAAGAATATACATTTACCCATAGGGCAGAAATCCCGTAATACCTAGAGCACTTGCTCCCAAAATTGCAATATCAGGCCTCCCAGAGGCAATTTTAAAACACTTGAAAAAGAGCTCACGCGCTCTCAGTTCTCAAGCTTATTCCAGGCAACATAATATGAAAATCTAATCATCACTGGCCTTACAAGGCACTATTTACAAATAGCCATATTATTACACAGAGGTATCTAGTACCCAACCTACGGGGCCTTAGTGAAAAAGAACAGGTTCAATAAACGGCCCGATTACAACTGGAATGGAGTCAAAGATTGAGCTCCCCAAAAAATTTAAAAACCTATAGGGGACTTGGCTAACGAAACAGGGCCTAATCCCAACCTACTGAGGTAGCGCGAATGGAGATAACTTCAATACATTGCAGAAACAAATGCGGTACCTTAAACAAAGATGAAGGGGAACTCGAGAGGGTATATCACTTTTTATCCCCGGTTTACAGTTAAAGATTTATGAAATTTTACATGAGCCGACAGGAGAATTACATTTTAAGGAAGTTGGTTACATAGTTAAAGTTTCGAACCTTTCCCCGGGTTAAACTGCGGAGCAAGCAAAAGTGAAGATGTTAAGTGGCCATACCTTGTCGGAGAACTGCAACCTGATGAAAGAGGCGCCTCCCGCCCCTGCTCGACACACACAGTTAGTTAGATGACGATCAAATGGCCGAGAGACGGGAAAATCTGCAGTTTATAAACCCTCGGGTAAAGTTCGAGACCTTTCACGAATAAAACAGCCACACCTGCACAATTTTATTGGTGGATGAAAAGTTTACACTTAATATCGAAGAAGAAATACGGGATTGGTTGAAAATAAATTACAGAAATTCTTGATTGGCTAAATTCAAAATTAGCGCAAAGAAAAATTAAATACTGCCAACCCAAAGATGAATGAACAAAATTTAATAAGAAAAACTAATGAATACAAAATTTCTTCAAAAATGTCCTTTCACTTCGCACCAGGGTGCATGATCTTAGTTTTCTAGCAGTGACATCTATGAGAGAATGTCCCGACTTCTTGATGAATAGAAAAAAGTTAAAATTCACACAGTACTGGAAACTTCACAATAACAACATTTTAGCGGTGCCATCTTCAGAAAAAATTTATAAGTTGGTCCAGTTTCAAGTTCACTGTTTCTCCTGTAGAGAAGTTCTTTAAGGCGCAAGATTTAAATGTGCGTAATAGAGGTGTACCTCCCGGTACAATATTAGAAGACGAATAAGTTTGAGTTGCGTCTTTAAAAGTAGGAAAGATCACAATATGAAGATAAAGTTGGAATTCAAGAGGACAAACTGGGAAAATATTCATTTATAGGAAAGGGAGTTAGGGATTGGAATAACTTACCAAGGGAGATGTTCAATAAATTTCCAATTTCTTTGAAATCATTTAGGAAAAGGCTAGGAAAACAACTGATAGGGAATCTGCCACCTGGGCGACTGCCCTAAATGCAGATCAGTATTGATTGATTGATTGATTGATTGATTGATTGATTGATTGATTGATTGATTGATTGATTGATTGATTGATTGATTGATGAATTTTGTCCTACAGAATATCCCAAGTAAAAGGTGTAATAGCATTTTAACACCAAGATACACAACCGACGTCAGCCAAGGTAGAACTCATTCTACTGGAATTGGAAGTAAAACGACTAACCGACTGCTTCACAGGGATCAATGGTTCTTGTTTTATTTACAATGTTTCAAAAAATAACAATCTACACTACAAGTATTAAAGATTGATTCATACACAACAGTGCTGAGGTGCATTGTTTTCTACCGTATCTGAATTCTTTGTCGAAGATTATGTATAATCAACGCAATTCTAACGATTATCGTGTCCATTACTTCGGGTTGAAACAAGCTCTAATTCTTCATACACGTTTCAGTCTTCACCTGTCGCAACTATGCAAATTCCCATAGGGGATTCTCACATAATCTTGTCGACGGTTTCCTTGTCACTTTTTTCAGAATAGTTTGGACAGACAAGGTAAATTGTCTCTTCATATCTGTTTGAAACTTCTAACAGCCTGATACCTCAAGTGCATATTAATGATATATTAGAATATTTTGCAATTTTCATTATTGTTATATGTATTGTAGTTGACCGCAGATGGATAACAAGCGTGAGGGTTGAAGGGCTGGACAAGCACATATTAGAGTTCAAGAAAACTTGAGAATATTACATTTCCTTTCTTTTCACCACGAGATAAAAAATAACACAGCAAAAGTGAGGGAGCAGGATGCCCTAGCAAAAACAACAAAATACCAAGGCTGATTAAGATTGTAGGTTTGAGAAAACACCACGATGCGTGCTTAATTATCTTTAAAGCAATTTTTCACAGGAGACTGAACCCACAGAGTTCATTAATATGAAAGACCCACAGCAGCTCAAATTGCCTTACACTACACAAGTACCAAGGCTAATCCTACTTCGCAATTATACAGGGTAAACTCTAATTCTTACACTTAGTTACATAAGTAAATAGTTCAGACGGTACATTCGACAAAGTATGTAAAATACCATCCGGTCTAGAAAGCCAAGAATAACGGCCGAGAGGATTCGTCGTGCTGACCACACGACGCCCCATAATCTGCAGGCCTTCGGGCTGAGCGGCGGTCGCTTGGTAGGTTACGGCCCTTCAAGGTCTATAGTGCCGTGGGGTTTGGTTTGGTTTTGGTATGTAAAATACCATTCAATAAAGAAGCCGTGACTTCTGAAACAGTAAATTCATTAGACAATTGATCTTACGAAATAGTTTAAAAATATCTTTCATGGTATTGTACCCAGGAGAAATATTTACGAAACAAGGGGCTCGAACCCCGGAATCCATATAAGAAATTATATAATCTGCCCATGCGTTCGGCCACAGAAATACCTTTTTATTCAAGAAAGCAACAACAGTTGCTATAAAACTAGTTCGTTAATTGTCTTAAATGTGTTCAACACATACCAAACTACAGGGACAGAAGTTCATACTACCCGGCCATAAATTTATGAAAGCGGGAGCAGGAAGATTAAATTTACCAGGGAGAAAAACAAGATGAACGGAGGCAAAATCTACGCACTCCAGAGAACATATGTTTACATTACCTCATTGGGTTTACGCCCCTTCGAAGCAGAGGTTAATCCATATTATATATTGAATAATTAAAGGTGAAAAGTTAAAGACCGAAAGGGGGTACAAAATTTAACAGTTCGAAAAACTTGGTCACCAAATGCGAAGTAAATAGGAAGCTTGCTTCCTTATGTTTGAAAAGTTCCCTTTAGGGAATAACCTTCATCACATGCAGACTCCTGACATGAATTAATCCTTGGATCTTTAATGCTTTACATGACTTAATAAAAGAGACGGACGACCTAACAGTTACATGTCAACAGAAAACATAAAATCTCCCCGAATTTCACTCGCAAATGTATTTCACTTAAACATTAAACGGTGCTGCCACACCTAATTAGTATACAATGTCCATGCTGCTTCCCCTGCTTCCATTCCGCCGTAAAGGTCGTCCATAACTCGCTCTCAGAAGCTGCTCAAACACAAGATAGTCCGTATAAGACGCCTTAACCCGAAAACCTTGCTCTTAAATAGAGACACTGGGGATGTTTCTATAGAGATTCGTTACAATACTGGACTGCAGAATATTAGATAGGGTCAAACTGATTGGGTTATAGCTTTGTTTTGATTACATTTGATAGGAGGGCGGTATTCACAACTTCATAGTGGTTAAAATAATACCGGTAAGTGACTATAAGCAGGTTGCCCAACTTCTAAATATTAACATTCTTCCAGGTTATATAATATTTGTGCACCAGGGATCAGTCCGGAAAAAGATGCTAAGGCATCTAATCCCCGACAGTCAAACTACATAGAACATCTGATAGTTCGAGGTATTTACACGGGTACCCGCATAAGCACTGATTTGCAATATTAAATGGGCGGGTAGGCCGTACTCCTGGTATTATTATTATTATTATTATTATTATTATTATTATTATTATTATTATTATTATTATTATTATTATTATTATTATTATTATTATTATTATTATTATTATTATTATTACCTTGTTTACGTGGTTCACACAGCAATAGGAAGCGCCTGAGTTAAATGGCGAGACAGGGGATCACTTCTAGTAACAATTTACTTTAATGAAAATGGGGAAAATTATTTCTTTCATCTCTAAAATTCAGATAGAGTTATTTGATTATATAACAATAAACCGTTGGAATATTACTTGAGAATATCCTCATTAAACAACGAGCTCGTCAGCTGCAACAATACATTAGATTTAAAAGTCCTTAATCAGATACGAGAATAAATGTGAGGAACTCCCAGTCGTTCCCCTACGTATGAAAGAGCATGACTGCTCCTGACAGGTAATACATTTTGAAAGAGCGCAATTGCTCAGAGCAGATACACCTTATAGATAGAGCCCTGCGAGGATATACAGAGTAATATCCGCATCCGCACTTCCTTCATCAGCACACGCATCCGCGACTGGTTATCCGCATTCGCAAATGGTTATCCGAGGATATTATAAATATTTACCTACAGTATACCCAAGGTATTGAAACGGACAGATCTGCTAACATAAAACAAAAGGCCTGATACCTAGCGCCAGAACCCCTACAGACACAGGTTTATGAGGGATTTTCTATTGCGACATCCAACGACGTACTGAGGTTTGTTCCTTCCTCCCACCAATTGCGGGTAGGAGCCAGTTAGGTTTAGTTCAGATATAAAGCTGTTTGGTTTCAAAGCTCTATATATCGCCATTCTCCCATAACACGGTCAAAAGTTGCCTAACCACAAGCAAAGGTAAGAGCGAACCCGAGTGAAAATCAATAAACATCATTTTCTTTTCATTATCTGCAAAATTACTCGCACTGCCATACAGTTTGTATCCGTCAAGACACTAATTTCGCGGATATCCGCGGATAAATCCCCGTTCTTCATTATCAATGCCACGTCGTTTTGGACGTATCGCCCGTTGGGCTATCAGAATTTCAGCCTTTAATTTCGACGTGCGACACATTAGAGGATCAGAAAATGTAGTCGCAGATGGACTGAGCCGCATGCTTTCTACTGATGTTGAGACCAGTGAACAGGAGGATAGTTCTTCTCCTCCCAGGTGCATACTTTCTAGTGTTAGTGCTATTTTGACTGATGACCCTACGTTATTTCGTGATATCGAGAAATGTCAACGAGAAGATCGAGTGCTGGCTCCTATAATGGAAACCCTTTCTTCCGGGGAACATGTTGTTCCTTGCGTGTTGAGGAACAGGGTTTTGTGCTGCCCTTCAAGGCACGATCAAAAGATGAAAGTAGATTTTCCAGCTGTTTTTGTGCCCATGATCTTCAAATACTATCATGGGACCCAATGAAGGTGGGGGGGGGGGATTTAGTCATCCTTAAAACCCGAGAGAAAATCAGAGAAATGTTTATTTGAAAGAGTATGGACGGCGAAATCAGAAAAATGGTTAAAATATTAAAATTTTGCTTGCTAGGGCTATTGTAATCACATCAAGCATCTCTCCCCATGGAGCGTTTGTACATAGACTACCTCGGACCTATCCCTCAATCGAAGGGGAACGGGAATAAGTTCATCCTTGTATGTGTAGACGGCTTCACTAGATTTTCATGGTTATTTCAGTCTACCATTTCTTGTTTTAATACTATATTTGCTTCTTTTGGTCCTCTTCAATATATAGTTTCCGATAATGCAAAGGCATTATTATTCCGAATGTTCTGTTTTGATTTGTCCATATCCCATGAAACTACTTCCGCTTATTACCCTCAACCATATCTGTCTGAGCGGGTCAATCGTAATCTTCGATCTGCTTTGATAGCCTTTTCATCATAAAGATACTCCAGGTGGGATACTTCTCTGCATTGGTTATCTTTTGCTCTAAATTCGGTCGTTCATGAGACCCACAACTTCACTCCTGCCTTTCTCATATTTAAGTTTGTTCCCAACACGCCGCTGTCTAATATTTGGTCTCTCAATGAGATATTGCCAGAAACAATAGATCCCGGTAACATCAGGGACCTGTGGAAGAAGGCTAAAAGTAACCTTAAGGTCTATCATGAGAAGGTTAGAGAGAAATATGATCGTGGGCGGTGGCCCACAAATTTAAATATCGGATATCAGGCCAAGGTTAAGGATTTCGTACCTGCATGCCTCCCAAATTTCATGGGCCATGAATTATATTGGATTTATTAACACCGTTTGCACTTTTGGTGTGCTACCCAGCCACTGAGAGGATATTTAGAGTTCACCTTTCTGAGTTTAAACCTGTATGAAATCTTTGTTTTTCAGTATAGGCTGCTAAGTCGTGGCAGTAAGAAAACAGTTATATTTCTTTCCTTAACCGCTCACTAACTTAAAATTCATTAGTTAAATTATTTTGTAAGGGGTATGGGGAGGCCTTCTGCTCCGCCCATCTATGATATTACCTTGTTGCTGTATATCATCCTATACAAAATGTCCTCTCTAATAACGTTTATTTCCTTCCGTTGCCTGGTTGCAATTACCTTTCCTCCCGCCTCCAAAACCAAGCCTGCAATTCACACACTCCTCCTCGATGCCGCCCGCCTCATCTGAACCTGCAGCATAAAAAATAAACAAACTCTCGCTCTTCATAAAAACAATCTCTTTTCAGTGCCCTCTCGGTCATCTGCGGCCGAGTTAGAACAACTGGCGAGTGATGCTGGCGTGGGGTAAGGGTCGACCCCGCTCTGGCCTGGTCTCCTTCATGATGGCGTACTTGAGCACCATCCTTATCGGCAAGGGTGAGCTGCGGTAACACTACCGCCTACTCCACTTTGATGCAGTGCCTTAATATCTGATCTGTGGCGACCACCACCATGGCTACCCCTCTCATGGTAGCGGCAATGTTGTATCTGAGTGTAATCGGGGGGTCCGGGGACCCCACCCGGGTATCGGCAGCGGCGGCCGGTCATGCATCAAGCTTGAACTGTACATCCAGGACTTCTACGTTTCCAGGAAGACTTCAAGACTTGTTTTCGACATAATTACTTGCAAATTAACTTTCATCAAGACATTTTTCGACTCAACCTCTACTTCGAACTTTTCTAAAAAGCCTCTATGGGGAGGATACTTTTAAGTAGGCCTCTAAATTCAGCAAATTAAGGAGAAAGTCTATTCTTCATTCGTCTCTGTGCTTTCTGCTGAGATGCAGGGAAAGTAACATCATTCGCAACTGTGTGAAGCCGAAGCACACGTTAAATACTCCGTAGGCCAGGAGAATATATCAACGCGCTAGCAAGGCTCTTGTGACCGAGAGAGTGCATTACGCTCCTAAGGAACTGGACTCAGTCTCCCGAGAGCTGCTTCGTTTAAACCTGCTGTTAAGCAAAACTCGCAGGAAGTGTGGTTGACTTTCGATCGCATTAATGCTATACAGGCTGAAAAACCAGGCGTCATTCAGACAGAAATCTAAGGTCCACCGACTAGTTCGGAAACAGGCCGTCGCTCGCACGAACCCGGATGCTAGTAAAACTGTCGTCAATCTTTCCTAGAAATCCTTGGACGAGATCCAAGCGGCAGTTCTAGGCAGGAGTCTTAATTTCGCTGTCCCTTCCTCAAAAATTCCCACTGAGGAGTTAATTACTTCCGTTGAGGCAGCCATCCACAAACTTCCTATGGATGAGGCTGAGGAGTTAAGACAGAAAAGGGTGAGACTCATAAGGTCCGCTGTTGTACCCACGCCCAGTTTAACAAGAGGCGAGAAGAGAGCTCTGAAGGAACTTAGAGATGATTCTGAACTGACCATTCTCTCAGCTGATGAGGGTAATGCGACAGTGGTTATGGACACTAACGAGTATAAGAATAAGATCTCGGCTGAATTGTCAGAGCCTGTTTACAGACTGAGCTCACGTGACTCTACCAGTCATGTGTCCAACTTCACGGTCAAGCTCTAAAGGAAAACTTTATTTCCAAAATAGGAGGCTAAACATCTGTCCCCGGGGGACGCAGTGCCACCTATGTTATATGGACTTCCTAAGGTCCATAAAAAGAATGTTCCCCTCAGGCCTATTGTTAGTACGATAGGTTCTTCCACGTATGCTCTGACTAAACACCTAAGCAAATGGCTTCAGCCACATATAGGACGCTATGACTCATACGTCAGGGACTCTCGGTATTTCGTTAACAAACTGTCAACCGTAACCTTTCAACCTAACGCAACCTTGGTGAGTTTCAATGTGGAGTCTTTGGTCACTAAAGTGACGATAGACTCTGCCGTGTCTCTCATTGAACACCTGTTCCCTGAGGACATAACTTAGCTGTTTTTCCACTGCATGACTTCAAGCTATTTCTTGTAGATTGGGAATTGTTACGAACATACGGACGGAGTGGCTATGGGAAGACCACTTTCACCCGTAGTGGCTAATTACTTTATGGGGCGTTTTAACGAGGAGGTGACGGTTTCGTCGCCCGTCAAACCTATGATATGGTGGAGGTATGTTGATGATACATTTGTGGTCTGGACAGAAGGTCCTGAGAGACTTCGTCTATTTCTAAACTACTTAAATCAGTAACATCCTTCAGTTAAATTCACTATGAGGGTGGAGTCGGACGGATGCTTTCCATTCTTGGATGATCTAGTAAGAAATAAACTGGACGGCTCCTTAGGACATAACCGTCTATCGTAAGCCTACCCACACAAATCGCTAACTTCGTGCAGATTTTCACCACCATCCAGCACAAAAACAAAGCATTCTTACGACACTCGCCAAGAGGGCGAGACGAATTTGTGAGAGATCAAATATCCAGGTGGAGATGGACACACTCAAAGTCACGTTCAAGGGTAATGTTTACAGCGATTTACAGATTCATAAAGCCCTGCATCCCAGAGAAACGACCAAGCCTATGATATGGTCGAGGTATGTTGATGATACATTTGTGGTCTGGACAGAATGTCCTGAGAGACTTCGTCTATTTCTAAACTATCTAAATCAGTAACATCCTTCAGTTAAATTCACTATGGGGGTGGAGTCGGACGGATGCTTTCCATTTTTGGATGATCTAGTAAGAAAGAAACTGGACGGCTCCTTAGGGCATAACCGTCTATCTTAAGCCTACCCACACAAATCGATATCTTCATGCAGATTTTCACCACCATCCAGCACAAAAACAAAGCATTCTTACGACACTCGCCAAGAGGGCGAGACGAATTTGTGAGAGATCAAATATCCAGGGGGAGATGGACACACTCAAAGTCACGTTCAAGGGTAATGTTTACAGCGATTTACAGATTCATAGAGCCCTGCATCCCAGAGAAACGACTAGGCAAAGCTCACAGAAGGAAGAAGTGAAGGGAACTGCCTACCTGCCTCACATTTACAACACCACAGATCGAATGGCCAAAGTCCTCCTCAAACACAATATAAAGCCGTGTTTTGCACCGTCATTAAAATTTCTCACAGTCTGGGTATACATTTGCAAAACATGCCGGTCCATTGGTACTCGTATCAAGAACATGAACGTGATATTCTTCTAAACCAGCCAGAAGAATCAGCAATATCTGAGCACGCTCTATCGTCGGGTCATGATGTCATGTTCCAAGATGCTCGAGCTCTTACGCACACTAGAAGCTATAATCAATCAATCAATCAATCAATCAATCAATCAATCAATCAATCAATCAATCAATCAATCAATCAATCAATCAATCAATCAATCAATCAATCAATCAATCAATCAATCAATCAATCAATCAATACTGATCTGCATTTAGGGCTGTCGCCCAGGTGGCAGATTCCCTATCTGTTGCTTTCCTAGCCTTTTCCTAAATGATTTCAAAGAAATTGGAAATTTATTGAACAACTCCCTTGGTAAGTTATTCCAATCCCTAACTCCCCTTCCTATAAATGAATATTTGCCCCAGTTTGTCCTCTTAAATTCCAACTTTATCTTCATATCGTGATCTTTCCTACTTTTATAAACGTCATTCAAACTTATTCGTCTACTAATGTCATTCCACGCCATCTCTCCGCTGACAGCTCGGAACATACCACTTAGTCGAGCAGCTCTTCTTCTTTCTCTCAATTCTTCCCAACCCAAACATTGCAACATTTTTGTAACGCTACTCTTTTGTCTGAAATCACCCAGAACAAATCGAGCTGCTTTTCTTTGGATTTTTTCCAGTTCTTGAATCAGGTAATCTTGGTGAGGGTCCCGTACACTGGAACCATACTGTAGTTGGGGTCTTACTAGAGACATATGCACTCTCCTTTACATCCTTACTACAACCCCTAAACACCCTCATAACCATGTGCAGAGATCTGTACCCTTTATTTACAATCCCATTTATGTGATTACCGCAATGAAGGTCTTTCCTTATATTAACACCTAGATACTTACAATGATCCCCAAAAAGGAACTTTCACCCCATCAACGCAGTAATTAAAACTAAGAGGACTTTTCCTATTTGTGAAACTCACAACCTGACTTTTAACCCCGTTTATCAACATACCATTGCCTGCTGTCCATCTCACAACATTTTCGAGGTCACGTTGCAGTTGCTCACAATCTTGTAACTTATTTATCACTCCATAGAGAATAACATCATCCGCAAAAAGCCTTACCTCCGATTACACTACTTTACTCATATCATTTATATATATAAGAAAACATAAAGGTCCGATGATACTGCCTTGAGGAATTCCCCTCTTAATTATTACAGGGTCAGATAAAACTTCACCTACTCTAATTTTCTGAGATCTATTTTCTAGAAATATAGCAACCCATTCAGTCACTCTTTTGTCTAGTCCAATTGCACTCATTTTTGCCAGTAGTCTCCCATGATCCACCCTATCAAATGCTTTAGACAGGTCAATCGCGATACAGTCTATTTGACCTCCAGAATCCAAGATATCTGCTATATCTTGCTGGAATCCTACAAGTTGAGCTTCAGTGGAATAACCTTTCCTAAAACCGAATTGCCTTCTATCGACCCAGTTATTAATTTCACAAACATGTCTAATATAATCAGAAAGAATGCCTTCCCAAAGCTTACATACAATGCATGTCAAACTTACTCTCCTGTAATTTTCAGCTTTATGTCTATCACCCTTTCCTTTATACACAGGGGCTAATATAGCAACTCTCCATTCATCTGGTATAGCTCCTCCGACCTAACAATAATCAAATAAGTACTTCAGATATGGTACTATATCCCAACCCATTGTCTTTAGTATATCCCCAGAAATCTGATCAATTCAAGCCGCTTTTCTAGTTTTCAACTTTTGTATCTTATTGTAAATGTCATTGTTATCATATGTAAATTTTATTACTTCTTTGGCCTTAGTCAAAAAAGTAATAAAAGTCCAGTATTATACGGGAAGCTGTGGAAATACGTAGAAATCCTAACAATATCAACAGGGACACTGGCTATCAATTAAGTTATACCTGGTTGCCAGCCATTAATGATTTACGTACCGGTAAGTAGTCTCCTTCCCTGGCCCTTCACAACTGTTAGGGGTGTAGAAGCAAAACTCACATTGTCCACTTTTCATGATTTACAGTAAAGCTGAAAAAACTCTCAAATGTGCACACCTGGACGAATCTTGCTATATGCGTTTCTATTTACATCTTGAATGTGATCATAAATGCCGGAGAACATCTTTTCTTATGGAAAGTAAACTTGAAGACGACAAATTACATTTTAATTTTGGAGAATGTGAGTTTTGTTCCACGTTTTTGGATAATGAGAGTTATGCTTCACAAGGCTGTGGATAATGTAAGTTTTGGTACAAACTTTCTTATGTTTAGTAGGCTATATGAAGCTAAGAACTAGGATTCCAACAGTGAGCAGAAGCAAGTAAAGAAAAGGAAAACGAACACTTGGAGGAGAATAATGAAAAATATACAGTTTATTAAACAGTAATGCATAATTTGTCCTTATGAAAATAGAATCTCTAATGAAACCTGCGAAGGTCTTGAGCTCCAACTATACGACATAAGAAGGCTCCCTGACTGTGATTTCATTCCGGAAACTTTGGTACCCTCTTTGAAGAATATCTGGAAGAAAACAAATTCAAAACATGTAAATACATGAAAGTGCACATCCAACTCACCTCACTTGTTTAGCCTTGTTTCTTTTCCAGTTAGATTGATTTCTGCTCCTCTTCCGAACTCTTTCCTCCGGATAACATGGTTGCACACTTTCTTCCATTTATAACCCTTATTTTGGGGAACTATTTATCTTAAATCAACAACTGATGTACTGCTGAAGCCTTCACTTAACAATATGACATAACCTGTAATCTAGTGTAAACATGCGATACCCACAATGCACTCGGATACAAGTGTAGCAACATGATTGGTGTAACCGGAGAGTGTGACTTTTGCTGCATGCTGGGAAGTGGATAATGTGAGTTTTCCAACTAACCCTTAATTTCAGAATTATTTTATACAAGTCAAATGTTAGTTTCGCGACAGATGTTTCATTGGTAATGATGCCCATTAAGGTGGAGAACATGCCTTCACACAGAACTCAATATTGAAAAAAAATGGAGAATGTGAGTTTTGCTTCTACACCCCTCGTTTAGTTTCGGTGTTTTCCAAATTCGTACGTTCCTCATCGCCAGAGGTGTCATACCAGGAATGTGTCAATGTCATACCTTCATATGTGCGTACACATGTTATGTTATGTTATGTTATGTTATGTTATGTTATGTTATGTTATGTTATGTTATGTTATGTTATGTTATGTTATGTTATGTTATGTTATGTTATGTTATGTTATGTTATGTTATGTTATGTTATGTTATGTTATGTTATGTTATGTTATGTTATGTTATGTTATGTTATGTTATGTTATGTTATGTTATGTTATGTTATGTTATGTTATGTTATGTTATGTGATCCTCTCCGACTGATCCTGGTGGTTCCTTCAGCTTCCGCTTCGAATGCTAGCGTTGTACCGCGTCCGGGGAACCATCTGGTGACGAGTGAACGTACCATTTCCACTTCTATTATTACGTCTAAGTTCAAACCTCATTGTTTTGGAAGCCTTTCTCGTGGACAGTCGAAATTTTCTTCTGATGACGCTGAGCAAAGTTCTCTGCAAAAGGTAAGGAATGCCACCTTATTTTCTTGACACGACATAAGCCCAAAAGCCTAGATCATGTCTATCTTACGTCCACATAGGGTAACAGCGGCTTGTATATGACACTGAGATTACGTGCAGACAGTCGGTGTGTAGAAGACAGTAGAACATGTTTTGATGTTGTACGTGTTTCTACATTGACATTTGTAGGTAAAATTGAACTTGATTTAATAGTAAAGTGACATTGAAATCATGCTCATCTTCTCCTTCTCCTTCTTCTTTTACGTTATCTTGATTCTTTTTCTGGAGTTGCTTGAACGGCTACAGAACTCATCGCAGGCTTAGATAATGAAGTTGAAGTAAATATCTCTGATGGTAAAGAAACGGTGAGATTTCTCTTCTTCTTCGTCTTCATCCAGCTTCTCTTTATATTAGATGAGATCATAGTAGCAGAGTTTATAGAGGCCTCAACAGTGATCTAGAATAAAAATTAGTTTGTAGAGGTGTATTTTTCACAAAGATATTAGTATCTTTGAGAGTACGTTTTGAACTTTATCATTTTTGTGTCGGTGAATCTATACAACATGCTTCTTCATGACGTTGCCCGTTGTAAGCGTTCTTGAACTGACTTCCACAGTGTTTGCACTGAAGAATTGTACTACACTACATATCATGACCTCTCGTTTGATAGCCCCGCAGAAAGGTTATTACACACTCATTGCAAATATAGCTCGCAATAGAATATTCCATGACAGGCGCTTATCTAATAACAGGAAGGTAGTTTTACTACAACACTTACATTATTCAAAACATGATCTTTTTAATAAACGGATCTGGTTGCCAAGCGAATACGAAAGTTAACACATTTATCTGATCTTGAAACCGATCTTGAAATAAATCTATCCTTTTTACTATGTCTCTTATACAAGATATAACATGTTATCCAAGTGAGATTTGTGCACTGAGAACGCTGCCACAATGGAGAATGAAATAACAATAAATGAAAAATAGAGGAAAATGAACATCATCACGTAGTGTGTCACAATGGCATCCAGTAAAGCCAAATCAACGATCAACTAGCAAGAATTACAGAGGGGAACCTCTGGACGATCTACTCCAGGAACTTACAGAACACTTGACGTGGATACAGCCGAACCCAGGATGCCCGAACGACCGATTTCAAGGCCAGACTCTCCAATGAAGTATGAAGCTATCTAAAAGACCCGCAGAATGATGGACCGAGGAACTCCCGGCCTGCATGATAGGAACGCCGTGCCACCTTATCCGAAGGCAGCCCATGCACCTCAACTGCCATCACCTACACGACTACGTCGGAAACTGGGAACAAGGATTCAATAATCAGCAGCATTCCACCACTAGGACTGAGGGCATTAGACAATGTGGTCCCATTTTACCTGCCACCAGGTAACCAGCCTCTACGTTATATTCCGTTGAAACGCATTAGTTACGCCTATATAATTAAGAAAACCCACGCTGCCACGCAAGGTCGGACAACATAGTGGGATGGTTCCAGGATCTGTTCTCACCTCCACATTCTTCATTGTTGGGCTCCGTAACCTCGATCCGGACAAAAACTATCTAAAACCTATCCATACCATAATTACCAGGTCCTTATCCAACGCTCCTAAGGATTACAATTTAGAAATGAAAGGGAGAAACGAAGTATGTAACTTGAAGACGATCAGACTATTCTACTGTATATTAGTGAACATCATTGGACTTGCTAACTTTGGAAGGCACGCAGTGGCGCAGAATGAAACGCAACAACCAACACGCAACATATCATCTTCGCGCTAGGCATAAACCATATAAGTTATTGCGTACGGTGTGAACTGCAGCTACTCTGAGGATGAAGTAATTGCCCAACACCAGCAGCAAGGCTACCGGTATCAATTATTTAAGATCATCCGAATTAATAATTCCAGTGGGCCAATGTCCTTGATGTACATCCTCTCCAGGGACACGCCAACGTTGGACCATTTACTGCGAGATGGGATACTAATCTACGCCAAGCGTCACAGAGTGGAACCTTCCAGATTCTCATCACCACTGCAACGCCACCACTGCAACGCCACCACTGCGACCGCTGTTCGGCGTACGACCACCAGCCTAACACAGCCTTTTTTAATGACCAGGTATGTGTCATTCGTAGTGGTGATCACGCTTCAACCAACACCACTAATCTGGCTTCACCCAAGTGGAGTACTGGTTGCGGGGCCCATCCTAAATTTTCAGCAATATGTGATGATAAACCCAAAACTCTTCACTCCCAAAGCAAAAACATACTACCTATTACCCCTATTGACTTAGCTACCCCAACATTCTCTTCCCCTCTCCCACTTCCCCTACCGAGAACATTATACAGTTCCTTACTTCGGTGCTCCAGGATGTTGTACCCTTCCGACGACCTCACGTCCTGCAACAGATTCAGGCCGCGGCTCGATTGGTCTACGTATCTACGGACAAAATGCACTGTTCATTCTTTCCCCTAAACCCATTTCCATTGATGTAAAAATTCAAGATTTATTGCGGTAATGTGTGCTCATTTGGAGCCAATCGTCCGTTACTGGTTCTGCAAATAAGTTAAAACAGACTGAATGTCATAATTTAAATTGAAACATTCTTGACTTATTTTATAACCTAATATTCTACCGCAACGACCGCCCCAATTGGGGCCCAGGAGGGGTAGCTCTCATTGCACACAAATCTATATCCTCCAAGCAGCCTCACCACTCACTTAAAGATTTCACAGCAGAAAATGTAATAATTTCAATTATTCAAACGATAGTGCTTGCGACCATTTATATTCCTTCTAGTTCTTCTCAAACTAAAACATTTGTGGAGTATCTTGACCGTAAATACAATCCTTATTTAATTATTGCCGATTTTAATGCAACGTCTTACGATCTACTGCAACAAAACACTTATGATCAACTTTTACATGGCATCCGGAGTGTTGACTAACCCTTCCCCTCTCCTACTACTGACATTCTTATCTTCTTCCCTGTCATTCTTTCTTCACCTCTTCCCTTGCCACTGATTGTAACATTACTGTGCTACCATCCGTTGGAAGTAATCACAGCTCAACACTAGTAATCATTTCAAATATATTAACAAACAAAAACCGACATAAGCAACGTTCCCCACCGTTTCATAATACAACATAGTCGATAGGGTAGCATAGAGCAGAACCTTTACTGACGTACCGGTATTACAAATCTCTGAAATACCTTCGCCAGACAAACTACACAACATAATCAAAAAACTAGAATTTGGCTTAATCACTGCAAACCATGCAGACTTTGGTAAAGCATACCTCCGAACCCATGATCCTAACACCCTTTGAGAACACAGAACACAACTCCGACATGCCCATTCACGTATTAAAACTAACAAAAGTAAAGCCTGGACTAGCACTTGTACCGAAATATCTAACTCAATTAACCTCCGTAAATACTGGACTAAATTAAAACAGGCAACAAACAATAAATAATAATACCCTCACTACAAAATAACACAACCTAAATTCATTCCCAGTGACCCGAAAATATAAACCGACATCTTTGCTGATTATTTTAAGGAAATGTTCTTCACTTCCACTGAAATCAATTTCTACCACACTGGCCATGAAATAACATCCGAATGCTCGGATATAACGCAGACAAGTCTTAGCCTTCTCTTCAACCCTCCTGCACGTGACTTACAACACCCATTAATTATCACATACAGTATAAGACAAAAGACGTACACAGGGCCAAAAAGAACACTGCACCTGTAAAAGACCAGCAGATTCCTCACAGACATACGAGTAAAGGAGAAGCTCCCCACTTTTTCTTACAACTCCTCTGTGCAATATCTACAACCATTGCCCAAATAAGCTTTTGCCTCCCCACCGGGTACTTATCATAATTCTGTTATTCGTGAAACCTGATAAAGTACACACCCAAATAATCTCCTATAGGCCTGTACGTCTCTTAAACAGAAACTATCAGAGTCCAACGTATATACGCCTACCTAAACTCCCTCCACCTTACATAAACAACCACTAGCTGGTTTCCGAACACTGTATTCCCGATATGATTACGCGTTTCACATTTTGGCTTCCCTATGAACATACTAAAAACCAAGAAATCGAGAAGCCTTGATCAGCCTCGATGTTGAAAAGAGCATTTGACAAGCTTTGGATCTCGGGTCTCGTTTTCAAACTTCTCAAACTCCTTCATCCCATTACAATAATCCTTTTCCTTGCCAATTTCTTGACACCTACTCCGCTGAAATTACGATTGCCTTCCTGCAGGAGCTGCTCGATGACGGCACGTGCCACGTCGGTCCGCACACTGACAGGCCGTCCCCAGAAGCGTAACGAATATGATATGTGCCCCCTTGCATTAAACAAAATTGTCCCCCTTCATAAAACCTATTAAAAACTACAGCAGATAACTTAATGCAATCGACGTCGTTGTTGTTGTTGTTGTTGTTGTTGATTAGAACATCAGTCCTTATACTGATTTGATGCAACCTTTCAAGCCACCCTATCCTGTAGTAACTTCTTCATTTTTATGTAACTACTAGACTACGTAGTACATCTGCTCTAATCTGCTTGTCATATTCATACCTTGGACTACCCGTGCCGTTCTTACAGCCTGCATTCCCCTCAGAAACCAACCCAACAAGTCCTAGATAAGTTGTGCCCTATCATTCTATCTCTTCTTCTGGTCAAGTTTAGATAAATCAGTTTCCTCTCAATAAACCAGGTGAGTTTGCCGTGCGCTCAGCTGTGAACTTCCATCCGAGAGTAAGTGGGTTCGAATCTCACTGTCCGCACCCTGAACATTGCTTTCCGTGGATTCCCATTTTCACACCAGGCAAATGCTGTGGCTCTACCTTAATTAAGGTCACGGCCGCTTCCTTCCCATTCTTTGGCCTTTCCTATCCCATCGTTGCCATAAGACCTATCTGTGTCGGGGTGACGTAAATCAGATTGTAAAAAAATCCTCTCATTAATTCGATTCGGTATCCCTTCATTCATGTTTCGATCTACCCATCTCTCCTTCAGCATTCTTCTGTACGAACGCATTTCAAAAGCTTCTATTCTCTTCCTTTCTGAGCCTTTTATCATCCGTTTCACTTCCATACAATGCCATGCTCCAGACAAAAATCTTCAGAAACACTTTTCTAATCCCTACATCAGTGCTCGAAGTGAGAAAGTTTCCTTTCTTACGAAATGCCTTCCTTGCTTGTGCTAGTCTGCATTTTATGTCGCCCTTATTCCGCGATCATTAGTTATTCTACTATCCAAGTACCAGTATTCATCTACTTCTTTTAGGACTTCATTTCTTGCATCCCTTGACTTTGCACGGTATTGCTTTTGTTTTAGACTTATCAATAATTGCAGGCAGATGCAACCATCAGACGATTACTCTACACACGCAATGTGAAAACAAAATTTTCTACAAACACATCACGATGTCACCTTTCCCCTGCAGTACATTCGCTTATTTGCTTTTCCTGGGGAAGTCTGAGGGCCGCCTTAAGCCCAAGGCCCTCCTCCATTTCAGATTTTTCATGCCCTAACGTTACGCCACTGATAGTCCTGAGAATTGCTGATCACCGATTACCACAACCTCCATCATCACCGACTTCAGTCAATCAGCTGCAGTTGCATACCAATCGGCAGTAATGTCCAGTAATTCTATCATGCCCATTTTCTTTCAAAACTGGGGTTCTCCAGCGAAGTCCATTATCACCAACACTCAGCTTCCTTTATTGTATAGATATCCCCCAACCATTCCCACCCGTTTGATTATATCAATTTGCGGCTGATACTGCAATACTTGTCCTCGGAACTAACCACCAATCCCTACAGTCCCGCCTTCAGTCCTACCGAAATATGCCCGAAGGATGGCTTAATCTCTGGAAAATCATAGTTAATGTAAACAAAACAGGATTTGTCAACTTTCGAAACCCACGTAGATACCGAGCCACTAACCAAATTCACCTTACACAAAACAATCAACCTCTCACGGAAACCTCTAACCATACCTCCCTTAGTATCACATTTATGAATAACCTAAGACGGAATGTACAAGTAGACAGAATATATCAAATGTCGCGCCACAGATTTCACCTCTTCCATTGGCTGGTTTGTCAGACCTGGGGTTTAAATGCACCGTAAAGTGGAGTGACTTTGAACGGCGAGGTGACTTTGAACAGTAATTTAGCGTTTTTTCTAAATTTAATGCTGCACTCTACTGTGTAGATAAGTAACTGTAGTTACAAGCGTTAAAAATCGCCAATAATCGATACTTTCAGATGATTTAACAGTCGATATGAAATAACGTAGTATACCAACTCCAGAAAATAAAATACATTCTGGAAATGTCGTTCTTTTTTCTAACCTCAAATACATTTGCCTAATATTAGAAGTATTTTAAGTTTCAGAATTCAAAACGAGTCTTTGTGGGCAAGGTAAACATCTTGAATGGACATTTACAGAAAGCAAAACATTTTATATTTATTCTTTGGTGATGTAAAAAAATTAAATATGAAGACTTGTCTTTTAAGGGGCGACTTTGAACCAAGCTTTGAACAGCAGTTCCGATGTTCTTTGACACTGACAGATCAGCTGTTCAGTGATGGCTGATGGTTTGTTATGATTAAAGCCATTCGATTTGTTTTCAAAAGGCCTGTTTTTATATAATTTTCTTATTTCATAAGTAGGTTAGCACTCATTTCCATTATTAGCAAAATTTATCCATAATTGTATGAAGAGATTTGAGGTCGTTAAAGAAAACTCGTAAATAATAACTCAAAGTTTTAAAATAAGTTACTTTCAAAACTACATTTATATACAAAATACTATGCTCTTTCATATGATAGGGGTGTCATTGACCAGTACATGGTATGACTGCCACAGAGTAGACAAATGTATCTATGGTCAAAGTGACCCCGAACCATGGGGTGAAATTGAACAGTCAAAAATATTTTAAAATAAAAAAAAGTGTGGGGGATAAAAACATATAGTTTGCTTTGTCACATTCAGTAACACCTCTTGCAACTTCCCAAAAAGTCTATTGTCAATATCTTGAGAAGTTTTGGTTTTATTTACAAAAATAATTTTAAAATGTTCAAAGTCACCCCACTTTACGGCACCACAAATTATCAACACCTATATAAACCTTTGTTCGACCTGTAATAGCCTATGTCTCGTTCTGATGGACTGCAGCCTATCTACTCCACCATCAAGAAATATGTAAACCAGACAGACATGCATTATGGTTAATTTAGAGAATCCAAACAGAAACAAGGATCGAGATAATAAATGACTAGAAATTTTGGTTTTTAGCCTTCGCGATAAATGTGAATTATGTTGAAACGTTGTCAGTGTATGTGCCTTCATGTTATATGACCCCAACGAATAGCTTTTAGCGATTTCGAATTAGCGATAAAATGTGGAATTTGTTCAAAATGCGAAATTATACAATTTATCCGAAATAGATGCGAAATTCTCGGTTTTGTGCGAAATAATCATACATCTTTTTAAAAACAATGCATTTTCTTAAAAATAAGATATATATATATATATTATTTATTTCAGAGGAAGAGTTATTAGGACGCCTTAAATATTTCATTGTGTGGAATAGCTTTCAACGGCCAAAGAGCAGTGCAAAGAACAACCAATCAAACAGCTTAATACACATTCAAGCACACGCGTTAATTCACTTTGTGTTGACCCTTGATCATAGTCGGTTATTCTTGACATAGGTGTTGAGTAGTAGTTCTGTTTTAAAGTGCGGTAGCGATTTATTGTCTTTTTGCCATGGGTAGAAGCGAAGTTATGGTCAAACAGCGCGCCGAGATTTACAAATCGGAATTCTTTAATGTAAGCGATACAGATATATTGATATGCCGACTTTGCAATCAAAGATTTGAATGGAAAAAGAAAGACGTTTTGGATAAACATTGCAAGAGCAGAAACCATGTGCTAATAAAGGAGCGATCTTCTTTCCAATCAGCATATGAACAGCATGGCGTCAAGCGGCAAGCCACAATAGCAGAAATTGATAGAAAGGTAAAAAGAGCAAAAAAGTGAGAAACAAACATTCATTGAGGATACTGTGAAGATGTGCCCGCAGAATAAAATCCCCATCCACAAGCTGGAGCATCCTGCTTTCCGAGACTAAATTGAAAAGTAAGTACCGATTTCAGTTATATTTTGGACGTTATTTATATTTTGTTAAAACACATTGACACCATCTTTAGTGGTGTGAAATATTTCATAAACTAGCCTATATCCCGCCTCCACCGAGCTCGATAGCTGCAGTCGCTTAAGTGCGGCCAGTATCCAGTAATCGGGAGATAGTGGGTTCGAGCCACACTGTCGGCAGCCCTGAAGATGGTTTTCCGTGGTTTCCCATTTTCACACCAGACAAATGCCGGGGGTGTCCCTTAATTAAGGCCACGGCCGCTTCCTTCCAATTCCTAGGCCTTCCCTACCCCATCGTCGCCATAAGACATATCTGTGTCGGTGCGACGTAAAGCAAATAGCAAAAAAAATCCCGCCTCCCACCCCCCTAAACCACGTGGATGGTTGTTTTGAAGTATTAGGCCTAAGATTGCTATACGGGCTTGCCGAATTTTAGGTTAGGTCTCTTAAACATTCGACCAAAAACTACGTAGTTGCATGCTTCCTAGTATAACGGATTCACGTGGAATTTTAGGTTAGGATTTTCAAGTGTTCGACCAAAAAACAATGAAACGTTGATGGACGTTATTTTGAAATGTTACAATTTATTAGACCACCTAGAATATAAAATAATCTCTTGTGTTCATGTACGTAAATGGAAATGTATAGGGAAAACTTTCAAAACTCGTTCAGTGATTTGTTAGGCCAGCACTACATCAAATGTTTAAGTCTTTTGTTTTGTCCTTACCACTAAACTTTCTTCTTCTTCTTCTTCTTCTTCTTCTTCTTCTTATTATTATTATTATTATTATTATTATTATTATTATTATTATTATTATTATTATTATTATATTTAACGAAATTTTATTGGCCCCATAGGTACATCCCATGATCAGAACATCTGCCTCAAGGTAGTACCCTTAGCAGAGATTATGTTTCATGTTTGGGAGATTCAGCAAGGGCAGAGATGAATGCTTCATTGGACGGGAAGCCCATTGTAGAAATCGCAGACGAGACGTCGCACAACCAAGGCAGATGTGTCTTTGCTTTTCTATTCAGGACGGTCACGCCAACTGCAGAACAACAAGTTTATTTAGTAAGCTGTTCCTTTTTTGGATTTTGACAATGAGACAACATGCAACCGAGCCATCATTAATGCTCTAAAGTGTCAGGATCTATCAGATACATGGGTACATGTTTTCAGGCATTACAGACAATAATTGGAGACCATCTTGTTCACTTCCAGTGCTTTTTATATAAGTTACATCTCGTGGGGGATGTAATTTCCTCAAAGAACTGTCACAGTTAAATAATATGGTTTCAAAACTTAAGATGTCTTGTCTCCACTGCAGGAAGTAGAATAACTCCTATCCAAAGTTTTTGCATGATTATTTCCTTGATTTGAATGCACTGTTGATCCCAGCTTCTGTCATCACCAGATGTAACTCTAAGTTTCGCTCAGTCCATTATCTTGACAAGTTCTTCACACCCCTGGTAGAAACTTCAGGTCTCTTGAGGAGAATTTCCTAAATAGCAGTGGCAATTCAGTGTTGGATACGTTTAAAGATCAGGCTATGCTTCCCTTGCTGAAAGTTAGAATAAAGTGTATTTCACATATATCTGCGAAAATTAATGCAGTACTCACAGTACTGGAGGGATCGTCCTACCCATGTGCTCACAAGTTGTGGGATGATATTTCCACTATTTGTGGAGAATCGAAGAAGTGTGCTGACGGATGGTTTCCACTGGAAAACACGTGACTCGCTGGAGAGCTGCAGAAACAATACGACGAAGGAATTAAGGTGCAATTTAAGCAGTGTATGCTTAATGCAGTACTCACAGTACTGGAGGGATCGTCCTACCCATGTGCTCACAAGTTGTGGGATGATATTTCCACTATTTGTGGAGAATCGAAGAAGTGTGCTGACGGATGGTTTCCATTGGAAAACACGTGACTCGATGGAGAGCTGCAGAAACAATACGACGAAGGAATTAAGGTGCAATTTAAGCAGTGTATGCTTAAACGTATAATTAAGCTCCCGTAGCACATGAGCGTCAGTGACACTAACATGTTTCTCAACGAAGTGTGCAATTTATTTAGTACTGTAGTTGCAGGTCAAAACAGTGCTCTGGAACCCAAATAACTTGTGCCTTTGAAGCATAAGTTGCCATTTTTAGAAGTGTCACTGTTTGTCAGTTTGTCGAGGGCAGCGAGGCATATCACCAGCAGATGCAGCAGAATATCACAATGAAAAAAACGCTGACACTCTTCAAATGTTCCTGTTGCACAACCGAGGGAAGATGAGGAACAGGGAACTGTTGCTGAGAAGTGTGGAAGTAGGAGAAAGGGAAAAGGTAGGAAAGGGAAATGTGGAGTAGTGGATAGGAAAAGACAGGTGGAAAATGGTGATGGGATGGAAAAAAGGGAGGAGGAAGTAGCTTCTGCAGCTGTCAGGAAAGATAGGACTGACCAGGTGGGGAGAGGATCAAATGAGGTGGGTAGGGTTGAGGCTATGGTCATGGGGAATTCCATGTATTTATTTATTTATTTATTTATTTATTTATTTATTTATTTATTTATTTATTTATTTATTTATTTATTTAATTATTAGATACAGCCTATGGAGGGCCATTTTACACTAATAATAATAATTTTAAATACGTATAAAAGATAACAAATGTATATACAACAATATTAAGTAACAACAATGAATTAACAATTTTAACAGTAACAATGTAACAACAATGACAACGGTAACTGGCAAGTGTCGGTTAATGAAATTAGGAAGAAGAAAGGTCGAGGGTTGGAGGGACGGAAAAAGTGAAAACCTGGGGAGGACTTAGATGAATCTTCTAATTTTTTGTTTGAAGGATGCGAAAGGTGTGAATATGTCACTATCGGGTAGTGAGTTACCAAGAGTAGGGAGACGGTGGAAGATAGAGCGTTGTTGTAAAGTTAAGCGCGGATGGGACACATGATGAGTGCGCCGGTTGCGTGTAGGGCGGGAAGGAACGTGTATAGGGAAGTACGCCGGAAGAGTATTACATTTGGTGTAGCCATTGATTATTTTGTGACGGTAACATAGATCAGAGAACTGTAAACGGCTTCTCAGGTCAAGTATACCCAGATAGTTCATAATGTCAGATTTAGTTTTGTTCTTAAAAACAGGATTGCGAATCTTAACAATGAAAGTGAAAAAGTTAAAAATACTATTTAGTTGAGATATGTTTGTGATAGCAGATGAGGACCAAATAGGGGAACAAAAGTCAATAATGGGGAGAACATACGAGACAAAGTATAATTTTAAGGCGTTAATATCATTAATTTCAATAAACCTGTAAAGAATGCCTAGAGTACGCATAGCACTGGATTTTATAGAGTGAATGTGAGCAGAGAAGGTTAGTTTACAGTCTATTATAACACCTAGGTCTCTTTCCTGAGAAGCCGATTGCAATGTATTTCCCTGGATGGTGTATGCAGTGTTCATTCTTTGCTTTAGCAATGAAAAGGAGATTGTATTGCACTTCTTAACATTGGGAGAAATATTCCATTTCTTAAACCAGTCACCACACGAATTGAGAACAGTCTGTAATTCATCACAGTCATCAGGCGTAGACACTTCTCTTAGGATTTTCAGGTCGTCAGCGTACAAGAGGAGGGAACACTGGCTGTTTTGGGCGCAAAAATTATGTCATCGATATAGAGAACAAAGAGTAGAGGTCCCAGGATACTGCCCTGAGATACACCTGATAACACAGGTAACCATGATGAGGCAGATTCAGGGAGTACCACTCTTTGTTTTCTGACAGTTAGATATGTAGGGAAAGTATGTAGAGGAAAGGGTACCGGGGTAGAGTGCTATCCAGGAATTAGGTTAAGGCAGATATTGAGGAATGTAGAAGAGAAGGAGGAGCGAAAGGGAAAGGCGGTAGTGTTTGGCGTTGGTAATAACGACGTAAGACAAGCAGGTATAAGTACCAACATAGTTGGAGATGTGTGGTACCTGGTAAATGCAGCACGGGTGGAATTTAAGGAAGCAGAGATTGTTATCAGTGGAATACTGTGTAGGAGGGATACTGACTGGAAGGTGATTGGGGATTTAAATGAGACTACGGAGTGGGTGTGTGCGAAACTGGGAGCAAGATTTCTAGACCCTAATGGGTGGGTAGGAGATAGGGATCTGAGCTCAGATTGCCTTCACTTAAACCGCAGCGGTACAAATAAGTTAGGAAATTTGTTTAGAAGGGTTATATGGAGGCACATTCAGGGAAACAGGGTGGCCTAGGGAGCGGTGTTAAGGGAACAGGGAACTGTAAATCAAGTATGGATGACATAAAAAAGTTAGTGCTCAACTGTAGAAGTATTGTAAAGAAAGGAATAGAATTAAGTAATTTAATAGCTATATACTTTCCAGGTATTGTAAAAGGAGTTGAATTATGGCTGAGAAATGATAAAATGGATGCAAAAATTTTCTCACGGAACTGGAGGGTGTATCGTAGAGATAGGATAGGAATGGTAGGAGGGGGAGTATTCATTCTGGTGAAAGAAAAATTTGTAAGCTACGAAAATGTTAGATGACAAACATGAAATTCTAGGGGCAATGCTCATCTCTAAAGATAACAGGCAACTTGAAGTTTTTAGAGTGTACAGACCGGGAAAGAATAGCACTGACGCTGATTCAGAATTATTTGATAAGATAATCAGCTATGTGGGAAACGATAAGGGAAAGAACGTGATTGAAGTGGGTGATCTCAATTTACCAAACGTCAATTGGGAAGGTAATGCGAACGACAGGAAGCATGAAAAACAAATGGCATATAAGTTAATATGGGAATGGCATCTGATTCAGAATGTAATGGAACCAACTAGAGGGAAGAATATTCTGGATGTGGTGCTGATAAAACCAGATGAGCTCTATAGAGAAACCGAAGTAATAGATGGTATTAGTGATCACGAGGCTGCTTTTGTGGTAGTTAAAAATAAATGTGAAAGAAAGGAAGATATTAAAATTAGGACTATTAGGCAGTACCATATGGCTGATAAATCGGGCATGAGGGAGTTTTTAAAAGTAACTATGATCGGTGGAAAACGGTAAATAAAAATGCAAAGAGACTCTGGGATGGGTTTATAGCAATAGACATAAAGCTGAAATTTACAGACCAGTCACTTTGACATGCATTGGATGTAAGCTTTGGGAAAGCATTCTTTCTGATTATATAAGAGATGTTTGCGAAATTAATAACTGGTTTGATAGAAGGAAGTTTTGTTTTAGGAAAGGTTATTCCACTGAAGCTCAACTTGTAAGATTCCAGCAAGATATAGCAGATATCTTGGATGCAGGAGATCAATTGGACTGTATCGCGATTGACCTACCTAAGGCATTTGATAAGGTAGATCATGGGAGACTACTGGCAAAAATGAGTGCAATTGCACTTGACAAAAGAGTGACTGAATGGCTGGCTCTGTTTCTAGAAAATAGAACTCAGAGAATAAGAGTAGACGAAGCTTTATCTGTCCCTGTAATCATTAAGAAGGGAATTCCTCAAGGCAGTACTATTGGACCTTTAAGTTTTCTTATGTATATCAATGATATGTGTAATTTTTTTTTTTGCTAGTTGCTTTACGTCGCACCGACACAGATAGGTCTTTTGGCGACGATGGGACAGGAAAGGGCTAGGAGTGGGAAGGAAGCGGCCGTGGCCTTAATTAAGCTACAGCCCCAGCATTTGCCTGGTGTGAAAATGGGAAACCACGGAAAACCATTTTCAGGGCTGCCGACAGTGGGGTTCGAACCTACTATCTCCCGAATACTGGATACTGGCCGCACTTAAGCGACTGTAGCTATCGAGCTCGGTGATATGTGTAAAGAAGTGGAATCAGAGATATGGCTTTTTGCAGATGATGTTATTCTGTACAGAGTAACAAATAAGTTACGAGGTTGTAAGCAACTGCAAAATGACCTCGATAATGTTGTGAGATGGACAGTAGGCAATGGTATGATGATAAACGGGGCTACAAGTGAGGTCGTGAGTTTCACGAATAGGAAAAGACCTCCCAGTTTTAATTACTGTGTTGATGGGGTGAAAGTTCTCTTTGGGGATCATTGTAAATGCCTAGGTCTTAATATAAGGAAAGATCTTCATTGGGATAATACCATAAATATGATTGTAATTAAAGGGGACAGATCTCTGCACATGGATTTGAGGGTATTTAGGGGTTGTAGTAAGGATGTAAAGGAGAGGGCATATAAGTCTCTGGTAAGACCCCAACTTGAGTATGGTTCCAGTGTATGGGACCCTCACCAGGATTACTTGATTCAAGAACTGGAAAAAATCCAAAGAAAAGCAGCTCGATTTGTTCTGGGTGATTTCCGACAAAAAAGTAGCGTTACAAAAATGTTGGAAAGTTTAGGCTTGGAAGACTTGGGAGAAAGGAGACGAGCTGCTCGACTAAGTGGTATGTTCCGAGCTGTCAACGGAGAGATGGCGTGGGAGGACATCAGTAGACGAATAAGTTTGAGTTGTATCTTTAAAATTAGGAAAGATCACAATATGAAGTTGGAATTCAGGAGGGCAAACTGGGGTAAATATTCGTTTATAGGAAGGGGAGTTAGGGATTGGAATAACTTACCAAGGGAGATGTTCAATAAATTTCCAATTTCTTTGCAATCATATAAGAAAAGTCTAGGAAAGCAACAGATAGTGAATCTGCCACCTGGGGGATTGCCCTAAATGCAGATCAGTAGTGATTGATTTGATTGATGACACTTAGGTTAAAGTTTCCGTCCTTTGCCTCGGCAGAACTGCAGTGCATTTGGACTCCTACGAATAGTGCCGATGTAGAGAGTCTATTTTTAGTAAGTATAACATGATTGTATCTGATAGGCGGTCTCGAATGAAGGAGGACACCATTCATACAATAGGCATGTCGTACTTCAATTATCATTGAAATTCCTCTCCCTCGTAGGTCTGTTGTACTGTGACAGATGAATGCGTTCAGTATAGTACATTTCACTTTGAAATTTTGTCTGTAAATTTGTAAATATGCATATTCGTGCGTGTGTTAATGCTTCTTGCAGGCTTATGTTGATGTTTGTCTTATTTCTTTAGTGTATTCAAAACTGCATGACAAGCAAAGTGTGATTAATCAGTATGATTTTACTGCCAACTCTTTTGTGTGTAATTTCGCAAATTACGCCTATTTTTAACCGATTTGCTACAAAATGCTAAATTTGAAAAGTGTAGACGCTACAAAACTTTAAACATGAAAATTGAAACACTAAATCTCTGATTTTTAATTGCTACAAACCACGAACTTTATAAATGACCCATACACCTTTCCATTCGTTCCTTCCTTCGTTCAGAAAGGTATTTCATTCTTGCCGTCATGAGAAGATAAGTGGGCCCTCAGCTATACAAGCGGCTGTTTGGCCTTTGGTTAAGAAAATTTGGAGATATATTGTATGTATTGTACGTACGTAGATAAAGTATTTTTGAATTTTGGTGCAGGGGCTAAGGCGGTCACTAGGGAACCCGCAAGAGAGACTCGCATCACACCACTCTCGGCTAGATCCCCAGTAGTCCCCCGCTTACTGGCAAAAAACAAGACACAAGAATATTTGCATAGACACATTGAGCAACAACATGAAATTACATCAAGTATAAATCGATTAGTTTTCTTGTGCTTGTCCTTGAACATTAAGTAATAACGTAAATGGTGTCCTTTTGCTCTTTCTGTAACAAATAAAAACAATGAAAGGAATACATGCATATTCTATACAATAAGCAATCATGGATATATATAATAATAATAATCAGAAGAAGATGAAAAGAAGAAGAAATAAGAACAGTAATAACTAAAGGAATAGTTTTTCACGTAGTGACATGACGTCAGTCTGTCCGTGGAGGTCAGTACAGGATTTTTGAAAGAAATATAAGAAAGAAATATAATCTAACAAATAATAGAATTAAATTAATAAGTACGTAATTAATAAGTAAGGTAATATATTTTATTAATGTAGAGAAGAGATGGAAATGATGTACTGTAAGGTGATACGGAACACAAGTAAGAGTTTTAAAGTCTGCAGAACAAGTGGTATGACGGGAATCTGTATGTGTGGGAATAAAGAGCGAAGTAGATGAAAATTTTATAATGAGAATCTGTGATCTACTCTAAATATGAACACATGTAAAATACAGCAATACGTAAAGGGAACATTGTTATGTGAAGGGCGGATAGATAAGGATAATGCAGAAATATAAACTGTGAAATGAAATGAAATGGCGTATGGCTTTTAGTGCCGGGAGGATCCGAGGACATTTTCGGCTCGCCAGGTGCAAGTCTTTTGATCTGACTCCCGTAGGCGACCGTAGGCGACCTGCGCGTCGTGATGAGAATGCAATGATGATGAAGACGACACATTCATCCATCCCCGTGCCAGAGGAATTAACCAATGATGGTTACAATTCCCGACCCTGCCGGGAATCGAACCCGGGACCCATGTGACCAAAGGCCAGCACGCTAACCATTTAGCCATGGATCCGGACATAAACTGTGAAAAACACCACACTTAACTGCACTAAAATCACAATACGGATGGCACTTGTGGCGTCGCAGTCATCGAGTGGAAGAATATGTGCAATCACAACCAAGAACGTCGTGAACAAGTACAATGACTTGTGCACACAATATCCAATATAGGGGGTTGCGTCGGGTGGTATTACGTGGAAGCTAAGGAGTAACAGGTGGGAAAAATAGGCGTGGGCATGTGTACGTGAACTTTTTCCACGTAGTGACATGATATAAGACAGTCCGTGGACGTCAGTACAGTTTTTTGGAAAGTAATATATTCTAACAAATAATAGAATGAAATTAATACGTTAGATAATAATAATAATAATAATAATAATAATAATAATAATAATAATAATAATAATAATAATAATAATAATAATAATAATAATATATTTAAGTAATGTAGAGAACAGAAGGAAATTATGTACAGTAACGTTATACGGAACACACGTAATATAGTGGCGCCGAGAGGTGATAATTGTGAGCTTCTGTAATGATAAGATTATGACGTAGGTGGCCAGAAGTCAAGTATTACAAACGTAAGGTGTGAATGTGTTTAAGGATACTGGGGAAACTGAAGAAGGGTTGGAAGTGAATGGAAGGGGTATCATAGGGAAGGTGGTAGGCTACACGTGTGGCGTGACGGTCAAATCTTGTCAGTCGAGCGTATTCAGTAGACTATGCAGTAAGCCATGTCAGGAATGTATATGTGATAAGATGGCGAATAAAGGATTTATAGATAGCAAGGATATGGGTGGGTTTCAGTCCCCATGAGGGACCGGTAAGGGAACGAAGGGCTCAGAAACGATATAGGGCTTTACGATGGATAGAGGCAAGATGATAGTTTCATTAAGGGTTATCTTGAAATCGGGTCCCATGTTAAGTTAATAATTTGGTCTCAACAAGCGGAATGTTATACATTGTTAATCGTATTATGTGACTTAGAGGACGGAGGCTGAATTTTAGACGGAAAACTATGAACTGCGTTTTGGTGGGGTTATATGATAGGTGCCAAGATTCTAATCAGGATTTCACGGTGTTAACGTAGGTTTGGAGTTTGTTGGAAACGGAAGAGAATCCAACGATTCTTTCCCATCTCTTTTGTATCCGACTTCATTACCTCGAAAGGTGTGTCTCCCATAACCTTTCCCAACGACTGGAAGCAATTGCCTTTTTCCAGTTTGCCCTCACTATCCTTCATTATCAGCCAACTCCCACTACCAAACACCTATTTCCTACACAACGCTGCCTTCATTTAAATCGTATTCGGTATTAATATTCAATAAGATGCGTCAATGCAAGTGCAGATGGCACATGCCTATGCACGGTACCCACCTCACCATCATTAACTGGGTGTTAGCGATGATATAATGTATGGAAATACCACCGCCATCTTGTGTTGTAATTATAAACTATGTACAACATACAATAATCCTCAAGAATTATGACGACCTGGCAATGTTTATAGACATGATATGGACAATTTAAACATCATCGTCATCTATCAGTGTTACTCTTTAGTTTATATTATTTTTACCCACTCAAGAATAAAATATTATAATCTTCAAATTGTGTAAAGAATGACTTAATATTTCTCATCAGCTACTTTCATAATGACGACATTTTTAAAAGAATAAATAATACTCGAGTGTGTTTTATTAATTTTTCATTAACCCTTCGCCATCCAACTATTTTCAACACCATAAGTCGGTCATGTAGGGCATTCCCTATTAAAAACGTGATATGGACAGGTGGGCGAAAGAAAATTCGGGAGGTATCACCTCAGGGCATGCCAACGACTACCCCCGCTCAAGTGGATTATTCTGCTGTGTTCTCCATGCAATCTACAGAGACATCAATAGCCAGCATATTTGCTTATCCGCCTTATTGTATGGCCACCATAACAGCCACGAGTACTACCACCACTAACACAACCATCACCGCATTCAGCCACTCAGCCGCAGTTGCATACCACTCGGCTGTCATGTCCAGCTATGCAGCGCCTAATTTCCAAGCCAGATTCCTTCCAACGACACCAGCTCCACAAGGGGATAACTCGGGACTTATGTTCCAATTCACGACGCTGACCCCAAGATCTGCTCCAGAAGAGGAACCAGCTCCACAACGCCAGGTAGCTCACCCGGAACCGGCACCTCCGACAGCCTCGATAAGTCACCCGCGCTCTCCTTGGATGTCTCCATGCAGCATGACCCTCCAACTGTTACTACCACCAGCACTACCACTCCTTCCCAGTTCGCATTTTCAGCTATATCCGGCACTAGACGCCCTATCAAGCACTTCCGTTTCCTCCAACCTACTCCATCAGGCGCACATTGTTTTTATTCCCCCCTCCCCCGACTTCCAGTTTCCCCACGCCATATTCTCCTCTCTACACAGATTCAACTTGCGCCGGAAGGACATCGCAGATATCCGAAGAATTGCTACAGGAGTCATCATCCAGGTCAATGGAGACGCTGCTGCCCATCTGTTCTCTACTGTAATAGGATCTCACGACCTAGATTCAAGCAGCCCCTTCCAACCCCTTCCACCCCACTTATTAAATCTTCACCTCCACCACCGCACTACAGATTTCTCAGGCGTGTTATATGAGGAGTAGACCCCTCCCTTACTGCAGACACTGCCATTGCAGAGCTCAATACAGAAGGCATCCCAGCTAAAAAGTCACTCCGAATCAAGAACACAACAGGCTCCATCTAAATGATGAGGATTCTTCTACCATCACCCGAAGACGTCGACCGTGTACTGGCCAGCGGAGTCTCCATCCACAGACATCACCACAAAGTGAGACCATCCCGTTCCCCGATGCCACAATCCATCCGGTGTGAGCGATGCCTCGTATATAACAATCATCGCACCACTCACTGAACGGCTAAAAATTCCATCTGCGGCCACTGCAGTCATCAACATTCTACACCCTGATGTCGCTGCAGACGTCACCATGCACCTACCCCAAACCAACCTGAGGTCATAGCCCCCATTAGAACCATCGACTATCACACATCACCTGCACGTTCTCTTTTCTCTCCCCTACAATCGACGTTCTAATTCCTTTCTTAACCATTTCATCGCAAAATATTCATCCCTACAATAGATCTTTAGTCCTTCATTGCTTACAAACCGCGTCAAATGAGACTTTCAACCTTCACTTCTCAACCACTTATTCTGGATTGAATTCTCATTTCATTTTCACACCTATGGTAACAATTGTCTAAACCCACCTACATGTATCCCAGCTTAACAAATAAGCTCCATCTTCCACGTAGAGTACAGTCACCAATGGTGCCACTTATGTTCATCGTAGGCTGTAAGTGTACTAAGAGAACAAATGTACCACGTACTCGCATATTTACTCAGGACTCAGAGGAAAACTACCAGACAGTTCCTTGTTAAAACTGCAGAGTTTACTTATGGATTTACGTAACTGTAGACGTAGCAAAAATCAAACAAAAACACCTTACAATTTACGTATGAAAGAACCATGACCATATTGTAACTCACAAAATAAATAAAACTATACAGTGCTTAGCAAAGAGGCTATAAATCATCTCCCATCTATTCACACCCTTTACCCACCTCCTTCTTCCTTCATATCTCCCCAAACCGCCTGCATCTCTTGGCCAGAGAAAAGGCGTAATCCTCTACTGATCCGCCCCTTCAGGGTGGGGAATGAAAGCTTTTGATGATGATGTATTATTAATAGTCTACTAATACTACTTTCATTAGTGCCGTTCGCCGTATACTGGTTTTCTGGTGTTGATACCACCAAGAAAGGCTGATATTTCCTATTTCTAAAATAACCTATTGTAAATATCTACCTCTTTTATAAATTTAATGATGTATCTGAAGAATTGACAGTAAACAGGGTATAAAAGCGGTCGACTCTGCAGGGTGTCATTCAGGCTTCCCCTGAGGGCTTATTTGTTCGCTCTCTGGGTGATTTCCGACAAAAGAGTAGCGTAACAAAAATGTTGCAAAGTTTGGGATTGGGAAGGATTGGGAGGAAGAATACGAGCTGCTCGATTAAGTGGTATGTTCCGAGCTGTCAGCGGAGAGAGAGCGTGGAATGACATTAGAAGACGAATAAGTTTGAGTTGCGTCTTTAAAAGTAGGAAAGATCACAATATGAGCATGAAGTTGGAATTAAAGAGGACGAATTGGGGCAAATATTCATTTATTGGAAGGGAATGTAGGGATTGAATAATTGATTGATCTCTGCGTCACAGCCACCAATCCTGTATAACTTATGTACAACACATACTTACGAACATACTCATTACTCCCACTGAAGCTTTCCAAATTCCTTGGCCAAAGAGCTACTGGTTTGGCTGCAGGCCCCACCTCACAGGGAGAAGGGAATGATATCACTTACTGATTGATTTATTGATAGATTTTAATGGATTTCTGCACCGTTAAGACAGTCACGTAGGGTATTCCCTATTGAAAAGGTGAACTGAACAGGTGGACAAAAGAAAATGTGGGAGGTATCACCTCAGGACGAGCACATCGTCAGAGAATATTGCATCTCAGGTGGATTAATCTGCAACCACTTGGTAGAGAGCTTCTTCTGTCAACTCCATCCAAAATGCAAGGACATAAATCGTCAGCATGTTCCCATACTCGCCTTACTGTCCAGCCACCACCACAGCAACCTCCAGCACCATCACAGCCTCCACGATCACCGATTTCAGTCAATCAACTGCAGTTTCATTCCACTCGGCAAGAATGTCCGGTTACGAAACTCCTACTTACCAAGCCGGGTTTATAACAGTGACACCAGCTCCGCAAAGAAACAACACAAGATTCCAATTACAGTGCAAGAGATTGGCAACACAATTTTTCCAGGAGAGGAATACGTTCCACGGCGACTGGCAGTAAATCCGAAAACGACGCCACCGACGGATGCAACAGGGACACCGCCTCTGTCCAAGGTTACCCTACTCTGCGCAAAACTCAACCTCCCACCTTCGCGTCCCCTATTGCTTCTTGACTCGACTTTTCCTCTGTGTCATGAGCTAGACGTCACACCAATCACTCCCGATTGCTCCAACCTACCCCTTTAAGAACACATTCATCTCTAATTTCCAACAATTCCAAGAACTCCAATCTTCACACGCCATCTTCTCAACCCTGCTCAGATTTGAGATGCGCCGAGCGGATATGCCTGACACCCGAAGAACGACAACTGGAGATATCACCCAGGTCAATGCGGGCATTGCTGCCAACCTACTCACCACTGTAATAGGAGCATCCCAGCTAGGATCAAGCACCTCTCCGAATCCCATTCATTAAAACTCCACTTCCACCTCCGCGCTATAGACACCTTAGTTATGTAATATGAGGCGTAGAACCACCCATTACTGAGGAACCATCATCTCTGAGCTCAACGCGGAAGGCATACCTGCTAAAGAGGCATTCCGTATCAAGAACTCAAAGGGCCCCAACTACATGTTTCGGATTCTTCAGCCATCACCAGAAGATGTGGATCGTTTAGTGGCAAACAGTGTCTCCACTCACTGACATCATTATAAATTTGTACCATCTCGTGTTCCACCTCCCATATCCAACAGGTATGAGGGCAGCATCGTTTAAAACAATCATTCCACCACTCTATATACATTCAAGACTCCTGTCTGCGGACACTGGAATCAACAATACTCTACACCCAGGTGTCCGAACACGCATCAAACCCCCAGTGTAACACTTGTGGTCCTGATCATCCAGTGTACATTCGTCATTGCAGAAGCCACCCCATCTACCCTAAAGTAATCAATCAATCAATCAATCAATCAATCAATCAATCAATCAATCAATCAATACTGATCTGCATTTAGGGCATTCACCCAGGTGGCAGATTCCCTATCTGTTGTTTCCTAGCCCTTTCTTAAATGATTTCAAAGAAATTGGAAATTTATTGAACATTACCCTTGGTAAGTTATTCAAGTCTCTAATTCCCCTTCCTATAAACGAATATTTTCCCCAATTTGTCCTCTTAAATTCCAACTTCATCTTCATATTCAGATCTAACCCACTTTTAAGGACACCAATCAAACGTATTCGTCTACTAATGCCATTCCACGCCATCTCTCCTCTGACAGCTCGGAACATACCACTTAGTCGAGCAGCTCGTCTTCTTTCTCCCAAGTCTTCCCAGCTCAAACTTCGCAACATTTTTGTAACGCTACTCTATTGTCGGAAATCACCCAGAACAAACCGAGCTGCTTTTTGGATTTTTTCCTGTTCATGAATCAAGTAATCCTGGTGAGGGTCCCATACACTGGAACCATACTCTAGTTGGGGTCTTACCAGAGACTTATGTGCCCTCTCCTTTACATCTTTACTACAATCTCTAAACAATCTCATAACCAAGTGTAGAGATCTGTACCCTTTATTTACAATCCCATTTATGAGATTACCCCAAACAGAACTCATAGCCCCTTTAGAACAACGGACTTAACCACAACGCCCACCGGTTACCTTTTTCCACCACCTATAATCTAGGATCTAATCCAGTTTCTTCTCTATTTTATTTCTCAATATCCATTCCTACAACAGAAATTTAGTTCTTACCCAGTTACAAATCTCAATAAACCAAACATTTAACCTGCACTTTTCAACCACCCATTCAATCTTATATTTTCACTTCAACATTATACCTCGGGAATCCCATGTTTGAACACTTGCACCGCTCTTTCAGTTCAACAAATATGCACCATAGAATCACATCTTCCTCAAATGTTCACAATCATTGAAGGTGACACTCATATTATGTCAAAACTAGGTTTGTAAGTGTTACGGGAATATAGTATGTCAAATTGTAACATATTTACAAACGTCACGGTATGTTTCCACAATAGTGCATCTCGGCGTAGGAGTCACTGGAAAATTTCTAGCAAGTACTTTGTTAAACTCTAGTATTTATGTACAATATATATAAACGTAAAACCAGGCGTTGAGGAAGAAAAAAGGAAACATACTTATATCCACTTCAAATAAAGGAACGATAAAAGTTTTAATCATTGTTTATTCCAACAAGATAAAAAGATAATTTTAAACATGGTGTTGGTGTATATTCACAAAATGTTTATTGTGTACAATGTGACAATCTATACTTGATGTTAAAATTTTACACCCCATATGCAGTACTGGAAATCACTTTATGTACAGGAGTAAACATTGACTAAGCAGTCATACAATTACATTTTCGTTACTTCAGGTTAGGGAATGAAAACTTGTTCGTCATCGACGTTTCGTTAGTACGTATAAGAAGTGAAGACTAATTTGTTATTAATTCCTTTTATTAGAAATAAGTTACTGCCAGATATTCTAAAAATAGCATTAATTTTTGTAAATGCGTTTATCCCACTTGGTAGAAAGTAATTGTGCCCTTCAACATTAAATTATGATATGAAAATCTCTAGTAGTAGGGCAAAGTGGTTTCTGTCCAAACTGGTTTAGTAGTGTGAATACCGGGCGAGTTGGCCGTGCGCGTTGAGGCGCGCGGCTGTGAGCTTGCATCCGGGAGATAGTAGGTTCGAATCCCACTATCGGCAGCCCTGAAAATGGTTTTCCGTGGTTTCCCATTTTCACACCAGGCAAATGCTGGGGCTATACCTTAATTAAGGCCACGGCCGCTTCCTTCCAACTCCTAGGCCTTTCCTATCCCATCGTCGCCATAAGACCTATCTGTGTCGGTGCGACGTAAAGCCCCTAGCAAGAAAAAAGTAGTGTGAACGTAAGTGTTCCCGGCCTTGTTCTTACCATGCATCCTACGTATGGTGTGATCCATGTGTTTGGTTTACTTTATATCAATCTGAGTCATCGTCTACAGTAATTAAGGGAGCAAATTTACGCATAAACTGTCCGCAGTTTGCAATATTCGGATTAGGTCCATCCCAATAACCGCTACCATTTTCACCTCGGTGCTCATAATGTCGTCGATAGCGTCTGCATGCAGCTACATCACTTGACATCTTACTGTAGAGCGGTAGGATGCCCTATAAGTTATCTACGTCGTTAGCACCGTAGGTACGTAGACAAAAACTCGCGGTAAACACTGAAAAGGTGATTTGGAATCCGATGCAAGGTTTGCTGTTTGTAGAACATCTTAATAGCCTCCCTTTCTTGAGAGAGGTGAATAAGATGTAGCGTATCAGTCTCGCTGTTAGGCGATATGATTGCACATTTAAAGTTTTTTTGTTATCAAGACGATTATTTGTAAGTGCGCAGTCATATTTTTCTTTCTCCTCCATTATATTTGGTGTACAAACACACACTGATGATAATGATGTAGACATATCCTTAGTTATAGCGTTATAACGAGATTCGATAGTGGATTAATTTACATCAGTCATGTGAATAATAAGACAATAGGGCGTAGTGTTAGCAGAAATATTTTCAGATGTTTCAAATTCTAACTCTAAACTCACCTGGAGATTCTTTTATAGATTCTTCATTATAGCAGGAGTTTTTCACTACAATCGGTGCTTTATTTTGAAATTCTTCAGGGAAAAAAGCGGGCGATTTTCTTTTTGATAATATGGGTATTGGAATTTACAAAACCTGTCATAGAAACAGCCAAGTTCTTTTTCTCGAAATTTATGTCCATCTCTTCCAAGACCGTGGAGGTAATTTGCATTAATCAAACTGAGACCTTCCTTTCTTCATGGTTGAATTTTCGTTGAGTTTGAAATCCGCAAATAATGTGCAGTGGCTTTTCGGTCAAACGTGACGTTTTAACAGCCTAACTATGATTTTTTGTAGACGAAAACACAGGATACTCATGCAGCTCCAGCTTCGAAAACGCATAGGTAATGGTGAATCAAATTCTACAACCTTGAGCATTCAAAGCTATTCTCGATCAGATAATGTCACATGTAGAATTATCCACAATATACTTTGAAGGTTAATATTCCAGTCTACTGGTTTTTCTGCTGCTTTAAAGGCACTGTAATGACTTCGATTACGGATTAGAATTAGCTCCTGTTTTGCGTCTAAATTCTTCAGCGAAGCCGAGAATATGTTTTAATGACAGCGTATCTCTAAATACACCGTCCTCGTTAATCGTCCAGTTGTTATTAGCTTTTAGGCACCATCCTTCCATCCGTAAAATATTACTTTCTTCAACACAAAAAGATGGGTAGAGTTTCATTGCACTACTACCGGTAATACCAACATCCTTCGATCTATCTATTTGTAAACTATTTACTTCATAACGCGTTTCACAAAATAGAACACTAGAACCTGCTTCTTTAGCTGAGATGTGCTTGGTCCACTCCCATCAGCCTTATTTATGTGTCCTTCTTGCCACCATCTCGTCTATTTAGTTTAAGCCTGGGATCGTAATTCGAACTTGAGTCTGTAACGTTAACACCCTTATGAGGTTAAGCTTGGAATCGAATCCGTGCATGTTAGGTTAAGCTTGCACTCTTATCCATCATAACGTTGACTATTAGGTTAAGTTTGAATTCTTGGACATTCAAATTGGGTATGTAAAGTTAATGCCCTAGTGAGGTTAAGGCTGGGGACGAACCCGGGCCTGTAAGGTTAACGGTGCACTATTAGCAAGCAGTCCTCATTTCAATCCGCCCGCGCTGTGACATCATGTGAGGCCAAGCACTCACTCTTAGTCAGCACATTCCGTGAGGCGGAGGCCTCTTTCAGACCTGTGAAGCGGAAGCGGCCGCTGAAGCCACCAACATCTACTACATGCATTGCAAAGGAGGCGCCGGCAGGCCGGAAGACCTGTGTAGAAGCCTCGGATCACCAGAAGGCGTCTGTCTCCACCTCCATGCTGCCGTCTTTATTCCGGGACACCTTCCTCGATTGCACACGGTTGGTAGGCCATTCTTGGGTGGCCCGTGCAGGTGGTGGACTTTCAGTGAAGACCCTAATCGTCTGCATCCTCTTGGACATGTGTCGCATCGTCGCTGTGCTCGGGAGTGTCACCGTATTGCCCGGTGCTCGCAGCCATAGCCTCTATGAGAAACGTAGTGCACGGGTCTGTACATTACTGATCAATGAAGAACGGTGAATAAAATGTAAACAGCCTATGGGATGGATTTAAAGCAATTACTGAGGAGTGTCAAGTCAGGTATGTACCTTTAAAAGTGGTTAGGAATGGTAAGGACCAACGCTATTATAATTGAGAAATAAAGAGATTCAGGAGGAGTTGCACATTGGAAAGAAATAGAGTTAGGAATGATTGCGGGAGTAAGCGGAGATTGAAGAAGCTTATTAGAAAATTGGCCAGGCTGAGTGGCGCAGACGGTTGAGACGTTGGCTTTCCGACCCCAATTTGGCAGGCTGGATCCTGGCTCAGTGCCGCGGCACAGCTAGGCTATCATATAATATAGATTTTGATTCCCATATAAGTATGTTGTATGTATGTATGTTGAGTATTCAGCTCGAAGGCTGGTCCGATCCCCAATAGCTCCGCCACCAGCCGTCATAGATGGCCTAGGGTTCACTGAAAAGGTATACGAGGGGAATGAGGAGTGAGGTAGTTTCCTGTTCCTTTTCTCATCGGGCCAGAAGTTACTATTACATATCAGCCTGCTTGTGAAAATTACAACGGCCACAAACATTGTGAGTGTAATGTACTGTGAGGCAAAATTACACATTAAGATTTCCGGACTGAATAGCCCAGACGGTTGAGCCACTAGCCTTCTGACCCCAACTTGGCAGGTTTGATCCTGCCTCAGTCCAGTGGTATTTGAAGGTGCTCAAATACGTCAGCCTTATGTCGGTAGATATACTGGCGCGTAAAATAAGTTATGCGGGACAAAATTCCGGTACCTCGGTGTCACTGGAGACCGTAAAAGTCATTAGTGGGACGTAAAGTCAATAACATTATTATTATTATTATTATTATTATTATTATTATTATTATTATTATTATTATTATTATTATTATTATTATTATTATTATTATTATTATTATTATTATTATTAACCCACCTGGTGGCCATGATCGTTAAGGCGTTGAAGTCTAAACGGTCTGACACCGTGGTTAGCCGGCAGGGTAGGGGATGTGGTGGTATACAATTTAAAATCACTGAATCGCGTGCCAAAAGCCTGGATTAAATTCCAAAGCTCTCCGCAGTGCTCATATGGAGTGAGGGCATATGAAGGCTTTTTATGGTGATTTGTCTGTTGGGGATGGGGACGTTAAGCATTGAGCAGACCCCTTGGTGCTATTCGACAGGAGTAGGCTATGTGCCGGCACCAGATTTCACCCTCTCCCTTCCTAACATATATCACGTCATTCATTTCATCTTATTAACTCCTCTGATGAGTTTGACGTCAAGAGGGGCATCCGGTCATGAAAAACTACCACAACAGATTCATCTCACCCCATATCCGACCCCGTAGAGAAACGGGACAAGGGTTGGACAAACAAACATACATTTATTATTATTATTATTATTATTATTATTATTATTATTATTTAGTTATTAGATACAGCCTATGGGGGGCCATTTTACACTAGTAATAATACGTTTAAATAAGTATAAAATATAACAATGGGTATAAACAACAATATTAATTATCGACAATAAATTATTAACATTTTTTTTTTTTGCTAGGGGCTTTACGTCGCACCGACACAGATAGGTCTTAACAATTATTAACAACAATGTTACAGCAATGGCAACGATAACTGGCAAGTTTTGTTTACAGAATTGGGAAGAAGGAAGTTTGAGGGTTGCATGGACGGAACAAATTTGAAACCTGGAGATGACTTCAAAGGAATATTTTAATTTTTTGTTTTGAAAGATGCGAAAGGTGTGAATATCTCGATATCGGGTAGTGAGTTACCAAGAGGAGGGAGACGGTGGATGTTAGGGCGTTTTTTGGAAGGTTAGGCGCGGACGAGACACATGATGAGTGCGCCGGTTGCGTGTTGGGCGGGGAGGAAGGTGTTTGGGGAAGTACGCCGCGAGGGTATTTACATTTGGTGTAGCCATTGATTATTTATGAAGGTAACATAGATCAGAGAACTGTAAACGGCTTCTCAGGTCAAGTATACCCAGATAGTTCATAATGTCAGATTTAGTTTTGTTCTAAAAACAGGATTGCGAATCTTAACAATGAAAGTGGAAAAGTTAAAAATACTATTTAGTTGAGATATGTTTGTGATAGCAGATGAGGACCAAATAGGGGAGCAAACGTCAATAATGGGGAGAACATACGAGACAAAGTTTAATTTTAAGGTGTTAATATCACTAATTCCAGTGAACCTGTAAAGAATGCCTAGGGTACGCATAGCACGGAATTTTATTGACTGAATATGAGCAGAAAAGTTTAGTTTACAGTCTATTATAACACTTAGATCTCTTACCTGAGAAGCCGATTGTAATGTATTTCCCTGCATGGTATAGGCAGTGTTCTTTCCTTGCTTTAGCAATGAAAAGGAGACTGTATTGCACTCCTTAACATTGGGAGAAAGATTCCATTTATTAAGCCAGTCACCACACAAATTGAGAACAGTCTATAATTCATCACAGTCATCAGGCGTAGACACTTCCGTCAGGATTTTCAGGTCGTTGGCGTACAAGAGGAGGGAACACTAACTATTCTGGGTGCAGAGAATTATGTCATCGATATAGAGAACAAAGAGTAGGGGTCCAGAATACTGCCCTGAAATACACCTATAACACAGATAACCATGATGAGGCAGATTCAGGAAGACTACTCTTTGTTTCCTGCGGGATAGGAAACTTGTTATCAATGACAAGACGGGGCCATGGATATTAAATCTGGTAGCGAGTTCATGTAGAGGAAGTGCGTGATCCACTGAGTCGAATGCTTTGGCCAGATCTAAGATTACATCTAACTGAGATTTATTTTCTATTGCTGAACTGATGTGGTGATTGAGAACTGTGAGGTTAGTGAGGCATGATTTTCCGGGAGTGAATCCGTGTTGTTCTTCAGATAGGTACGGCTGTTTGAAAAAGAGGAGTCGGCGGTGGATTATTCTTTCAAGTAATGAGGATAGTATTGGGACGATAGATATTGGGTGTTATGATGAAATATCATGTTTGTTACCAGATTTGAAAATGGGTGTGATCTCAGCTTGTTTCCAATTTTCGGTTTATGTACCAGTAGCCATACACAGGTTTAAAATTGTAGATAACGCTGCACAGAGAGATGCGGAAATATTTTTGAGCAATATAGGGCTAATATCATTGGGCCCGGTGGAGCGGTTTGTTGGGAGACTATTGAGAATATATTGAACTTCGTTAGAGGTCGTTGATAATTTTGACAGCGAGCAACTGCAAACAATATTGGTCTGTGGTGTTTCTGTGATAGGTGCGGGAGGGGTAATGGTATAGTGAAAATACTCATTGAATTTTTGAAACCTTAATTCAGTTGGGACATCATTACTATGTAGTTTAAGATTCAGCGGTATCCAGGGCGATTTTCTACGTGATGAAATGAGGGTCCAAATTTTGTGTGTGTTGTTTTTAAGGTTTCCAGTTATAGAAGTGATGTGTCGGTTGTAGTCATTCTTAAGATGCGGTTCTGAAATTTTCCTGCTATGTTTAAAAGTATTATACGTAATATTGGTGATAGACTTCCAGAGTGACCACGCACGGTTTTTTTGTAGCAGTTTACTTTCGGCACTCAGCCAGGGGGGATATTTGTGTGTTCTGGGTTTGGAGAAAGGTACATGCTATTTTATAGTGGCAAATATTAAATCCTCAAACAGGGAAACCGTACTGTTGACGTCTCGCTCAGGTGATAACCAGCACCAAGGGAGGGATGACAAGTCCTGATTGACAACTAGCCAGACTACTTTACTCTATAGAGGAAATGCTTGCCTCGCAGCGAATGGGAAGTCTTTATGTCGATAAACGAGTAGGCTGAGGGTAGCTTCGATTGAGTTATGGTCAGCGCTAAGAATGTTTCTGCCAACAGACACACTAATACGTGTTACTGTAGAGAAGAGGAGGTCCAATGTTGTCAGATTTCTGGTGGGTTTTAAGCAGAACTGATGTAGATGAAGACCGTTTGTGAAGTATGACAAAATAAATGAGTACATAGGGTCGGTTACTGTTCCAGTGCTGTAGACTGCCAGGATATGTGTGAATTGAAATCACTGATTAGCACAACGTCGTTGGATTTTTTCAGTGCCAAAACCGTTGAATTAAAGCAATCTTCTAACGCTGTGATATCACTGGAGGGTGGACGGTAGAAGCAACCAACTAACACGTTTTAATTCTGGATATCGTAATTCTGACCCAGGTTATCTCACATTCGTTTTCTAGGTCGGGTCTGTGGCAGGCTTTAAGTTTATTACTAACTGAAATCATTACACCTCCCCCACCCTTACCGGTATCGCTGTTTTTACGGAACACTGAAAAGTTAGATAAGAATGGAAGTTCAGAGTCCGAAAAAAAAATCAGGTAACCAAGTTTCAGTGAAGTGTAAGATATGAAACTCGCTAATTCAGGTTCACAGAGTACACAGTCAGTTAATTTGTTTTTCAGACCCTGGGTATTCTGATAATAAACATTAAGCGGCCCTGGATTTAAATGAACGCCGCCAGAAAGAAGAAGTAAGAAAACGAACACAGCACTTGAGGAAGCATGGCAACCTTTCGTCCTTTCACTGGAAGAGACAGAGTATTTCGAAGCACAGGGAGATCAGAGAGAGACAAAGCGGAGAAAATATGATGCCGTTTAGCGAAGCATCATTGTAGTATTGAATCACACGCACTTCACTTGCATCAGCGATGGTTGTAGATACGAAAGCACAGTGCGACACACTTCTATATACAAGAGAGAATAGGAAGAGAATATAATATCTCGGAGGTAAAAAAATACGACTGTGGCCACTTGCCGCCATCTTGTAAGATTCGACATTAATATTTTCTCATCTCTACTGAAAGATATCAATTTAAGTAATAAGAGAACAAACAACAAAATTTTATAGCAGTAGTATGAGCAATACGGGTTCTGAGCCACCTCGTCAGCATTTTTCTGCTGAGTCAGCACATGAGGACATTGACCCCGGCCAAGGTCATGGACCCATGACGTCATGACCACGTGACCTGACGTCACATTGTTTAAAAACAAGGCCACGTGCTTTTGACAGTGACAAGAAGGCAGCTGTCATCTCTACGAACTAACCTCACCTTTTTAAGCACGTGGGTGCGGCTAACATCAATCTTGCCATCTTGAGAGGTCCTAACCTCACCTTTTGAGCACATGGGGGCACGGAGTTTAAACAAGTGAACGTGGCTATCCTGACAGCTGTCATCTTGACAGGTCCTAACCTCATGCACTTGTTTTGGCACGGATTTTGTATTAGTGTTAATGGCTAACCTTACTGCTACCATCTTGACAAGTCCTAAACACGTGCACTTGCTGAATAAGTGAACGTGGCTAACCTCACTGCGGCCATCTTGAGAGGTACTAACCTCACTGCTGTCATCTTAACTACTTGGCGCGCTGAATTTAAACGGCTGTCAAGATGGCAGTTCCTAACCACGTGCACTTGTTGAACAAGTGAACTTCGTTAACCTCCCTGCTACCATCTTGACAGGTCCTAATCTCACTGCTGTCACCATAAGACCTTTCTGTGTCGGTGCGACGTAAAGCCCATAGCAAAAAAATCTCACTGCTGCCATCTTAACTACGTGGGTGCCGGAATTTAAACAGCTGTTAAGATGACATCTACTATATTGAATGGTCATAACCATGTGCACTTGTTTGGCGTGAATTTTGAACAAGTGAACGTGGGTATCCTCACTGCTGTTATCCTGACAGTCTCTAACCTCACTGCTACTACCTTAACTACGTGGGGGCGCGGAATTTAAACAGCTGTTAAGGTGACAGCTACTAAATTGTCAGGTCATAACAATGTGCACTTGTTTACGCGTGGAACTTTTAAACGTGGCTAACCTTACTGCTGTCATCTAGACATATCTTAACGACGTGCACTTGTTCTCCCGCAGAATTTTGAAAAAGTGATCGATCCTATAATTTCACTGGTATTATCTTGACGGGGCTTAGCTAGTAGTAGGGCTCAGGAGTTCTAAATTCGCTGAGTCAGCACTTTCTTGCTGCGTCAGTACCGAGTAGTGTAGCAATGCGGGTTCTGAACTGAGGTCATTGACCCCCAGTATAGTAGGTGAGCAATGGCGATTTATGGATTTATCATAAGAGAGCGAGCCTAACCTCACAGTCACCATCTTGAAGGGCGTAAACTCATTTAACGGAAAGTTGCCCTTCCCGATGCATAACAGAGCGAGCCTAACCTCACATCCGCCATCTTGAAAGGACCATCCTTAGTTTTGCGGCAAGATGCCCTTCCCGGCGCCAATTGCACATGATGGCGGCTATACATAGGCACTCATAGAACGGCCATGGACGCTTGCGCAAGATTGCGGTTATACACGGCTTCTTATAGAGAAAGATGTCGGCCATGGGCGATTGCGTAAGATGGCGGCGAGACGGCTTAAGGGGGAACGCGCAAGATGGCGGCTATAATTACGCTCTTATGGAGAAAGACGCCGGGCATGCGCGATTGCACAAGATGGTGGCTATACATAGGCACTTATGTGATGGCCATGGGCGCTTGCGCTAGATGGCGGTTATGCACGGCTTCTTATAGAGAAAGTTTCCGGCTATGAGCGATTGCGCAAGATGGCGGCTGCTCTTATGAGACGGGCTAGGGGAGCTTGTGCAATAAGGCTGCTATACATAGGCTCTTATGAGACGGACGAAGGGAGCTTGGGCAAGATGGCGACTATATAAAGACGGCCTACGCGCTCTTGCGCATGATGGCGGCTATACATAGCCTCTTATGTGACGGCCTGGGGGCGCTTGCGCAAGATGGCGGCTATACATAGGTTCTTATGAGTCGGCTGAAGGGCGCTTGTTCAAGATGGCGGCTATACAAAGACGGCCTAAGGGCGATTGTGAAAGATGGCGGCTATACACAGGCTTATATGGACAAAGCTAGCTTAGAGGCTACTAAACAAGATGGCGGTTACACATAGGCACTTATGGGACGGCAGATGGGCGCTTGCGAAAGATGGCGGCTATACACAGGCTTATATGGAGAGGCTTAGAGGCTACTACGCAAGATGGCAGTTATACATAGACTCTTATGAGACAGCTTAAGGGCGCTTGCGCTAGATGGTGGCTACACATAGGCCCTTATAGGGAAAGATAACGACCATGGTCGATTGCATGAGATGGCGGCTGTACATAGGCTCTTATCAGAACGCTTAGTGCTATAAGAAATACATTGGATACATTTAATCCCCTAGCAGACGAACAAATTATCGGATAAACATGTAACTTGAAATTTCGTTTCGGAAATACACTATTTGAATCTGTTGGCATTGGTTATAAGCATGTAGCTCATGCGGAAAGTGAAATTAAACAGAACCCCTAGTGCTATAAGAAATACATTGGTTAAATTTAAGCCCCTAGCAGTCGAACAAACTATCGGATAAACATGTAAATTGTAATTTCAGTTCGGAAATATACTATTTGAATCTGTTGGCGTGGGATATAAGCATGTAGCTCGTGCGGAATGTGAAATTATAAAGAACGCCTAGTGCTATAAGAAATATATTGGTTACATTTAAGCACCTAGCAGTCGAACAAATTATCAGATGAACATGTAACTTGACATTTCGGTTCGAAAATACACTATTTAAATCTGTTGGCATGGGTTATAAACACGTAGCTCATTCGGAACGTGAAACAAGGAACACATTGCTTAAATTTTGACCTCCCGTGCTATTATTCTGTTTTTAACTTTGAAGTGATGACGTTATCATGGTTATGCATGATAAGACTTGTTCGTATCAATTTTCCTTACCAAGCCTTTATGGATGGAATGAGTAGGTGTAAGGAGGCAAAGGAATGCAATATGTACAACATTTTGAATGCAATGAAATATATATTTACAAAATTAAAACAATCTTATAGAACAGTCTTATTTATGTTGCCGTCAAGGTTGCTATGCTCTTTAAAAGCATTCTGCGAAGAGGCAGCATGCTTCCAAAATTGTAATGCCTCCTGCAACATTCTAATTAAACAACCCATTTAGTGTTTATGAAATATATATGTTGTGCTTTACAAAGAAGATAATGCAGTTCTTACATTGTTGTTATTCATGTGGTTTGTTCCTTTTCTGAATTATCTTGATCATGTACTGAAATGAACGGGAAAATTTTATCTATACACAGTGTACAGTGTTCAATCCTCGGATTTGGTCCATCCCAATCATCATCACTATTTTGTCCTCGATGCTTGTAATGACGTTGAAAGGTCCTGCATAAAGCTACATCGATTTACATTTTACTGTTGTGAGGAAGGATGCCCCGAAAATTATTTACGAAAGGAGCAGCGTACGTAGATATAAATCCTGGTGGTAAACATTGAATCAGATGTTCCGGCATCTGAGATAAGGTTCCATGTGTTTAGAACATCTTAATAGCCTTACTTACTTGTGTGGAATAAATAAGATGTTGCGTATTAGTATGCGAACAGCATGCACATTGACAGTTTTGTTCGTTATTAAGACGATTGTCTGTAACCGTGTAGAATTTTTCTTCTTTCTGTTCCATAGCGTACGATGTCGAAGAACACACTAATATTGATGATAAAGGACTGTTTCGTAGGAGGAGGTAATGAGCTGACCTCAGTAACTGCGAGGAGGAGGAGGAACGCAACTGACCTGTGAGGCGGAGGAGAAGGAACACGTCTATGTCCGGTCGGAGGAGTTGGAGGAGGAGGAGGAAGCTGTTGTCTTAACAGCTGCTACGTTTAAAAAAATAGTGTCGGGAAGAGATTATGTTACACAATATTACGCTTACGGCGTAATTCGTCTTCTATTTCTTGAATCTCTCGTACATACACTGTTTATCCAACATCTTGATAAGCTTTTAGGAGTTGTAATCGTTCAACGAGTAAGTTAACGTCTTTACGGTATATTACATCTGCATAGGGTTACAGAGTTGCTAATACGTGTAGACAGTTCATGTGTAGGAAACGGAAGAACTTGTTTTGATGCTGGATGTGCTTCTGGAAAGTTATCAGCAGATAAAAACTTAACACGGATTGACTGAAAAGAAGCGGTTATTATTTTTTTGCTAGTTGTTTTACGTCACACCGACACAGATAGGTCTTACGGCGACGATGGGACAGGAAAGCGCTAGAAGTGGGAAGGAAGCGGCCGTGGCCTTAATTAAGGTACAGCCCCAGCATTTGCCTGGTGTGAAAATGGGAAACCACGGAAAACCATTTTCAGGGCTGCCGACAGTGGGGTTCGAACCTACTATCTCCCGAATACTGGATACTGGCCGCACTTAAGCGACTGCAGCTATCGAGCTCGGTCAAGAAGCGGTTAAAACTTATTTTTTTTCTTCTACTGCTGCACCCTGCTTCTCTTCCTGAGATGTTTGCACAGCTACAGATCGTGTTGTTGGCTAAGAAAATAAAGTAGAATGAAGGAGCTCTGATGTAAAAGTAACGTTGTGTTCTTATTTTTCTTCCTTTTGTATCTCCTCTTTATTTTGTGGGGTGAGGTTAATAACAGAACATGTAGTAAGCTGAAAAGATGTTATATCGTTTCGATTACGGTTCTTTATATCGCGCTCTTGACATTTATTTAATGTTTCTATGCGTTCTACTGGTAAGTTATTTAAACAAATGTGTTTAGAATTTACATGTCGTGAGAGATTATCACGTCTGTTTGCATGCACATATTTCGAAGTTATTCTTTACAGCTTCATTTCGTTGAAGATTGTCAAGTCTTGAGAAAACTCACACTACGGAGATCACACGTAAACAAAATAGATATTTCACATGTAGGTATGATGTATAGTTTTACACTGCAACAGGCAAATAACAACACCGGCAACTAACAACTGCCTATCTATGTAAATCTGCGCCTAATATGGAAGAGGAGAAGGAGGAGGAGTAGGAGGAGGGGGAGGAGGAACTGTGCCCTGTCAGAGGAAGAGGAAGAGGAAGAGGAAGAAACTGCTACCTTTACAGCTGTTTAAGGTACACCCTCCTACACTCGGTTTTCCAAGCAAACGCTGGGATGTACCTTAACTATGACTACGACCCTACTACCTTCATACCAACAGAATGTTGTTAAAAAGCACGTGGATTTTAATTGCCCGCCACCACGTGCATAAGATGGTAATAGTGTGGTTTAGCACCGTCAAGATGTCAGTAGTGAGGTTAGCAATTTTATGCTGTTTAAAATTCCGCGCCCACATGGTTAAAGATGAGAGATCTTACCTTGACAGGTGCCAAAAAGCACGTGAATTTTAAATTCCACGCCAGGACGTGCATAAGGTGGTGTCACCTGGACAGCTGGCAAAAGAGCACGTTGCCAGGCACGTGGCTTTGTTTACAAACAAGAGCACGTGGTCATGACGTCACTGTCACGTGGTATGCTGTGTCAGCAAGCGAAGTTCATAATCTACGCCCACGTCGTTAGAGCTTGTCAAATCACGTGGATTTTAAATTCCGCGCACTATGTTGTAAAGTTACTGCACACAAGACATGCTAAGACAGCAGCTGTCATCTTAACGACGTAGACGCATGAAATTTAAAATCTATAAGCTTTTGACAAATACTAACCACATGAGCGTAGATTTTGAACTTCGCGTACTGACTCAGCATACACGTGACCGTGACGTCACGGCCACGTGCACTTGTTTGTAAACAACGCCACGTGCTTGGCCACTTGCTTTTTGACAGCTGTCATCTTGACGGACACTAACGTCACTTTTAAGGACAATAGAGCATCGCTAACTTCACTGCTGCCATCTTCACGGCACTAAACCTCATTGCTGCCACCTCATGCACGTTGTGGCGCAGATTTTAAAATCCGCGTGCTTTTTGGCACCTGTCAAAATAACAGCTGTCATCCTTAACCACGTGGGCGCGGAATTTTAAAAAGCAGAACATCGCAAACCTCACTGCTGGCATCTTGACGGCGCTAAACCTCACTATTACCACCTTATGCACGTAGTGGCGGGCAATTCAAAATCCACGTGTTTTTTAATTAAATTCTGTTACTATGAAGGTAGTTGTTTCGTAGTCATACTTAGGGTACATCCCAGCGTTTGCTTGGAAACCCGAGTGTAGGGTGGTGTACCTTAAACAGCTGTAAAGGTAGCAGTTTCTTCCTCTTCCTCATCCTCTGACAGGGCATAGTTCCTCCTCCTGCTCCTCTTCCTTATTTGACGCAGTTTTACAAATAGATAGGCAGCTGTTATTTGCCGGCGTTGTTATTTGCCGGTTGCAGTGTAAAACTATACATCATATCTACCTGTAAAACATCTATTATGTTTATGTGTGATCTTTGTAGTGTGAGTTTTTCGAGACTTGACAATCTTCAACGACATAAAGCTGTAAAGCATAACTTCGAAATATTTGCATGCAAACAATGTACTCCTATATTCATCAGGCGTGATAATCTCACACGACATGTAAATTCTAAACACATTTGTTTAAATAACTTACCAGTAGAACGCATAGAAACATTAAATAAATGTCTTTTTTTGCTATTTTGTTTAACGTCGCACCGACACAGATATGTCTTATGGCGACGATGGGATAGGAAAGGTCTAGGAAGTGGACGGAAGCGGCCGTGGCCTTAATTGAGGTACAGCCCCGGCATTTGCCTGGTGTGAAAATGGGAAACCACGGAAAACCATCTTCAGGGCTGCCGACAGTGGGGCTCGAACCCACTATCTCCCGATTACTGGATACTGGCCGCACTTAAGCGACTGCAGCTATCGAGCTCGGTAGATAAATGTCAAGAGCGCGATATAAAGAAGCGTAATCGAAACTATATAACATCGTCTCAGCTTACTACGTGTTCTGTTACTAACCTCATACCAAAAAATAAAGAGGAGATGCAAAAGGAAGAAAAATAAGAACACAACGTTACTTTTCCATCAGAGCTTTTTCATTCTACTTTATTTTCTAAGCCAACAACATGTTCTATAGCTGTGCAAACATCTCAAGAAGAGAAACAAGATGCAGCATTAGAAGAAAATAAAGAAAGTTCTTTTCAATCAAACCGTGTTAAGTTTTTATCTGCTGATAACATTGCAGAAGCACATACCGCATCAAAACAAATTGTTCCGTTTTCTACACATCAACTGTCTACACGTATTAGCAAAACTCCGTTACCCTGTGCAGGTGTAAGATACTGCAAAGACGTTAACTTACTCGTTGAACGATTACAACACCTAAGAGCTTATCAAGATGTTGGATACACAGTGTATGTACGAGAGATTCAAGAAATAAAAGACGAATTACGCCGTAAGCGTATTATTGTGTAACATAATCCGTTACCGACACTATTATTTAAATGTAACAGCTGTTACAACTCCTCCTCCTCCGACCGGTCATAGACGTGTTCCTTCTCCTCCGCCTCACAGGCCAGCAACATTCCTCCTCCTCCTCGCAGTTACTGAGGTCAGCTCATTCTCTACTCCTCCGGAATAGTCCTTTATCAACAACATTAGTGTGTGCTTCGACATCGTACGCTATGGAACAGAAAGAAGAAAAGTTCTACACGGTTACAGACAATCGTCTTAATAACAAACAAAACTGCCAATGTGAATGCTGTTCGCATGCTAATACGCAACATCTTATTTATCCCACACAAGTAAGGCTATTAAGATGTTCTATAAACATGGAACCTTGTCTCAGATGCCGAAATAGGTGATTCATTGGTTACCGCAAGAATTTATATTTACCTACGCTGCTCCTTTCGTAAATAATTTTCGGGACATCTTTCCTCACCATAGTAAGATGTCAATCGATGTAGCTATATGCAGAACCCGTCAACATCATTACAGTCATCGAGGACAAAATGGCGATGATGATTGGGATGGATCAAATCCGAGGATTGAACACTGTTCGCAGTGTATACATAATTTTTTCCCATTCGTTTCAGTACATGATCAAGATAATTCAGAAAAGGAACAAACCACATGAATGACAACAAGGTAAGAACTGCATTATCTTCTTTGTAAAGCACAACATATATATTATAATATATTTCATAAACACTAAATATTTTGTTTAATTTGAATGTTGCAGGAGGTATTACAATTTCGGAAGCATGCTACCTCTTCGCAGAAAGCTGTTAAAGAGCCTTGTCGGCAGCATAACTAAGACTGTTGTATAAGATTGCTTTAATTTTGTAAATAAATATTTCATTGCTTTCAAAATGATGTACTTATTGCATTCCTTTGCCTCCTTACACCTACTCATTCCATCTATAAAGTAACATTGACAACGAACAAGTCTAAACATGCATAACCATGATAACGTCATCACTTCAAAGTTAAAAACAGAATAATAGCACGGGAGGTGAAATGTAAGCAATGTGTTCCTTATTTCACGTTCCGCATGAGTTACATGCTTATAACACATGCCAACAGATTCAAATAGTATATTTCCGAACCGAAATTTCAAGTTACATGTTTATCTGATAATTTGTTCGACTGCTAGGAGCTTAAATATAACCAATATATTTCTTATAGCACTAAGCGTTCTGTTTAATTTCACATTCCGCATGAGCTACATGATTATAACCCATGCCAACAGATTCAAATAGTATATTTCCGAACTGAAATTTTTATCCGATAATTTCTTCGACTGCTAGTGGTTTATATGTATCAAATGTATTTCTAATAGCACTAGGCATTCTGTTTAATTTCGCTCCTGCATGAGCTACAAGCTTATAACCTATGGCAACAGATTGAAATAACATGTTTCCGAACCGATAATTCATGTTACATATATATGTGATAATTTGTTCGACTGCTGGGCGCTTAAATGTACAGTAAGCACTGTATTTCTTATAGCACTAGGCGTTTTGTTTAATTTCACTTTCCGCATGAGCTATATGCATATAACCCATGCCAACATATTCAAATAGTATATTTCCGAACCGAAATTTCATGTTACATTATTATCCGATAATTTGTTCTACTGCTAGGGGCTAAATGTTATCAATGTATTTTTATAGCACTAAGCGCTCTGTTTAATTTCACTTTGCGCATAAGCTAAATGCTTATAACTCATGCCAACAGATTCAAATAATATATTTCCGAACCGAAATTTCAAGTTACATGTTTATCCGATAATTTGTTCGACAGCTAGGTGTGTAAATGTTACCAATGCATTTCTTATAGGACTATGCGTTCTGTTTAATTTCGCTCCTGCATGAGCTACAAGCTTGTAACCTATGACAACAGATTGAAATAACATGTTTCCGAACCGATAATTCATGTTACATATATATGTGATAATTTGTTCGACTGCTGGGCGCTTAAATGTACAGTAAGCACTGTATTCCTTATAGCACTAGGCGTTTTTTTAAATTTCACTTTCCGCATGAGCTACATGCTTATAACCCATGCCAAAATATTCAAATAGTGTATTTCCGAACCGAAATTTCAAGTTACATGTTTATCCGATATTTGTTCGACTGGTAGGGACTTAAATGTTACCATTGTATTTCTTATAGCACTAGGCGTTCTGTTTAATTTCACTTTCCGCATGAGCTATATGCACATAACCCATGCCAACATATTCAAATAGTATATTTCGGAACCGAAATTTCAAGTTACATGTTTATCCGATAATTTGTTCTACTGCTAGGGGCTAAATGTTATCAATGTATTTTTATAGCACTAAGCGCTCTGTTTAATTTCACTTTGCGCATAAGCTAAATGCTTATAACCCATGCCGACAGATTCAAATAATATATTTCCGAACCGAAATTTCAAGTTACATGTTTATCCGATAATTTGTTCGACAGCTAGGTGTGTAAATGTTACCAATGCATTTCTTATAGGACTATGCGTTCTGTTTAATTTCGCTCCTGCATGAGCTACAAGCTTATAACCTATGAAAACAGATTGGAATAACATATTCCATGTTACATGTTTATGCGATAATTTGTTCGACTGGTAGGGGCTTAAATACAAGCAATGTGTTTCTTATAGTACTATGCGTTCTGTTTAATTTCACTTTCCGCATGAGCTACATGCTTATAACCCTACCAAAATATTCAAATAGTATATTTCCGAACCGAAATTTCAAGTTACATTATTATCCGATAATTTGTTCGACTGCTAAGGGCTAAATGTTACTAATGTATTTCTTATAGCACTAGGCGCTCTGTTTAATTTCACTTTCCGCATAAGCTACATGCTTATAACCCATGCCAACAGATTCAAATAGTATATTTCCGAACCGAAATTTCAAGTTACATGTTTATCCGATAATTTGTTCGACAGCTAGGTGCTTAAATGTTACCAATGTATTTCTTATAGGACTAGGCGTTCTGTTTAATTTCGCTCCTGCATGAGCTACAAGCTTATAACCTATGACAACAGACTGAAATAATATGTTTACGAAGCGATATTTCATGTTACATCTTTATGCGATAATTTGTTCGACTGTTAGGGACTTAAATGTAAGCAATGTATTTCCTATAGCACTAAGCGTTCTGTTTAATTTCACTTTCCGCATGAGCTACATGCTTATAACCCATGCCAACAGATTCAAATAGTATGTTTCCGAACCGAAATTTCGAGTTACTTGTTTATCCGATAATTTGTTCGACTGCAAGTGGCTTAAATGTAACCAACGTATTTCTTATAGCACTAGGCGTTCTGATAGGAGCCTATGATTAGCCGGTATCTCATGCAATCGGCCGTGGTCTTTATCGTTCTCTGTAAGTGCCCTTAGGCCGTCTTTGTGTAGCCGCCATGTTGCGCAAGCGCCCTTCGACCGTCTCATAAGAGCCTATGTATAACCGCCATCTTGCGTGGTAGCCTCTAAGCTAGCGTTCTCCACATAAGCCCGAGTATAGTCGCCATCTTGAGCAAGCGCCCTTAGGCTGTCTTTGTATAGCCGTCATCTTGCGCAAGCGCCCTTCGGTCTTCTCATAAGAGCCTATGTATAGCCGCCATCTAGAGCAAGCGCCCCTGGGCCGTCCCATAAGGGGCTATGTATAGCCGCCATCTTGCGCAAGAGCCCTTAGGCCGTCTTTGTATAGTCGCTATATTTCGCAAGCGCCCTTCGTCCCTCTCATAAGAGCCTATGTATACCCGCCATCTGGCGCAAGCGTCCCTAGGCCGTCTCATAAGAGCAGCTGCCGTTTTGCAAAATCGTCCATGGCCGGCATATTTAGCTATAAGAAGCCGTGTATAACCGCCATCTTGCTCAAGCGCCCATGGCCGTCCCATAAGAACCCATGTATAGCAGCCATCTTTTGCAATCGCGCATGGCCGACATATTTCTTAAAAAAGCCTATGTTTAGTCGCCATCTTGCACATGCGGCCTTAAGCCGTCTCGCCGCCATCTTGCGCAATTGCCCATGGCCGTCATCTTTCTCGATAAGAAGCCGTGTATAGACGCCATCATGTGCAATTGGCATCATGAAAGGCATCTTGCCGTAAAACTAAGGATAGTCCCTTCAAGGTGGCGGATGTGAGGTTAGGCTCGCTCTCTTAGGCGTCGGGAAGGGCAACTAGCCGTTAAAATTGAGGTTACGCCCCTCAAGATAGCGACTGTGATCTTAGGCTCGCTCTCTTATGCAAAATCCATAAATCGTCATTGCTCACCTACTGTACTAGGGGTCAATGACCTCGGGTCAGAACCCGCATAGCTACACTATTCAATACTGACGCAGCAACAAAGTGCTGACTCAGCTATTTTAGAACTCCCTGTGCCCTACTACTTTAGCTACATGCTTTTGTGTTGCGCGGAATTTTCGGAAAAGTGAACGATCCTAACTTTACTTTTTTATCTTGGCGGGACATAGCTAGGGGTCCAAACTACCAAGGATTTTAGTTTTAAGGCTAGCTGCCCTTCTCGACACCATTTTTAAGGGGCCTAACGTCAGGGAATTATAGTTTTATGGCTAGCTGCCCTTTTCGACATGCCTCTTCCAGACACCATCTTGGAGAGGTCTAACCTTACTGTGCCATAGTTATAAGGCAAGATGCCGTTCTCGTCATGCCCCCTACCCGACACCATCTTAGAAGGGCCCTAAGGATCCAAGTTTTAAGGAAGATGCCGTTGTCGACATGCCTCCGTCCCGTTACCATCGTGGAGGGGCCTAAGGACCACAGTTTAAGACTAGCTGCCCTTCTCGACATCCCCTTCCCCCGTCACCATCTTGGAGGGAACCTCACTCTACGTGCTTTTGACAGGTGTGAGGCGAGGATTTTGAAAAAGGTAAACGATCCTAACCTCACACCTGTTATCTTAACGGGACTTAACCTAATTCCACATGCTTTTAAGAGGTGTGAGGCGGGGGATTTTTGGAAAAGAGAGTAAGGCTAACCTCACACCACGTGCTTTATACAGGTGTGTTGTTTGGAAAAGAGAGCAAGGCTAACCTTAGAGACGAAGTGTCTACGTTTTACTCTACGTGCTCATGGGAGGTGATGGATTTTATATTTTTTGGTTTATTTTATAACACAATCATAATTAGAAGGAAAAAGGAAGAGGAATTTAAGTGTGATTGGTGTACACTTGTACTTCCTCTTAAAACAATAATTACTACTACTATTATTGATAATGTTGTACTTCTGTCCGTGGTTTGACATTCTCACTCTACGCAAATAGAAGTTACGAATGAACTATACCAGCTCAACAGACAGAGGATACTATTCTTAAAACAATAACCATAACTACTATTAATGTTGATAAGAGAATGGATGTAGAGTTGTACTTCCTTATAAAACAATAATCACTACTACTATTAATGATAATTAGACCTGGAATTTTAAGGCAAATGCCTATTTCGTTCCTTACGAAATAACATGATTTTAAAAAAATATGTTGACGTTTTATGACAAATCCCTTACATTAATAGAGTTTTATAGTGCCCTATAATGCCTATTTGGACCTTTAGGGCCTATTTTACTATTTTAGTGCCTAAAATTGCCTGTTTTCTACATTTAAAATTCAACTTCTGTAATTTTTACAATCACACAATGGACATCCCTGGAACAAGCAGAACAGCAGAGGGTGTTTTTTTTCACATAAATGTGCTCTTCCCAGACAACTGTCACCAAAGGAATATTGAGTGAAGGTTGGAGGTGGAGGATTAGCTCAGAAGAACAACGAGCAGGTAGTAAAGGATGTACTGTGTCGAGTGAGGGGTGAGGGGTAGGATTATCTAGGAAGAACAATGAGCAGGTAGTAAGAAGGGACATACTGTGTCAAGTCGCCAGTGAAAGAACATCTTTTTAAGTGAATATAGTTCATCATGCCTAAAACGAATCATCTAAGAGTGCGCTTATACAACAATGGCTTGTACAATTTCCACGGATGACTTTTGATGGCAAGATTATTTTCTGCCAGTACTGCAATAAACAGGTATGTGCATATATCTGAAATTCCATATTAATCTAAAAGTAAGGTTTTGATATTGTCTCCTCTAATTAATTTTAGAGACCTAGTCCAGGCGACCTGGGTTCGATTTCCAGTACCGGCAGTAATTTAGAAATCTATGAGGTCTGGAACGGTGTTGACCCAGCATCGTGAGGACAGTTGAGAAGCTACAGTGGGCAGGGGTCACGGAGGAAAGGCAATACGGCTGAGGGATGTATCGTGCTGACCACATGCCACCCAATATCTGCAGGCCATGAGCTGAGTAGCAACCGTTATTGAAAACCAAGGCCCTTCGGGGACTGTAGTGTGCTTGTTCTTAATTAACTTTAGAGTAATAATGGGTTAATTTAAATATTTCAAAATTACAAATTTTATTCAATACCTCACCTTTTCTATTCCTCATCTTAGCCTCTAATTGACATCACTTTATTGTGTTTTAGATTTCACATGAGAAAAAAATGCCACCTTCAGCAGCATGCAGATACTGCCAGTCACAAAGCGAAAGCAGCCATGAAAAGTAACATTAGAGAAACTCTGCTCACACAAACTATATCTCCTACAACCCGTAATGGTTTCTATGCTGATATGTGTAGAGCCCTAGTTGCAGCAAATGTCCCCTGGTATACTGTGCATAATCCGGGTTTCAGAGATTTTTTTTTTTTACAGAAATACACCAAGCAGCACATTCCATCAGCATCTACATTAAAGAAAAACTACTTAGATATTTGTTACAATGAGGTCATTTTGTCAATCAGGGAGGATATCGTTGAGTCTTGTAAATGGTTGTGTGTGGACGAATCCACCGACTCTGTGGGCAGGTACATTGCTAACCTTATAGTAGGAAAACTGGAACCCAATCAGGCATCTACCGCTCACCTTCTTTGCTCTAAACAGCTTGAGAAAGTCAATAGTCAAAGCATTGCATACTTCATCAACAAGGGGTTGCAACTGTTGTATCCTGGGAGTGTCGATGATTCTTAAGTCCTTCTCCTTGTCTCTGATGCTGCTTCCTACATGATTGCCACTGCACTTCTCCTCAAAACTGTCTATCCTTCTTTAATTCATGTTACTTGCATGGCGCATGCCTTGCATAGACTCGCAGAAACAGTTAGGGCCGAGTTTCCTGCAGTAAATACTTTCATTTCAACAATGAAGAAAGTGTTCTGTAAGGCTCCATCAAGAATAGCCATCTTTGGAGAGAAACTCCGCTCTATACCCTTCCACCACACCGTTGGGGTTCCTGGATGGAAGTTGCCCTGTATTATGCAGAACATCTTGAGGAAATCATGACTGTGATAGAGAAAAAAATGAAATGTCGTATGGCTTTTAGTGCCGGGATATCCCAGGACGGGTTCGGCTTGCCAGATGCAGGTCTTTATATTTGACTCCCGTAGGCGACCTGCGCGTCGTGATGAGGATGAAATGATTATGAAGACAACACATACACCCAGCCCCCATGCCATTGGAATTAACCAATTAAGGTTAAAATCCTCGACCCGGCCGGGAATCGAACCCGGGACCCTCTGAACCGAAGGCCAGTACGCTGACCGTTCAGCCAACGAGTCGGACTGTGATAGACAATTTGCCTTTAACGGACAACTCTGCATGTGTGTCGTCTGTCAAAGAGCTGTTAAATGATTGTTCCAGTGTTCAGAGTGACATTGCGTATATTCAGGCAAATTTTTCATTTCTTCCAGTCACCATTACAAAGACGGAGGAAAAAAGAAACAGTCTTAAACACCAATTTTCTGTAATCGAGGAAGCTGAGAATAACAGACAAAGTGCTAGGGTTAAGGTAGGGGATAAAATAAGAGACAAGTGGTCTAGTGTACTGCAGAAGAACCCAGGTTATTCAGTGCTGAAAAGGGTACATCAGGTAATAGATGGGGAAAAGGTAGACTTATCAAGTGAAATTGCATTGAAAAATGTAGGTAAATTTTCCTATGCCCCTCTAACATATGTGAGTGTGGAGCGCTCTTCTTCTGGTTTCAAAATGATCTTAACAGACAAAAGACACAGCCTGACTGTGGAAAATTTGGAGAAGATTATTGTTATGTACTGTAAAACAAACTGCGAATGAAAGTACTGTAGAAATGTTCCTCACAAATAATAAACACATACTCCATTCGCGTTTACACCGTTATTGAATGCCTACAGTGCTGTAATTGTGTACAGTGATTTTAGTATTAAGGTTTTAGATCAGTACTGATAATGATATATCATATAATCCATAACCCTTTTTGACACAACTTTTTTATGTTGTTTTGATAAATGTCTTTTTATTCTGTCTTAATTTATTTCGATTTATTGCGAATAGGGACACCACGTTTGTTAAAGTAAAGAAGTATCACGTTACAGTTTAAGTGTATATTGTAATATTTTAAAGTCTATTTCCTGCCTATCCACACATTTGTAAAACATATTTTAAGTGCCTATTTTCGCTTTTAAAAGCCTATTTACTTGTTTTAAAAGCCTATTTTAGGCGCCTAAAACTAATTTTTAGAGCCTAAAATCCTAGGTCTAATATACACAGTCGCGAAGCTCCTTAGTAATGAAATGGCAGCCTGTTGTCAGGCGGAACGACACTAGCGCTCGTAGCGGCCAGCAAGCTCTAACTGTCCGGAAGAATTCTCTACCCAACAGCTGAATGCACTTTTCCACGTAAATTATAAACTGTAACCACCTCGTCAACTATATTAATCGCACATTTTAATAAAATACGTTGATACACTAGACTAGAGCGAGGTAATAATACCGAAGGAAAACAACAATAGTTTATTTTCGAAGGAACAGCTGATCATACCACTGTAGTTAAGGTTTTAGCCATTTTGAAAATCCTATTATTGAACTGAATTTGGTAATTTCACATAAATCATAAAAATAGTAATGAACTAAAAAACAATTCAAATAATATCCAAACATCTCAGGAACCTAAATGGCTTGATTTTGAGCTTTTTTGTTTTATGACACTGAAAACATTCATTGCAAAATATCACGAGGTAATCTAATCTTAGTTTCACAAATAATTTCAACACTAATGACTTAGTACCTTCACAGCATTAATGTGGGAAATCAGGTATTAACATTAGGGAATTAATAGTATACTACATCGAAGTTAGTGAGCATACAGCCCACGTTCTCTCGGCTCCTCTGACAAACGTGCAAGTAGCTGGGCGGCTTATCAGCTTACATTTCGGAGATAGTGGGTTGGAACTCCACTGTCGCCAGCTCTGAAGATGGTTTTCCGTGGTTTCCCATTGTCAAAACAGTCTGTACCTTAATTAAGGCCATGGTTTCTTCCTTCTCTCTCCAAGCCCTTTCCTATCCCACTGTTGCCAAAAGACCTATCTGAATCGGTGCAACGTATGACTGTGTGTTGTGCTCCTTTGAGACGGGCTAATCATCTCTTATCAATAACTTTCGGTTCGAAGAAATCTGCGGAGTGTCCATACTAATTACTTCTTCTCTGCTGACATAAACTGGCTATCTCCAAAATGATTGGAACATAACGAGATGTTATTGTACAAATAGTTCACATTTTTCTTCAATAAATCATCCCCCCTACTATTTACAAGCAATTTTCTTGCCTTTCTTCTCTTTTTAATCCATTTGCCCTCCAGGGTTGGTTTTTCCTTCGAACTGAGTGAGGGATCCCACCTGTACCGCCTCTAGGGCAGTGTCCTGAAGCGTGAGACTTTGGTTTGGGGGATACAATTGGGGAGGAGGGCCAGTAGCTCGCCCAGGCGGCCTCACCAGCTATGCTGAAGAGGGGCTTTGTGGGGGATGGAAAGATTGGAAGGGCTAGACAAGCGAGATGGAAGGAAGCGACCGTGGCCTTAACTTACGTACCATCCCGGCATTTGCCTGGACAAGTGGGAAACCACGGAAAACGACTTCGAAGGTGGCTGAGGTGGGAATCGAACTCCCTTCTACTCAGTTAACCTCCCGAGGATGAGTGGACCGTTCCAGCCCTCGAACCACTTTTTCAAATTTCGTGGTAGAGCCGGGAATCAAACCCGGGCCTCCGGGTGGAGGTAGCTAATCACACTAACCACTACAGCAATTTTCTACACATTGAAAATCAAAACACCGCCACTTGTTAGAGGTTACGGTTGTATTGAAACGTTATTTAAGTTCATATAATTGGATGGATTTCACTATGAGTTACATTCCTGAATCAGTGATGCCTACTTATCTGAAGTTAAATTTCTGAATCTTCACAATATTGTTCTCTTATCCGAAAACGTAAACAGTAATTAAGGCTTTAATGTACAGGATCTTTAGAAAGCCTAAAGAATGATAGCTCTGATGTCTTCTTGTAACTGAGCAATTTATTGAGCCACACACACCTTCTTTCGTGCATACCATGTCAATTTAATAGAAAACCGATCATCTATAATGTAATTACCTCACGCTTACCTCGCAAAACGTATACAACTTACACATCCCAGAAGACCGGCAGCTTGCTGGCCACGTGGAGCGCTGCAGTCGCATGGATGAAAAAAATAAGCCGAGCTTCGCGACTGTGTATATTAGACTGTGGTTATACTTCCATCCGTGGTTTCACATACACTTACCTTTGAAGAAAACAATAATCACTACTATTAATAGAGGATAGATGTACACACCTGCACACAAGCTGTAAGACCGAACGTTAACATGCATCACAGTACTTACGTTAAAACGTAATTGAATGTTAAGAATAAACTTCAGACAGAGGATACCATTCTTAAATAAAAAATCACTACTACTATTAATAAGAGCATGGATGTACAGTTGTACTTCCTCTTAAAACAATAATCACTAGTACCATTAATGATATGAGAAGATGGATGTATAGTTGTACTTCCGTCCGTGGCTTCACATTTTCACTCTGTGAACGCGGAATTCGCGGCGGACTTCTTTCGCTTGTTAACAGACATGCCATTGCAAATAATCCATACATCAAGAATTATGATTCAGAGAAAGAAGATTATTTCTTAAAACAATAATCACAACTACTACTATTATTAATAAAAGGATGGATGTACAGTTCTACTTCCTCTTAAAACAATAATCACTACTACTATTAATGATAATAGAAGATGGATGTATAGTTGTACTTCCGTCCGTGGTTTCACATTTTTACCCTATAGAAATAGAAGTTACGAAATGAACTATCCCAGCACACGCAATGCACACAAGCTATAAGCCAAGAAATACGGTTATTATTATTATTATTATTATTATTATTATTATTATTATTATTATTATTATTATTATTATTTTCACTACTTCTGAATACACATCACAGTACTTACTTCAAAACGTAATTGAAAGTTATGCTGTAAGAATAAAGAAACGGAGAATAAACATCAGTAGAGGATAATATTCTTGGATTGCGGTCTGCCTCCACGTTTTACACACACACAGGAATGTATGTATACAGAGTGTCCCACCCAACTCTGCGACCCCAAATATCTCCGAAATGAAACAAAATATGAAAATACCAATTGGCCAGGGACATACCCATGCCAGGGGCTCACACAATGAGAAGGCACGCACAATCCACAAAGGCAAAAAAAAAATAACACCTCCAACGCCAAGTTGCGCTTTTTTAAATGGAACATATATGTTTATTCTAGCAAAATGACAACTAGAGCTACAACTAGTGATAACACACTTGGTTCCGCTTTTCTAAACATATTTACTAGTGGCCTATAGCCCTCAGAAACTTCATTGTTGTGCAGTACATCTGGTATGGAAAATGACCCACAAATCACCAGCAGCGTCTTGACCGATGAAACCGTGTCACTTCAACAGATGTTCGAAGTGCCATCCGTTTGCATCAATTCAGTTTTGGAATCTGGTAATAAGAGAGTGTTGCACGGACTGCAGTGTTTCTACAAATATTGCCGCACACGCCGCAGTAATACGATGTTGCATATCCTCTGCTGTCGTTGGCGGTTCTTGATACACTCTATCTTTCACTGTGCCCCAGAGAAAGAAGTCTAATGGCGTCAAGTCTGGGGGCCGAGGAGGCCATCCCACAGGACCTCCCCGTCCTATCCACCTATTTGAAAACGTCGCATCCACAACGTCTCTGAAAACTCGTGCAGAATGTACGGGACATCCATCATACTGGAACCACATTGATAGACGCGTTTCCAATCCCACATCCTCCGTGAGAAGGGGTAGAGTGTGTTGCAGAAAGGATGAATATCGCTGTCCGTTTAATGTCGTTGATGAGCAACTTGGCGAATCCAGTGGGGATTTTCCTCGGACCAGTAGTGCATGTTCCGCAGATTCAAATGACCATGATTTGTAAATGAAGCTTCGTCCGTAAACAACGTATTACGTAGGAATGCTGGATTACCTTGCAACTGCTGAAGTGCTAAACGACAGAATACAATGCGTGATCAAAGTCCGTCCCGTACATTTCCTGGTGCAGTGAGATATGGAACGGATGAAACCGATGCCTTTGCAAAATTCTGCTCACACTACTGCGGCTTATTTCAGAACCTCGTGCAATCTGTCGGACACTCACCTGAGGATTGTGCGCTACAGCAGCCAGAACAGCAATTTCGTTTCCAGTGCCAGTCGCTGTCTTTGTACGTTGTCACTTTGTGGGAGTTCAGCTTCCTGTTTCCCTGAGTTTCGTGCAGATGTTTGCAATGGTACGAGACGAAGGACGCCGTATATCTGGGTAGCGTTCAGCGTACAATGCCACAGCTGGGGTTGCATTTCTGCGACATTCGCCGTAAATTAAAATAATATCCAGGTATTCTTCGTTACTGAAGGCCGGCATATCGACTATATGACGGCAATTGTTACACGCCACACGAAAACACGGTTTAATGTGTCAGTATGGAAAGCAATATCCGAAACGTTACGTGAATTACGGTACAGTATGACAGCAGACCAAATCAGGAGACACTAGTACACTGAAGCTAGAACGTGCCGAGCTGATATCGGTTTGTTTACAGCAGGCTACAGGTCAGTGCAAGCAACCCCTGTTCTGAGCGCAGAAGTACATGCGTTGCATTACATCAGAAACGGTGGCGCCATTGCCATCCTCTAACAGCCACGTATTTCAGAACGTATGAGATTTAGAAACGTGAAACCAAGTGTGTTATCACCAATTGCAGCTCTAGTTTTCATTTTGCTAGACCAAGCATACAAATCCCATTTAAAAATCGCAACTTGACGTTGGAAGTGCTACTTGTTCAACTTTATGGATTGTGCACAACTTCTCATTGTGTTAGCCCCTGATATGGGTACGTTCCTGGCCAATTGGAATTTTCATATTTTGTTTCATTTCGGAGATATTTAGGATCGCAGAGTTGGGTGGGGCACCCTGTATATATGTTCGTTCGCTGCTGTTAACGAATAACCAATAATAATTATAAGATAAAAATGCACTAATAAACACAGCAAGTGTCTATGCGTAACTGTTTTTGGAAAACTATCATCAGGGCTGGCGACAAGCATTTACCTGGTATGAAAATGTAAAACCACGGAAATCCATTTTAGTAGCTGATAGATGAGTACATTGGTTTGTATCTACCTCTACGTATATACACACGCACACAGATATTTGTTCACTGCCGTTAACGAATAACTATTAATAATTATTCAATTTACGATAAAAGATGAATGAGAACATTGACTTGCCCATCCTGACCTTCAGAGGAACCGGTTGAAATCTAGACATCCGCCAGTTCAGTTCGCTCAGAAGCTCATAGAAGACAATTTCAACCCCTATGCCCAATGGATGGAAGACTGGATCTCAAAAAGTGGTGAACATCTCTGGCCTTTCTTACCACCCACTTCGAGGTCTGATCTCCCAAAAAGAACTTGGACCATCCTTAATAGGATTCGATGTGGTCATGGTGTCTGTGCTGCGTCCCTGTATAAATGGGGAAAGATACAATCCCCCGAGTGTGATTGTGGTGCTCCTTTTCAAGCCATCGAACACATTGTAAAGGAGTGTAGCAGAAGAGCCCACCATGCCCGGCCCTGTTTCATAAAACTAACTAATAATATTAGCTAATAATATTAGAACTCATAAAAATGATTATTAGTTAACCAAATTCTGTTTCATAAAGATTTACACATGGCTAATAAAATATCTTCACTAGTAATATTAGTTCATTAGTCAGCTGATACAAATGGAGGTTAGAATCGGTCTGTTGCATATGTTCTTGGTTTGGGTTTGTTCCTAGCAGTAGGCTAATGCTTGACTACAACCGACTATTAATCCACATATTCAAAAGGCTCACTTGATATTTTCGTTGTTATGACTTCAATACACATGAAAATGGATAAAAGAAGTGAAAATAATGTGAGAGAAGAAAATTTCTTTGCAGAAAGTGATTGAGTTAAAGCGTCAACTATTCGCAGCCTTTTGCACACTATAACCCTCCTTGTTCCTTTTAATGTTTTATTTCATGTGCTCTTAAAAATCTCTGAGATGGACTAGCAAAATCTTTATTTACTACACCTGTTGGTGGGGGCGGCAGAATAACAGCCACTGTATCCCCTGGCAGTCGTAAGAGGCGACTGAAAGGGGTCCCAGGGCTCTCAACTTGGAAACGTGTGTTGGCGAACATGGGGCACTGAGATGAGTCCTGCCATTGCTTCAACTTACTTCTGCCAGGCTCATTTTCATCTACCCTTCTGACCTCCCTTGTTCAACTCTTCTTCTTTTCCGACCCTGACAGTATTAGGTTGCGAGGCCGAGAGAGTCTTTCATTTTCACGCCCTTCGTGGCCCTCCTCTTTCTTTAGCCGATACCTTCATTTTTCAGAATGTCGGATCCTTTCCATTTTTATCTGATTAGTGTTGTTATAGATGGTTGCCTAGTTGTAGCCTACTTCCTCTTAAAAATATAATCATCACCAGCATATTCTTGGTTTACTGGTGATATAAGCCAAGATTTTAAAAGATACTTGGAGTGTCCGAACAGAACTGCACTAGAGAAACACAATGATACTGTGTATCACTACCAACCGGTGGAGTGCAATGCGAAGCTGCTATTTTAAGGTTATGCTTTATTCCTTGTAGTGGAACGTTCTATTACCTACAAATCCTATCAAGCAAATACTCAACAGTTATGTAATCTAACCTAAATCTCCCATTGTACCGGTATTCGCATGTTTGACGTAACATTTATTGAACGGTGAATACCTACACTCGTTCCTTATCACTATTTGAATCAGAGTCGACCATTTCAGTGATCTTCATGATTTTATGCCAAAATATTAAAATACCGCTCACTTTGGTTTCACTAATAATATGAATTATGAGTCAAAATACACTCATGGAAATAATCCTAATAACATGAGTAACTTTTATTAGTCATGTTGTCTATGAAACAATTTACTGATTGATTGATTGATTGATTGATTGATTGATTGATTGATTGATTGATTGATTGATTGATTGATTGATTGATTGATTGATTGATTGATTGATTGATACTAATATTATTAGGAACATCTACTAATAATTTTGACTCATAAACTAATAACTAATATTATTAACTAATAATTTTATGAAACATAATACTAATATTATTAGTTAATATTATTGGTTTCTTACTAATAATATTAGTGAAAGATGTTTTATGAAACAGGGCCCAGCTGTGGCATTGTACGCTGAACGCTACTCAGATTTTATTTTCTAGAGGCCAATACAGAGGCTCTAGAATGGATAACAACTTTGTACATTAAAATATGATAAACTTGCTTTCTTTTTGCTATTTGCTTTACGTCGCACCGACACAGATATGTCTTACGGCGACGATGGGATAGGAAAGGCCTAGGAATTGGAAAGAAGCGGCCGTGGCCTTAATTAAGGTACAGCCCCGGCATTTGCCTGGCGTGAAAATGGGAAACCACGGAAAACCATCTTCAGGGCTGCCGATAGTGGGGCTCGAACCCACTATCTCCCGATTACTGGATACTGGCCGCACTTAAGCGACTGCAGCTATCGAGCTCGGTACTTGCTTTCTTGTTTCTGTATGTATATATATGCCATACGATAAATAAATAAATAAATAAATAAATAAATAAATAAATAAATAAATAAATAAATAAATAAATAAATAAATAAATAAATAAATAAATAAATAAATGTACGATAATGTAAAAATGCAGATATAAAACACATTCGAACAGAGCGAGTAACTATGCAGTAACTACACTGCGCACAAGTACTGCTCCACTCCTGTCTTTGTTCACACGATACGGCATAGTCAGGGGTAGCCAGTATGGTGCGACATGAATAATCTAAACAATTATAATTTTTTGATAGTGGCTTTGCGACAGAGATTGATCACATAGCGACGATAAAATAGGAGATAAAGGAAGCGACAGTGTTTATTTCCATGGAGAAAACTACAGAAAACAATTCTTTAGGGCAGCCGACAGTAAGATACGAAACTGCTATTTCCCGGATGCAAGCTTAACGCCCCTAACCGCACGGCCTACTCGACTTGGTCGGTTTATTTCCTTCTATACACTGCAACTTTTGAATTTTACCAGGGTGTCTCAACTTCAGACCGTGGGGGTGGCGAATACGGCGCCCTTAGTTGAGTCCATGATTTGATTCAACTTCTTAAAACAATAATCACTACTACCGAATACAAGCTTGCAACTAGGTGACCCCTAACAGCACACCTACTCTGACGGTTTTATTACTATTATTATTATTATTATTATTATTATTATTATTATTATTATTATTATTATTATTATTATTATTATACCTGCCTCTAAGGGATTGCGCCCTAACCACACGGCCTACTCGACTTGGCCGGTTTAGTTATAGTAGTAGTAGATTTATTATTTCTCCAGATTGTACAGTTTTTCAACAAAATTATTCTTTACGGAGAAATAAAAGAGAGAACAACCCAAAGGAAAACATATAAAAAGCAACCCACAATACAATCAAAACAAGATGTAAATAATGAAAAACCCTATTGAATAAGTCTTCAGCAACACGGCAAAAAGGCAAAAAACGAACAAAAAGCTAACTATAGCAGTCCCTACAATGGACGTGCGCCCGAGCGGCGAGCCCTTGGTCAGCTGACCGAGTCTTCCAACAGATTCAGGCAGCCGAGCACTGCCATAGGACGCCGCTCGTGGGCACTCATTACCTCCCCCTCTCTGCTATCCAGCAGTGTGAGGATCTTAATTCTCTGCTGCTTATCTCGTCACTCCCTGCTGACCTATCTTCTCAGCAACACGCTCGCTACGACAGGAAGAACAATATATACATCTACCTCACTACACTCTACTAACTTCAGTTTCCTTTAACTTCTTACTGCAGCGTTTTTTGATAGCCTCTAAAAACTTGTTTAGGTTTCCAGGTTATTTCCACTCTCTCGCTACCCAGTTAATAATATTCCGGTCATTGTCCAACACTTTCATGGCTTCCAATTGTCCCTCGCTTATGAATTTCTCTCTCTCCGCACGGGTTTCCCTACATGCTGTTAACAAATGTAACTGCTCCATTGTCTCTCCACACAATAAACAAATTGAGTTGTCGTTCATTCTTGTCCACCCTTTATTTCTGTGAGAACCCAACATCCACCAAATTATTGCTCTTCTCTCTAATCTATTCGCATGATCTATTCTTACACTTACTATTTGTTTGATTTTAATAAACATGTTTAGGGACGCTCTTCTCCCGCAATCAGTCTCCAGCTGCTGTAAGTGAATATCTTTAATTCTTTTTAACGTGTTCCTCCAACAAACTGCATTCCTTCTTTCCCAATCCATCCCCAATAAATTCCTAACCCCAACCTCTCAATGATGCAGCAGGTCGTTATGCAACTTAGGTTCCAGAATTGATAAAAAAAAGTAAATAAATGCAATGTGGATGTTAATCTTATACCAGTTGTATAGTATCATTTGAAGTAATTCCACATACTGTATATCAGTTGACTATATTTGTAAGTAGTACAGGGGATATTATAAGTAGAATTTTTAAACAATATAAATTTATTAAGGATGAGCTGTGTGTTTAATAGAAAAAATTGTTAGCGTAAATTGTATTATATTATATTATAGGAAAATTTTCTTCTCCTGTTAATTTAATATTTAGTGCTTGACAATAATGTATTTTAGTGTACCATTTGAGACCGAGGTAGACACCTCATTTGCAAATAAAGAGATTTTAATTTGATGATATTCTTCACCTTGTCAACCCAATAGTCTCCAAAAGAACTCTTAATTTGTTGCCGGTAGACCGTTTGCAGTAGCAGTCCGCCCTCTCCCGTTACCAATCTTCTCCAGTACCCCAACACTCTCTTCATGATATCAACCTCTAAGCACACATTACACATGACTCTGACCGCTGCGTTAGCCGTACAATTTGGGAGGTCCAATACAATTTTTCCAAATCTACTAGCAATCTGATTTAATATAATACAATCCGTTTCAACCCCCCATATTTCTGCTCCATATAACACCCTACTTAGAACCACTGCTTTAAATACCATTTTCTGAATTTTGTAATCGACCCCTGGGAATTTATTTTCCAATATTCTTATAATTGAAAGTGCTGCTATCTCCCTCCACTTAGATTGATTAATTTGTTCGGACCATTTGCCATTCCTACTTATACAAACCCCCAAATACTCTAACTTATTTGTCTCCTCTATTACCTCCCCAATTATCACCCAATGCTTCTTTGTCTACCCATTCCTGCTTTTCCTACATACCATTACCTTTGTCTTAGTACTATTTACTTTCAACGACCACTTTCTGGCGTAATCCCCAAACTTATTTAAACTTCTCTGTTATCCTCCCCCCGTCAACGTCATCAATAATACATCATCTGCAAATATCAGACCAGGGATCTCTATATCACCCAATACAGGACTCGCCCACTCCCTCCCATGCCCTTCACCGATAAAGATAAAAAAAGAACGGGGGATAATTTGCAGCCCTGTTTTAAACCTACATTTGATTCGATTAGACCACTTACAACCCCTTCTTCTAATCTTATACTACAGTACACTTCCTCATATATGGCCTCAATAGCCCATCTCATCTTATTGGAAATTCCCACCCTACCCAGTCTCTCAAGCAGCGCCTTCCTACTAACTGTGTCGAATGCCTTTCCAAAATCAATCACTCCTATATACACCCTGCTTCCTTCCTTCCTCACATACTTATCAATTATTGTCTTCACTATCATCATGTTATCCATTGTTCTACGTCTCTTCCTGAACCCACTTTGGTAGATCGATAAAATAGACAACTCTTCCGCACATTTTTTCAGTCTACTCGCTAATACACCCGTGTACACCTTACTCAACGCATCGAATAGAGTTATGTCCCTATAGTTACTGGGGTTGCTCCTAGCTCCTTTCTTTTTGTATATAGTGCATATGACACCTTTTTGCCACTCTTTCGGAAAATTGGTACCTTCGAACACCTTATTAAATAACTTCACTATACACTCCCTCATCCTATCATTCTTTATCGCTTATTTCCAAAATACATTTGTTATTCCGTTCCTACCCCAGCTGTTCTATTTTTAGCTTTGCTTATCACTTCTAATACCTCTTCCCCTGATATATATTTGTCCAACTAATAAATCCCTACTTTCAACCCCCACCCAATGTCCTCCATCCCTCTATCCCCCTTCCACCTATCCTTCCCTCCTAACAGTTTACGGAAATATTCCATCCATATTTCGTAATCAATTTTAGGTTTACTATCCCTCCTTTGTCCCCTATTAATTTTGTTAATTCTCTCCCATACTTTTCCCCTTCCTTAATTTAGCATTCCCTATGGATCGCCTCCACTTGTTCCTTTTTCCATAACTTTTTCCTTTCTATTATCTTGGCCTTGTATTCCCTCCTCAGACTACAAAACCTTTCCCTTTCTTCTCCCCCTCCACGCTTCCTGAAGTCTTTCAGCGCCCTCAGAACTTCTCTCCTCAATCCCTTACACTCACTATCGAACCACCCCTCTGTCTCCTCTACCCTTTTCCACCTATGACGTATCACCTCTGCTACCCTCTTAATGGGGTATTCCACTAGCTCTAACACCCTGTCTACATTATTAAATCTCAGTGCTTCTTCGCACCCTAAATTAATAATTTGAAATTCATTTTGTCAATACTCATCAAGTCATGTTTTAGTCTCCTCTGTCCATTTATATTTAGTGAGACTCATGTCCTTTTCTCTATCACTCGTTCCTTTTCCCATCCTATCCCCATGTTCCCCTCTCCTCAGGTTTATAGATACCGGGGCATGATGAGATTCAGCCCCGTTAATCACTTGCATTTTATTTATGTTCTCCAACATTTCCTTCGAGCTGATTACCAAGTCAATAACACTCCCTTCTTGTTTTGTGATATATGTCAACTCCCCCTCGTTATCACCCGTCCACCATCCATTCAGAATGTATAAATTGCTTGTCGAACATAATGGAAGCAGTTTATTCCCTTATCCTTACTCCTTATTTCACTCCTTCTGATTCCTTTCGCCTCTTTATAATATAACGGGCTTAAGTTCGCTATTCTAGCATTCCAGTCGCCCATCAATATCATCCCCGCTTCTTCGTATTTCTCTTTTATCCTACTAATTTCCACTATCAACTCTTCAAAGGAACTATCATTTGAATATACAGAACCACTGGGGTGGTTATATAAAAAGGTCAGGCATGCGTCTTTCGGCTCGCCCCCACCTAGGTTAACCCTCACCCAAATCACCCCTTCCACCTGATTGTCTAAAACTTCAATCCTGTCGCATATTTCTTCCTTTATTAGTAATGCTATTCCACCAGGTTATCATTCCATCCTCCCCCGTTTTTTTCTTGGTTATGTTCCTTATCACAAACCCTTTCCAGGTCAAACTCCTTCCTTCTCCTAGCCATGCCTCCAAAAGGGCCACGATGTCAAAGCTCTCCACTACTTTTATCACTCCGCCGTTTCCTAATTTACATAGAACCCTCTCAATATTTACAAATCCTATTTTCCAATATAATTATTTATTCCGCTCTCCATCTTCTACAATTGCACCCTTAAATGTATTTCCTTCTGTTGTGTTGATCATACTAATTCTCGTTACCCCCGCTCCTTCTCTTTCAACTACCCTTTCTTCCTTTTTATTCATTTTGGCACTCTCCTCAATAGCCCGTCTCATCTTATTGGAAATTCCCACCCTACCCAGTCTCTCAAGCAGCGCCTTCCTACTAACTGTGTCGAATGCCTTTCCAAAATCAATCACTGCTATATACACCTTGCTTCCTTCCTTCCTCACATACTTATCAATTATTGTCTTCACTATCATCACGTTATTCATTGTTCTACGTCTCTTCCTGAACCCACTTTGGTAGATCGATAAAATAGACAACTCTTCCGCACATTTTTTCAGTCTACTCGCTAATACACCCGTGTACACCTTACTGAACGCATCGAATAGTTGCCCTTTGTTTTTCTTACCCCATGAGTCTTTTAAGCTTAGACTCCTTCCCCTACCCAAACTTTCTCGTCGTCTTCTTTCTTCTTCTTCCACAGCTCCACTTGCGTGAGACAGCACCAACCCCTCCTCACTCGGTGATCTACTCGATGCTCCTTCCTACTCTGGGCACTGGACTTCGGTCACTTCGTCACAGTTACTCACTACTGCGTCAGCACACTCTGCACTTGCTTCGACTTTCCTTTCACCTTCACCCGCCACTTGCTCGCTAACCTGCTGATGTCTGTCATCCATTTCCTGGAGCTTTTTCACTCCCCACACACGTGACCACCGGCCGTCTCCATCTACCAACTGAAGATCTCTAATATGTGCTCTCAAACCTTGTTTTCTCGCTATCCAAAGATGTTTTCTTATAATTTTCAACTCTTTAATTGCTTCGCTGCCAATATCAGTCTGCAACCATATTTCCTCCTCTTTAAAATATCATGCGTTCCTTAGCACAATATCCACCATCAAGGTGGATATTAGCGACACTTTAATGGGCCTATTTCCCTTCCTTCTCCCCACTCTGTAAACATCATCAAAGTCAACCTCGCTGAAATTGATCTTCATTTTGATTTTACCACGTCCACCACCTTATACACGAAGTCCACTTTATTTTCTCTAGCCCCTTCTTGTATTCCACAAATAAAAATGTTTTTTCCTTCTCTTTTCCTGCTCACCATTAAAGCTTTCCATCTTCACCTTTACCAGCCCGTCCTCCAAATTTTTGACCTTCTTTCGTAGAATTTCTACCTATTCTCTGTTGTTCTCCACCTTTCCCTTTAGATCTTTCATCTCCTCCTTGACGCATTGCTTGATATCATCAGTCTGTTTCGTTAACAGATCCCGTATATGGTCTGCCTGACAAGCCTCCTTCACCAGTTCCTTTATTGACTCAATTCTTTCCCAACCAAGAGCGCCCACATTGCCTTGTCCTGGTCCTGGGTTCGCCTCCACTCCCACTATCATTAGCAACACCGCCACCACCACTGCTACAAGCAGAACTGCCATTAACTCCTCTTTCATATCCTTCGTTTTCTTAACCTTTAAATAATTACTCTTCCATCTACTCTGCCAACTTCCTATCGCAGCTCTATATTGTTGCAGTGTTCCCCATTACGCAGCACTCACTCAGCACATCCGTTCCGTTCACTAGGTTATTCAAGACTGCGGTTTAGTTCCTTCTATATAGTACGTCTTTTGAATTTCCCTAGGGGATCTTTACTTCGGACCGTGGGTTGGAGTCCACGGCGCCCTTAGCTGAGTCCATGATTTAATTCCACTTATTAAAACAATAAACACTACTACCGGATACAATCTTACAACTAGGTGTCCCCTAACAACACAGCTACTCTCTCAGTATTATTAATGTCAGGCCCCTTTAAAAAACAAGCATCATCATCATCATCATCATAGGTGTTATTATTATTATTATTATTATTATTATTATTATTATTATTATTATTATTATTATTATTATTATTATTATTATTTTACCTGCCTCTGAGGGTTTGCCCCCTAATCGCACGGCCTACTCGACTGGTCGGTTTAGTTCCTTCTATATACTACGTCTTCTTAATTTCCCCAGGGTATCTTAACCTCGGACCGTGGGTTGGCGACACAGCGCCCTTAGCTGAGTCTATGATTTGTTTCCACTTCTTAGAACAATAATCACTACTACCGAATACAAGCTTACAACTGGGTGACCTCTATCTTTCCTCAACTACATGGAGGAAAAATCTAGGTGTAAAAAGGAAAGCAGTTGTAATTTTAATCGCGAGCGCAAAAGTCAGTTCAATGTAGTCTTGGACATCCTTTACCTTCAACCAGTCGAGCTGTCGAGTTTTATCAAAGGAATTTATGTGTCAGCTACCTGTGCGGCTTGACTTGCCTCGCCTTGCCTTGTACACACTACGAAATGAGCAATATACCAAGTGTATGTTAATATCAGCATTATATTTGTGTAGTCTAGATTATTCTTTGTACGTATTAGCTCCCCTATACTTGCAGCAGCTGCTAAAGATAGCGTTACCGAGCTCGATAGCTGCAGTCGCTTAAGTGCGGCCAGTATCCAGTATTCGGGAGATAGTAGGTTCGAACCCCACTGTCGACAGCCCTGAAAATTGTTTTCCGTGGTTTCCCATTTTCATACCAGGCAAATGCTGGGGCTGTACCTTAATTAAGGCCACGGCCGCTTCCTTCCCACTCCTAGCCCTTTCCTGTCCCATCGTCGCCAAAAGACCTATCTGTGCCGGTGCGACGTAAAGCAAATAACAACAAAAAAGATAGCGTTACTTCCAAAATAATAATTGCTTTCACCGTACGGTTAGTAGCGCGCAGCTGTAAGCTTCGATTCAAATCCACTGTCGCCACCATATCGAAGATATTACAACCATAATCACGTAGACTAAGTAGTCCTTATCCGGGAGATAGTGGGTTCGAATCCCACTGTCCTCGCCTTTCGTAAAAATCCCCATCCTCACCGTGAATCGAACCCGGAGTCTCAGGGTAAGAGAACAACCGCTGAAGATATCGAAACATAAATAAATAGCGTTACTTCCAGAATAATAATTGCATTCACCGTACGGTTAGTAGCGCGCAGCTGTAAGCTTCGATTCAAATCCCACTGTAGGCCAAGGCCCCTTCGGAGGTTTCTTGTGCTATAAGACTTTATACGTTTGCATTTAAACATGAAGTTTGATAGCCGGCGGCAGGTCTAGCGTTACGCTGACCACGCGATATCTTCTCAAGACATGGAGTTGAACATAGAAGAAGGTAGCGACTCTAAGGCTGCATACGTTTGCTTTTAAACATAAAGTTCGATACGCAGCAGCTGACCTAACGTTACGCTGACTACGCGTTAACCTATCAAGACATGGAGTTAAACTTTAAACTTGATAGCAGCTATAAGGCTTCATACGTTTGTTTTTAGACATTAAGTTCTGTAAATCTATCGACATTAGGCTGTTATATTTGAAACATCTTGAAATACCACCGGACTGAGCCAGGATCGAACCTGCTTAGATCCCTGCAGGAAGGGACATGTTGCTATGGGGAAAGTATATGTTATGTTGACCAATCGTAATCTGCAGCTTATCGAGCAGAACAGCGGTCGCTTGGCAGTCCAAGGCTGAGTAGTCCTCACCTAGAAGATAATAGGTTTCGAATTCCACTGTCGCTAGCTCTAAAGATAGTACACAGCTATAGATTTACCTATTGTGTCTTTAGGCCCCTACTCTAAGATAGTGTTGAGAAGGGCATCTTAGCTTAAAACTTGGGGGTCCTTAGCCCCTAGTGGAATATTGAGAAGGGCAGCTAGCCTTAAAGCGGTTAGGTCATCCTACTAAGATAGTGTTATGTCGAGAAGGGCAGCTAGCCTTAAAATCTGGGTCCTTAGGTCCCCTCTAAGATGGCATCGGGAAGAGGTATAAAGAGAAGGGCATATTGCCTTAAACTAAGCCCTAAAAGGGTTACACCTCTCCAAGATGGAGTCGGGAAGGGGTATGTCGAGGCGGGCAGCTAGCCTTAAAACTATAGTCCTCTGAGGTTGTTCCCTCCAAGATGGAGTCGGGAAGGCAGCTAGCCTTAAAACTATAATCCTGTGAGCATGCCCCCTAACCGAACGGAATACCACTAGACAGAATGTCCAGTATCTCCCTCCCTAGGTGGTTCTTACCTGCAATGCAGAAAAGAGGGTAAGTAGGAGGATATGAAAACGTAAACAATATTAATAAACTCTCTTATAGATTAGCCTAGAGTAAATCCGTTCTTAAACCCACCATCTCTCGGTGTAGGAATTTAATCTATAGTTGAGTAGTCACCGTTCTTGCTCTGTTAAGAGCCGCAAGTTAAACGCGCTCCTCTGGTGTGTGAGCATTATACAATCAATTACAAATAATGTTAATCAAGTATTTTTGATCGTTAAACTGAACAAGATAAAGAGGAGGAGTGAAGGGATCTATCCGTAAAACTGGACCAGACGATAAGGAGGAGGAGGGCATCTATCTCTAAAACTAGGCTAGACGATGAGGAGGAGGACTGGACTCAAGATAGCGACCGGGCACCCTCTAAACCGAAGATCACAACGTTGTTTACTCTTACCTTATGGACTTTGTAGTTCTATAAGGAAAGGAAATGTGTTATTACTTATATTCACATAATAATCAGTTCTACTTATAGACAGTTCTTATTTCTGGTTGCAGTGTAAAACTATACATCATATCTACCAAAGTGTGCACATTAATAGAAAAACATCTATTATGTTTATGAATAATCTTTGTTGTGTGACTTTTTCAAGACATGACAATCTTCAACGACATAAAGCTGTAAAGCATAACTTCGAAATATTTTCATGCAAACAGTGTACTGCTACATTAAACAGGCGCGATAATCTCACACGACATGTAAATTCTAAGCACATTTGTTTAAGTAATCTACTAGTAGAATTTCTTAGAAAGTTTGACTAAAGCGCAATATAAAAAAGCGTGATCCAAACGATACAACATCATTTGAGCTTACTACAAGTTCTGTTACTAACCTCACACCACCAGATAAAGAGGAGACGCATAAGGAAGAAAAAGAAGAACTCAAAGTTTATTTTCAATTAGAGCTTTTTCATTCTACTTTATTTTCTTAGGCGACTACGTGTTCAGTAGCTGTGCAAACATCTTAAGAAGAGAAGCATGATGTAAGATACTCTAAAGACATTAACTTGCTCGCTGAATGATTACAACTCCTAAGAGCTTATCAAGATGCTGGACACACAGTATATGAACGAGTGATTCAAGAAATAGAAGATGAATTACGTCGTAGGTGTATTATTGTGTAATAGCTCTTTAAAGTGAAGACGCACATCAGTTACAACAACAAACTCAATACACCTACCGTTGTAGATGGATACATCACATATAGAAATAGGATAAAAACCAGTAGTAGATTGTAAATAAATATTTTATTAAATTTAAAATGTTCTACTTATTGCATTCCCTTTACCTCTCTATGCCTATCGTAAAGGCTTGAGTTTACTAGAGAGTATCCTTGATAACGGACGTGACTAAACATGCATAACCATAACGATGTAATCCCTGCCGAGAAAGAGAAGGAGGGGTTGTGCTGACTTCCGGGACGTCACGCTGTTGGATACAAAACCGTGAGGAGGAAGAGGAGGAGGAGGAACATGGCTAAGCTCCGTCAAGATAACCGCAGCGAGGTTAGCGATCGTTCGGGGGCATGTTGGGAAGGGGCAGCTAGCCTTAAAACTAGGTATTCTAAGGTTAGGCCCCTCAAAGATGGTGTCCGGAAAGGGGCTTGTCGAGAAGGGCAGCTAGCCTTAAAACTAGGGTTCTCTTACGTTAGGCCTCCTTCAAGATAGTAATATGTCGAGAAGGGCAGCATGCCTTAAACTAGGGTTCCTAGACTCCTCAAGTTGGTGTCGAGAAGGGCAGCTAGCCTAAAACGATCATCTGAGGTTAGGCTCCTCCAAGATGGTGTCGCATGTGGCTAAGTCCGTTAAGATAACGGTAGCGAGGTTAAAATCGTTTCCCTTTTCTAAAATTCCGCGCCTGCACATAGCTAAGTCCTGTCAATATGACAGCAGTGAGGTTAGGGTCGTTCAAAATTCCGCACCAAAAGAAGTGCACGTGGTTAGGACATGTAAAAATGGCAGCAGTGAGGTTAGCCGCGTTCACAATTCATCTTGAGAGCTCTTCAAATTCCGCGCCTACGTGGTTATGATGGCAGCAGTGAGGTTAGGACCTGTTAAGATGGCGGCAGTGAGGTTAGCCAGGTCACTTGTTCAAAATCCGCGCCAAGCAATTGCCCGTGGTTAGGACCTGTCAAGATGGCAGCTGTCATCTTGACAGCTGTTTAAATTGCGCGCCCACGTGGTTAAGATTGCAGCAGTGAAGTTAATGTCTGTCAAGATAGAAGCAGTGGTGTTAGCGACGTTTACTTGTTCAAAATCCACGCCAAACCAGTGCGCGTGCTTAGGACTGGTCAAGATGGCAGCTGTCATCTTGACAGGTGTTTAAATTCCGCACCCACGTGGTTATGATGGCAGCAGTGAGGTTAGGACCTGTCAAGATGGCAGAAGTGTGGTTAGCCACGTTCACTTGTTCAAAATCCGCGCCAAACAAGTTCACGCGGTTAGGATCTGTTTAAATTCCGCGCCCCACGTAGTTAAGATGGCAGCAGTAAGGTTAGGGTCTTTCAAGATGGCAGCAGTGCGGTTAGTGAGCTTCTCTTGTCCAAAACGGTGAGGTTAGGGTCCGTCAAGAAGACAGCTGTCAAAAGCACGTGGCTTTGTTTACAAACAAGGCCACGTGCTCGTGACGTCGCGGTCAATTGGCTGTGGCCAATGACATTGGCCGGGGTCAATGACCCCGGGTGCTGACTAGGCAGAAATGTGCTGACGAGGTGGCTCAGAACCGGTATAGCTCATACTACTTATAACCATTACAGAAAGTCGGCTGATCACATAAATTTTTAAAAATATTATTGATTTTACGTCCCACTAACTACTTTTACGTTTTTCAGGGACGCCAAAGTGCCGCAAATTTGTCCACATGAGTTTTTAATGTGCCAATAAATCTACTGACTTTAGGCTGACGTATTTTATCAAATTAAAATTCCAACGGACAGCCAGGAATGAACCTGCCAAATTGGGTGGTCACATACGGTTGTTTGCAAGTAGTTAAACTGGTATAGGCTTAAATAGTCTTAAGACAGAATCACGATAGTTATTAGTACCCAAGAAAAGTGTAATATCACGAAGTTTGCAATGGAAAGCTATTTTCCGCTCTTTAAATGCGACTATTTACTACTGTTTACCTTTAGTGTACGTTCACACCCGATTCAGATTAAATTAATAGTTTTAAGAAAACGCTTCTTATTTTTGTTAAAAGTTGTATTAAATGATCAAGAAGTTTAATTTGAATATATTCGTTAATAATAGTAGTTTAAAGAGGCCGATATATAATGAGCAAAGATGATCTACAAACTCATACAGAGGAATAGCTCTGGAAAATAATCCTTACAAGCTATTCAAAAACATCCTAACACACAGGTTAACAAACCTCTTAGACAGAAAATTTCCGGAAAAACCGTTTGGTTCCAAGAAGGTACGCTCCATTCTTCAATCAGTAGAAAGCCTCCTCAGAAATGTAGACGAGGTACTGAGAAAAATAAGTCAAAAATTCTACGCAGTATTCATGGACTTCTCTAAAGCTTTCCACTATATTAACCGGCGGCTGCTCTTGGACAAACTGAAAAATACAGAAAGCATAGATCCACACACCCTCTAACTCATCCACAAAATAGTGACCCAAAATTCCATTAAGATAGACGACACAGTTCAAATCTCAAAAGAAGTCGTCCAGACCGTAGTGGCAGTGGCGGCTGGTGGTTTAAAAGTTCAGTGGTGCACAATTTTTACCAATGATATAATATGATTACAGGCTAATTTTCAAATCTAGATACATCAACAATACTTTTTATTATTAAAAATAAGACAAACATTTTACATTTCTATTTTCAGGAATATTACTACAACGCATTAACATTTTTCATTTAAAAACTCCTTTACCATACAGTATTGAAATGGAACACTTTGAGGTAGCCTAATTCCGGTATTGAAAAAATATCCTCTTGTAATGTATCTGGTTTCGAAATTAAACGTTGCGTGGGCCTACCCATTCGTTTCACCTCGGATTTTTCCTCGGCAGTCCGTTGCGGAAACGGCCTAGACCTTAAAGAGTGCACCGATTTCATGATCTGGCAAAATACCACTAACTGGTAAAAACGCACAATAATAAAAACACACTTGCTGACACGAATGTTTACACAATGAAATCAATAAGCTACTTAGCTTGTACGCATATAACAAAGCTCACAACTATACTGAAAGAAATGGCGGTGTCCATTTTTAAATTTAGAGCCATTAGTTATACTGTATATCCAGCCACGGCCGACTTGATGCGTCGCTCTAGCCAGGACGAATAGCTCTAGTTAGCTCCTTACGGAGCCCAGCGAGGGATCCAACCGGCCGTGATCCAGCAGGTGAACTTCCATCCAGTGTCGCTAGATGACACTCCTGTTCTATAACAGAATCTCACATTGAGCAGCAACGGTCTCCAGCGACTTAGCTAGTAGTTGGTTACGTAGGAGCACGGCCGATTTGATGCTTCGCTCGTTAGCGCAGCGAGGGATCCAGTCGGCCGTGGTAGGAGGAGCCAGGTTGATAAACCTCCATTTAAGCAATGTATAAGAAGCCACGCCTATCTTTTCCTCTCCCCGCGCACCCCTCTAGCAGCCCAAAAGCACACTTCTAGCAGCCCCGCGCACCCCTCGAGCAGCCCAGGTTTCATTCTACCTCAGGTTGACTTTCCGCTGCAAACTTTTCGGCTCCTGCAGTGAACATCTAAGAGTATTGACTTGTAAAGTACCATGTAGTCAATATTTGCTCATTCAAGCTCTTGAAAGGTTTGTCTTGTTATATGAAAATACAGTAGTTGAGTAATCCAAATTATAAAACTTTACCTAAAATAAACATAACAATTTAATGGGGGTAGCGCAAACCTGCAACCTTATGCAGAAACCGCCCCTGCGTAGTGGTACCATAGCGAGATCCACTAAGCCCTCTGCTCTTCATTGTAATGATAGAGGATGTACCCCAAATACGCACACCTCCAGTAATCATGCACTTATACGCTGACTACATTGTTATTGTTTCGACATATAGGAAAGGACTACAGGTCTCCGTAAATAAACTCGAAATCTGGGCCGGTAACAATAAGTTTATGATAAGCCAATTAAAGTCAGTGCAAATGATCTTCAGGAAAAGAGGAAGAACAAATGGAAAATGCTGATAAAAATTCCAAACGCCTTCAAATATTTAGGAGTAACACTTCAGGCACCAGCCAAATCATTTAACCTTTACACTAATGAAGGAACAATAGCCGCCGAAGCAGCCATACATGACATTTCAAATATCACTACCAGCAGCAACTTCCTATCTTCACATATGGCCCTGACATCACGAGGATTAATCTCAAATACAACCATCTGAAGACCATTGAAAGCGTGAAAGCAAAATTCCTGAAATCAATACTGGGAGTCTCAAAGTACACTCCCTCCAGACTACCATACGAGCTCGCCCGAGAATTACACACCAGCTCACATTACCTTCTACACAACATGACAAGGACCTGAACTAAGAAGGGACAGACAAGAAAGGGTCAGAATTCTACACACAGATGCCATGATAAATCGAAACTTGGCAGGACCAAACAACGAACTACGCAGCGGTATAACAAGAGTAGATTTCATCATAAACTTTGTAAACTGTGTGACATAGCGTGTGCCAGATACCATTTCAGTGTTTGTATGAATAGAACAAAATCACTAGATACTGCAATATAGCACAGAGAATGTATTTAAGTTTGTCTAATGCATATATGTGAAAATGTATCATATTATTAAAAAAAGCCGATATGTATCTATAATTCCAGTAATATATTTAAACTATTTTTTTTGCTAGTTGCTTTACGTAGCATTGACACAGATAGGTCTTATGGCGATGATGGGATAGGAAAGGCTAGGAGTTGGAAGGAAGCGACTGTGGCCTTAATTAAGGTACAGCCCCAACATTTGCCTGGTGTGAAAATGGGAAACCACGGAAAACCATCTTCAGGGCTGCCGACAGTGGGATTCGAACCCACTATCTCCCCGATGCAAGCTCACAGCCGCGTGCCCCTAGCCACACGGCCAACTCGCACGATATAGGTTAACTAAATATGGGACACGAGTAAAGAGCCCCATACATGCGCAGATTTCTGGAATACTTACCTACACAGACTTGCCTCCGGGAAGTAAGTCGGAAGTATCCAGCTGCCCACACACGCTCAGACTAAATTATTATTTACCGAGGAAGTTGAATACGTCGCGCACAGCTGTTTCTCTGTTTAAGATTATGCGCTTCGGATGGTTGAAAAATGTATACGGATTGAAATTAATTAGATAGTCGGTGTAGAAGATGAGTTGTTATTTGGACACAATGTAGCGCTCTGCACGAAGAAGACGCGCAAAGAAAGATTTCAGTTTTCATATTTGTAGGTTATCGCATTTACATTCTCTGCCGCAACTCTGAGATAGCGCTTTCGTCGCAAAGTCTCCGGCTGAATAGGGATGTACTGAAACACTACCGATATATGTCTCACGTGTAGTACCCGGTATGCGCTTGTCGATCGACATGTGTTTGTATGTGTTTTTAATGGAAGTTACCTAGTTAAATGCTGAAGTTAAAGATTTAATATATCGTTACGACAACACAGACGACAAGAAAATTGTGATGCCTGACTATTGCTGTGTCCCAATGTCCCAAAATCAAGGTCGACCGTATTCATACCATCAATTTCCTAAGCAAGATGCTTTCCGTAAAAAGTGGTTGCATGCGATTCCTAGGCAGGACCTACGAAATAAAAATATGACTCCTAATATCAAAGTCTGCTCGAAATATTTTACAGTTGAGGAGTATGTCATTACTGAAACTGGTAAGTAAGCTAATTAGTACTAATTAAGAAATAATTTTATAATTCTTAAAAGTTAATATGACCTATTTCAATAATTTTAGGCGAAAGACGAAGACTGAAGGAGAACGCTGTACTTTCGATATTTTCATGGTGTGGCACTGGTACCTTGGAAATAACTCCGAGAGCAAGAAGATATACAAGTAGGAAAACAGCCATAACACCATGTGCGGTACGGTACCCTGAATCACATAGTGACCTATAATTTGACACTGGAGGACCATCAATTTCCTGAACAGGAAATAACTCATTGCTTCCAAATTTGAAATGTTATACGGGTATTTGTCTTATGGTCCGAAACAAGATCCTGAAACTCGTGTGCTACACGGAAATGAAGTTCAGTCGTACTGGATGTAGCTCCAGGCACTGCTGTCACACCAATGTCATGCCTTATGCACGCCTATAACCGGCAAAGAAAAGAAAAAACGTATTAGGAATGTTTTCAAAATGCTATTTGTACTTTAATAATTCAATCTTAATAAAAACGCTAAAAGAAGGAGTTGTTGCATTTATTCCTTACTGGTACCTTTCAATCAACTCTTGCATTTTTCCGGATACTTTTACGCCCCTTTTCTTTAATTCTGCTTCCAAATCCGCAAATGGGAGACTATTCGACGGTGGCGCTCCTAGTGACTTGACCTGAACAATCGCGCTAAATTCAAATATCAATGGAAATGTATATACGGGAATGGATAAATAAATTACGTCTAGAAAGAAAGTGTTATTGAGATATTAACTTCGAAGTTGCTAAAGCAATTCTGGATAAATGAATGAAGAATTGTTTAAAAGGTTATTATTCAAAGACTGAAATTAGACATATAAACAAGAAGTGAAATTGACTGGTGTGAAATGGTTTGATCTTTCATTTATGCATTACTTTTTTAGCTTTAGCATTCCTGCCTGAACTTTTACGGTTGGATTTGTCTTTTTTCTCATTTAAAAATATTGTACAGTAGAGTCTCGATTATCCGACCTAAACGGGACCTGGAGTACGTCGGATTACCGAAAATGTCGGATAATACAGAATAACTTCTAAAATGAACTGAAACAATCAGCAAGGCTATACTCTAGTACTAAAAGAAGGACATGTTTTACGGTACTCTGTTTATTGAATTATCAGTTCAATTGTACAGTACATGGAGTATTGAACGAAAACATTCCAGATGTCTTACGAAAAGAAACTTTTCTCCACAGATATTAAGCTGCCTAATGCCGTACAGTTTTTTCTATCGATCAAGCCAACCAGCACTGGCAGGAAAATTAGGGCCCCCTTCGTTAAACTCCTTCTGGAAATACACAGCCTTTTCCTGCAGAATGGGGCCAGATATTGGCTGGTCCTCTTCCCGGTGTTGAGATAACCATAGTGCTTCACTTACTTTCTCGTACTCACATTTTTCATTTCTTCTCTGCTCCGGTAGAGCACCACTTTTCAATTTCTTCCCTCTGTTTTTCCAGTCTCCCACTGTAACACATCCAACACCATAATCTGAAGCCACATTTTGAAGAATTTCCCCTTTGTCCAGTCTCTTTAATGCACTCAACTTGTCTTCCATAGAAACAATCACTTTCTTCCATTTACTCGCTATACTCACAGGGGATATGAAAACTATAACATCCTCACCCAACCAATACTACAACGAACAATGACTGAAGGCTCACTGCACCTGACCTTGAGAAAAAACTGTCCTACCGCCAGCGGTCAGGCCAGTGCTTGTCCCATGGTCGCACCCTCCACAGTGGGTGTGCCTGAATTTAGTCTCCACCAAAAGTTCAAATTAAGTTTACCATTGTCGGATAACACGGAATGTCGGATAAGCGAAGGTCGGATGAGCGAGACTCTACTGTATCATCACATTAAGACACTTGTCAATAAAAATATTGGCACACTCCTTACACATATAATGCAATTAATTAATATTTAATAGCTGGACAATTTTCCTCTTAACATGAAGCCTACTAACAGAAAGATATTCCTTACACATATGATGCAATGAATTAACATTTAATAATAATAATAATAATAATAATAATAATAATAATAATAATAATAATAATAATAATAATAATGTTTATGGTTTTACGTCCCACTAACTACTCTTTTGCGTTTTTGGAGACGCCGAGGTGCCGGAATTTAGTCCCACAGGAGTTCTTTTACGTGCCAATAAATCTACCGACATGAGGCTAACGTATTTGAGCACCTTCAAATACCACCGGACTGAGTCAGGATCGAACCTGCCAAGTTGGGGTCAGAAGACCAGCGCCTTAACCGTCTGAGCCACTCAGCCGGTCGAATTAACATTTAATAGCTGAACAATTATCCTCCTAACATGAAGCCTACTAACAGAAAGATAATCTATAAAATCCCGGCTTTAATCTGAGAAGAGGGGTAAAGAAAGAATAGTATGAAAATATTGTCGATAGTGATGCTTTAAGGAATATTTACGTACAATTAGAGCAAAAATGTAACATAATCTTGGCTGTATTGTCGAGGATTTCTAAAGTCGCTGGTCTGGAAATGATCTGAACAGATCTTATAATTCTTATATAAGCGTAACGTCGCTTCTTTCTTGTACACCTTATCCAAATCGCTTCTGTGACATTTCAAAACCCACAGATCACACCTTCAACAACACATCGGTATTGAAGGTTAACTCCTGCACTGTAGAATCATATATGCGTATTACATTTTATACCAGTTAAAATATGGGTCGAGCAGGTCAGAAGATTATGAAGTACTATAAAAATCTCTGTCACTGGAAGAATATATATGCAAACACAATATTACTTGCATGTTCTTGTCACGAGGGAACCTGAAGAACGACCGCGCATTTTTCTCTACTTCGTAATAACTGCAGCCAAACACAGCACATACCTTTCCCCTCATGTTGAGAGGAGATATCAAGGAATGACACACACTACTATTTATTTATGTCAACTCACTGAAAACGCATAAATAACACCAAAAACTTCACAAAAAAATACACGTGCTCTTATGAGAGAATAAGTACTGTTCAGGTCTATCCGCTAGAGTGAGCTCCAGTAGCTGTCCCTCGATATCTCGCTCAGTGTCGCGTATTATCTCTACTGTATTTGATAAGTCTCATGTAAAACAATCGAGCAGCGGAAAGCGCATACGCTGCCTAAATGATAAGTTTTGCGTGGTACATCCCTATTCAAGCAGCGCCAGAATGTCAGAGATTTACCTGTAGACATTTTGTCGGCAGACTTATCGGCCATACCAGGGCCGGATTAAGGGGGGTCTAAAGAGGCTGCAGCCCCGGGCCCTGCGTGCCAAGGGGCCCCGGCCCTTGGCCGAACCTGAAATTGCATAAAAGGCCTGCTGCTCCACCTCCGTGCATGTATATCAATATTTACGCTCGCAAAATATCGAACATGCACTCTTCCTTCCTTCTTATCAGCTGTCCGCGTATTTCATCACTGCTAGAATCAATTACCGTCCGGAGACGCGAATCCTCGCTACTTGCGCACTGTAATTATTGTAAAGGTTATTGTTGACGAAAATTTAAATCTGGCAGCTTGCGAGTACGGGCAGAGGGGGAAGGGTGGAAGAGTTCTAGGAATTGAGCGGGAGGGGACAGGGGAAGCACGGTGGGATGCGCATGCTATACTATATCTTCGCATCAGGAAGAGAACTTCCAGTTCACCTCTGATTATTGAACCATTTGTAAGTTACAACTGCAATGTTCTTGTAAAATGGATAGAAAATATGCTAGTGCGGTTTTGTATGTCGATTTGATAATGATGATGAGACAAATGTAAAATATGTTTTGGCATTATGAAATATTAACATGAAAATAGAGAAAAATTGTAGTCTTTTTCAACACTTCCGTATTCATCAATTTAAGTGGAAGTAGTTCTATTATTACTTCAGAATGCTAGTCTTACGTGATGTTACGAAGAAGGGGCCCCACATTTTTGAATAGCCCAGGGCCTCCAAACACCTTAATCCGGCACTGGGCCATACACACAGAGACATGTCTGAAGACACTGGTTTGCGCAGACTTACCTCCGACTAAGTCAGCGCGTGTATGAGGTCCTTAAGAGAGAGAGAGAGAGAGAGAGAGAGAGAGAAAGATACAGACATACGTTCACTGTCATGGCGGACCTTTAACTCTGTCGTCATGGGTTTCCATCACCATAGAGTTAGGAAATGATTCACTAGAGGTAGCATTGGCGCCACCGTCTACGAGAGAATCACTGAAGCGAGCGGAGCATGTTGAAATCGCAGTTGTTTGGCAAAAAGCTCACTCCGCCGTACTCATCAATGCAAAACGGGGCCTTTTAAAAATGTGTGGATATACATAAGGTTTAAGATTCTTACATGTAATTCACAGATACTACAGTATACTTGCGGTGCTTCTCTCCTGTAAAAAAGAAAGCCCAAAAAGCATGAATACAGGACTAAATGCGTAATAAAAGAGAACGGTGTTCAGGTGCAGTTAATTTACAGAAAATCAATTTACTGTGCATATTAAGTCTTCTAACAACATAAGTTTAGAAGGAGGGCACGTATATTTCGCTTTTTTTTGTGTAAATGACCAGAAATTTGGTATAATTCTCCCCAATGACCGAAAATGTCCTCTCTCGTACGAAGCGGATGAGCGAATTTTTAGGCTTAAAAACGTTGGCAAGATTTTGGTTCAAAGTAGGCAAAATATTATCATCACCGGTTTAGACCCTAGCTTTCTGAGCCCAAGTTGGCAGGTTCGAGCCTGGCTCAGTCCGATGATACTTGAAGGTGCTCATATAAGTCAGCCTCTTGTAAATAGATAGATTTAGCGGCACATGAAAGAAATCCCGTGGGAAAAAATTCCGACACCTCAGCGTCTCCGAAAACCGTGCAAGTACTTAGTGGGACGTAGAGCCATTATTATTATTATTATTATTATTATTATTATTATTATTATTATTATTATTATTATTATTATTATTATTATTATTATTATTATTATCGATGTTTTCTAAACGTGATTACAAGTGGAAATATGACACTCGGTTGTCGTTTCAGCCTCTTATGGAGTTTTTATTTAGCCTTTCCTGAAATGTATGATTTGCTTTAAGATTTTAACTTGTAAAATGATTTCCGTTAATGGAAAGGGAGAGTGGTAAAGTATATGATAGAAAAGAATTGAAAAATACAATATTTTTTATAACTTGCTTTACATCGCACCGACACAGACAGGCCTTCTGGCGATGTTGGGATAGGAAAGGACTAGGAGTGGGAAGGAAGCGCCCGTGGGCTTAATTAAGGTACAGTCCCAGCGTTTGCCTGGTGTGAAAATGGGAAACCACGGAAAACCATCTTCGGGGCTGCCGACAATGCCTTTTGAACCCACTATTTTCCGAAAGCAAGCTTACAGCTGCGTGGTCCTACGCACATGGCAAACTCTCTCGGTCAGTAATTCATTATATGCTTGTATATAGACCTATATGGCATTTAAAGGAATAATAACATTGACGAAAGTGAAGGACTGAGATGTTCACACGGCGTTGAACATCTAGTCTCTAAATTGTAAAATGTGGTAAGGTATGAATGGGGATTGCTACAAGTATTGTACGAAGGGAAAGCAACAAACTGTATGTACAGAAAATATATTCAATAGCTTTTTATAGGGCTATTATAAATACACACAAAAAGTAAACGGACCACAATTTCAGACTATCGTGCACATCTTTTCTCATCTTCTTGTTTGTGCCAATTCGCTTTACGTCGCAGCGATGACTGTGGGACAGGAAAGGGCTAGGAGTGGGAAGGAAACGACTATGGCCTTAATTAATGTACAGCCTCAGCATTTGCCTGGTGTAAAAGTTGGAAACCATCTTCAGGGCGCCGAGAGTGGGGTTCAAACCCACTATCTCCTGAATGCAAGCTGACAGCTATGTGACCTACAGCCTGCAGCCTCTAGCTCGGTATCATGAACATGATTTTTCTGTGTATTCGCTTTTAAAGGCATGGTCATTCACTAAAAGAAAAATGTCATCCCTTTTATTTCGTAAAACATTAATTTCAGTCTTCAAGGTAAGATCCAAAATATCACATTCATGCCGACAGGGGAAGCAGTCGCGAAATCAGCCCAAGCAGGTCAACTCAACAAAGTATTATTTTATACGCACGGAAATGTATTTCAAGGAAAATACCTGTGAAATGATATGTCATGAACCTTTGTGAACCTCTCTATTCAGGCATAAGCTGCTCAGGAGACTGGCATTTTCCTTCAGAGAGATATAAACTTCAATTTATCGGGAAGCTCCATTAGTGACGGTGCCAAACAATCCAGCTTTTGCCAAACAGCGCGCTCGTTCAACTTCGTACGCGACTGCAGCGCCAATGCTACCTCTAGTGTATGATTTACTAACTCTATGTCCATCACGCAGTGCTACCTCCAGTATATACATATATCCTCCGAGAACTCATTCTCTTTGAACCAAACTAGCGCACGGTTCTCTATGAGCGCATGTAATGACATTCATCATGGCCCAATTATGATTTCCTGTTTGCTGTACTGCCGCGTATTATAATTATATCAATGAATGAAAATGTTGATTACTTATTCATTTCCTTTGTAATTTTTATATTCGCTCAGTTCTGTTCATGGATCATGACTTATCTGGCTTGTGGTCACCTTGTGGCTCTGGCTAATGTTGACATACAAACACTTGTGTATTAGTGCTTGCGCCGAGTTCACACGTTAGCTGGTTGGCTTACCGTGTTTGTATATAACAGTGGCATTGACGTACTGGAAATTCCATGACTGATGTTTATTCAAAGTCTTGTCATTTAATGTATACATAAGAATGAAAACGCGTCATACGTGCTGTAAACTGCTTATTTGGCACTTTGCGTGAATGCTGAAGATTAGTGAAGCCTGCATATTCTTAACCCAACGATATAGTGATGAAGACAACTATGTTTCGCTGTTTCTATGCGCACTGTAGACAAAACACGTATTTCATAATTGGACTTTGCATTGGTATATCGATTAGTCTTTTGATGACACCGATACTAGATAATGATTGCCTGTTTAACAAGGCGCACTCATTTGAAAGCGATCATTTTACTAAAGGCCGGTCCCTGAATAGTGAATCTGAGAGTGATGAGTACAAACCTGTCATTAACCTAGCCGGGAAGCCTCAGAAAGCTCTTAAAACCCCACAGATTCTAATGAGGCCCCGCTATTATTCTACAGAATTAGGTATTCGTGAAAAGCTTTTTGTTGGTGTTCTTACTTCCCCAACTACTTTGGAAAGTAGAGCTGTGGGATTGAATAAAACAGTTGCACATTTAGTTGATAAACTTATGTTCTTCATTGATGCTCCCGGGCCACAAAAATTAAATATTTCAATGCCAGGAATCGTGGGGTTTTCAGACAGCAGGAAAATATTGAAACCATTTCACATGTTGAAGTACATAACTGATAATCATATGGGCGATTTCGACTTCTTCTTTTTGGTAAAAGATTCTACCTACATTAAAGCTAGACGCCTTTATGAAATTGTACAAGACATAAGTGTCAGTGAAGATGTTCATGCTGGAAGTGGAAAAGATGATGAACATACTGCCTTTTGCTCATTAGGTAATAAATAATAACCTACTGGTCACTTTGTTGACTTTTTTTTTTTTTTTTTTCTGAAACATCACATAACGTAACATTCTTCCATGTTGATATTTCTTTCTCTTTTTGATTAATTTGTTAACTCAGATAATGACAAGTCAGACAGGAATACAGAATATTTAATGCTAATGTTCTGAAACTTTCAGAGGAATTTGAACTCTATATTCCTGTTTTGTATCTTTCAGTTAACTATAGTCTCTTAAGTTCTTAATATATTACGGTATCTTAATTTAGAGGTAATTCATGTTTATATAAAAGGTTTCTGGACAATAGAAGGATTAAGATGGAAACATTATTTCATTCTGATAATTTAACAGAATATTTCTCCACTAAATAATACTATCATGCATAGTTGAAGAATAAACACCTTCATTAGAATAATTGTTTTTTCAGGCTTCAAAGTCTGATTACCTTTTTTCTTAGGAATAAGTCCTTTATTTACTAAGACATTGGTCTCTGAGAAGGTATTATCCAATTGTTATCCTAGAATTAACACAGAGGAGCCTGAGGGAAACACATTTTAAATGTCATTGTTATTCTCTGTGATCTCAGTTCAGTCTGCTCAACATTGGCTTCCAAGCCGCCTCCTTACATTTTAAAGCATCCTACAACTCCTCTGTATGTTGGTAGAGGAGTAAGTAGCTTATTAGTATATCAGTCACCTACTTGGCTTTTAGTTTGTGGTCATGATACTAAGAACGTACTAGGTATTATTCATCTAATTCCTCATGGATAGCTCTGTTCAGTTTTTAAAATTCTTTGTGCCTCCTGACATAAAATGGTGTATGTGACTTTAACACTTTCCCCTCTATATCTGAACACCGCTCAGGTCAGCTAACACTTTCTGTGTGTACAAAGACTGAGCGTCATTCATTTTCACATTTAACTTGTCTGTATTGTGGAAGGTTTTAAATTTAAATGAATGCCACTTGTTTATCATGTGGCATAGGGTTTCAAGTAGCCTACTTACAGACAAATACACTAAGTTGCAGCTCCTAAATAGAAGCATATGATAGTGACAAATTTCAACATTTTTCAGTAAAAACCTGAATATAGCAACAAAAAAGGTCCTCCAGTATCTTCATACCAGGCACAACCAAAATGAGCCGTGAGGAAGGTGTTAAAACTCACAAAGAGGTCATTTAAGAAAGGTTACCACTCTCATTCTGAAAATACTATACGTGTTTGAAACTTACTAGTAACCAAAGACATTGTCGGTTGATCAGTAAGCCACCGAGCTCGATAGCTGCAGTCGCTTAAGTGCGGCCGGTATCCAGTATTCGGAAGATAGTGGGTTCGAACCCCACTGTCGGCAGCCCTGAAGATGGTTTTCTGTGGTTTCCCATTTTCACACCAGGCAAATGCCGGGTTGTACCCTAATTAAGGCCACGGCCCCTTCCTTCCCATTCCTAGCCATTTCCTCTCCTATCATCGCCATAAGACATATCTTGTGTCGGTGCGACGTAAAGCAGCCTGCAAAGAAAAAAAGAGATCAGTAAGCCACAGATTTTGGTCCTCAGACATGGCAGATTCCTCCTCTTCTTCTTCTTCTTCTTCATCCTTTTTTACTGCACATTCTAGTTAGGCCTGAAAATGTCCCTCTGTTGTGACTTCATATGAGATTAGCCTTTTGAGAACATAGCTCTCATAGCAGGAGTTTTGTAATAGGTACTTTTTGAGTGCAGTATTTATTACTATTTTATGGAAGTTTAGTTTTAAGATTGTTAGGAATCAGGGTCAGAATCATGTAGAGAACAGTATTTGTAAAACGTTGTGCATATTATGTATTACTGCAAATTTCTACAAATTAATCAAAATTCCATCTAGAATATTATATGATTGTGTGGTGTTATACCAATTTTTGGCTGGATAATCATCCAGTAGTACATGGTAAGGGAGTTTTTATTCTTTTTTTTTTTTTTTTTTTTTTGCTAGTGGTTTTACGTCGCACCGACACAGATAGGTCTTATGGAGACAAGGGGTTAGGAAAGGCCTAGGAGTTGGGTGGAAGCGGCCGTGGCCTTAATTAACGTACAGCCCCAGCATTTGCCTGGTGTGAAAATGGGAAACCACAGAAAACCATCTTCAGGGCTGCCGACAGTGGGATTCAAACCCACTATCTCCTGGATGCAAGCTCACATCCACGCGCCCCTGAGCGCACGGCCAACTCGCCCGGTATGGTAAGGGAGTAGAGGACTGCACTGAGATAGGCATCAACTCAGTCTTTGCCAAGTGATTGGTGTGTGGAGGAAGGGATATGAATACAAATTTCATACTGCTCCTGGCTTAGTTGGGAAAATTAATTGAATGTGTTCTCTTGAGTGCTTGCTACTAAGCTGTTACCATGCTAAGGTGTTGATCCAGCATTCTACAGGTATTCTATTTGATATTGTTTCTAATTTCTCATGGGTAAGTCAGTTTAATTTTTAGAGTTCTTTGTGCCTCCCGATTTAAATTTGTGTATTTAACTGTGCAAAAATTCATAAGAAGTCACTTAAGGATGGTTCACTATTCAATCAATATTTTTCTTACCTTGGTATGCATAGAGTATGTCTAGGAAGTTTTCAGTTGCCCATGATAACAATGAAGACTGTAGGAAGTGATTGAATGGAATTTCTGAGGAAATTCTCTGAAAACCATAGAAGTTGTTAGTGGGACATAAAACCAGTAACATTATATTACTGAGAAAATGGGACCTAGTAATCTGAGATTCCTCCTCAATTGTTGTGTAAAACATTTTAAGCAAACCTTGGACCTATGGGAGTAACGGAGTCCCACTCCCATATGACAGGCGAGGGACTCATGGAAACAACTAGGCAAACAAAATGGAATTCGTTGGGGAGCTATCAATATTAATGGGTCTTATGGAAGAAAGAAAGTAGAACTGGCTGAGTCTGCAAAGAGGATGCATCTGGAAGTGCTAGGAGTAAGTGATATTCGGGTAAGGGGAGATAACGAGGAAGAGATAGGAGATTATAAAGTGTACTTGACAGGGGTTAGAAAGGGAAGGGCAGAATCTGGGGTAGGCCCTTTATCAGGAATACCATTGCACGCAACATAGTTTCTGTTAGGCACGTAAATGAGCAAATGATGTGGGTAGATTTGTCAGTTGGAGGAATTAGGACAAGAATTGTCTCCGTGTATTCACCATGTGAGGGTGCAGATAAGGATGAAGTCGACAAGTTTTATGAAGCATTGAGTGACATCGTGGTTGGGGTCAACAGCAAGGATAGAATAGTGCTAATGGGCGATTTCAATGCGAGAGTTGGGAACAGAACCAAAGGATACGAAAGGGTGATTGGTAAATGTGGGGAAGGTATGGAAGCTAATGGGAATGGGAAGTGTTTGCTGGACTTCTGTGCTAGTATGGGTTTAGCAGTTACGAATGCATTCTTCAAGCATAAGGCTATTCACCGCTACACATGGGAGGCTAGGGGTACCAGATCCATAATAGACTATATCTTAACCGACTTCAAATTCAGGAAATCTGTTAGGAATGTACGAGTTTTCTGGGAATTTTTCGATGATACAGACCACTATCTGATCTGTAGTGAACTAAGTATATTTAGGCCTAAGGCAGAGAAAGTGAAATCTGCAAACGAATAAGGGTAGAAAATCTCCAGGACGAAGAAATTGGACAGAAGTACATGGATATGATTAGTGAGAAGTTTTGAACAGTAGACAGTAAGCAGGTTCAGGATATAGAAAGTGAATGGGTGGCATACAGGGATGCTGTAGTAGAAACAGCAAGGGAATGCCTGGGAACAACTCTGTGTAAAGATGGGAAAAGGCAAACATGGTGGTGGAATGATGAAGCGAGAGCAGCTTGTAAATGTAAAATGAAGGCTTATCAGAAATGGCTCCAAACAAGGGCCGAGGCAGACAGGGATTTGTACGTAAATGAAAGAAACAGAGCGAAACAAATAGTTGTTGAATCCAAAAAGAAGTCTTGAGAAGATTTTGGTAATAACCTGGAAAGGCTAGGTCAAGCAGCAGGGAAACCTTTCTGGACAGTAATAAAGAATCTTAAGAAGGGAGGGAAAAAGGAAATGAAAAGTGTTTTGAGTAATTCAGGTGAACTCATAATAGATCCCAGGGAATCACTGGAGAGGTGGAGGGAATATTTTGAACATCTTCTCAATGTAAAAGGAAATCATCCTGGTGGTGTGGCGAACAGCCAAGCTCATGAGGAGGAGGAAAATGACGTTGGTGAAATTACGCTTGAGGAAGTAGAAAGGATGGTAAATAAACTTCATTGTCATAAAGGAGCAGGAATGAAATTTGACCTGAAATGGTGAAGTATAGTGGGAAGGCAGGGATGAAATGGCTTCATAGAGTACTAAGATTAGCATGGAGTGTTGGTTCAAATTGGACAAAGTAGTAATTGCACCTATCTATAAGCAAGAGAACAGGAAGCATTGCAGAAACTATCGAGGTATCTCATTGATTAGTATACCAGGCAAAGTATTCACTTTCATCTTGGAAGGGAGGGTGCGATCAGTCGTTGAGAGGAAGTTGGACGAAAACCAGTGTGGTTTCAGACCACAGAGAGGCTGTCAGGATCAGATTTTCAGTATGCGCCAGATAACTGAAAAATGCTACGAGAGGCCTAGGCAGTTGTGTTTATGTTTTGTAGATCTAGAGAAAGCATATGACAGGGTACTGAGGGAAAAGGTGTTCGCTATACTGGGGGACTATGGAATTAATGGTAAATTATTAAAATCAATCAAAGGCATTTATGTTGACAATTGGGCTTCGGTGAAAATTGATGGTAGAATGAGTTCTTGGTTCAGGGTACTTACAGGGGTTAGACAAGGCTGTAATCTTTCACCTTTGCTGTTTGTAGTTTACATGGATCATCTGCTGAAATGTATAAAATGGCAGGGAGGGATTCAGTTAGGTGGAAGTGTAGTAAGCAGTCTTGCCTATGCTGACGACTTGGTCTTAATGGCAGATTCTGCCGAAAGCCTACAGTCTAATATCTTGGAACTTGAAAATAGGTACAATGAGTATGGTATGAAAATTAGCCCTTCGAAGACTAAATTGATGTCAGTAGGTAAGAAATTCAACAGAATTGAATGTCAGATTGGGGATACAAAGCTAGAACAGGTCGATAATTTTAAGTATTTAGGTTGTATGTTCTCCCAGGATGGTAATATAGTAAGTGAGATTGAATCAAGGTGTCGTAAAGCTAATGCAGTGAGCTCACAGTTGCGATCAACAGTATTCTGTAAGAAGGAAGTCAGCTCCCCGACGAAACTATCTTTACATCGGGCTGTTTTCAGACCAACTTTGCTTTATGGGAGCGAAAGCTGGGTGGACTCAGGATATCTTATTCATAAGTTAGAAGTAACAGACATGAAAGTAGCAAGAATGATTGCTGGTACAAACAGGTGGGAACAGTGGCAGGAGGGTACTCAGAATGAGGAGATAAAGGGTAATTTAGGAATGAACTTGATGGATGAAGCTGTACACATAAACCGGCTTCGGTGGTGTGGTCATGTGAGGCGAATGGAGGAGGATAGGTTACCTAGGAGAATAATGGACTCTTCTGTGGAGGGTAAGAGAAGTAGAGGTAGACCATGGCGACGATGGTTAGACTCAGTTTCTAACAATTTAAATATAAGAGGTATAGAACTAAATGAGGCCACAACACTAGTTGCAAATCGAGGATTGTGGCGACGTTTAGTAAATTTACAGAGGCTTGCAGACTGAACGCTGAAAGGCATAACAGTCTATAATGATAATGTATGTATGTATGTATGTATATGTAAAAAATAACACAATATCAATAGAAATGGACTCTCTTTCAGATGAAGTAATTATGTGGAGGGGTTATGCATGGTGACATATATGAGCCTGTCAAAAATAATATAATTTACAAACAGGGCAATAGTGACAGAATTTTAATATAATTAAGGAAAGGAAGTGATACTCGTAGGTGTGTAATGAAAATACACTTATGTTCATAAAATATAAACCACCTTGGTAGAATAGAGATAGGAAGTTTATATTCACAGGACATGTTCATTAGTATGTTCTGCAAAAACGATTAGCATTTCATTCACCTAGGTTCAGCATGTGTCCTGTCGCCTAGTAGGCACTGGGTCGTCCATGGGCACTGATAATTTGCTCCATGCGTGATGGCATCGATTCATATAAGGCGCGAATGGCGTCCTGGGGTATAGCCATCCATGCTGCATTCAGCTGGTTCTGCAGTTTATCTTTGGTGGTTGGCATTGGATCACAGCGTCGCACCCGTCGTTTCACCATATCCCACACATTTTTGATTGGAGACAAGTCCGGTGATTTGGCGGGTCAGGGCAACTGTCTGACATCCTGTGACAACAAGAAGGCACGTGTTCATGCAGCAATATGTGCTCGCACATTGTCCTGCTGGAATATGGCGTCTGGGGTGTCGTGCAGAAAGGGTATGGCTACGGGTCACAGGATGTCATTCAAGTAAGTCAAAGTGGTTACAGTGCCCTGGACATGCACCAACTGTGATTTGTGGTTGTACCCAATAGCACCCCACACCCTCAGGCCTTGAGTTGGCGCTGTATGTCTTATACGGATGCAGTCAATGAGATGCTTCTCCCCCTGTCTGGGACGAACCCAAATGCGGCCTTCATTTTCAAACGAACAGAACCTGGATTCATCCGAAAAGACTACATGCTGCCAATCTTGTCCCCAGTGATGTCATTCCATACATCATTGCAGTCTAGCATGTTTGTGCACATTAGTCAGAGCTAGGCGGAGAAGTGGACGATGCGCCGGTAACCCAAACCATAATGAACAGTGACGGGCTGTCACTTATGATAGTGTACTATGTGTTACACTGTTGCGCCAGAGCCGAGGAGGACACAGATCTGTCCTGCAATGCCATTCGGATGAGATGTCGATCTTCTCGGGGGGTGATCTGGGTGGTGCGACCAGACCCATCTCATCGTGTTCTGCGACCTTCTGTGAACCATTCTGTACACACCCGTTGCACTGCCGACACACTTCGTCCCACACAAGCAGCAATTTCCCAGATGGATGCATCACGTTCTCAGATGCCAATAATGCACTCTCTTTCAAACTCACTCATTTGACGGTATGGTTCTCGCATATGTCTGGAGGCATCCTACATGTCTGCTCAAGTCACACTCATCCATTACCTTTGGTTTATAGTGACAACAAGAGCCGCAGGTACATTTTACGAGTCGGTGGTGGTACGCTGAGATATCAATGTGGACCTTGAACTTGAGGGCCGACGTGGTTCCAATGCTAATTATTTCTTCAGAACATACTAATGCATATGTCCTGTGAATATGAACTTCCGATCTCTAGTCTTTAAAGGTGTTCTGGTTTTTATGAACATGAGTGTATTTGGAACTGACTTTTTGAAGCAGATTAAAATGGAATACATATGTGAGGAAAGTGGTTGGGAATGAATACTGATCACTGCAATACTACTATGAGGGTCCTCGAATGCTACACTAAAGAAGGTATACAGAAGACATACTTAAATACATGTCCAAAGCTGGAGTATGCAGCCAGAGTTCCGGATCCATACTGTAACAAGACTTCCTAATAGAGCCTGTAGAGGCTGTTCAGAAGAAGGTACAGAGTGCAGCAGAAATGATGACCAATTTGAAAAATTATATGTTACATTAGAACTACATATTATTAATAACACTGTTTGAAAGACCAGTTCATAACATTGCTCCCACGTCACTCCTAGCTGTTAGGCCCCTTTAATCAACAGTCATCATCAACACATGTTACTCTTTGTAAATGACGTCCTTCAGGTGGTGACTATCAATCAGTCACTACTGATCTGCATTTAGGGCAGTCGCACACTTGGCAGATTCCCCATCTGTTGTTTTCCTACCCTTTTCTTAAATGATTGCAAAGAAATTTGAAATTTATTGAACGTCTCCCTTGGTAAGTTATTCCAATCTCTAACTCTCCTTCCTATAAACGAATATTTGCCCCAATTTGTCTTCTTGAGTTCCAGCTTTATCTTCATATTGTGATTTTTAATACTTTTAAACACACCGCTCAAACTTATTTGTCTACTGATGTCATTCCACGCCATCTCTCCACTGACAGCTCGGAACATACCACTTAATAATACCAGTATAGTTGGTCTGTTATTGGACATTATAGATTTTCCAGCTAACTCATTCCTGGTTGCCAGCGTTTTGCCCCATTGTGCTAAGTTGGGCTCATCAGTAGGTAAATAACACACCTACCAAGATGCATGGCTAATGCATACCACATGCGTCTGTGGGGTTTGGGTCATGTAGCTATCAGTCTGCATTCAGGAGATAGTAGGTTCGAACCTCACTGTTGGCAGCCCTGAAGATGGTTTTCCATTGTTTCTCATTTTCACACCAGGTAAATGCTGGGGCTGTATCTTAATTAAGGTCATAGTTGCTTTCTTTTGACTCTAGCCCTTTCCTGTCCGATTTGTGTGACGTTAAAACAAAAAAAAATCATTCCACCTTCTGTAATTGGCTGACTGTGATAAGAGTGAGAAACATAGAAGAATGTTCTGGTGACTTTTTTGTTTATAAACAGGAAATAACTTAACATTAATTTAGTCCTTAACACTGAGCAATAATTAATAAATGTTGATATGATTTGATGTAAGTAAATATTGGGTAGATGGCATGGAATTCACAAGCTGTTCCATCCCTGGTGAGAATTGGGGAAGTGATGTCTTCTAGTTTGAAATACCCTACTTTAAAACCTGTATAAAATCTCAGTTATGAAATGTACTTTAGTGGATTGACATTCTTTTTATTTCAACAGATGCAGGCCTGTTGCTGAGTAACTCAGTTATGCAGAAAGTGTCTAGCAGTCTGGATTGGTGTGTGAAGAATGCCTTCTCTGACTTGGATGATGCAAATATAGGACGTTGCGTTCTTCATGCAACAGGAATCCCTTGCCAAGATTCTGTACAAGTAAATTCAGTTTATTTTATCTTTCATTTCCAAAAGTTGTTCCAATAGTTATTCACTGTTTTGGTACTATGATTAACATTTCCTTGATGTAAAAATCCTGTTAAATATCAATTTTTTACTTTCCAAATACGATGATTCTCCTACGTAGAGTGAATGATCTCTTGTAACAACAGTGCTCATTTAATGTCAAAGATGTTAATTATGATAAGTTGACCTAACACTTATCATTTATTTGGAATATGGAGCAGTTGTAAGGTCTGAGTGATTGTAAAAAGAACGTATATCATAGGATTCTGTAAATGGAAGCTCTGATGTTAAAATGGGATTTGGAGACTGTCTTGTTGAACAGTAGGACTTTTACAGTTCTATTCATTTAGGTTGTTGTTGATGAAGGCATTGGAAATGTCTCCCAAAATACTGTGCTTTGACCTCTATGCCTTATATGGTTGTTTATGATCATGAGCATCTTCACAGAGGTTGTAAAGAATTGTTTAGAATTCTTGGATTTTTAGAGTTCATATCTTGAAGGATTAAAGCTGTTTCTGCAAGACATAGAGCAGCAATATATTACAATAACAAAAGTTCATTGGCTTCTCATTATATAAACCCATCACTACGAAACAGTGAATGTTTAATACTGTTATAAAATGGTGGTACTCAAACAATTGATTCAGCCCTGTTTCAGCCCTTCATGTAATTTTAATTTGCTTATGGCTGTGTATTTCATTATTTAATATTATAATTTCTGTTTCATTGCAGACCTGGAGATATAGCAATGGACTTCATTTACTTTACACTTCACCAGTTCTCCCCAAAGTTCCATGCACAGTACTACTGTTTTACTTAAAATGGAACCACTTGCTCTTTGTATGATCCAGCAATGAAACAGTCTCTAGCTGTTTTTATGGCCTCTTAAAAGTACTCAGCTATTACCTTACTGTGCTCACCAGCTGCTTGTGTGGGTTACAGTTAAAGTAGTTGTAATAGTAGCAGCAGCAGCAGCAGCAGCAGCAGCAGTAGTAGTAGTAGTAGTAGTAGTAGTAGTAGTAGTAGTAGTAGTAGTAGTAATCATCATATCATCATCATCATGATCATCTTGGAAACCTGAGACTAGAGGCTAACCTACTGAGCCACTGAAGTCAGCTTTTAGAGTTAAGTAAGCATCAATAGCAGTTGGATATCTATGGTTAATAGAGCTTGTTACCAAGGTATAAATGGAAAAACTAACTAGTAGGCAGTCGCGTCTTGTTATTTTACTTATTTCTCTTGAAATTTCTCAGTAAATTAAACAGTTTCCTTTCCTTATGACGGTACCTGGGTTACTTGTTAGTCGTGATTTTCCGTCTACTAAAGGCAATTTATATCAAAGATAGGAAGCTTTAAATATAACAGGAACACGCAAGAAGGATAAACAGCCAGGCTGAGTGGCTCAGACGGTTGAGGCGCTGGCCTTCTGAACCCAACTTGGCAGGTTCGATCCTGGCTCAGTCCGGCGGTATTTGAAGGTGCTCAAATACATCAGCCATGTGTCGGTAGATTTACGGGCACGTAAAAGAACTCCTGTGGGACTAAATTTGCGCACCTCGGCGTCTCCGGAAACCGTAAAAGATTAGTTAGTGGGACGTGGAAAACTTGTTACCAACAAGAACTGAGAATCTCGCCAAGGAATAGGAAAGCTATCACGCCTGAAGGATAACTTTAAACATACACCAAAGCCTCACGAGAAGACAAAAGGATAACAAGATCATCTCACAAAATACCTAAAACACAAACAAGACAACATGCCGCCCAAAACACAACCTGCAACTAAAAGCACAAAACACAAAGGAAGTATCAATAAAATACCACTCTCGGAAAGCTCTGGAGAAGAGGATTCCGCAGTCAACATACAAGACCAAGGAAATGATATTAAGGGTATGTTTGCTGAAATATTATTAGAATTAAGAAATCTGAGAAAACAAAGTGAAGACTTCCAACAAGAAACAAGAGAAGAAATTTTACGCATAAAGAACGAAATCGGAAAAGGGATGAATACTATGAAAAAGTAAACGATGCCTTAGAACAGAAAATCACCAATGCAAACAACAAAACACAAGAAAAGATAAACGCACTAACAGAAAGAATAAATATTCTTGAAGAACGAGAAGAACAGAGGGCAAAAAGAGAAAAGAGAAACAATATAGTGATCAAGAGCAAAGAACTATCTTGTGAAGAAGGCAGAAAAGACGAACTGAAGGACAAAATCAATAAAATAATAGACAGAGTAGAAGCAGGAGTGACAGCAAGTAATACAACCTACGTGGGCAAGGACAAAAATAATAGAGGGATAGTGAAGGTCAGTTTTGAACACATTTCTGACAAATTAAAAATTGTCAAAAACAAACACAGACTAAGGGGACAAGATATCTACATAGATGATGACCTCACCAGAAATGAGAGAGCAATCCAAGCATCACTCAGACAGAAAGCTAAGGAAGAAAGGGACAAGGGTAACAGTGATGTGAGGGTGGGTTACCAGAAAATAATGCTGAACGGCCAGTGGATACACTGGAATGATATGAATAAAAAAAACGGGGGAAAGTAAAATTGCAAATCTCAGAGCACAAACAGTCAACATGAAACCAGGATGAATTAATACTAGCTACGTTGAACGTTAGAACCCTAAGAACTGAAGACAAGGAACTGGAACTCCAAAATGCACTCAAGAACATAAAATTCGATATTCTGGGCCTCAGCGAAGTCAGACAATACGGCGAAGATATAATAGAAAAAGAAAATGGCAACATTTTTAGCTACATAGGAGAAACAAGAGGACAAAAAGGCGTAGGTTTCACAATTAAAAGCCATTTGAAAGAGAATATACAGGAAATAAGAGGAATCTCAGAGAGGATCATGGTATTATCCCTAAAAATAACAAACATCAAAATCACAATAATCCAGGTATACGCACCCACAGAGGCAAGCACAGAAGAAGAGATAGAAGAATTCTACACGCTTCTAGAAGACACTCTAACAGACTACAAAGCACACCGAACATTCGTAATTGGTGACTTCAACAGCAAAGTAGGGAAAAAGGAATACGAAGACGAAGAACCCATGGGACGTTATGGATATGGAACAAGAAATGAAAGGGGAGACAGACTCATACAGTTTGCACTAGGACAAAGATTAAAAATTGTAAACACATTCTGCAAGAAACACCCGGAAAGTAAATGGACGTGGATCGCTCCGAATGGAAAAACCAAAAATGAAATAGACTACATCCTAGCTGATAGCCTAGAAGTTGTAAAAGACATCCAAGTAATCAATGGTCTAAAATTCGATACAGACCACAGAATGGTCCGACTTAAAATGAGAATAAAGAAGGAAAAGAGACGCTACTTCAACAAGGCGACCCCAAACCCCGAAAGTACAGATCGAACAGAATACACAAAAGCACTACAACACAACCTCCAAGAGCTTAGTCAACAAACAGACCAGAAGGCACAACAATATTATACAGAGCTCGTAAACTGCATATCCCTCTCAGTCAAGCAATCTTCGACACCGGGAAACAGAAGAAGAAATAGAATAAAATTAAAGGATAGTACTAAAAGACTGATCGAAGAAAGAGAACGTCTGAAACCATAAGCCAAAGAAAATGAGCGCACAAAGCTGGAATATACAAAAATCAATAAACAAACGAAAAGGGAAATCCGAAAAGACATCAGAGACCACAACACGGAAGTAGTCAAAGAAATCATGGAAAATACAAAATCAATGAAGAAGATTCGAAAGGAATTAACTTCGGACAAACATTGGATACTGGGAGTGAAAGACAGTAATGGTAAAAGACAAGCCAAGAGAGAACAGATAGTGACACAAGCGACAGAATTCTACAGGAAATTATATACAAGTAATTCCCAAAATGGCACACAGTGTCATAAGATGCCAAAAGAGGACATTGAGGAAGGAATACCACCCATTCTTCCCAGTGAAGTAAGAGCAGCCATAAGGGAAGCAAAGAATGCAAAATCCCCAGGGGAAGATGGAATCTACAATGAATTCCTTAAATGGGGTGAAGAAGACATAACCCCATTCATCACTACGCTATTTAACAAGATACTCGAATCAGAAGACATACCAAGGGAGTGGAAACAAAGCACCATCATACTTCTGCACAAAAAAGGAGCCAAAGACGATATCAATAACTACAGACCTATCAACCTAATTGTAAATCTTTACAAACTCTTCATGAAGATCCTAACTAAGAGAATGGCGAAGACACTAGATGAACAACAACCAGTGACACAAGCAGGATTTAGAACAAATTACAGTACATCAGACCACCTACAAGCAGTGAATCAACTGATCGAGAAAACACAAGAATTCAATCTGGATGTATATATAGCATTTGTGGACTACAGTAAAGCATTTGACTCCGTGGAACGGGAATACGTTATAGAAGCACTGAGCAAACAAGGGATCCAGAACAAATACATCGGACTCCTGGATAAACTCTACGAAGGCAGCGAGGCCAGAATAAAAACAGAAAGAGAAGGAAAGAACATCAAGAGAGAAAGAGGAGTTAAGCAAGGGGATCCTCTCTCACCAAAATTATTCACGTGCTTACTGGAGAATCAGTTCAGAAAACTAGATTGGGAAAACAAATACGGCATCAAAATAGATGGAGCAAGACTAACGCACTTACGATTTGCAGACGACATCGTATTGGTGGCAGAGTCCTCAACGGAGCTAGAACAAATGATAATAGAATTAGACAACATCAGCAGAGAAGCAGGCCTGACAATGAATCCAAGAAAAACAAAATTGATGACTAATGCACTGGAAACTCCAGTTAGCATAAACGGAGAAATACTGGAATACGTAGAGGAATGTGTATACCTTGGCCAGAACATATCATTCTCAAACTGTTCAGAAAAAGAGGTCAAATGGCGAATAGGACAAGCATGGAAGAGGTTCTGGTCTCTAAAGTTCATACTGACAGACAAGACTCAGAAACTCACCCTTAAAGCTGAAGTCCTAGAAAAATGTGTGATACCAGTCCTACTATATGGATGCCAAACCTGGGCGCTAACACTAAAACAAAGGAAAATGATCTAGATATGCCAGCGCAAAATGGAAAGAAAAATACTCCAGGTCTCATTGAGAGACAGAATACGGAACGAAGATATACGAAGGAGAACCGGCATGAAAGACGCTCTGACGACAGCTGATCAGCTAAAGTGGAAATGGGGAGGACACGTAGCGAGACTGGAGCAAAATCGATGGACCTACAAAATGACAATGTGGGATCCCAGACAAGGAAGACGGAACGTGGGAAGGCAAAGAACTAGATGGGCAGACTGGTTTGTGAGATGGGGAGGAAAACAATGGACAAGAAAAGCAAAGATAAGGCAAGAGTAGAAAGAGCTGGGAAAAATTGTGTGCAGAGATCACTGACCTTACGGGATACACCTTTGCTCAAGCCCTGTGATAACATAGGTCGATCAAGACACATATTATAGATATTGTGCAGCAGTGAAATATGCAACAGTGCGCTTCCGCAAAGAGACCTGGAGATCACCTCTCTGATCACTACGGCATAATACAGTAAAATTGATAAAAAGAGGTTTTTATGAAGTGGTGAATATAAAATTATCATCCTCGCGTACACTGCGGAAAGAAGCCGAGCAAGTGTAAAATATGTTTGAAGTACGCTCTCAGGACAGAGGCGAAGAATACAACATACAACTGTACGCTTCGACGAAGAGGATACCGTGATGGTCATCTTCTGTGCACTCGGGAGAATAGCAAGACGAATGTCAAACAGACAGACGTTTGCATGCAGTAGTGATTTGATAACTCATCACGTAACACGTAGTGGAAGGAGGATATGCACTTGCAATGTATGTCAGGAGAATTTCAACGGAGGATAGGGTCAAGAAATTACAAGAAACGTCTACAACATACGGAGAAGAAGTTATGCAAGAACAAAGAATGCAAGTTAACGCTTTTACCTAGAAACCACCTGAACCCTCCCTGGGATAAAAGTGTACACGTGTCATTAATGCAACAGTGCGTTTTCGCAAATTGTTGTTCCAGAAAAACACAATTGCATTCACTCGGGGGTGAGACTACACAAGTGTACAATATGCGGTAATACATTAGCATGAAAAACTACAGATTAACCAATATAATAATGCTCTTCAGGACCTGCTCACCTGATGAGCTAAACTGAGCACTGTCCCTGCATTGCAGGAGGCCATAGCCCTTAGGGGATTCATACGGCTAATTTATTTATTTATTTATTTATTTAAAGCAAATAACATTAATTAATTAATTAATTAAGAAGGATAAACATAAGAACAGGCTAGTGTGGATAAAGAATACAGCCAAAAGAAGAGGTAAGGATAAATACAAAAATAGAAATGGACAAAGACAAGTTCGACATCTGTACACGCTGCTATCTTAATTTTTATTTGTACACTTGTTTGAACACTTTCCTCTGTATTATACAGTAATATTTTCCTATCATGTTTATGCTGTATTTTAAGTTGTCTTCTATCTTTATAAAGTTTTTTTTGTCTATCTTGTATTCGTCCTGCTCTTTCCATAATGTACACTTCCCATATCAAGAATGAAGATCTCTCAAACATAGTTCTCTCGATGAAGGTGGACATTACCTCATTTCCCCTGAGAAAATTGGGAAGCACAAACAAGTTTGTTGGGAACTGAGAAGAAATTGATCTGGGAGAACAGAAATTGACAAGGACTTACATATAAAGGTAGCTGATATCAGCTTTGTCCTTGGCTCTCTTTTGTGCTGTAGAAATACCTGTTTGCATGAAACAAAGAAAAATCATTGATAATTAGCAAACCTGAATTTTATTGTGCTAAATTTTTAAGTGTGTTGTCTAACGCCTTTTATAAATCACGAGTTCTATGAAAGGGATCGGAAAACAGTTTTTGGTATTAATTATGAAATGGCTTTCAGCTGCTATTCCTCAAGAAAAGTGTTTATCATTAGGGACCAGGAGTACAAAATATGCTCATGTAGTATTCTTGCAAGGATGGAGATAGAACAGGTTTTTGACTGGGCACAATATGAATAACTGAGCTTTGAATGTCATCAGCTGGTAAGGATGAACTTGAGCACAGTCCTAACTACTTATCATGTCTAAAACACACTGATGTGCATAACTTGAAGTTCTTATGGATTGCATAGTATAAAAACAGTTGTTTTTATGTAGGTTTAGAATTGGTATATCATAGACTGTTCTAGCGAGCAAAGTTATCTCTGTACAAGCCATGAAGGCCACAGCTGCTTTTGCCTCCAGAAATTAACCTGGTACTCATGATTGGTGTAGGTTGAGTGAACCTCAGGGCTATATGCCTCTGCAGAAGTGGAAATATCATTTCTAATTTTTTTCTTGTTTTATTTCCTGAAGAGGAATCGAACCCGCACCCTTCTGAGGAACTGAGCATGCCTTTTCACTTTGCTTAGGCCAAAGACCTTAGTATCGTAGTTCTGAATTCCTGGTGTGAGTCTAAGGAAATTCAGAGAAACATCAGACCTGGATCCTTGCTGTCCTGTAATTTTAAACTTGAATATCCAAATTTTGAAGCTTCCTAGTTCTGTCATACATACAGAATGACTTTACATACTCAGCTATGAAGGTGTATGCACAAGTTTGGGTTTTGCAACTTCTTGTGGTACTGTAGGTGACTGAATATGAACTGCTTTGAGGCTGGTAAGATATTCCTCTTTCATTTTATAGAGAAAATGAAACATCAGTCCACACTTCTCTGTTTATAAGGTAATTTAAATGCCAAACATTTTCCTTCCGTTATTTTAAAGCATTTTGTATGAGAATGAACTTGGGCATAGTTTTTTAAAACATTTCTGTGAATATTTACATTTACAGTTAAATACACTCTCTGGTTCTATTTATTTTTGATCTACTGTTTTGCAAAATTTGGAAAATTTATTGGTATATCTTCCTTTTTATCAAGGCTGTTATTAATTTCACCTGTTGTGTGTGCCCATCCACAATTAATATATCCACCTTGAGTTGGCCACGCAGTTTGAGCCATGTAGCTGTGAGCTTGGATTCGGGAGAGCGTGGGTATGAACCCCATTGTGAGCAGCCTTGAAGATGGTTTGTCGTGGTTTTCCCATTTTCTTACCAGGCAAATGAAGGGGCAGTTCCTTAATTAAACCCACAGTGGCTTTCTGTACAGTCTTAGCCCTGTCCTATCTGCTAGTCCCCATAAGACGTGTCTGTGTCAGAGCGACGTAAAAAAAACAAACTTCTCCTCTCTGCGTATTTTGTTTGTGTCTGTTTGAATAATACCATTGTTTTCTCTTTGTTTGATTTATAGGGTCAGCAGTTGACCAGCTTTACTCTGTCTGAAAATTTCAATATTTATCAAGATCTTTACAAATTATCAGAAGAAGCAAAACTTAGAGCTGCTCTCTCTTTATATCCTGTTTTGAACCTAGCAGATGTCTTCAAACTTCACAGCTATTTCTCTAAGGTATTGTAATACATCTCGTATATGTCTGTATATACCAAGTGAATCAGCTGTCATGACCAGTATTCTGTTCTACAGCCTAACAAATGTGCAAGATCGTCGTGAGGTTGATATTTCTCTGCTAGCATCCCATGTGGTGCTAATGCACTGTTACTATATCCTGCAAACGATTCTGAATACTATTATCATTTCCTCCATGTGACTATAGACTGTACCAAATATCCTTTCAGTACCGGTAATTTTTTGCATTCCAGTCTACCATGTAACTATGTTAAGATATACAATATTATATAGTAGGAACGATCCACCTTTCAATACTCCGTTGTTAAGTTGAACCAAATAGAAGTTACAACCCTTTTCTCTATTTATCATCTCCCATTCATTTATCAATCACCACAGCAAGCTGTTTCGAGTTGAGCCTCACATTGTAATTTCTTTTAAAATTTCTTCCTATTTTTTATATATTTTATTTGGTTTTATTATTTTTAAAGATTTAAATTATTTTCTAATTTATATATCCGCTTCGAATTGTCGAAATTAAGTCCTACACTGTTTTCCTAAGACTTCAGTTACGTCACCTTTTACTTTTCGGCCGGAGAAACAAATGCCTACAAGACCTGCCTAGCAACAACTATACATAACTGCATATCATAAGTTCAGTTTAATAACGAGTTATCCTTCAATTCTGCATATTAGAACAAATCCTTTAACTCGTTATCGATCTCAAATACAACATCTTCATACGTCTTCATATGTGAATGCAGCATAACAGGATTGTGCTAGACCTGCTTATGAACTTCAACTAGATTTGTTTCGGCACAAAGTAGTGGTGTTCTTTTTACTCTTTTGACTGTGATCATTTTGTCATGAACATCAACTCGAATTTGCTTCGACATGAAATATTGTTAATTTTTTGTCTGTGATCATTTTTAGTTGTTTTTGGATCTTTTTGTCTTAATTTTTGCACTGCTTTGCTAATTGGCTGATGATGACACTTCAAATGTGTTGAAACCGGTCCCAAATGAACAGGTTGTAACTTCTATTTGGTTCAACTTAACAACGGAGTATTGAAAGGTGGATCCTTCCTACTATATAATATTGTATATTTCTCTATTCAATACGGAACAAGCCAATGCACTATGAGAGACTTTCTCTCTTTCCAAAAATTGATGCCTGCTTGCCCATCAGATGATATCGATGTTGATTCCCATGGGGAATCTGAAATATTTGTTCCGAATGAGTAAATTTACAATACCAATATAAATGGTCCATTATTGGATATCATAAATTTTCCAGCCTAGCACACGGGGGTGAAATGCTGGCAACCAGGAATGAGTTAGCTGGAAAATTTATGATATCCAATAACGGACCATTTATATTGGTATTAATGAAGAGGGGTCGACAGTGGTCAATTGTACCAGCCCTACACATTGTTCGGACAACCTTTTTCTGTATTAGAAGAATATTATATACATAAGAAGAATGCCCCGTAATAACAGTCCATAAGTAATGTGTGACTGGAAGAGACCAAAATATGCCATCCTTAGGTAGTCACTGCTAACTAAATCCATCAATTTCCATATCAAATAGGCCACTCGTGATATTTTTTTTACAAACATGATCAATGTGTGTTTCCCAGTTCAATTTAGCATCAATATGAATACCCAAAAGTTTGACTGACTGACTCTCTTTCAATATCTTTGGATAATCCTAGTGTGAGAAATTGAGTTTTATCCTGATTGCACAACAGCCTATTGGATGAAAACCAATGCATTGCAGTTGCAAGAGCTTCCTGTGATATCGGATGCAAACCTGAGATGCTCTGGTGTTTTGTAATTAACGTTGTATCGTCCGCGTACGTTATAAGAGCATGACATTTGACATTTTGCGGTAAATCATTGACTGCCAGAATGAATAAAAATAGACCAAGGACAGAGCCCTGTGGCACACCAATTATAACTTTCTTCAAAGTGGAATACCTATTTTTATTTGAGACAAACTGATATCTGTTATTTAAGTATGTCTTAATTATGTTCAGCGAGGGATACTCGACACCATAGATCTCAAGCTTTGCAAGTAAAATTTCATGATTAATACAATCAAAGGCTTTACTTAGATCACATAACACTAAAGAGATCGCCTGCTTGTTTTCAAAAGCTGTTAATATCTGATTAAAAATTTCAAGAACAGCAGTAGTAGTACGTAGGTGCTTTGAAAAGTTCTCGGAATGTACTAGAACTAAGTATCTTACCTCGGTGGAACTGCTTTTGTTTTTGGAACTGCTTTTATTTTTCAACATAGTCTCCCTGTCGACTAATGCATTTGGTCCAGCGATGTTCCAATGCCTTGATTCCATCTCGAAAATGAGATTCCTCCAGGCCTGCAAAATACCTCTCCATTTCGGCTATCAGTTCTTCCCTTGTAGAAAATATCCGTCCACCGAAGAAAATTTTCAGCTTGGGGAATAGATGAAAGTCTGATGGTGCCAAATCAGGTGAATAAGGTGGATGTGGCAACAATTCGTACCCCAGTTCATGAAGTTTTGCCATGGCAATAACACTTGTGTGCGGCGGAGCGTTGTCCTGATGAAAGATGACCTTTTACCTTGCCAAACCAGGCCTTGTTTCGCATATCTTTTCCTGTAGTTGGTCTAGGAGGTTTGCATAGTATTTCTCTCTAATTGTTTGGCCAGTAGGAAGATAATCTATCAGCAGAATGCCTTTTGCATCCCAGAAAACTGAGGCCATGACCTTTCCGGCCGAATGCACTGCCTTTGCTTTCTTTGGTGGTGGTGAATCATCATGTTTTCACTGCTTTGACTGCTGTTTTGTCTCTGGGGTATAGTAGTGGACCCAAGTTTCATCTGTAGTCACAAACCGGCACAAAAAATCTTGTTGGTTGCACTGAAAACGGGCCAGACTTTGTTCGGACATTTCCAATCTGGTGCATTTATTGTCCAATGTCAAGAGCCGCGGCACCCATCTTGCGGATAATTCTTTCATACCCAATTCTTCGGTTAAAATATAATATACCCATTCAGAAGACATCCCTACAGCTTCAGCAATCTCCCGCATTTTCAGTCGACGATCTTCCATGACCATTTTATGCACTTTTGCGATAAATTCTGTGGTCGTAACACTTTTTGGCCGTCCACTACGCGGATCATCATCCAAGCTCTCCCGACCAAATTTAAACTCGCTGGTCCACTTGGTAACAGTTGAAAATGAAGGAGCAGAGTCCGCCGGTGTGTTCTGAAAGTCGGCATGAATTTCCTTTGCTCTCATACCTTTCTTTACAAAGTATTTAATCACTGCTCGAATCTCAGTTTTTCCATTGTCACAAATCACTACGCGGGAACAACAACAAAGAGTCGTCACTACCACACTCCTGCAGCTAGAGCACTGACGCACCACGTGTTCACTCACAAAGGATGTGTGATTATTGCGCGGGAACCTCATTGCTCTAGCACTGACATCTAGCGGTAATTCCGAGAACTTTTCAAACCGTCCTCGTACATTTACCTTGTCGAAACCCAAACTGACAGTCGGATAGGAGATTGTAAGTTTCAAAATAGTTGCTAAGTTGATTGTACAAAAGTGATTCAAATATTTTAGAAATTATTGGAACAATTGAGACTGCATGATAGTTCTGAAGAAATTCTTTGTCCCCACTTTTAAATAATGGAATAACTTTAGAAATTTTAAGTAGATCAGGAAAAACTCCAAACTCTAAACACTTATTCAAAATAAAAGCTAGAGGTTCAGAAATCAAATGTATTATTCTTTTGGTGATGTAATTAGATAACCAATAACAATACTCTTAGAGTTTGATAATTTTAAGCTAACTTTAATTACATACTTCATCAGATGTGATTTCAACCCAATGGAAAGTATTTCGGCAGGGGGTTGATTGTGAAGAAAGTCACTCGCAGCTGTACCTATTGCCTTAATTTGATCTCCGATTTCTTTAACAGAGTTTAAGAAATAATTATTCAGTTCTTCCAGATCGAGAAATGTGTCTTGAGTTCGAGTAGGGATGTTTTCTTGTCCTATAACATCCCATGCCGCCTTGCATTTGTTGGTTGCATTTTCAATATATTTTTCACAAGCTAAAGTTTTGGCATGAATAAGTTTTCTTTTATATTTTTATATTTTATATTTATATTATTTATATTATATTTATATTTTATACTAGCAAGATACCCGTGCTTCGCTACGGTATTATACTGAAATTTATAATTGAATGCTTATTGTTTTAGATATATAATCCTCCGAAATTCGCGATCTGACTCGTTTTCTGCGAGAATCCACCAAAATTCCCGATCTGACTCGTTTTCTATTATTTTACGGCACGTTTCCTCCCATTTTTCAATCTTCCTATTCAGCAATCGATTTCGTACTTCCTGGGTTAGGCTCAGGTATTCCTCCCGGTCACTTGGGTCCGTAAATCTGTGCCATCTTTTCCTATAATCATTTTTAATAGGGATAAAATCCTGCAGGAGATCCGGCGTGGTGTCATATTGGGTGCCTTGGCGGCACTGAACCCGCGGCCGGGCTGCGTTCTTAGTCATTACCCGTCCAGGAGCCGTTTCCAGCGCGGTCCGCACATTATTATTATTATTATTATTACGTGTTGCTGGAATGGCTGATGACAGGGAAAACCGGAGTATCCGGAGAAAAACCTGTCCCGCCTCCGTTTTGTCCAGCACGAATGACACATGGAGTGAACGGGATTTGAACCACGGAACCCAGCTGTGAGAGGCCGGCACGTTTGCGCCTGAGCAACGGAGGATCCTTATAAGTACATTAATAACAGTAAACTGAATTGGTCTCACCTCCTTCTACACCCCACCGCCGTTAAGTTTATGTACCGCCACCCCCCCCCCCCCCCCAAGACAAATTAAAGGAAGGCTTGTTTCTTTATGTTTAAGGGAGATTCCAAACACCAATGTTCACGTCTATTACCTTCAGCTTTGAGATATAAGTATCCCCATAAAAATAATTTACTTTTTGCACTTCATTTCACACTACTCCCCCCCCCCCCCCCACCCAAGTGAATTTCAATTAATTTTTCAATTCTTTCACCCCCCCCCCCCCCCTTCATTGGATTATCCGACAATACGTGTTTCTTTACTTTTAAAGCAGATTCCAAATATCAAATTTCACGTCAATAACATCTTCATATTTGAGATATCAGTAGCCTAATTAAAAGAATTCAACACCATTTTCAGTCACTTTTACCCCAAGTGGTATTTCCGAAAACTAAAAATATATGTTTCTTTATGTTTAATAGAGATAAAAAATACCATTTTTCACTTCTGTAACATGTTAAGTTTTTTGAGATATACTGTAAAAATTCTCATTTTAAAATTTCACCCCTTTTGAGTTCCCCTTAAGTAGAGTTTCCCAAAACAAATCACCTATGTTTCTTTACATTTACAGGAGATTCCAAACACCCACATTTTACGTCTGTAACATTTTACATTTCCAAGATATTCTGTAGATATAGTCTTTAAAAAAATTCACCCCATTTTGTCACTCCTGTTTAACCGCCATTAATTGGATTTTCCAAAAACTATAAAATACGTGTTTCTTTATTTTTAAAGGAGATCCCATATACAAATTTTCAGTTCTGTAATATCTTTCGTTTCTGAGATATATGTATCCTTATTAAAGGCATTTTTCCCATTTTTCACCCTTTTACACCCCTCCTATTGGGATTTAAGGAAACAAAAAAATACGTGTTCCTTTATTTTTAGAGGAGATTCTAAGTACCAATTTTACATCTGTAAATTTTAAAGTTTTAAGATGTAGACACACTCATTTTTAAAACATTCACCCCCCCCCCTTTTCACCCCCCAATATTTGGATTTTCCAAGAACGAAAAAATACGTGTTTCTTTACTTTTAAAGTAGATTCCAAATACAAATTTTCAGGTCTGTAATATCTTCAGGTTCTGAAATATAAGTAGCCTCATTAAAGGCATTCAACCGCTCTTTCACCCCTTTTCACTCCTCCTATTGCGATTTTCCGAAGAAAAAAAAAAATACTTGTTTATTTTTAATGAAGATTCTAAATACCAATTTTTACATCTGCAAACTTTAAAAGTTTGGAGATATAGATTCACTCATTTTAAAAATTCACCCCCTTTTCACCCTCCGATTAATTGGATTTTCCAAAAACCAAAAATACTTGTTTCTTTATTTTTAAAGGACATTCTAAATACCAATGTTTACATCTATAAACTTTAAAAGTTTTGAGGTATAGATACACTCATATTTAAAAATCATCCCCCTTTTACCCCCCACCATTAATTGGATTTTCTAAAAACAAAAAAATACGCGTTTCTGTATTTTTAAAGGAGATCCCAAACAACAATTTTCAGGTCTGTAATATCTTCAGTTTCTAAGATATAAGTATTCTCTTTAAAGGCATTCTACCCCTTTTTCACCCCTTTTCTCCCCTCTTATTGGGATTTTCCGAAAACAAAAAATACGTGTTCCTTTATTATTAATGAAGATTCTAAATACCAAATTTTACATCTCTAAACTTTAAAACTTTTGAGATATAGATGCACTCATTTTAAAAATTCACCCCCCTTTTCACCCTCGCATTAATTGGATTTTACAAAAACAAAAAAATATGCGTTTCTTTATTTTTGAAAGAGATCAAATGTACCAATTTTGAGGTATGTAATATCTTCAGTTTCTGAGATATAAGTACCGGTATCCTGATTAAAGGCATTCAACCCCTTTTTCACCCTTTTTCACCCCTCCTATTGGGATTTTCTGAAAACAAAAAAATACGTATTTCCTTATTTTTAAAGGAGATTCTAAATACCAATTTTCACATCTGTAAACTTTTAAAGTTTTGAGATATAGACACACTCATTTTAAAATTTCACCCCCCTTTTCACCCCCTTAGCGACGGAATATCCAAAAATCCTCTCTTAGCGAGCACCTACATCTTTATATGAATATATCTGCAAAATTTCATTTCTTTATGTCCAGTAGTTTTGGCTCGGCGATGATGAATCAGTCAGTCAGTCAGTCAGTCAGTCAGTCAGTCAGTCAGTCAGGACAAGCTACTTTATATATATAGACTAGCAAGATACCCGTGCTTCGCTACGGTATTACAGTATACTGAAATTTGTAATTGAATGCTTAACGTTTTATATATAATCCTCCGAAATTCGCGATCTGACTCGTTTTCTGAGAGAATCCGCCAAAATTCGCCATCTGACTCGTTTTCTGAGAGATTACGGCAAAGTTCCTCACATTTTTCCATTTTTCTTCCCAGCAATCGATTTCGTACTTCCCGGGCTAGGTCCAGGTATTCCACGCGGTCAGTTGGGTCCCTAAATCTTTGCAATCTTTTCCTATAAGCATTTTTAGTATGGATCAAATCCTGAAGGAGATCCGGTGTGGTGTCGTCTTGGGTGCCTTGGCAGTACTGAACCCGCGGCCGGACTGTATTCGTAGTCATTACCAGGCCAGGACCCGTTTGCAGCGCGGTCCGCCTATTTTGACGACGGTCCAGAACTTATTATTATTATTATTATTATTATTATTATTATTATTATTATTATTATTATTATTATTAGATGTTCTGGACCCCACAGCAAGATGCAAGACCGCTACTTGGCGGTAAATTACATCTGCGGCCATTGTCATTGTTGACAATGTGACCAGCACCATTGTCGCGCGTAGGCAAGTGTGCGGGATTTCTGACGATATGAATGACATACTTCCGTACATTATTGACCTTATTATAGCGGTGAACAATTTGACGGTCAATCTCATTCCTATCGTTCATTTCAAATGTGTTTAAATTTTTATTTTAATGCCAGGAGAGTCTACTGTAATCTAAGAACGTCCTCCGAAGGAAAAGATGACTGTTGAAATCGAACCCAGGAAAGATTAAAAATGATCGGTTTATGATCAGATAAAGTATATCGAAAATATACAGCCTATTTCCAGTCATTCGACAGGGTCAGGAATGGAATGAATAAAGCCCCCATCTAGCGGCGACAATAGGAATTGTGTCGACTGCCGAAACCTGTCGCACTCCCCTGGGGCAATGATTAATGAATGAAAAATGGAATGAAATTATATTGGACAGTGTTGCTAGAATGAATGATGACAGGGAAAACCCGGATTATCCGGAGAAAAATATGTCCCGCCTCCGTTTTGTCCAGCACGAATGTGACATGGAGTGAACGGAATTTGAACCACGGATCCCAGCTGTGAGAGTCCGGTGCGCTGTCACCTGAGTAATGGAGGTTCCTTATAAGTACATTATGAACAATAAAATCAATTGGTCTCACCTCCTTTTACACCCCATCGCCGTTAAGTTTATTTACCCCCCTCCCCAAAGAAAAATTAAAAGGAGGAGTGTTTCTTTATGTTTAAAGGAGATTTCAAACACAAATGTTCACGTCTATTACCTTCAGTTTTGAGATATAAGTATCCCCATAAAAATAATTCACTTTTTCACTTCCTTTAACCTCCTCCCCCCTCCCCCAAGTGAATTTTCTGGCAAAAAATTACTTGTAGTAAAGGATCTTCTGAATACAAATTATCACGTCTCTAACTTCTTCAGTTTTTCATTTATGTGTCCTATTGAAAGGAATTCAACTCCTTTTCACTCCCACCCCGCAAGATGCCCCCCCCCCCAACGCGTTTTTCTTTGTTTTAAAGGAAATCCAAATACCAATTTTCACGTCTGCAACAACTTTATATTTATTAGATGTATGTATTCTCATACAATTAAGTCAATTAATTTTTCAATTCATTCAACCCCCGCATTTCATTGGATTTTCCGAAAATACGTGTTTCTTCACTATTAAAACAGATTCCAAATATCAAATTTCACGTCTGTATCATCTTCATTTTTGAGATATCAGTAGCCTAATTAAAAGAAATCGACACCATTTTCAGTCACTTTTACCCCCCCTCCACCAAAGTGGTATTTCCGAAAACTAAAAATACAAGTTTCTTTATTTTTAATAGAGATAAAAAATACCATTTTCACTTCTGTAACTTGTTGAGTTTTTTGATATATACTGTAGAAATTCTCATTTTAAAATTTCACCACTTTTTATTTCCCGTTAAGGGGATTTTCCAAAAACAATTTACTTATGTTTCTTTACATTTACAGGAAATTCCAAATACCCACTTTTTACGTCTGTAACATTTTTCGTTTCTCAGACATTCTGTAGATATAGTATTTCGAAAAATTCACCCCAATTTGTCACTCCTGTTTAACCGCCATTAATTGGATTTTCAAAAAACAAAATATACGTGTTTATTTTAAAAGGAGATCCCATATACAAATTTTCAGTTCTGTAATATCTTCAGTTTCTTACTATGTATCCTCATTAAAGGCATTCAACCCTTTTACACCCCTCCTATTGGGATTTACAAAAACAAAAAATACGTGTTCCGTTATTTTTAAAGGATATTCTAAATACCAATTTTTACATCTATAAACTTTAAAAGATGCACTCATTTTAAAAACTCTCCCCCCTTTTCACCCTCCCATTAATTGGATTTTCCAAAAACAAAAAATATGTGTTTCTTTATTTTTAAAAGAGATCAAAAGTACCAATTTTCAGGTCTGTAATATCTTCAGTTTATGATATATAAGTGTCCTCATTAAAGGCATTCAACCCATTTTCACCCCTTTTCACCCCTCCTGTCGGGATTTTCCGAAAACAAACAAATACGCGTTTCTTTGTTTTTAATGAAGATTCTAAATACGAATTTTTACATCTATAAACTTTAAAAGTTTTGAGATATAGATGCACTCATTTTAAAAATTCACCCCCCCCTTTTCACCCTCCCATTAATTGGATTTTCCAAAAAGAAAAAAAAACGTGTTTCTTTATTTTTAAAGGAGATCCCTAACACCAATTTTCAGGTCCGTAATATCTTCAGTTTCTGAGTTATAAGTATCCTCATTAAAGGCATTCAACCCATTTTTTCACCCCTTTTCATCCCTCTTATTGGGATTTTCCGAAAACAAAAAATACGTGTTTAATTTTAATGAAGATTCTAAATACCAATTTTTACATCTGTAAACTTTAGAAGTTTTGAGATATAGATGCACTCATTTTAAAAATTCACCTCCCCTTTTCACCCTCCCATTAATTGGATTTTCCAAAAACCAAAAACATACGTGCTTCTTTATTTTTAAAAGAGATCAAAAGTACCAATTTTCAGGTCTGTAATATCTTCAGTTTCTGAGGTATAATAACCGGTTTCGTATTAAAGGCATTTAACCCCCCCTTTTTTTTTCCGTTTTTCACCCCTCCTATTGGGATTTTCTGAAAACAAAAAATACGTGTTTCCTTATTTTTAAAGAAGATTCTAAATACCAATTTTTACATCTGTAAACTTTTAAAGTTTTGAGATATAGATACACTCATTTTAAAATTTTAACCCCCTTTTCACCCCCTTAGCGAAGGAATATCCAAAAATCCTCTTTTAGCGAGCACCTACATCTTAATACGAATATATGCCCGAAGTTTCATTTTTTTATATCCAGTAGTTTTGGCTCGGCGATGATGAATCAGTCAGGACAAGTTATTATATATATATAGATTAAGATAAGGTTTATACATGCCATTCTGCTCTGTTCCTCCTTGACAAGAGTTTTTATAAATTCTATACCGCAAAAGCATTCTTTTTCTATATTGAGTCAATTTATCAGTATACCAGTTCACGTTCTTGCTTTTAAGTTTACCATTACGACTAATTTTTACTAGTGGTGAACATAAATGCCACAATTCAACCAATTTATCTAAAAAGTTTCCAAATACAGTTTCAATATCATTTTCTCCCATTTCAGATTCAAATACAAAGCCCCAGTTATTTTGTTTCAGGTTTTCAATAAATATGTTAATATAATCATCACCCTGACTTTTCACCCACATCAGAATGGGTTCATCATTGTATATGATGTCAGGCTGGTTAAGATATAATGATATAAACAAGGGGTCATGATCTGCAAAACCAACAAGTCTAAGTTCATACAAATCTCTCGAAAAATTTACAGTGATATTATCCAAGCATGCATTATTACATGTAGGTAGTTTGTTTGTGCAAGTTAAATTTAGAGTTCTTAGTAAATTCAGAAAATTTCTAGAAATCTGCCCATCTGAATATGCCATCTCTATGTTAAAATCTCCACAAACAGCAACTTTGGCCTTAAACTTCAAAATTTTTTCCATTACTAATTCAAAATTCATAAGAGATACGTAAACATCGGCAATTGGAGATCTGTACAAACTAACAATTATCAAATTCTGATCAACCCGCTTCACACAACTAAATTCTCCCTCTAATTCCATAGAATATTGACGTAAACCAATTTTTACAAATTTTAAACACTCTCTAACTAAAATCCTTATCTACAGGAAAGCAAGAGAGAATTTGTTTCAGGCGCTATGCCTGTATCAGGAAAGGCATCCAGACTGGCAACATCTGACTGTAAATAATTTCTGCACTGTTGAAAGACATTTATGAACAACAGGGGTACTTCAGACGATACTGCCTGTCCGAGAGAAGACTGTAATGTCTGGTAAGAGTGAAAAGGCTATCCTGGACACAGCTCACTATTGCAAATACAAAGGCAACTGCACAATAGGTGAACATTCAGCCAGACTTTCATACTCTGAATATTGCATGTGTATAAATATCCTGTCAAAATTCCTGTTTTTGGACGAATCACAATTCCACAATAATGGTACCATCAACGTCCACAAGATGGACCATTGGAATGCTAACAGTCCCCACCAGGTGCGGCAGGCAGCCTATCAAGTGCAATGGGGAGTGAATGTATGATGTGGAATCTTGGGTGATAGCCTGAACAAATTTCTTTGAGGGCCATTTAACAGGTGCACTGCTATCTGTACTTTCTATGCCATGAACTCCCACTTCTGCTGAAGGATGTGCTACTTGGAGAATGTTTAACGATGCAATTTCAGCAGGATGGAGTTCCACCACATTGGATGTTAGCCGTTTGTAACCACCTGAATGAGACACATTCAGGAAAATGTACTGGAAAGGATGACCTGTCTCTTGACCTGCCAAGTCACTGGATTTTAACACCATTAGACTTTTTCCTGGGGGAATTTGAAACAAGCAGTTTACATCCAGGAGCCAGAAAATCCTGAGCGCCTTCGACAACTCATCGCCGATACCTGCAGATCAGTAGCACTGGCTGTGATACCGCTCACTAGAATATCCATTCAGCAGCCATGCCCAGATATGCGTAGACCAAGCAGGTCATCACTTCACTCTGAGCTTTTGCTAACATAACTAACCATTAATAGTGCAGTTTGCATACTTCTGCACTACCTATCCTGTCTTCATCTGACCCTGATGACATATTAGCCCTTCTCTGAAAATGTGCATGAAAGAGGATATTTCATGTTCGTTAAGAGATGGTAAAAACTAAATAAAAGAATAAAAGTATCCCTGTCCCTGACTTGAACCTATCACATGTAAGACTGTGCACTGTAGTGTTTGGCGTGCTCTTACCATCTATGCTATATTGGACTGCAGCACAATGCGTGTAGACAGCTCTTGTAGTAGTTTTAACACGGTCTCAATGTCCACTTTGTGTTTCAAAGACATTTCATTTATGTATCAGATCATTTAGAGAGCACAGGCATGGTTTCTATTATTTAATAATAATATGACATAACAGCTTCCTATTTTTATGTAAACCGTAAATACAAAGATGTCCATTTTACTGTGTTTTCAGATGTTTTCAGGACATATATAAAACTGCAGTTTGCATAAAACAATATTGTTAGGGGCAGCTGATTCGCCTGATATAACTGACTGACATAAAATTTTGCACACCCTATAAAAGAACGCTTGGTAACTGCAAAGGTTGCTAAATGGTTACATTGACAGAAGGTATGCGAAGGATTCAAATTTCATGGAATGACTTAAGCACATATGTTGTATGAAGGTACTGCACTTACTTTTCATGTGGCGTATATGATCAGTTCTCAGAAAAAGTATTAGTAAGAACACCTGATGACTTTTGAGAATGACTATATTATCGGGTTGTGAGAGGCCGAGTGGACAGTACCCCAAATCGCCCATCATTAGGGCTGTTCAGATGTGACATTATTATCATATTGGAAACAATGGATACTTCAAGGTGCACATACAGATAGACCAAGAGGGAGGTTCTTATGATTATCAGACAGGTATGAACATATCCAGTGACTTCCTTGTCCACAATCCAGAGATGTGCCAGCTGCACTTGGGCACCTTATTTCTATCAATAGCATTTCCAGATGCCTAGCACAGGTTAATCTGCAACTTTGATGATTTTGACGTTTCCTGTCATTAACATTTTGACATCGTTGGCTATATTTGGTATGATGTCAACAGAGAATGTGAAAATCTGTGAACGTCGTCAACATATTGATTTCAGCAATAAATCAGGTGTTTTTTAATCAGATGGCTTCTATGCTTGGATTTAGTGGACACAGGTGAACGTTGTAATCCCAGCCTCACTGTTGTATACAAGAACAGGTATACAGGAACACCAACTATATTTTATTGCTTCAGATAGTCTTAACAACATATATACACACATTCAAATAAAACTTTCCTCGAAGCAGTATGAAAATTATAAACAGTTAACGTTGCTTGTAGACTGAAGTTCAAAAAGAATGTACACTTTATATACATATATACATGAATCTATCTTGATGCGAAAGTCCATTGAAAAGCTAGAGTTCTTGATAGTTGAAAACTATCTGTTCTATACCGTCACAAGTGTAATCAGTAGCGAAAGCTTGCACTAATAGAATATTAGTTGTTTCTGTAACTTGTCAGGAACTGACATTGAAATGCATAATTAGTAGAATACTAATTGATATGTTTGAACCTAGGTGGGACTGAGGGAATACTGTCATCGGGCTCGACGTGACTGCGGGAAACGGGAGCGGAGGCAGTAACCCGAGGTGAAACCTCAAACACTCAGAATCAGTCCACCTATTCGAGACACCTTTTTAAGAGGGATAGCCTCCGTGTTCGACATTCGGCGTAATCTGGTGCTGGGCACTGGCAAGTCCTCGCCTGTGGCTGGAAGACAGCGCCTTTATATAGCTGGCTGATGAAACAGGCAAGCGCAGTGCAGACGTCTCGTAGAGTCGAGAACAATCCAGGCTGTTGCGTGTGCGGAGCAGGCGGCGCAAGGCGAGGAGCGCGCAGACACACGACACTCACGTAGCACCACACTTCCCACATTACTGGCATGATAGTTTGGGGAGCCGTTGCATTTACAGTAAAACCTCGATTCTCTGTTTTTGGAGGGACCACGGGGAGAAAAAAAAATGTACAACATGGGAAAATGGAAAATCCAGGAATGAATGAAAACCCTCAACAATTTGGCTAAATATCACAAAAATGAATTATGTATAATTATAATCTTACAAACACTTGTAAATCAAAACAAACTACACCCCCAGTTGGTCTTTGCCTGCCATGCAACCGCTGCTCAGCCCGAAGGCCTGCAGATTACGAGGTGATGCATGGTCAGTGTGACAAATCCTCTCGGCCTTTATTCCTGGCTCTCTAGACTGGGTTAGCCATCTCACCATTAGATAGCTCCTCAATTTAAGGTACTCACGTAGGCTGAGTGGACCTGGAACCAGCTCGTATATCCAGGTAAAATGCCTGACCTGACCGGGAATCGAACCCGAGCCCTCCGGATCGTATCTTCGAGGAACAGATAATGCGGCAGTTTTACAACACGATTATTAATTAGAATGCTCGTGGGACCACATAATTTGAACTAATAATCCGGGAAAACGTAGTTTCCGGGAACAGATAATCGAGGTTCCACTGTAATTGTCATTTGTCACTGATAGTTGTCCCTCTGTGGGTGGGGTACACTGATGGAGAATACACCCACGGTATCCGCTGCCTGTCGTAAGAGGCGATGAAAAGTTCCCCAGGGGCTCTCAACTTGGAGTGTAGGTTGGCAACCACGGGGCCCTTAGCTGAGTCCTGGCATTGCTTCCACTTACTTCTGCCAGGCTCCTCACTTTCATCTATCCTATCTGACCTGCCTTGGTCAACCTTGTTTTCTTCTGACCCCGACGGTATTAGAGCATTCGAGGCTTAGGGCGCCTTTCATTTTCACGCTCTTCGCATCCCTTGTCTTTCTTTGTCTGGTACTTCATTTTCTGAAGTGTCGGATTCCTTCTTTTCTCTCTCTCTACCCCCTGATGGTGGGGGACACAGACGAAGACTACACCCACGGTATCCCTTGCCTGTCTTAAGAGGTGACTAAAAGGGGCAACCAAGGGATGATGAAATTAAAACCATGGGAATAATTGTGATTAGTACCATTACGTGCAAAACCCCATGGGTCGACATTACTTGTGACTAGTACCACCATGCAAAGAAAACCATGGGTATACATTATGAAGTAGAAGTACCATTATGTGAGGGACCTATGGGTTTGAGTGTTGCTTATGATCGAGGTCATCATCTGTATTCCACTGGTCGGTTCCACTGTGTTCAGAATCTGTCGTGTGTTACCTATGAGTAGTACCACTATATGAGAAACACTATGGGTTTACGTTGCCTGTGGTTATTACTATTATGTGAGAAACACCATGGGTTTGGCTGACCGCCATGATTAGTACCACTGTTTGAGGAAAAGCATTGGTATGCATTGCCTGAGAGTAGTACCATTATGTGAGGAACACCACGTTACCATATTGTGCGATACACCGTGGATCTGCATTGCCTATGATTAGTACCACAATGAGAGCGATGCCATGAGGATACGTGGCCTGTGATTAGTTCCTCCAAGTGAGGAACACCATGGGAATACCGGCACCTGTGATTAGTCCCACTATGTGAGGAGCACCATGGGTCTGCATTGCTTGTGAGTTGTGCCACTTGTGTTGTGGGGTGTGCGTGTGTGAGTGATTAAATATTTTCCTGAACTAATGTTGGAAGTTTCTGCTTTGAAGAGAGAATATGTTGTTCCCTTTACTTTAAAAAATACAATAATTTTATCCTAGAAACCTATTGTAATGATTATTCTCTGTACTGGTTTTTCCATATAAAAACTGTACAGTACTATCACTATGATCTGTTCTTGTTTCTGTTATTTTGGTAAAACTAATCGTATAGTTCAAAGGGGAATGTGATTGGTTCAACGGGTTTGGTGCTGGATTTCCATCCCGATAACCAGGTTTTGAACCTTGGTACTGCATGGTGGAATTTTCACATGAAATTCATGTGGTATTCAAGAGGATACTGGTATCCGGCATTAAAGTTCCAGCTTGAAATCCCAGATTGAACCAGGGGATGCTCCAGCAACCCAGAAACAACTAAAAGAAGCTGAAGATCCTTAGATGGTATTATACTGAATGGTCATATTTAAATTCAGTTAAAATGGATTTTCATTGCTACAAAGATTTCTGGTATGTTTTAGATGCATTTGTTCCCTGTTTTTGTTTTTTATTCAAACAAATATTATTAGTCAGTTCTTGTTTTGTTTAACACACTGGTGCTTGCGTGAATGACGATTATCATCCAGGGGTACAGTTTTTTTAATATTGTGTTCATTTAAAGAATCATTTGAATATTCTATATAATCCTCAAAAAAACAGTTAGTAAAGATGTCTTTGAAGTTTAAGGTTAATTTCTCCAGATACTTCTGTGATTATGACATCTCAAACGCAAGTGGATGACGATAGTCATCCATGCAAACACTGGCATTACAATTTTTTCTTTTAACTTACCTATAACTTTTATCATCTCAAAAAGTTTTCCAGAGTGATTATAGTATGCCGTAACACGGGACATAACCTGCACAGTGGGAGTTAAGCACTCATTCTATCTTCTCGATGAAACATGCCCTTTCTGCCTAACTCCACCAACAAAGAGGTTGAGATGCATATGTTTTGATGGCATAAACAGTAGGGAAGAACAGGAGGTAGTAGACAAGCATGCATCAATCAGAGGTATATTTGACATGTTTTTGTGGAACTGCCAAAAGTGTTTCAAGCTCAGAGAGTTCCTGTACATTGATGAGCAACTGATGGCATATCATAGAAACTGCCCTTTCAGGCAGTTTATAAAAAGAACATGATTTTCCAAATATTTTGAGAAGAAAGTTCCTGTACAAAATGTCAGTGTATGTCATTAAACTCCATATCTTCAGATTCCTGAGGAACTGAAAAAGGGGGTGCGAGTTATTCGTGGGAACTGAAAATGATGAGAGACCTGGTAACCGCCTGTAAGTCAGATGCGAATACGCTGCTACATGTGTGGAAGAAGTCGCAACAAGTCCGCCCGGAAATCCTGCGGTATATGTTTCAAATGGATTTGCCTTGATCATGCAGGTACAGTCTGTTTCAATTGTTCACATGAAACAAGAGTGGAGGCAACAGACAACAAAAGTGGTTCAGTATACAGAGAGATATAAGCAGATGAAAATTTCTTGGAAGTTCTGTCATATTCATTAACAGGTTGTTTGTAGCACATGATGTTAAGTTTCAAAATTAAAGCATACACTTTTCTGAAGAAATAAGGTTGTTGCTTAATAGATAAAATTACCTATAAAATATGTGTGTCAATACATACGGTAAAAAAACAGAATTAAAATGGATGGCATATGTCATCTGCGCAAGCATTCGTTTCACAGCATGAGCAGCACAGTGTTTTGTTATGTTATCTTAAAACAATTAAGTTTATTAAAATGATCAACCTATTCAATACAATACATTCATAAGAATGTTATGAGTTATAACTTATACATGACACTCAAATTGGAACATGTTTCACCCTAGTTGTGGGCATCTTCAGCCTAATTTTCATCCTCAAAATCAAATGTTATCGGGATCCCGATATTCTCAAACTGAACCATGTTAATAGCTAAAATAGTATGGGTTAAAAATGCTATGTGTTGGTCTTATTACTGACAGGTGAACAATTACAGTATTTAATGGAGTTCTTGAAGCACTCTTTAAAATTAATTAATTAATTAATTAATTAATTAAAATATCTGGTGTTGGCACCTATTAAAATTATCATGTGGTTAGGTACCCTCCATCTAATAAATCAATGTTAAACAAATAATGATACATTAACACTTGATACAAAATAAACACTAAATTAGGACACTATATACAGTCACAGGATAAGAAGATTTAAGATAAAAGTAATCTGGATGATAATTAAAATGTTTGTTGTCTGATAACATTTGTCGATAGTATTCAGAGGATATTGGACAAAAACCTCTTGATGTTTCTAAAATCGTAGTCCTATTTTTTTCTAAGTTCAAGTCTTCTTTGCAAAAGGCAAACAACTGTGAGTTATACTGTAGCCAAGCACTTGGTTCATGCTTATTTAAAAACAATCTATAGTTGCCTGGCGACCTAATTTATACACTGTAATGGTTTGGAGAATATGAGACAATAAACATAGTTAGATCAGCGATAATTCCAAAGTGCCCGAAGCATGTTATCTGCCACAGTCCTGATGTATGGTTAATTGGGAGACTCGACCGACACATTGCATTTTTAACTCGTACTATTTTAGCTATTAAGATGGTTCAATTTGAGAATATCGGGATCCTGATAACATTTGTTTTTGAGGATGAAAATTAGGCTGAAGATGCCCACAACTAGGGCGGAAAATGTCTCAATTTGAGTGTCATGTATAAGTTATAACATTCTTATGAATGTATTGTATTGAATAGGTTGACCATTTTAATAAACTTAATTGTTTTAAGATAATATACAATTTTCAATACGGACCACCATGAAGTTCATTACATGTACGGTAGTGTTTTGTTATGATTCTGATCATGACAGCAGCTACTGTATTTACTTGCATATTAGACCTTTCTTTCTTCCACACTTATAGCCAGAAATAGTAAGGGGGGTCCAATATGCGATAACCTCAAATTTTGTAGTGGACACATGGCTTCTAGGCTATAAATTATACTTGTAAACATTCTACAATATTATTTAACAAATTTATGAATGTATTTGAGTTATTCTGGTTATTTTCGTTGGAAGGCAGTATTTCTATATGTAAAAAGACAATAAATGGTGAACACGATTTTTAGGCCTACGTCTAAAGTAAATATTGTCAGTTTTAGATACTCATATCACATCATTCCTTTCATTTCATTAATTCCTCTGATTAGGTTGATGTCAGGAAGGGCATATGATCGTAAAACCTTGCTACGAAAAGTCGTCTCGCTTCATACTCGACCCCGTAGAGAAAAGGGATATGCGTATCCTATTATCATATTATGCAATGTTTATAGAAAAATAACTTAATGGCCAGTCATTTGTCTCTGTCAGTTGAGCAGTAGGCCTACTGCATGGTAAACCTGAGTAAATCTAGTCACTGCTTTCATTTGAATTATCGTCTTGTGTCACCACCTTCTCTGCTACCGGCATGTCGTCATTCCAGATGACGTCCTCTTCACTGCCATCTCGTCAGCCATGCATCGAGAGCATTCAAGGTCCTGTCTTTTTGAAACTTTTAAAAATAGCTTGGTTCCTGACTATGGAGTCCAAACAGTGAGAATCTATTCCCAAATGGTTTCTGGAGATTTTGTGTATGTGTAGCAGAAGCCACTCCTTACAAATAAAGAGGCGCTGCAGATAGCGTGCAAACCACCAGCTGATAACTAGCTTATGTTACGAGTTGTACTTCCGAATGTAATACATAGTGACTGGAAGAGTTCTTTGCACAACTGCGGCTATTGATAGCCGAACTCTTATTTTTAAGTATATTTCTTACTTGTTTTCCATATTTATCACATCAGGATTTACCTAAACAGCTGTAAATGAGATAAGAGAAGATTAGTAGGAAAGTTTACCACATTTATGCATATCTACAGGTGTGGCGGTAATGGGTTATATTATCATAATTTTTAATTTCATACGATCGTTGTCTCCATTTTTTTTATTAACGCATGATATGTTTTGTTTGGTGTCTCCGAAAATCATTAAGTGGGGACGAAAAATTATTATAATTATTATTACCGTATTTACGTGAACAATCCCCGCATAGTTTTTTAAAAATTTGAGGCACAAAATAGGGGTGCGAGTTTTATTTGCATCAATGTTGGCATTAAATTTTTTAAATGAGCCTTCCTAAAGTTAGGGTGCGGGGGTTATTCGGTGGCGGGGATTATTCGCATAAATACGGTATTATTTGTGAGTTACATTGGCGAGTAAAACAGTAGTTATGATTGGATTGTTTTTATCACGTTTTAAACCTAGTTCTAACCACAAAAAAACCTATATTGGCCCGAGTTACGAGATATTAAACGATCACTTTGTTAATGATCTCACCTGCTATATTAGTAACTAAAGTAAACTCGTTTCCTCATCCCGAGGTGGTGCATCACTTTTTAGACAGGCCTCCAGTGGAAGGGAGTTGCATGTACCATGTTTACCGCATATCAACCTTCCTGCCATTTGTAAATCTCTGGCAATACGGTACTGGAAATCATGCTCAGGCTCCTGAGAACGGCAGCTAATTGTGCTAACCATTACGCTGGCAGACATTCTTAACTACAAAACACAGACACATATACATGAATGATGTGTGGTTGCAATGCACGGGTTGGACACGAAACTATTCACCTATTTGTGCAACGCCAGTAGAGCTGCAGTAGGCCTACACTACAGAGGCGGACATTTCTTAAATGCGAAACACGGATGTATCAATGAGTGTTTTCATAGCATGGATGGTATGGACGAAACTATTCACAAATTTGTGCAATGTCATCAGAGCTGCAGTAAGGCTTGTGCCCGCTTCGAAGCGGAATCGTAGTTCTTCTCTGACGAATTACGTTGGGGGGGGGGGGGGGGGGGGGGAGGGGCCTTGTATGCAAGGTTTATTTTTTCATTTTCTTCATCTCAAAAAGCCAGGGGAGTAAATACGGTATTTTAGGGATGAGACTTGAAGAAGAATCTGTCAGACAGCTGTCTTATCATCAGTTTTAAAGCAAATTTTCACAAGGTCAGCAAGGTTGTATCCAAGTTTAGCTACAAGAGAGAGAACTTCCGTGTATGTGGGGCTTGCCCTTTCTCCATCTACCACCCCTAAATTTTACATGTACAATTTAAGGAAAATAAGTAATAATAATAATAATAATAATAATAATAATAATTGAAGGGCTTGGTGTAATACGTTGGTAAGCCACATAGTCATTTTACAGGAGGACAAATTGAAATTTAAAAAATCCATAAATAAAATGTCTGCATGCTGTCTGTTGAGGATTTTTGTATTAAATGTCCAGAGTGTTGTCTATACATAATAGCATCCTTAAATGATATAATAGCATTTATAAAGGTGAATAAAAAATATCAGTCAACCAACAAGGCACAATTATTTGTGGTTTACCAAAGTCTTGCATTCATAACATAAGAGTAAACAAGATAATGAACTAACTATTGTTAGTGACTGTTCCTAGTGTAGAGAGGTCTTTTAAACACCATTATGAAAGTAATTACAGATATATCAACATATCTCAGTATATTGCATGTACAGTCACAACATAAAATACACACATTTTCAGCACAAAAATGTTACATTACTTCCACGTATTCATCGTACTTATCGTCAAGGAGCTCAACACTTGCTGTTCTTTTTATTACATCAGTTTCCTGAGAAACATAGAAAGGATGATAAAATATTGCCAATGTATGGTATGGTAAGAGGTGGTGAATGTCATCTGGTTTCAGGAGATAAACAGGAAACGCTGCTGGATACCTTCTTCTAAAGTTCACTGTAGCAGGTGTTCCTCTTTTTCCCACCATTATTTTGGGTAATCTCCATTCACTTGATGCTTTATAAAGAAAACGTTTGGCCTATCAACTTCAAATTTCACTGCTACAACTTCAGAATAACATGTCAATCAATCATTACTGATCTGCATTTAGGGCAGTTGCCCAGGTGGCAGATTCCCTGTCTGTTGTTTTCCTAGCCTTTTCTTGAATGACTTCAAAGAAATTGGAAATTTATTGAAAATCTCCCTTTGTAAGTTATTCCAGTCCCTAACTTCCCTTCCTATAAATGAATATTTGCCCCAATTTGTCCTCTTGAATTCCAAATTTATCTTCATATTGTCTACTTTTAAAGACGCCACTCAAACTTATTTGTCTACTAATGTATTCCACGCCATCTCTCCACGGACAGCTCGGAACATACCACGTATTGCAAGAGACTATCCTCATTTTTTCCGTATTGAAAGTCTGTTAAAAGGAGAACAATAAAACTTTGATTTCCACCTATTCAATACATTATTATAAAATTAGGATCTCATCCTTATTTTATTGCTTAGTTGTTAAAACATAGGACATGTTTCATTCATATTTTGAACTTCAGCTATAAATCTTCTTACAAGGTTAAATTGATAACATTGTTCTAGAACATACACTTATGGTTTGCCATTAACAAACTGATCCATAATAAACTTTAAAAAAACCTTTAAACCTTAAAAAATGATTTGAATACCTTTTTATGAGAATACTTAGCCTATATCTTGAAAACGGAATATGTTACAGTCATCAAAATTGGAATTTGGTATCTCCTTTAAAAATAAAAGAACATGTATTTTTTGTTTTTGGAATAGATGCTTATGAGAGGGGGTGGGGAGGGGGTGGAGGGGTGAACAGGATTGACAAAGGAGGTAAATTTTTAAAATTATATGTACAGTATATTTCAGAAACGTAACATGTTACAGACGTGAAGATTGGTATTTGGAATCTCCTTGTAAAAGTAAAGGGACACACATAATTTGTTTTCTGAAAATCCACTTCAGGGGAAGTGTTAAACTTGGGTGAATTCTAAAAGGAGCATATCTACTGTATCATTCTTCTGAAACCATTTCAGGCACGAACTTAATTTTTTATTTATTTATGAAGAGCAGTCTTCTATATCCTAGATGTTAATAAATAAAAACATTCACCCCTTTGAAAGGTACTCATTCCTCCATTACTGTTCGACGTACAAAATCAAAATTTCACAGGTTGTTCGCTGTTACATCCTAGATGTTAAATAAGATAGCGTTTAAATCGTTCAAATTCTTCTGTATGGGGTTGAAATGAGTATTAGATCAGAAAATAAGTAATCATTCCCCCAAAACCTTTTGACGTACGAACTGGGGGCATATTTTACAGATTCAGCTGACAGTGGACTCTCCAAAATTTAAAATTTTGAATAATAACTTTCAGTTTAAAACCACAGTGAAGCACGGGTATCTTGCTAGTACAATATAAGGTAGACGAAACGACACAACAGAAGACAGTTAAGTCTAATTGGTCTCTTGGCCCCATGACAATCTCCACTTGCCGAAATAGGGATTTGATTTATATCGTGGGTGCAAGTGACACAGTCGAATTTGAGGTAGAGACCAATGTAGAAGGTGACCGTCTATATCCAGATAAGATAGAGCCTGTGGGAATGCCTACACTGTTTACTTTCTTTTCTGTGAAAGGAATGGAAAAGCAGTCGCAGCAAACTCTTTAGCTGTAATACTTTGTGTGCCTTTATTTTACAGATGTAGATTATACAGAACCTAAACATGTTCCTTTATTTGTACAGAAACTAGAAATGAACTAAAATTACACACACATTTACGCTTGATTGTCCAAACAGACACAGTAGTCTAAAACCGAAAGTCACGGCACTTGGATTGCAACTGAAAATGAACTGCAACTTAGACTTAACACATTTCAGTATTCTGTGTTCCCACCTCTGGCTTGTAGCACAACAGCACACCAGTGTGGCATGCTTCTGATAAGCTTCCGGATTGCATCCTGGGGGATGGTTCCCCATTCTTCCAATAATGCTGCTGTCAACTCCTGGAGTGTGCGGGGTTGCTGTGGGCGATTCTGGATACGCCCACCAAGTTGATCCCACAGATGCTCGATACAATTGAGGTCGGGGCTACATGCAGGCCAGTCCATTACGTGAATTCCAGCAGCTGCAAGGAAGTCCCTGGTGGCCCTAGCAGAATGTGCAGTGGCTCCATCATGCACTAATGTGAAATGTTGTCCAATATTGTTCGCAATGAGTAGCACATGGTTCTCCAGAACCTCCTCAATGTAGCACACAGCTGTCAATTGTCCCTGAATGACTACAAGGTCACTTTTATGGTTCAATGAAATTCCTCCCCAAACCATCACTGATCCGCAATTGTGAGCGACTGTTTCCTGCGTGTTGCAAGGCAAATTTTGTTCTCCTTGACGTCGCCAGACTCGAATACAACCATCTGACCCAGAAAGCTGGAATTTGGATTCATTGATAAAGAATACTAGGGTCCAGTGTCAGAGCTGCCAGTTGACATGTTGTTGTGCAAACTGCAGATGGCATCTTCGGTGATGAGGGGGCAACCAGGGCACTTCAGGCGGTCTCCAGGAATTGAGCTGACCTTCCCTTAGTCTATTATGGACTGTTTGTGTACTGACGACAGTCCCATGTGCATTAATTAGTTCACCTCGTAGGTGTCCGGCTGTACTGCGGCGATTTTGGAGGACCTGTAAAGGAAGAAATCAGTCTTCAGGTGGCGTTGTTTTCTGTTTTCTGCCTGAACCAGGTCGGCGTTTGACAGTGTGTAGCTCTTGATATCGCTGTCACAACCTGCAGATGACTGGTTGAGACACTCCGAGCCGCTCTGCCACATAACGCTAAATGCGTCTGTCCTGCAAGAGGGTTACTGAAAGCCTGACTTGTTCTGATGGTAAATGCCTTCCCATGTCTTGTGCTCTAACATGCCTATGCTTCTTACCAATACAACAGCTCGCACAGCAGTGACAGACCATGCTGTAAGTCACAAACCACTCCTGTTTGTGCTGTGATCACAAAGATAACTGCTACGACTGGAGGGTTATGTACTCGACTTCAATATTCCACCACATTAATGTCACCAAGGGATAAACAGAACAATCCTGCAGAGCACCATGGATGTAAAACAGCATGTGTGCGCTAGTTCATACCAAAGTTGTGATACTTTTTTTTTTGTGAGCAGTGTATATAATCAGAAAGAATGCTTTTCCAAAGCTTACATGCAATGCATGTCAAACTGACTGGCCTGTAATTTTCAGCTTTATGTCTATCACCCTTTCCTTTGTACACAGGGGCTACTATAGCAACTCTCTATTCATTTGTTATAGCTCATTCATGAAAACAATAATCAAATAAGTATTTCAGATATGGTACTATATCCCAACCCATTGTCTTTAGTACAGTATATTCCCAGAAATCTTGTCATTTCCAGCTGCTTTTCTAGTTTTCAACTTTTGTATCTTATTGTAAAACTCATTGTTATCATAGGTAAATTTTGATACCTCTTTAGCATTAGTCACCTCCTCTATCTGGACATTATCGATTGTAACCGACAATCTTTACATGCTGCTGACTGAATACTTCTGCTTTTTGAAGATCCTCATATACACATTCCCCTTGTTCATTAATGATTCCTGGAATGTCCTTCTTGGAACCTGTTTCTGCCTTAAAGTACCTGTACATACTCTTCCATTTTTCACTAAAATTTGTATGACCGCCAATTATGCTTGCCATCATGTTATCCTTAGCTGAATTCTTTGCTAGATTCAATTTCCTAATAAGTTCCTTTCATTTCTCCTTATTTCCACAGCCATTTCTAATTCTATTTCTTTCCAGTCTGTACCACCTCCTTAGTCTCTCAATTTGGGGCTTTACCATTCCATACCACCTTTAAAGGTTCAAACTTGTTTTCATATTCCTCAGCAATTGCTATAAACCCATCCCAGAGTCTGTTTACATTTTTATTTATCATTTTCCACCAATCATAGTTACTTTTTTAAAACTTCCTCATGTATAATTTATCAGCCATATGGCTCTGCCTAATAGTCCTACTTTTAAGAACTTCCTAAATATCACATTGTATTTAACTACAACAAAAACAGCTTTGTGATCAACAAATACCATCTATTACTTTGGTTTTTCTATAGAGCTCATCTGGTTTTACCAGCACCACGTTCAGTATATTCTTCTCTGTAGTTGGTTCCATCACTTTCTGAATCAGCTGTCCTTCCCATATTAACTTATTTGCTATTTGTTGGTCATGCTTCCAGTTGTTCGCATTACCTTCCCAATTGACATTTGGTAAATTGAGATGTCCCGCTACAGTCACATTCCTTTCCATGTCGTTTCCCACATAGCTGATTATCTTATCAAATAATTCTGAATCAGTGTCAGCACTACCCTCTCCTGGTCTGTAAACTCCAATGACATCAAGTTGCCTATTATCTTTAGAAATGAGCCTTGCACCTAGAATTTCATATTGTCATCTTTAACTTTTTCGTAGCTTACAAATTCTTCTTTCACCAGAATGAATACTCCCCCTCCTACTTATTCCTTTCCTATCCTATCTCTACGATACACACTCCGGTTCCGTGAGAAAATTTCTGGATCCATTATATCATTCTCAGCCATGAGTTAACTCCTATTACAATATCTCTTAAGTATGTATCTATTAAATTACTTAATTCTATTCCTTTCTTTAGAATACTTCTACAATTCAACACTAACATTTTTATGTCATCCCTACGTGACTCCCAGATCCCTGTACCCTTATCACTGCTCCCTAGACCACCCAGTTTCCCTGAATGTACCTCCCTATACCCCTTCTAAACAAATTTCCCAACATACATACCACTGCAGTTTAAGTGAAGGCCATTTGAGTGCAGATCCCTATCTCCTAACCACCCATTAGGATCTAGAATTCTCACTCCCATTTTTCCACATACCTACTCCATAGTCTCATTTAAATTCCCATTCACCTTCCAGTCAGTATCCCTCCTACACAGTATTCCACTGATAACAATCTCTGCTTCCTTAAACTTCACCTGGGCTATATTTACCAGATCCCACACATCCCCAACTATGTTGGTACTTACACCGGCTTGCCTTATGTTGCTGGTACCAATGTGAAACACTACCATCTTTTTTTTCCCCCCCTCCTCCTTCTCTTCTTCTTTCTTCAATATCTGACTCAGCCTAATTCCTGGATAACACTCTACCCTGGTTCCCTTTCCTCCACACACTTTCCCCACATGTCTAACACTGGAATCCCCTATGACCAGAGCCTCAACCCTACCCACCTCATTTGATCCCCTCCCCTCTTGCTCAGCCGTATCTTTCCTGACAGCTGCAGAAGCTACTTCCTCCTCCCTTTTCTCTCCCCCATGATCCAGTTCTACCTGTCTTTTCCTATCCTATACTCTACATTTCCCCTGCCTACCTTTTCCCTTCCTCCTACTTCCATACTTCTCAGCAACAGTTCCCTGTTTCTCATCTTTCTTCTGTTGTTCTACCTGCAGTGACTCATACAGATTTCTCACAGACACCTGTCCTGAATTTGGATCCTGAGTAGAGCCCGTAGCCTGCAATCTCTTTCCCCTTAGAGCATTCGACCACCTGTCTTCTACAATTCCCCCCTTTCCTTCCCATTCCTCTTTATACCTACTGTATCCTGTACATTGTTTGAGGGATACCTACCTTCCTTCCTGTCTTCTGAGAGAATCCTAATTATCTCCCTCAACACCCGAACAGGATAAAGACTGCCGTTAATTACTGAATACCGAAAGGAATACACAAGAATTACACAATTCTAAACTGCAGTTGAACCTTATCTGATTATAACAACATAATTCTAGTAAGACAGTTTCTAGAGATACTTCTACTATACTACACAAATATTTTACAGTAGAATAACCATACTCATTTCTAATAAGATACTATAATACACTATAATAATTTAAAACTATGTTCAGACGTATCCTAATTACAATATGTTACTACTAAGCACAAACAGAAATGAAAATTGCAAGTTTGTAATTTGCAAGAACTACCCTCTTCAGTCTTAGTCTTCTTTCTTATTTATTTTACAAGAAATAGAAGATCCAGTATGTCTTTCTGCTTAAGATCGATTACTTCAAATTTGTTGTTTCATCTTGCATTATGAATGAACTGATTCCATTGATTGGGTCTCTAAACTTGTGGAGCATACGTTCATTGCCTGTTATCAATGTTTGCAAAGTCACGATCTGATGGCAGATACGTGTGAACCTGGAATTAGGAACTTATGTTTGATTATCTTGAACTTACATGATCGTTTCAGCCACAGCCATAGGGGCAATATTTTCTGCCCACATATACACGTATCCTTTGTGCTTTCCTTCACAATACAGGGTGTTTAAAAAAAACCACACCATGAACCTACTACGCTGGCGTAGCAGGGGGAGAGGTGATACTCCCACGTGGCGCGTCCCAGGTGGCGGATAGGGGGGTCCTAACCGGCTTGCCGGTGGACTTGAGGGAAATAAAATACCTCTCGTGGGCCAAATACACTACCCCCTGCGGGTGTGGGACGCACATGTAGAATACACCCGCGGTATCCCCTGCCTGTCGTAAGAGGCGACTACAAGGGGCGACCAAGGGATGATTGAATTAGAGCCATGAAACTACTCTTGATTCGTACCATCATGCGGGGAACACCATGGGTTGCATGTACTTGCGAGTAGTATCACTAAATTGGTACGAAATAGGTTTGTGATTAGTTGCAGTAAAAAGCCTGGCCTGGTGGATTCCAGTACCCGTGCATCGTACCCATGTGAGCAGCACCGTGGGTCTGGGCGTAGCCTGTGAGTTGTACCGCTATATGAGCGGCACCGTGGGTCAGCGTTGCCTGTGATTGGTACCCACTATTTGAGGAACACCACGGGAATACCAACGCCCGTGACTAGTACACCTAGGTGGGGAACCTTACCGGTTTGCGCTGGCTATGAGTGGCGCCATTGTGTGCGAAACACCATAGGTCTGCGTTCCCTGTACGAATTGCAATACTTGTGAGTAGTACCAACTTGTGTGGACCACCATGAGTCTTCGCTACTTTTGATCAGTACCCCGAAATGCCAAATACCATGGTTCTACTTTACTCGCGACATGTACCATTCTGTGGGGCCTTAGACGTGAATTTAGCACCCCTTCAGACATCAAGCATCATTGTGCTTTATAAATGGTTCCTTGGTCAGTAATACTCTAACTACCTTCTTTTTGAGTCTGATCCTCTGTTTTTGTTTGTTTGTTTGTTTGTTTGTTTGTTTTTGTTTTTTGTAGGGTTCATGTCCATCCATTCATTCTTCATGACATTTTTTATTTTATTTTGGTCAGTGGATGAATTTGAATTTTTTGTTATTTCATTTCGTACCATTAGGGGCCAATGACCTCGATGTTAGGCCCCCTTAAACAACAAGCATCATCATCATCAAAAAGAATATACGTATTTCGAATGCATATATTTATTAAACTGTAAGACATACGAATATGAAACTTTACACACATATTTACGAACCTCTCAAGTTCAGATTACAGATGTTCAGTATGTCCTCCATCAGCGACACGAACAATATCACATCGATACTCAAATTCCTCCCATACTCGGGCAAGCATGTCCTTCATCACTGATATTATGGCAGTACGGATCTGGTTCTTCAACTCTTCCAGGTTCTGTGGTAGTGGTGGTACATAAACGTTGTCTTTAACGAAACCTCACCGGAAGAAGTCACAGGGTGTCAAATCCGGTGACCGTGGAGCCCAGCTGAGACATGCTAAGTCGCCAGCTCCTTGACGACCAATCCAACGGTTCGGTAGAGTTTCATTCAGATATTCATGCACTTGGCGACAGTGAAGTGACAGGTGTTATTCAGCCAGGAGCCTCCTTTTCAAAAGTAGTGAAACCCCTCTTGAGGAATGCTGATATACTCTCATAAAACAATGTCGTAGTTATTCTCAGCGGAACCAACAACATAGTGAGAAATGAAGGCCATCAGGCCGCAAGTATTCTGAAAAGACTCTTGGTAAGCTGACCCATAGAAATGTGATAGTGACAAACGTGCCCCATAGACATGATTTAACTGACTGGTCAATTGTGAATAAAGCTGTCAAGGGCACAAATGAAAAATTCAGGCAAATACGTAGTCATTTCAAAAATGTTACACTATTAGAAATCAGTAAATTAAACCAAACTTCTCATACGAGGCATGGCATGCACTTGAATAGACTGGGGAAGCAATATGTAAGCAAGTTAATAAATAACATCATTACAAATAAAGATCAGGAAAAGACTGTCCTAGAACTACCTAGTCCGGGAAACATGTGTTAGATTCTGGACCCAATAACATTTCAATCCAGAATGTAGGTCTAGAATTAAATATCGGTAATGACTTGGAGGGTGGGAATAGGCAGCTCAAAGTATTTCATCAGAACATTCAATGTCTTAAAAATAAAATTTTAGAATTACAAGTAATTTTATATTCAATACAGGATGTTATGTTTATCTGTTTGGATGAACATTGGTGTAATAATGATGAACTTGAACTCATTAATATTGAAGGTTATTATCTGGCAAGTAATTACAGTCGGGTTAATAAAGAACATGGGGGAGTTTCTGTTTTTGCTAAGTCAGGAATTGAATGGAAAGAAAGGAAAGAAGGATCTTGAAGTGCATAATTCTGAATTAGAATATGAACGAACTTCAGTGGAATTTAAGCTTCCCTATGGTAAAACGGTAATTCTGGTAACCGTGTACCATTCACCAGATGCTGATGTGGAGATTTTCTTAAGAAAATTAGATCAAGTCCTTCATAACATTTTTGGTAAGAATAGCAGCACAGAAGTAATACTTTGTGGTGATTTTAACATAGATTTTGCTGAAGAAAACCTTCCATCAACATCACAACTACTGCATGTTCTTTAAAGCTGTAATCTAAAACATTAAATTTTTACACCCACCCAGGTAACTGCCACCTCAGCTACAATGATAGACAACGTTTGTATTAATTTCCATTGTTCTAAAATGCAAGCATCCAATATAAATTTTGGGTTATCAGATCACCATGCTCAAATTTTGCAACTAGAAACTCGTTTTTTTCTCTGCAGCTGCATGTAGCAGTTTCATTGAAAGTCTTGTCCGGCTCCATGGCTAAATGATTAGCATGCTGGCCTTTGGTCACAGGGGTCCCGGGTTCGATTCCCGGCAGGGTCGGGAATTTTAACCATCATTGGTTAATTTCGCTGGCACGGGGGCTGGGTGTATATGTCGTCTTCATCATTTCATCCTCATCGCGACGCGCAGGTCACCTACGGGTGTCAAATCAAAAGACCTGCACCTGGCGAGCCGAACATGTCCTCGGACACTCCCGGCACTAAAAGCCATACGCCATTTCATGTCATTTCATTTCATTTCATTTCATTGAAAGTCTTAAACTTCAGACCTGGGCTCCAATAACATTTGGTCATAGCATTGACCAAAGTATAGAACCTTTTACCATTTACAAGTATGAAGGATTTTAAGCATTTTTAAAATGCAATTTGAATACATTTTCCAAAAAACTTGCAGTAATTAATGAAACTTCAAAAAAGCCATGGATCACGAAGGGTATACGGATTTCAAGTCAAAAATGTAAATTACTAAGTAGATTAGCACAGCAGAGTTGTGACCTGGTTTTTTGTAAGTATGTTAAAAACTACAAATCAGTCTATTGAAGAGTTCTTAGGGCAGCTAAGATAATGCATAATAAAAAGAAAGTTAAAGAGTCATGCAATAAATCACGAACCATATGGAATGCAATCCATGGAGAAACCAACAGACACGCAGTTGGAAATAAAGTTGCTGCCATAAAAAATGATAAGGGAATACAAATGAACGGCCTTCGTCATTTGACTAATTATATAAATGATTTCTTTCTATCCTTACCATACAAACTTGAAAATGTTAATAAATCATATGTATTACCAGAACTCCCAACCTTTGTGCAAAACTCTATGCAATTAACTCCAGTAACAGAATTGGAAGTTCTTAAAATCATACAGTCTTTGAAGAATAAAACTTCCACAGGTATAGATGAAATTCCCACAAAACTCATTATAAAATGTGCTCCTTATCTGGTTCAGCCTTTAACTTATCTCATCAATGAGTCATTTTCTAGTGGTCATTTTCCTAATCTCCTAAAAATAGCTAAAGTTATCCCAGTCTTTAAAAGTGGAAACTTACACGATTTATATAAATACAGACCAATATCAATACTTACTGTTATTTTAAAAATATTTGAATGTGCTATGAAAGAACAGCTTACTAAATTTTTAATCAAATATAACTTGTTAAATAATGCACAACACAGGTTCAGAGCTGGCAGAAGTACTTTGTCTGTTTCATCACATTTTATACAGTTGGTCGTAAATGCTCTTGATAATGATGAAACTGTGATAGGACTATTTCTTGACCTTCCCATGGGATTTGATACTGTTGATCATGAAATATTGTTGCACAAATTATATCAGACTTGAGTTAGAGGAATTGTTAACCACTGGTTTAGATCATACCTGGATAAACGATTCCAGTTTGTTGAAATTACACATCGTAACTGTGAAGGGCATAATGAGACATATTACTCTCAGGTAAAAATCATACACGTAGATATTCCGCAGGGTAGTATTTTGGGGCCTGTTCTTTTCTTTATCTGTGTGAATGATCTTCCTCACAATAATCAAGTAGAAACTGCAGTTCTGTATGCTGATGATACAAACATAATTATTATTAATAATCCTGACCCTATGTGTACAGAAACTGCAGCAAATACAGTCCTGTCTAGGTTAGAATCGTGGTTCAGGAAGAACAAATTAACATTGAACCTAAAAAAGACCCAACACATGGAATTCAAGGCATCTAACTACCATGACAAAACTGCAAATAAAACACAACCTTATATTAAATGCAAAAGCAATTGAAAATACGTTGACCACAAAATTTTTAGGTGTCCATATAGATGAAAAATTAAGATGAGGTTGTCATATTAAAATAATAGGGAAGTCTCAGAGTTCTGCTTGTTTTGCCTTAAGGACTTTGTCTAATAATTGTAGTGAAGAATATGTTAGAATACCATATTTTGGATATTTCCATTCAGTCATCACTTATGCTATTGGTCTCTGGGGCTGCTACAAATCAAATCTTGATGTTATTTTTCGAATACAGAAAATAGCTACAAGAATTATATCGAGATATAACAGGTTAGATCATTGCAGACCATTATTTAAGAGACTAAGGATACTCCCAGTATGAAGCATTGATTTCTTTAGAAAGAATTTTGACAATCACAGTTACCAGGCGCGCGCGAACAAGAAATAATACTTTTATCGAGCACAAGAGTAAAACCATTGCCTTGAGACATGTAGACTGTTGGAATCAGATTGTATAATAAGCTTCCATATAAGATTAAAGATATTAGTTCCATCAGTTCATTTACCACAGCTTTAAAAAATCTCCTGTTGAGTAGCTGCTACTATAGTACAGAATAATTCATGAAGAAGTGCTGGTAATGATGCTATTACTTATTAACTTGTAAACGTTCTTTATATCTAGTATATAGCCTTAAAAATATGTTAACGTCACATTGATTATGTACATATTATTAACACCACACTCATACTGTAGATTTTTATTTTGTCTTATAAATATTGGTTATTAATATCATTTATTGTTTAAAAAATTAAGATGGGCTGTCCTAACATTGAGGTATTTGGTGTTATTTTATTTTATATATATAGAAAACATGTCCTGTGACTGACTGACTGACTGACTGACTGACTGACTGACTGACTGACTGACTGACTGACTGACTGACTGACGGACCGACCGACCGACCGACTGCCGAGCCAAAACTACTGGACAAAAAATAATGAAATTTTGGGGATACATTCATATTAACATATAGGTGCTCGCTAAGGGAGGATTTTGTGATATTCCGTCGCTAAGGGGGTGAAAAGGGGGGTTAATTTTTAAAATGTGGATATCTATATCTCAAAAACTTAAAAGTTTACAGACGTAAAAATTGGTATTTGGAATCATCTTTAAAAATAAAGAAACACGTATTTCTTTGTTTTCAGAAAATCGCATTAAGGTGGGTGAAAAAAGGGGGAAAAGGGGTTAGGAGACTTATATCTCTAAAACTAAAGATATTAAAGACATGAAAATTGAAATTTGGAATCTCCTTTGAAAATAAAGAAACCGTATTTTTGTGTTTTTGGATGATCCGATGAATTGGGGGTGAACAGGAGTGACAAACGAGGTGAATTTATAAAAGACTATATTTGCAAATTATCTCAGACATGTAACACATTACAGATTTGAAAACTGGTATTGGGAACTTCCTGTAAATGTAAAGAAGCACAAATATTTTTTCAGAAACTCCACTTAAGGGGAACTGAAAAAGGGGATGAATTTTTTAAAATTTTGTCTCTACAGTATATCTAAAAAAAACTTAACATGTTGCAAACGTGGAAATTGGTATTTGGAGTCTTCTTTAAAAATAAGGAAACACGCATTTTTTGGTTTTCAGAAAAAACTCTTAACGGGGGAGGGGGTGAAAGAATTGAAAAATTAGTTGAAGGAATATATATAAATAAATATATATAAATACGAAAGATGTTACAAACTTGAAAACTGGTATTTGGAATCTTCTTTAAAAATAAAGAAACACGCATTTGGTGGGGGAATCAACTTGTAAGGGTGGGGGGGGGGGATGCGATGAAAACGGAGATGAATTACTTTTATGAGGATACATATATATCTCAAAAACTGAAGAAGTTACAGTCGTGATAATTGGTATTTGGAACCTCTTTTAAAGAAACGGGTACTGTTTGTTTTTGGAAAATTCACTTGAGTAGGGAGTGTGAAAGGAGGTTAAAAAATTGAATTCATTTTCTGGAAAAACTTATATCTCAAAACTGAAGGTTACAGATGTGGAAATTGGTATTTGGAATCTCCTTTCAAAATAAAGGAACACGCATTTTTTTGGGGTGGGGGGGAAACCAATTTAATGGGTGGGGGTGGAGTGAAAAGGGAGTTGAATTCTTTTCATGAGGATACTTATATCTCAAAAACTAAAGATGTTACAGACATGAAAATTAGTATTTGGAATCTCCTTTAAAAATAAAAAACACCCATTTTGGGGGGCATCAACTTGGGGGCGGGAGTCATGAAAAAGGAGTTTAATTCGTTTTCATGCGGGTACATATATCTCAAAAATGAAGATGTTAAAGTCATGATAATTGGCATTTGGAAGCTCCTTTAAAAAATAAAGTAACAAGTTTTTTGGTTTTCGGAAAATTCACTTAAGGGGGAGAGTGAAAGGAAGTGAAAAAATGTAATTCCTTTTACGGAGAAACTTATATCTCTAAAACTTAAGGTTACACACGTGAAAATTTGTATTTGGAATCACCTTAAAAATAAAGAAACACGCATTTTTGGAGGGGGGAATCAACTTAACTGGCTGAGGTGAAAAAGGAATTGAATTCTTTTTATGAGGATACTTATATCTCAAAAACTGAAGATGTTACGGGCATGAACATTTGTATTTGGAATCTTCTTTCAAAGTAAAGAAACGTGTTTCTTTGACTTCGGAAAATCCACTTAAGGGGGTGAATGAATTGAAAAATTTGTTGAATTCTGTGTGTGAGGATACTGATATCTCAAAAACTTAAGATGTTAAAGACATGAAAATTGGTATTTGGAATCTCCTTTAAAAATAAAGAAACACGCGCTTTTGGGGGAGGGGAGGAATCAACTTAACGGGTAGGAAGGGGGGTGAAAAAGGAGTTGAATTACTTTTATGAGTATACTTATATCCTAAAAACTGAAGATGTAACAGACGTGAAAATTAGTATTTGGAATCTCCTTTCAAAATGAAGAAACACGCATTTGTTTTTTTCGTAAAATCGATGTAATGGGTTTAGGGTTGAAAGTAAGTAAATAAGGAGTTGAAATATGTTTATGAGGATACTTTATCTTAAAAACTGAAGCTGTTAAAGACGTGAAAATTGGTATTTTTAGTTTCCTTTCAAAATAAAGAAACGCGTATTTTTTTGTTTTAGGGAAGTCCACTTACGGCGGGACAGCGTTGGAAAGACGTGAAGAAGAAGAAGTTGAATTACTCTTATGAGTATACATTTATCTCAAAAAATGAATGTGTTACAGACGTACAGGCATGAAAACTGGTATTTGGAATCTGCTTTAAAAATAATGATACACGTATTTTTTTGTTTTCGGACAATCCAGTTAAGGGTCTGTAAAGAATTGGAATAGCGGGTGAATTTTTAAAATGATACCGGTATATCTACATTACATGTAGAAAACTTAACATGTTAGAGACAAGAAACTTGGTATTTGGTAAGTCCTTTAAAAATATAGGAACCTGTACCTTTTTGTTTTCGGAGAAGGGGGTGAAAGGAAGTGAAAAATAGTTGAAATTTTTAAATGACGATACTTATATCTTAGAAATGCAAGATGTTACAGACGTGAAAATTGGTATTTGGAATCTCCTTTTAAAGTAAAGAAAGATGTATTTTTATTTTCGGAAAATACACTTAGATGGGGGTGAGGGTGGTGGACTGATCAAGTGGTTGAATTCCTATTATGGGGGATACTTATGTATGTCTCAAAAACTGGTGAAGATGTTACAGATGTGGGAAAAGGTATTTTAATTTCATTTCATTGAAATAAATATGTATTTACTTTTTCGACTTGAGAGAAGACTGTTTCTTACATGTACAGTTCTATGTCGCATGGTCGTCTTAGCCCCAAAAGGTAATACTACAAACATGGTTTACAACAAATTTCTGGGGTAAATAAAACTCAATTTTTGGGTGAGATTTATACTTTAGGAATTTTCAGATAATGTCTTAGTACGGTGCCGAGGAACGATTTCTTTGTTCAAATTACGAAATCCACCCGAGCGAAGCTGCGGGTAACTTCTAGTCAATATATATAAAACTAGCAAGATACCCGTGCTTCGCTACGGTATTATACTAAAATTTAGAATCGAATGCTTATTTTTTAATATATAATCCGCCGAAATTCGCGATCTGACTCGTTTTCTGAGAAAATCCGCCAAAATTTGCGATCTAATTTGTTTTCTAATAGATTACGGCAACTTTCCTCCCATTTTTCAATCTTTCTTTCCAGCAATCGATTTCGTACTTCCCGGGCTAGGGCCAAGGTATTCCACCCGGTCAGTTGGGTCCGTAAATCTTCGCCATCTTTTCCTATAAGCATTTTTAATATGGATCAAATCCTTCAGGAGATCCAGCGTAGTGTCTTCTTGGGTGCCTTGGCGATATTGAAACCGCGGTCGGACTGCATTCTTAGTCATTACCCGTCCAGGACCCGTTTCCATCGTGGTCCGCACATTTAACGACGGTCCAGAACATTATTATTATTATTATTATTATTATTATAGATGTTCTAGACCCCACAGCAAGATGCAAGACCGCTACTTGGTGGTAAATTACGTCTGCTGCCATTGTCATTGTTGAGAATGTGACCAGCACCATTGTCGCGCGTAGGCCAGTGTGCGGGATTTCTGGTTATACGAATGACATACTTCTGTGCATTATTGACCTTATTATGAAGGTGAAAAATTGGACGGTCAATCTCATTCCTATTGTTTATTTCAAATGTGTTTAAATTTTTATTTATATGCCAGGAGAATATACTGTAATCTAAGAACGTTCTCCAAAGGAAAAGATGGCTCTTGAAAACGAACCCAGGAAAGATAAAAAATGATCGGTTTATGATCAGAATAAGTACATCGAAAATCTGCAGCCTGTTTCCAGTCATTCGACAGGGTCAGGGAGGAATGAATAAAGCCCCCATCTAGCGGCGACAATAGGAATTGTGCCGGCTGCCGAAACCTGTCGCACTCCTCTGGGGCAATGATTAGTGAATGACAAATGAAATGAAATTATATTGGACAGTGTTGCTGGAATGAATGATGACAAGGAAAACCGGAGTATCCGGAGAAAAACCTGTCCCGCCTCCGTTTTGTCCAGCACGAATGTCACATGGAGTGACCGGATTTGAACCACGGAATACAGCTGTGAGAGGTCGGTGCGCTGCTGCCTGAGCAACGGAGGCTCCTTATAAATACATTATGAACAGTAAAATCAATTGGTCTCGCCTCCTTTTACACCCCACCGCCGTTATGTTTATTTACCACCCCCAACAAAAACTAAAAGACGGCGTGTTTCTTTATGTTTAATGGAGATTCCAAACACCAATGTTCACATCTATTACCTTCAGTTTTGAGATAAAAATAATTAACTTTTTTTTCACTTCACTCTCGTCCCCCCCCCCCCCAAGTGAATTTTCCGGCAAAAAATACATGTTTCTTTAATAGCAAAGGATCTTCTAAATATCAATTATCATGACTCTAACTTCTTCAGTTTTTGATTTATGTGTGTTCATGAAAGGAATTCAATCCCTTTTCAGTCCCGCCCCCCCAAGATGTTTCCCCCCAAAACAGGTTTTTCTTTGTTTTTAAAGGAGAACCAAATACCAATTTTCACGTCTGTAGGCCCTACCAACTTTAGTTTTTATTAGATGTAACTATTCTCATACAATTAAGTCAATTAATTTTAAATTCTTTTACCTCCCCCTCCCCCATTCATTGGATTTTCCGAGAATAGGTATTTCTATACTGTTAAAGCAGATTCCAAATACCAAAATTCATGTCTGTAACATCTTCATTTCTGGGATAACAGTAGCCTAATTAAAAGAATTCAACACCATTTTCAGTCACTTTTACCCCCCCCCCCCCCCCCTCCATCCACCCAAGTGGTATTTCCGAAAACTAAAAATACACGTTTCTTTATGTTGAATAGAGATAAAAACAATTTTTCACTTCTGTAACATGTTAAGTTTTTTGAGATATACTGTATAAATTCTCATTTTAAAATTTCACCCCCTTTTTAGTTCCCCTTAAGAGGAGTTTCCAAAAACAAATCACCTATGTTTCTTTACATGTACAGGAGATTCCAAATACCACTTTTTACGTCTGTAACATTCTACGTTTCTCAGATATTCTGTAGAAGTAGTCTTTCAAAAAATTCACCCCAATTTGTCACTCCTGTTTAACCGCCATTAATTGGATTTTCCAGAAACAAAAAATACGTGTTTATTTATTTTTAAAGGAGATCCCATATACAAATTTTCAGTTCTGTAACAACTTCAGTTTCTGATATATATGTATCCTCATTAAAGGCATTCAACTTATTATTCACCCTTTTAACCCCTCCTATTGGGATTTACAGAAAACAAAGAAATAAGTGTTCCTTTATTTTTAAAGCAGATAATAAATATCAATTTTTACATGTGCAAACTTTTAAAGTTTTGAAATGTAGATACACTCATTTTAAAAATCCAACTGCTTTTCACCCTCCCCCCCCCCCCCCACTATTTGGAATTTCCAAAAGCAAAAAATGTTCCTTTGTTTTTAAAGGAGATCCCAAGTACCAATTTTCAGGCCTGTAATATCTTCAGATTCGGAGATTTAAGTATCCTCATTAAAGGCATTTCAAAACCTGTTTCACCCCTCCTATAGGGATTTTCCGAAAACAAAAAATACATGTTTCTTTCTTTTTAAAGGAGATTCTAAATACCAATTTTTACATCTGTAAAGTTTTAAGATGTAGATACTCTCATTTTAAAAATTCACCCCCTTTTCACCCCCCATTATTTGGATTTTCCAAAAACAAAAAATGCCTGTTTCTATATTTTTAAAGTAGATCCCAAATACCAATTTACAGGTCTGTAATATCTTCAGGTTCTGAAATATAAGTAGCCTCATTAAAGGCATTCAACCCCTTTTTCACCCTTTTTCACCCTTTTCCACCCTTCCTATTGGCATTTTCCGAAAAAAAATACGTGTTTCTTTAATTTTAAAGGACATTCTAAATACCAATTTTTACATTTATAAACTTTAAAAGTTTTGAGATATAGATTTTAAAAATTCACCCCCTTTTCACCACCCCCCATTAATTGGATTTTCCAAAAACAACAAAATACGTGTTTCTTTATTTTCAAAGGAGATCCCAAACACCAATTTTCAGGTCTGTAATATCTTCAGTTTCTGAGATATAAGTATCCACATTAAAGGCATTCAACCCATTTTTCACCCCTTTTCACTACTCCTATTGGGATTTTCTGAAAACAAAAAAATATGTGTTTCTTTATTTTTAATGAAGATTCTAACTACAAATTTTTACATCTGTAAACTTCAAAAGTTTTGAGATACAGATGCACTCATTTTAAAAATTCACCCCCTTTTTCACCCCCCATTAATTGGATTTTCCAAAAACAAAAAAATACGTGTTTCTTTATTTTTAAAAGAGATCAAAAGTACCAATTTTCAGGTTTGTAATATCTTCAGTTTCTGAGATATAAGTACCGGTATCCTGATTAAAGGCATTCAACCCCTTTTTCACCGTTTTTCACCCCTCCTATTGGGATTTTCTGAAAACAAAAAAATACGTATTTCCTTATTTTTAAGGAATATTCTAAATACCAATTTTTACATCTGTAAACTTTCAAAGTTTTGAGATATGGATACGCTCATTTTAAAATTTCACCCCCCCTTTTCACCCCCTTAGCGGCGGAATATCCAAAAATCCTCTCTTAGCGAGCACCTGCATCTTAATATGAATATAACCCCAAAATTTCATTTCTTTATGTCCAGTAGTTTTGGCTCGGCGATGATGAATCAGTCAGTCAGTCAGGACAAGTTATTTTATATATATAGATAACTTGTTCTGACTGACTGACTGACTGATTCATCATCGCCGGGCCGAAACTACTGAACATAGAGAAATGAGATTTTGGGGATACACTCGTATTTAACATGTAGGTGATCGCTAAGGGAGGATTTTTGTATCTTCCGTCGCTAAGGGGGTGAAAAAGGGGGTGTATTTTTAAAACGAGGATATCTATATCTCAAAAACTTAAAGGTTTAGAGTCATAAAAATTGGTATTTGAAATCTCCTTTAAAAATAAAGAAACACAAATTTTTTTTGTTTTCTGAAAATCCCATGAAGGGGGGTGGAAAGGGGTTGAACACCTTTTATGAGGAGACTTATTTCTCAAAAACTGAAGATGGTACAGTCATGAAAATTTAAATTTGAAACCTCCTTTAAAAATAAAGAAACATGTATTTTTTTGTTTCTGGAAAATCCAAATAATGGGGGTGAAAAGGGGGGGATGAATTTTTAAAATGAGTGGATCTATATCTCAATACTTTAAAAGTTTACAGATGTAAAAATTGGTACTTAGAATCTCCTTTAAAAAAGAAACAGGTTTTTTTTGTTTTCGGAAAATACCAATAGGAGGGGTGAAAGGGGGTGAAAAAAGGGTTGAATGCCTTTAATAAGGATAATTATATCCCAGAAACTGAAGATGTTACTGGTCTGAAAATCGGTATTTGTGATCTCCTTTAAAAATAAAGAAACTGTATTTTTTGCTTTTGGAAAATCCAAATAGTGGGGGTGAAAGGAGGGGGTGTATTTTAAAAATTAGGGTATCTATATCTCAAAACTTTAAAAGTTTGCAGATGTAAATATTGATATTTAGAATCTCCTTTAAAAATAAAAGAACACATATTTTTTTGTTTTCTGTAAATCCCAATAGGAGGGGTAAAAGGTCTGAATAAGGGGTTCATTGTCTTTAATGAGGATACTTATATTTCAGAAACTGAAGATATTACAGAACTAAAAATTAGTATATGGGATCTTTTTTAAAAATAAAGAAACATTTATTATTTTGTTTTTGGAAAATCTAATTAATGGGGGTTAAACAGGAGTGACAAATTGGGGTGAATTTTTAGAAAGACTATATCTACAGTATATCTCAGAAACGTAAAATGTTACAGAGGTAAAAACTGGTATTTGGAATTTCCTGTTAAAGTAAAGAAACAGGTATTCTCGGAAAATCCAATGAAGGGAGGAGGGAGGTGAAAAAATTGAAAAATTAATTGAATTAATTGTATGAGGATACTTACATGTAATAAAAACTAAAGTTGTTACAGACGTGAGAATTGGTATTTAGATCTTCTTTAAAAATAAAACAACGCATTTGGGGGGGCGGGCTAATCATATCTGGGGGCGGGTGTGAAAAGGAGTTCAATTCATTTCATGAGGTTACATATCTCAAAAACTGAAGAAAATCGGTATTTAGAAGATCCTTTACTATTAAAGAAACAAATATTTTTTGCTGGAAAATTCACTTAGGAGGGTGAGGGTGGTGTGTGTGTGTGTGTGTGAAAGTAAGTTAAAAAAGTGAATTATTTTTATGGGGATACTTATATCTCAAAACTCAAGGTAACACACGTGAACAATGGTATTTGATATCTCATTTAAACATAAAGAAACACGCCTTCTTTTTTCTGGGGGGGGGGGTACATCACCTTAACCGTGGTGGCCTGAAAAAGTAGGTGGGACCAATTGATTTTACTGTTCATAATGTACTTATAAGGAGCCTCCTTGGCTCAGGCGGCAGCATGCCAGCCTCTCACCACTGGGTTCCGTGGTTCATATCCCGGTTACTCCATGTGAGATTTGTGCTGGACAAAGTGGAGGCGGGACAGGTTTTTTTCCGGATACTTCAGTTGTCCCCCTCATCATTCATTCCAGCAACACTCTCCAATATCATATCATTTCATTTGTCATTCATTAATCATTGCTCCAGAGGAGTGCGACAGGCTTCGGTAGCCGGCACAATTCCTATCCTCACCGCTGGCTGGGGGCTTTATTCATTCCATTCCTGAACTGGTTGCATGTCTGGAAACAGGCTGTGGATTTTCAGTGTACTTATTCTGATCATAAACCAAACATTTTTAATCTTTCCTGGGTTTGTTTTCAAGAGCCATCTTTTCCTTCTTGAGAACCTTCTTAGATTATAGTAGATTCTCCTGGCATATAAATAAAAATTTAAACACATATGAAATAAATGACAGGAATGAGATTGACCGTTCAATTGTTCACCTCTATAATAAGGTCACTAATGGACGGAAGTATGTCATTCGTATCGCCAGAAATCCTGCGCACTTGCCTATGGGCGACAATAGTGCTGGTCATATTGTCATCAATGACAATGGCAGCAGATGTAATGTACTGCCAAGTAATGGTCTTGCATCTTGCTGTGGGGTCCAGAACATCAATAATAATAATAATAATAATAATAATAATAATAATAATAATAATAATAATAATAATAATGTTCTGGACCATCGTCAAAATGTGCGGACCGCGCTGGAAACGAGTCCTGGACGGGTAATTACTACGAATGCAGTCCGGCCGCGGGTTCAGTACCGCCATGGCACCCAAGACGACACCACCCCGGATCTCCTCAAGGATTTGCTCCACATTAAAAATGCTTATAGGAGAGGATGGCAAAGATTGAGGGACCCAACTGACCGGGTGGAATACCTGGACATAGCCCGGGAAGTACGAAATCAATTGCTGGAAAAAAAAAAAAGATTGAAAAATGGGAGGAACTTTGCCGTAATCTCTCAGAAAATGAGTCAGATCGCGAATTTTGGCAGAATCTGTCAGAAGACGAGTCAGATCGCGAATATCGGCAGATTATATATAAAACGTTAAGCATCCAATTATAAATTTCAGTATAATGCCGTAGCGAAGCACGGGTATCTTGCTAGTTTTATATAAAAGGGATATAGAGGGGAGACTTCCTTCATTGTAAAACCTGCCCAAGGAACTCAGGACATCATTCAACAGTTGCTCCAGGAAGTATCACTCTTTGGAAAAAGTATAACTGATAATGTTTATGCAGTACTGTTTTTAAAGGTCTTATTCCATGTTTATAAATACTGCAAATTTCCTTCCCATGTTTGCTTTTATGTTAAATTGGACATACACTGTAAGGAATGCAGGTAAAGATATCATTATACCTTGAGAGTTGTTATTGTTTACTTTGTGACTGTTAGTTATAGGGAATCTGCCACCAGGCCGACTGCCCTAAATGCAGATCAGTAATGATTTGATTGATTTTTTTATTACAGTAAAAGAATTAATGAACCTGTTGTCGTGTCATATGCTTCTCCACTTTGGGATTAGTGTATGGTGGAGGGGTGCAACATTTATGCAGGCCTTACTTTTTGTCAGTGAACATTTCTTTTCATTACCATTAAGTTTTTGCTATCTGTTGATCATCATCATCATCATCATCATCATCATCATCATCATTTGTGTATGCAAATTAAGATGTGCCTTACTAAATGCACTTATATGATTATGTTTTTGTAACATAACTGAAAACAATTAAAATTTCTTAGACATTGCTCAGTCTATCTGAAAATATAATGATACTTGGAAATTGTATAATGTATCTGAAAATTTGCTTCATTTTATTGTTAAGAAAGGAAAAAAGGGTGTTTGTTTTTTATTTTTTTATTTTGCTACATTGTGTTTCTCTAGTATACATCACATGGTTAAAACTTGAATTTTTAAAAATGTAAATTAGAACTATAGCTTTTATATAATTGTTTACCCTTTGGCAGGTTTCTTTAGTTGAAGCAAAACAAGACATCAGCTTACTCCGAAAATTTATTGCTAATGCTTCAGTTAGCTCTCCAGTAAGATCGTTGCAACTCTCCCCTGTTTCCTGGCCTATAGGGACGCAAAGAGGGAATATTCCAGTCTCAAGGTTTGATATTCTGCGTTGGGACTATTTTACTAACAAGGAATTCTGCTTGGATTCAGATTTTAGCAATTCAAAAAAACTTCGAGGTGCAGACAAACTAGATATAGAGGTGAGTAGTCGAAATCAATTTCATGTAGGAAATTACTTATTTGTTCTTAGTTACCCTTGGAATTTCATATATTGTTAATGTGGCTTTGTTAGAAGTTCCTTTTATAATCTGTCAGATGAGGTATACAATATTGATATAACAAATTTTTGATAGCTAGAGATGATTACTGACTCTTCAGTATCATTTACTTGTTGAATATTTTAAGCTCTACTTCCATTATCTAGACAAATTACGTTTTTACCTTTTGAAATCATCTTCTGTTTCTTCCTGACCTTTTCCCAATTCCTTGGGGTCAACACCTAATGTGGATTAAGCCCAGTTTTATGACCATATGCCTTTCCCAATGCCAATGCTATGCAGAGGGATATATTAATTTGTGTGTTTTGATGGTGGTTTGTAGTATGTTGTGCTGTATGTATGTGAAAATGTGTATGAAGATGAACACAAACACCTAGCCCCTGAGCCAGAAGAAGTAACCAGGCGTGGCTGAATTTCCCTGGTACAGCCTGGAATCGAATCTGAGCCCTTCTGAACCAAGGTCAATATCCTGACCATTCAGCCAAAGAGCCAGATATATTTTTACTTTTTGAAATATTCGTTCATTCCACCATCTTTGACTCTGCAGTCACTCAGGTTCGAGAACTTGAAGTAGCTTTGCTTTCTAAATGTATGCCCCTATGAATAAAGCACATGTATTAAACCTTGCACCATCTTCCTAGTCCCGTGTCACTATCTTGTTCAAAGTTCAGCTCTAAGGCCTAGACCATAGTTCATTCCCTTTTGTCCCTCTGCCATTTTGCCCTTCTCTTCTTTTGCTTTTTTGCCCTTCTTCCCCTTTGCCCTTTTGCCCTTCTGCCCCTCTGCTCTTTTGCCCTTTTCCGCTTCTGTCCTTTCGCATCAGCTCAGTAGCTAGCATCTCTGACACTAAAGCCGCTCAGCTTCAAGACATTGAAGTAGCTTTTACTTCCTAAAGTTATGTCCCTAAGAATAAAGCACATGCATTCAAACTTAAACCATCTTCCTAGTCCCGTGTCACCATCTTGTTCCAAGTTCAGCTCTAAGCCCTAGACCATAGTTCATTCCCTTTTTGTCCTTTTACACTTTAGTCCTTTTACCATTTAGCCCATTTGCCATTTTGTCCTTTAGCCATTTAGCCGTTTCTTCCCTTTCGACATTTAGCCCTTTTTGCCCTCTTGTCATTTATGCGGTCACTCAGCTCCAAGACCTAAGGTAGCCTTTCACCGTTATGCTCCTATGAATAAAGCATATGCATTAGGTCTTACACCATCTCCCTGGTACTATTAGTACAACGTGTAGCCGCTAAGCTCGTTTGGGATGGGCAACCGTTAGGTTACCGCATGGTCAGCGTGCGGTTGAACTTGAAGTCTAAAAGCATACATACAAGCATACATACATACATACATACATACATACATACATACATACATACATACATACGGTTGGTGCATGCATTTCAGTGGGCTTGGCAGACTGATATGTAATAGCAACTTCTGGCTCGGTGAGGAAAGCAACGGGAAACTACCTCACTCCTCATTTCCCTAGTACGCCTCTTCAGTGATGCCTAGGCCATCTATGACAGCTGATGGCAGAGCTGTTGAGGATCCAACCAGCCTTAGGGCTGAAGACTGAACATACATACATACATACATACATACATACATACATACATACTGCAAGCCTCTGTGAATTTACTAAACACTGCCACAATCTTCTATTTGTAACTAGCTCTGTAGCCTCATTTAATTCTATACCTCATATCTCAAGTTGTTTCCCCGGGGTCCCTCACCTGTCAAATGGAATTGGGATTCCGTTACTCCCGTAGGTCCGAGGCTTTCTTAAAACGTTCTGAGCTCAGTCAGCTTTGTGAAGCAGGGTGCTACCTTACCCGTAGTCCCAGTGAGGATCTCTCCTCTTAACAGGTTAGGGACCACTGGTGGATTGTATAATCCTAGCCGCCTGAGCACAAGGAGGACCATGACTCCGAATATGTCCGAGATGCTGACTCCCATTCCATAGCAGCTGGTATCCTGACTATCAGGACTACTTACTAGACCACTCAGCTGTTGCCCATGGTTCACGAACTAGGACGTGACTACAACAACCCACAAATTGGATTCATATTCTATGGAATCTACAACAGAGAAGATGGACTTTGGAAGGTGGAGATTGCAGAAGAGGCAGCCCATTACTCAGGGAATAGTATGAGTAAACTCTTCATCAGCAGCATTTGTTTCTCATGTTTGGGGTAGCTGCAAGGGCATCTGTTTTCCATGTAAGCGGCAGGCTGAATAATTGCTGGTAATAGCTCTAGAATGCTTTTGGGTGTGGCGACCCCATTGTAACAATAGCCTAACAATGAGTGATGGTAAACATAAGCTTTGGAAAAGGTTAGGGCGAACTCTGCTAAAAGCACGTGCAGTTCTTGTGCTGGGGGAGCTGTGATAAGTGGGCAACCAGCATTTAATATTAGGAAGGTGGGAATAATAAATATTATGACCCTGACAGGAAAGTCAGAAGAGTTGATTGACTCTATGGAGAAAGAGAATGTTGCAGTGATGGGACTGAGTGAGATCAAGTGTAAGGGAAAGGAAGTGAAGAAGATAGACGAGTAGAGGATACACCCCATACTGGAGGGAAGGAGGTGAGGCAAAGAATGGAGTATAAGGGATTGTTAACAAAACTCTGGATGAAAATGTGGGTAAGGTAGGCTGTTAATGACAGAATAATCAGAGTACGACTGAGGAGGGAAGGAGGAGTGAAAGACTTCATCCAAGGTGATACACCACAATCTGGAAACAGTGAGCAAAATGTAGAGGAAGTCTTGGAGACACTCGAGGAAGTAATCACCAGTGAGGAAGTGATAGTCATGGGAGACCTCAGTGCGCAGGTTGGAAATGACAGAATTGGAAAAAAAAAAAAAGAAGTGATTGTTTCTTTTGGATGTTGAGAAAGAAACAGTGAGGGAGATAAGTTGATTGATTTTTATGAGAGAAACAGAATGATTGTGGCCAACACTTGGTTTAGAAAGGAGAATAGTATCAAGATCACTAGATGAGCCGCTGAGAGCAAAAGTGATGTAACTCAATTTTTCCCGCTTCTGAGAACTGAAAAATTTTGCGTTTTGTTAAATGTAAATTCATGCTTTACATTAATTCATTATTCATTTGATGAAATGTAGAAATGAAATATTAAAATTTGATTTGCTGGAGACATTTTAGTTATTTGTATACCTTAAATGGTTTCTATATTCCCTAAAAGTTAGGGTACCAATTTTCCTCTTAGCAATTTACTCATAGTGAAAGGTAAAGTGGTATATATCAAGAGTTGTACCACTCTTGTAAATGTTCTATGGAAATTGAGTACAAGGGAAGGGATAAGCTGTATTTTAACTGCCAATATTGCAATTTATTTGTAAAAGAATTCCTAATGAAACGTGTTATAGTAAAAGTGAAATCGCACTTATGGCTCCAATTATGTACTTTTCCCTCACGGATTGAGTTAAAATAATTGCACTTTTGTTGTTAAATGCTATTGATGTTGATTCCAGAAATGGAGAGTGCTGGGAATTGGTGCCAGTCTCCTTAGATGTAGCCATAGTAATTATAATACTTGTTCTGTAGAACTTTGCAGTTGTTGGATCTGACAACAAACACCTTTCTAAATACTCCGCTGTATCGTTATCAGAATGACCATTCTAGCAATCTCCACAACTATTGGAAAACTTGTAGCCTGGATCATTCATGGTCAGTCCTCGAACTAAAAGCTAGGTGTTTACTTCTAGATTCATACATATTTTGGCCTAAAACACATACAGCTGCTGTGATTTCACTCTGCTTAACCTACTGTGGACTGCGTTCTCTGGTGTCACAATTATTTACTTTTATTTCCAATGAAACTCAACCTGGGACTTAAATTTAAAGGGAGCATGATTAGCTTTGGAAAACATCAATAGACACAGAATACATGAAGGAAAAAGAAAAGAAACATCTGACCTAGTAAACTTAACCTCGATTAATTTAAAATGCTTAATTGGCATGCAAATATTCTGTTCAATGCTATTTGTATAGAGAATCATGGTATAAGTAACGTAGTACAATGCCCTTTTTACGTACTTAATGAGGGACATCAATGAATGATACTTGTAGGCTATAACCTAGACTTCAACTCGGAGTGCAAACTTCCCTTATAAAGACAATTTCTGCTTTAGTAACATCTTTACATTACAATTCTAAAGAAAGGAAACAGTGCTAATACTTACCAGCACAGTTGATTGGACCTTTTGATTCTTCGTCTAGCATTTTTCCCACATCTGTGGGGTCGCAAGTGCGAACTGTGTCACACATGTGGATTTGGCCCTATTTTATGGCCGGATGCCTTTCCTGATGCTAACCCTATATGGAGGGATGTAATCACTATTGCATGTTTCTGTGATGGTTGGTAGTGCAGTGTGTTGTCTGAGCATGAAGAGGAAAGTGTTGGGACGAATACAAACACCCAGTTTCTGTGTCAGAAGAATTACTCAGATGCGATTACAATCTCCGACCTGGTCGGGAATCAAACTCGGGGACCCTCTGAACCGAAGGCCTCAATGCTGACCATTCGGCCAATGAGTTGGACTTGCATGGACCGTGGGAAGTTTTCGACCATCCACCGTATAGTCCAGAACTTGCACCTAGTGATTTTCACCTCCTTCGAGAATTGAGGCAAGGTTGGGTGGACAGGGGTTCGCCACCAATGAAGAACTTCAGGAGGCTGTCCAGACGTACCTTACCTCACTGGCGTCAGTCAGACTTCTTTGCAGTGGGTATAGGAAAGCTAGTGTCGCTATACGACAAATGCCTGAATTGTTTTGGTGATTATGTAGAAAATTAAGTATGAAACTACTGAACTCTTTGTAATAAAATCATTTTGTTATGTTAATGTGTCTCTTTTAACAGCCCATCAGATGTTGAAAAAAAAACAGCCCTCGTAGTTTCATTTTCCATATTGATAGCTTACAGTTTACAATTATAAGATTGAATGTTCCCACCTAATCAATACAGTATATAGTGTTAAATATATTTATTTATATTTAAAATGTATATACACTGACTGACAGTGACAATGCAACACCAAGGAGGAGTGGTTCGAAAGGGATGAAAGTTGGGGAAAAAACAGAGACGGCACGGATGAATAATTGATGTTTATTTCAAACCGATATGCAGGTTACACAATGCGCACGGCATCGACTCAGTAGGATGTAGGACCACCGCGAGCGGCGATGCACGCAGAAACACGTCGAGGTACAGAGTCAATAAGAGTGCGGATGGTGTCCTGAGGGATGGTTCTCCATTCTCTGTCAACCATTTGCCACAGTTGGTCGTCCGTACGAGGCTGGGGCAGAGTTTGCAAACGGCGTCCAATGAGATCCCACACGTGTTCGATTGGTGAGAGATCCGGAGAGTACGCTGGCCACGGAAGCATCTGTACACCTCGTAGAGCCTGTTGGGAGATGCGAGCAGTGTGTGGGCGGGCATTATCCTGCTGAAACAGAGCATTGGGCAGCCCCTGAAGGTACGGGAGTGCCACCGGCCGCAGCACATGCTGCACGTAGCGGTGGGCATTTAACGTGCCTTGAATACGCACTAGAGGTGACGTGGAATCATACGCAATAGCGCCCCAAACCATGATGCCGCGTTGTCTAGCGGTAGGGCGCTCCACAGTTACTGCCGGATTTGACCTTTCTCCACGCCGACCCCACACTCGTCTGCGGTCACTATCACTGACAGAACAGAAGCGTGACTCATCGGAGAACACGACGTTCCGCCATTCCCTCATCCAAGTCGCTCTAGCCCGGCACCATGCCAGGCGTGCACGTCTATGCTGTGGAGTCAATGGTAGTCTTCTGAGCGGACCCCGGGAGTGCAGGCCTCCTTCAACCAATCGACGGGAAATTGTTCTGGTCGATATTGGAACAACCAGGGTGTCTTGCACATGCTGAAGAATGGCGGTTGACGTGGCGTGCGGGGCTGCCACCGCTTGGCGGCGGATGCGCCGATCCTCGCGTGCTGACGTCACTCGGGCTGCGCCTGGACCCCTCGCACGTGCCACATGTCCCTGCGCCAACCATCTTCGCCACAGGCGCTGCACCGTAGACACATCCCTATGGGTATCGGCTGCGATTTGACGAAGCGACCAACCTGCCCTTCTCAGCCCGATCACCATACCCCTCGTAAAGTCGTCTGTCTGCTGGAAATGCCTCCGTTGATGGCGGCCTGGCATTCTTAGCTATACACGTGTCCTGTGGCAAACGACAACACGTTCTACAATGACTGTCGGCTGAGAAATCACGGTACGAAGTGGGCCATTCGCCAAAGCCGTGTCCCATTTATCGTTCGCTACGTGCGCAGCACAGCGGCGCATTTCACATCATGAGCATACCTCAGTGACGACAGTCTACCCTGCAATTGGCATAAAGTTCTGACCACTCCTTCTTGGTGTTGCATTTGCTCTGTCAGTCAGTGTATGTATATGCATATGTATATATTATAAATCCAATTTTATAATTGTAGACTGTAAAGCACAGAACATACCGCTTAATTGAGCAGCTCACCTCCTTTCTCCTAAGTCTTCCCAGCCCAGACTCTGCAACATTTTTATAACTCTTCTCTTTCGTTGGAAATCACCCAGAACAAATTGAGCTGCTTTCCTTTGGAATTTTTCCAGTTCTAGAATCAAGTAATACTGGTGAGGGTCCCATACACTGGAACCATACTCTAATTTTATTGTGGTCTTACTACAACCACTGAATACCTTCATAACCATGTGAAAAGATCTGTAACCTTTATTTACAATCCTGTTTATGTGATTACCTCAGTGAATATATCTCCTTATAATGACACCTTTGTACTTACAGCGATCCCCATGAGGAACTTTCACCCCATCAATGCAGTAATTAAAACCGAGAGGACTTTTCCTCTTTATGAAACTCTCAACCTGAATTTTCACCCCATTTACCAGCATATCGTTCATTGCCTGCTATCCATCTCACAACATTGTCAAGGTCTTTTTGCAATCACTCACAATCTTGCACTTATTTTTATTCTATACAGTATAACATCATCCGCAAAAAGTCTTATCTCTGGTTCCAGTTCTCTACTCATATCAGTTAAGTCCAATAATACTGTCTTGAGGAATTCTTTCTTAATTATTATAGTATTTTATAATGCTTCAACTACTCTAATTCTCTGGATTCTGTTTTTTAGAAATATAGCCATCTGTTCAGTATCACACCTTTGTCTGGTCCAGTTGCACTCATTTTTGTCAGTTGTCTCCCATGATCTACCCTGTCAAAAGCCTCAGACAGGTCAATTATGATACAATCTTATTTGATTTCCTGAATCTAAAATATCTGCTGTATCTTGCTTGAGTCTTTCAAGTTGAGTTTCAGTGGAATAACGTTTCCTAAATCCGAACTGCCTTGTATCAAAGCAGTTAGTAATTTTCCAAACTTGTTTAATATAAACAGAGAGAATGCTTTTCCAAAGCATATGTGTAACACACGTCAAGCTGGCTGGCCTATAATTATTATCGGTTTTATGTTCATCACCCTTTCCTTGGTGCACAGTGGTTACTATAGCAACTCTCCATTTATTTGGTATGCAAACTGTAATAAAATAAGTACTTCAGACATGGTATTTTATCCTTTGCCTTAAATACGAGGGTCGAGTCATAAGTCATGGCAACTATTTTTTTCCCGTGAACAGGAGACAACACGGAAAATCTAAGATATGCATTTGGAAATACAGTATATAGGGAATGTTCTTATGCATAGTGCCTGAAGACAAATTCTGACTTCAGGAGATTCTCGTAGTAAAGTGACAGAACACAGGTCATTAGTAAACATTGTTTTATTATGGTATAGACAGCAACTACACAAGACTACATACAAAGGACAGGTCTCCACTGGTTACAGACCTTCGAAATAATCACCCAAGGTTACCACCGTGAATTGCCAGCGGTGGGGCAGGCGCTGAATACCATTCGCTGCATGTGTATCGCTAACATGTGTCACCTCTCTCCGAAATGCTGTTACGATGTCCTCTTTGTTAGCAAAGCGTTGTCAACGTAATGGCTTCTTGACTTTGGGGATTAGATCATAGTCACACACCTAATGCTTCCCGCAGCTCTGCATGGCATTGGCTTGCATTTCTGCCGTGGAGAACTGCTATATTAATATACGATCGTTGATCCTGCTTGTTGACTTCCATTTTGTGATGCTCTCACTCACACACTGACCCTTGGGGGCATGCTTAGACCCACACTGTTTACATACACCATCTAGTGGCATCATACACAAGTACATACCATATGTTTCCAAATGCATATCTTAGATTTTCCGTGTTGTCTCCTGTTTGCGAAAAAAAAATAGTTGCCATGACTTATGACTTGACCTCCGTATATACCCAGAAATCATATTAATTTCGGCTGCTTTTCTTGCTTTCAACTTTTATGCCTTATTGTAAACTAGCAATTACCCGCAGCTTAGCTCGCACGGATTTCATAATTTGATAAAAGTAATCGTTCCTTGGTACTTTTCATTATCTGAAAATCCCTAAAATATAAAAACTCAGAGAAAAATTGAGTTTCATTTACCCCAGAAACTCTTTGTAACCCACATTTGTGGTCTTGCCTTTTGGGGCTAAGATGGCCATGTGGCATAGAACTGTACATATGAGAAACAGTCTTCTCTCAAGTCAAAAACAACCAAAAAGTACATGTTTCTTTATTTATAAAGGAGATTCCAAATACCTATTTCCATATCTGTAACATCTTTTGTTTACAAGATATAAGTATCCTCATACTAAGAATTAAACAAATTTTTCAGTTCATTCAACCCCTTAAGTGGATTTTCCAAAAACAAAGGAATAAAAATCTTTACTTTGAAGGAAGATTCCAGATACAAATTTTCACGTCTGTAACATCTGTTTTTGAGATATAAGTATCCTCATAAAAATAATTCAACTCCCCCCTCGTTAAGTTGTTTTCCTTCCCCAAGAAAGGAGATTCCAAATGCCAATGTTCACATCTGTAACATTCAGTTTTTGAGATATAAGTATCCCCATAAAAAAATTCAATTCTTTCATTTCCTTTCACCATCCCCCTTAAGTGAATTTTCCAAAAACAAAAATGTGTGTTTCTTTTTTAAAGGAGATTCCAAATACCAATTTTCACGTTTGCAACACCTTTAGTTTTAAAGATAAAAGTATTCTCATACAAAGAATTCAATTAATTTTTCAATTCTTTCACCCCGTAAATGGATTTTCCAAAAACAAAAAATACGTATTTATTTTTAAAGGAGACTCCAAATACCAATTTTCATGCCTGTAACATCTTCAGTTTTTGAGATATCAGTATCCTAATTAGAATAATTCAACCCCTTTTTCGGTCCTTTTTACCTCACCCCCATTAAGTGATTTTTTTCCCAAAACAAAAAATATATATGTTTTAAGTGAGATTAATAATACCAATTTTTACATTTGTAACATGTTAAGATTTTGAGGTATACTGCAGATATACTCATTTTAAAAATTCACTCCCTTATTCAGTTCCCCTTAAGTGGATTTTCCAAAAACAAATTATCTGCATTTCTGTACTTTTACTGGAGATTCCAAATACCAATTTGCATGTCTGTAACATGTTATGTTTCTGAGATATACTGTATATACAGTCTTGTTAAAAATTCATCCCCTTTGTTCACAGCTTTCATTATCGTTTCATCCTCATCATGACGTGCAGGTCGCCTATAGATGTCAAATCAAAAGACCTGCACCTGGCGAGCCGAACATGTCCTCGGAGACTCCCGGCACTAAAAGCCATACGCCATTTCATTACCCCCCCCCCATTAATTGAATTTTCGAAAAACAGAAAATATGTGTTTCTTTATTGTTAAAGGAGATACCAAATACCAATTTTCATGTCTGTATCATCTTCAATTTTTGAGATATAAGTATCCTCATAAAAGGTATTCAACCCCTTTTTTCACCTTTATTCACCCCCCTTAATGGGATTTTCCAAAAACAAAAAAATACATGTTTCTTTGTTTTTAAAGGTGATTCCAAATACCAATTTTTACATTTGTAAACTTTTAAGTTTTTGAGATATAGATATACTCATTTAAACAATTCACCCCCTTAGCGACGGAATATCCAAAAATCGTTCCTTATTGAGCCCCCTCAGTCTAATATAAATGTATCCCCAAAATTTCATTTCTATATATTCAGTAGTTTTGGCTCGGCTATGATGAATCAGTCAGTCAGTCAGTCCGTCAGTCAGGGCGTGTTATTTTATATACATATATATATATATGTCTTTGTTATGGTAGATAAATTTCAGTACTTCATTGTTATTAATCATCTCCTCTACCTGGACATTATCCCTGTAACCAACAATCTTTACATGCTGCTCCCTGAATAATTCTACCTTCTGCAATTTCTCACATATACACTACCCTTGTTCATTTATAATTCCTGAAATGCCCTTGTAGGAACATGTTTCTACCTTAAAGTACCGAAACTTACACTTCCATTTTTCACTAAAATTTGTATGATTGCCAATTATGCTTTCCATCATGTTATCCTTAGCCGATTTTTTCACTAGATTCAATTCCCTAGTAAGTTCCTTCAATTTCTCCTTACTTCCACAACCATTTCTAAATCTATTTCTTTCCATACTGCACCTCATTCTTATTGTCTTTACTTCTCTGTTATAATATTGCTGGTCTTTACCATTCCTTACCATGTTTAAAGGCACACACCTGGTTTTTACATTCCTCAACGACTGTTTTAAACCAGTCCCACTGACTGTTTACATTTTTATTTTCCATTTTCTGTCAGTTATAATTAATTTTAAGAACTCCCTCATGCCTGTCTTTTCAAGCATATGGTAAAGCCTATTAATCCTACTTTTATAACCTTCCTTTCTATTGCATTTATTTTTCAACTAAAACAGCTTCGCGATCACTTGTACCATCTATTACTTCAGTTTCTCTGTAGAGCTCATTTGGTTTTACCAGCAATACGTCCAGAATTTTCTTCCTTCTAGTTGGTTCCGTCACTTCCTGATTCAGCTGTCCTTCACAGATTTCTCCAAATCCAAGACGACCCCGTACCTGCCAACCCTTCCGATTTACCTGGAAACTTTCTGGTTTTTAACTTGTCTTCCGATTTTCTGATTTATTTTTTATTTCTTCCCATTTTTGACTAATATAACGTCTAGTATGGCCAATACTCTTCCCCTAGGATAAAGGATAAATTCTTATGTGTTTGTGTAATTTACGACACCTCATTTTCAAGCGTATTTATTTGATGCTTTATTTCGTGAGTGTTTTATCCGCCGCCTTCGTGTATCATGTTTCCCGCTCACCACAGCAGCGTGTGCGCTTTACACAGCTGGGGAATTCGGGGCGGCAGTCGTCCTGCAAGCGAGAGAGGCTAGCGCAAGCTAGCGACTCAGTTAATCGGGACAAAAGAATGAATTTATTGTGTTGTTTGCACGCTAGTAATATTGTCGGATTTGTGAGCCACGTGTTTTATCTTGCATTTTTATGCTTTCCCTCTCTGTCAAAGTCACATGTTAATAATGTATGGGACATATTGAATTGTTTTGTATGTGGTAGTTTCGCATATTTAAGTGCATAATTTTAATGAGTTGAATGTTTTAAGGGGGTTTTGTCGATGGCAGTTTCTGGTATTTTCTTTTCTCCTTATGGGCAAAAAATATAACAAACGTTAACCCCAAGTGTTCAAAGATATCTATAAATTACCGTTCATTTTGCCGTCTTGTAAAGGAAACTACCGTATTTTCTTGTGTAATTAACGCCCTTGCATAATTTACGCATCCCAATATTTTTGGGTCCAAAGTGGGAAAAATGAAATGTTCACATATTTGATGCACCCACAACTTTGAACATCACGCAGCTCCGGAGGCCGTTTCGATATAAAGATGTCAACTACTCTATAGCAGGCTTCCTATTGCAGAAGCGGGCATTCGAAATACAGGGCAACGTGCTGTTATTAGCCAGCAGGAAATCCCACTGCACTAGTTTTTCGAGCGTTTCGGGTACGGGACATTCTGTGTTCTCAAAATTGTTTGTCAGTCCACAGTATTTGAGTAATACTACATCGTACGAACTCGCGGTGATCAGTTACGCCGAAACATATGGGAATAGGGCAGCGGGCAGCAAGTATTCAGTGTCCAAATGAAACGTGCGCTACCGCGGTAACAGAAGTGCACTTCAAGTGGCCAACAAGTCTCGCAAAGCATTTCGCGGACCAAAAAAACGGCAAGTTTTCGCAAGTAGAGGAGGATCTGCTTAAATATATGATGATGTTACGCAACGTTGGATAAGCCATTTCTCACGAAATGCTGTATTTTAAAGAATGAGAAATAGCCTCTGTACATGGAATCAGTGTTTCGGATTTGAAGGTTAGCTGAGACTTGATTAATTTTATGAAGAGAAATGGAACAATAAAGAACAACATTATGCCAAAAAAAGACAAATGATTTCAACCATTTTCAACGCTTTGTGATTGAGAAGTGTAAAGTGAAGGAATATTTGATCTTCCTTATAGGAACCGCAGGTCAGACGCTAGTCAGTTTCCATATGCCACAAAGTCGAACAATCGATAAGAAAGGAACATACAGTGTTATCGTTCGTGCTGCTGGAAGCAAAAAACTACACTTATGTCTAGGGAATGACAAAGTGCAGCCATAATCAGCTGTACTCGGAACTGCTCGGGTAATCTCGGCATTTAGCCTGTCCCACCAAGCATTTCTGCGAGGTGCAGCCAGCAGCACTCACAATGGCCAGTAGCATGAATGCGAACAGCTGTTATTTTGTAGAATTAGGTACCGGTAATCAGTTTAATAGCCACAGAATCTGTTATGATAGTGTAATTTATATAAGTATACTAGCATTTACCTGCGGCTTCGCTCGCGTGGATTTCGTTGATCAAAGTAATTGTTCCTCGGCGTTGTACTAAGACATCATCTGAAAATTCCTAAAGTATAAAAACTCACCCAAAAATTGAGTTTGGGGCTGATGACCTCGATGTTAGGCCCCTTTAAACAACAAGCATCAGCAGCATCATCAGAAAAAATTGAGTTTCATTTACTTCATAAATTCTTTTGGGGCTAAGACGACTATGCGACATAGAACTGTACATGTGAGAAACAGTCTTCTCTCAAGTCGAAAAGATAAATACATGTTTCTTTATTTTTAAAGGAGATTACAAATATCTGATTCCCACATCTGTAACATCTTCAGTTTTTGAGATATACATAAGTATCCCCATAAAAAGAATTCAACCCCTTGATCAGTCCTTCCCCCACCCCCACCCCCACCGCCATCTAAGAGTATTTTCTGAAAACAAAACTACATGTTTCTTTACTTTTAAAGGAGATTCCAAATACCAATTTTCACGTCTGTAACATCTTCAGTTTTTAATATTTAAGTATCCTCATAAAAAAAAAATCAACTACTTTTCACTTCTTTTCACCCCTCATTAAGTACCTTCTCCGAAAACAAAAAAGTACAAGTTCCTGTATTTTTAAAGGACTTTGCAAATACAATGTTTCTTGTCTCTAACATGTTAAGTTTTTGACATATAATGTAATAATGGCATATGGCATTTAGTGCCGGGTGTGTCAGAGGACATGTTCGGCTCGCTAAGTGCAGGTCTTTTGATTTGACGCCCGTAGGCGACCAGCGCATTATGATGAGGATGAAATGATGATGAAGACAACAAATACATCCAGTCCCCGTGCCAGAGGAATTAAACAAGGATGGTTAAAATTCCCGTCCCTGCTGGGAATCGAAACCGGGACCCCTGTGATCAAAGACCAGCAAGCTAACCATTTAGCCATGGAGCGTATAATGTAGATATACCGGTACTCATTTTAAAAACTCACCCGCTTTTCCCATTTCTTTCAGCCCATTAACTGGATTTTCCGAAAACAATAAAATACGTGTTTCATTATTTTTAAAGGAGATTCCAAATACCAGTTTTCATGTCTGTAATACCTCCAGTTTTTGAGATAAATGTATACTCATAAAAAATAATTCAACTTCTTCTTCTTCACTTCTTTCCACCCCTCTCCCGCCTTAAAGTGCACTTTCCAAAAGCAAAAGATACGTGTTTCTTTGTTTTGGAAGGAAATGCAAAATACCAACTTTCACGTTTGCAACAGCTTCAGTTTTTAAGATAATGTATCCTCATAAGCACTTTTCAACTCCTTATTTACTTGTTTTCAGCCCCACGCCCCTTACGTTGATTTTCCGAAAAAAACAAATGCGTGTTTCTTTATTTTTAAAGGAGACACCAAATACTAATTTTCACGTCTGTAACATCCTCGTTTTTGAGATATAAGTATCCTCATAAACGTAATTCAACTCCTTTTTCATCCCCCCCCCTTCCTACCCGTTAAGCTGATTCCCCCCTCCCCAAAAGTGCGTGTTCTTTATTTTAAAAGGAGATTCCAAATACCAATTTTCATGACTTTAACATCTTTAGTTTTTGAGATATAAGTATTCTCATACAAAGAATTCAACTAATTTTTCAATTCATTCACCCACCTTAAGTGGTTTTTCCGAAGAAAAAAGAACACGTGTTCCTTTACTTTGCAAGAAGATTCCAAATACAAATGTTCATGTCTCTAACATCTTCAGTTTTTGAGATATATGTATCCTCATAAAAAGATTTCAAATCCTCTTTCACCCCCACCCGTTAAGTTGATTTCCCTCTTCCAAAAAATGCGTGTTTATTTTTAAAGGAGTTTCCGAATAAAAATTTTCACATGTGTCACACCTTAATTTTTTGAGATATAAGTATCCTCATACACAGAATTCCACTAATTTTTCAATTAATTCAGCCCCCTTAAGTGGATTTTCCATGACAGAATATTACGTGTTTCTTTACTTTGAAAGAAAATTCCAAATACAAATTTTCATGTCTGTAACATCTTCAGCTTTTTAATTGTAAGTACCCTCATGAAAAGAATTCAACTCCTTCTTCATTCCACCCCCACCTGTTAAGTTGGTTTCACCCCCACCCAAAAAATTCCTGTTTCTTTATTTTTAAAGGAGATTCCAAATTCCAATTTCCACGTCTGCAACCTTCAGTTTTGAGATATAAGTTTCTCCAGAAAAAAATTCAGTATTTTTTACTTCCTTTCACACTCCCCATTCAAGTGAATTTCCAAAAAATAAACAGTACCCGTTTCTTTAAAGAGCTTACAAATACCAATTATCATGACTGTAACATCTTCAGTTTTTGAGATATATGTATCCTCGTAAAAGGAATTCATCTCCGTTTCCACCCCTTCCCCACCTACCAAGTTGAATCCCCCCTCCCAGAAAATGCGTGTTTCTTTAATTTTATTTGTACCATTCAACTAATTTTTCAATTCTTTCACCCCCGCCTCGTTAATAGTTTCTTCAAAATCAAAAGAATACGTGTTTCCTTACTTTTAAAGTAGATTCCAATTTTCACGTCTGCAATATGCTATGTTTTTGACATATACTGTAGATACGCTAATTTTAAAAATTTACCCCCTTTTTCAGTCCCCCTTAAGTGGATTTTCTGAAAAAATATTTATGTTTATTTACTTTTCCAGGAAATTCCAAATACCAGCTTTCAAATCTGTACTATGTTACCTGTCTGAGATAATTTGCAGATATAATTTTTTTTTTTTTAATTCACCCCGTTTGTCACTCTTGTCCACCCCCCTATACATCAGATTATCCAAAAACACAAAAATACGTGTTTCTTTATTTTCAAAGGAGATTCCAAAAACAAATGTTCACGCCTCTAACATCTTCAGTTTTTTTATATATACACTTAAGAAAATGGAAATTGCAACACCATGAAGGCATTGGTCGTTTGTATTGATTTTCAAGATATGGAACGGTGCCATGTAGGTATGTAAACGATCAAAGTTTCAGACCCATTGGATTGTTGCTACAGGTCTCCCCACGTAATTGGTCGCGGAGGAATCAACTCCAGTATACGGACTCTGGTGTAGCGTAATTGACTTGCAGTCTGTGCAGTGAAGTGTTCCCCGTCAAACATGCCTCGACGACAGAGAAGAGCACGCTATCAACAACTGTCGCCGTTTGAGAGGGCTCGGATAATTGGGCTGTGTGAGGCTGGATTATCACTAAGGACTGTTGCAGCACGTGAAGGCCGACAGACATCTACGGTACAACGTGTACGGCAGCAGTGGTCAAATGAAGGTGCCCACACTCGTAGACCTGGCAGAGGCCCAGCGCGACAGACAACTGTGAGAGAGGATTGCCGCATCATTTGGATGGCCCGGATGGAACCCCATGCAACAGCAATGCAAATTCTAGCAGCTGTGGCACCCCACGTAACACAACAAACAGTTGGTAATCGCCTACGTGCAGCTGGCTTACGAGCCTGTGTCCCTGCAGAAGGTGTTCGATTGACCCCACAACAGCGACGTGTAAGGCTGGCCTGGTGTCGAGAAAGATCGACGTGGGTCGACGAATGGCATAGGGTCGTCTTTAGCAATGAATCGCGCTTCTGTCTTGCCCGCAGTGATCGCCGGAATCGTGTGCGCTGACGTACCGGGGAGAGGGGCCGCCCAGATCTTATTGTCGAGAGGCACACAGGGCCAACACCAAGCATTATGGTCTGTGGAGCTATTGGCTGTGATGTGAAATCACAATTAGTGCTTGTTGAGGGCACTATGACTGCTCGACAGTACGTTGATAGGGTACTCAATCCAGTGGTTGTCCCTATGATGGTGAACATTGCTAATGGGATGTTTCAGCAGGACAATGCCCGAGTTCACACTGCACGCATCTCCAGAGAAGCTCTCCACGACATCACAACCTTAGAATGGCCCGCCAGATCCCCGGACCTCAGTCCTATTTGAGCATATGTGGAACATGATGGGTCGACAACTGGGCAACCGTCCTCAGCCACCCACAACTCTGGAACAACTGACCCGTGCAGAGCAGCAAGCATGGGCCATAATTCCTCAGGAAGCGATCCAGGGCCTTATTGACTCCATGCCTCGACAAATTCATCAATGTATTGCAGCTCGTGGTGGGCACATCTTATATTGATTGTTGACCAAACTTGCGGTCAGAGAGACCTGAAAGTGTAATAATTGAATCACAACCAAACACTTGTCCTGCATGTTCAATTGCAGCAGTGTATTACCACTCCTTCTGGATGTTGCAATTTCCATTTTCTTCAGTGTATAAGTATCCTCATAAAATTAATTCAACCCCTTTTTCACCCCAGCCCGTTAAGTTGATTCCCCCCTCCAAAAATGTGTTTTTCTTTATTTTTAAAGGAGGTACCAAATATAAATATTGACGTGTGTAACCTTAAGTTTTTGAGATATCAGTTTCTCCATACAAAAGGAATTACATTTTATCACTTCCTTTCACCCTCCCCTCCTTAAGTGAATTTTTTGAAAACCTAAAATACTTGTTTATTTATTTATTAAGGGGCTTCCAAAGGCCAATTATTATGATTGTAACATCTTCGGTTTTGAGATATATGTATCCTCATAAAAAGGAATTTAACTCCTTTTTCACCGCCCCCGCTCCCCCAAGTTGATTTCCCCCCAGAAGTGCGTGTTTCTTTATTTTTAAAGGAGATTCCAAATACTCATTTGCAGGTCCGTAACATCATTAGTTTTTGAGATATAAGTATCCTCATACAAAGAATTCAACTCATTTTTCAATTAATTCACCCCCTTAAGTGGATTTTCCAAAGACAAAAGATTACGTGTTTCTTTACTTCAAAAGAACATTCCAAATACAAATTTTCATGTCTGTAACGTCTTCAGTTTTCGAGATATAAGTATCCTCATGAAAGAAAATCAACCTTTTTTTCACTCCACCCCTGCCCGTTAAGTTGGTTTCCCCCACCCAAAAACTGCGTGTTTCTTCATTTTTAAAGAAGATCCAAATACCAAATTCCACGTCTGTAACCTTCAGTTTTGAGATATACATTTCTCCAGAAAAGGAAATCAATTTTTTTACTCCATTTCACACTTCCCACTCAAGTGAATTTTCCAAAAACAAACAGTACCTGTTTCCTTAAAAGAGCTTCCAAATACCAATTATAACGACTGTAACATATTCAGTTTTTGAGATATATGTATCCTCGTAAAAGAAATTCATCTCCGTTTTCGTCCCCCCTACCAAGTTGATATGCCCCGCTCCAAATGCGTGTTTCTTTATTTTGAAAGGAGATTCCAAATACCAGTTTTCATGTTTGAAACATCTTTAGATTTGTTGGTATATATTATATTCTTACAAATAATTCAACTAATTTTTCAATTCTTTCACCCCCTCCCCTGTTAAGTGTTTTTACAAAAACAAAAGAATATGCATTTCCTTATTTTTAAAGGATATTCCAAATACCAATTTTCACGTCTGCAAAATGTTACAATTTTTAGATATACTGTAGATATGCTCATTTTAAAAATTCACCCCCTTTTTCGTTCCCCTTAAGTGGAGTTTTCGAAAACAAATCGCCTAGGTTTCTTTACTTTTACAGGAGATTCCAAATACCAGTTTTCAAATCTGTAATATATTACATGTCTGAGATAATTTGCAGATATAGTCTTTTTAAAAATTCACCCCGTTTGTCACTCCTGTCACCCCCTATTCATCGGATTATCCAAAAACACAAAAATACATGTTTATTTTTAACGTGGATTTCCAAATACAAATTTTCATGTCTGTAACATTTTCAGTTTTTGAGATATAAGTCTCCTCATAAAAGGTGTTCAACCCCCTTTCCCCCATTTTTCACACCCCTTAATGGGATTTTCTGAAAAAAAAAAAAAAAAAAAAAAGTGTTTCTTTATTTTTAAGGGAGATTCCAAATACCAATTTTTACACCTGTAAACCTTTAAGTTTTTGAGATATAGATATCCTCATTTTAAAACTTCACCCCCTTTTCACACCCTTAGCACCGGAATATCGAAAAATCCTCCCTTTACAAAGGTGAAAAAATGAGAGTATCCTCCTAATTCAATACATCATATATTCCATCATTAGGCGGAGTAAACAAATTCAAGCATGTTTCGGCTCGTTTGAGCCATCTTCAATGAAAAATGAGGGGGGTTGAAATAATTTACATAATACAAGTTAAAAAATGCCAAAAACATAAAGAAGGAACAAATGAAAAACATACAAAAGAGAGCCTAGACGGAAACAAAATTAGCACAGATATGCAATATTTACATCATTATGTGGAGCAAAAAACAACTCAGTGCGACAAAATTCAGTCAAGCAGGTGTTAATACAAAAATAATAATTGAAACTAAAAACTGTGTTAACCTAAGAAGAAAAGGAATGAAAACAAATGATACATGGAAATGAACAACAGGTGCACATGGTGATGTTGCGGACCTCATAGTTTACAAAATATTGGTTTTGTAACAAATACAAAACAGGTTGAAATCACTGTCGAAAATTCAGGCAGAAAATCTATCCTTGTAGAAATCCATCATATCAAATTGGTTAGGAGGGGAGTGGGAGCGGGAGCAAATTTTTTTTGAGAAATCAAGCCTGATATAACGTGCAGGCGAAAAGCCTGTGACAAGGAAAAACATCGATGAACAGCAGCATTCTCTATATCTTCTCAATCTAACGGTCCCTTTCTTGATTATCGTTTCATAATGTTGGCTGGTTGGTTTGCCTTATTATAAAGGGTCAGAAGGGCCGCGACATAAAATTGAGAAGCTGTGTTGGGGAGATGACAGATGCATGGTAAACTGTAAGTGACCTAGTGGAAACCGTCAATGAAGTTCAATCTGTAATGGGAAAAAATTAGGTTGTGTGAGAAACGTGGGCTGATAAGTAAAAACTGTGGAATGGGTGTGTAGAAAGCTTAAACTTACGGTGTTTAGCAGGTGGTCGTCCTCTCGAATGGGTTGGCCTTCTCAAAGTAACAGTCTCGTTCGTGCGATCGAGTGTATTGTTGGTCAATCTGTGTTTGCGAGGATGGAAGGAGCGGAGGGGGACGGGGTGGTGCAGGGCTGGTGTGGGGAGGGGGGAGTGGTGGTGAGTTGGAGAGATGGAGGTGGGGTTTCTTTGTATTATGGTAGTTCTGAAAAATATATGGAATGAATGTTTCAAGTAGAATGTTCTTTTTCTTGTTGACTTCATTTAAATTGTGAGAGGGGTTCATAAACTGATCTAAATCGATGTGGATCCTCCCTTAGCGAGCACCTACATGTTAATATGAATGCATCCCCAAAATTTCATTTCTTTATGTCCAGTAGTTTTGGCTCGGCGATGATCAGTCAGTCAGTCCGGTTGGTCGGTCGGTCGGAGTTATTTTATATGTATAGATTTCAGTTATTCCTATGTTGGTCTTGTCATTCTCTAGACACAAGTGGGAGAGTACATTTTATTTCACTTGACAGTTTACCTCGTGGGTCACTTGGAAATTTGAAAAGCGCTCTTGTTATTAAGTTAATTAAGAAATCATACTATATAAGTACATAATATACAGTAGATCAAATAGAGTGAATGTGATAGTATGAAACTTACCTAAATACAATTCTGGGCCCCTTCAGCTGAACAGTGCTTGCTGTTTAACATCATTAACTCATCACTTTTAACTTCTTTTCACTAATATTTTAGTTTTGCCACAACGTATATATACAGTTCCCAAAATATTTACACAATTCACCCATACATTAGTTGTTACCATAGCTGTAGTACTTAGGATTGCTCCTATAAAACAGTTTTTTGTATCGAATTAGGGCCTATAACATATTTTGTTTAGCGGAGTAACAAATTTGCAGCAATTATCTGTTGTTCGCTCTTAGCAGGCCTTGATAAGGACGAAGAAGTTTTCTTATGGGGCTTGTTCGTGGAAAATAATCGTCGCTGTGTTTCAAATTTTATCCTTTTTGACGTTGACTGTATTTGTGCTGGGCTGATCATTGTTTTTGTGCTCTGGGCTTGTATAGTTGGGATTATTGTTTAAAAAGTGACTCTGACACAAGAGACTTTGGCATTTATTTCGAGGCCAATTATAAACAGCCTGCAACTAGCTAGGCCTATTGTAAATGTTTCAATGCCGGGCTCAACACTAACGTGCATCTAGAGTGCATGCATGTAGTGATAAAACACATATACGGGGGTGGGGTAAGAAGCCTAAGAGACGGACATCGCAATCCATATCCTCATGTCATGCGATTTGTGAGAGATCAACTTTACGACCGCCTTATTTACATTAACGAAGGCAAACTTAACAAATAAACCCGCACAAATAAGACTAAGGCATGCCAATTCATTATTATTACAACCACGAGAAATTACTTGCAGCAAGGATGTATGGACTGTTCCGTCCGCGAAGAAAAATGAACTATATGAGGTCCGAAGAAGGGTGAAACGAGAAACAACTGTGACCTGAAGTGTACAGAGTGCAATACCTCCATTCATTCGTATGTTTGTACATGCCACAATTCCTCCATTAAATTCAATTTGTGCAAACATATACACCTAGTGGTTAAATATACTGGTGGTGCTAATGAACAAAATTTAGAATCAGGCACATATTTAGTCATTCAGGAAGCACCTTCAAATGAAGAAAAGGAAATTATTCTGAAGGAACTGCGTAATCCCCTGAAATGAAAGCTATATACAGTAAGTGAGGATTTGTCTGGCCCCGCGGTGTGTCCGCCTGCCACCCGGCGGCCCCGGGTTCGATTCCCGGCTGGGTCAGGGCTTCTTAATTGTAAATGATTAATATCCCTGGCCTGGGAACTGGGTGTTTGTGTCGTCCTTAATATTCCTTTCCTCACATTCAACACTCTACACGTCCTCCATTCCAATTACACGCAGGTGCAAGTAGGGGCAAAAGATCTTTATAGGTCGACGCCCTGAACAAAAAGCATTAAAAAAGTGAGGACATAGAACAGTGTAATGCCAAGCTCCGAGAAAAATTTGAAAGCATTCTCGCAACAATAGAATCACCAGAACATGTAGATATAATTGAGAAACACCTCCAACCAATAATCCCAACTATACAAGCCTGTAGCACAAATGCAATGATCAGCACAGCACAAATACTGTCAGCTTCAAAGAGGATAAAATTTGAAACACAGCGATGATTATTTTCCACAAGCAAGCCCCATAAGAAAACTTTTTCGTCCTTGTCAAGGCCTGCCAAGAGTGCTGCAAATTTGTTACTCCTCTAAACAAAATATGTTATAGGCCCAAATTTGGTACAATAAACTGTTTTATAAGAGCAATCCTAAATACTACAGCTATGGTAACAACTAATGTATGGGTGAATTGTGTAAATATTTTGTGAACTGTATATATACGTTGTGGCAAAACTAAAATATTCATGAAAAGAAGTTAAAAGTGATGAGTTAATGATGTTAAACAGCAAGCATTGTTTAGCTGAAGGGGTCCAGAGTTATGTTTAGGTAAGTTTCATACTATCACATTCACTCTATTTGATCTACTGTATATTATGTACTTATATAGTATGATTTCTTATTTAAGTTAATAACAACAGCGCTTTTCAAATTTCCAAGTGACCCACGAGGTAAACTGTCAAGTGAAATAAAATGTACTCTCTCACTTGTGTCTAGAGAATGACGAGACCAGCATAGGAATAACTGAAATATTAAAAAAAAAAAAAAAAAAAGACACCTCTGTACAGGCCATGAAGGCCCTTGGAGGAGTGGAAGGTAAAGGCTTCCACCATTGTTAACCGCGGCACGTGATGGGGTAGAGTGGTTAGCTCTACGCCCGGCCACCTTTGCCCCCCAGGAATTAACCTGGTACTCATTTTTAGTGTAGGCTGAGTGAACCTCAGGGCCATATGGACCTCCGGAAGTGGAAATCTTGTTTCTTAAATTTTACGACTTCCTGACGGGGATTCGAACCCACGTCCTTCCGGGCGAACCGAGCACGCCTGGCCTAATTAAAAATTAGGTTTCATAATACATATATACATTATGAAATAGTTTATATTATTGCATGTTTCGTGGTCATATTTTGCCAATACCGCAAAAATACTTAATAGCCATGTTATTTATGTAGGTTCATAACTTGTTGTCTTCAGTAACACACGAGAAGCACTTAGATCTGAACCAAGGCGGTTCCTGATAGTTAACTTCACGACCTTCATTGTAAAAAACAGCTGCTCGCAAGCGTATGACGACCCAAACCAAGTATGTACCGCTGTAGCAAGCTTCTTCGTGGCCGGAAACATTGTTTGTGGGAGGCTGTGCCACTGTTCTAGAGAGAGTATTCACAAACAACAGCACACTCGATTTTCATCAAAGCTTCACCAAGTTGTACGAATTTGTTCAGCTATCTACTGCTTTCTTGAAATTCAGTCAACTCCATTTCTAAACTATAAATTTCTAACCACACACACACACAAAAAAAAAATATGCAAAATGAGGTTTTGAAATAAAGTGCGATAGTTTTTCCCAATCTCGAGATTGGGATAATCCATTGGCAACTATTTGTCTTACAAAATTCTGAACAGTAATCAGTTACTCACTAAGAATAATTACGCGATGTTGGCAACCGCAAACAAGCCAAACTTCACTAATTGACTGATGTGGGTGAGCGAATGGTTCGTCGGCCACATCTAACATTTATCTCACTTGACTTCCGGACCTACCAGTGTTCCCATAATGCACTTCGGAACTAGAATTTAGATTTTTGGTATTTATTTCTTAAACCTGGCTGCCTCCATGGCTTAGGCGGCAGTGTGTTGGCCTCTCAGCCTGGGTTCTGTGGTTCAAATCCCGGTCACTCCTTGTGTGATTTGTGCTGGAAAAAGCAGAGTCGGGACAGGTTTTTCTCCAGGTACTCCAGTTTTCCCTGTCATATTTCATTCCAGCAACACTCTCCAATATCATTTCATCTTATTGCCTGAGAAGAGTGTGATAGGCTTCGGCAGCCGGCACAATTCCTATCCTCGCCGCTAGATGGGGGCTTCATTCGTTCGATTCTTGGCCCGGTCGAATGACTGGAAAACAGGCTGTGGATTTTCATTATCATTTCTTAAGCCTGAAACACTGACTGTACGATGCACGTTTTTTGTATAGTCTATAGTACAAGACATACATGAAAACGATGATATTATGTGCATGTCGTGTGCTACCGAAATCGTGTTTGCTTGTCACCTAGTGACACGCGTGCCATAGGTTCGCCATCCCTGACCTAGACCATGGTGGAAAATATGTGATGAAATCCAAGAATTAAAAATTTCTTCCTATTTTAAGTTCTAGAAGTTGGCAGGTATGTGACCCTGAATGCAAGATGACCCTCACTTTTTTCTTCAAAATAATTAAATCAGAATTAAAATGTGCATTGAGAAATCAGACTTTTATTTATAACAAATTTAATTTGAGAAAAAAACATGCAAGTATCATGTACATCCTACCTACTTCGTTAATCATTTTCATTGGAGGTAAGGTTCAGAGAATTCCTCTTTGCGAACCCGCATTTGTATCGCGTCTCATGTTATGGCCATTCTGACCTTGCGTTTTTCACACACATACCACACAATTTCATGTTAGACTTCTGTAAAGCATCCTTGTTGCAGGCTACTGAATGCCTTTCTTGTACAGTACGCATTTTTAGACTATTTTTGTCTTCACACCAACGCCGATCATTGGCTTTAGTTAAGCCCTATTTTCTTGCAGCTGCACAATTATTCTTTATTTCTGCACATTTAATAACCATTAATATAAAATTGGCATCAAATATCGATAAGAACCCGTTGAAAGTTTGCCAGCAATGTCTGTTCCACATGTATCTACCATACTATGATCCATCATGAAAATATTCCTATTATCTATAAAACTATTACTATGCGCCAGGCTGAGTGGCTCAGACAGTTAAGGCGCTGGCCTTCTGACCCTAACTTGGCAGGTTCAATCCTGGCTCAGTCCGGTGGTGTTTGAAGGTGCTCAAATACTTTAGCTTCGTATCGGTAGATTTACTGGCACGTAAAAGAACTCCTGCGGGACAAATTTCCGGCACCTCTGCGTCTTTGAAAACCATCAGAGTAGTTAGTGGGATGTGAAAACAATTATTACTACTTTGACTAAGCGTAAGGTACAACAGCTGTCACTAGATGAACGTCTCGCGTGCCGGCATTGGCCGGCTTCAGCGGCTAGCAGTCAGTGAGCTAGATGCAGACTTTGAAGGTCAACAAGTTTTGTGCGCTGTGTTATGGCCATTCCGCCCTTGCATATTTTCGTGCACACACTTCACAATTTCATCTTCGACTTCATTAAAGCGTTCTTGTTGTAGGCTACTGAATCTCTTTTTTTGATACAGTACGCATTTTTAAGCCTTGTGTGTCTTCTTGCTAATCTCAGAGTGACGTAAAGCAAATAGCAAAAAAAAAAAAAAAAAAAAAAAGAAAAAAAAAGAAAAAAAAAAAAAGCTAATCTCAAACATTGGCTCTATTTATGCCGTACTTTCTTGTGGCTGCAAAATTATTCTTCATTTTCGCGTGTTTAGTAACCATTAACTTAAAATTGGCATCATAATATTGACAAGAACCCAATGAAAATTTGCTGGCAATACCTGTTCCACGTGTCTCTATGATACGGTGATCCATAATGAAAATATTTCTGCTGTCTATAAAATGTTACTTTTACTAAGCGTCAAGTAGAGTAGACGCACTGTAACTGAGCCACTGATCAGTCGTGGCCTTTCTAAGAATTCGAAGGGTCGCATCCTTGCTATTCCAATTTGAATGACATTTCTTGTGCAGCTTTGGCTCGGAAGTACATTATGGTCGACCTTGAGTTGGCTCAAGAAAGTTATGTTTTGATGCCATCCTGTGGATTTGATAAACACTTTGTAGAGGCTAGTAGAATGTCATTCTCTCTTCACTATTTTCCAAGAACCAGTGACTATGCACAGAGAAACTGTACAACCGGCTGCCGCAGCTAGCGATCTATAGGCTTAATAAAGATGTAGATGTTGAAAGTCGAGTTTTGCTTGTGTGCACACGGTGAAGGGAAACAGCGTGATTACCGTAGTAACTGCCAGTGGTGTCCATTATTGTTAGGTCATGAATGCAAGATGAGTCCTGATTATTCACATGAAATTCTGAGAAGAAAACATTGTCTTGTATTCAGGGAAATACTGTAATTTACCTTTCATTTGTCCTCTTTCTTGACATCCGCAATACCTTCCCAATTGCCATTTAGTAAATTGAGATCACCCACTACAGTCATGTTCTTTTCTGTGTCATTTCCCACAGCTGATTATTATTATTATTATCAAATAATTCTGCATCAGCACCAGTGCCACCCTTTCCAGATCTGTACACCCCCATAACATCAAGTTGCCTACTATCTTTAGAGATGATCCTTACACCTAGAATTTCATGTTTCTTATCCTTACTTACATTCTTTCACTAGTATGAATACTCCCTCTCCTACTGTTGCTATTCTGTCTACAATGAACACTCCAATTCCTCGAGAAAATATCTTCGTCCTCAGTATCACTTCTCAGCCAGGGTTCAACTCTTATTATGAGTACAATATCTGGTAAATATATATCTATTATTATTTAATTTTATTCTTTTCTTTAGAGTACTTATACAGCTTAACACTGACACTTTTATGTCATTCTTACTAGACTTCCAGCTCCCTGTTCTCTTACCACTGCTCCCTAGTCCACCCATTTTTTCTGAATGTTGTTGTTTGGGATCGTTGGTCTGTAGACTGGTTTAATTCAGCATCTCCATGACACACTCTCCTGTGTTAACCTTTTTATTTCTACGTAACTACTACAGCTTACATCTACTCTAACCTGCTCATCATATTCATACCTTGGTCTACCCCTAACCATTCTTACTGCCTACACTTCCTTCTAAAACCAACTGAAGAAGTTTTGGGTGTCTTAAGATTTATGGCCTATCATTCTATCTTATCTTCTGGTCAAATTTAGCTAAATTGATCTCTCACCAGGTTGATTCAGTATCTCTTCATTCATGATTCAAACTACCCATCTCACTGCAGCATTCTTTCTGTAACACCATATTTCAAAAGCTTCAATTCTCTTTCTTCCTGAGCTTGTGATTGTCCATGTTTCACTTCCATACAATGTCATGCTTCAGACGAATGTTCCTAAATCAATGTTCGAAGAGAGAAAATTTCTTTTCTTAAGAAAAGCCTTCCTTGCTTGTGTTAGTGTGCATTTTATATCCTTCTTACTTCTACCATCGTTAGTTATTTTACTGCTGTGAGCTTGCATCCGGGAGATAGTAGGTTCGAATCCCACTATCGGCAGCCCTGAAGATGGTTTTCCGTGGTTTCCCATTTTCACACCAGGCAAATGCTGGGGCTGTACCTTAATTAAGGCCACGGCCGCTTCCTTCCAACTCCTAGGCCATTCCTATCCCATCGTCGCCATAAGACCTATCTGTGTCGGTGCGACGTAAAACCCCTAGCAAAAAAAAGTTATTTTACTACCCAAGTAACAGTATTCATCTACTTCCTTTAAGACTTAATTTCCTAATCTAATATTTCCCGCATCATCTGACTTTGTTCGACTGCACTCCATTACTTTCGTTTTGGACTTATTATTTTAATTTTGTACTCCTTCTCTAAGACTCTGATGATATAGATGTTGATTCACATAGGGAATCTGAAATATTTGTTCTGAATGAGTAAATTTGTAATGCCAATATAAATGGTCCGTTATTGGACATTATAAATTTTCCAGCTAACTCATTCCTGGTTGCCAGCGTTTCGCCCCTGTGTGCTAGGCTGGGCTCATCAGTTGGTACCTAGCACACCTACCAGGACGCTGGCTAGTGCATACCATGGAGGCCACTGCGTAGGCTAATTGTAGCCACTGGCAGTGCCAATGCACTATGAGAGACTTTGTTTCATTACCAAAAACTGATGCTGCTTGGCCATCAGATGATATAGATGTTGATTCCCATAGGGAATCTGAAATATTTGTTCTGAATGAGTAAATTTATAATACCAATATAAATGGACATTTCTCCAGATCTTCTGCAGACACAGGTAAAATATCACCAGCAAATCTCAGAAGTTTGATTTCCTCTCCTTGGATTGTGGTTCCCTTTCCAAATTCCTCTTTTGATTTCCTTTACCACCTGTTCTATATAAACATCCTTTCTGGATTGCTGCTGCTTTTTCAAAGCCGTTGATTCTTTTCAGTGTAGACTGATTTTTGTACAGATTGTAGATGATTCTTCTTTCTTGGTATATGATCCCAGTCACCTTCAGAATCTCAAATTGCTTGGTCCAATCAACATTATCGAATGCCTTCTTTTTTTTTTTTTTTTTTTTTTTTCTAACTCCCTATAACCCTTTTGAACAAACCTCCTAACTTACACATACCACTGTGGTTCAGGTGAAGACCATCTGAGTGCAGATCCATATCTCCTACACATCCATTAGGATCTACAGATCTCACTCCCAGTTTCCCCACATACCCACTCCATAGTCTCATTTAAATCCCCGATCACCTTTTCTGCCTACTACTTTGAAATTCTTGATGTTAAATTTCATGACCTTAAATCATAAGTTGGTAGTGGGTTGACCTGAGCCTAAGAGAAAATTTTAATATAACATTTTTCTTTTTGCACTGGAAGGTACTCTGTGATTTGTGCAACTTTAGAAAATTTGACTTGCCCTGTTTTTACTCCTTTTCTTCTTCAAAGAATGCTTGGCCAATCATAAAAATCTTATTTATCTTGTCTGTTGTGTCCATAGCTCTATACTATTTTCTGTTTTAATGGAAGAAATTGATAAATACGAGTATAATGTGGATAAATTAGAGAACATTGTCAAGTTTTCAATGTGCCCAGGTTTGTTAATATCTTTGCTATTGTTTTGACATGCTGCTAATGTTTTTGGATATGAAAGATGGAAGCTGGGTTGCAGTATTCAAAATAACAGTGTAAAAGAACTACTCATTAATTCCAAATTGGAGCTAAATTGGAGGTTTTCATTAAAAAGTTAATTATGAGTTGAATAATGGTAAGTGTTTACTGAATATTTTATTATGTCTTCACTTACTTCACTTATATTTCGTGATTAGTCTGTATCCACATACAGTTATGTTGTTCAGTGTGGCAAGTAACACTTTGGGACCTCAGTCTGTATTGCAAAATTGCAGTTTGTCTATAGTTGAGAAAACAAGCATGACTATTTGTAGATCTCAGTTATGTTAGAACCCATGCAAAACGAAAATCAGTTTAATGATAACTCTCTTCCTTACATTATTGATGGATTGACAGTAACACATTGTTCACATTGGTGCAGGAATTTAAACATTCTGTAGGTATTTGTCAGTTTGTAGTTATTGCATCCACTGACTGTTTCTAATTAGACCTTCTGTCAGTTGACAGCGTGTTTGATATTATAGCACTGTTCTTTCATATCTTAATAATTATTATTTTATTTTAAAGTAATGTGAACATGTATAAGTTGTCCGTTGATTTAGTTTGATTATCTACCCTTACTCTTTATTAGTTACAATAACCTAGTTTTAGTTGGTAGAATTTGTGAATAATTGTGAATTTTATTCTGATAGCTGAAATCCATCATATTGCAATACAAACCTCAGATTTAATCCTAGGATTTCAGCTACCTTCCCTTATTTATTTCCTGGCTCAATATGCTTAATAATTCTGATTTGGCTTTTTGGGGTTCTTCTATAGACACGTCACCCACAGACATGCATCTTGAGGATCAGACCGGCCTAGAGGCTGATGATGCAATATATTCATATTCTCTCTATGAGATTTTGTAGGTAGATTGTTCTTGGTAAAGCTTCTCTTTCTGTTTTTGGGTTAAGAACTGGCTATAATTATGGATTATGAGTAAAGTGTTACAGTTTCTCCTTGTGGAAAATAGAACCTTAAAAGTTATATCATTGTATTTTTTAATAGAATTTTCTTATGAATTTATTTAATGCACCTTTTTTCTTTTTTTCTTCTCAGTATGTGCTTAATGCTACAATTGCTAAAATAGAATCTGTCACCAATGGTCAACTTCAGTTTCGACGATTAATTGATGGATATCGCAAGTTTGATCCTTCCCGTGGTCTTGATTATCAGATTGAAATGGCTTTTAAAGATACATCAACAGGACATGAAGTTCTTAAGAGGTTGGTATGCATTTCATTGTGCTTGGCTTGAAACTCTTAAAATGGGATAGAATATTTAGATATTTAGGTACTGAGTTTTGATATCTTCTAAGGTTTGTTAGTAAGTCAAACTATACTGGAATTTCCCATCCATTGTCTGAATGGGTACTTAGCAGTAGCATTTTTCATGTATTTCACTTTTCCTCTTTGCCAGTTGAGATAGAAAAGAATAAATAAATAAACCAACCAACCAACCAACCAACCAACCAACCAACCAACCAACCAACCAACCAACCAACCAACCAACCAACCAACCAACCAACCAACCAACCAACCAACCAACCAACCAACCAACCAACCAACCAACCAACCAACCAACCAACCAACCAACCAACCAACCAACCAACCAACCAACCAACCAACCAACCAACCAACCAACCAACCAACCAACCAACCAACCAACCAACCAACCAACCAACCAACCAACCAACCAACCAACCAACCAACCAACCAACCAACCAACCAACCAACCAACCAACCAACCAACCAACCAACCAACCAACCAACCAACCAACCAACCAACCAACCAACCAACCAACCAACCAACCAACCAACCAACCAACCAACCAACCAACCAACCAACCAACCAACCAACCAACCAACCAACCAACCAACCAACCAACCAACCAACCAACCAACCAACCAACCAACCAACCAACCAACCAACCAACCAACCAACCAACCAACCAACCAACCAACCAACCAACCAACCAACCAACCAACCAACCAACCAACCAACCAACCAACCAACCAACCAACCAACCAACCAACCAACCAACCAACCAACCAACCAACCAACCAACCAACCAACCAACCAACCAACCAACCAACCAACCAACCAACCAACCAACCAACCAACCAACCAACCAACCAACCAACCAACCAACCAACCAACCAACCAACCAACCAACCAACCAACCAACCAACCAACCAACCAACCAACCAACCAACCAACCAACCAACCAACCAACCAACCAACCAACCAACCAACCAACCAACCAACCAACCAACCAACCAACCAACCAACCAACCAACCAACCAACCAACCAACCAACCAACCAACCAACCAACCAACCAACCAACCAACCAACCAACCAACCAACCAACCAACCAACCAACCAACCAACCAACCAACCAACCAACCAACCAACCAACCAACCAACCAACCAACCAACCAACCAACCAACCAACCAACCAACCAACCAACCAACCAACCAACCAACCAACCAACCAACCAACCAACCAACCAACCAACCAACCAACCAACCAACCAACCAACCAACCAACCAACCAACCAACCAACCAACCAACCAACCAACCAACCAACCAACCAACCAACCAACCAACCAACCAACCAACCAACCAACCAACCAACCAACCAACCAACCAACCAACCAACCAACCAACCAACCAACCAACCAACCAACCAACCAACCAACCAACCAACCAACCAACCAACCAACCAACCAACCAACCAACCAACCAACCAACCAACCAACCAACCAACCAACCAACCAACCAACCAACCAACCAACCAACCAACCAACCAACCAACCAACCAACCAACCAACCAACCAACCAACCAACCAACCAACCAACCAACCAACCAACCAACCAACCAACCAACCAACCAACCAACCAACCAACCAACCAACCAACCAACCAACCAACCAACCAACCAACCAACCAACCAACCAACCAACCAACCAACCAACCAACCAACCAACCAACCAACCAACCAACCAACCAACCAACCAACCAACCAACCAACCAACCAACCAACCAACCAACCAACCAACCAACCAACCAACCAACCAACCAACCAACCAACCAACCAACCAACCAACCAACCAACCAACCAACCAACCAACCAACCAACCAACCAACCAACCAACCAACCAACCAACCAACCAACCAACCAACCAACCAACCAACCAACCAACCAACCAACCAACCAACCAACCAACCAACCAACCAACCAACCAACCAACCAACCAACCAACCAACCAACCAACCAACCAACCAACCAACCAACCAACCAACCAACCAATTTCTTAAATTATTGCAAAAATTTGACATCTCCTTTAGCAAATAATTCCAATCCCTAACTCCCATCCCTATAAGCTATTTGTCCAAAATTTTTCACTTGAATTCCAACATTATCTTCATATTCATACTTTCCTACTAAAAATATTTACTACTGGTTTATGTGGTGAAGACAGAAAGGCAAGCTTTGAGCTGATGACCTAGATGTTAGATATCTTGAAACAACAAGCATCATCTTCTGAAAGGTGATCTTCCACAGGTGCCAATGAAAAATAATTATCTATGTAATCTTAACGGAATGAAGAGTGTTAACCGGGCACATATATGTACAGGCAATTGTTGCACTTGAACACAGTTAACCACTGAGATACATGGACTGAAACACAAGATGTCACAGAATATTGGAGTAATGAATTGTGCAGTCAGGTCTATAATCTGGTGGTTAGATCTGTTCATTTTTTTTACCTCAGTCTCTTCTACTTAGTTTCTCATCACTGTGGATAATATTCAGTATATACCAATAGTGCAGGGGTAGCATAAATATATCTGCAACAATATTGATTTGTAAAGACCAAGTAAGTTGGCTGTGTGCCGTGGGCCGGCCGCATAGCTGTAAACTTCCATTTTGTTCGAACCCCACTACTGGCAGTTGTGAAGATGGGTTTCCATGGTTTCCCATGTTCATTCCAGGCGAATATTGGGTCTGTACTTTAGTTAAAGCCATGGCCACTTCCTTCACAGAGCTAGCTATTTCCTGTCCCATCATTGCCAAAAACCTATATGAGTTATTGCAAGGTTAAACACCTAGGGACCGAGCTCGATAGCTGCAGTCGCTTAAGTGCGGCCAGTATCCAGTATTCGGGAGATAGTAGGTTTGAACCTCACTGTCGGCAGCCCTGAAAATGGTTTTCCGTGGTTTCCCATTTTCACACCAGGCAAATGCTGGGGCTGTACCTTAATTAAGGCCACGGCCGCCTCCTTCCCACTCCTAGCCCTTCCCTGTCCCATCGTCGCCATAAGACCTATCTGTGTTGGTGCGACGTAAAGCAACTAGCAAAAAAAAAAAAAAATAATAACACCTAGGGAGGAAGGAAAAAAAAAAATGCTAAGGATAAGACTAAAGTTCACTACCTTCAGCCTTCAGGCTGAGCAGTGGTCGCATGGTAGGCCATGGCCCTTCAGGGTTGTAGTGCCACGGGGTTTAGTTTTGTCTGGTTTAGATATGAAATAACGTAATTGGATGAGTAGAACGTAAATGACCATTTCCGTGTGATTTGGATTTAGGTTAATGCTGCCTGACATTTGTTACACCGGTGCTACTGTCAGATGTTTTATTATGGACACTCGAGTTTAGGCTTTAATTACAAACGATTCAATAGGCCTATTGCAATGTGGGTTATACCAATATTTTCCTAGTTTAATTCTGCATTAGGATATATAAGACACATTGTTTTTGAAGATCATTAAATATTTTTTATTTGTGGTTGTAGTAAATATTGGCTGGGGTTTTTGGCTTCTTCTCTAGGAAGCGCTCACTTAGGATTATATACAGGGAAAAACTACTTTTCTGATGGTAATGAAATTTTTATGTTATAACCGCATGTGTTTGTAGTGTAATACTAAAGTTACAATTGTTTTCAACCACCCCAAAAAAATTTCTTATCATTTCTCTAAAGCAACTCTTTCTCAGCCCAGGATAAACATGCAGCATGAAGCTTGGGCTTGTTTTGAAGCACTCGGTCGTGGTTACCAGAAACTGTCACCACTGTAACTGTACAGTGTGGTACTGAATTTATGAAGAGTAATATTGAAGGGAGGGTTTGTGTACGCCGGACCATGCGATTAACAGCAGGCGGGAAGGAGAACTCTGGCGCATTGTTGCCGTGTACACTCGCCCTGGGCAGTTATGAAACAGAATGTCCGTGAGCTTGGTTTGTCCGCAAGCTATTTTCAGTTGTCCTATGTTCTACATGTTGGCCATATCATTTCAGGATCCTGTTATCAAAGGGTGAACTTGCAATGTTTTTGAGTGCTATGTGTTTATTTCAAAGTGAGGGGAAATAGTAGGGGATAAGAGGCTCCCTGTGTATCAGAAAGTGGCAGATTGTCTTGGATTATCGCTGTTGTCTGTGAAGAGAGTAGGAGCCGCTTCAAAGGAAAATGATGGAAAAATATCATCCAGGTCAAGAAAGAAGCACTGTGCGAGACCGGGGCATCCGAAAATTAATCTGGATGATTTTACTTTGGGCTCAATACGAAGAAATATACACGATTTTTACATGAATAAGGTATTTCCCACAATTAAAACCCTCCTCATGAAACTGTTAGAAAATATGGCAGATTTTCCTGATATATCAATTTATAAGCTTTTGAAAGTAGTTACAACGTTGGGATTCCGATTCAGAAAACTAAACAGTAAAACAGTGCTAATGGAATCTGTCACAGTTGCTGCATCCCAACATACCTACCTTAGACGAATTAGAGACTTAGGAGCACAGGGCTACAAGATCTTCTTTACAGACGAGAGCTGGTGCTGACAGAACCATACTAGTAAATATGCGTGGCAAGAAAGCGTGTTTGATGCTTTAGAAAACAACTTTGACAACTATAACAAAACACTGTCTGGGGCTGGGAATCTCATCATAATTTTACACATCGGAAATGAAGAAGGATTCCTTGACAGCGCATAACTTTGTTTTATGGCAAGAAAGGGAGTGGTGATTACCACAATGAGATGAACCTGACTCATTATGAAGAATGTTTCACGAAAATCCTGAGTTTATTGCCTCAAAGGTCGGCTGTCATTGTAGATCAAGCTCCATATCATACGATGGTCGATCCTTCAACTAAAAACTCAAACATGTCGTTGCTGAAACCTGAAATGATATACTGGATAACATCAAAGAATATTTCACTATCACCTGGAGTTGACGATATAACAAATTTACTAAATCAGAGTTGATTGTCCTTGCCAGGCCTTATTTTCAAACAGGGTAAAGAAGCTGGAACAACTGCTAAACGACTTTGATCAGATGTACAGCTTGTTTGGTTACCAGTGGCCCATTGCGAGCTTAATCCAGTTGAGCTCATTTGGGCTTACGTAAAAGGGAAAATAGCAAAAACAAATATGGCTAACACATTAGAAAATGGTAGAGGTATGGAAACAATTAACGCTTTATGCCAAGAAGCCTTACGTACTGTGACCCCTGAAATCTGGAAACAGTGTATTAAACATGCTAAGAAAATTGAAGACCACTACTGGGAGAAAATGTCCCTTATTTAGAGCCAGTCATATTCAACATGAATGACAGCAGCACTAATTCATCAGAACATAGTGATTTTTCAGATGAAAAAAATTGAAAGAATTAAATATTGTAAATACAGTAGAACTTACTCAAAGCAGAATTGCAAGGGTCCGAGTTTCTTTTCCGAATTAAACAAGTTTCCGGATTGAACAAAATTATACAAAAAGATTTGCAAATTACTTACCCCTGATTCACTAGTCTAGTTTTGGTGATGCAAATCTCAGTAACACAATATCTTGATGTGCAGTAGGTTTTTGTTACTCTCGCATAGGCCTGCATTATAACACACTCAACATATTATGTATGGTATATACAGTATGTACCATACTCAATGAAAACCGGACAATTCCTGCCTTATTCCACATGTTTAGTAGACAAGCTACAGTATACATATACTGTAACACATACTGTATAACACAATTTCTGCCTTATCCCACGTGTTTAACAAACAAACAAACAAACAAACAAACAAACAAACACATTACACACAATATTGTATTTGTCAAATTATTCCTTCTTCTACATGTCTAACAAAGAAACCTGTTACACCTTCTTTGATTTCATGTCTTTCTCAATGCAGTCTTTAGCGCTGTATAGTAGCTCAAGAAGTCGTGGTGAATTTGACTTGACATCAAATTTCATAATGTGCCTGACACACTCAATAGCTTGTTAATGAGTGCATATTTTTTCCTGACTTTCTGTTTCCTCCTCCTCTTCTTGGTCTTCGTCCCTCGGATTATCATCTTCTTCATTCTCTGTATGGTGGAACTTCAGAAGCTGTACAGCAGACTGGAAACTGTAGTGAGTAGCAAGCTGGTCGTCTAGATTACATGCGAAATTCTGTTGTTGGCTCAGCGTAGATATCAGTGCAGCATTTCCTCAGGTGTGCCAGCGTCGTCATTTTCTGCAAATCCCGCTTTTACAAAACACTTTACGTCTGTTTGAGGTTTGATCTGCTTCATAACCAAACTGATCCAGTCGACAGCATCCAGTATGGAAACTGAGCGTGCAAGGGAGTAGGTGTTGTCAGCTGTATCAACATTCTTGATCAGTGACTGCATCAGTAAACGCCTGTAGTGAGATTTAAAGGTGTAAGTCACACCTTGGTCCATAGGTTGAACAACGCTGGTTGTGTTAGGTGGAAACCAGGCTAGCTTGACATCGGAAGGCAACACCTGTGGGCGACAAGTGGCATTGTCGAGAAAAAGAATAACTTTGCGATTTCTTCATCCCACAGTTAAAGTCGTTCAGCCATTCTTCCATTATAGCACTGGTCATCCAGGCTTTCCCATTGCTCCTCCAATTTACCAGAAGCTTGCACAAGTCCAAGTTTTTAAAACACCTTGGTTTTGCTGATTTCCCAATTACCAGGGATTTTCCATTTCCCCCTCATGTTACTGCACAACAGTATTGTAAGTCTTTTTTTCGACATTTTACCCCCACCACAATTTTCCCCACAAAGCGCAAGTGACTTTGAAGGCAAGGCTCGAAAAGATAATCATGTTTCGTCGGCGTTGAAAATGTCTTGAAGTTCATAGCCAGAAATTAAATTTTGCAGCTTTGATTTCCACTCGGCTACTACATTTCCATAAACATCTTTGGACTCGCCACAGACTTCGTTCCATATGATATTGTCTTTTGTTTTGAAACTCTCCAGCCACCCAGTTGATGCTTTAAAGTCGAATCCCACTATTGGCAGCCCTGAAAATGGTTTTCCGTGGTTTCCCATTTTCACACCAGGGAAATGCTGGGGCTGTACCTTAATTAAGGCCACGGCCGCTTCCTTCCAACTCCTAGGCCTTTCCTATCCCATCGTCGCCATAAGACCTATCTGTGTCGGTGCGACGTAAAGCCCCTAGCTATATATATGATGCTTTAAAGGCGGTGTTGCCAAGTGTTTTAGCTAGCTAGTGGCTTTACGTCACACTGACACAGACAGGTCGTATGGCGACGATGGGATAGGAAAAGGTTAGTAGTGGGAAGGAAGCGGCCGTGGCCTTAATTAAGGTACAGCCCCCAGCATTTGCCTGGTGTAAAAATGGGAAACCACGGAAAACCATCTTCTGGGCTGCCGACAGTGGGATTCAAACCCACTATCTCCTGGATTCAAGCTCACAGCTCGTACCCCTAACCGCACAGCCAACTCGCCTGGTAAGTGATTTAGTAACGGCAAAAGCCTCATTGTGTAGCATAGGTCCACTAACCAGAAGGTTTCTCGAACAGGCATTGACGAACCGTTCCCACACTAAATCATTGATTTCTTCATTGCCTGTTACCTTAGATTTCTTCTTCATTTGTCCATTCTCCTCCATCCACTGCTTAGTAATGTCATCTTTATGTTTTAAAGTCTCATAAACTTGAGTTTTTCCACATCCAAAACGTGACATAATTTCACCCACAGACAACGTTTCCTTTTCACTTGCTTCAATAACTTTCACTTTCTTGTTCAGTGTCAGTGACGTATATTTCTTAGCCATCATGCTGTCTTCAAAAGTGACACAAATTTACTGACGGGGCACAAAGTAAGGGAACTGTTTACCTTAGAATTGGGCTCAAGTTGTACATCAAGATAAAGATCTCTACGAACCATGGCAGGAGTCAGGCAATTAGTGGAGATTTAAATCCCATTCTACCAGGAATTTGGGAAAACCCAGACCTCATTAGAGCAGCGTGTTAGGGTCTGTAAACACCTGACCGTTCCCCTGGTGAAATATGTATGTACTTGCAGTACTGGGTATGCCTAAATAAATTTCACAGCTAACACATAATTTCCGCATTATACAGTAATTATTTTCATAATTTCTTCTTGTTTCCACATTGCACAGATTCTTCTTTATACAACATAAATAACATGCAAAGCCATATCCAGTGTACACCGGGACCATAATTTTCGTACACATTGGACAAGTTTCCGCTTTATAGACGTTCCGCTTTGAGCAAGTTTTACTGTATATGTAAATAATAATGTAAATAACCCTTGTAAAAATTGGTGATAGTTCTAAATTAGGAGCTAACTCTTCTTAAAACTGCCATTGAAGGTCCAAAGATCTTATGAGAAAAGGTGATGGGAAGGGGAATGTATAAGAGGAAATAAAATTAAAAGTTGAAAGTAAACGAAAAGCTGTGTTCGTTGCGGGCGTGATTACTACTGAACGCAGCAACACTGCACCCGATTTCACCACTTGGCCTGCTGTTAATTGCACTGTCCAGGATACACAAAATCTCCCTTCAATATTACTCTTCATAAATTCAGTACCACACTATATGCTTACAGTGGTTGTAGTTTCTGATAATCATGACTGAGTGCTTCAAAACAAGCCAAAATATCTTGTATGTTTAACCTGGGCTGAGAAAGGGTTGCTTTAGAAACAATGATAAGAACTTTTTTTGGGGGGTGGTTGAAAAAAAAATTGTAACTTGAATATTATACTACAAATATATGTGGTTATAACATATACAAATTTCATTACCATCAGACAAGTAGTTTTCCCTGTATATATTCCTAAGTGAGCACTTCCTAAAGAAGAAGCCAAAACTCTGGACAGTATTTACTACAACCGCAAATAATAATAAAATTTAAAAAGAATTTAATGAACTTCAAAACAATGTGTCTTATATACCTTAATGCAGAATTAAACAAGGAAATTATTGGCATCACTCACTTTGCAGTAGGCTTATTGGTTCGTTTGTAATTAACGCCTAAACTTGAGTATCCATAATAAATAATCCGACAGTAGTCTGGCTATGTTGTGTATTTCTTAAAATGAAATTAATGTCTAGGGTTAATTTGAGTTTCTCTGAGTGGTTTAGGCTTAAGTAAGAATGTTATAATTTAAGATGTAAACCCCTCCTCATAATATTATCTTCTTAAATATTACTGCTTTTACAAACTCCAACTGAATTAACATTATCCGAGCACAAATAAAAATTGAAAGTGCGCTGATTTTTCTCTAATATGAGCACCAGAAAGAAAACAAATGAACTTGAATGTAAAACACTTGGAAAAAGATTAATATCATAGTTGAACAGTTATTTTAATTAGCATTTTGTAATGCAGACTAGGATTGACAAGATTGTAATGAGCTTTATTTAGACTTTATATTGGCAGATTATTTTGGAATAGCGTATTAACAATTGTATTCTTTTATTATAAAGCAAGTGTGAAAAAATGGAGAACTTAAGACAGACGATACGAATAAACAATTTTTCAGATAATTGATAATAATTTGGTTGAAATTGGCTTTCGTTGCACTGACACAGATAGGTTTTATGACCACAATGGGATAGGAAAGGCCTAGGAATGAGAAGGAAGCTGCCGTGGCCTTAATTAAGGTACAGTCCCAGCATTTGGCTGGTGTGAAATTGTGAAGCCACGGAAGAAGCATCCTCAGGGGTGCCGACAGTGGGGCTCAAACCCACTATCTCCCAGATGCAAGCTCACCACTGCACAACACTAGCCACACGGCCAACTCGCCCGGTTATAATAATTAGAAGTAATACCTTATCCTAATACTAAAAGGGTTTTATCAAGTTTTATCAATCATATCTTAGGGATTCTAGGCCTAGGTTTATCAAATTTGTAATACCGGTGCACAGTCTGTATGCTTTTTCAAAACAGTTGTTTAGTTCTGAACAATTATCTCCGATGAGTTGGAAAAAAGGCACAGAAGAAAAAGAAGAAGAAGAATCCTAAACATTCTAAATTTCATATTCATAAGTTGTCTGAAACAACCAACCTATAACCTGTTGTCAGTTATGGTAGTTGAAAGTCATTTTATTACAGTTCAATTTCTACTCACGTATGAAATGAAATACCAGATCCCTTCTGATAGTGAGTCTGTGCAAATAAAGGCTGCACATGAATTCACCCTCATGAATATATTTCCATTCCACACGCAAGACCTTAATTACTTCCTTTTAATATTGACGATCAATTTAACTACGTAATGTTATAAGCTCCCACATTCCTTGAAAATATTTGACAATATAATATCACTCCGTCAAATATAGTACTACAACAGATCCACTAACAGACATGATCCAGATCAAAAACATGCAAGAAAGTGAAAACATTACCACATGCTAGCCATGCATTTGAAGCTGAAGCGCCCACAACATGGTGATGCGCGAAAGTGTTCAATATTCCGCATAGCATCAGCATGCTCTGTGAGTCTAGATAAGTAATATTAAAGTCTTTGCTGGAAGACCCTCAAGAACATCCTGACTGTCATACAACAAAATTAACATGACCTCAATTGGTGATGGATTGTGTCTCACCTTGTTTCATTGTAATGATACAGGATGATGCCATTCAGTTGACTGACACTTCAGTTCTGGTTCTTGCAGCTGGGCTGAGTAGCTCAGATGGTAGAGTATTGGCCTTCTGACGCCACATTGGCAGATTCGAACCTGGTTTTCTCCAGTAGTATTTGAAGGTGCTTAAATACGCCAGCCTTGTGTTGGTAGATTTATTGGCACGTAAAAGAACTGCTGTGGGACAAAATTCCAGCACTTCATTGTCTCAGATAATCACAAAAGCAGTTAGTGGATATTAAACAAATAACATTATTAGGTACTTATGCTTGCGCCCTGGTTTCGCCAATTGTAATAATGCGATTGAGCCTGTAGTTCCATGCATGCAGAAATCACTCTATCTGGTTACAGCAGGTCTTGTATTGCATCCACTTTTGCCCATCTATTACCTGAGTGGCACCCACCTTGAACACTTGTTGCATGCCTGCAAGTTCTGTTGTCAAATGTAGAACACTGTCAATCCAGTCATTCCTGTATGCGTGGAGAATCCATGGACTACTTATCTGCGTGGGCAAAAGGGACATCCACTGCCTGCCCAGTCCTTAGTTGCTACGCATCCAGATTGGAAGGCCCCCACCCAGAGTGCAACAATTCTCTATTGCAATGTGTTATCACCCATACTAATATTCTTTAAATCACTATAACATTGATTTAAAGAATATTAGTTTAGCTGTCAATATGGAAACATGAAATTTATATTTTCTGCTATCACCCACAGCTTGTTATAGTTGTGCATGACACCGACAAGCATTTCTGCCACAGAGAACTGCAATTTTCATATATGACCGCTGTTTCACTTTACTTAAATCCACTTTGGAGCATGGCCGGTGGGTTTCAAACCCACCATGCAAACTCACAGCTTATGCAACCCTAACAGCATGGCCAACTCACTTGGTTTATTCATGCAATACTCTATAGTAGAGGAAGACAGTAGTCCAGTTAAAATCAGTGTTGTTTAAGTGTAAACACTAACTGCTGATACATCAGGCGAACTTGAAAATGTCTACAGGACGCTATTGGATACAATTAAGCAGTTCCGGAAGGAAGATGTGACAATTTTTACGGGCAACCAAAATGCTGGAATATGGGAGGGTAGAAGTGGTGAATTTGTTAGAGATTATGAGTTGGACATGACAATTGAGTCGGGGGATCGAGGAGGAAGGATTTGTAATACTCAACACATTCTTCAAGTTACCATACCAAGCGAGTTGGCCGTGTGGTTAGGGCTGTGCAGCTGTGAGCTTGCATTTGGAAAATAATGGGTTCGAACCCCACTGTCGGCACTGCTGAAGATGGTTTTCCATAGTTTCCTGTTTCCACAACAGGCAAATGCTGGCCAACGGTCCCTTCCTTCCTACTCCTAGCCCTGTCCTATTCCATCGTTGTCATAAGACCTATCTGTGTCAGTGCGACGTAAAGACAGTTGTAAAAAAAAAAAAAAAAATCAAGTTACCATCATGTCTGCTTTATACATGGATCTTGCTACAAGATCGACCTGTAATACAGTCAAGAATCATATTGACTATATTCTTGTAAATAAGCATTTTAGGAACAGTTGCCTGTCAGTTAAGATATATCCAGGTGCCGATATATCATCGCTCACTCTACATTGATATACTCTTTTTACAATTTGTTAGAATAATCGGGATCCTGTTTATTCACCTTTCAGGTTTGAATTTGAGGCTGATGATGCCTTTAAAATGGGCAAAACATGTCCCTTGTAACTTTTTATGATAAGATTCTTAATTTACTAAATCTCTTTGTATTGAATAGGTGGATATTAAAAATAACACTTGTAACATACTTTGTATTCACTCTCCTCTTGCCAGGAGATTTAGAATAAAACTCAAGAAGATATTGAAAAAGCCAATGAATAAGTGATAGGATATGAGGGAGTTGAAAATGCAGCTGTAGGCAGAAACTTGTATTTTTTGTTATTTTTTTACTAATATGATTGCCTATACGAATAAAACCTTACTCAGTTCATTTATGACCATTAGTAAACATTTGGCAGCCAAAACCAAAAAGTATTTATCAACAATGAAAATTACCAGAAAAAAATAAATATCACAGATAAATTTGAAGACTTAGTACACAACCTTAAACAAATTGCAGAAGACCTGGCCCCAATTAAACAACGTAAAAAACACCAATGGTGGAGCAGTGTGAATGTGATGAACAGTGCAGAAAAGACATCAGACATGGCTATTACATCAGTCCCAGAAATCAGAAATATCCTTTCAAAATCTAGTAAAACAGAGAAAAGAAACTACCCAAGTCTTAAGAAGAATAAAAAGACAGCATCGTAAGGACACACTGCAATTAATTGAAGAGGAATTCAATAAAATATTTCAACAAGCTTCTAAATTGTGAGGAACCTACAGAACTCCTTCATTTGGACACCAACACCCCAATAAAAACACCACCAGAGAACATCAATCTCCCCACAATAAAGGAAGTCTACCAAGCACTGAATAAATTACAAATCTACTAAGCACCAGGTGAAGATCAGACCTTTGCAGAAATCTGGAAATATGCAGGAAGATTAGTGAAAGTTGCCCTCCATCAACAACTTGTCTCTATTTGGATTAAAGAACAACTACCAGAACACTGGACAATAGCCCTCATTTATCCACTGCACAAAAAAAGGAGACAAAACCAACCCTAATAACTACAGGGAAATATCACTCGTAGACATAACATACAGAATCTTTTCAACTGGAGAAGGAACTAGGAGAATATCAAGGAGGTTTCAGACCCTGTAGGATCTATTCTGTTCAGATCATGAGTCTTAAGTTGATAATGGACTATAACAGGAGGAGAAACAGAGATATGGTGATAACATTTGTAGATTTCAAGAAAGCTTAGGATTGCATCCATAGAGAAGTCCCGTTTAAAATTTTAAGACACTTTGGACTACACCCCAAATTAATAAACATGATAAAATTGACTCTCACTAACACCAAATCGAAAGTGAAGTTTAGGGGTGAAATATCAGTCATTTGAAATTAAAACTGGACTACGGCAGGGAGATGGGCTCTCACCACTATTACATAATTGTGCTCTAGAAATGGTAATGAGGGAATGGTTTAGGAAATGTCACCCAAAAATAAAGATTGGCCGAAAAATCAAAACAAATTGCCTGGGTTTCGCTGACGATTCAGCATTACTAACAGTTGACATAAAAGAAGCAATAATTCCAGATATCAGAACTTCAAAACATTGGAAATAAAATTGGCCCCAAAATATCATTTGAAAAAAAAAAATGAAATTGTGCCCCAAAAACCAACACAACTACAAGAAGTTACCATAAATGGTAATGAAATCAAAATAGTAACTCACTTTAAATATCTTGGAGAAATAATAACACATAACCTAAATGAAAACATCTTAATCCAAACAAGAACAAGTAGGTTAGCTAAAGCACAAATATTAACATGAGACATCTACAAAAAGAAATGCCTATCAATAAATGCAAAAATGAGACACCCCAACACAGTTATAAAACTGGAAGCTACATATGCAGCAAAAACACTTTTTCACCTGTATAAACAATCAAAGACTGACAGACTTCAGAAAATTGAAAGGAGGATAGGAAGAATCTGCATCAACCAAAAATACCAGAAAGATGGACAGTGGCAGATAATACCTAACAAAGTCATGTACAAAGAGCCAGAACCCATTACACATACTATGCGAAAGAAGTGACTGGGATTCTTTGGACATATCATGAGGATGCAGGATTGAAGACTTCTGAAACACGTAGTACAACAGAATCTCATCACAAAAAGAACCACAACAGAAGACACCACAAATAAGATAAAATTGAATAAAAAACTCTATCAAATCTCTGCTTTACCCTTATGCGAAACAAACCAACAACATGCATAATTTCAACCAAAGAAAGGGCACGAAGATCAGAGCATCTGAAGATGATTTTATAGAAATTTATTTAATCTAATCACTAGAGCCCGTATTTCCATGCACTATCAAATTTCAAAATATGCATACATTACAAAACATACACAATAATGCACTATCAAAATTCAGTTTATTTTGAAACATTGTACAACAACAACCATAATTTTTCCAAATTGTCTTGATTTAAGCTCATCCGTTTATCTGTCAGCATATTCTTAAACACAGAAAATGATCTTTCTATGTCTCAAGAAGTGACAGGTGCATACTTAAATGAAGATATTTGGGACAAAGTGAGGTCAAAATGTACGTCTTTTGCATATTGTGCATTATTCATTGACGGCTCATTTGTTGGTCTATCTTAAATGAACAAAACAATACTTGTATCACACTTCTGTGTTGCCACGTTGCTGAGATAGCAGCTTACAAATCATGGTTTTGCACTGAACCCTCTTCTGTTGTTATCCTGGAATTTCCTACCCAGAACTCTTACTCATCACACGTCTTTGTTATCGCAGCAGCCAATCGTCACCAGTTATTGAGGACATTCAAAAGCGTCTGCAATCATATGGAGAAGTAGCTGCGGCAGCTAGAGATAAGGTGAACAAAGTGATCCATTCAAATCCTGATTTTGAATTCGTCACGCTTATAAAAGACGTATTGTGGTGGTCTGGGACACCTTATTCCTAAGAATTGCAGAGATCGATGTGGGGACTTCCGGCTTATGTGAATGTTCATTCAAGCAACAGATAAAAAAAATGCTTCGTTAATTGGATTATAGGACCTCTACCGTATGTACTAATTTTTGTTTTAACTTAGGATGCCAGGAATACATACTCTCCATGTCTCAGTAATAGACATAGCCTACTGTATAACGTGGAAAAACTACCCCAAATTTTGCACACCAACATTCATACAATGTGCTATTATGCAAGTTAACATTTTATATGCACGAAAATCAGAAGAAAATTCATATTATGCAATATTGAACATCCAGATATTCGCTATTAAATCTAAAATATGCATTATGCACAAATTTTCTCCTAAAAAGGCGAAAACATGCTAAACATGCAGGAAAAAAGAACGGTTATTTGGAATTGTTAAGCCATAAAATTAATATCTGTAAAGTTTGAGAAGTGTTACCAGTTTATTTAAAAATATGCATTTGCATGGAAATCCGGGCTCTACTAATCACAAACTAATTATCAATGACTACCAGGTGTATGAATAAGTCTTTTCCAGTTTCACTAAGAGATGGCCCCAGCGGACAGTACGCAGCGTATGAATTTGACACATGTCAGTCTGTTTGTCTGACACTAAGCTACCAACACACACAAGTTGAGTCCGCCAAACACTATGTTGTATGATTCAGTGATTATGTCGACGTTTGTGCCTGTAAAAGAATATTTGTGGCATGCATTGCTTTTCTTATTTAATCAAAACAAAAAGGCTGTGGAAAGTCATCGTTTGCTGGTAGAAACATATGGTGAACATGCTCCATTGATTAGATCATGTGAGACATGGTTTAGACAATTTAAATGTGGTGATTTGTGTCTGGTGAGACCAGAGCGGTATTGTGTATTATGAACTCTTGAAGCCCGGTGAAACCATTAATGCACAACGCTGTCGCCAACAAATGTTTAATTTAAATCAGGCATTGATCGAAAGACAACCAGAATGGGCCAGAAGCATGGCAAAGTAATTTTGCGCCGTCTCACATAGCAAAACCAGTGAAAGACACCTTGAAATCGCTTGGATGGGACATCCTTCCACACCTGCCGTACTCCCCCAACCTGGCGCCATCTGACTATCACCTCTTTGCATCAGTGGGGCACGCGCTTGTAGAGCAGCACTTTAGCAATTTTGACGAAGTTGGAAAATGGCTCGACGAATGGTTTGCCACAAAAAGACAAGCAGCTTTTCTGGCATGGTATTCATAACTTACCTGAAAGATGGGCAAAGTGTGTAGAAGCCAATGGCCACATTTTGAATAAACAAAAGATGAATTTCTCTTGAAAATTACATGTTTTCTTTACCACAAAACCCAGCAAAAACTTATGCATACACCTGGTATAAGTAGCTTCATTAATCCTTGCATACCTGTGAGTAAATTACAGGCAATTTTCTTGAGGACATACTCAAAACTATGAAATAAAATAACATTTAAAACAACAATTCCTAAGGTGGAAGCACTCTTAAAGTAATGTTTCTGCATAGACAAATTACCTGTATGAAGAAGAATTACTTTGGTTGGTTGGTCACTCACTTGTCTCTCAGGGTATGAACAAGTTCAGATTCAGATGAGGAAAACTGGTCATCACTCAAGTTACTGGGCAGAGAAATGACTAATTCATTGAGCGCATCTTCCATCAGTCCAGCATTCTGCCAGTGGTCTTCCACACTGTTATGAATGTGGGAACAATATCATTCCCAATCTTCTTTGTGGATGGAAGAAATTGTGGTTCTTGTTACGAAGCTTTGTCATGAAAATGTCCCCAGTAACATTACTTTCCCGTACAATCCTGTTTGTCTTCTTCCAAGCCAATTCTTCTTCTTCATCATGATACGTTGCTGCTTATGCAGGTCGTTCACAGGGCCTCTTCCAATCTTCTCTTTTTTCCCATATTCTATTGTTCATCACTGTCTGCCACTGTAGTCCTCTCCGATTTATGTCATCCTCCACCTGATCCCTCCATCTTGTTCGTAGTCTTCCAATTGGTCTTCTTCCAGATTCTATCCATTCTAGAGCTCTTCCAATTGGTCTTCTTCCAGATTCTGTCCATTCTAGAGCTCTTCTTGGTGATCTTTCTTGTCCCGTTCTTTTGATGTGGCCAAACCATTTCAGCCTAATTCTCTCCATAGTTTCTTTTAGAGGGTTGATCAGTAGCGTGTTTTGTATGGCTTCATTTCTTATCTTATCCCACCTTGTTTTATCCAAGATCCTCGCAGAAAGCGCATCTCTGTCGCTTGTAATCTACTCAGATTTTTTTTGTCCAAGTCCAACATTCTGATCTATTAGTCAATATTGGCAAATAATACGATTTATATATCATGATTATTGCTTTGGTAGGTATTTTCCAATTTCTAATTATGTCTGATCCACAGTAATAAAATTTTGAGCAGCTTCCTAGCCTCTCTGAAATTTCTTCTTTGATGTTTCCTTTTCCAGTTAGCTTACTTCTCTACTGATTTTCATTACCTCACTTTTCGTTAAACTTATTTCCATGCCTGCTTCTTCAATTGCCCTCTGCCAGGTATTTAGTTGTTCTTCCAATTTTTGTTCATTTTCTTCCCATATCATTACATCATCTGCATATGCTATGACTTTCATATCATTTGCTGTTGACTCTTGGCGAACTTTCCTCATAATGTTCACCATTACTATATTAAAGAGGACTGGTGAAAGTACACTACCTTGTCAAACTCCTCTGTCTGTTCTAAACTATTCTGATTTTTTGCCATCTATTCTCCTAGGTAACCTATCCTCCTCCATTCGCCTCACATGACCCCACCACTGAAGCCGGTTTATGCGTACAGCTTCATCCATCGAGTCCATTCCTAAATTAGCCTTTATCTCCTCATTCCGAGTACCCTCCTGCCATTTTTCCCACCTGTTTGTACCAACAATCATTCTTGCTACTTTCATGTCTGTTACTTCTAACTTATGAATAAGATATCCTGAGTCCACCCAGCTTTCGCTCCCGTAAAGCAAACTTGGTCTGAAAACAGACCTATGTAAAGATAGTTTCGTCTGGGAGCTGACTTCCTTCTTACAGAATACTGCTGATCGCAACTGCGAGCTCACTGCATTAGTTTTACTACACCTTGATTCAATCTCACTTACTATATTACCATCCTGGGAGAACACACAACCTAAATACTTGAAATTATCGACCTGTTCTAGCTTTGTATCACCAATCTGACATTCAGTTCTCTTGAATTTCTTACCTACTGACATCAATTTAGTCTTCGAGAGGCTAATTTTCATACCATACTCATTGCACCTATTTTCAAGTTCCAAGATATTAGACTGCAGGCTTTCAGCACAGTCTGCCATTAAGACCAAGTCGTCAGCATAGGCCAAACTGCTTACTACATTTCCACCTAACTGAGTCCCTCCCTGTTATTTTATACCTTTCAGCAGATGATCCATGTAAACTACGAACAGCAAAGGTGAAAGATTACAGCCTTGTCTAACTCCTGTAAGTACCCTGAACCAAGAACTCATTCTACCATCAATTCTCACTGAAGCCCAATTGTCAACATAAATGCCTTTGATTGATTTTAATAATCTACCTTTAATTCCATAGTCCCCCAGTACGGCGAACATCTTTTCCCTCGGTACCCTGTCATATGCTTTCTCTAGATCTACAAAACATAAACACAACTGCCTATTCCTCTCGTAGGATTTTTCAATTACCTGGCGCATACTGAAAATCTGATCCTGACAGCCTCAGCCTCTGAAACCACACTTCCTCTCAACGACTAAATAATAAATAAATAAATAAATTATAGATAGGTGCAATTATTGCTTTTGTCCAATCTGAAGGTACCTTACCAACGCTCCACGCTAATTTTACTACTCTTTGAAGCCATTTCATCCCTGCCTTCCCGCTATAGTTCACCATTTCAGGTCTAATTTCATCTATTCCTGCTGCCTTATGACAATGGAGTTTATTTACTATCCTTTCCACTTCCTCAACCATAATTTCACCAACATCATTTTCCTCCTCCCCATGAGCTTGGCTGGTTGTAACACCACCATGATGATTTCCTTTTACATTGAGAAGATGTTCAAAATATTCCCTCCACCTCTCCAGTGATTCCCTGGGATCTATTATGAGTTCACCTGAATTACTCAAAACACTGTTCATTTCATTTTTTCCCTCCCTTCCTAAGATTCTTTATTACTGTCCAGAAAGGTTTCCCTGTTGCTTGCCCTAGCCTTTCCACGTTATTACCAAAATCTTCCCACGACTTCTTTTTGGATTCAACAACTATTTGTTTCGCATTGTTTCTTTCATCTACGTATCAATCCCTGTCTGCCTCAGCCCTTGTTTGGAGCCATTTCTGATAAGCCTTCTTTTTACGTTTACAGGCTGCTCTCACTTCATCATTCCACAACGATGTTCGCCTTTTCCCATCTTTACACACAGTTGTTCCTAGGCATTCCCTTGATGTTTCTACTACAGCATCCCTGTATGCCACCCATTCACTTTCTATATCCTGATCCTGCTTACTGTCTATTGTTCGAAACTTCTCACTAATCATATCCATGTACTTCTGTCTAATTTCCTCGTCCTGGAGATTTTCTACTCTTATTCGTTTGCAGACAGATTTCACTTACTCTACCCTAGGCCTACAGATACTTAGTTCACTACAGATCAGATAGTGGTCTGTATCATCGAAAAATCGGTGAAAAACTTGTACATTCCTAACAGATTTCCTGAATTCAAAGTCTGTTAAGATATAGTCTATTATGGATCTGGTACCCCTAGCCTCCCATGTGTAGCGGTGAATAGCCTTATGCTTGAAGAATGTATTCGTAACAGCTAAACCCATACTAGCACAGAAGTCCAGCAAACGCTTCCCATTCCCATTAGCTTCCATATCTTCCCCACATTTACCAATCACCCTTTCGTATCCTTCAGTTCTATTCCCAACTCTCGCATTGAAATCGCCCATTAGCACTATTCTATCCTTGCTGTTAACCCTGACCACGATGTCACTCATTGCTTCATAAAACTTGTCAACTTCATCCTCATCTGCACCCTCACATGGTGAATACACGGACACAATTCTTGTCCTAATTTCTCCCACTGACAAATCTACCCACATAATTCGCTCATTTACGTGCCTAACAGAAACTATGTTGCGTGCAATAGTATTCCTGATAAAGAGCCCTACCCCAGACTCTGCCCTTCCCTTTCTAACACCCGTCAAGTACAGTTTATAATCTCCTATCTCTTCCTCATCATCTCCCCTTACCCGAATATCACTTACTCCTAGCACATCCAGATGCATCCTCTTTGCTGACTCAGCCAGTTCTACCTTCTTTCTTCCATAAGCCCCATTAATATTGATAGCTCCCCATCGAATTCCATTTCGTTCGCCAAGTTGTTTCCAAGGAGTCCCCCGCCTGTCAAGTGGGAGTGGGACTCCATTACTCCCATAGGTCCGAGGCTTGCTTAAAATGTTCTGAGCTCGGTAAATTCATGAAGCAGGATGCTGCCCTACTTGCACATAGTCCAAGTGAGGATCTCTCCTCTAACGAGTTATGGACCACCGGTGAATTGTATAGTCCTAGCCGCCTGAGCACAAGGAGGGCCACGACTCAGAATATGTCCGAGATGCCTGCTCCCATTCCATAGCAACTGGTATCCCGACTCTCAGGACCACTTACTAGGCCACTCAGCCATTGCCCATGGTTCACAAACTAGGACGTGACTACAGTAACCCACAAACACGAAAATGTTATACATGTTTCTAATTCTGAATTGCATTTCTCTTGACATTTCCATTCTATTTACCCCTTGTCATATCTCTTCTCTTCTAACCGTGTCATAAGCCTTTTGTATATCTATGAATGCAACTGCGATGTCTTTCCCAAATTCCCATTTCTTTTCCACTACTTGTCTAGCTGTAAATATAGCACCAATAGTTGGTCTTCCAGGTCTAAATCCTTGTTGTTATTCTCTTCATTGTGAATCTATCTTGTTCTTGATTTTTTATAAGACTATATTTTCATAAATCTTCATGCAGTGACACAATAATGCTATTCCTCTGTATTTCTCGCAAAGTGCCTTATTACCCTTTTTTAAAATAGGTACAATAATTGCCCTTGTCCATTCTCTGTTATATTTCATTCCAGCAACACTCTCCAAAACCATTTCATTTCATCTGTCATTCATCAATCATTGCCCCAGAGGTGTGCAACAGGCTTCGGCAGCCGGCACTTCCGGCTAGATGGGGCCTTCATTCATTCCATTCCTGACCCGCTCGAATGACTGGAAACAGGCTGTGGATTTTCATTTAAATTGCCCTTGTCCAATCATAAGGAATCTCTCAGTCAGTCCCTACTATCTTCATTATTCTATACAGCCACTGCATTCCAGTAGGTCCTGCAGCTTTAATCATTTCCACTGTGATGTCATCTATTCCAGCAGCTTTGCCATTTTTCATTTCTAATGCAGCTTTTTCTACATCCGACATTTGTAGATCTTCTCTTCTTATTCCATCTGATTGTTTGTTCATCCCTTCCACTGTAATGGTGATATTTATTTTATCTTTGGTTCATTTGTTTCATTTTGTCCTTCATATAGATTTTGGAAGTATTCTTTCCATACTTTCAAAACTTCTTTTACTTCCCACACAGGTTTTCCATCCTTGTTGATGACTTTTGATGTATTTTCTTTTTGCTTCCTTCTGTTACCTAATATGCAGTATATTATTTTCTTTTTATACTTATCTCCTTTGCAAATATTCCCCAGGACATCTTTTTAGCCAATGCTATCATTTCCTTTGCTGCTCTGCTTAGTCGTTTCCATTTGTCTCTATTATGTTCCATTCTGTTTCTGAACCATTCTCGACATGCATTATTCTTCTTCTTGACTGCATCTGCAATTCTCTCATTCCACCAGGGAGTTTCTTTGTGTCTGACTTTTGTTGATGTCCTTGCACAGGTTTCTTCTGCTCCTTTGACTAAAGCCTGTTTGAACCTTTTCCATTCTTCGTCTCATCTTTAAGAAGTTGAGTTTTAATCTTTTCCCTATATATCTGTTGGATTTCTCTATCTTTTTGTTTCCAGCATTTGATTTTTAATAATAATAATGCTATTTGCTTTACGTCCTACTAACTACTTTTACGGTCTTTGGAGACGCCGAGGTGCCGGAATTTATTCCCGCAGGAGTTCTTTTACATGCCAGTAAATCTACCGACACGGAGCTGTTGTATTTGAGCACCTTCAAATACCACCGGACTGAGCCAGGATCAAACCTGCCAAGTTGGGGTTAGAAGGCCAGCGCCTTAACCGTCTGAGCATTTGATTTTTGCCTGTCTTTTCCCCCCTGTATTTACCCCTTCTGAATTTCAACAGTGTCCCCACCAATAGTCTGTGTTCACCATCAAGATTAATGCTTGGTATCACTTTCACGTCTGTCAAGCATCTTCTGATTTCTTTCGTTATTATAATATAATCAGTTATGGATTTCTGTTGCATGTTCCAACTGTATCTGGTTAGCTTGTAACTATCTCTTTTCTTATACCATCCATTACCAATGATCCATTTATTTCTTTGACACATGTCTAATATCTCCCCTGCAACATTTCTGTGATCTTCTCCGTGGCTTCCTTTAACTGTTTCATATCCTCCTCAATCATTCCCAACTCTAGCATTGAAGTCTCCTATAATCACAGTCTTGTTAAATGTTACAACATCCTCCAGTTTAGTGATAAACTCTTCCTTTTCATCTATTTCACAACCTATTTGTGGAGTATAAACCTGGATTATATCAAGGATATTTCCTTCCATCATTAACTGAACTCTAATTATTCTGTCGCAAACATAATCCACATTGAGTAGTTTGTTGGCCAGTCCATTATCGGTATGTTCCTCTCTTTCATTATCCGTGTGATTTCTTGAATTGTTGCCTCCTTTTCTAAGGATACAACATTAATAGTCCCAATTCGTATATTTTTCTTTGAACAGATTTGTCTATCATCGGAGCCATTTTGGCCGTCATATCTGACAGATCTGCACAAAGGCTTTGTCACTTTCGGTATTGGTTTTACAAGTATATAGGAAAATATTTAAAATTTTATTTCCACCTATTCAATACACTATAAGATATTGACATTTAACTTAAAACATTTTTTAAAAGTGAGACATGTTTCGCCTCATATTTTGAGGCATCTTCAGTCACTAATCAAAACCTTATTATTTCTGTCAGACAACGTTTCCAAATATTCTACAGTTATTATACAAATGTTCATGAAATAACTAAAACTCTATTGTAGTGATGAAAACATGTGTTGTTCACTTGACAAAAAGGACGTCATAGGATGGTACAGTATTACAGAAGATGGCTTGAAGCCTTAGTCAATATTAAATTTTAAATACATAGTGGAAAGCATATAAAATCATTTCATTAAAAATATACAATACATTTAAATGATATTAAAATAGTAGGTTCTTAGGTGGTACACTTAAAAATGGAGGTATCTTATAATTATGAGTGACAGTTGATGACTTAAAGCTGTAGTCAGAGTTTGATGCATAAGTAGAATAACACGTTAATATGAGGTACAAAAATATGAAAAAGATTACATTAATGAGTATAAAAGATAAAGGAAAAACATTCCAAAATGCTGGGCAATTGTTGTTGATGCCAGCGTATATATGCCCGTAATATTTAATGGTCAAACAGTTCATAGATTGTTCATAAAATGGTTCAGCGAGATTGTGTTTACACGAAGTTTAAAGTTGGCTTAAATTTATTTTGAATCATCTGAGTAAGTTTGTAGAGATGATGATAAGCAGTTATTCTCTACGTTGGTAAGATTTGACATGAGGTTGAATTGCTGTTGTTTTCATAACTGATTGACAATTATTTTCAAAGTGTTGATATTGGAAATTTTATCTTATTGACGAATGTTGTGGAAGTTTGATGGGGCTGTTGAAATAATGTTGTAGATTGGTTGGTTCTGAAATGAAGAAAAAACTGTATTAATTTTGATGAGAATGGAAGAAAAAACTTGGGAAGGTTTTGTAAAAGTGTTGATGAAGAGAGGATGTTGGTGCTTACCTATGGCGTTGTTGGCCTGTTTGACTTGTTGTGAGAATCGTTATCAGGATACTAGTGGTCGCTAACGTTATTTACTCCTTGTGTTATACGCATGTCGTCTGTGCTGAGGGGAATGTTTTGGAGGGGGCGGGGCTGTAGGTTTGTGATTGGCGCACGGAAGGGAGTTGTGTATGGTGGGGGAAGCGGAGAGGTGTGAAGCATTTTTAGGCTTAAGATTGGCCCGTGGAGGTGAGTTACGTAAATTGGGAGGGGAAGGGGGGTGTGATGTGTTTGTTGACATGGAAGGAGTGTTTATTGAAACTGTATTGAAAATATTGAAGAAATTTTTGTCCTGAAAGTTTACTTTATCAAATGATGCCACCAATTGGTCATATAAAGGGCTTCTATTGTCTATTGGATCATTTAAATTTTTATTAGCATTGAATTTTTGATCCAAAAATATATACAAATTCTTGAATTCAGTCATGAGTCTACCTTTTTTTAATCTTTTTAAAATTTGAAGGTCCTGTTCAATTGTGGTAAAATTGTGCCCAGGTAGACTAATTGCAGTGGTTACCCACTGGGCGATGGGGTCGCCACATCAAATGGCATTAAACTTGCACATGTAAGGCTGCAAATGAATTACTTCATGTTCACGTGTCCATGAAAGCTCATCAATCTGGAAGATTTTCTCGGGACTTTTATTGATTTCAGTTAAATGGAAGAGCTCTGATTTCGTAACGTCTTCACTGTATGGCACATTGTTACTTTTCAGCCAGCTCTTCATTTCCTTCTTAACGGAATAATATGTCAGGTGTTTGTTCTGTTGCACACATGATACGGAGCATTATTCAACACCATAACACTTCCTTGTGGCGTTAGGCAACAGCATCTCACAAATCCAGTTTTCAAAATTCTCTGTGTTCATGTGGCCATGATAATCTCGTGGTAATTTCCTGGCCTTAAAAATCAGTAACGCTCCTTTTAGGAACCCATCGTCAGATCCTGCCTGTACAATCAATAAGCAGTTTAGTTAACATATGATTGTCATAACACCAGGTTGATTGTCACATTGCCAACATTTATTAAATATTAAATTGTTATCCGTTCATTTCATCGATATAAACAATGGAATGATTATCTCTTTTGTGACAGTGCATAGCTCTTAAATACCTACAGCGTCAACTATCAATGTTTGGGTGTTCCACCAACATTTTTCTGAAACTCCGACACTTCTTCCACTTCAATCCCATATCTTTCAAACTTCGTCTCAAGGTGTGAACGCCCCATGAAAAATTGATTCTCTCCTTGATGACACTCAAAAGCTTGGGGGCATGTAGGCACTTTCTTCTGGAATAATTGAAATTCTTGATTTATGTCTCTCATTAATCTCCTATTAAAATCATCATATTGCACTTTTCTTTCTTCGGGCTGTGGGTGG